>NC_141685.1:1088805926-1090147592 GCF_964263255.1 Lissotriton vulgaris
CCCCCCACACACAACCCCACACACACCCCCCACACACACCCCCCACACACACCCCACACACACACCCCACACACACCCCCCCCACACCCCCCCCACACCCCCCACACACACATCCCCCACACACACCCCCCACACACACATCCCCCACACACATCCCCCCACACACACACCCCCACACACATCCCCCACACACACACCCCACACACACACCCCACACACACACACACACCCACACACCCCACACACACACCCCACACACACACACCACACACACACACCCCACACACCCCCCCACACACACACCCCCACACACATCCCCCACACACATCCCCCACACACATCCCCCACACACACCCCCCACACACACCCCCCACACACACCCCCCACACACACCCCCCACACACACCCCCCACACACCCCACCCACACATCCCCCACCCACACATCCCCCACCCACACATCCCCCACACACACATCCCCCACACACACATCCCCCACACACACACCCCCACACACACACCCCGCACACCCACATCCCACACACACACCCCACACACACACCCCACACACACACCCCACACACACCCCCACACACACCCACCCACACACACCCCCCACACACCCCCCCACACACACCCCCCACACACCCCCCACACACCCCCCACACACACCCCCCACACACACCCCCCACACACACCCCCCACACACGTCCCCCACACACACGTCCCCCACACACGTCCCCCACACACACATCCCCCACACACACATCCCCCACACACACATCCCCCACCCACACATCCCCCACCCACACATCCCCCACACACACACCCCACACACACACCCCACACACACACACCCCACACACACCCCCCACACACACCCCACACACACCCCCCCACACACACACCCCACACACACCCCCCACACCCCCCCCCACACCCTCCTCCCCCCCACACACACACACACACCCCACACACACACCCCACACACACCCCACACACACACCCCACACCCCCCCCCCCCCCACACACCCCCCCCCACACACCCCCCCCACACACATCCCCCACACACATCCCCCACACACACCCCCCACACACACACCCCCCACGCACACACCCCCCACGCACACACACCCCACACACACCCCCACACCCCCCCCACACACAACCCCCCCACACACACCCCACACACACATTCCCCACACACACATTCCCCACACACACATCCCCCACACACACACACCCCCACCCCCCCACACACACACCCCCACACCCCCCCACACACACCCCACACACACACCCCCCACACACACACAACCACACACACACACAACCCCACACACACACGCACAACCACAACCCCCCACACACGCACAACCCCCCACACACGCACAACCCCCACACACACCCTCCACACACACCCTCCACACATCCCCACAACCTCACAAACACACAACCCCACACACACACAACCCCACACATGACCCCACACACACACGACCCCACACACACACAAATGACCCCACACACAAATGACCCCACACACACATGACCCCACACACACATGACCCCCCACACACACAACCCCACACACAACCCCACACACACAACCCCACACACACAACCCCACACACACAACCCCACACACACAACCCCACACACACACAACCCCACACACACACAACCCCACTGTTAGAAATGGGATCCTGGCTGGCCAAGACTCGCGTCGAGGTCAGTCAGGGATCACCATTCCTAAGGTCAGAGCAAGGGAGTTACACGCCAAGATAACCCCTACTCGCCCTCTAGGTAACGTGGCGCGAGCAGCAAGGCTAAACTTGGAGGCGATATGAGTTAAGTATTTGCGCACGCACCCCAGCAACAACACCCAAGGCCCACCACAAAGGAAACTCCACACAAGGTTATATAAAAAATAGCCTTTGTATTACAATAAACACATTAGATAAAACACACACTTTACATTGTGCCAGAGGCACGGGCAGAATTTACAGGGGATATTTACAAGACAGGGCCACCTGGACCACTGTCAGGAATCAGCACTTTTAGAAGTAACACTTTTAGAAATAGCACTTAGAATATAAATCACTGTAGTACAAAAACAACATACAACCAGTCACTACTGGTACCAGGTGAGCACCACCTATGCAACCCTCACTATCTTAGGAGATTACACTAGGGAACCTGGGCCTCGCTAGTACCACCTGTACTAGCAAGAAGGAAACCACCTAAGTATGCTATACCTGTAGGGGTCTAAGGAAGGAAACACATGATGCATCACAATACATTCAGCGGTGTAAAAGAACCAAGCACATGACGCATAAAAACACATTCAGGAGGTGCAGAAACACCACAATAGCGCAAAAATCACATTAGCCACCACCTGTGGCAGTCCCTAGGCCAACTGGCCTTGTTGGGGCTAGGACGCCCTGTGTCCAAAGTGTCAGGGTCCTAAACGTGGCAGCTGCCCACAAAGTGCTGGGCAGCTGGGTGAAGATGGGGCAACACGATGGAGCCTTGTGGGCTCAAGCACACTGGTGGGCAAAAGGAAATGCCCCCTGGAGCCTCCTCTGGGCTCTAAACACACATGGCACCCAAAGAGCCTCTCTAGGCTCTAAACAAATGTGGGCTGTGAGCCTCTCGCAGGGCTCTAAAACAAAATGGGGTCGCCTGAGCCTCTCTGGGCTCTTAACTCATGATGTGCCCCTCAAGAGCCTCTCGTGGCTCAAAGCAACAATGGCCCTCCCAGAGCCTCTCAGGGCTCTTGCACACAGCAATGGGGGCACTCAGGGTTGAAGAAATGCCCCTTGAAATGTAGGAGCCTCTCTGCTGGAGTCCCCCTCCTGGGGACTCAAAAAGGCAATGACCCCTTCTCTAAAGCTTAGGCACTGTCTTTAGGGCCCAGGTACTGTGTTTGCAAAGTCTGGGTCCTCTGGAACGCTCCTGTGCGCTCCCTACGATTACCGGCAATGGACCCTACCATACCTCACGCATCTGGCGTGAGATGCGCACACCGCAGCCGGTCCAGACAAGGGAAGGGGTACGAGTCGTACTAAGCCTGTGCGACTCGTACCTTCAGGCGGATGGGCCCAAGAACGATCACCAATGCCAGCAGGGTGTGCCAAAAAGTGAGAAGGGTACAACAGGGAGGGGGTGGGCACCGGCGACGCCCCCCTCCTTGGACAGGAACCCCGGCCCCACTCACCGGTCTGTGGAGGCGGCGTCCTCTCTCTGGTCACCCGGTCCCGCTCCTGGGGGCCAGGTACTGCTAAAGGCGGCGGGCGGGGCTCCCTCTCCAAAGCACCGGAGCCCTGCCTGCACCCTCGGACGACCTCCTCTCCTCGGGCTGCGGGGGCGGGACTTCCGGGCAGGCCGCGCAGCGATTGGCCGGCCTGTCAGCTGCTTCCGGGTCACCGTGGGCAGAACGGCGGCCCGCGGGAAGGCTTCACTGCATGAATCTGGTGCAGATGCCGGGTGGCACCGGCTTGGCAATTATCAAGAAATCGAGGTGGGCACTCGATAGGCAGGCAAAGCGCTCCTCAGCGCTAAAAGGCGATTTAAAGCGCTCCCTGCTAGCTAAATTTTTAAAGCGCCTCCTGCGCAAAAGTAGCAAATAAAGCGCTATTAAGCGCTGGGGCCGAAATCGAGCGCTCCCAAGCGCTAGGGGAGAGCTCAGGCCCCCAAAGTCCAGGCAGAGCCCCTCAGCAAGGCAGGGGGGGGCAAGGCTGGGCCCAGAGCCAGCTCACTGGGTCTCCAGGCAGAGAGACACCCCAAGTGGCGGTCCTCTGGCCCAGCAGCAGCAGCCCCTCAGGATCCTGGAAGAGAACAACTTCTGTGGGGACACAGCCCCATTTTTATACAGTACATTCCTTTGTCTGAAGGTGCAGGGTGGGGGCGGAACCAGTCGCAGCTGGTTCTTGAGTACCCTTGATGGCCCAACCACCCCTTTCTTTCACTGGCAGGGCTAGGGACATCAGTCACACCACAGGGGGGCGGAGCCAGCATTGTCTGGGGAAAACCCAGCCTCATTCAGGCCACAGGTACACTCCTCCCCAGCCATCAGCATGCTAATCTCCCACTCACCACCGGGCAGACCCATCCAGCCTTCCTGGAGCCAGGCTCACCAGCCTGCTCCAGCCAATCACACACCAGACACATTTTATATTAATATGCCAACTCCTAGAAGTGGCACTTCTACATATGACACACTCATGCAACACACACCATTGCGAAGCATTCACTCCCACGAGTTCGCACATATCAGATTCGAACCTGTACACCCCACGCATCAGGAACTACCAGGGACACATACATTCCCCATGCATTCCTATGGGAGGGCAGGCCTATCTCATCACATGCACTCAGAGTGCGCACGCACTTTCCACTGGGACACAGTGAAAGTGCGCAGAACCCAAAAATCACCATCACCAGGTCACCATTACAAGCAAAAAGTCTAAGGGTGAACCTGCCCTAAGGGCCAAGTCCAACACCCACACACACATAACCCCACACACACAACCCCACACACACACACAACCCCACACACACACAACCCCCCACACACACACACACACCACACACACACCCCCACACCCCCCACACACACACCCCCCCACACACCCCCCACACACCCCCCACACACCCCCACACCCCCCCCACACCCCCACACCCCCCCACACACACACCCCACACACACACCCCACACACACACCCCACACCCCCCCACACACACACAACCCCACACACACAACCCCACACACACACAACCCCACACACACAACCCCACACACACACAACCCCACACACACACAACCCCACACACACACAACCCCACACACACACAACCCCACACACACACACAACCCCACACACACACACAACCCCACACACACACACAACCCCACACACACACACAACCCCACACACACACACAACCCCACACACACACAACCCCACACACACACAACCCCACACACCACACACACACCACACACACACGACACACACCCCCACACACACCCCACACACACACCCCACACACACATCCCACACATCCCACACACACATCCCCCACACACACATCCCCCACCCACACCCCACACACACACCCCACACACACACCCCACACACACACCCCACACACACCCCACACACTCACCCCACCCCCCCCCCACACACCCCACACACACACACCTCACACACACACCCCACACACACACCCCACACACACACACACACCCCACACACCCCACACACACCCCACACACACACCCCACACACACACACACACCCCACACACACCCCACACACACACCCCACACACACACCCCACACACACACCCCACACACACACCCCACACACACACCCCACACACACACACACACCCCACACACACACCCCACACACACACCCCACACACACACCCCAAACACACACCCCAAACACACACCCCACACACACACACCCCCCACACACACACCCCCCACACACACACCCCCCACACACACCCCCCCCACACACACACCCCCCACACACACACCCCACACACACACCCCACACACACACCCCACACACACACACCCCACACACACACCCACACCCCCCCCCACACACACACACCCCACACACACACCCACACCCCCCCACACACACACCCCACACACACACCCCAAACACACACCCCACACACACCCCACACACACACACCCCACACACACACCCCCCACACACACCCCACACACACCCCACACACACACCCCACACACACACCCCCCACACACACACACCACCCCCCCACACACACATCCCCCGCACACCCCCCACACACATCCCCACACACATCCCCCACACACCCACACACCCCCCACACACCCCCCACACACACCCCCCACCCCCCCCCCCCCCACACACACACCCCACACACACCCCCCACACACAACCCACACACACACACCCCCCACACACACACCCGACACACTCACCCCACACACTCACCCCCCCCCCCACACACACCCCACACACACACACCCCACACACACCCCACACACCCCACACACCCCCCACACACACACCCCACACACCCCCCACACACACACCCCACACACACACCCCACACACACACCCCCCACACACACACCCCACACACACACACCCCCACACACACACCCCACACACACACCCCACACACACCCCACACACACACCCCACACACACACCCCACACCCCCCCCACACCCTCCCCCCCACACACACATCCCCCACACACCCCCCCCACACACATCCCCACACACATCCCCCACACCCCCCCCCACACACATCCCCCACACCCCCCCCCACACACCCCCCACACACACCCCCCACACCCCCCCACACACATCCCCACACACATCCCCCACACCCCCCCCCACACACCCCACACACACACACCACACACCCCACACACACACCCCACACACACACCCCACACACACACCCCACACACACACCCCACACACACACCCCACACACACACCCCACACACACACCCCACACACACACCCCACACACACACCCCACACACACCCCACACACACACCCCACACACACCCCACACACACACCCCACACACACACCCCAACACCCCACACACACACCCCACACACACACCCCACACACACACCCCACACACACACCCCACACACACACCCCACACACACACCCCACACACACACCCCACACACACACCCCACACACACACCCCACACACACACACCCCACACACACCACACACACACCCCACACACACACCCCACACACACACCCCACACACACACCCCACACACACCCCACACACCCCACACACCCCGCACACCCACATCCCACCCACACATCCCCCACACACACATCCCCCACACACACATCCCCCACACACACACCCCCCACACACACCCACACCCCACACACACCCACACCCCACACACACACCCCACACACACACCCCACACACACCCCACACACCCCACACACCCCGCACACCCACATCCCACCCACACATCCCCCACACACACATCCCCCACACACACATCCCCCACACACACACCCCCCACACACACCCACACCCCACACACACCCACACCCCACACACACACCCCACACACACACCCCACACACACACCCCACACACACACCCCCACACACACCCCCTACACACACATTCCCCACACACACATCCCCCACACACACATCCCCCACACACACATCCCCCACACACACATCACCCACACACACACCCCCACCCCCACACCCCCCCCACACCCCCCCCACACACACCCCCCACACACACACCCCCCACACACACACCCCCCACACACACACCCCCCACACACACACAACCACACACACACACAACCCCACACACACGTGCACAACCACAACCCCCACACACGCACAACCCCCCACACACGCACAACCCCCCACACACGCACAACCCCCCACACACGCACAACCCCCACACACACCCTCCACACACCCCCACACCCCCAACCTCACAAACAAACAACCCCACACACACACAACCCCACACATGACCCCACACACACATGACCCCACACACGACCCCACACACACACGACCCCACACACGACCCCACACACACACGACCCCACACACACACGACCCCACACACACACGACCCCACACACACACGACCCCACACACACGACCCCACACACACACGACCCCACACACACACGACCCCACACACACGACCCCACACACACACGACCCCACACACACACGACCCCACACACACACACGACCCCACACACACACGACCCCACACACACACGACCCCACACACACACGACCCCACACACACACGACCCCACACACACACGACCCCACACACACACGACCCCACACACACACGACCCCACACACACACGACCCCACACACACACGACCCCACACACACACGACCCCACACACACACGACCCCACACACACACGACCCCACACACACACGACCCCACACACACACGACCCCACACACACACGACCCCACACACACACGACCCCACACACACACGACCCCACACACACACGACCCCACACACACACGACCCCACACACACACGACCCCACACACACACGACCCCACACACACACGACCCCACACACACGACCCCACACACACACAACCCCACACACACACAACCCCACACACACAACCCCACACACACGCAACCCCACACACACGCAACCCCACACACACGCAACCCCACACACACAACCCCACACACACACAACCCCACACACACAACCCCACACACACACACACCCCCCACACACACACACACACCACACCCCACACACACACCCCACACACACACCCCACACACCCCACACGCGCCCACACGCGCCCACACGCGCCCACACACACCCACACACACCCACACACCCACGCCCACACCCCCCCCCACCCCCCCACATCCCCCCCACCCCCCCCCCCCCCCACACACACCCTCGACACACACCACAAACACCCCCCCCCCCCCCCCCCCACACACACACACCACACACACACCCCACACACACACCCCACACACACACCCCACACACACACCCCACACACACACCCCACACACACACCCCACACACACCCCACACACACATCCCCCACACACATCCCCCACACACATCCCCCACACACATCCCCCACACACATCCCCCACACACACCCCACACACACATCCCCCCCACACACACCCCCCCCACACACACCCCCCACACACACATCCCCCACACACACATCCCCCACACACACATCCCCCACACACACCCCCACACACACCCCCACACCCCCCCACACACACACCCCACACACACACACCCCACACACACACACACCACACACACACACCCCACACCCCCCCCACACCCCCCTCACCCCCCCACACACACACACCCCACACACACACCCCCCAACCCCCCCACACACACACACCCCACACACACACCCCCCACACACACCTTCCCCACACACAAATCCCCCACACACACCCCCCCACCCCCACCCCCCCACACACCCCCCCCGCACACCCCCCCCACACACACCCCCCACACACACCCCACACACACCCCCACACACACACCCCACACACACACCCCACACACACCCCACACACACACCCCACACACACACCCCACACACACACACAACCACACACACACAACCACACACACACACAACCCCACACACACGTGCACAACCACAACCCCCACACACGCACAACCCCCCACACACGCACAACCCCCACACACACCCTCCACACACACCCGCCACACACCCCCACACCCCCAACCTCACAAACACACAACCCCACACACACACAACCCCACACATGACCCCACACACACATGACCCCACACACGACCCCACACACACACGACCCCACACACGACCCCACACACACACGACCCCACACACACACGACCCCACACACACACGACCCCACACACACGACCCCACACACACGACCCCACACACACACGACCCCACACACACGACCCCACACACACACGACCCCACACACACACGACCCCACACACACACACGACCCCACACACACACGACCCCACACACACACGACCCCACACACACAACCCCACACACACACGACCCCACACACACACACGACCCCACACACACGACCCCACACACACACGACCCCACACACACACGACCCCACACACACACGACCCCACACACACACGACCCCACACACACACGACCCCACACACACACGACCCCACACACACACGACCCCACACACACGACCCCACACACACACGACCCCACACACACGACCCCACACACACGACCCCACACACACACGACCCCACACACGACCCCACACACGACCCCACACACACGACCCCACACACACGACCCCACACACACGACCCCACACACACACGACCCCACACACACACGACCCCACACACACACGACCCCACACACACACGACCCCACACACACGACCCCACACACACACGACCCCACACACACACGACCCCACACACACACGACCCCACACACACACGACCCCACACACACAACCCCACACACACACAACCCCACACACACACAACCCCACACACACACAACCCCACACACACACAACCCCACACACACAACCCCACACACACGCAACCCCACACACACGCAACCCCACACACACAACCCCACACACACACAACCCCACACACACAACCCCACACACACACACACCCCCCACACACACACACACACCACACCCCACACACACACCCCACACACACACCCCACACACACACCCACCCACACGCGCCCACACGCGCCCACACGCGCCCACACACACCCACACACACCCACACACCCACGCCCACACCCCCCCCACCCCCCCACATCCCCCCCACCCCCCCCCCCCCACACACACCCTCGACACACACCACAAACACCACACACACCCCCCCCCACACACACACACACCACACACACACCCCACACACACACCCCACACACACACCCCACACACACACCCCACACACACCCCACACACACATCCCCCACACACATCCCCCACACACATCCCCCACACACATCCCCCACACACATCCCCCACACACATCCCCCACACACATCCCCCACACACATCCCCCACACACACCCCACACACACCCCACACACACATCCCCCCACACACACATCCCCCACACACACATCCCCCACACACACATCCCCCACACACATCCCCCACACACACATCCCCCACACACACCCCCACACACACCCCCACACCCCCCCACACACACACCCCACACACACACACCCCACACCCCCCCACACCCCCCCCACCCCCCCACACACACACCCCCCACACACACACCCCCCACACACACCTTCCCCACACACAAATCCCCCACACACACCCCCCCACCCCCACACCCCCACACACCCCCCCCGCACCCCCCCCCCCACACACACCCCCCACACACACCCCACACACACCCCCCACACACACCCCACACACCCCCCCCACACACACACAACCAGACACACACACAACCACACACACAACCACACACACACACAACCCCCCCCACACACACACACACGCACAACCACAACCCCCCACACACGCACAACCTCCCACACACGCACAACCCCCACACCCCCACACCCCCAACCTCACAAACACACAACCCCACACACACACAACCCCACACATGACCCCACACACACACGACCCCACACACACAAATGACCCCACACACACAAATGACCCCACACACACAAATGACCCCACACACACAAATGACCCCACACACACAAATGACCCCACACACACACAAATGACCCCACACACACACAACCCCACACACACAACCCCGCACACATACACACACACACACACACAACCCCACACACACACACAACCCCACACACACACACAACCCCACACACACACAACCCCCACACACACACAACCCCCCCCCACACACACAACCCCACACACCCAACACACACACACAACCCCACACACACCCAACACACACACACCCAACACACACACACCCAACACACACACACACCCAACACACACACCCCACACACACACACACCCCACACACACACACACACCCCACACACACACACCCCACACACACCCACCCCACACACACCCACCCCACACACACCCCACACACACACACACCCCACACACACACCCCACACACACACACCCCACACACACCCCACACACACACCCCCCCCACACACACACCCCCCACACGCACCCACACACACCCACACGCCCACACACGCCCACACACACCCACACACACACACCCACACACACACACCCACACGCCCACACCCCCCCCCCCCCCCCACACCCACACCCCCCACACACACACCCTCCACACACCCCCCCACGCCCCCCCCCCCCACACACACACACACCCCACACAATCTCACACACACACACCCACACACACACAACCACACACCAGGATAGCAAAGCATAGCATAGCGAAACAAAACATAACATAGCATAGCATACCAAAACAGCACAGCATAACAAAACATAGCATAAGATAGCATAACAAAACCTAGCATAACAAAGCATAGCTTAACCCCTTGCGTGCGGGGCGTATTCCCCGCCTGTGCTGACTCCGCCTTGTGCGGGCGTAGTCATGACGGAACGGTTCCGTCATCAGCACAGCTCAACCAATGCTGATGACGGAACCGTTCTGTCATCAGCATGGAAGGGGTTAACAAAACACAACAAAACATAGAATAACAAAACATAGCATAGAATAACAAAGCATAGCAAAACGCAACAAAGCCGAGCATAGCATAAAATCTCAACAAAACAGCATAACAAAACATAGCATGGCATATCATAGCAAAACATAGCATAGCATATCACAAAAAAACAGAGCATAGGCCAGCACATCAAAACATAGCATAGCATAACAAAACACAACAAACCATAGCATAACAAAACAAAACCTAGCTAAACAAAGCATAACATGGCATATCATAACAAAACACAACAAAACATTGCATAGTACAACAAAACATAGCATAGTACAACAAAATATAGCATAGCAAAGCATAGCATAACAAAACATAGCATAGCAAAACAAAACTTAGCATAACAAAACAAAGCATAGCATGGCATGTCATAACAAAACACAAAGCATTGCATAACAAAACAGCATAGCATAACAAAACATAGCACAGCATAGCATAACAAAACATAGCATAGCATAACAAAGCATAGCATAACAAAACATAGCATAGCATAACAAAACCTAGCATAGCATAACAAAACATAGCATAGCATAACAAAGCATAGCATAACAAAACATAGCATAGCATAACAAAACCTAGCATAGCATAACAAAACATAGCATAGCATAACAAAACACAACGAAACATAGCAAAACAAAACCTAATGTAGCATAACAAAACATAGCACAGCATAGCATAACAAAATAAAGAAAGGCATAGCATAACAAAACCAAGCATAGCAAAACAAAACACAACGAAACATAGCATAACAAAACCTAGCATACCATAACAAAACACAACGAAACATAGCAAAACAAAATATAGCATAGCATAACCAAGCAGAGCTTAACAAAACATAGCATAACCTAATACACAGCATAGTATAACAAAACATAAAGCATAGCATAACAAAACACAACAATACATAGCATAGCAACACATAGAATAACAAAACATAGCATAGCATAACAAAACACAACGAAACATAGCAAAACAAAACCTAACGTAGCATAACAAAACATAGCACAGCATAGCATAACAAAATAAAGAAAAGCATAGCATAACAAAACCAAGCATAGCAAAACAAAACACAACGAAACATAGCATAACAAAACCTAGCATACCATAACAAAACACAACGAAACATAGCAAAACAAAATATAGCATAGCATAACAAAGCACAGCATAACAAAACATAGCATAACCTAATACATAGCATAGCAAAACAAAACATAGCAAAGCATAACAAAATAAAGCAAAGCCTAGCATAACACAACAAAGCATAACAAAACAAAGCTATCAAAACACAACGAAACATAGCATAACAAAACCTAGCATAGCATAACAAAACACAACGAAACATAGCAAAACAAAATATAGCATAGCATAAAAAAGAGCATAACATAATGCATAGCATAACAAAACATAAAGCATAGCAAAACAAGCATAACAAAACATAGCACAGCATAGCAAAATATAGCATAACAAAGCATAGCATAGCAAAACGCAACAAAGCATAGCATAAAACACAAAAAACACAGCATAGCATAACAAAACACAACACAACACAACATAGCATAGCATAACAAAACATAGCATAGCATAACATAACATAGCATAACAAAATATAGCATTCCATAAAACATAGCATAGCAAAACACAACAAAACATAGCATAGCATATCAAAACACAGCATAGCATAACAAAACATAGCATAACACAACAAAGCATTGCATAACGAAGCCGAGGGCATCGGTGGTGAAAACCATATGTGGCGACCACCGTCAAGTGGTCAAATTAATTCAACATAAAATTAATTTCCCAAGACGATATTTCTTTAATGGCGGTTTATTTAGCCCTAACCCTTGTGGTAGACTGAGACAGCACCTTTCGCCTGGAGGAATACATCGTAGAGTTCATGCAGTGGCTTTTACTACAGCTGAAAGTACTAGGAAATTGAGACTTCATGGTTCCCTGAAGAACATAGTCTCCCAAAAGGGTACTTGTTGTACCCTGTACATAGAGACACTGGTAGCCATGTAGTATTATTCAAGTCTTCTTTATTGGTTCCATGTCAAGGTAGCATCAATCTCTGTCCAGCCAGCTCTAGTCGGGTACTAGCCATGTACCAGCCATACCAGGAGCAGCCTGCCTAGCTGCTCGGACCATATCTGTCACCACTCATCCACACAGGCACCCAGGCATTCCATTAATCAGAGTCACACCAACTTTCCGTTACCATCTCTCACTCTGGCTGAGCAGCTAGGAGGACCTAGGCTGATTACATGTAAATGTAATCCTGAGGATATAATAGTACTCTTCAGAGTGTACCACAGCTACGTTTTCTGTGGGTTTCGACAAGTCAGAGGGTGCTACTCTGTTGTAATAGGAGACATTCTGGACTATTCCTTTAAAGTCTTTCTTCCCCCTTTCTCTGTGGCTCTCCTTTGAAGGATTTCTTCTCTCTTTGGTCCTCAACTGTAGTACAATTTACTTTGCTCCTTCATTTTATTTCTGCCCTGCTGCTATTTTCTTTCTTTTTTAGCTTGCCCGAGTGATAAGCCGGCTAGCTGAATTTGCAGAGAAGTATGCGGAGCTGCCCACCTTAGGCTTCACCCATTACCAGTAAGTGTGATGAAATTGCAGAGATTTTAATGCTTGATCATAGGTTTGATGGTCAGAGCTGAAAGATTGAAAGCTAAAAGATGGTTAGAGCTGAAAGATTATTAGAGCGTTGTCTGGATTTCTATTACCATCTTTGGTTTTCTCCTGTGTCGACCATGTCCTCTGTAGTAGGAATTGTTCCTTGTGTATATCGATGTTGGTATTTCTTCTGATCCATCCTGAAATGTAGTGCTGTCTTCTGATGTGGATTTTGTGTGGTGTTGTGCCACTAAGGTATGTTCTGTTTGTTCTTGAGTGTGTTCAGCGCTCCAGAATAGGGTAACAGTGCTGTGTTTGTATCTAATGTTTATGCCAGGTCTGATCTGTGCTATGCATGTTTAGTTTTGCAGTGCATTAGCTTCTCTCATCATAATGGGACTGTAATTCTTTTTGTGTTTACGTTTGACTGTATTCAAGTGGGAATGAGTTTTAGTCATTCCAGGCAACCAGGGTGCATACATTGGTTGCCTTGCTTTATGTGTTATCTGTGCCATAGTGGTGGTATTTACGCCTGATCTGTTACTGACACTTGATTCCGAAGACTAGTCAAGCCAACCTCAGCGAGCTTGTGTATTAGCGTGTGGAGTGCTGCGAGCCATCATCTCCTTTATTGGCAGGCCTACTTGTGTCAAATTTATCAAATATGTTTAAAAGTTGTGAATAGCAATGCTTTTCCAACAACTTAAAATAACACGAAAAGCAAAAAACAACGAGCATTGGCAAAACAAATAGGTCCGCTTTGGATGGAAACTTTTAGCTTTGCCAAAGTTTGTGACAGTTTTTTGTAAAACTGTACAAGGGGTTTAACTTTTATATGTAAGTGCACATTGTACAGTACCAGAGTGCCATCACTCCGACATAAGTTAGGGCTAATGTGGTTTGCCTTGTGGCCCATGCTGCATGATGTGGTGAGAGAAACAAAAATGTGAATGATACACTGACCGACCACTGAATGCAGAGAGCTGGCTGAAAACCCTGGTAAGGAAGTATTATTTTTGTTAATTTAAAATGAAAAGGCTGTGGCTAACACTTGACTTATAAATGAGAAGATACATAATCTATTAAAACAAAGACTCATTTACTTCTGCCACAGAATCTATTAAAGCAAACTCATTTACTTCTGCCACAGAAGATTAGAAATACAGTAAAATTCCCAAATGCTCATCTTGAGTGACTAGCTTTTCAACAATTCTAAAATAGTAATCAAAACCCTCTTGTTAATGTAAATAAACTGTCGATTAGATCAGTATGAGAAATTACAAAAAATCACAGCCAAAATAAAAAAGGTTTTTATAAATATTCAAGAAAAGATTCAAACTAATTAAAGCTAGAAAATCCAAACTCTGATAAACAAACAGATTACATTCAGAATATACTTGAATTCGAACATTTCAATGTTGAATACTTATGCTATCCGAAAAAATAATTTAAATCCATGTTCTTTCCCCAAACCTAGTTTTTCTTTCTGGATAATTCAATTTTGTCATATACAGCCTTTTATTACTAAATTGTATACATTTGTTTTACTGTGAAACTGAGGTGTTGTAACACTCGAACAATTAAAAAAAAAAAATCCTGGATTTTCCCACTGTTAAGCACAGCCCACGATCCGGTTGTTACAGGCAGCGAAAGGACCATCTCAAGCGTAACTGAAATCCTGGAGCCGATTGCTGTTTCCACTTAATGATTATAGTTAGAACGGTCACTTGGAAACCGATTAGTTTGCCAAAATAGATCCATTTCCAAAAACCATAACCCATGGCAATATAGCATGTTGTTTGGGCTGTTGATCCCAAGTTTCAGATGCCTATTCAGGTCCTCTCTGTAAATGAAGCTGTATTCCAATGACACATAATAAGATCATTTTTTTAAATTTAGACAAGTGCTAAACCTCAACTCTGTAGAGCTCTCATTAACACAAAGAAACCAGACTAATCTGCTGATTGTCCACGCAAGGATGATGAAATTCTCAAAATTACTTGACTCTTCTAACGAATCATTCTTTATGGCAGGGGTTGTGATGCTGTTATTGCACTTAAAAAAAAAATGAAACACTTTCTGTCAGTTGCCAGAGTAAACTCAGCTCCCCTCCCTCATTGTGCAATACATGGTATGTGGTGGTGTTGGTAGGATACTGTTGGTCCTGGTGGGCTACAGTTGGGCCAAGATTTGGTGCATGTGGACTGCTGTTGGCCTCAGTGGCCTGCATGTGGTGTGGGTGCTCTGAACAAATGTAATGTATTCTCTTTTCTGTTGCGTGTGTTAGTGAATAGCTGCCATGCTTTGTGCTTTTTTGCTCAGCTGGAATTATTGTGCTTTGCAGCCTCTTCATGTCTACATTGTTACTGGCACATGTTTGGTTTGTCAGTACATGATGTGAGATGGTAAGATTTGCTGCATGAATATTTGTTCTGAATAAAAAAAAACACGTTCAGGCCATTGTCGGGCTGGTCCAGCTCATTCTGGTGCTGGCCTGCTGCTTTACATGACTGTCGAAGGCTTACTACATTTTTCCTCTTTCTTCAGGCCGGCTCAGCTCACCACAGTAGGGAAACGCTGCTGTCTCTGGATACAAGACCTATGCATGGACCTGGGAAACTTAGAAAGGATGCGGAATGAGTTGCGATTCAGAGGGGTAAAGGGCACCACAGGTACACAGGCCAGCTTCCTTCAGCTCTTCGAGGGTGACCATGACAAGGTAACGGATTCCCCTCTGCCTCTTTGAGAATGGTGTGGGTGTTTGGTGCTCTTGTATAGTAAATTCATACAAACCATCTTGTGCTTATGATTATGTTCCTTTAGAGTTTGGAGGAAATTTAGCTTCTGTCTTCTGGAGCCTTCCCAAATCCTCACTCCTTATAGAGAATGTAAAACTTTGATAGCTTTTCAGATAGCCAGTCATGACATACCAGTAGTGAAGTTAACCCCACAACATGGTTGAAATCCTATACCTGATAAGAGACTTCTAGCTGCAGATTCCTTAACTTTGCATTTACCAGGTGTCGGACTGGATCCAGAAGATTTTTCATGAGCACACCTGCGTGCTGGTAGGTGGCCTCTTTCAGCTCTGTGTGCGTCGTCCGCGCTGAAAGTGACGTCCGCAGCACTTACATAGACGCCATCTTGGTACGCTGACATCAGTTATTTTCTTCACGCGCCAGCCAGTGCTGATACAAAGAACACCTACCCCTTCAGTCACTGTTTGACTGGAATTTTTTTACTTCTTGTCAACTCTTTCTGAGATTGTTTCCTCTTGGTGCGGCTGGGATGTCTTCCAGGACAGACAGCTTCAGCCCTGTGGAGGCTGTTATCAACCGATGTCGGTGACAGATCCGCATAGTGTATTCCTGTGGTGTCTTGTGCGCGATCACGAACCATAGTCATGTTCCGACTTCTGCGCTTTGAATCCTAAGGCCAAGTTCGTCGCTGCAACACTCTAGGTCCCGGTCAAGGGGATCCTCGTCCCACTCCAAATTCTCTTGACATTCGGATAAATCTTGAAACAAGATTTCTTCGACTTCCCCTAGTCAATCAGCTGACGAGATGAGGGAGCGTAGTCATTAAAGGCTGCGATAGAGTCTGGGCCAATTCCGTGCCTCCCTGAGTTTCTGGGAGCCGAGTACCCCCGCCCAACTAAGAGTTTTATGAGGCCAAGCACCTCATATTTCAGCAGTCCGGCCCACTGGCGTGCCTTCGGGCACCGCGCGGTTGGAAGGGAGCCTCTCTGGTTGCACGCTGGCCACTTCGACCCCAACTCCAGTTAGGCCCCAAGAATCTGTTCCTGGACTGGTGCCGGTCGGACCATCTCGACCTTCTCAGATGCCGGTCCAGATGCGATGCTCCTCTAGCCCACCGGTGGTGCTATCCCCATTCCTATACCTGAAATGAGGCCAGAGGGGTGTTACCTAGCGCTGACAGGAGTGTAGGTGTTCACGGGCAACACCTCTGCCATGTGGTACTGCAGCAAACAGGGTGGGGTCTGGTCATGAACCCTTTCTCAAGAGCCTCTGGACATGGCTGGAACAGCAGGGCTTATCCCGGATGGTTAAATATATAGCCGGCTCTCTGACCGCCAGAGTGGACTAATTCAACAATCCATGCCTAGCGGATCACAAGTTGCATCTCCACCCGGAGGTGGCGCAAGGTCTCTTTTAACAATGGGGAGAGCCTTGGTTAGATCTATTTGCCTCTGCCAAGAATGTGCAATGTTAGCAGTTTTGGATTTTTCAATGCGGCTCTCACTCGGAAATGCTATTTGAGTAGACCACAAGACTCCTATACGCCTTTACACTCATACCACTCCTGCCCAATGTTCTCAAGAAGATCAAGATCGAAAAGGACCAAGCCATCCTTATGACTTCGGATTAGGCACAGAGTCTGGTATCCTGAGCCACAGAGAATGGCTTTGATCCTCTGATTAGTCTGCCCCTTCAGGAGAATCTTCTGTCGAAGCAGCAGGGGAGGGTCCTCCACCTGAACCTGTCAAGTGTCCGCCTTCTTGCTTAGAGATTTAGTGGCACCAGTTGACAGCTTTCAACCTTCCTCTTGAAGTCTGTAATGTCATCTCAGCAGCCAGGAGTCCCTACCCCAAGATAATATACGCCTGCCATTGGAGAACATTTGTGGCATGGTGTGCAGAAAAAGCCAGTGATCCCCCTTTCTGCCCTTTTTTCTGAAGTGTTACTCTTTATTCTTTCCCTTGCCAGGGCTCTGCTCTGGGCACTCTTAAGGGATATCTGTCTGCTCTTTTTGCCTTTTTGTTGCTGCCTGAACAACCCTCTGTTCAAATCCCCTTTTATAGATAGGTTTCTAAAAAGTCTTGTTCATCTCTTCGTCTTTCACCATTTATCATGCCTCAGTGGAATCTGGTGTTAACTTTCTTGATGTGTGCTCCTTTTGAGCCTCTTCATAACTGTCCCCTCAAGCCTGTGACAATTAAAACCACCTTTTTGGTGGCTGTTACATCTGCCAATAGAGTAAGCGAGGTGCAGGCCTCGTTGCATAATCTACCTTACTTATCAGTCTATCCTGACAAACTGGTGCTTCGCATAGGGGCGTCCTTACTACCTAAAATAGTTACCCCATTCCCCGTAGGCTAATCCATCACTCTGTCTACTTTTTTTTTTGTTGAAAACCTTTATTTATCAAATGCACAATACACAGCGTCTGCCTACATCCCATTCGGGCCGGCCTCTATGACAAAGCAAAATATCCACAACATTACACTGCGGAGAAGGCCGTATATCGCTCCATTACGGTGTAGTGGCATAAAACATCATATAAATGATACTGAAGGTTCAATTTGTAATTTTGTCGAAGTCAAACAAACAACAAAAACAAATACATGGTAAAGCAATGGCAAGTTCACGGGAGGGGAGGAAAAGCGGGAAATCAGTATACAAGAATGGAAGTAGATCTACTAGGGGAGGGAAACAATGAAGGGAGTGTTAAGAATGGACGCTGATTAAGGGAACGTCAATCATGGGGAGGAGGGAATAGTGTCAGTGTAATCAAGTGGCGGGGTACAAATGTCACCACGGTATTCGTTCCATTGCGCCCATATTCTACCCCATTTCCTAGGACGACCCCATGCCTCATAAACAGTCTTCTCCCGAAACATGCACCAATCCATGTTATCTTTCCAGTTATAAGTCCAGGCGGTCTGTGGGAGCCCCAGAGCTGCGCTATGTCCCTCTTGGCAACCATGTTGCCCAGGGTGATCCAAAAGGTCTGAGCGGCCGTACAATCTGTAGGCTCCCATACATTAAGCAGGCAGCGCCTCGCCTCAGGAAGGAGGGGGACCCCAGTAATACGCCCCATCACATCATGGATCCTAGACCAGAAAGCAGAAATAACCGGGCATTCCCATAAAATATGAAGAAAAGTACCATTCATACCACAGCCACGTCTACACAATCCATCAGTTGCGAGCCCCATTCGTACCAGACGTATACCAGTCACATAGACTCGATGGAGGATCTTCAATTGCACAAAACGGAGCCGAGCCGGAATAGCCACCTCCTTAGAGGAGGAAATCGCCATTTGCCAGTCTTAGTCATCCAATTCGAGACCATCTGCTACCCAGGAGGCCCGAAGCTTCACCAGAAGATCAGCCCTAGTGTTAATGAGTTTTTTATAAATTAAGGAAATCGTACAATCCGGGACATGGCCGTCAAGAATACGATCTTCCAGCGGGGACAACTGGGGGATTTCCGTCCCGGGGGGAAAAGCAGAAAGCAGGGCGTGTCGCACCTGAAGGTAGCGAAAATACTCCTTGTCATCCAGTTGATACTCTACCTTCAGGGCCTCAAAGGATTTTACTGTTCCTCTGGCCCAAAGATCCTCCACCTTGCTGATACCAATCATATCCCATCTATCAAACCCTTTCGTTCACCACAGGTTACCCAGCCGTTCAGAATCATACAGCGGGGTCATGCGCGTCAATCTATCGCCCCATCCTGTAGCCACAGTCGCATCCTTCCAGGCACGTACGGCACACTTCGTGGGACCAGTTAAGAGCCGGAGTGGTGACTTCGAATATAAGGCTCTATTGAAGTTGCCGCCCGGCAACAGGAGTTTATCCATAGCGAAAGTGGGAGCGGGTCCTGGAGAGTACGTCACATGGTTAATTGCACTTAAGTGTGAGGCCCAGTAATAACGTCTAATGTCAGGCAGAGCAATACCGCCATCGTACCAGGGGAGCGTGAGTTTTGATAGGGAGATACGGGCTCGTCCGTCCCATAGCAACTGCCTCTGAAGGCCTTCAACCTCACGGAAATAGCGAGCGGGAACAGGATCGAAAAAGTTCTGTAAGGCATATAGAAACCGGGGGAGGGACATCATTTTAAAAAGTGCCGCTCGTCCCAATGGAGACAAGGGCAAATCACGCCACCTTCGTACATCCTGCTTGAGGCGACGAAGAGGAGCGTAAAGATTACGATCATACTGCACTGAGGAGTCCATGGAAACGAAAATTCCCAAATATTTAAAGCCATCCTCTGCCACCTGGATCGGGAACCTACGAGGTAGCGGAGGCAAAACCCCCGCTATAACATAGACACACGACTTGGTCCAGTTAATAACAAGCCCGGAGTTCTTACCAAAGGAGGTGAGCACATCGAAGAGCACGTTCAGAGACTTCTGAGGCGAGGTGAAATAGAGAAGGATATCGTCAGCGTAGAGTGATACGCGATCTTCCAGATCCGGTGTCCACCGGATCCCTTTAATCGAGGGCTCCCAGCGAAGCCACGCTGCAAGGGGTTCCAATGCCAATGCGAAGAGAAGTGGGGAGAGTGGGCATCCCTGGCGGGTGCCACGTCCCAATAGAAATGAATCGGAGCCTCTGCCGTTCACCACGACCTGGGCTAACGGCTGTTCATAAAGGAGTCTCACCCATGCAATAAAGCTAGAACCAAAACCAAACTTGGAAAGGGCCGCCCACAAATATGGCCACTCAATGGTGTCGAAGGCCATTGTAGCATCCAGGGAGGCCACTACTGCAGGTTCAGTGAGAGCCTCAACTCTCGCGAGAACGTTATGGAGTCTACGGAGATTAAGGGCTGTGTTTCGATGGGGAATGAAACCGGACTGATCCGGATGGATCAAGTCGCAGATTACAGACAATAGACGATTAGCCAAGACTTTGGCCAGGATTTTAGGCTCGGCATTGAGCAACGAGATGGGGCGATAAGAGGTGCATCGGTCACGAGGCTTGCCATCCTTATAGATGACCACTATGGTAGCCAAGCGCTGTTCGGATGGAAGGACGCCCGCCTCGAATGCATCAAGAAACATAGTGCGCAAATGGGCAGCCATTTTGTCCGGTCGGAGTTTATAGAGCTCGATAGGCAGACCATTGGGCCCCATCGCTTTGCCCGATCGCAAGGACCTAATAGCAAGAGCGATCTCGTCCACTGTGATAGGAGCCTCCAAAGCTAATCTAGCCTCCTCCGAGACACAAGCTAGTGCAATGTCGCGCAAAAGTAAACAGGAGTCAGCCTCATCACGGTCACTCACTGAACTGTATACCGTTCGGAAATGATCCACAAAGCATTCAACGATCTCCCCCGGATCAGTCACAGAGTCACCATTCTCACGGGTGATAACGGGCACCACACGATTCAGTCTCTCAGCCTTGTCCAGCCATGCCAGGAGTTTACTAGCCTTGTCACCCACATCGTAAAGACGGCCTAGCTGATTCATACGCATCACTTTAGCAGCATCAGTCACCAGGGCTCTATAATCTGCCTGCTTCAGTTCTAAGGAGTGTAAAAGTGCAGGCGTATCATCGCCACCCAACCCACCTTCGAGCGTAGTTATTTCAGCCTCAAGGGCCGACACAGCCTCCCTCCTAGCCTTCCTATCAGCTGCAATAAGGGACAACGCGGAACCCCGTATAACGGTTTTAAAGGCCTCCCACAAGGTCGTAGGGGAAGCGACCGAACCCACATTCTCATCAAAATAACAATCGATCGCCTTAACCAAATTCGAGCGAAGCTGAGGATTCCTAAAGTGCCAGGGGGGAACAGGAGGGACTCTGCTTCCGGAAAAGCCTCCCACCGAAACCTCGAGTAACAAGGGGGAATGGTCAGAGATACCCCTAGGGAGATGCCGGATTTCACACACTAAGGAGGAGTTAGCAGTTAGCATAAAAAAATAATCAATCCTTGAAAGGCTGCCATGAGCACCAGAGTGAAAAGTGTACTGAATTTGCGAGGGGTGCAACATCCGTCAAACATCCACCAACCCGAAGGTTTCAGTCAAGTCAGTCAGCCACATCTGGGACATAGGCAGAACTCTAGGGGGCAGCCTGTCACACGACATTACCGAATTGAAATCCCCACCTATGATCAGGAGACCATCTGGAAGCCCTAGAAGAGTCCTACCAAGGTCAGCATAAGTGGTAGCCTGCAGTCCCGGGGGAACATAAACAGCAACAATTACAATCAGCTTCCCCTCCCATCTCCCCGAGACAGCAGCATATCGACCCCGATCATCGAGGGTGACATCATCTATTTCAAGGGCCAAGGAGGATTTCACCATTATACCAACCCCTCGGGATCCGGAAGTAAAGCCAGCGTAAGCCACAAGCCGATAACCTCGGCGGTCAAGAGCTTTACAAGCATTGCCTATCAAGTGGGTTTCCTGGAGTAAAACAACATTAGGGGAATGACGTCTGATAAATTGCAGCACAATACCACGTTTGATCCTGTCTCCCAAACCATTAAAGTTCCAAGATAGCACTTTCATGTCACACCCCCCATTCCAGTAAGACTCCCAAACCACCCCCTCCCGGAGCCTCAGAGCAAGGAAACATGCAAGCGATACAGTACCATGTAAAAGGAAAAACATAGAACACAAAACACAACCAAGACCCCACCTCCCACCCCCCAACCAAGAACCCGTTACAACACCCCCCACCCTGCACCCCTGCTGACTCCTAAGCCACCCCAAACTGCAGTGTGCCTGTCGCCCCTTCCGAATCTACACAAAGAACCCCTGAGGAGGAAAGGAGAGACTGCCCAACACGCCCCACCCCTGGGCCTAAAGGTGTAAGCATATAAAATACTCTGCAAAAAGTTACAACCCAAAATCGGACCTCAGGACCCACAGTCACTCCTGCGCCGTTGCGTCTCTGTCCGCGCCTCCGGGGCCTCCGCTCTCGGCGTCATCCTTAGGCAATGAGTCCAGCCAGTCACTGACACTGTCCGGTTGATCGAAGAAGAAAGCACGTTCCCTGTACTCGATACGTAGGCGAGCGGGGAACAGCATCGCATATTTAAGTCCCAAGTCTCTCAGGCGACGTTTCACTCCCAGGAATCCGGATCGTTGCCGCTGCACTTGAGGAGTAAAGTCAGGGTAGATAGAAATGGAGCTGTTCTCAAACTTCAGCGGGCCGTGCTTGCGAGAGGCCTGAAGAATGGCGTCCCTGTCCCGAAAGTGAAATAGCCTAGCGATAATAGGCCTTGGGGGAACCCCCGGCTTGACCTGTCCACCCGGGAAGCGGTACGCACGCTCAACCGCAAAGAACTTGCTATGGCCTGCGGGAGCAAGTTTGGCAACCATTAATTCCTCGACCAGTAAATCGATCGAGGCAGCACCACTGTCCTCCGGTACCCCGACCAGGCGGATGTTGTTCCGTCGGGCCCTGTTATCGTACTCCTCCATACGTCTGGCCAGCAGATCATGCGATGATCGCAGATTCCCGATCTCCGATTGCGCTTCCGCCATGTCTGTCACCAGACTGGTAGCTTTAAGGTCCAATGCCTTGACCCTCTCATTAGTTTTAGCCAAGTCGGCTCGAATAAGGGTAACATCAACCGCCACCGTGTCTATCTTGGACACGATGGCCTCGTATTGCTGACCCATATCTGCCTTGAGTCCTGTAATGGCGGCCAGTAAGTCTTGAAGAGACACCTCCGATGTAGCCGTCATGTCCGTCCTCGGGTCCTCGATACTGCGGCTGGCAGTGCTGGGGGATCCTCTTGGCTGTGTACGATCTATCATGTTAGTCTGAACCGATCCCCCACGATTGGTGACTTTTCTGCGCTTCTCCAGCTCAGGTTTCATTGCCATGTTAAAATCAGCACCCCGTTGGGTCTTCCCGGGTGCGATAAAATGGCAGCGACCCTCCGGACTCCGAAGTTCGCAGTCTCACAAAAAATCAGAGACCGCTGATCCGGGGCTGTGATGAAGAAGTACAGCTGGGTAGACCACCAAAGCCAGGAGTGCGGATTAGGTCCCAGGCAGTCAGTTCAAGGATGGAAGAGAAACCGAAAGTGAAAGTGACACACCACCGGTTGAGCAGATGCCAGGCGACCGTTGTTGTTGAATTACTGCTCGGCCATCCAATGCAGCAGAGTCCCCGGTCTCTTCCGGAGCTAGGCCAGAAAACTTAGGACGACGTAGATATGGTTCCCGAAGTCAGATCTCAGCCCCCAAAAGTGCAGCAGCATCAGCAAGAGTAGCACTTCAAAAGCCCATCAAAGTAACCAGGATTTCAGAAGGATAGATCAATAAGGGCGGCGCGGGTCTCGGGAGCTCTCTGCTCACGCGACCATCTTGGATGCCCGCGTAGCTCCTCCTCTCTGTCTACTTTTTATGCTCCTACTCAGGAGCGACTATACAGGATGGACCCAAAAAGAGTGTTGTCGTTCTACCTTGACCTCACACAACAGTTCGGGGTGAATGAACAACTCTTTGTGGGGTATGTTGATGCAATGAAAGGTCGAGCTGTGCAGAAACGGACTATCTCCTGATGGTTCATGCTCTGCATTAAAATTTGCAATGCATTTTCCAAGAAGCAACCTCCAGAAGGTTTGTCAGTTCATTTTACCAGAGCTAAAGCTGCGACCACTGCGTTAGCTCGCAGAGATTCGGTTGTGGATATTAGACAGGCAGAAATTCGGGCTTCCTGCACACGTTCACCAAACATTAATGTCTGGACAGTCAGATCCATAGGTATGGGCACTTTGCCCATTCAGTCCTGCAGGGCATCTGTGTTTGTAACTGGTTCACAGACCCACCACCGGGGATGGTATTGCTTGAATATCTATTCAAAGATGAGGAATCTGCAGCTAGAAGTCTCAGATGAACAGGTTACTTACTTTCGGTATTGCCTTATCTGATATAGATTATATCTAGCTGCAGATTCCTTACCGACTCACCCATCCTTCCCGCTCTGCGTTTGGATTTCTAGGGACATGGCTCATCCCTTTCAGGGCTCCAGTTTTCCACACCTGTGGTCAGTGTTCTTCATGCCTCCGCGCTTCTGGAGTGGAAAGTCTTAAAAGAAACTGACGTCAGTGTACCTAGATGGTGTTTATATAGGTGGTGGGGATTTCACTTCCAGTGCAGATGACACGTGGAGCCAAATTACGCCACCAATTGGCGCTCTGGGGAATGGCTCACAAAAAATCTTCGAATCCAGTCTGATGCCTGGAAAATTCAAAGGTAAGGAATTTGTATCTATATCTAGTCTCTATTAGATAAGCTGCTACTGAAGATAAGTAACTTGTTCTTCCCCTAAACTCTTGTTTTTACTTGCATGTTATTATCCTTTCTGGATACCTAGTAGCTGAGCATAATGACATTAAAAAATAAAAGGAAAAAAAAATGCGCATCATGGCAATAAGTTTTTCAGTTTGGTTACTGCACTCTAACGTTGGTGAATATGGGTAAGCACATGATAGGCTATTCCAACCTACAACAAATAACAAGCATTTGCAATGCAATAGGTCTCGTATTTGCACGAGTTTAAGCTATTGACATTGTAAATGACAATGCCTTTTATTTATCTGTTCGGAAAACCACACCTAAATAAAATGCATGGTCATTTACAAAGCCAATAGCTCAAACTCTTGTAAATGCGAGACCTATTGTATTGCAAATGCTTTTTTTTGGTAGGCGCGAGGAGAATAGCTGAATTTCCCAGAATCGCAGGATGTTGAGCTGCCATAGAGACTCGAACCTGGTGCCCTAGTTCTAAAGTCAGCAGCTATGGCTGTTATGCCAATACGGTTTCGGTTTAATTTTTTGACTCTGCATTTGAACAGGACACGCTTCATTTTATTATTTTGTTTTGAGTTATTTATAGTCCGCTTCAAGAGAATTTTATAGCACTATTGTTATGAGGTTACCGCATTAATCAAGCTTGACCAGCTAATTTCTGCAAATAGTTAATGACAAACATGCTTCTTCTATATTATATGGTTTTTAAAAGATGTTATCAAAAAAGATGAAGGATGCTTTATGGTTGATGCAAGTCAGAAAAATGTAAATGAAACACTCTCTGAAAATAAACTTTGTCATCTACGGTGTAGCGTTTTTGAAGCAGTAACAAAGACTTCACAACCTGGGTTGGAGGGAATACTCCTTTTACTCCCACATGCATTATTTGCATATGTGGTTAGATACTGTACTGTGCTCGGTGGAGCTTATGTGAAAGGGGACGGGATGGGATGGGAGGCTGCTGGCGTGACTCCTACATCAAGGCATGTCTGCTTAACTGTAGATCGCTACCTTGTCATTTGGGAGATATTTGGCTATCCTTTACCACTCATGCTTGGGACTTAATGTTTCTCACCGAAACATGGGTAAAAGACTCCTCAAATTCCGACCTTAATCTAGCTATCCCCCCTAAATATCGTTTTGTAACGATTAATCGTACCAGCTCCAAGGTGGGCGGTAGAATCGCAGTGATCTTACGCTCGAGCTGGAAAATCTCCTCTAGTAAGCGCTCTAATATTGGCCTTTTAGAAGCCATGTACTTTAGCATTTCTGAAGCCCAGCGTTTAATTTTGGCAGTTATTCTTTTATGTAGACCTCTCTGTTCCCTCCCACAATCCCTTATGGATTTGTATCCTAAGGTGCTGATCTATCGCTCAAACACCCCACTTCACTATTTTAAGTTATTTTAACCTGCATGTAGATGACACCTTCTGTAACAAAGCTGGACTGCTCCTCGATACCATGATGAGCCTCAATTTCACCCAGCGGGTTAGTGTCCCCACTCATCTGGCTCGCCATATGTTGGATTTAGTGTTCACCAATCATCCTAATCTGACTACTTCACTACCCCTCCCTCTCACTTGGGAGGGGACCACTCTCTTATTCCATTTAGTCTGGCTACTACCCTTTGCTCTGACATTCCAGTTAAGGCCAGGGATACCGGCAGGAAATGGTGC
This sequence comes from Lissotriton vulgaris, assembly GCF_964263255.1. Taxonomy (NCBI): domain Eukaryota; kingdom Metazoa; phylum Chordata; class Amphibia; order Caudata; family Salamandridae; genus Lissotriton; species Lissotriton vulgaris. Next base: position 1,088,834,608 of record NC_141685.1, read on the forward strand.
AAAATTACCTGATTCTCACTGGCCCCTGCACTTTCCCGCGGTTTGTGGCAGTCGGGAGGTGATTTAGACACTGATGTTTCAAAGTTTAATGACTGGCTTTCCACTGCTATAAACGCAATTGCCCCTATGCAACGATAAACTCCTTGGTTCTCCTCTGCCTTGCGTGCTGAGAAGAGCCTTTGTAAAAAACTTGAGAGGAACTGGAGACAATTCTATGACCCTGAGGCAAAAGCTATTTACAGAACCGCCATTAAGAAATGTCATAAAGTGAAACGTTCCATAATGAAAGAGTATTACATTGAGAAAGTCAGCTCTGCTGATAATTCCTCAAAAACTGTTTAAAGCAGTGAAAGAGTTTTCTAAGCCGTCTGCATTATCTGCATTATCTAGCACGATTCCACCTATCTGTGATGGGCTTTCTACTTTCAACCAGCCCAGGGATTCCCCTGCTCTTGACTCCAGGGCAACCAAGGAGGAGGCTTTCACTTCCTTCAATGCTATCTCTATGGATACCTTTTCTCAAAAAATGTTGGCATGCAAATCAGGCTCTCCTTTAGACCCCTGTCTGGCACAAATATTCAATGTACTCCCCCCTCCTATCATCTCTCCACTGAACTTGCTTTGGAACACCTCCTCACTAACTGGTCACTTCCCCTCGTCGTGGAAACAGGCCATGCTGATTCCCATTTAATGAAACATGAAGCTGACCCATCAGTGTTTAGCAACTATAGACTCATTTCCCTTTTACCTAAACCAGCCAAAATCTTGGAGAAAGTCACGCAAGAACAACTCTCTAACTATCTGGAGTCTGGGCAACTTCTGCATAACTCGCAGTCTGGTTTTAAATTCGGCTATAGTACAGAGACTGCTCTTCTGGAGGTGTCAGACTATTCGCAGGCGAGGTAGCAATGTTAGTGCTCCTCGACCTGTCTGCGGCATTCGATACGGTCTCTCATGCCATATTGTTTGAGAGACTGCATAGTCTTGGGATTCAGGGCACACCTCTGGCTTGGATTAGATCTTTTTTAAGTGATCGTACCCACAGGTCTACCTTCAACCTTTTTGTTTTGGAAAAGAAACCACTTAGTTGTGGTGTTCCCCAGGGCTCTGCCCTGAGCCTACTGTGTTTTAATGTCTACATATAGCCGCTGGCTCTTGTGGCAGAATCCTGTGGGGTCAGAGTGATCTCATACGCTGACGACACACAATTAGTGTTTTCATTTAGAGATCACTCTTGACGCCAGGTTTTCGAACTTCAGATGCTGCCTTAGCAATATCTCTACCTGGATGTCACTTAACACCCTCAGGCTTAATACGACAAAAAAAACCGAGGAGCTGGTATTTAATAAAAAAAAAAAAAACCTCTACCCCCTTCTCTGGTGGCAATCTGAATTGAATCCCCCTCCAGCACCGGTGGGTTCTGCCTGAAATCTGGGATTCGTATTTGATAATGAACGATCCTGTAAGGCTCCAATAAATAAGGTCACATCTCTTGTTTTGGTAAACTCATGATCAGGAAAATCCTTCCTTTTCTTCCTTTGGATACTCGCCGAACCATTATTCATGCCCTTATTACGTCACACCTGGCTTACGCAAACAGCCTGTGTGCCGGAATACCAGTCTATCTGGTTAAGACTGCAGATTGTACAGAATGCGGCGGCAAGAATGATCTGTAACATCCTATATCGTTGCTCAATCTCTCCTCACTTAAAAAAGCGACATTGGCTACCTTTGACTAGCCGCATTCACTTTAAATCTCTGGTCCTGGCACATAGAGCAATGTAGGGTCAGGGGGCGGCCTATCTTATAGCCAGACTGAAGAATTCTCAGACCAACCGATCTCTCAGATCAAATCATCTTTGCCTTTTACATACTCCCCGCTTTTGCCGTTCTAGAATGGGGGGTAGAGCAGTCAGTTATTACTGCTCGATCTTGGAACAACTTGCCACTGCCCCTCCGTATGAAAGAATCGGAATGCTTATTTATACCCAATTTAAAAACCTGGCTGTTTACCAACCCCTAGTTGCACAGAGACCATCACAACTGCTTACCGTTTGCAGTGCCGGGACACCCCAGTTGGGGGGTAGCTGTGCACTATGTAAGTTTCTAAATAAATACAGACAGGAGACAGCGGAACCCATTACCCAGCTGACTGACCTGACTGGATAAATGGCAAACAGACATATATGCTGTGTTAACGACTCATTATAAGGAACTGTACAGAGCAGATGCCCAGGTGACAGGGGAGATACTTGAGAAATTCTTTTTTTTTTTTTTTTGAAAACCTTTATTTTGCACTTTCAAAGAACAAATACGGGCCTACAACCATCCGGCCGGCCTCGACACTTCGTAAGCTTAGTAGCAAAATGTACGTCAACTCGACAGCACGTCAGTACACAAAAGCATACAACAAGTTCCATACTGAATTCCACGTGCACCGAGTGGCAGGATAAGTTAAGGTTAATTTTCAAATGATTTTTTATATAAGGAGATACAGAAGCAGGAAGGATCAGTGCGCAAAACATCCATCTAAGTAAGAAGCGGGCAACGTCTTTCAATGAAATCCAGCAAGCAGTAAACATAGCCAAAATGGCGGCACAGAGATAGTACAACAGGATGACGACAGACAAAGAATGGCGCGCGCCAGCCGCTACCCACCTAACTCCAAACCACCCCACTGACCCAGGAAGAAGCAAAAAAGGAAAAGAAGAAACAAAAAGAGGAAAATAAGGCCCATAGAAAACAAAAGCGAACCAACGAAGACCCCCACCCAACACGCATGCAGAGGCTACGGCCTACCCCCCCCCTAGCAGTGTGTCTGTCGCCCCAAAAAGAGAACCCGAAATGTAGAAGCAAGTAAAGAGAGAAAGGAAACAGAGTTCCAGAAGGAAAAGAAAGAAAAGGAATATAAATCACATAAGACCGGGGGAGGGCCATAAGAACATATCCAAAACCATCAAAGTACGTTATTCCGGCCGCCCTTACCCCAACCCCACTACCAATACAGTACCAACGTGTAAAATCCCCGGCAGTCCATCAGTGTCCCAGCAGTACAAGGAAGACAGTTCCGAAGTGAGAGGGGACACCCTCAACCTTGCCCCTTACTGTAAGATGCAGTCCAACTGGATCGAAAACAACTCGGATGAAGTAAGTGGATGAGGGGACCTCGTCAGGATGGGAGAATAGTCGCAGAAGTTCATCCAGCACGCAGCCGAGAAAACGTCGATGATGCAAGAAGAGGCATCGCAGGGCAATGGTCCACCAAAAGCAGCCAGTCCAAACAATCGCAACCGCTCCAAGGGAAGGGAATGCATTCCGCTAGCAGTCATTGAAGGATCCTCAAAAAATGGCGCCCGATGCCGTCTCCCTGGCCATAAAACAGTCCCAAACACTCCGGATCTCCCCAAGGGCGCTCCCGCCTGTTCGCTTACAGGTTCGGAGTCTCGCGCCGCCAACACTTCAATAGCGACCGGGGCGGCAGAGCCACAAGGACATGACACAGGGTGTGGCGTAGTGGCCAGCTCCCGCGGGCTCTCGCGGACAGGTAGGGGGGTCGCGGACAGAATCGCGTCCATCTGATCCCCCAATTCCCCAGCAGCAGTACGCAGGTCAGCCCTCAAGGTGTTCAGGGCGCTCAGGATGTCGCTAGCCGCAGTGGCTCCGTGGGGAGAGAGGACGCAGCATTGTCCTGCAATAGGGGCAGATGTATACGGAGCCGCCCTGTTAGTCGGTCGCCTGCATTTTCAGCATTCCCTAAATCATCCTGCCGTTGCAGAGCATGACGAGCCCGGGCGGGGGGCGCATGGGCAGTATTCTCCATCACCCGCGTCGTGACACTATCGTGGGCTCAGTCCTGGATATTCACCATCAGAAGGTGAAGGCAGGCAAGAAGATGGCGCCCATCCCGTCACTCAGGGAAACAAAGTAGCGGCGGAGCTGGCCCGGGCCCGAAGAGATGCAACAATGTGGCTCCTTCAGCTACGGCGTTCAGGCCAGAGGGGAGCGGCAGGCAGGGCGCTGAGATCCAAGTGTAGCTGCAGCGGCACGTCGGCCAGCCCCGGCAAGCACTCACTGGCAGCCGTCGTTCAACACGGGGCCGGGCTCACACCAAGGACAAAGACCCGGAGCCAGCCTCACAGCGTCTGGAGAAGGCGAAGGCGTCGCGGCGCTTCCACTGCCGGGAGCGGGCAACAAAACACAGCGGTAGGATCGGGCTCTCCTCCCGGTTCCGCCAACGCCGTGCAGTCCGAGGATTATGAACAGGATATCGCGGAAATCGGGAAACTGGCGAGAAGGTGAGCGAAGCCGAGGAGTCAGGCGGCCATCATGGTTGCGAGCCAGGCTCCTCCCCACTTGAGGAATTCTTGAATCGAGTGGCTTTCCCGCTGCTGATGTCAGAGGAGCGAGAGGCGCTGGAAATTAGAGCAGCCACTCAGAATTTACCGGTGGGCAAGATGCCTGGGACAGACTGCCTACTGGCTGAATTTTATCAGGCATATGCTGCCTACTTCGGCAAAAGACCTGGGCACACGTATTATGATCACTCTGAATGTCAGTGTACAAACAAATATTCAATGTAAATAAATTGCAAGAGGTGGACACCAGTGGATGCTTTGGTAGATAGCGTTTATACAAGTCTTGTAGTGTGGCAAGATGTGATTACCAGCCTAAACCGATTGCAGAACAGTTTATATGCTGCCTACTTGGCCCCCAGTTGACTGAAATGTACGCTGGGGTGCTGGATAGTGGGCGCCTTCTGGAGACCACAAGAGAGGTTCTCAGTCTCTATCCCTAAACCCACGGTGTAAGAAAGGGGCTCTATATATCCTGGACAAAAGTAAGGTACAGTGTGTATAGAGTCACCAGAGGTTTGGCAGAGGCTAAAGTTATAAATAACCTTACTCTCTAAAGTGGTAGCTTGGTCGAGCAGTAAGGCAGTATCAGAGGACAGTGTAAAGGATTTGTTGTACACACTGTCAGCCAATGGTTTCACACACTCAAGAACTGAACTCTAGGCCAATTGTTTTTCGCAAAAGATAGTTATTTTATTTTAGAACCAACAAGGTATCGATTGATTGATTGATAAGCTTTTATTCGATATGCAAGATATCTTGTAAGCGTACACACTATACAGCCATTTACAAAACTACAAAAAACATCATTTAAAAAGGCAATATTAGATGCACATTAAAAAAGTAAAAGGACATGTAGTGCCGAGAATAAATTAGCTAAAAATGAATTAAACCGCTACTTACAGTCTCTTGCATCGAATCAACCAAAACTGTTTTAAAAATGTGGCTATACCACATACAATAGGGGGAGAAGTATCCGTAATTAGGATGCGCAGGGCTACTAGATAACTACGTGTGCCCATACTCCGGCAGAGGGGTTTAAGCCAAAAGCTCCTGGGCTTTACATAATCCGGACATTCGAATAGAATATGCGCAATGGACAACATGCACAATAAGGGGACATGTGAGCACCTGATTTCCACTTTGATACCAGGGCCCCAAGTGAAAGCGAGCCCACTCTAAATTTAAAATACAGAGCTCGGTCAAGTGGAAGAGTAATTAGGTCCAGATAAGGCTCAAAAACTACAACATCTTTTACTGTTAAAAATGCAGCAGTGGACTTGCAATGATCCGGGTTTCTAACTAGCTATTCCGCAACCCAGTTCCAGTACAGTCTCTTCAACACCTCTTTTGGTGGAGCTGATCTTAATAGCCAACAGTCCCCCAGTCCGATTTTCTCCAGAAGCTTTTTAGTGTCTCCCAACCATCTTATTTTTGCCCAACCACCCATGCTCATTATCTCCGCCAACCCATCAGCATACGATTTTAACTCTTCACCCCTCCAAATTCGTGTCCATAGAAGGAGAGGGCGAAGCCGGGCTTGGTCTTTAATGTTTTTACAGCTTGTATCCAACAGCACCGGTACTGTTGGGGTGCTCGGAGGGATGGCGATTATGGATTTTAGGAGCTTACTCTCTGCTGTTGCCAAGGCGTCCAGACAGCAATGCCCCCACAGTTCGGCCCCATACAAGGCTGATGTTACTACCTTGGCCTTGTAGATGTCAATTACTGGGGTAAGCGACCTGCTAGGTGATGCCCGGAATTCCCTCAGGAGGGCTCCTCCTACTCTCTTGTGGTTGAGGACCATCTTAGCAATGTGAGGTGCCCAGTTCATAGTATCCGTAATCCGAATACCAAGGTAGTCAAATTCTGATACTTTCTCCAAGGCTACAGAGTTAAGAATAGGAGGGCGGCCCAGTTTCCTTGGAGGATTTAGGACTAGGAACTTAGTTTTATCCACGTTGATTACTAGTCCCTTTGCAACACAGAAATCCTGGAAACGGGTTAGCAGTTTCTGGAGGCCTTGCGGAGTCTTGGAGATCAAGAGCGTGTCATCCGCGAAGAGCAGGGTGGAGATCCGCACTCCTCCGAGACAGGGGGCGTCGGCTGGTTCTTGCTGGAGATATTCCACCACCCCATTCACATATAGTGAGAAAAGGGTGGGCGCCAGAACGCATCCATGCCTCACACCCCTAGACACTGGTATTTTCTCTGTTAGATCTCCATTTCATCCCCAGCGGACCTGAGCAAAGGTATGGGCGTGGAGGCTAATGAGGAGAGATAAGATGTAAGGAGGCAATCCCAGGTCGTAAAGCACCCTCCATAACTCCTCCCGGGGGACTAGGTCAAAGGCAGTCCTCAGGTCTATAAAGGCCAGATATAGACTGCCCTTGCCTAGCTCCACCACCTTCCACCCCAGAAGTGCCAACCTGAACACCTGCTCTATTGTCCCCATTCCTGCCCGAAAACCTGCCTGGAAGTCTGATAATAATTTATTTTCCTCCACCCAGTGGAGAATCCTACCAAGTATAGCTTTACCTGCTATCTTTTGGGTGGAGTCTATCAGGCTTATTGGGCGGTAGTTCCCCGGGGTTTCTCTACATCCTTTTTTATAAATCGGGACCACAACCGCCCCCTTCCAGGAGTCGGGCACAGGCCCTCCCATCATGATGTCGTTAAGGAGAGCTGCAATAACCCTTCCCCACTCCACTGGGTATGCCCGCATAAGATCCCCCGGGAGGCCATCTGGACCAGCTGCCTTGCGGGGGGCTACCCATCCAATTACCTTTTCGATCTCTAAAGGTGTAAAGAGATCATAGGTATGGGGTTCGAATGCTAGTGGGGGGATCACTCTAACATTTAGTTCCCCGTCTGCCGGGAGGTATAAAGCCCCAAAGTGTTTTACCCAGATTTGTGGGGGGATATTACAGGGTCTCATAGCTGCCTCGGGCCTATTCCGGGAGCCTACAAGATTCCAAAATGCCCTTGAATCCCTACTTTTGCTAGCATGAAGTAGGTCTTCCCAAAATTTCTCTTCCCACTCCATCCTGGCGATTTTAAGGGATCTATTATAGGCCTTCCTTGCTTCCAGTATACCGCTATGGGATTTATGCTTCACTGCCTCAACAAGCCTTGTTTTATGTACCCTACATGTTTGGGTATACCAACCCTCACCTTGCTTTTTACTTTGATTGTTTCCTGGCTTACTAGAAGGGATGGTAAACACATTTGTCAAAGCCTCTACTAGAGAGACAAAGAGTCCACTCACCCTACCCACCCCTTCCAAAGGAGAACCCAGAGTTGTCATAGCTTGGTTTAAGAGGGTTGAGATTTCTCCAACCCTTTCCTCGGAGAGGACCAGTTTAGCCCATTTTATGCGTCTTCCACAGAGCGAAACTACAGACTCATCGGGGGGAACTAATACGGGGTTACTAAGACCCTTTTTTACATGGCACCACCACTGGACCATGGTTAAGGAAAGTGGATTGTGGTCACTTTCGATCGTCGGGACCACAGCCATATCCCTCACATGGTTCCAGAGACATACATCTAATAGGATGTAGTCTATTCTAGAGGTGTGTCCTGGTCTATTGTAAGTGTGGGCCCCCCCTGTCCGAAATTGTCCTTCCATTCACTGCCCTTAGGTTTAGTTCAAGGCTCAGGGAGTATAGCTGTAACGCCACTTCTGACCATCTCCTGATAGGTGGAATCTCTAATACAGGGATCCCTATCCTAGTGTCCTCCTCGTCCTGGTCAAGGGCAACATCCGAGCCCAAGGGCTCGAACGTACAATTCATATCACCCGCGACCAGGGCACATGACTTATTTGGTGTTTTATTCAGGAGAGTCTCCAGGAGAGATAGTATAGGCGACTTCCTCCCGCCCTTAGTCCCTCTGGCGTAAACGTTATAGACATTTAGAACTATTCTTCCCCTTTGGTCTCTTAAAATAATATTTTGAATATCCGGGCAACCTGTCTGTAACTCCTCTATTCTGCAGTCTAAGGAGGCTGCTACCCATATGAGTAGACTGCCCGATGGGCGTCCCCTTCCAGTTTCCGAGGTTAGCGCAGGTACGGAGTAGGAGGAGAATCCCACCCTATGTACCGGCTCCAAGCTCCAGGTCTCTTGGAAGATGCATAAGGAGTGCTCATCAACCCAGGCATTCCAGTCAGGGAGAGCCAACTTTCTTGCGATCCCTGCGACATTCCAGCTGAAAACCTTAAAAGCTAGGTCTGTCACAGCTGGTATGTCACTGGTCGCGAGAACACTACTGCCTGTAGCCTTCACAGCGGGGACTTGCAAATGAGGATAATCTAGAGGAATCTCCATAGGGGCTACCATCCCACTAGCACTTACAGTTGAGGGAGAGGTAATTCGGGTGGGTGATGCTACCATTGGGTCTGTTCTATTCAAAATTTCTTTAACTCCAACTACATCTGTATATTCCCTGGGGTCGCTCTCCGCCAGTCAGCAGCACCCTGGCACCCACGGAGGGTTCAGCCCACTACCCCCAAGGCCCCCAGCCCAGCGTGCGTCCCAGTTTTGGAAAAAACCAGGGGAGCTTGGACTCTCCCATGGCGAGATAGCAATTTGCCTAGGGTAGAAATACGATAGGTCCACTACTTTAACCCCTGGTACATCCATGTTTCTTATAGGAGTACAGATGGAGCTCACTACTCTGGGATCTTAAAAGTTTATTATGCAGTCCCCCTCCTGAGTTTTTTTTCCCCTGCCCTACCCACCCTACTCTACGAACACTTAGAATAATCCCATCCACACCAGTCGGGATTGGCTTATTTGACTTTAGCCAGTGGATGCACTTATTCTTAAGAGATTGGTGGTTTTCCAACTGGCCTTCCTTTAGGGGGGGGAACATTTACCAGAACAGCAACAAATGGTTGGCAGTCTGGCGGGAGATTTACGGGGGGGGATCCGTCGTGTGAAATTTTGAGGGGCCACTGCAGTAGTAGCTAGGGCTATAGGTTGGGGAGCTGATTTAGTGACCTTCCCTATCGCTATTCCCTGAGGATTATCTTGTAAGCCAGATGTTTGGATAGCTTTTGCTTTACCTCTACTTGTCTGGGGCTGTACTTGTGGAAGTGGCCTAGGCGTTGTTTTGGCAGCCTCTATGAGTGTTGGCGTTCCCTTGGGTTGGGGCCCTGCTTTAGGTGGAGAAGGAATTTTGGGTGCTGGAGCTTGTACTCTGTTAGTTTCAACCTTATTCGACCTTTTTAAGGGATTGGGGTCTACCTGTGATGGTAAGGAAACTACTGGGGGCGCACTCCCCTTTGAACCTACGTCCTGGTTATCGCTCACTCTATTTAGCTGTTTAAATGTAGTTTTAAGTGAGTAGAACCCGTCGAGGGTTGATTGCTCTAGTTTATCTATTCTAGCCCCCAGGCCCTTAACCTGAGTTAATAGGGGCGTCAAGAGACTATTTACCCTCTCCAAAATAACTTCAATAGTCACGGGATCGATAAGCTTAGGGACATTATCAAAACTATCACTAGTAGGCGATCCCTTGGGAGAGGCCACGACAACCCCCTCCACCTCGGCTTTGTCCTCTAGGAGCAGGCCCTTTGCGCATTTCCCACCTAGGCCAAAGGGCTTTCTTGTTCTTTGGTAGAGCGCGGCCTGTCTCACCAACCTACCCTTTTTAAGGTAAGCTGCCTTTTTGCTTTTGTCCCTCTTATTCTGCCTACTTGCGTCAGTTTCAGTTACAGAAGGCACCCCATCTGGAATTACTATAGTGGGGGTGGGTGGTATTGGCAATAATGGCTGGTTTATGTCTTTATTTAGGGGCATAGGTGATACAGGTGGAGATGGTATACTGGGGCCACCCTCTTCCTCAATGCTACTAGGAAGAAGTGCGGCCAGATGTTCCAACCTGTCTATATTTTGCCCTATTTCTAGCAGCTGTGGGGGGTCTATAGAGCAGTCTGGGCCATCAGCAGGGGGGACAGATTGGACCCGCTCACAAGCCGGTGTCAGGGCCTGTGCGGCGGCCCCCAAGGATGAGCGTCTGGAAGGGAGGTAGACCTCGGATAGGCGGCGCTCTGACATAGCAATCTCCTTTTCAATTACAGCCGCCACCCTGGTGATAAAGCGGTCCATAGTTCCAATCACAGGGCTCCCGCCAACAACTCCCCTTTCACCCTCACTCCTGAGCAATTTTCCAGAACGGGTTGACATGGTTAAAGGGTGACCCTAAGGAGCCTCACACGGCCCACCTGCACTCACTGCTAGAGGATAGGGACGTGGCCCAGCCCAGCCTCTGACAGCCCCTGACTGCCACAGACTGCCCGCCCTTTGCTCGGGCTTCGCTCGGCGTCCCGCTCGCGTCCCGCTGAGCGTCGAGCAGAACGTAAAGTAGGCACGTTACAGGCGGGGGCGTGTCTGTTGGTGGGCGCGTCCGCTTGCGCACCTGGGGAAGCGGGGACTCCTGGACTTCCGAGTCCCTGCTTAGCGCCGACGTGATGATCTTTTCAAGCGCCTCCCAGTGCCTGGCGCTTTAGCCTCAGCTCTCCCACCTTTTCAAGCCGCGAAGCGGCACCCGCGAAGCGGGTGCGGCGAGAGGCAGCGGCAGCACAACCCAGCACAGCAGTCAGTCCCGAGGTCGTAGGGACAAGCAGCAGCCTTTGCGAACTCCCAGGTGGGTCCCAGCGAGTGAAGGAAACACGCGCCTTTTTCTCTCTGGTCAGGCGGGGGCGTGTCAGTTGATGGGCGCGTCCGCTTGCGCACCTGGGGAAGCAGGGACTCCTGGACTTCCGAGTCCCTGCTTAGCGCCGACGTGATGATCTTTTCAAGCGCCTCCCAGTGCCCGGCGCTTTAGCCTCAGCTCTCCCACCTTTTCAAGCCGCGAAGCGACACCCGCGAAGCGGGTGCGGCGAGAGGCAGCGGCAGCACAACCCAGCACAGCAGTCAGTCCCGAGGTCGTAGGGACAAGCAGCAGCCTTCGCGAACTCCCAGGTGGGTCCCCAACAAGGTATCAAAATATGCTTTCTCAGAGAATGACTTACTTTAGTTAAATACTTTTCAAGTAGGCAATAGACTTTTTGAATGTGATAGTTACAGTTTGTTGCAATAGGCAACACAATTTTAAACACAATGCAACATTGAGCTCAATGGGGATTTTCAGTTAAATGCAATTAATTACTTTGTAGATTACTTTTCTAACCACAAGACTGGATCCTAGATTCAGTCAGTCAAATAGACTTTATTCGATTTGTTGAAATCATAAAAGGAATAAAACATTTATATACTATTAAAAACCACTTATTACATACATATACACAGTCATAAAAATCATTGTAGGTGCGTGCTTTAGACAGATGTAAACCTGGACACTATACAAGCATTATGCTGTTATTACATGCTAAAACTATACAAAATCCCTCAATGGCCCCTTTTAGATTTAATTCTATAAGCCGCCACTAAAAAACTGGCTACACAGAAAATAACCCGATTTGCTACACAAGGACTGTAAATAAATGAAGGCAGGCCTAACCTGGATAAAGCCTGCCTCTCTTAGTAGAGGTGCCAGATATTTCTTCCTTGGGGCCATGTACAAACTACTAAACATAATCAAATGCATGGAGTCCTGCACAGAAAATTCATCACAACTACATGGTGGGCCACTTTCTGGATTGCACCATGATTGATAGTTGCCTAGGGAATAGTGGATTAAGTTGAATCTAAATTTAATTAACAAAAATCTATGAAAGGGTTTGGTTACAGTTCTGAGGTAAGGCTCAATTGAAGGTGAAGTTAATAACAAATAATGTAGTGTAACAGTTGGTTTCGTCAGTTCCTGATCTTCCCGAGCCAATCTCGTCCTAGCCATAAAATTATTTTTAGTCCAGATAAGATCCTCTCGCTTGATACTTGAGGGAGCATTATATAAGTCTGGACATCCTAGCTGTGCAAAGGTAAATCTTACATATTCTAGCCAAGGTATTTTCGTTGCATGGTCTAATGACGTAACATCTGTCAGGATGGAGTGGTTAAGTGTTAACTCGGCATTTAGCCATGTCTTTAGCCAGAATATAAGAGGGGCCATTCTGATTCTATCTGTAACATAGTCTAAGCCCACCTCCCCATGGATCGAAAACGTAGGTGTGGACTGGAGGATGGACAGCAGAAGTCTCAAGAACTTGTTTTGTTTTGAATTGGATCTTGTGATACATACCCCCAAACTGAAGAGCCATACATGACTATGGAAATACATTTAGAATCATAGATCTTTAAAAGCGCCTCCATGGGCCTGGCCCCCAATCTTTTTGAAAAACACAGCAAAGCTGAGGACGCTCTCACTAATGATAAACTTTTTGCCTTTATTTGTGGACCCCACAAGTCCTTCTCATCAAATGTGACTCCCAGATAAGGAAAGACTTCCACCCTAGACACTGCCTCTCCCTTACAGGAAAAGGATATATTTTTCTTCTTCTTGTTTCTATGTCGGCCCACCACCATAGTATGGGACTTATTCGCATTAATCTTTAGGTCTAGCTGATCCATAAAGGTCCCAAAAGAATCTAACGGACGTTGAAGGCCCACCCCAGTACGTGCTATCAGGACAGCATCGTCCGCGTATAGGATCCTAGATTCAGTTCGGGTACATGTCCTGTAAACAGTTAAGAAAAAGTGTTTTGGTTACAGTAGTGATTTTTAAGTAATATTATTGTATTTTAAAAGTTGACACTTAGAACTTTTTCAGTGGAAATTACCAATGTTATCCTATGGAAGGAAAATCAGTTTGCAGGTAAAGTATGTTCACGTTACTTTTGTAATCCAGTCCTGGACTCATAGGTTCAGCACTGGGACATCTATCTCAAACAGGTAAGTTATTACATTTTAGTAGTTGGTACGACTTTTAAAGAATATTGTAGTTTGCAAAAATTGACAGAAGAAATTTCACAGAAAAACAGTCAATGGCTTCCTATGGTAGAAAATTCAGGTTACTGGTAAGTACGGTAAAGATTACTTTTCAGGGTTTGCGCTGGGCTAAAGATGCAGCACTGAGGTCTTTCCTGAACAGGTGAGTAAATCTGAATTCGTTTTTCGGCTGATTTTAGGTGAATATTTTAAAGTTCTAAAACTCCACGCTTAGAAGAATTTCCAAATGAAACCAGTCAATGTTAGCCTATGGAAGAAAAGTGAGTTATACACTTTGAGGTAAGTACTCGGCTGGTAGGGTTAAGGTTCTGGGCATAGACTCAGGTTTCTCCCAGGGTCAGATAGGTACAGTTGGTACACCCTCGGTGGCACAGGGGCAGCCGGGTGCAGAGGTAGTTAGGCTCAGTGTTATCCAATGAGGGGCAGGGGGCCTTCGGTTGGTGGCGGCTGGCTAGCAGACCACGCGGCTGTGGGAGCTGGGCTCCTGGTCACTTGCTCAGGGCAAATAGGGAAGTAGGATAGGGCAAAAGTTGCACTGCCAGGGGCACTCGGGCGGCTGGGGGCACTCGGGCGGCTGGGTGCAGGGTGCTTTTGAGCCGTCTGGCGCTCAATGTTAATCAATAGAGAGCTTGAAAAGTGAACAAAGGCTGCAGGCTCGGGGACGGAGGATCTTATGGAGCGACCAACACTTCAAGGGGTAAGTTGGGATCTTGGAGGGTAGGTAGGCACCCCGTAGTTGGGCACAAGGGGTCAGGGGTCGCCGGGTGCAGGGGTGTCTTTTTGGCATCAGGAAATCTTACCCTCTGCTGGTCACGGTTGGGGGGGTCCCTGGTTCTGAGGCTGCAGGCGTCGCCTGGGTCGTCGAGGAGGGTCCTGGGGCACTGGATTCCAGGTCAGAATCGCCGGAGGACGTCCTCAGGGTCTTTGTCCACTTGGGCACAGGCCGGGCGCAGAGTGGGCTGGATTTGCGGTTCCTGGCTGGCACCAGGGGTATTGCTGCTTGAGCAGAGCCACTGCTCATGGGAGTATCTAAGAAGGTCAAGGCAGGCAGGTCCTCCCGGGTTCTCAAGGTTGCTGTCCGCTGGAGTTGCTGGGATTTAGCAGGAGCAGGTTCAAGGAGCAACAGGCCGGAGGGCTGGGGCCAAGTCAATTGGTGTTGTCCTTTGTTAGCAGCTGCATGGCAGGGCTTCTTCTTATTGGTCTTCTTTCTTGTATCAAAATCGTGATCCAAGTAAGGAAGGTTCAGGGTGCCCCTAAATACTACATTTAGGGGCGTTACAGGTAGGGTGAGGGCACGGACCAATAGGTCCCTGTCTTAGGGTGGGTATACCCCCTAACTTGCTCTTATCCAGTGGGAGGGGGGCAGGAGCCTAGCTGTGAGTGAGTAGGGCTCCCCATCCTCAAGATGACGGTAGCCTGGAGTCGTGCTTCACCTCGCCTCCTCCTCCATCTGAGTGGAGTTGGCACAGGCTGGCACACCCCCTTTCCTGACGTAGGGCTTCCTGCCAGAGTGGGGGTCAAACCGGTGGGGGCCAGTTGCTGAGTCTCTCTCTTTATAGGTGCCCTCCCACATCACCCCCACACCCCAACACTGTCTGTCCTGAGGAAGACCCCGCCGTAGGGCAATAGCGTCGCCTACACATTTGGGGTCGAAACGTCGACACGCCCTTGTCTGCTCCCACCTGTTAGCAACGGATCATTGGTGACTGTGCAAATTGATAACAGGATAGGCTCTCAAGTATACGAATTGATATATGACAATGTATACATGTCTAATGTGGCACTCAATGTGAAATATGGATGAGACCACAGACCTATTTGTATGACTAATTTGATTTGTTGCACTATCCTGCACTCTTTCCCCCCTTTTCCCCTTTCTTTCCTTCCCACGCCCTCTGTCCTGGGCATGTTTTTTGAATTTCTAAAAAAAGTGTTCTGTTGGAAGAGATTGTAATTATTTTGCCTAATGAGGATGTTTATTAAATAGCATCTCTCTAAGCTTGTGTTTATGAAATTTTATATGGTTCACTTTATGAGTTCTGAGTCAGTACTTTTTGATTTTGTGCTAACTGGGACCCCTTTTCATATACTACTGAGTACAGCAACTGGCCTGGAGAAGCTCAGAAAGGCGGTATGCCTTTGAAGCTTCCCCCTGCCCATCCAGGGGGGAGAAGACCTAGCACCTCGCCCAGGATGTGCATTGTTGCAGGCCCAGGAGAGCGGTGGCTCTCCACCCAGGGGTCCAGCAACATGTCTGCTGTGTGGCAGCCTAGGCAGCCTCTCAGACAAGATGTGGATTGTAGGTTAAGTTTCAGGGGCATCTCTAAGATGCCCTCTGTAGTGTATTTTACAATAAATCCCACACTGGCATCAGTGTGGGTTTAATGTGCTGAGAAGTTTGATATCAAACTTGTCAGTCTTCAGTGTAGCCATTATGGTGCTGTGGAGCTCGTAATGACAACCTCCCAGCACCATATACTCATAATGGCATCACAGCACTTACAGTGCCCAGGAATGGCCCTAGATACTGTAGAGGCACAGGGCTCATTCACCTGTGCCCACACCACTGGCTTAGGGCACCCAGCTAGAGGGGTGACTGATGTATGCCAGGGCAGTGGGTTTGTGGGCCTGGCACACATGGATGTGTTCTAGGTCGTCTCTGTGATAAGTTCTGCACAAGGACACTCCGCCTGTAAGGGCAGTGTTTGTGTGGGTCAGGGTGCAGGGCCCCTAAGGGTGGCACAATAAGTGCTGCAGCCCTTAGGGGTCCTCTCTGGTCACAATGCCCTGGGTACCTGTGGTACCCTTTACCAGGGGCTGACATGTGGCCAGAGATGCCAATTGGGTTTTAGCTTCAATACAGTTTTAGGGAACGAACACAGTCCCTTGGTACCTGATTAGCAGGAGCGCAGGGCACACTCAGTCAAAGTTCATCAGCAATTCAGCAAAAAGTGGGGGCATACCAAGCAAAAAGATGGGACTTTCTCACAAACGGGGATGCTCTGTATGTAATGTAATGGCGCATCGCTATTTGTCGATGCCAAACTGGATCATAAAATTCTTAGTAAGGTCCAGACGCACAGACTACAGCCTCATCTGGTGCACAGGGACCAAAATGGCTTTATACTTAACCTTAATTTGTCACGCAATATTAAACGACTCCATCGAGTCTTAGGCGAGGCTGATGTAGGACACTTTCCAGAATCGCTGGGGTTCTCTGTAGCCATAAGGAAGGCATTTGACTTGTTGTACTGGGACTATCTTTAGTCAGTTATGACCCAGATAGATCTGGGAGAGGGATGGTTTCAAATGTCCACACTATTATACGTAGACATGGGTGTGCACCAATAGGTGTATCTCGGACTCCTTTGAGGTCCACTGTGGGACATGGCAGGGCTGCCCCCTCTTTCCTGTGCTGTTTGCACTTGCTGTTGAGCCGTTTGCGTGCTTGATGGATGAAGAAGTCGGGGAAGGAGAATCCCACTACATAATAGGGAGCATGTGGTCCGCTTTATGCAGATTATCTGCTCCTCGAGCACGGTTATTTCATTGGATGTGACTTTACTGGAGGAGTACGGCAGTGTCTATGGTCTTTGCCAATATTGGAAAACAATTGTGCTTTCCCTGTGTTCCTTTGATTGGCGAAGCTCCCAGAGGTAGTGTTAAGTATTGGTCTCATGTGGGAGCCGAGAGCTCTTAAATATCTGCTGGTGCGCATCTACCATACGTACTGTTAAATACAAGAGGGCAACCTTGGGAGAGCCCTCTGTGCTCTTAGATGTATGGTAGCATTCTGGAGGGTGCTGTAACTTCCCATCACGGCTCAGGTGGCCTTGACAAAAATGGTGATGCTGCCCAGAGTCCTCTATTCTTTCCAAATATACCCATTTGGGTGCCAAGGGCATGGTTCAGAGCCATTGATGGCTTACACCAGGAACTGTTGAGTGATAGACAGCGTAACCGGGTGTCCCCTGTACGGTTCAGAGGCTGACTGCTAGAGCGGGAGTGGGGATCCCAAACTCTGAACTTTTATTACATTGCATCGCAGCTGCAGTGGGTTGCCCGCTGGGTGGCAGGGCTTAATATGGCTGAGCTTGAAAATGTTGAAGTAGCCGCAATGAAGGGTCGCTACTGAGAATTCTGCTGGTAACGAGGTTGGGCCCAAGCACCGGTCGCTGACTTCTGTGTAAAGCGCTAAGATGCTGGAGGTGGGCTTGTGGACAAGTGGGCTCTGCTCCACTCTATGCACTAGCGATACCACTGGTGGGGTTCTAGATGCCAGTGGAGGACACTTTACAGCACGATGACTGAAGGGGAGGACTGTAGTTTGTGTGGAGGACTGTTACTCTGACAGCTCACTTCGAACTCTTAAAGAGCTGGAGATTGATGGCGGCTCCTGGGCGGTCAATGTTTGACATATGGCGCACTGGTTGCTGCTGTACGGTGATTGTATCGTGCTTTGAACCCCCTGTCCATGAGTTGCTGCAGACTTTGCTTACATTTGGCAGGGGACATCACCTGGTCTAATGGCTGTTGAAAATGGGAATTGCCATGGGAGTAGATGACTTACCAGCTCTGAGGGAAGACTAGGAGAACCTGCCTTGTAGGGTCTACGTGGGGAAGGAATGGGACCATATTCTAGAGCACTCGTATACATTCACCCACAGCACAAGGTGTAAATGTACCCAATTCAACTATCTGCATTGTACGTACTTTATACCACATAGACTGAATGTTATGTTTTGCAGCGTGAATCTTTCTGGATTCACTATGCTGTGCATATTCCGCGGTCTTGTGGTTGGGTCCGGATTCGTAGTCTTTTCTTTGTTTTTTTTTTTGTAGCCCTTGTGGGCGTCGGCGTCACACCTCCTCGGGTGCATTTCCGGTGACGTCGGCATGCTTCCTGCGGAAGCTCCCACTCTTGGGCGCCATCTTCAGATTCTTTTTTCCGCGGTCGGGTCTGGATCGTTCCCGTTGGGCTCCAGACATTTTTGGAGAAAGTCCTGAGAAGAGTGGAAGTTGGAGGAGATATTGGAAGAAGAAGACTAAAGAAGACTTCACAGAACATTGACAAAGGGAAAAGAAGGTGCAAACCTCGAACTTCGACGATCGTCGACGTCCACGCGGTCAGGGAGGCCTGAACGCACGAGGATGGACAACACGCCGTTCAAGTTCTGCCCGAACTGCAGACACAAGTATGCGCAGAAGGACCAGCACCCGGTTTGCAACCTTTGCCTGCCGGTAGAACACAGAAGCGAGGACTGCAACGCCTGCGCCGTCTTCGCCCAGAAGACCCTGCGTGTGAGGAAGAGACAGAGGGTAGCGCACGCCACCCTCGAAGGGAAATCCCCGACGCCATCGCTGTTCGAGCTGGGGATGTCCTCAGAGGAGGAGGACAACGCTGCCGCCGAAGACGACAGCTACACGGTCGTAGAGACCGATTACAAGAAGACGCCTGATAAGGTAGGAGACTCGACGTCCCACAAGAACACGAGAGACTCTGAGTCTCGAAAGTACGAGGCCAAGAGCCCGAAGGCGCCGACGCAGCGACATCTGCCGTCCGCGACCACAAGCAGGCCCAGCGGATCCTCGGAGAAGGAGTCCCTGGCGCCGAAAGCTGTTGACCAGCAGAAAGCGTCGAAGATCGTCGCCGA
Organism: Lissotriton vulgaris; assembly: GCF_964263255.1. NCBI lineage: Eukaryota > Metazoa > Chordata > Amphibia > Caudata > Salamandridae > Lissotriton > Lissotriton vulgaris. The sequence continues at coordinate 1,088,853,511 of NC_141685.1, forward strand.
AAGGGACCGATCGACGTCGAGGGAGAAAGACCCTAAAGCCTCGGCACTGTCCAAGGACCCGAAATCCAGTTCGACGTCCAAGCCGTCGACGCCGATAGTCTCGCCGCCGAACCTGGCGTCGAAGAGAGGGGCCGAACGTTCCGAAGCCGAAAACGTGGCCGAGATGGAAAGGAAAAGACGCCGGCTAGAAGCCGAGATGGCAAGCCTCTTGCAGCGGAGAAAAGATTTCGCCGCCGAGATGAGTGCCTTCACGATTCCACACAAGACCAAGCACTCCGTGCTAGATCTGGTCGAAGAGGAAGAAGAGCACGTCGACGACCATGTGCCTAGCGACGAGATGGTCGACGACCAGGAAGGGGAAGAGAATCCCTACGAGGATTACAACTATGAAGACGATGAGGGCAGTAGGTTGGACGCCGAGTCGGCCACCTCCGACCCACGCGAGGAGGATTACCTAGACGTCGACACCGAGAGCCCGGAAGAGGCGGTCGACTCATACCCCTCGAGACCCTCGCCGCCGGACGACATCGGGGCATACAACTCGGCGATACAATCTGCCGCAGCTGCAGTCAAGCTCAAGCTCGACGAGGAAAAGCAGAAAGCAGACTTCCTGCTGGAAACATTGCTCCCAACACAAACGAGAAGCCAGTTTCTTCCAATGCTCGAGAGCGTCCTGGCCCAGGGAAAGGAAGCGTTAAAGGAGCCCGCAACATGCAAATCGGTGACTCCCAGAACAGAGAAAAAATACAAACACTCCTCGAAGGACCCGGCCTACATTCGAGGCGAGGTCTCCGCCGACTCCATTATCACGGCCACAGCTAGGAAGAGGGCGAGCGTATCCACTACCTCGGGCCCACCACCAGATAAGGAGAGCAAGAGGATGGATCTGGTGGGGAGAAGGATCGAGCGAAATGCTGCGACCCACTGGCGCATGGCTAATTCCAACGCCCTGTTAAACAGGCACATGTACCAGATCATGGAGGGGCTGGGGCAGTTGGTGAAGGAACTACCCCAGGATGCCAGGCAGAAGGCCGAAAAATTGATCGAAGAAGGGAAAAACGCGGCAAACTCTTGCCTTAAGACGGCCCTGGACGGAGCGGACACCGCCAGCAGGCTCATGATGATGGGTGTCACGGAAAGGAGACACGCCTGGCTCAGGATCTCCGGGTTCAAACCCGAGGTACAACACAGTATCCTGAACACACCGTTCAATGGCGAAACGCTTTTCGGAGTAACGGTTGACGAGAAACTATGCCAACTCAAAAAAGATAACGAGACGGCAAGATCCATGGGGGCATTGCAGTTCAGAGGCAACAGAAGAGGCACCCCGGCACGGAGGGCCGGCGGGAGAGGTGGAAACCAGCCAGGTACATCGCACCAGGCCTTCCAGCAGACGCACCAGGCAGACTCGCAGGCTCAGCAAGGTCACCAGAAGCAGTCCTGGCAATACCAGCCAAGAGGTCAGTCCTTTCGAGGGAGAAATGGCCGTGGCCAGAATAGAAGAGGGGGGCAGCAGCCCACCTCGAAGTGACTTCAAAGACCTCCGGGTGCCCGACCACAGAAAAGATCCCAGGGGTCAGGACAATCTAAAGACCTACGACCACATGACACCAGTGGGAGGAAGATTAAAGTTCTATCTCCAAGAATGGAGAGAAATAACATCAGACAAATGGATCCTAAACATCATCCAATTCGGATACTGCTTGTAGTTGGAGAGAAAGCCAACAAACAGAAAACCAAGGGGGAAGCCACCAGCAAGAGAACAGCTGGCGAGGCTTCAGGAAGAAGTGCAAGAACTTCTACAAAAACAGGCCATAGAAAGAGTTCCCTTCAGGGAAAGGAACAAGGGAATATACTCAACGTACTTCCTAGTACCAAAGGTCGACGACAAGATGAGACCCATCCTAGACCTAAGGTTCCTCAACAAATTCATAAGAACACAAAAGTTCAAAATGACCTCCCTGCAGGAGGTGCTGCCGCAATTGCAGGTCGGAGACTTCATGGTCACTATAGACCTCAAGGACAAAGAAGCAAGTTGAATGGTGGAACCTTTCTTTAACGGAGCACCTGACCACAATAACCAAATTGATATTTTCCCTCTAAATGTCACTAAGGGAGTAGTGTGCACACTGACAACCACCCACCATCACAATGGCAGTTCTATATAGAACTTATTACAAAGCGTAATTTTAAGCAAAGGTGCACCACAACGAAAACATGTATAAACTAAAGTATTCTAAACATGTTTTTTCCATATGAAACAGACAAGAATTTTTTTTTTCCTCAAACAGGTTCTCTTTATTCACTCCAAATGTTAAAGGACACAGCCGACGCGTTTCGTCCCTTCGGGGACTTCTTCAGGGCAAAGTAGATGGTAGAAATCCTTGAGCGCGACGATGTATTGCTGGTGGAGTAAGGTGGTGAAAAGGTGACCGGGTCGTGTGTGGTCTCAGGAACACCGGTTCAAGAGCATCAAGTGTATAGTTCGATTCAATAAATTGAACGTTATTCTGTTAGTTGGTCAGGGGACCCAAAATTCATAGGACTGGCATTCATTGATTGATTAAGAGATCCAGATGCGTGTTTTGTAATCAAGCATCTAAAGGAATCAATTCCTACAAGGGTTACGTCAAGTCAATAGTTGTGCTTGGCCCTCTATTCAGTGGCTCCTGTCGGCAGTGCTTCTATGAGTTGTTTTATATATGTTTTTTGCTTCTCGTTATATAATATGGCAGTCCGTATTAGCTCGAATCCGGCGGCCGACTCGTCAAGCACGAGATGTTCAAAAAGCGTCCGTGGTCCCCTTCGTCGTATCCAGTTCGTATAGAGCTCTATACGAACTGGATACAACGGGAAGGGGACCACGGACGCTTTTTGAACATCTTGTGCTTGACGAGTCGGCCGCCGGATTCGAGCTAATACGGACTGCCATATTATATAACGAGAACCAAAAAACCTATATAAAACAACTCATAGAAGCACTGCCGACAGGAGCCACTGAATAGAGGGCCAAGCACAACTATTGACTTGACGTAACCCTTGTAGGAATTGATTCCTTTAGATGCTTGATTACAAAACACGCATCTGGATCTCTTAATCAATCAATGAATGCCTGTCCTATGAATTTTGGGTCCCCTGACCAACTGTAACAGAATAACGTTCAATTTATTGAATCGAACTATACACTTGATGCTCTTGAACCGGTGTTCCTGAGACCACACACGACCCGGTCACCTTTTCACCACCTTACTCCACCAGCAATACATCGTCGCGCTCAAGGATTTCTACCATCTACTTTGCCCTGAAGAAGTCCCCGAAGGGACGAAACGCGTCGGCTGTGTCCTTTAACATTTGGAGTGAATAAAGAGAACCTGTTTTTGAGGGAAAAAAATTTTCTTGTCTGTTTCATATGGAAAAAACATGTTTAGAATACTTTAGTTTATACATGTTTTCGTTGTGGTGCACCTTTGCTTAAAAATAGACCTCAAGGACGCCTACTTGCACATCCCAATGAACGAGAAGCACAAGCATATGCTCAGGTTCACAATCGGAGGAGGCCACTACCAGTTCACAACGCTGGCCTTCGGACTGAAATCGGCACCGAGGGTATTCACGAAGTGCCTCGCGGCAGTCGCAGCGCACTTACGAAGACGGGGGATACACGTATACCCTTACCTGGACGACTGGCTGGTGAAAGCATACTCATACCAGAAGTGCAAGCAGCATGCACATACAGTGACGAGCACGCTCATAGACCTGGGGTTCTCAGTCCATTGGAAGAAATCATCAATGGAGCCGGAGCAAGTGAAGATCTTCCTAGGGGCGGAGATCAACACCTTACAGGGAAAAGTGTTCCCCAGCGAGAAGAGAGCGAAGGCACTGGTCAAGGAAACTCTCCTCTACCGGAAGGGACAAGCTCGGACAGTGAGGACTGCGAGCAAGATCATGGGGATGATGGCATCGTGCATCCACCTGGTGCCGAATGTGCGGCTCCACATGAGACCCATGCAAGAATGGCTCCAGGAACAATGGTCACAGGCTTCGGGCAGTTGGGAGGATCTTGTGGTGGTGACGCACGCAGTGCAGAAGGAGATGACATGGTGGACCTTGGAGAACTTAACAAGGGGACAGCCTCTAACACTCCCAACTCCGACAGTGACCATCACCACGGACGCATCCCTGAAGGGATGGGGCGCTCACATGGAGGAACTCAGTGAGGGGTCTTTGGACGCCAGCAGATGCGACAAAGCACATCAATTACCTTGAATTGAAGACCATCTTCCTTGCACTGAAAGCCTTCCAGACAAGACTGTACGGGCAAAGGGTGTTGCTACAGACAGACAACACCACGGCGATGTTCTACATCAACAAACAGGGTGGAACACAGTCAACAACGCTTTCGACGCTGGCGCAGGAGATATCGAGGTGGGCCATCCCTCTCCAGATAGACCTGCTAGCCATACACCTACCAGGGAAGGAGAACATTCAGGCAGACTGGCTGAGCAGACAGACCTCGGCATCCCACGAGTGGGAGCTCAATGCTCAGGAGACAAGAAGGCTGTTCAGCAGGTGGGGAACGCCGTCAGTGGACCTGTTCGCAACACGCCAGAATGCGAAATGCCGAAACTTCGCATCCAGACAACACGAAGAAGGGTCCCTTGGGAATGCCCTATGGATAGATTGGTCCGGGAGATTTGCATACGCTTTTCCCCCGATACCACTGATACACAGAGTACTGAGCAAGTGCAGAGCGAGCACCATGACCCTGATACTGGTCGCGCCGCAGTGGGCGAGGCAGACTTGGTACTCGCAGATCATGGAGATGGCACAGTGTGCACCCCACAGATTCAGCAGAAGAAAAGACCTGCTCTCCATGCAGAACGGAGAGGTGCTGCACCCAGAACCAGAGAGCATGAGCCTAGTAGCATGGCTCCTGAGGACATAGAGTTCGCACATTTGAGACTGCCAGAAAGCACCCTCAGGGTCCTTCGGGAGGCACGAAGGCCCAGCACAAGGAAGTGCTATGTCGCAAAGTGGAAAAGATTCACGATGTGGTGCAGGAGGGAAAGACTCCACAATAAAATGAAAAAGGACTCCACGGTGCTGAAGTACTTGACACACTTGCTGGAGAGAAACCTCAGCTCGTCCTCCTTGAGAGTTCACTTGGCGGCTATAGTGGCCTACACAAGGGGTGAGATGGGCAGAAGCTTCTTCACATCACAGGTTGTGAAGAGGTTCCTGGAAGGAGCGAAGAGGATCGCACCACCCAAGCGTGTGCCACCACCAGCATGGAACTTAAACGTAGTCCTGACGGAACTCATGAAGGAGCCCTTTGAGCCACTCCACAAAGCCTCCTTACAGATGCTAACTATGAAAACTGCCTTCCTGGTTGCAATAACATCCTTACGCAGAGTGAGCGAGCTGCAAGCGCTAACGCTACAGGAGCCCTACCTACAAATACACAATGATAGGGTTGTGATGAGGACCGACCCTCACTTCATGCCGAAGGTGGTGTCCAAATTCCACATGAACCAGTCCATACAGATAGAGTTTTTTCCAAAAACCAACCACTAGCGCAGAGCGAGCTCTGCACACCCTAGACGCCAGAAGGGCGGTCATGCATTACATTGAAAGGACACAGGAAAACGAAACAGTTCTTTGTGTCATTCGCCAACAGTTACATGGGCAAGGCAGTAACTAAGAATACTATTGCACGCTGGATCGCGCAAACCATCCAACTCTGCCACAAAAGGGCAGGACAAGAACTAGCAGAGGGGGCACGTGCCCACTCCACTAGGAAGAAGGGGGCCACAATAGCCTTCCTGGCCAATACACCCATACAAGACATATGCCTGGCGGCAACATGGGCTTCAGTGCACACATTCACGAAGCACTACTGCGTGGATGTTCAGATGAACAAAGAAGCACAAGTCGGACAAAGGGTGCTCCAGCATATATTCAGAAACCAGAGCTCATCTTCCACCCAGCCGCCACGGAAATGAGAAACCGCTACGAAATCTATGCACAGCATAGTGAATCCAGAAAGATTCACGCTGCAAAACGAATAGTTTCTTACCTGTCGGTGTAGTTTTGCAGCTTGAAGATCTTTCTGGATTCACTAGCGAACCCACCCACCTCCGCCAGAAAGATGAGGCTGGAGAGAGAAGAGGTGGTCAAAAAAAAAAAAAAAGAAAGGGGAAGAAGGGAGAGAAGTAAGAGACTTTAAGGACAAAGCGGTAAACAATTCTCCCCTAAGAAGAACATTGCCATTGCTTCGGAGACGAAAGAAACATGGAAAAAAGAATCCGAAGATGGCGCCCAAGAGTGGGAGCTTCCGCAGGAAGCATGCCGACGTCACCGGAAATGCACCCGAGGAGGTGTGACGCCGACGCCCACAAGGGCTACAAAAAAAAACAACAACAAAAAACAAAGAAAAGACTACGAATCCGGACCCAACCACAAGACCGCGGAATATGCACAGCATAGTGAATCCAGAAAGATCTTCAAGCTGCAAAACTACACCGACAGGTAAGAAACTATTCGTTCCATTGTACTGACAGGAGCTGCCCTCGGTGTGCTCTGGTGGGTGGGGGTTATTTTTACATATAGTACGGGACGGCCCAATCATAGAACGCTTTGGGCACATATAGTTACCGACCTGGAGTGTACCCTTGGTCGAGGGCAACTTCACACAGCAGATATATGCATGTTTAGCTTGTATATAAGGCGGCCGGAAATAAAGTGGGTGATAGGTTTCTAGACCTGGTCTTGGGAATAGCACATAGAGACGTAGGTCACCACTGGAAATCACGATACGGCCCGCCTCACAGTAGACAGCACACCGAAGTGGGAGTCTAGGGGTCTTCGTAGAAAACCAATTGCGGAGGTCTGTTAGTAGGTCGTAGATGGCTTCCTGTCCTGACACGCTCTAGATGAGACACACGGGGACAAGGGCTGAAGTGTGAACATGTGTGTGAATGATCGTGGGCACCCTACCCCCCTCGGAATCCACTGGTGGTCGCTACCTTCCCAGTGCCCCACCATGCCCACCCAGGGTGATTGTGATATTACAGCACTTGTTAGAGAGATTTTTAGCCAGAGAAACTCTGACTGAAAAATGTTATGTCCTAGAATTTTGTACCTTTGTGTTGGATGTTTACCTTTCTTTCTTTACGTGCGGTGGGCATGGGACAAAGGAACAATGTTTAGTGTCTTTGGGACAGACTTTCAGTGGATCCTGCAGGGAAAGATGAGCAGTCCCAATTATACCAAATGTTTGAATAATAAGTGCTTTTTCCATGTTGATGTGGAGTTTCCTTGTAATGGGACTACAATATTGCCCACTGCTGTAATGTAATGTTTTTTCTATAACCAAAGCCCAATAAAGAAATAAGGTGTATATATAGGGGGGTTTACCCAAACATAGTCACTGGGACCTGGGTTATATAGGTAGTGAGAAGAAGGGGTCCCAGCGTGAGTTTAACAAAGTATATGCAATTAAAAAAATGTTTACAGAGACAATGAATGAATCCACATTGTTTTATTCACAATGGGACTAGGTATACTAAATATACTCAACATTGATTACATATCATAATCGGTTGTACAGTGCCCCAGGGGGGAGGAGGAAGTGATTGGGTGAGGATGGTGTGATGGAAGGGAATTAGTGACAGTAAAATCAGCCAATTAACAAAAATGCATTGGTGAGTTAATTTCTATACACAAAACATAAGACCGTTGGTTCGATACATAAATCAAAGAATATCATACTCCACAAAATACATTAAATGTAAAAATATTGGCGTGAAGTTGATAACCAAACGGGTTATTGTCGACGGTTCGACCCTCGGAAGTTTGCAGGGATTAGTGGTGCCCTTGCTGTGGGGTCTTCATCAGGACAGGGTGCGGGGCAGGCAACCTTAGTTGTCAGATAGATTTGCACAGGGTCTGAGAATATTATTGGCACAAAGGATCACTCAGCGGTGTCCAAATAGTAGATTGCATTGGCACAAGTTCAACAATGTTATTCAAAGATGGTCGTTCAGTCGTATCCAGAATAGAGGTTTGCATCAGGTCCGCGGGTTTATTTGAATCTCTCCGTGGTATCATCAGCCGAATGTATCCAGCATAGAACGCGCTGCTGTTTGAGGCGGGATGGAAATAGTTGCCCTGCAAACAGATGCAATATTATTAAGTTCTTCCTCAAAGATGCAGTGTTATGGAGTGCTGCTTCCTCCAAAAGAGTGAAATACAGCAAATGTAAAAGTGTGAGCAGTGGAAGGACACTCAGTGAGTCAACCGAAACGAAAGAAGTAGTTTGGCCGTGCGCTACTGGAGGGACAAACGCACAAAGAGGGGAGAAAAAGAGCTTACCAAATAAAAGCACAGAAATAGGAGGGGTCACCACACAGGTATTCGGTCGAGAAGGCTCCTCAGAGTGCAAGGCGGTGGGGAGAGAGAGGATCACGGATGTGGGAGAGCAATATTGTATTGTATTGTATTGTATGGTGCCAGAGGGAGAAAGAAGCACACTAGATAGACAGCAGGAAAACACATGCACTCATGGTGAACTTAATCCCAAAAAAATGTGAGATTAGAATGGGGAGAAAATCACACAGACTACAGAGAGCAACAAGGAGCAGACAGGAGAGAGAGAGAAGCTCACAAGGGAGACGGCCTTTAAACACATAGACTCTTGTGCAATGCCTAACTAAAAAAATAGTTCTCTGAAAGTGTGCAGTAGAAAGACACAAGTAAGGAGGCCATGCTCCAGGAGAGGAACAAACATGATGCACTCAGCAAGCAAGTGAGATTGACAATGAAGCCGACCAATTGTGAGCAATGGGTGGGTTTGAAGACCATTGTAAGATCTTGGTTTAACAATGGGTCTTTTTTCAGTTGTCTTGTAGGTTCGACTTAATATAGTCTGATTTCCTTCATTAGTAAGAAAATAAAGACTAATGGGGCAGTGGCATGGCAGTCTCCATGCTACTAGGTACACCAGAGGTGAATTTTATCAAAAACTGAGCATGGACATGGGATGTAAAATGCTTATGAAATGTTTAGGGAAACACTAATTTATACTGGCAAACCTACAGAGACCCTCAGACAGCTCACTGTACAAGTTATTTTCAATAGTTCCTTGTACCCTTTCACTGGAGTATAAACATCAGTTGCCCCAAAGTTCTAGAACAGTTTATTCAAGTCCCAAGTACCTTATCTAGCTCAAGCTTTAGTCTTCATCCTCGTAGTAGTTAAAAAACAAAAACAAATGGCTAACATCACAGATTGAATGCAAAGAAGAGAAGAGCAGAGTACCCATTCTTGATTTGAATGGTGGTTCAACTTGCTATTCCTTGTTAGCCAAAGCAAACTCAACCGAATAAATAAAGTACCCTCTCGGCGGCGGTCGTTAGAGGCAGTGGCTCTTTTCTATAGGTTAGAGGAAATACACTTTCCAAAATTATTAAATATATAGGAAACACAATACTAGAAAGATTACATTTGAGGGAATGAAAATTAGTGACACCCCCCTGAACTGAAATCTTTGCTTCAAAGATGTCCTGAAATAAAACCGAATCATAAAGGGAACAAATTTAAGTTCTTGTGATTGGGGATTTTCTTGCTAAAGTTTTGTGCGTTCCGAAGAGCTATAATGGCTCGTGGTGGGTGGAATGAAGGGTGCAAAGTCAGAACCATGCTTGTCTATCTTCGCAAAGGGCCACATGCAGAGGACCTCCATTACTTGCATCTTTCAGCATGTGGCAGTGCTTTCGTTTATGTAGATTCAGCCCTTCCTCAGTGAAAGTATAATTCTTCTCCCTATAGAAGATTCACAAGCTACAAAACACTGATCATTTGTGCAAAATGGAGCTCCATATCTGACCCCCCCCCCCTTTTTCACAGCAGGAAACAGCTTTCCTCAAGTGCAGGTCCCTGCCCGGAAACTGGTACATAGCTGGAATGGGGGACATGTACAGTGCCAGAAATGTCCCTTTCTTTTGGCGATATGCAAAAGTGACAGAACAGTGTTGCGATAGAAGCAGACGCAGAGAGGGAGTAGGGAGAGAAGCACACAAGGGAGATAGCTGGAAAACACATGCACTTTTGTTGAGTGCTTGTAAGAACTCAACCGAGAGAGAGCAAAGCTGTGAGAGAAGCAGATGGACGATAGAGAACAACACAGAGCAGGAGCTGGAGAAAAGCACATAAGAGACAGCTTATAAATGCATGCCCTCTTGCGGAGAGCTTAAGCAAAAAAGAAAAACGTAGTTCCCTAAAAACGAGCAGTGGAAGAGATGGGGTCTCTGTAAGGTCTCTGCAGCAGCTGAGAAGTTGAAGGTAGTGTGCAAAAGCCTCCCCAGGAATCTGTAACTATCACCCATTTATTTCAAAATAGGGTGCTATGCAGAGAGTATTGTCCTAGAAAAATCTCCTAGGGAGAGAAAAATAGACTAAACATTTTACTGGAAAGACGATAAGCTTCTCATTTTTACTTGCATGGGGATCATTTAAGTCTTCTGCTCATCAGCCACAAATGAGAATTGTTCTCCTAAATTTATTTTCTTATTCCAGGTGGAAGAACTGGACCGTCTGGTGACTGAGATGGCTGGGTTTAAACGGTAAGGATGAAAAATTAAAGCTATTTTATTTTGCAAAAGTAAGGGAAATATTTGTGCTCTCCAGGTCTCCTCTGCTGACTGTAGATAGAATTGTTGTGTTCTTAAGTTCACCTTGCAGTGGTGAGGTATAGATCACTAGCACTTTATTATTTTAATATAGTGATTGGCAAAAGTAGATTTCAGTGAACTCAGTTGAGCGTAACCATGAAAAGACTAGGTGTCCGTGCAGCAGAAACAGTAGTGGCAAAAGAATTTTCATCAGGAACTGCACCTCCTTACATTGATCTAGTCTGCTTCAATTACGTGTTGCTCCTTGAGGGATTCAAGATTGTTCGGGTTCATCCATTTGTAATCTAAGGTTATCCTACACTGGACATTGGCAGGTACTAATGGCAACAGGTAGATGCATTACTTTGTCCCCCACTACCAAGATGCTTCTGGCTACAGTTGTATTGTGTGCCAACTGTTCTTTTGAGTTCTGTTTCGCTCTATACATTTTATCTATGCACCTTCACCTTGGCTTTTTCACAGGCGATTCATCTCTCTGTCTTGGGTCGCCTTGCGGGTTGTGTAAAGCACGCAACTACCACGCTGCTAACATGCAGCCTGCTACAGTAGTACTTGCCTGTCCAAATCATTTTCAAAAGGAGTTGAACATTTTTGGGCAATCAGTCCATTTAGATATAATGCAAATAGAGAGAAAACCTCACACTGCTACTCCTACTGGTCATAGCTTCCCTTTTTCATTGAATGTATTTTATGAATGACTTCTAAAAGGATTCTGGTTGAGTAAGATATTTGTACTTTCTCAAGCCGTCAGTAAAATTGTTAATCGGCTATCTGAAAGTTCATGCCCTCTTTGAAATTTTCAAAGAATGACCTTTAGCTATTTCCCAAGGAGGTTAATTGCAAAGAGGGCGAGACGTAGGCCAACATGCTTGAGTCTATCACATGTTGCTTTCCCCGCAGTCTGACACCGGTTTCCTTCCTGTGGGTATGATCCTCTCACTTGTTGCTTTCCATTATGGGCTGAATCCATTTCTCTGTGCAGTCTCCAGGTATCAGTGATTTACGCCTGCCACTTTTCCCAGGATCCGAGTCCTGCTCATTGCTTTCCTGAAGGTCCAGGTGCGTCCCTCTTGCTTTTCCTGGGGTATAAGCTCTGTGCTTGGTGATTCCTTTGCGGTTTTGAGTCTCTTGCTCTTTCCTTTTCCTAGGATCTCCAATTCTGGATCAATTATTTCCCCGCCTTTTGCTTGTTGCTTTCTATTGGTTTGGAGTGCTTGGTCCATTGCATTCCCCAGAATTAATCTCTAGTTTTTCGCTTTTCGCCATGATGAGTTTCTTGCTTGTTGCTTTCCATAGTCCGCCACACATCATTTTTTTCAGAGGAAGTATGTGTCTTTGTGTGTAGGGGGTTATTTTATAGTGCAAACCTAGCTACGGGCAACAAAGCTCTATACAGGCCAAACGAAATACAACTGGTGAATGTTCACAGGATGGAGGTTGTAGAGGTTGACAAAAACTAAGCAATGAATGGATATAACGAAGGCTTCACAGGTAATGGGGAGCTGCTGACATTTGGAGGTAATTTTGTGGATGGAATGGGGTCAGATGTATAAGTAGGACGAGTCATTTCTTTGTTACTCTCCCCTCACTTGTTGCTTTATCCCAGTGTCTCAGTCTCTAGCTCTTACCTTTACTCAGGACCACAGTCCCTTCCTTGTGGCTTTTCTATTTGCTTCCCAGGGTCTTAATCTTTAAACTGTTGCTTCCCCCTGGTAGGTCATACTTGGTGACTGGACAGACTTACAGCCGCAAAGTAGATATTGAGGTTCTGTCAGTGCTGGCGAGCCTGGGTGCTTCTGTACACAAGGTGAGTACTTTCTCAAGCCTCTCCAGCTAAATGGAAGGCTGGTTGAGATTAGAAGATGTAAGATCTCTTTGGGGCATGCATGATTCTGCAGAAACTATTTTTTAGTCTGTGGCCTAAGGCAATGTTTAATTTGTTTGTGCTTCAAAAGGCTGAGAGAGCTTTCCAAAGTCAGCTATGTTTTGAGCTCAGCTGACTGCTCCCAGCCCTGCCACCATATATTGGCCAAAGACATTGCTTTTGTGTGGATTCCTAATACTTTGTAGAACTGGCCCTAGCCACAGTCCCTGGGGATTAAAGAATGAACAGTGTGGAAAAACGGTAAGTGGGGAGGGCGAAAGAAGTTGTGGGATCTTTAGTACATTAGATGGTATCCATTGGGAGGAGGACAAGAGCAAGGTTGCGACCTTCTTCTCTGCCTTTCCTTTCCTAGTCAAAAAAATGGACACTCAGCCTAATATTAGTACCTGTTGTTTACAGTGCTGTGATTCTACAGGCTTCTATTCATATTACTTTCTTCCTGTTGTGTTCCCTTCTGCCCCATACTTTTTTCTTTTCTTCGTCCCCCTCCTTCCACACCCCCATGGGAACCCACCCTATTTCTGAAAAAGATCTGCACGGATATCCGGTTGTTGGCGAACCTAAAGGAGATTGAGGAGCCTTTCGAAAAGGAGCAGATTGGTGAGCAGGAGAACTGGGCAGGAGGGTGGATGGGTTATAGTGAGATTTGACTTAGAATGAATCCCATTCCTTTTTTTTTTAAAACCTTTTTTATTTTTATTGGAAGACGAGCAAAAGACGTAGTGACGCATATACAAAGCATATATAGATTCAGATATAGTGCAATGCAGCAGCGTACATGGAAAGTCCAGTCGTCAGGTCCAGACGTGGAACAAGGCATGCAGGAATGGGGTCACGATATCAGCAAATACAAGAGGTGCAACACAGCTGTACAGAGCATATAAGTGCATCAGTAATGTGGATATCAAGCATACACCCCTACAGGAAGGAGATTAGCATCAGCACAGTGGGTGTGCACTCACAGTTCATCAGTCCCTGAGTCGAGGCATCCTAAGCAGCACCACAGAGGAGAGGGCAGTGAATCCCCGCCTCCCCCCCCAGCACCTTAGAGTGACTGTTTCAGAAGTCCCAGCCATTTAATTCTAGCGCCAAATCCTCATGGCTGAGGCAGCAGAACTGTCCCTCCATTTGCACAGATTTGACAAATTAAGACCTCATAGCAGATCTATCTCCTAGGTAAAACAGATCTCGCAGGCACAAGCCTCAAAAAAGAGCTATCCATCTGACAAACATAGTCGCTCGGACTTGATTGGTTCACCCAGCCCCTGTGATGCCCTGTTTTTTTCTGCATCTCTGTGCCAGGCTCCAGCGCCATGCCGTACAAGCGGAACCCTATGCGCTCGGAGCGCTGCTGCAGCCTCTCGCGCCACCTCATGACTCTGCTGATGGACCCACTGCAGACGGCAGCCGTGCAATGGCTTGAGCGTACCCTGGACGACAGTGCCAACAGGTACTGGCAGAGATACACTTTGTTTTAAAAGCGATTGTCTACAGAAGGCTGGTGTGTTCAGGATGTGTCACGGACAACAGTGCTTCTCCAAATTATTTTCAGGCGTTTTGTTTTTCAGGTCATCCCCTCAGTCTTTGATATACTCAGAGCAGATTTACAATACTAGCACATATATACATCTTGGCATGTTTCAAGTTAACTTTGTGTAGACCTGGGATTTAAAAGGATGATTCAAGCTTTCCGCAGGCAAAGTATTCTGGGCGACCTATGCATTTTGCGCCAACAAACAGTGTGATGTCACAGAAACAAGTACGACCCTAGTACTTAGTTTCAATACCTGAAAGCTACATGAAAACATGAATGAAAGCAGTGAACGTTTTGAGGAAGAAGTTGGCTCTGGATTGATATGGTATTCTAAGTGTGAGTGATGTGTAATTTCTCACTGAATTCTATTGTGAAAAGACCAACCCTGAGTTTACTGGTATCTTCTTCCTTGTAGAGTGGGAGTATGGGCCAGGGCTTTCCCTACTGCAGTCTGAACTCTGATCTGCTGAAGGGGTTCTACTGTGTGTAGCCCTATACAAGCGTAGTTGCTGCTACCCCGGGCTCTTCAACAGTAGGGAGACCATGGTGGAAATGTCCGACTTGAACGTGGTGGGCACAGCCATTCTGTCCTGGGATGGAAATACCAGTCACACCTCAAAATACGTTCTCTTATCAATGCATTGGGCATGTTTTATGAAGTAGCTTTGACATGTATAATTGGACTGTGAGTTTCTTCCTCAAGCCCACTTTAAATGTGCTGGTTATAACTACCTCCTGGCATTAGCTCAGCCTTTGGGGTGTTTAATTCAGTCAGTCCAGGCATCTCTGCATGTTTTTGGACATGTTTGGATTGGCTTTGGTCTTGTTTGAGGCCCCTCTTTGAGTCAATATTAATTGGTGTGATTGTACTGGCCTTAGCAGGCTTCTTTCCAACTCGCCCCAAGGATGGTGAGCACAAGTACACCTGCAACTATCATTCATGCTCTCTTACTCCTCCACTTCACACATAGATTCAGCATGAGCAGACTTTGTCATACATGCACTATGCTACACCATTTCGCACATGGGCCATTCTGCATTCACACACCTCTCCATTCTTACACTTGAGCTTATAAGCTTAAGCACCCTGTCTCTCATTTCACTTCACTACACTACTCACCATATGCCCTGGGACGCAAACAGTGAAGAGCACAACTCTGATCCTCACATAGATATTGCCGGGGTGTGAAGCATTATACAAATGCATGTAAGACAATGCATTGTCCATTAAGAAGCAGTGGTGAATGCCTTGGGTGCTGAGCAGTGTTAATGACTTTGGAGAGGGGTAGCTGCTTGGTGGTAAGCTGTGGTTGTGTTTTTGAGGTGTGTGAGTGGCTGCCTGTGCTTGCAAGGCTTATTCTGCATCTCTGGTGGATCTTGGGAGTGCTCAAAACTTCCTCTCTCTTCAGGCGCATCTGTCTGGCGGAAGGATTCTTGACGGCGGATATCATCCTGAGCACCCTGCAGAACATCAGCGAGGGGCTGGTGGTGTACCCTAAGGTAAGAGCCAACATCATCTTACTGAGGAGGGCTGCAGTGGGCTCAATATGGCAAGGGGGTACTGACAGAGCTGCCCGCTTCCTAATACATGGAGTATAGAGGTTGCAGGTTGATATAGAGGTGCACTTGCAGAGCTTTTTGGTGCCAGTCCTCGAAGGGCAGGATTGGAGTGTTATTAGAAAGCTGTATCCTGGCCTGTGGGCCGGTATAGAAGGTACTACACTTGGTGTCTACGGTGCACAGGCAGAGTTCTCTGCTGCCATAGCAGGGAGTGAGGGTCGAGATGCACCAGAGGAATTGTGTGTTGATCCCAGTGCAGGGTTGGCAAGGAATGTGGTAAATAAGGATGGAGGTCAGTTAGCAAAGCTGTGTCTTGGCCCAGGTGCTGAAATAAAGGGATGCTGTAGATCTGCACTGGCTAATTAATGGAGCTGCGTGAACCCCAGTACATAAGTGTGCAGTTAAGTAGCATAGGTGTCATGGGCCTTAGTGCGAACAAGAAAAATTTACTCCTTTTCCTCCAACTTGGATATTAAAAATAGACCTGATTGGAGCGTGTAACCCATATATCTCTGTGCACCAGTGCTACTGCACTAATTTAACTTCTTATGAGGCTGTAAAATCCTCATCCTACCCATCTTTCATCTTTCTCCTCCCTAGTGTTATTCCTTTCTCCTCTTTTCGCCTTCCTCCTTTTCATTCTCTCCTCTCTATCCCCTTCTACTGTCTCATCATCATATTCTCTTACTTCTGCTTCCCAAACTCTGCTTTCTCCAACCACCTCTATAAACTCGCTGTACTCTGACTGTCATCCCTTATTCTTTTCCTATAGCTTGTCTTTTTTCTCTCCTCTACCTTCTCCATCCATCTCGTCCACATCCTTATTTTGTGTTCTTTCATGCTCCTCTTTCCCCTTATGAGTCTTGTTGGCTCTTTTCGCTTTCTCATCATTATCAACTTCTTTTGTCCTTTTCTTGCTATCAAGCTCTCCTATTTTATGCCTGTACTCCGTTTTCCAATTTGCTCTTGTGATTTCCTTTTTTCATTTTTATTCTTCCCCTTTTCTCTCACCTTGATAGTCTGTATTCTTTACTCTATAGCATTCTTTCTCTGCCATTGTCATATATGTAGTCCCTTTTTCTCTCCCTTCTTCCAAAAGACAGGTATACGACTACAGTCTGTAACGTTTGGCCTTTCAATAGGTCTGCGGTTCCCAAGAGGTCTCTGTTTTCCGTTCCTTTCAATCTCTGCATCCTTTTTCCTACTACACCGCAGCTCCGCAG
Organism: Lissotriton vulgaris; assembly: GCF_964263255.1. NCBI lineage: Eukaryota > Metazoa > Chordata > Amphibia > Caudata > Salamandridae > Lissotriton > Lissotriton vulgaris. The sequence continues at coordinate 1,088,870,404 of NC_141685.1, forward strand.
GCTAGTACCCTAGCAGGGAAACTCAAACCCAAAGCCAGTTTCAATAGGGTAACAAACCAAATCAGCTGGCAGATGAACTGTTATCAGTATAAGGGATGAAGGGGACCCTCCCATCTCAGGGCCATGGTGGTACTTCACTTGCTGCACTACTTATAGCTACGCCCATGGAAGTGTCATGGTTGCAGGTCAGGATTGAGGTGCAATAGCTGAGCACAAGCACTCGAGTAGGATGAGTGTTAAAGGTCAGTACTGATTTGCATTTGCAGATATTTGTGGGTCCTGGTGCTGGAATCTCAGCATCCGCTTTAATTCTGCATTGGTAGAACCGCATGTGGGCCACAAGTAGGAAAAGTATAGGAGTTGCAAGGTGGGATTGGGGGGAACCCGCAGAGCTGCGTCTTGTTTCAGTAACATAATATAAAGGGGTACCTAAAGCCAGGACTGAGTTGCATCTCTAGAGCTGTGTGCATACCCTAGTGTCTAATATTTGATTACTTGTTCCTTTCTTCTCCATCTCAGGTGATCGAACGAAGAATCCGCCAAGAACTTCCATTCATGGCAACTGAGAATGTAATTATGGCCATGGTGAAATCTGGAGGCAACCGACAGGTAGGACTTGCCAGCTGCCCACACTCCTATAGAGGCCTTTGCACAAGCTGTTGATTGGCTGCCACCACTCATTCTCTGTACAGCATAACATCTGGAAAGAATCTGCCTGGATTTGACTACAAATCTGTGACACTAGCTCTGTCTGTTTAGTAGTCTGGCGGGCATTTTGTGTGCTCCTCTTAGAAATTGAGAGGGCCAGACCTGTAAACACAAGGGGCTTATCTCCTCCGCATACACAGCATATGAATGACCACAGGACTGCCAGAGTAAGCCAAGAATAGAGTGGTTTTAGAGCTTAAACATCACCCCAACAAAGATACTATACAAAAATTCTCTTAACATCTGCCAGAGGCAATGCATGCGTACACCCGCTCTAATCTAGCACTAGCAGCAGTTAGATTGAACTAACATTGGCAAATCCAGTAAGTCTGGCTTGCATTTTGAGTCTTGACTAAAAACGTTAAAGCCTAAAAGTGAAAAAGAACAATGCAAGCATGATTGTTTTTGGTATATAATGGATCTGGAGATAAATAATTTAATATGTGGTTGTTCAGTGTATTTTTGAGATGTAAAATAGTCCCTCATTCAGTGCAATAGGAAGAATGGTACATCAAACTGCCAGAAGCATGAGGTGAGAGGGAAACATTCCTCTGGGTGGAGCCAAAGTATCCTCTGTGCATATTTTTAAAGAATTAAGACAACAGCACTGCCAAGCCAGACCTAAAATAGGCAGGAGAAGACCTAGCGGTCTGGCTAAATAATTAAGAAAATGTACAATGATGCATTTCAATATGTACTTTTCTTTAAGAATCCAGCCTTGCTCTTAAAGTTGGTTGCTGCACCCTTGCCCTCTGGAATATTCGTGGCCCTTACCTAATCCAGCGCTTTACTTCGAGAGGGAATTTCACATTTATTTAGAACCATTTTGGGACACGCCAGTCTAATTCCTTTGGGAATCAACATTGGAAGAGAACTTGGACATCCACCTCTGAGGAGATGTTATCACATTCACAGTAACTGTGAAGTAGTCCACGTTGTTACACACTCACCCCCTCTGCATTTTTTAGTAGTAGGCAACGTATTTTGCATTTTATGTAAGAAGAGCATTATTTTGGTGAGACTATACATATAGAAATCATCTGCCTTAATTAGCCAATTTTTTTAATGTGTATTTAGCTCTTGGGTTTAGTTAGATTGGTTCCCAGTGTTTGATCTACTTATATTTGCCTGACCTTAAGTGTCATGCTGGACTCTTCCCCTAACATTTCCGCAGCTGCCTTCCCATAATCTTTCACCTATTTGAAATAGTAGGCAATACCACAGAATCCAGTCGTAACCTTGCCGGCGACGGCTGCTGTCAAACACATTTTGTATTGTCCTGGGAACTCAGGTCTGTGTGACAAATCTCCTGGGCCCATCTCACCTAAGGTGCAATCCACCTCAGACCACATTGCTCGCTTGTGTCCTGTCTGCTTGTTATTCTCTGGTATTTCTATCTTGCATCTTCTCCATAAGGTTTCATCTCTTGTATTTCTTTCACTCCTTCACTGCTCACCTTTGTTCTTCTCCATTGCTCCCCATTCTCCATAGGACTGTCATGAGCGGATACGCGTGCTATCGCAGGAAGCCGCTGCTGTGGTGAAACAGGAAGGTGGTGACAATGACCTAATTGCCCGGATCCGTGCTGACCCTTACTTTGCACCCATACTGGGTCAGCTGGACAGCCTCCTGGACCCAAAGTCTTTCACGGGCCGGGCCCCTCAGCAGGTGAGGAGGAAGGATGTAGGGGTGGGTGACATGTGATGATTCCTGAAAGACCAGAAATTGATCAAATACTAGAACTGGTGGGACTAAAAGCTCTCCTCTCTCCTGGCAGGTAACCCGTTTCCTGAAAGAAGAAGTCTTCCCCATGCTCACCCCATACCAGGGCAAGATTGATGTGAAGGTGGAGCTGGAGCTATAGATTTACTGCTGCAAGATATTAATACTGGAAATAAATAAATGAATGAGCACGCCATAGACCAGCAGGAGTCTTCTTTTCAGTCATGTGCCAGTTTGAGAGGAAAGCACAAAAACCTTTCTTCGAATATACTTCCCTGCTACAAGTTAAGGCTTTTTGCCACACTCGTCTTTTTCATCAAAACAGGTGTAATCTCCTTCTGGATATCAGAATTGACATTGTTAAAACATCGAGGATTGGAGGGTTTCTGTTAGCATGATGATGATTGTAACCAGGGCCATACCACAATTGAGGGAAAGTGTGCTCATAGCAGTAGAGAAAGCAAAGAACTGCTGAATACCAAATACCTGCCAATTCTTGAAAGACTGAAACCCACTTGTTTATCACAGACGTTCGCTGCCACCAATAGCATTGCAAGGATCCCACAGACCTCCAAATTGAAAAGCTGCTATTACTAAGCCGTAAGCAGGATCCTTTCTTGAAAGCAAGCCCTAAGTGATATCTTTGCAAGAGTGTGAAAATCAGTTACAGAAGCAAATCTATCTGAATTGTTCAAAGCAGCCATCCCTGCTTCGAACACAGCATATGACTACCTATGGGGACATTTAAAACCCAAAAATATGAACTAACAAGTGCAGTAGTAAAACATGCATCACAACAGAAACTATTCTAAAACTCAAAAGGCTGTGATAAGACTTCCAACTAACCTTTGTAATAGCTAAGCAATCGTAGAGGCTCCGGCTAATAAGTGAGAGTGGTGGCAGGCAAAAGGTCCAGGAAACCTGTGGTCAAATCACAAAAGGAGAGTACATAGTGAAACCAATCCTTAGGAATCCAGGACATTGAATCTTTAAGAGATTTCGAGTAAATCCTTTAATCCAAACATAACTGAGTTGAGTGTGGGTATAAGCAGCCAAGAAGTGTTTTTCCAAGAATCGATGACCCAGTCATCTTGCCTGCCATATACACAGCTCTGGGTATAGCAAACTATGGACAAAGGGTAGCTGAGAGATGGCCAGGGAAGTAGAATGTAGCGAAGGACTTAAGGTGACACTGCAATGCAACCCTAGGACGTAGGAATTCAGAAGAGGGCTTTTAAGTAAATTCAGATAAGCAATTCCCTGGAGATGAGACGCTAAAGTAAAATCCTCCTGTAACTAAAAAGTAATGTGTATCTTGCATGGTAAGCATACCCTTTCAGGTGTCTGTTGGTGAGCAGCATTTGTCCCTCCTCATGTGCTACTCACCTCGACCTGCATAACCTCTTGGCTTTCATGCATATTTCCCAAACTTTTGGTACTGTTTGAAAACCCAATGTTTTAGAAGCTACAGCTGGACTTTATTTCAAGCAGTGCAGTTGCTGACCTGCATCTGCTCTTGGACTGGACAATTCGATCTCTCCTCTGCAGACAGCAAGAAATACTGAATCTGTGCATTTTGAGATGTCTTGACGAGTGTAGCGGTCTAGCTTATTGTCCGCTGTGGACGAGAGCCCGGAAGCACCCACACACAATGTATCACTCTAAGGCCAGGCATGGCCAGAGAGCTTAAATAAAGGGGCCGAGGTCGCTCGAGACTTCCGGCCGACACTGTGTGCCTTAGTGTCTGTGTCTCTTAATTCTGCGCAGCGTTGCGAGCACTCCTAGGCCTCAACGTGGGTTTTGCTTGCACCGCGACACTAGCAACGAGGGTGGGACCAGAAGTGCACCCAGAAGGAGCGTGCACACCCAAAGCGTCAAAAGGAAAGGAAGACCGGGACAACGAAGAAGAGCCCCTACCGAGTAGGCGAGGGCAAGCCGAGTCTCCCGACGTCTGCTTGCGGCCCAGATCGCTGTCAGCTGCGTGCACCTGCGCTGGAGCTCCCCGAGTGCACCCCGGTTGAGCCTGCGCTCGGTGCAAAGACACCGCATGCGCAGAGCCGCACTGACCCCGAGAGAACCCCGCAGAAGCCCCGACAGAGCCCGCGATGGGAAAAGAGACTTGCACATGCGCAGAAGCCGCCCTGCAAGGACAGCTTATCAGACCTTACTGCAAGAGCGCTGAGACACTCTATCCTCACCGGGCCCCCCCCCCCAGCAAATTGAAACACAGGTGCACAGTGCCAATGCCCAACTAGAGGCTACAAAATTAAGAAAACAACAAACCTTGGCAAAGGTAAATCGCCCAACAAACAAACATTGGTCATAGTTTGTGTATTTGTTTTTGGCAAAGGAAAGTAGAACAAACATTGGAAAGGATAGGAGGCCCAAATTACAACAAGCACTGACACCTCCAAACGCCACCCAAGAAGAACAGAGTCAAAGTCACCCATCACTGGCAACACGTGTGCCAGCTTGCTGCGAGACTAGTCAGAGCAGGAAGAGCCACGAAATAAGAACTGACAATGGTGGATCTGGCCGCACCTGCGGCTCAACATCCCGCGGCCCCAGCCGCACCACCACATCACGTGCACTCCCAAGTCAGTGCGCTCCCTCTTTTTAGCGAACTTATTGATCCTGCCACCGCATCGCCCAAATGGAAGGTGTGGATTGGCCACCTCGACAATTACTTCATAGCAACAAGGGAAACAGACGGAGATGTTAAGAGATCATTGCTACTGCATTTCGCGGGAGACGAAAAATACAAACTGTTCGCCTATCTGCCGGACACGAGAGCGCAAACGGATTATGACGCTGCGGTTAGAGCACTTAACGCTCACTTTGACCCACAACTCCGTCCTGATTATGAACTCTTCAAACTCAGACAAGCCCGTCAGAGACAAGGAGAGTCTATGGACACATTTCATGCGTGCCTCAAGAGAGCTGGCCAGCACGTGCACCGAAGACTATCCGGCCCAAGCCATCCTAGGGTGCCGCAACAAGACCCTGCGAACCCTCATCCTTTGGCAGCCTCGCATCTCATTAGAAGACCTACTGATCCTAGCTCGTTCACATGAGCTGCTAGACGTCAGAGCAACCACCATGGAAGCGGCGCTCAACCAACTGGCGGAACAGACAGCCACAGTCAAGACTGAGCGAGCGGTTGCCATTCGCACATCGTCCCGTGGTGGGCGAGGGAGATGGCCCACTAGAACCACCCGGCGGCCACAGTGTGGATACTGTGGGAAGGATTAGCACCCTCAAGAGGTCTGCCCGGCAAGAGGAAAAACCTGCACAAAGTGTGGCATTCCCAAACACTTTGCGAGCGTATGCAGGGGAGGCATGCGAAGCAGAGGAAACCCCGGGTGGGGAACACCATCAAGGGCAGTGATACATCTCACCCTGGAAGAACCCATCACCTCAAGACTAGCAGGGGCGCAGCCAGCGTCTCGAAGACTCGTTCACGGAAGAGGAGGAAGAATGCTACGTAATATCATTCGCAAGTGACCTCAAACGGAGACGTCGACCACAACCCAAATGTGCCAATGACATTATAGGGTCCCCCATAACGGCTCTTATCGACAAAGGAGCGACGGTAAACGTCATGGGGTTGCAACACTACAAAAAGCTAAATCCGAGGCCAACACTCATACCGTCAAGAATCAGAATTCTCACGTACGGAAGCCAGACACCACTTCCCTTAAAAGGAAAAATGTCCGTCATAGTAAAGTCCAGAAAGCCAAGAGGTCACGACTACATTTCACGCAGTCGACAGATAAGCACATATACTAGTCGGGAGTCACACGGCAGAAGATCTTAGCCTGTTCGCATGTGCAAATGCAGTAAAGTTGCTCCAAACTGACGACATCCTAGAACTATTCCCACAGCTCTTTAAGGGCCTAGGAAGCATGAAGAGACCACCAGTGAAGCTGCATATAGACACTGCGGTGCAACCCGTCGCACTAAGACATCGACGGATACCATTTCACCGCTGATGGAACAGGAACTCCTGAAACTGGAACAACAAGGGGTGATTGAGAAAATAACAGGGCTGACTCCCTGGGTATCTCCCATGGTCATTGCAGAAAAACCGAAGCAACCAGGGAAGATCTGGATCTGCATTGATATGAGGATGCCCAACCAGGCCATAAAGAGGGAGGAACACCTGACACCAACCGTTGACGACATCCTAGCTGACAATGGCTCCCAATGGTTTTCAAAACTAGACTTAAACACTGGTTATCACCAGTGGAAACTTGCAGAAGAAAGCAGGTACATTACTACGTTTTCGACACACTTTGGGCTCCAGCGGTACAAGCGGTTAAACTTTGGAATATCTTCCGCAGTAGAAATATTCCAGAATGCGGTATGGGAGATTTTGTCGCGGCTCCAAGATGTTATCAACGTCAGTGATGACATCCTCATCCACTCTGTGACAATCGAAGACCATCACCGTTGGCTCAGAGCTACCCTCCAACGCTTGGCAGAACATGGAGTGATCCTTCACAAGGAAAAATGCCAATTCTCTCGCAAGATAATTGACTTCTTTGGCTAAGTGTTCAGTCAGGATGGAGTCAAAGTGGACCCCAGAAAATCCCAAGTGATCCACCTCGCCCCCCCCCCACCAACCAATGCCTCCGAAGTGAGGAGCTTTTTGATTATGGCAACGTACTGAGGAAGATTTATTCCTAATCTTGCCACAATCGTGGAGCCACTGCGTAACCTGACCAAGAAGGAAACCACCTGGCAGTGGATCCAAGAGGAAGAGAAAGCTTTTGGCCAGGTGAAGTCAGCCATACTGGAGAGCATGACCATGGCCTACTTTAACACAACTTGACAAACAGAACCGCTAGTAGACGCCAGTCCGGTGGGCCTAGGGACCCTGCTCACCCAGGAAACTGAGCCAGGAACATGGGTTCCCCTAGCATTTACGAGCAAAGCACTAACAGAGACTGAAACTCGCTACTCACAGATAAAACAAGAGGCTCTGGCCATCAAGTGGGCATGTAACCATTTTCATCTGTACGTTAGTGGACAGCTGTTCAGAGTAGTAACAGACCATCAGCCCCTCCTCCCCCTATTCAAAGGGACCACACCTCGCAATCCAACTACAACATTATCAGATGGAGCTGGTATATCGACCAGGCGTTGAAAACCCCGCCCATTTCCTGTTGCGTCATCCCACACATCCTGTGGAGGTAGAGACTGATCAAGAGATGAAGACGGAAGAATTTGTCAACATGATCTCCCAGTGGTCATGCCCACGGGCCCTCTCCATAAAAGAGCTCAAGGCCCACATGGACACACATATGATCCTCCAGCGAGTGGCTGACGCTCTACGGGAAGGCTCCTGGGAAGGATTCCTCAGAAACATCAGTGGAGTGACAGGACCCAACTAGGAAATTTCTGGAAAGTCCGAAACGAACTCAGCGCTGCAGAGAATGGCGTCATAATGAGAGGATCACACATCGTCATTCCACACAGCCTCCAAGAGCGAGCAACAATCCGTGCACATGAAGGTCATTAAGGCACAGGTTGAATTAAGTTGAGTATAAGCGAGAAGGTATGGTTCCCTGGTCTGGAAGAAAATGTGGATACCGTTGTGCGTAACTCCAAAGCCTGTCAACTCCCTGGCAATCCAGAAGCCCCAGCACCAGTAATAACCGAAGACCCTGCTCCGTCACCCTGATCATGGGTGAGCCTTGACTTCGGGAGTTTCCATGACGGGAGAGTGATGGCTGTTCTAATTGATAGCTACACCAAGTATCCTATCATAGAGGTCCTGCCATCCACGGCATTCGTCCATCTGCAGCCCGTCCTGGAAAAGTCGACAACTGGAGGCAGGTACCATATGACCCAAACTACACCAAAGCGAGGAGGTATGTGATCAGTGACAAAGCGAGTCACCGACGAATAGCACAAGCCCGAGTGCTGATGCCAGGATGCTCTGTGTTGATACGAAATTTTTGGATCAGAGGAGAATTTCGAACTCCCTATGAACCGGGACTGTGTACTGAGAGATCAACTAGAGGAACAGCCCTTACCGTGGAGCGAGAAGGAGAAGTAATAACGAGAAACATCTCTTGGTTCAAAAGAGTTCCTATAACGAATGGTGCAAGACAGGAATCAGAACAATCAGAGGACAGAGAGCCCATGACTGACGTGATGGTACCTAACTCCAGTGAAGACCTGGCTCAAAGCCCTACAGCGTCGACATAATCCGCGACCTTCAGTCCAAGAACCCCAGCCGGTGACAGAGAACCAGTCAGTCCTAGACGGGAGTAAGAGAGTCTTCAACACCAATACAACCTCAGACCGAATCCCAGACCCAATTGGAGATTTGCTGACTTTGCTGTTTGAAGAACTAACTTGGGATGGGATGTAGTGGTCTAGCTTATAGTTCGCTGTGGACAAGACCCCGGAAGCACCCACACACAATGTATCACTCACTGGCCAGGCGTGGCCAGAGAACTTAAATAAAGGGGCCAAGGTCGCTCGAGACTTACTGCAGACACCGTGTACCTTTAGTGTCTGTCTCTCTTAATTCTGCGCAGTGTTGCAAGCACTCCTGGGCCTCATCGTGGGTCTTGCCTGCCCCACGACAACAAGGTCTGGAGCACTTCCAATGCGCAGCTTCTGGTCCGGAGATCTTATGTTTTGGAGTAGGGCAGTTTAAACCCGCCTCTCTGCTCCGTTCGCTTCCATTGGCTGGCTTCCTAAACGGAGGCCAGCCATTGGAAGAGAAGGGAGTCACTCCAAAAAAGCCCCGACTCTTTCGGATTCGGGGGTGTAAGTTTTGCTGTTCTTTAGCTCGTGAAGTCGTCCGTCACTCAGGACAGCAAAACACGCCCCCGAATCCGAAAAATTTCGGAAGCTTGAGGCCGCCATTTTGTTGCTGGTAAGGTTGAGGTAGACTGCTCTCACTTTCCTCGTTCCCGCCGTCTTTTTTCCCGCCCCTCCCGCTGTCCGTGTCTTTGTTCCCCTCCCGCTGATGAGATCGTCTCGCTGTCCTCCCCGCCGTGTCTTTTTCCCGCCCCCCTCCCGGCACTCAATAGAGCTCTTGAACACGAGTCTGAGCTCCTTCTGTAACCCATGTTAAGGTAAAAAGCGCTGGTCTAAAACTGGAATAGTCTCTTGCAGCAACTCCCTCTTACCAAGAAATCTGTGCGTTTCGAATCCAGCCTCACCCTGACCGCACCTTTCATCCTTCCAAGGCAGATAAAAGTGTGAATGGGCTTGGCACTCGCAACTGTTTGTCAAGATCCTAACTAAGTTGAGTCTATTGTTGAACTTAATAAAAGCTGCTGTTAATATATAACTAGAGTGCGACAGTGCTTCAGGGACACCAGGCAGAGACAGGCAAAGGCCACCCTCGGGGCCCATAAAAATACCTGCTGCGTGTGAGCCTTTCTTTCGCGAGTCCAGACAGTTAGAGCTTGGAGAGTGAAAAGGAAATACCAACAGCAGCACACACTGCTTTCACAGAGGTAGCTGGATGACTGGGGTTAGATGCACTTCTCAGGTTTCCTCAGGACTGCTCATACGCAAACACACACACATGTATCGTAGAGTTTACTATCCATAATCGGGGCCTCAAGCGCTTCCATACACAGTCTCATGCATAGATCACTTCAGCTGTAACAGGCCAGGGGCGCAGCCTTCCTGGGCCCAAACAGATGTCTTAGCTGAGCCGGATTGGCCAAAAGGAAAATCAAAAAGATTTTCTAGACGGGCCAGAGCTTCTGAAAGGCCAGAAGGGCTGAGGAAAAGTAGGTCGAATGCGACTCGCTCCTGACTTGCAGAGACCCTAACGCAGCCACACAGAGGTTTCAAGGGAGGGGCTTGTGCAGAAATAGCAATATGTCCAAACATGCCGGTCAAACTTCCCTTAAGGGGGCTGCAGCCATGATATGTACACATGAAGAAGTGTCAGGTGTTTCAGACCCTCTGCTAGAGGGGCTGGCTCTCAACTCTGCCATGTATGTTTATCAAACGCACTGCACTGAAAACTGAAGGTTTGGCCGTTAATATACTACGAAATGACCCACCACACAACTTTGAACAGTCGGTCTCCCTACATTGGGTGGCCGGGCAGAGGTCAAAGGACACTATCGGGGGCAGCTGCAAGTCTGAGGCACGGCCCTCCACACTTCACACTCAAGCGCTGCTATCTATCGCCAGAGGCGCTATGCACGAACTCACCGCTGATGGTCGCTCACGCAGCTCCCCATGAGCGCGAATTCTCGTTTACTTCCCTCACTGCAAGGCACACTGTGGTTCACTGGCATGTGAGGTAGTGGATTTAATTCAGTGCTGTGGTTAAGCATAGAGTTGATTTGGACAACTGAAAGTGGGAAATGGGGTGGGTTTTCAGAAGCTTGTTATTTTAACATGATATAAAGGTCTGTGATCACTAAGGCAGCAATCCCATACTGAGTGCCAAAATTATCTTGGGTACTTGTTCAGTTTTGAGTGGTTTGGACATGTTTCAGGCTCACGTTTTTTGAGGCAGCAGGTATTTTGCATTGCACATTACCTCACAACGTTTCTGTGTCACTTTGCATTGCAGTTTCATCTAGGGTAGTGTTTTCGTGCTCTCATGTTGGAGCTGGGAATTCTCCAAGTTGATGTTGGGTATGAGCCAAGTGAACGCGGAAGGAGCCAGCTGCGTTGAAGCAGTTGCTGTTTTTGGCGAGAAGTCCTATTTTGGCTTTGTAGTAGTATGTAAGCCTCTGCTGGGTTCGATCCCCGTTTTGTGCTCTGGCTCTGTGCACCAAAGAGGACACAGACAGAGTCGAAGCCAGCGCCCCTCTCGCGGGACCGCCATGAGCGAGGCAGGTATGAGCACTCACCCTTTCAGGGGCCTCCTATCGAGGCAGGTGTGTTAAACCCCTCCCTCTAATATCACCCTTATTAAAGGAGGTAGCTCCGACCTCGCCCCCCCCCTCCCCCCGCAGTTTCTAGTGGGACCCAATACCCATCCTAACATCTCGTTTATAGGCGACCCCCTAAGACGTGCCCGCCATCCCAGCGGTGTCAGCTGTCCCCGGGCTTCTCTGGATTATTTTCTGGGCTGTAACTGTATCCAAGAGCAATGCCTGCCAGCAAGTGCCCTCGCAGAATTCTCCATCAATCCCCGCTCTCCCCATCCTTGCGCCGCTCCCCGCGTCCTCTTCCACTCAGTATCTTCTGTCTCTTCTGTATAGCGCCTTACTTTCTCCTTGGTTAGCACCTATGTACTGCTTTACTACCAAATGGCACTGAGTGGCTCAGATATCAGACTGGTCTCTACGGACAGCAGTACAGCAGGGGATGTTCTAATCCGCTCCACCAGCATTGAACGCAGTTTGGTTGCCAAGAAGCAATGGACCCTCCGTGAGAGGCAGCAAGAGACACCCAGAACTTCATACATCCATCCTGCACTGTCATCCAACAAACCCCGGGAGCGCAGGCTAAATCCTAGGACACTACAAGCAGGTACCAGTAGAGAGGATTCAAAGAAACTGCTTGTTTTTTCTTGCCTCTGTTTCCAGGGGTGTTACTGGGCAGAGTTGGGCGTGTGGCTTACCTAGACTGAGGGATGTCTGTATGTGTGTTGGGCTCTGTGTGTGTGGGGGGCTCTGTGTGTGTGTGAGTTGGGCTCTGTGTGTGTTGGGCTGTGCGTGTGTGTTGGGCTGTGCGTGTGTGTTGGGCTGTGCGTGTGTGTTGGGCTGTGCGTGTGTGTTGGGCTGTGCGTGTGTGTTGGGCTCTGCGTGTGTGTTGGGCTCTGCGTGTGTGGGTGGCTCTGTCTCTGTGTGGGTGGCTCTGTGTGGGTAGCTATTTTTGTAGGTTGCTCTACGTGTGGGTGGCTCTGTGTGTGAGTGGGTGGCTCTGTGTGTGAGTGGGTGGCTCTGTGTGTGTAGGGGGCTCTGTGTGTGGGGAGGCTCTGTGAGTGGGGGGGCTCTGTGTGTGTGTATGGGGCTCTGTGTGTGTGGCTCTGTGTCCGCGAATACTCTCTAATGCTCACCTATTGCCATTGTAAATGACAATACCATTTATTTATGTTTAAAAAAAAATGTCATGAGCAATGCCAATAGCTCTACCTTTAATAATGCCGAGACCATTGCATTGTAAATGCTTGTTGTAAATAGTAGGCATGTTAACAGTGTACCTCAGAATTCTCTCGATGTAGGTACAAGGTTAATGCAAGGAAAATGAGCTAAGATGACATTAACTTGGAGCATACATGTTCGAGGCATATGTTAAATGTTAAAGTTTATTTGTAGAGCGCACAGCTACTCAATTGAGTGTCCCGGCGCAGAATCAGGATGAGGACTCAGCCCGGGCCGGGGGGTGGAGGTGGAAGCCAAGCTCTGGGATTTACAACTGGAACAGCCAAGTTTTTAGAGATTTCCTGAATGCCAGGAGATCCGGAGTTAACCTTAGATTCACAGGTAGATTGTTGTAGATATGAGCTGCTGATCTTACATTGTGCATTGGATCGCCACCTGGTGTTGAGCTTGGATGATTGCATGTTGTTGTCGTCTTGGGAGAAGTCTTTGTAGTCACCAGATAGGTTACTCCTCCCTTGGACGATAGTGCGTAGGGGCATCGGCTCCATCCTTAGATTGTTTTTTTCCACCACTGGGTTCGGATTAAATTTTTCCGCTCCGGTTCTAAATCTACTTTTCAAGTACTTTGACGCGTAAAAACGTATTCAAACTTTACCAAACTACTTTCGATATCGACAAACATCGTCTCAACTCCATCAGCTCGATTCCGGTCGTCGACGCGGGCCGTTGTGCCTATCCACGCGGTGAGGCCTACATCTCATGGAAAGGACGCCATTCAAAAGATGCCCCAACTGTGGAGCAAAGTTCCCACACAGTGACCATCACAAGGTGTGTAATCTGTGCTTATCACCAGAACAGGACGAATCCAGCTGCACAGCCTGTGCGTCCTTTCGATCCTAGAAAACCATTCGAGATCGTAGGGCCCGTCGACACGACATGCAGAGATCAGCCCCGGAACCGCTGGATATCTTCGACGAAAAAGTTCCGCTCGTTCCCGAAGAAGATTCGGGCAATCTCCAAATCGTATCAGAGGCAGACAACTCGGATGACTCCATACCATCGAGTCAGCGCGTGAGTACTACTGCCCGGCCCCATAACCACCACCCAAATCGAAGGCAAAGGTCAACACTCCGCCTCCGGGGCCCAGTCGCGACCGAAAACACACTTTGAAAGCCCCGCCATCGAGCCCGGCCCCGAAGAAAATACTCAATCCTTCCGGTAGCTCCTTACTGAGCAAGCCACATGTGCTGATCCCACCAGCTCCCTCGACACCGAAACCGAAAAAAGTCTCAGCTCCAAAACCGTTGACTTCTAAAGACTAAACTATGAAACCAGCGTCTGAAGCCTCGAAGCCGACGAGTCCAGCTTCCACTCCGAAGCCAATATCTTCGGTACCGAAACCTACAAACAAGGCCTGATTCCGATGCGCTTGAGCCCTCGAAACAGCCTTCGACTCAGAAAACAACACCTTTGGTGCCGAAATCTACGCCAAAGGACACAGTTACAACTCCCAAGGCTAAAGACAAGCAGCAACCACGCCCGGAACCGAAAAAATCGGCACCAGCAAAGGTTCCGCAAGCAGAACAACTTTTCCAACCTGATCCTCTACAAAAGAAAATCTACATTGACCCAAAGACAGGTCAGGTATCCACTGCACCACACAGGAAAAGGAAATTAGACACAGCACCTACACCTGCAGTGCCTGTCAAGAAGAAGGACTCTGCCACTTCTCCTATGCACCCTTCTTCTCCTATACTTCCTTCTCCTTCATCTCCTGTTACTTCTAACAATTCACCTCAGAATTCTCCTGAACACTCTCCTCCTCATTCTTCACCACATACACCTCAAAATGATGATGAGTATAGCATTGGGGGAGGGGTAGACCCTGAGGAGCCTTTTCCCTAACCTGTTGATCCAGATTGGGATACCCAAACCCATAAGATGTGCCAGATATTCCTGACCCACAGTCATATCCATCAAAACCTTCTCCCCCAGAAGACAATATTATTTTGGGCACTTTCTGAATAGTGCTGCCATTTATCATGGGGTTACCATGCATTCAGATGAGGCAGAGAAAGAATTTTTATTAGATACGTTTGAACAATCACAAAGGTCTGTTCAAATTCTTCCTATGATCAAAGGGGTCATCAAACATGCTCCAGAGGTATTTAAACATCCTGTACGTGCTAGGATCCTAAACCCTAGAATTGAGAAAAAGTACAGGCCTGTTCCTGGTGATAAAGCCTACATTAAAGGACAGCTACCCTTAGATTCTCTAGTTGTCTCAAATGCTAGAAAAAGCAAACTCACAGACATCAGGTGAAGCACCACCCCCTGATAAATAATCTAAGGTGATAGATGCTTCAGGCAAAAGAAAAGCTGCACAAGCTAATAATACATGGCGCATAGCTAACACGCAAGCCCTCCTTGCAAGATATGACGGGCCCCATTATGATCAGTTAGAAAAATTAATGCAACATCTACCTGACCAATATAAGGCGCAGGCAAACAACCTTGTACAAGAAGGCAAGTTAATTTCAAATGCCTCAATCAAGTGTGCACTTGATGTAGCAGACACTGCATCTAGAGCTGTAAACACTATTGTCCTACTTAGACGTCATGCGTGGCTACGCATTTCAGGATTTAAGCAGGAAGTGCAAACTACCATCTTAAATCAGCCATTCAACCAACATCAATTGTTTGGACCAGAGGTAGACACAGCACTTGATAAAATAAAAAAAGATACAGATACAGCCAAATCTATGGGAGCTTTGCAATCCACACAAGCTAGAGGCTCCTTTCGTTGCTCCTTCTATAGAGGATATTCCAAACAAACTGAAGAAGACAATACAGCTTCTTTCAAATCCAATACACAGGCATCCTCCAGTAAAGGATATTTTAGAGGAGGCTATAGAGGCAACAACAATAAAGGAAGAGGTCGAGGTAACAACAATAATCTAACCTCTTCCACCGCAAAATAGTGACTTCCCTCTGTTCCCCCAACAGCACTCCACTCCTGTGGGGGGCAGACTAACACAGTTCCTACCTGTCTGGAATTCTATCACAACAGACAGGTGGGTAAGACAAATTATCCAGTTTGGCTACTGCCTCGAAATTACAGCTACCCCTCCACACATACCACCCAGGCAGCGTCCAATGTCTGCAGAACATCTTACGCTGCTCGAACAAGAAGTCCTATCCCTTCTTCAAAAGAACGCAATAAAAATAGTTCCTTTACAACATCAAGGAACAGGGGTTTACTCACTGTATATTCGAATACCCAAAAAGGACAGGACACTAAGACCAATTCTCGACCTCTGGCCCCTCAATCACTATATACACTCAGATCATTTTCATATGATCACTTTACAACAAGTGCTCCCATTGCTGCAACAAGGCGACTTCCATACATCACTAGATCTAAAAGACGCCTACTTCCACATTCCTATATATCCTTCTCACAGGAAGTATCTAAGGTTTGTACTGGAAGGACAGCATAATCAATTCAAAGTCCTTCCATTCTGGGTAACAACTGCACCAAGAGTGTTCACAAAGTGCCTAGCAGTAGTAAGCAGCACATCTCAGAAGACAACAGATACATGTCTTCCCTTATCTAGACGATTGGCTCATAAAAGCCAATTGATTCAATCCGTGTGTCCAACACACACATCAGACAAATCAAACATTGCACGACTTGGGGTTCACAATAGACTACACCAAGTCGCACCTACAGCCCTCTCATGTTCATCAATATTTAGGGGCTACAATAAACGTGTCTACAGCTCTAGCGTATCCCAGTCCAGCATGGCTACATAGCATTCAAGCCTTAGTCACAAAGTTCCAACATCAACACTCTCTCCCAGCCAGAGTGTTCTTGAGACTAATAGGCATGATGGCATCCTGCATCTTCATTGTACCATATGGAAGACTGCAAATGCGCCTGTTACAGGAATGTCTAGCACAACAGTGGAATCAGGTTCAAGGACAACTAACAGACCTGGTGTTGGTAGACAGCCACACACATTGCTCTCTGCAGTGGTGGAACACCAAAAACTTGACAAAAGGCGGCCGTTCCTCGAACCTGTTCCACAAATAGTACTTACAGCAGACTCATCTCTCACAGGATGGGGAGCCTGTCTCCTACATCATACAACTCAAGGGCAATGGACCAATCAACAAAAATTGTTCCATATCAATCACCTACAGCTGCTGGCAATATTCTTAGCACTCAAAAATTTCCAAGTACAAGTGCAAAACAAAGCTGTCTTAATCCGGACGGATACCATGACAACTATGTACTATATACAAAAACAGGGGGGACACACTCTCTACAGCTATCCCATCTTGCACAGAACATTTGGAGATGTAACATTCCACAAAACATATATCTGTTAGCAGAACACCTTCCAAGAGTTCACAGTCAGATAGCAGATCTGTTAAGTCGACAGACACAACAAATTCACGAATGAAAACTACATCTGCAAGTTCTTCAACCATTCTTTCACAAGTGGGGTCATCCAGACATAGATCTGTGTGCCACACACAAAAACACAAAATGCCCAACCTTCGGCGCCAGGTTTCCACACCCGCTGTCCAAGGACAATGCGATATGGATGAACTGGTCAGGCAGATTTGCGTACGCTTTTCCGCCACTACCACTAATGCCACTAATAGTGCGCAAGCTACGACAACAGTTTCTCAAACTGATTTTAGTAGCTCCCACATGGGCACGCCAACCGTGGTATACAACTCGGCTTGAACTTTCCCTAGTTCCACACCAAAAGCTACGTCTGACACCATCCCTGCTAACGCAGAACCATGGAGACATTGGACATCCAGACCCAGGTCAACTGAACCTGGCGATCTGGCTCCTGAGGTCTTAGAGTTTGGTTGTCTTAACCTACCACCAGACTGTATGAATATCATTAAAGAAGCCAGGAGACCTACTAATAGAGCTTGCTATGCTGCTAAATGGAAAAGATTTGCCATTTGCTGCAACAATAACCAAATTCATCCCCTAGATGCTTCCATCCAAAATATCATTTGTTACCTTCTTTTCATTTACAAAGATGTAATTTGGCATATTCATCTATACGCCTACATCTGGCAGCAATTGCAGCATATTTACAAAATAGACAACATCTGTCTCTATTTAGAGTGCCTGCTAATAAAGCATTTATGGAAGGATTAAAAAGAATCATTCCTCCCAGGTTACCACCCTCTCCAGTGTGAAACCTAAGCATTGTTGTTACAAGGCTCATGGGACCACCTTTTGAACCTCTATGCAATTGTTAATTGCAATTCCTCACATGAAAAACCGCTTTTCTAGTAGCTATTACCTCTAGTAGGAGAGTAAGTGAGATTCAAGGTTTGACTATACAAGAACCATTTTTACATTTACACCCTAATAAAGTGGTTCTCAGAACAAATCCCAAATTCCTTCCAAAAGTCATTACTCCGTTTCATTTAAACCAATCTGTAGAGTTACCAGTGTTTTTCCAAAACCCAGACTCTGTAGCAGAAAGAGCTCTACACACACTAGACGTTAAGAGCTCTCCTCTATTATGTAGATAGGACCAAATTCCTTCGCAAAACAAAGCAATTGTTTGTAGCGTTCTCTCCACCACATAAAGGCAACCCCATCTCTAAAGCTGGAATCGCAAGGTGGATTGTAAAATGTATACAAATATGCTATCAAAAAGCAAAACGTTCATTAACCGTTCCTTCTAGGCCGCACTCCACACGCAACCTAGGAGCCTCCATGGCTTTCTTAGGGAACATTTCCCTAGAAGACAGCAACATGGTCTACAACACACACCTTAACTAAACACTATTGTGTTGATGTGCAAGCTAAGCAGCAACCTGCAGTAGGCCAAGCTGTCCTCAAAACCCTCAAACTACTGCAACAGATACAGGTGACCACCGCTAAGGGGCAACACTGCTGTACAATCTATGCACAGTGTAAGATATGCAGCTCATATGCTTTGAACAGAAAATTCTACTTACCAGTATGCATCTGTTCTTGGCATGTAGAGCTGCAGATTCTTACACGCCCTCCCGCCTCCCCTGGGCCTGTATCTGTTCCAGTTCTATCTTAATTAGATATACACGCATGGACATCCTTTCTTCTTTCTACAAACTCCATCATTTCCCATCATGGTGAAAAACAATCTAAGGATGGAGCCAATGCCCATGCGCATGATCGTCGAAGGGAGGAGTCACCTATCTCGTGACTACAAAGACTTCTTCCAAGACTACAACAACATGCAATCATCCGAGCCCAACACCAGGTGGCGATCTAATGCACAGTGTAAGAATCTGCAGCTCTACATGCCAAGAACAGATGCATACTGGTAAGTCGCATTTTCCTTTTCTTTAAAGACTTTTTATATAACCATTTGCAATACATATACAGAATGCTTGTTGTACATAACATTTACAGTGGGAAATCACCTAATTGTTTGTCAGCCCATGGATAAAGGGCATAACAGACTGTAATCCTTCATGCGCTTCGCTACAGCACCATATCATCGAATATTTCTCAGTATCCGAAGTCCTCTCATATGTCACTATCTTAAAGAAACCGAAATATATGTTCGAGGCATGTGTGGCTGTAGCTGCCCATGCTCTGCATACTCATGCCGTCTAGTTTTGGGCCCAGATGTTGGAAATGTGCATGAGCATCAACTCAATTTTTAGATTGTTTCCTTTCCGCCTTGTGGCTCCGACATGTGCTCCGGATTGACACTGTCACAGTGCTCTTTTAATTTTTACCTACACGGTTCCACTCCCTCCATCTGTATTGTTCTATCCACATTCTCTAAACTACTGTCTCTGGGTGACGTCTAGATCCTTCGCCTCGAGTGACTCTCTGCTCGACCGTGGCTGCTCATGTGGTCTCTCCCTTTGGGGCCTCCCCGTCTCGTCTTCTCCGTTCTCAACAATGCCTAGACTGTAATGGAATGAACACCCTTCAGATACTGTCCTCGCTGTCACATGAAGTAATATGGAAAAATCTCCACCTGGTATGTAACCTCTGACTCTTGCCCAACCACGACGAAACCACCTGTGACGCCAGACACTCCTTCAGCTCCAAAAAGACTCTCCGCGATCATCGGGCCCATCACCTCAAGATATCGCATAGCAGCAGAGATGACACCCCAGACCTCTTTGGCATCCAGCACCTCGAGGAGGAACAACATGCAGGGCCATCAGCTACTGATGAGGTTTTTCTCACCTGACACCAGATCTGGCTCCTACTAGGAGATCAAATACCTTCCACCTGCACAAATGGTTGTGAGTACGGTGCCACCTCCCCATTCCCTTCATACCACTTGCACATCGAGCAGCCCACTGCAATTGGGATCCGGCAACTGTGGATCCGGCAACTGTGGATCCACAGATCGTGGCCTTTGAGCCATGGTCGGCACTGACCCTCTGCTTCTTACGCAACACCCAGGGTTGGTGCCACAGAAACCATCTGAAAGAAACACGTTAGTATTAGATTCCTTACCTTAGAATATCCCCAGGCGTCAGTCTGGATCCGGAAACTTTTGCGTAGCAGTACCCCTGCGTGTCGGTAGGCGTCGTCTGCAGGCGTCCCCTGCAGCTCCGCGTCCGTCGTTGGCGTCGTGCGCCGTGATGACGTCGCTGGAGTATATAGACGCCGCCTCCGCGCGCTGACGTCAGTTATTCTTTTTTCCGCGCCAGTTAGCGCAGATCCGATGAGAAGTACTCCGGTCTTTTGACCAAGTTTTTTGATCTTTGAATCTTCTACGGTGCCGGTAGGATGCCCGGTTTCAAGAACTGTGACGACTGTGACCGGACGATGTCGGTCACGGATCATCACCGACTCTGTCTCCGGTGTCTGGGCCCCGACCACGACGTGGACGCCTGCGTCGACTCCCGGGCCTTGACAAATAAAGCTAGGCGGGAGCGGTCCCGCAAGCTGCTCGAGATCCGGGTGTCGGCCCCGCGTCGAGAGCGGTCGCGGTCCGGCCGGAGGTCAAGGGAGCGATCGAGGGAGCGGTCGCGGAGCCGTCACGGGCGCTCCGGGAGTCGTCACCATTCATCTGGTTCCTCAGGTAGGAAGCACAAGAAGTCGGGGCGTCGTCATCGTACCCCCGACTCCCCCCGATGCTCGCACGCTGCGGCCGGGGGTTCGGGTGGCCCCGGCTCCACGTGAGTCGCCGACGCGGCCTGCTCCATACCCTGCGGTCCCTGGGCAAGGCGCGTCGCCCAAGGAGATTGAAGCGTTCCTCGTGGCCATGAGGGCTCTTTCTCCTCCGGCGGGTTCTGCGGCGCCTTCGGGCCCTGTGAATCCGTCCGGGGGCCCCAGCGGCTCGGGTGACCCTGCCTCGACGCCGTTGGGTGCTCCGGCGCCGCCGACGACTCCGATCCCGGCGCCGCAGGGGCTCCCGGGGTCGACGCCGGCTGGTCAACCGGCCTCTCTGGCGCAGATTCCATCGGGGCAACCCCTGGCGCCGCCCCCGCGCGGCGCCGGTTCCCCGGCGCCGTCCCCAATCCCTCTCCGAATCCGGACGCGGAGTCGGACCGGCATCGCTCGGCGCCGGGCTCGACGCCGATGGGGCCTGTGAACCCCGAGGAGCCGGTCTACATTGTTGATTCAGAGTATGGTGAGGATGTAGAATACGGAGAGGGTTGGGAGGGGTCTGAGGACCCTCTGATACGCGAGTGTCAGTACGACATGGACTGGACGGGTGACTTGGGTGACGCCAGTGGTCTGGATGACTCCCCCCCAATGCTGGCTTTGTCTCGCCTCCTACCGTGGCTACGGAGGAGGGGGCAGCTTATTCTGTGGTGTTGATGAGGGCTGCCAAGGCCTTACACCTTGAGCTCCCCGTCGCGGCCGTGAGGACTAACATCCTCACTGAGGTACTCAAACCGCAGTCATGCCCACAGGAGCCACTGCTGCCGTTCAACGAGGCCTTAACTGACGTTCTTTTGGGCATGTGGTCCAGGCCCGCTTCAGGTTTGCCTGTTGATAGGAACGTGGCCAGACGCCACCGTCCGTGTTCGGACGACCCCAAGTTTCTGTCCACCCACCCCACACCTGAGTCTGGTGATCCAGGCCTCAACCTCCCAGACCGCATTCCCATCGGCCCCGCCCGACAGGGAATCAAAGAGGGACGACCAGTATGGCAAGAAGGTCTTCTCGTCCCTGAGTTTGGGACTGCGGTCTTGCAACACCGCGTGCCTCTTGGGCCGCTACACCCACTCTCTGTGGGATACGGTCGCGGACCTGCTGCCTGAATGCCCGCCGGAGGTACGGGCTAAGCTCGGCAAGGCTATGATTGAAGGCGGAGACGCAGCAAGATACTCCATCAGGTGTGGTCTTGATACGACCGACTCGCTGGGCAGAGCGATGTCAATGACGGTGGTGATTCGTCGCCACGCCTGGCTGAGATCCGCCAACTTCTCGGCAGATGTCCAGAATGCCTTAATGGACATGCCGTTTGATGGCAGTCGCCTGTTTGGCGACAAAGCGGACCACGCGCTGGAGCGCTTCAAGGACTCCAGGGTCACGGCTAAGTCCTTAGGTCTCTCGACCCAGCGCCAGCGCCAGCAAACAGGTTTGTTTCGCTCCTTTCGTGGCCAAGGAAGGGGCGGTCCCACACGTGCTGCCAGCCACGCGCCACAACAGACTTATCAACGCGGTGGCGCGTGGAAACCGCCGTGGTGGCGGTCGGGGACAGCGGCGAGGTCAGGCCACACCTCCCCCCGCAGCATCTGCCACTAAATCCTCCTAGTCCGTGCTTTCAGGCCCATGTGACGCCGGTGGGAGGCAGGGTTCGCCATCACCTCTCCCACTGGCGCACAATAACATCGGACAGGTGGGTGCTGCAGCTCGTCCGAAGGAGATACTCCCTCCCCTTCGAGACAACTCCTCCAGCCATGCCACCGCAGAACCACCGTGTGTCGGGGGACCACTTGACACTTCTGAGGGAGGAAGTTACGGCCCTCTTGGCCAAGGGGGCCATCTAGCGCGTTCCTGGGCCGAAGTAGGACGTGGTTGCTATTCCCACTACTTTCTGGTACCCAAGAAGGACAAGGGTGGCCTATGTCCTATCTTGGATCTAAGGAACGTCAACGGCTTCCTCCGGAAGGAGAAGTTCAAGATGTTGACTTTAGCTCAGGTCTTGGCTGCTCTAGACCCGCAAGACTGGATGGTAGCGTTGGACTTGCAGAATGCGTATTTTCACATCCCCGTCCTGCCGGCCCACCGGCGTTACCTGCGGTTCGTGGTAGGCCTCGAGCATTTTCAGTTTATCGTGCTCCCCTTCGGCCTTACCAGCTCCCCACGGGTGTTCACCAAGGTGATGGCGGTGGTCGCAGCTCATCTGCACAGATTGGGGGTCTCAGTCTTCCCCTATCTAGACGACTGGTTGTTGAAGGCGGGCTCGCCCCAGACAGTCGTCCACCACTTTCAGATGACGGCAGACCTCCTGCACCAGCTGGGGTTCTCCATCAATGTGCCGAAATCACACCTGTGTCCCTCTCAAAAGCTCCTTTTCATCGGAGCGGTTCTCGACTCGGCGCAGTTTCGGGTCTATCCTCCGGAACGGCGAGTCCAGGATATACAGGCTTTGATTCCCATCTTTCAGCCGTTATCCCGGGTTTCAGTCAGGTTGACGCTGCGGCTGCTGGGACTGATGGCCTCCTGCATCCTTCTGGTGCATCACGCCCGGTGGCGGATGCGGGCTCTTCAGTGGGACCTGAAGTTTCAGTGGGCCCAGCATCAGGGCAATCTGTCCGACCATGTCTTGATCTCGGAGGGCACTGCAAGTCAACTGCAGTGGTGGCTTACGGACCGCGATTGGGTCAGAGGCAGATCCCTCTCCCTTCCCCAACCGGAGCACGTTGTTGTGACGGACGCGTCCCTCCAGGGCTGGGGAGGCCACCTGGGAGAGGCAGAGATCAGAGGCATCTGGTCTCCGGCGGAGTCCCGGCTCCATATAAACTTGTTGGAGCTCAGGGCGATTCGTTTGGCACTGAAAGCATTCCTCCCCTTTGTCAACAGGAGTGTAGTTCAGGTGTTCACGGACAACACCACCGCCATGTGGTACTGCAACAAGTAGGGCGGGGTGGGGTCGTGGACCCTCTGCCAGGAGGCTCGGCAATGGCTGGAACGTCAGGGCGTGACTCTGACGGTTCAACACCTGGCAGGTTCTCTGAACGCCAGGGCGGACGAACTCAGCCGTCGGTGCTCGATGGATCACGAATGGCGTCAGAACTCGGACGTGGCGCAAGGCCTCTTTCGGCAATGGGGAGAGCCTTGGTTAGATCTATTCGCCACAGAAGAGAACGCGCAATGTCATCAGTTCTGCGCGTTGGAGTTTCCAAGACGGCACTCGCACGGCGACGCCTTTCGGCGCGAGTGGAGTTGCGGTCTGTTATACGCCTTTCCGCCTATACCACTTCTGCCCAGAGTGCTGAAGAAGATCAGGCGCGACCGGGCCCAAGTTATCCTTGTGGCTCCGGACTGGGCTCGAAGGTACTGGTATCCCGAGCTACTCAGCATGTCAGTCGGTCCCCCGATCCGCCTGCCCCTTCAGGAGGACCTTCTGTCGCAGCAGCAGGGGACGGTCCTCCACCCGAACCTGTCCAGCCTCCACCTCCATGTGTGGAGATTGAGCGGCGGCAGTTGAGGCCATTTGACTTGCCTCCTGAAGTCTGTGATGTGATTCTGGCAGCCAGGCGTTCCTCCACGAAATCGGTATACGCCTGTCGGTGGAACAAGTTTGTGGCATGGTGCACAGCAAAGGCTGTAGATCCTCTCTCTGCCCCTCTTTCTGAGGTCCTTCTTTTCCTTCTTTCTCTGGCCCAGCAGGGCTCTGCTCTGGGCACTATCAAGGGCTACCTTTCTGCCCTTTCGGCCTTTCTGAGGCTGCCTGATCAACCTTCTTTGTTCAAGTCCCCCATTGTAACGAGATTCTTGAAGGGCATCACACACATGTATCCTCCTGTTCCGTTTGCGATGCCTCAGTGGGTCTTGAACCTGGTTCTAACATTCTTTATGTGTGCTCCCTTTGAGCCCCTTCATTCCTGTCCTCTCAGTCTCCTGACTTTAAAGATGGCCTTCCTGGTTGCCATCACCTCTGCCAGGAGGGTGAGTGAGCTCCAGGCTCTTTCTGTCAAACCTCCTTTCATGTCCATTCATCCAGACAAGGTGGTTCTGAGAACTAGACCTTCTTTCCTGCCCAAAGTTGTCTCTGTTTTTCACATCGGGCAGTCCATCACCCTCCCTTCCTTCTTCCCGCCTCCGCATCCTTCAAAGGATGAAGAACGGCTCCATCGTCTGGACCCAAAACGTGCGCTTTCATTTTATATGGATCGCACACGCCAGTTCCAGGTGGATGACCAACTGTTTGTTGGCTACGTGGGTGCGAAGAAGGGACGGGCGGTACATAAACTGACCATCTCTCGGTGGGTCGTTCTGTGCATCAAAGCGTGCTACTCTTTGGCTCGGAAGGAGCCCCCTGTTGGGCTGAGGGCCCATTCCACTCTGGCCACGGCGGCTACTACTGCCCTGGGGCGGGGAGTCCCCTTGCAGGGCATATGCCAGGCGGCTACGTGGGCCTCGCTGCATACTTTTGCGAGGCACTACTGCCTGGACGGTCAAGTCCGGAGGGATGGCTTCTTTGGCCGTTCGGTCCTCCAGGACTTTCTGGTGTAGGATTGTATTGGTTCGCAGACCCACCACCGGGGTTGGTATTGCTGGGGTATCTATTCTAAGGTAAGGAATCTAATACTAACGTGTTTCTTTGAGATGAACTAGTTACTTACCTTCGGTAACGATATATCTGTAAGAAACATTAGTTAGTATTAGATTCCTTACCACCCCACCCATCCTCCACGTTCTGCGAACTGATACCTAGGGTTAAGGACATCCCTTTCAGGGCCCTAGTTTCAAATGGCACCAGTGTTGGTTCTCACATGGCTCTGCGTGTTCTGGCGCGGAAAAGCTGTGTGCAAAGAACTGACGTCAGCGCGCGGAGGCGGCGTCTATATACTCCAGCGACGTCATCACGGCGCACGACGCCAACGACGGACGCGGTGCCGCAGGGGACGCCTGCAGACGACGCCTACCGACGCGCAGGGGTACTGCTACGCAAAAGTTTCCGGATCCAGACTGACGCCTGGGGATATTCTAAGGTAAGGAATCTAATACTAACTAATGTTTCTTACAGATATATCGTTACCGAAGGTAAGTAACTTGTTCTTCAGCGCCAGCTCACTTCGCTCCAGCCTTAGTACCAACTCGCCCATCAGAGCCAAAATCAGTGCGGGTTCTAAAGACTTCAGCTCCAGTTCTGAAAACCTTGGCACCTACAACCGTCCAATCGATCCTTCGAAAAATCCAGGACGAGATAAACACTTGGCAGCAGTACATTGTGATGCACCTGCACACGGGTGGGATCGTCACCCACCTACCAGTGACTGCCCAAACAGGCCTCTAAACGTCAGCTGAGCTTTGAGGAGGCTTGTGATGTGAACATTCCTATGAAACGTCGAAAGAAATCTGACAAGGCCACTAGTTCCCTGCTGGACTTTCCACCTCCACCATCTCCACCAAAACCTTGGCACTCTCAATCCCCGCCTGATTCTCCACCTGACCCCCTTTCTTACACATCTCAGGGTTCACTGCACTCCGACACAGGGATACCTACGATTTACCCATAACTGATGACATCTGTGACTTGGATCTGTACCCAGCCCGACCATCACTCCTGACGACTCCACATCTTACTCTGAGCTGGTAGCTAGAGCAGCATCATACCACAAGGTCGACATGCATGTCACGCACATAGAAGAGTATGTCCTTTTCAAAGCCCTCTCTCCCATCCAACGTTCCACCCAATGCCTACCCACGATCAAGGGCATGCTGCGACTAGCACCTGATATCTTTCAAGACCTGGTAAGAACCAGCGTTGACACACCCTGGGTGGATAATGAATCTAGGGCGTCCCCAGCAGACCCCACCTGCATTCATAGCCAAATTCCCCCCCCCCCCCCCCCCCTTACTCCCTGGTGGTACACTTTTGCCCGCAAGCGGACAAACTCTCAGCGCACTGGCGATATGCTTCCTTCCAGAGCTTAGGGATACACTCACATATGACACCAGGGATTCCTATGATGTTGACCCTCCAGGGGACACAGAATCCCAGTCTATACCCAGCCCGACTCTCACCACTCCATGTCTTACTATAAGCTGGTAACTAGAGCAGCCTTGTACCTCAAGGTCAACATGCATGTCAACCGCATAGAAGAGGATTTCCTCTTCGTAATCCTCGCTCACACCCACTGTTCCAACCAGTACCTACCCATGCTCAAGGGCATGCTGTGACCAGCCCCTGATATCTTTCACCCAGTCAGAGGATTGGTAATCACTCCCCAGGTGGATAAGAAATATAAGGCGTCCCCAAAAGGCCACTTCTTCATTCAGGGCCAACTCCCCGGCCCCCACCCCGACTCCCTGGTATTAAATACCGCCCGCAAGCGGATGACTTCTCCGGCCACTGGCAATGC
Organism: Lissotriton vulgaris; assembly: GCF_964263255.1. Classification (NCBI taxonomy): domain Eukaryota; kingdom Metazoa; phylum Chordata; class Amphibia; order Caudata; family Salamandridae; genus Lissotriton; species Lissotriton vulgaris. The sequence continues at coordinate 1,088,897,433 of NC_141685.1, forward strand.
TCCTCCACCAGATAAAGAGTGAACGAATTTTACGCCGCAGGCAAGAGTTTCGCTACACAGTCAGCTAATCATTAGTGCATCACCAACTTGATTGGTCTACTTTCCTGTTATGACCGTGCTCACTGGAATGAAATGGAGGAGCTTCACAGTACCTCCAAAGAAAGCAAGGACATGAGATAATCTCAGATGGAAAACTAATCTCGAGAACCACCATTCGGTGTGCCCTTGACACTGCAAACACTGCTCCCTAGGGCGTCAACTCGAGTGTACGCCTCCGTAGGTACGCTTGGCTTTGTATCTTCGGCTTCAAGCCGGATGTCCAGCAACACCTGCTCAACAAGTCGTTTGACGGCCAACACCTCTTCAGCCAAATTCTGGAAAAAATAAAGAAAGATAAAGACACAGTGAATGCTATGGTTGCCCTGCAAACTCCCACCCCTCGTGGCACACCTTATAATGGAGACTCGAAGGCCACCTTCCCCAATGCCTCCACGACCTTTCAGCACTCGTGGCCCAGCAGCCCTCCTCTAGAGTCTACATTAGGGGACCCACCTGGCAATGCCAAAGGTAGAAGTAAAGGTGGCTCCCCCAAGTGAGCCTAAACCATCACCAAGCCCTGGCTGGACTCTACGGGCCCGATTCACAGAATGAATTTAAGACTCAATCCTAAACTTACTACTGTTTTGGTATTCACAGATTGCACTTACTACTTTTGGTATTCACAGAATGAACTTACTTCTTTTGGCATTCACAGAAGTTAGGACTACTAACTTTAGGACTCCTAAATGCCTTCTGTGAATAACGAAAGTCTTAAAATTAGGATTTTTCTCAATTTAGTAGTAGTAAAGAACTTTACTACTACTAAATTGAGAAAAATCCTAATTTTAAGACTTTCGGTATTCACAGAAGGCATTTAGGAGTCCTAAAGTTAGTAGTCCTAACTTTACTACTACTAAATTGAGAAAAATCGTAATTTTAGGACTTTCGGTATTCACAGAAGGCATTTAGGAGTCCTAAAGTTAGGAGTCCTAACTTCTGTGAATACCGAAATGAGTAAGTTCATTCTGTGAATACCAAAAGTAGTAAGTGCATTCTGTGAATGCCAAAAGAAGTAAGTTAATTCTGTGAATACCAAAAGTAGTAAGTGCAATCTGTGAATATCAAAACAGTAGTAAGTTTAGGATTGAGTCTTAAATTCATTCTGTGAATCGGGCCCCATGTCCCCTGATCACACAACACCTGTAAGGGGCAACTACAAAGGTTCTTCCATGCGTGTTGGAATATCACCTCCGACCAGTGGATGTTCAACATTATCCAACATGGTTACGGTCTTCACCTTACTTCCACGCCTCCCATCATACCACCCTGCAAACACAGACTCTCCCCAGAACACCAACATCTTCTCAGAGAAAAGGTCACAACGCTCCTCAAAGGTGACGTAGAGCCTGTCTCACTTAATTTCCAGGGCACAGAAGTCTACTCACTGTACTTCCTGATCCCCAAGAAGGAGGGCTCCCTCCCACCTTTCTTAGACTTCAGGCCCCTCACCAAATATATCTTGTTAGAGCATTTTCACCTGGTCACTCTTCATGTTATTCCACTGCTTCAGCAAGGCAATTTCATGGCCGCTCGCGACCTCAATGGCACCTACTTTCACATATCATTACACTCTAGGCATCAATGCTATCCCAGGTTTGGGGTCAGCAGAAAACTTTACAAGTTCAGTGTGCTTCCCTTCGGTGTTACCACTGCACCTCTGGTCTTAAGTGCTGTGCAGTAGTGGCAGCTCACCGGCGCAGGCAATGTGTCAACATATTCCCTTACCTGGACAACTGGCTGATCAAGAGCTCCATTAGCTAACAATTCTACAAAGGCACATAGGTCACGATCAACCTCTTGTACCAGCTAGGATTTACAATCAAATCGACCAAATCCCACCTCCAACCCCTGCAGATCCAACCTAACCTCGGAGCAATTCTCAACTCTGAAATCGGCATGGCATATCCAAACACTGCCCACATACAATCTTTCCAGGCACTGCTTCCTCTTCCATGGAGGTTGACAGGTCACAATCAGAACTGTCATATATCTTCTCGGCATGATGGCCTCCTGTATTGCCGTAGTTCCCCACGCCAGATTGCACATACTTTTGCAGGAATGCTTAGCACAGCAGGGTCTCAAACGGAGGGTCATTGGGATGATCTAATGTTGATCAGTCACCACACCTATCACTCTCTGAAGTGGTGGAACCACCAACAACCTGTTGCTGGGCGGACTTTTCGCAGCCAAGTTCTGCAAATGAGTATCGCAATGGGGGCCGCCCTCCTTGGTTGGAGGGTGCCCTTACAGGACCTTACTGGCCAAGGCAAATGGGAGCCCAGTTACCAGAGTCGCCACATCAATTACCTGAAACCGTTAGCCGTCCACCTAGCGCTGAAGGCTTTCCTGCCCATCTGACCAGTAATGTTGTCCTTATCCGGACATACAACATGATTGCCATGTACAATCTTCAGAAAAGGGGGGGCACTTATTTTCCCCCAGCTATCTCTGCTCGCCTAGAGCATTTGGTGGTGGTCTCTCCTCGTCAACAGCCACCTGTTGATGGAGTACCCCCCGAGAATGGACAAGAACTACTCTGACCTCCTCAGCAGGATGCGGCAACGAGTTGGAACTCCACCTAAAAGTCCTCCCTTTTTTCAAAGTTGGGTTTTCCAGTGATAGATTGTGTTGCCATCGCAGAAAATGCCAAATGCTCAAGCTTTGCTTTTGGATATCCATGCTCACACTCCATGGGCAATCCACTATGGATGAATTGGTCAGGAATATTTCCGTATGCTTTTCCGCCTCTTCCCCCTACTTCCGTTTGTGGTCCAGAGACTGCAGCAGACATCACTTAGCCTCATTCTAGTGGCCCCCTCTCAGGCCTGCCAGCTGTGGTCCATTGTGTTACAGCAAACAAATGATGGACGCAATGCTGACAATGCAAACATTCTCCCCCAGTCAAAAGATCCGGATTAAATCCATTGTTCTTTTGCCCACTACACCACCCCATTTTGGACCCAGCCATATGCAAATCAGTCTTGACCCTGTGCCCCATGGGAACAGTCCAGACCGAACTGCCAAGCCAGGTCCTCCCTGAACCGGTAACAAGCAAGCTGTGGTCCATGACCCTATTGGAACTCTCAGTGGTTCTACATGGGAAGCTTTCCAACAGGGGGGACCTTCTCACGCACAAACATGGAGAAATCAAGCACCCAGATCGCTCAATCTTGTGCTCTGACTCCTGAGGTTCTAGAATTCTGATATTTTCACCTACCACCCGAATGCATGAGCATCCCGAAGGAAGCACGCAGGCCTCCAACACGCACTTGTTACTCTGTTAATGGAAACACTTTGTCCATAAATGTTACTTCCAAACAAATAGCTCCTTCATGCCTAGAGTCCAGGATATCATCTGCTACCTACTCCGCTTGCAGACGTGAGGTGTGGTCTGTATCCATCAGCCTTCACTTGGCCACAGTGGCTGCCTATTTTCAGAACAGGAAGCGTCTTTCATAAAAGCTTTCATGGTGGGCCTCAAAAGAGTTATCCCACCTCAGGTCCTCCCTGGTCTTGACATGGAATCTCAACATTGTCCTTACAAGTCTTATGGGTCCCCCCATTTGAGCCACTCCACTGCTGCCTCCTTCAATTTCTTTCTTGGAAGGTGGCATTCCTTGTTGCCATCACTTCACTCAGGTGTGCAAGTGAGCTCCAGGCATTAGCATTAGAAGAATCTTTCTTTCAAATACTCAGAGATAGTGTTGTTTTTTCACCTACCCCAAATTTCTTCCAAAGGTAGTCTCCATGTTCCACCGTAACCAGTCCATTGACCTTCCTGTTTTCGTTCCACGACTTGACTCTGTTGCATAATGGGCTCTCCACTCTTTAGGTGTAAAGCGAACCCTCATATACTATATAGAAAGGCCAAAACCCTTCAGAAAGACGACTTTGTTGCATTCTCCACACCCCAAAAGGGCTTTGCCTGTTCCTCCTAGAGGCCACTTTACTCTGTTTGCCGAATGTAGTACTTTAGATTCAAATGCATCCACCCTCCTGTGGCTGCTAGAGTAATCACTCTTCTATAACTTTCTTTTGCATGGACATCTCTCTATACATCGCTTTGCTCCATATTCCTCCTCACCCGCTGTGCTGGAAAACAATCGAACAATGGAGTCATTCCCCATGTACATTACCAACCAGAGGAGTCTCCACAAAACTTTGCGACTCGAAAAAGGTCTTCGAAGAAAAACTACTTGTACACATGTAATGTGATGCAATGCCAACTTATAAAGCGTACAATCACCCATGGGTATCCTGGTGCTGAGGTTACATTAGCTCCTCTATAAGCATGTATTACCATGAGGATGACTGTTCCGCATTACACCCTTGGGAAGAGCCAGGTTTTAAGCTTCTTTCTAAAGTGTAAGAATTCTTCAGTTTGCCTAAGATTAGGCGGGAGTTCGTTCCTTAAACAAGTGGCGGCACAGCTAAATGTTCTACCTCCAAACCTAGAGGTTCTAATTCTGGGTGTGCTAACCAGATGAGCTGCAGAAGATCGAAGACTTCTTGCGGGGCATACAGACACATTTTTCCTGCAGTGGCGCCGGGCCCAGTCCATGCAGAGCTTTGAAAACAATACAAAGTCATCTGAACTGTATTCTCTGTGGTAATGGAAGCCAGTGGAACTCTTTAAGGGACACAGAGACAGAAGCTCTACGTGGCTTTTTTAGGGCTAGCTCTGCAGCTATCATCTGAATTCTTTGAATTCATGATCAGAAAGTTAGGAGCACCCAGTAACAAAGCACTACAATAGTCCAATCGACTCAGAATGACACTTCTCACCACGAGAGCCCTGGCTGTCACATCCAGGCTCAACACTAGATCGCAGGAGTATGCGGAGCATATGAATCTCCAGCACTACATATGAATCATGCAATGAACAGATGCTTACAGGGCAAGTAGCATTTTCCTTCAGTTACTGTATCTATAGATTCCCACCATGGAGTCCATATTTTCCTTTTTTGATAGCATTGTCCCCGATATATTGATTCCCACCCTCCCCCTAGGTATTCACTAGTCCATCTCCCTCCTGCAAGCAAATGTTGCTCATTTCTTGTGCTGTGTTCCTATGTGCCACCATTACTTAAATATCATAAAGGGTCACTTGGACAGCATTATTTTCCCCTTTGTCCCCCCAGTAGTTCAATTCTGGAAGACCACTCCATTTGTACCCCTAACATTCATGTCGGCAATTCCTGTGTTGATAGCCAAAAATGGTTATTGGTATACCGTTCAGAATAAATTAAGGAAATATAATAAGACCTTGTAAACACGCTGGACTAGCTGTCGGGCCCATTGCATAAAGTGTCGCTCTATAACCTATCCCATGCAAGATTGTAAGTGTAATCAATCTTAAAGCCTGAATGGCAACACCCCTAACGTAGGAAAGTGCCTCATCCTCAAACTCACCCAGGTCTACCCACCATTTATACCTTAGGCCCTGCTTTTAGATCGATTATTGTCCTAATACATGAGGAAAACTGCCACTTTGCTTTGTTTTTCCTACAGGGCCCTGGCCTCTGAAGGGAAGTAATCCTATACCTTGGATTACTCTATTCCTTGATCAGCCTAGGTGTGCCTCATCTGTAGGTATTTTAAATATTCCTTGTGGGTTAATTCGAACCCCTCCTGTAAGTGGGGGAATGGTTTTATCAAGTCACCTAGTTTAGAAATCCTGCTATTGTCCTGTGATTTGGAATCTTTCAAAGCGATCGCCTCCCTCAAAGCTAGTTGCCATAGCTTAGTTTCTTTTGTCACTCTACCTTACCAACCAATAGATTTTATTGCAGCAAGCCTTGAAGTGATAAGTCATTGTAGTTTTGGGTAGTTCCTTCTTTAATGTTCCCCCACTGCTGAAGTACAGATATGTTTTCTGGCCCTTTAAAAAACTGTTTGATCTAATTCAGGGTTTGTCCAAGGGGGAATATATCAAGTCGTTCAAAACAATCACCTGGGATGCCCGATTATATAATCGCAGTACGGAAGTTTTGTATCCCTGCATACATCGAACAATCGGGTTTAATCTGATAGAGACATCTAGCCGCAAATTCCTTACCTTTAAACTTCCAGGCATTGGGCTGGTTCTGGAAGATTTTTTATTGTAGTACCGGTTCTGGTCTGTAGATATGTCCAGTCAGAAGACCTCTGGGTTCAAGCTGTGTGGCGCCTGTCACCACACCATGTAGGTCACGGACCTCCATCTGATGTGTCTTTGGTGACTGGAGTGAGCCCACCACACAAAGTTGTGCTCCGACTGCCGGACCATGGTTCCGAAGGCTTTGTGGAAGCTGAGTAAGGCACCGCAGAGATTGCCCCACCGATCTCGTGCCCAAACTCGGTTGAGAGGAAGGTCCGAGCACTGCTCTGGGTGGGGAGCGGGGTCTGTCACAAGGCAGAGGAGTCTCGACTTTCGAGGCCCCGCTTCATGGAGTTGGCACCAGGGTCATCTCTGCATTTCACGACATGTGCGCCGTATTTGGGTGACCTGACCCTGCCACTGCGCCTTTGGGCCCCGCAGGCTCAGTAGAAAGATACCCTGTATGTTTGTTTATTTAAAAAGTCTTATACAGCACAAACAAGACCCATGAGGGTTTCCTAGTGCTTTACAGGTGAGCGAAAAAGAGAAGAGACCTAACAATCAACAGGGTGGTCAGGAGTGCGAGGGCAGGGACACCTCTATATGGGCATGGAATACATAAACATGAACAGTCTAAGGTATGGAGAATAAAAAAGCAAGCCTAAAACGAAGCATATTACAAGGACCTGAAGGAGTGACGGGTAAAAACTGAGCATCGAAAGAGTACAAAAGTACATCCAAACAATACAATAAAAGTTCAATAAAAGTAAGGACAGGTAAAAACCTGAGAGGGACGAAGTCTTTGAGTGCTTATAAGGCACAGTAATTCAAGGCAAAAATGTAGTCATCGGAAGCGCTTTAACTTCCTTTTTGAAGCGCCACGATCTGGACCCGAGAGACTGGTAGCGTTGGACTTGCAGGACGCCTATTTCCATATTCCCGTCCTGCCTGCCCATTGCAGCCGCTTCCTGCGGTTCACAGTTGGCAGTTCATTGTGCTCCCCTCCGGCTTCACCATTGCCCCTTGCATGTTCACCAAGGTGATGGCGGTGGTCGCAGTCCACCTGCGGAGATCAGGCATTCTAGTCTTCCCCTATCTTAATGACTGGTTGTTGAAGACGGGCTTGTCCCAAGCAGTTGTCTTCCACCACCAGACTACGGCGTACCTCCTGAATTCACTGGAGTTAACTATCAACGTGCCAAAGTCACACCTGACTCCCTCAGACACTCCCTTTGATAGGAGCACTTCTGGACACAGGGAAGTTTCGGGAGAGTCCAGGATGTTCAGGCTATGATGCAGATGTTTCAGCTTCTATCCTGGATTTCGGCGAGAATGACTGAGGCTTTTGGGCCTCCTGGTCTCCTGCATCTCGCTTGTGGACCATGCCAGATGGCACATGCAGTGGGACCTGAAGTTCTAATGGGCGCAGCATCGGGGAAATCTCAAAGACTTGGTTCAAATATCGGAGGGCACCGTGAATGACCTGCGGTGGTGGCGATTGGGTCAAAGGCAGACCCGTCTCTCTTCCCCACCCAGATCTCAGAGTAGTGACGGATGCGTCTCTTCTGGGTGGGGCGGCCACTTGGGAGAAGTGGAGATCAGAGGACTATGGTCTCCACAGAAAGCCAGGCTTCATATCAACCTGCTGGAGTTTCGTGCAATGCGCTTAGCGCTGAAAGCCTTCTTACCATCCCTCAAGCGAAGACTAGTTCAAGTGTTAACAGACAACACTACCGCAATGTGGTCCTGCAACAAATATAGCGGGGTGGGGTCGTGGACCCTCTGTCAAGAGGCCCTGCGCCTCTGGACTAGACTGGAACAACCGGCATTTCCCTGGTGATTCAACATCTGGCTGGTTCCCTGAACACCAGGGCATATTAACTCAACCGTATGTGCCTTGCGGATCACGAGTGGCATCTCTATCGGGAGGTGGCACTAGGTCTCTTTCAACAGTGGGGAGAGTCTTGGATAAATCAGTTTGCCTCCGAAGAGAATGTGAAATGTCAGCAGTTTTGCACATTGGAGTTTCCAAGGCAGCTCTCCCTCGATGATGCTTTTCGTTGCAAGTGGAGCACGGGCCTCCTGTACGCCTTTCCGCTGATACCACTCCTGCCCAGAGTGCTCAAGAAGATGAAAAGCGATCGGACCCAAGTCATCCTTGTGGTTCCGGATTGGGCACGGAGGGTGTGGTATCCCGAGCTTTTGCAAATGAATATCAATCCTCCAATCAGGTAGCCCCTTCAGGAGGATCTTCTGTCGCAGCAGCAGGGTAGGGTCATCCACCCAAATCTATCTATTCTCTGCATCCTTATGTGGAGATTGAGTGGTGACAGTTGACAGCTTTTGACCTTCCTGCCGAAGTCTGTAAAGTTATTCTGGCAGCCAGGTGTCCCTCCACGAAGTCAATGTCCACCTGCAGATCGCACAGATTTTGTAAATATTGTACACAATGGTCTGTTTACCCTTTGTCCGCCTTCCTCTCAGACATTCTTGTTTTTATTCTTTCTTTAACCCAGTAGGGCTCTGTTCTGGTCACTTTGAAGGGCTACCTTTCGGCTCTCCGCTTTTCTTCGGTTGCCTGATCAACTATCTCTTTCTAAATCACCTCTTGTACAGAGATGTCTGAAGGGGCTTACTCATTTGTTTCCCCCCTTCACCCTTTATTATGCCCCAGTGGGACCTTAACTTGGTTCTCACTTTCTTGATGTGTGCACCATTTGAACCACTGCACAATTGCCCCCTCCGGCTGCTCACTATTAAAACATCCTTTTTAGTGGCAATAACGTATCCCTGGAGGGTGAGCGAACTACGGGCTCGATCATCGCAGCCTCCTTACCCGACTGTCTTTCCAGACAAAGTAGTATTCCACACTAAGGCTTTTTTTTGTGTAAGGTAGTAACACCTTTCCATCTGGAACAATCAGTTACTCTGCCCACCTTCTATGCACCTCTGCATCCTTCCAAGGAAGAGGAGTGTCTCCACTGTCTGGACCAAAAAGAGCGTTATCGTTCTACCTTGAGCGCACTAAAGGGTTCCAGGTGAATGACCAACTCTTCGTAGGGTTCGTTGGAGCGAAGAAGGGGGCTTCTGTTCAGAAGAGAGGACCATTTCACACTGGGTCATCCTCTGCATAAAAATGTTGCACCTTGGCAAAGAAACTGCCTTCTGAAGGCCTTAAGGCCCATTGAACTAGGGCGAAGGTGGCTTCCACAGCTTTCCAGCGTAGCGTTCCGGTTCGTCACATCTGCCAATCAGCCACATGGACATCTCTGCACACATTCTCCAAACATTACTGCCTGGACAACCAGGTCCGCAGGGAGGGCCTTTATTGCCGTTCAGTTCTGCAGGACATTTTGGTTTGAAGCTTTTCCACCGTCCCTCTTCAGGGGATTGTATTGCTTGGGTATCTTCAAAGGTAAGGAATCTGCAGCTAGATGTCTCTTAACAGATGGACAAGTTACTTACGTTCGGTAATTCCTTACCTGATAGAGAAATGATCTAGCTGCAGATTTCTTACTGATCCACCCTGCACTGCAGCCCAGTTTTCGTGTCCGGGCCCTAGTTTTTAACATACCATGGTCAGTCATTTCACAGCTCTGCGCTTTTGGCGTGGAAAGTCATAAAAAGTACTGAAGTAAGCGAGTGGGGGTGGAGCCTATATAGACTACATGGACATCATAATTACGATGAACCAGACGCCTACAACATCACATTGAGTCAGCCAACGCCATCTATCGATAGCAGTACCCCAGCGCACCAAAAATCTTCCGGATGCAGCCTGACACCTAGAAGTTCATTGGTATGGAATCTGCGGCTAGATCATGTCTCTACCAGATAAGGTGTTTCCGAAGGTAAGTAACTTGTCCGACAGTGCAATACAAAGAGCTTATCGTCTAATAAATGATTATGTAATATCGATCCATTTGAAGGGTCTCTGAGATCCAAAAAGGGATGTTCTACAGGATGTATGTAAATCTTTGCAAGATTATCTTATGTAATGCCACCAGCAAGTATTGATGGAGGCTGCCAAGTTCAGTGTACTGCATGATTCTTAAAACCTCCGAGGAGAGTGGCAATGTTGTGGTCATAACTATGTAGATCTCTAAAAATCCCTATGTGCAATTCATTTATTTATTTATTTATGTATTTTTTTAAAGCGCAGCAATTACCCGTGGGTGTCTCGGCGCTAGGAGCTAGATCTATTACCAGTATCTTAGAGAACAGATGCAGAGTTCTATGTCTGAAGATGCTAATTAGTTCATTGAGAAAACAACCATGTCTTAAGTTGCTTTCTAAAGATAAGCAATGTGGGGCTAGATTTTATGTTGAGAGGAAGAGAGTTCCATAGTCTTGCTGCTGCAATGCTGAAACGTCTGTCTCCCCAATTGACTTTCCTTGTTCTGGGAATTTGAATCAGGTGAGCGGTGTTGGAACGAAGCGTTCTGGGGGTTGGTAGAGGCTTAAGGGAATTTCTAAGAAATGTGGGTCCCATGTTGTTTATTGCCTTGTACACAATATATAAGGACTTAAACTTAGTACGGCTCCTAACCGGGAGCCAGTGCAGTTGAGCCAGTTGTCTTGAGACGGAGGTAAATTTTGGAATGCCAAGTAGAACTCTGGCCGAGGCGTTCTGAATCATTTGCAATTTGGAAATAACTTTTTCTTGTGCGTTGAGGAAAAGGGCGTTGCAATAATCAGTACGTGAAAACACCAGAGTTGAAATAAGAGTTTTGCCAGTAGTGGTGGGAAGGTATGGCAAAAGCTTCTTAATTTTTCGCAAGATGTTGAATGATGATGAAACTACAGAGTTCACGTGGTGATGGAAATGGAGTTTGTCATCGAATATAACTCCCAAGTTTCTCACTTTGCTGACCGGTTCAGGTACTGAAAGCCACCCTCACATATAATTCATTAAATCGAGTACCCAGGTCCATTGTTTCAACAGGAAGAGAGATGGTTTGCCTCTATTGACTGTATATCCTGAGTAAATGTCATGTTTGTAACATGTGTAGCTACAGATGCAAATTTTCTGCATGCTCCTGCAATTTGGTGTTGGGATTAAAATTTGCATGATGTCACTGGAGTAGTCCCTCATGCTCCTTTTCTGACCCAGGCAGTCCATATGATCCGTGGACCCATAGGTCCAGCCCTTAGTCTTCCCAGGGATCATCTGTAAGCCATGAGTCTGATGTCCACCCCCTATCCCCCCTCCCCGAACCTACCCCCAGGCATTACTGACTTGGACCACTATCTGGTTAGGGAATCCCCACTAGACGACACCATGGCCTGTCATGAGGTAAGACAGGGTGAGAGTCTCCTTTCACTAACAACAATGCAGGGGAGGGGCCAAAGCAACAACGCCTGACCTGCCGCAGTTTTACCAAAGACTGCAGCAAACGTTCAATCTGCTGGTGTTCAAGAGTTCATACTGTAGTAACAGAGGGAAGGGCAGAGGTGGCTCAGGTAAAGCAACTTCTACCTCCAGGCAGTGACTTGCTCCAGCTTCAATGCCACCAAGTTACATGTTACTTGTTAGGTAGAAAATACTGGGTTTCCTCCCTTGCTAGGAGTAAATCATGTCAGACCATTGGGTTTTAGCTATGGTTCAACAGGGTTACTGCCTAGTACTTCTCACACCCTGTTCCAGCCTTCTACCCCACACTCATGTCCTTAGCAGTCATGACCTTAGCACTGATCATCTTCGCTTCTTACAGAAGTGCGGTACAAGCACTCCTACTAAAGGAGGCAATTGAGAGAGTGCTCCCCTGCCACCAGGGGAAAGGAGTGTCTGAGGCACATGTGGCTTTTGATACACACGGTTTGCATACTCCTGTCATCTATTGTTTGGTCCGGATACGGGCAAGTTGTTTTTCTTTGAAGGACTCCTATTACTGTGATTAGAAAAATTATTATTCTTAGACTCTTTTGCTGAGCAGGAATACAAGGCAAGACTGTGCAGTTTCCACTTTTGTTTGTATTGGCTGTGGAACACTTATTCAGTTTTACCTAAGGGGATCCCCAACTGCAGGGTGTTGGCAGTATGGTGTGGAGGTTTGTATCTCTCTCTCACTCTCTACGTGGATGATATGATCTTCTTAGATATGTGGCAGGCTAACACTTTCCCATTCATAAATTACTCAATATTTTTTGTAAAGGAAAATGTTATTTGTCGCTCAAGCGTTTACCAATGGTTAGACACTTATGTCGCCAAGAGTATGACCAGATGTGGATTCCGTCATTTCTAGCCCCTGGAACCCAGCTGCTCCTGACTGAAGAGGTCCAATGAGATCGAACCAGATCTTTAGTTGCTTGTGTTGTGGTTCGGAGAAGAGCTGGCTTGGTCATTTGGACTGCACTACTCAAACTGGAGCAGGATCAAAGCTGATTTGCATGTGGTGAAGTCTAATCTGAGGTGATATAGTGGACAAAATAACCTCTAATTTGAATGCTACCCAGAGCCACTGCCAGTTGTAAGACTATTTGCAAGCATTCCTCCCATCACATTTTGCGTGTCTGAAGTGATGTCCATTTCCCACAAAGCAAAGGTACCAGCAATGAGCAGTGCGAATGAGCATGTGGAAGTAAGCATCCTTGAGGTTGAGCCCTGTCATGTAATTGCTTTGTTGGAGCAGTGGGATGAAGTCCTGCAGGTAAGTCATATGAAAATGCTCCTACAGGATGTATTTGTTTAGAGGTCAGAGTTCCTGGATGGACCAGAGGGAGCTGCCCCTTTTGGTAATAATAAGTAAAGAGAGTAGGGATTAGGTTACTTCCCCTATAAGCATCTGCTCTTGGCACGCAGGGTTGTAGGTTCACATGCTTTGGATACTCTTGCCATCTAGTGTTGGGTCCATATGTGTGCACAGTGTTTATTTTTGAAGAGAAGAGAAAGCCTCGAGAAATCCTGGCAACCAATCAGCAGAAAACATGACTGCCCTCAAGAACGCCACCCGCAAACACCACCAGCAGATCCGCATCCCCAAAAAGACGGCATTCTTTGAACGGCTGTATAACACCCACAACAGCAAGGATCTCTTCAGCATCCTTAAAGAACTCTCCAACCCAAGAGCCAGCAACATCGACATCACGCCCTCGCAAGACCTCTGCGACTCACGCGCCTCATTCTTCCACCGCAAGATCGCCGACATACACAACAGCTCCGGCGCCCACACCACGCTCCCATCCACCAAACCAACACCCCCTACCACCGCCCTCCGCACCTGGACCCCCGTCAGCACTGAAGACACCACCCAGGTGATGGACACCATCCACTCCGGCTCCCCAGCCGACCCCTGTCCACACCACATCTACAACAAAGCCAACTCCGGAACATCATTAACTCCTCCTTCGCATCCGCCACCTTCCCAGAAATCTGGAAACAAGCGGAGATCAGCGCCCTCCTGAAGAAGCCCACCGCGGACCCCTCGGACCTCAAGAACTTCCGCCCCATCTCGCTTCTCCCGTTCCCGGCCAAAGTCATTGAGAAGATAGTCAATAAACAACTAACCGCCTTCCTTGAGACAAATGACTCCCTCGACCCATCACAGTCAGGTTTCCGAGCAAGCCACAGCACCGAGACCGCCCTCATCGCAGCTACCGACGACATCAGGTCAATGCTCTACAACGGGGAAACGGCTGCCCTCATCCTCCTCGACCTCTCGGCCGCCTTCGACACTGTCTGCCACCACACCCTAACTACACGCCTCCACCATGCCGGTATCCAAGGAAAAGCCCTGGAATGGATCACCTCCTTCCTCGCTGACAGATCCCAGCGAGTCCGCCTTCCTCCCTTCCACTCAGCAGCCACCAAGATCATCTGCAGCGTCCCTCAAGGCTCCTCGCTCAGCCCCACCCTCTTCAACGTCTACATGAGCCCCCTCGCAGCCATCCCACGCCAACACAACCTCAACATCATCTCCGACGCCGACGATACCCAGCTGATCCTCTCCCTCACCAACGACCCCGCCACCGCCAGAGCCAGCCTCCAGGAAGGAATGAAAGACATCGAGGAATGGCTGAAGCTTAGCCGTCTGAATTTGAACTCGGACAAAACGGAAGTCCTCTTATTCGGACCATCCCCCACTGCCTGGGATGACTCCTGGTGGCCCACTGCTCTGGGCACCGCCCCCAAGCCCACGGACCACGCACGCAACCTGGGCTTCATCCTGAACTCCTCCATCACGATGACCAAGCAGGTCAACGCCGTCTCATCATCCTGCTTCAACACCCTGCGCATGCTCCCAAAGATCTTCCGGAGGATCCCCACCAAACCAGAAAAACGGTCACCCAGGCCCTCGTCACCAGCCGACTAGACTACGGGAACGCCCTCTACGCAGGAACCACAGCCAAACTACAGAAAAGACTCCAGCGCATACAGAACGCCTCTGCACAACTCATCCTGGACATCCCCCGCCACAGCCACATCTCTGCCCACCTAAGAGACCTGCACTGGCTCCCCGTCAGCAAGAGGATCACGTTCAGGCTCCTCACCCACGCACACAAAGGCCTCCACGACATGGGCCCCAAATACCTCCCCAACCGCCTCACGATCTACACGCCCACCCGCCAGCTCTGATCCGCCAGCCTCACCTTCGCCACTGTCCCACGGATTCGCAGAACCACCACAGGGGGAAGATCCTTCTCCTACCTAGTGGCCAAGACATGGAACTCCCTCCCCACCCACCTACGGCTGACCCAGGACCATCTGTCCTTCAGGAAGCAACTCAAGACCTGGCTCTTCGAGCAGTAGCAGCACTCCCCTCCCAGCGCCTTGAGACCCTAGCGGGTGAGCAGCACGCTTTACAAATTGATTGATTGATTGAAGAAGTCTTTCGAGCCACAAGGTAAAGTGACTCCTCTTGATGATAATGCACATGGGCATCAACTTCATTGTTCGATTGTTTTCCCGCATGCTGGTGAGAATGGAGTGTGAGTAAGCATCAGTAGAGAGATGTCCATGCACACTGAAAAGTAGAAAGGAACTGCAACAGCCGCAGGTGTCCGGGATGGAGGGTGGGCGCATGAGAATCTACATCTCTACATGCCAAGAACAGATGCTTACAGGGTAAATAACATAATCCATTTGAGGTATGTGTGGCTATAGATACAAATGCTTTGCATAGACTGTTAAGCAGTGCCCTCCAAAACCAATGGCTAACCTGTGGGTGTTGCAGTTGTTTGACAGAGTAGAAGTAGCACTGCCTGACCTGTATTAGCCTGTTGGTGTGCTAGAACATCCACACAATAATGTTTAGTGAAAGTGTGTGGTGTACATATGTCCACTATTGAGGTTTTGCCCAGGAAAGCCATAGAAGCCACTACACAAGTAGTGCGCTTAGGGGAGTGGGTAAAGTCCTTTTAGCTTTGACGTAACATGTGTGAATACATGTAATTATCCATCTAGAAATGCCTGATTTAGAAATGGGCTTTCCTTTGTGAGGGGGCAAAAAAGAAACAGAGTTGTTTGGTTTTACGGAAATCTTTGGCTCTGTTAATGTAATACATTTGAGGTCTTTTAACATCTGGTGTAGGAATAGCCCTCTCTGTAACTGAATCTGGTTGAGGGAAGAAAACAAGTAACTCAACTGATGGGTTAAGGTGTAAAGGGGTAACCACCTTTGGAACCACTTTTGGGTTGGTGCGTAGAACCACCCTATGCCTGTTTAGTTGGAAGAAAGGTTCTTCTGAGGTTAGTGCTTGGAGCTCATTGACACGCCTAAATGAAGTAATGCAGAGCAAAAAGGTGACCTTCCAAGATAGGAAATGAACGGGACACTTATGTAATGGTTTAAATGGTGGACCCATAAGTCTGGTGAGAACAATATTGAGATTCCAAGTGGGTGCAGGTGGAATTCTGGGTGGAATTAGCCTTCTAAGGCCTGTCGCACAGACCTTAATAACTGGCACTTTGAAAAAAGATCAGTGTTGCCTGTTTTGTAGATGGGCAGCCACTGCAGCTAAATGTATTGAAGTGTAGACCAGGCCAGAGAGATGTAAATGAAGAAGGTAGCAAACAATGTTTTGTGCAGTTGTATTAAGTGGATCAATGTGCTCATTATGGCAGTAAAAGACACATCTTTTCCATTTAGCTGCACAATATGCTCTAGGGGTAGTAGGCAATGGTCATACATTCAGTGGAAGATTTAGGTAATTTACTTCTGTGACCTCAGGAGTCAAATCACAAGGTTGAGTTCTTTTGGAGAACTACAGAGCGTTTCAGTAGTGTGGTGAACAAGGTTTGACAAGCCCAAGTGGGAGCTACTAGAATGAGGATGAGAGACATTTGCCTGAGCTTCCGAACCAGAAACTGAAGACTACGGAGAGGCGGTAAACCGTAGACAAATATCCCTGACTAGTTCATCCATAAAGCGTTGTCCTTGCATAATAGGAGGCGTGGGAACCTGGAGGCGAGGTATGGGCTTTTTGCATTGTCTGTGGTTACAAACAGGTCTATCTGTGGAAACCCCCACTTGTGAAAGTATGGGAAGAGGGCTCGTGGGTGGAGATCCCACTTGTGGACTTGTTACTGCATCTTGCTGAGGAGGTCGACAAAGTTGTCTGTTACGGGTGGTGTTCCGCTAACAGATGGATGTTGTAAGGTATTACCCAACACCAGATGGGTGTAATAACAGCAAAGTGTGTGTCCCCTCCTTATTTTGTACATAGCAAGACAACCTTGCCTATCAGGTGAGGTAGGAATGCTTTCAATGCTAAAAGAAAAGAAAAATGCTAGGTGAGCAGCTTGAAGCTAGACGTGGTTAATGTGGAGACCCGGGTATTAGGTGTCTCAGATCTGAAACCCTGAACAGTGTGATCCTGTGGATGACTACCTCATCCTGTGAGGGATGCGTCCACTCTCAGAATGATTTGTGGAACAGGGTCCAACAACGGCCACCTTTAAACAGGTGTTGTGTGTTCCGCCACTGCATAGAGAGATGAGTGCGGGAGTCTATCAACACTGGATTTTCTAACTGACCCTGTGACTGAGACCACTGGCATGCTTGGCATTCCTGCAGTGGACACACATGCGTTTGTGCATGTGGCACTATGGCGATGCACGCGGTCATCATACCCAGCAGTCGCATAACTGTTCTGTTAGTTGTTGATTTTCTTGAAATTGAAACTCAATAAATATAAGTTATAGGAGTCATATATCCAAGACAAAAATCTCCACTTTGTACCCATCACCTGCTAAACGAACAAAGTGCCATTCAGTGGAATCAAAAGCGTTTTCTGGATCTAGAGACGGAGGGCCCGATGTAGGTCACCAAATACCGGTCGGTAACGGCCGAATTCGGCCGTTACCGACCGGTATTTGGTGAATGAGATGTAGGGGGCTATATTTTACAGAATCGGTAATTTTACCGATTCGGAAAATTCCTGATGTAGGTAGCACTGTTTCCAGTGCTACAGGCCCTGCAGATACGGTATTTTACCACCCAATCCAATTGGGTGGTAAAATACCGAATCCTGGTGTGCATGCACATGTGTGCATGCCTGTATTTGGGGTGCTAGAGGGTGTCAAAGTGACACCCCCTGCACCCTTGCTGGAATCGGTAAATACCGATTCGGTAATGCCCATTGATTCCTATGGGCTTCAATGCCCATTGAAATCAAACCGAATTGGTATTTACAGATTCGGTAAATACCGAATCTTAACGATTCGGTATTTACCGATTCTGTATTACCTACACCCCCCCCCCCCCCCCTCTATTTTACCACTTATTAAATACCAATTCGGTATCATTCGGTATTTAAGAAGTGGTAATATCAAATTACCTACATCGGGCCCTAACTCCCCAATGAACCATATGGGGACCCATTACACTTCCTGCTATAATGAAGACTGAATATATTCCTTCTTTTAGCCCTAGTGTACGTCTGAACTGATACAAGTTTAATAAGGAACAAGGCCGGGTTAAGTCTTTTTGCAGGATTGCTAGGATTTTTACCTCAACATTAACAAAGGAGGTGGATCTACATGAATAATATGGGTCTGTTTGTTTGCCATGTTTGTTTAATATCACTGTAACTGCATGGCACATATCTGGGTACATAAACGCGCTCCTATAGCACTAGTAAAGAGTTTTAACCGTTCCAGACAATGACAACCTGAAAGCCAATTTAAGATTTCCATGGGGAGGACTTTGGGCCCTGGCGCTTTCCCTGATTGCGATTGGTCAATTGCTGCAGCTATTTTTCAAACTGACAATCTTTCCTCCAGCATCAGTCTACCGTTTATTTGATCTTTCCAAAAATAGCTTGATTGTCTTATCCAGGACCTAAAGACAGGAATTACAACAGATTCTCGTACATCTCTTACATTGTTGTGCCTTACAATTTTAGTTGGTATTATATGTCTAGGTGAATTTCACCTTCTATCCACCAGGTGGCCGTCTCTTGCTTACTTGTGCATTCTAATATTTCCATGCCTTGTTTACCTATGTAAGGAGCCTTGGCAGCCTTACACAACTTGGCCCTAGGCAACTGTAAGCCTCCCATAAGGTTCCCTGACCCTCCCTTGTCTGTTATTAAATTTGTGGTAGTCACTTCTAAATATTTATAAAGGAGTTCTCCCTAAGTTCACAGGCGTTGTTTCCACGTCTTACTTATTCATAGTACATGCTCCCAGTGTCAGTAATAACAGCGACTGAGCTTCGATTCCTCGGGCCAGTCTTTTGAGTGAAACAACCAGTCTTTTGAGTGAAACAACCAGTCTTTGACCAATAGCATCTTACTTCAGTAGTACATGACTATCACAGGTACATTCCATAAGGGGAGTGATGTGGTGGAATGCTCGTAAATTGGTGGGAGTACTTTAAGGCATAGAGAACATTATTTGAAGTTAGATTTTACGCCAAAGTGCGCCTTGCAGATTGAAAATAGTATCTGATATATCTTCTGATGGATCCTTACCTCTGAAGATTCCTCTCCTTTAGAATATCCCTATGCCCTAGACTGGATTTGAAGTATTCTTGGTCAGTGCCCCGCATGTCTGTAGCTGATGTGTTCGGAGTAGAGGCGGAGGCGGAGCAGCATATAAGCACCTCCCTTGTAAGCTGACGTCAGTTATCTTTCTGCGTCCTTCAACCTGGATCCTGTGCTCCTCTCCCAACTTCATGGTCTTCTGACTCCCAAAAAATGTATGACAGCGTGCAAGGGAATAATGTCCCCCTTCGACAATAAATTGATTCAAGCTGTGCTAGAATACAGGAAGCAGATGTTGATCACCAGGGGCGGCCTTAGTCATGTGCAAGCTGTGCACCTGCACAGGGCCGCCAAACCCCAGGGGCCGCCACGCCAATATATATTCTTAATATAATAATCCTCTGAGAATGATTACATAATTGCGTGGCGGCCCCTGGCAGGGATTTGGTGGCCTCAGGCTCTGTTCCACTTCCAAACACCCTGAACCCGCCCCCCCCCCCCTCTTCACTGGCCTCCGTTCCCCTGGGTTCCTACCTACGCTCCCTGCCCAGGGCCGCCATGAGCCTAGAGCCGCCCCTGTGGTCACGGACACTAAAGAGGTATCCCTGTAATGCTTGGGCTCTGGTCCTGACTCAAGTCAATTAGGAGTAGGTAAACAGAACTCTGCTTGAACATAAGCGGTTGCAATCAAATCATAGGTCTTGATCCCACTTCAGGTCACTGGCCTGACACCGTCACAAGACTGTTTCTATGCAAAGTCCACTTCCCCGTCGGAATCTTCTGGTAAGTCATGAAATATAAGCACAAGCACAAGAAACAAAAGGAAAAACTACCCCATCCAGCCACTTGAAGTCTAGCGAAGACGTCAAGCTGAAGATCGCACTCCTCCCATCTGCCCTGACTCTTAACTGATCCCACAATTGGTTCTTGTATGTCCCGAATTCCCTAGCCCCTCATTAACCCTGCAGCAGATAGTAGCTTTGAGACAAGTAACATAGCGGATCTTTGTGCAATTCCGTCTCACTTTGGCACACTTTTGGGCTCGACAGAGCCTCAGTGGTCCCCACTCAAACATCCACCAGAAGGACCTCACCTGACACAGTTGGCCCCTGTGGAGCCAGCTACTGGCCCAATGCCTTCCCCGGCTCTTGCTTCTAGTCATCTCCTGAAACAGCTCGGCTTGCCACCTGGGCCAACAATCGTTGAAAGTGCCTCATTTGCAGTGGTGGTTAGGAGAGCAGCTGAGGCACTAAAGTTGCAATTGCCCACTATGAAGGTGAAGACAAATGTAACGTCTGAGATTGTTCACCCAGGGCCTGCTTTCTCTGAGCCCTTAATATAATTTAATGAAGACCTTACCAGTGTGATTCTGGCTGCATGATCAAAGCCACTGATTTGGCCTGTGGCTAAGAGACATGGACTTCCTCACCAAGCACTTATGCCTGAGGGCCTGATTGTTCAAGCCTGAACAAACAAGGTAATCCACATTCCTTTGTCAAATCCTCCGGACAGGGAATTAATAATAATTCACACCTTTAGAAGGAGACTGTTTCCTAGAAGCAGTTTGGCCCCCCAGATCCATGAATACAATTTGCCTGCTGTGGAGGTACACCCATGCACTATCGGACATAGCCAGTGATATCTTGTTGGCCATCCTATAGTACCTCAGGACCCCTTAAACCCAGATAGTACGTGATGGTGCGGGCTCAGCCAAGTATGTGCTCTGAGCTAGACTGGATGCTACAGACTGCAGCTGCAGAACTAATGGCCCCAGTGGTGTGCTCAAAATACACACCTGCAGATGATTAACTGGGTGTTCTGGAGACATGCAAGTATTCTTAATGGACATGCCCTTCGATGGATCTAGGCTATTTGGAAAAAATGCTGATTGTGTTGTGGCGTGATGGTCCAAGAGCCCAATCTTTGGGGTTATCAAAGACCGCTTAACAGCTGTGTAGTACGGAAAATTCAGAGGGCTAGCTTACAGACCATGGCATCTCTCTCAACCTGTTGCAGCAGTCTACAGTCCTTTTGGGGCTGGGGCATTGGTTGAAGCCTCTCCAACCAGCAGGGACATCAATCAGCCAATCAATGTTTTCTTCCCTGCTACAGTGGCTCATAAGCCACTTCAGTTTGCCCTCTTAGGCTCGTGCCTAGCTGGTAGGAGGCAGAATACAACATTTTCTTCCCAGCTGGAGATCCATTACGCCAGATAGCTGTGTCTTAGATTGTGCCGTTCACCTCTTTTCAGAAGAAGATTCTGCAGTCCTAATGAAGGGAATCCACCTTGTGTTGTCCAAGGCTGCCATAGAGCGGATATTAGAGCCCGGAGAAGGGTGAAGGATGCTATTCACTTTACTTCCTCACCCTGAAGAAGGACTATGTGGCCTCAGCCGTATTGTGAACCTCCGCCAGCAAAATTCCTTTTGGAGTACGGACAGGTTCAAAATGATCACTGGGGCCCAGATCCTGTCAACTCTGCACCCAGTAGATTTATATACCCGTCCTGCAGCCCTACGGCGGTGACTGCAGTTCAAGGTAGGCCAAGAATATTTAAGACCACTTTCCAGTGCCCTGGATATATGGACATTTTGAACATTATCATACTGTACAGGCAGGTGGCTGAAGTCCTCTGATTTTCATTTTGTATTTTATGCTATAAGTTACCATGTTCTCACGTCACGCTGCACAATCACTTTTTCCATCTTTTGCACAACTGAAGCAACCTACAGTTCAGTGTACACAGATACTTTCATTTACATGTGCCATACTATATGCATCTGATATAACTTTACCTCCGGTGGCATTTTCTTTTCCTTACTAAACGCTGCCTAGCTCCTGAGGTCAACTTGGTCACCCCATTGTATTTTATTGGTCCTTTCCACGCTGGCCAATGGATCACTCTGTCAATGTTTTTTGCTCCACATCACCCCTAGAAAGAGGGGCACCACTCTCTTGACCCTAAGAGAGCCCTACGTTTTACATAAATTGCACGAAGGACAATTGTGGGGATGATCAGCTTTCTGTGGGATTCTGTGGCAGAAGATAAGGCAACACAGGGCAGAAGACTGCTGTCATGGTGGATAGTCCTCTGCATCAACATCTGCTTTGCACTGGCTAACCGGGCCTGACTAGGAATCAAAGCGGTCCTGGCAGAAATGTT
Source organism: Lissotriton vulgaris (assembly GCF_964263255.1). Taxonomy (NCBI): domain Eukaryota; kingdom Metazoa; phylum Chordata; class Amphibia; order Caudata; family Salamandridae; genus Lissotriton; species Lissotriton vulgaris. The sequence goes on from NC_141685.1 coordinate 1,088,919,701, forward strand.
AAAATAAGCCCTGCTCCCTTCTTCCTCAGTCTCTCATATCTCTCTCTCTCTTTCTCCTGAAGTCTTCCTTATGCCCACTGTAATTGCCTTGGGAAGCTGGAGAAAGTGGCCCATGAGCCAGCAGTGGCCCCTACCCTGCAAACAGGCCTCCAAAAGCTAAAGCCACTGGGAATTGGCCCGTGGAAAGAACAGGTAGTCTGGGCCTGCTGACCAAGAAGCAGCACCAGGGCCAAGGCTGCTGCTGTGCTGTGGTAGTGGTGCAAGAGGTGTCTGTCCTGGACCTCTGCCAAGCTGTGACGTGGGCCTTGGGGCATAAGTTCATGAAGGTCTACTGCCATGGCTGGCAGGAAGGTTTCTTCGCCCACTTGGCCCTCCAGGACTTTTTGGTTTGAGCCCACTTCCCAGACCTCCACCTTTTGGAAGGTGCTCCTATAGTATAGTTTCTAAAGATGAGAAATCTGCTGTTAAAAGTATCCATCAGAAGAACAAGGTATTTCCATTTGGCAAAGCTCTTTCTGCGGATAGTCTAATTGCAGATGCATCACTGCCCTCCTGCCTCCCAGTTCTATGGAGTGACTCTTTAACATCTAATAAGGTCCCAAGTTAGAGGATTAGCATACTGTCTCTGGCAGTTTTTTCTTCACTCTGCGTCCGAGGAGGCAGAAGGAGAAAGGTTAAAAAAACTGACATCAGCGCTCAATGGTGGTGCTTATATGTGGCTCCGATAGTCACTTCCAGAGCTTTATGGGTTTGCAGTGAAGCCACACAGTGCCACACTGTTATGATTACTTCTTTCATGTTCTCTCCTTCATGTGTGGAGTGTGGAGCACTGTACCTAGTGCGTTCCACATTCCACTTATTGTGGGGATGTTCTGGGGTAGGCAGTTGGTGACTGGCTGGCTAGGAATGAGCCACGCTTTCACCACAGGCAACTTCTTGTTTAAATAAACCCTTATACTTACCCACCTTGCTTCTGGAGTATCATCCTTTGTGCTTCCAAGATTTGGCGATGAGTTGGCCAACACTCCTGCGGTGGCAAGTGGGTCCTGGCCCACTTAGAGGACCTTCTGTGTCAGTTGAGGTTGGCGTTTTCCTCACGTCTGATATTTCCTGCTCCTGTTGAGCGCCGATTCTTTGTGAGTCGTCCTGTGTCTTGTTCGTCAAGAAATTGGCATTGGAGACTGGTTTTGGCTGGGCATGAGCGTGTAAACAGTTGGCAGCACTCGAGACATTACACGCGCTCCAGACATCACACGCGCACCGCCACCCACGTCATCGTGTTCTACTCAGTACAAGCCCCACAACATTACGAAAGTACGTGATCCGACGTTGGTGGCCATTTAAAGTGTGTTTTCACACCAACGTTATCAGATACATTATTTCTTCAGTAAAACAAGCCCTATCATCCAACGAATGCACGTAAAATGACGGCCATTTTGGGAGTGAGTTTTCTACACATAATCTCATTGCATATTTCATCTACACTCCCATCTATTCAAGTGGAAACGAGCCGACCGCACTGCATCGGTAACTCACACACCCAACATGATATATTAAACGGTGAGCCACACCTTTTTAAGTCATTCATCTGACTTAATTTCAACTTGGTGAGCAACTACTTTGGTCATTACACTTTACTGTATTTCATCGGTGACACACACCCCTAACAGTAATTATTCAACGGTGAGCCACGGATTAAGTCACAGTCAACGTTTCTTATGTTTTCCTAATTGAACCTTTCCTTAAAACTGGATTGGTTCAACTGTGATCTTTTAGGCTCTGAAACTGCTTTGTCTTGAACGTGCAACTGCTTTCTTTACATATTTTATTTTCTTACTGTTGTGATTTCAGTTTATTTTTCTACCAATTTGTCTCAAATCTAGACAAAGTGTTGTTCATAGGGTTCTTGATTAGGCAAAAGCAAGGAACAATCATCTCCCCGTTGTAAGAAACTGCTCTATATATACTGCACCAAAGTGAGGTACAGTGTGTATAGAGTCCAAGGGTCACCAGAGGTTTGGCTGAGGCTAAAGATAGATAAAACCTTACTCTCTAAAGTGGTAGCTTGGTCGAGCAATGACGCCGTATCAGAGGACAGTGTAAAGCATTTGATGTACACACTTAGTCAGCTAATGGTCTCACACATTCAAGAACTGAACTCTAGGCCAATTTTTTTTGTATAAAAAAATATAGTTTTTTTTTCCAGGACCAAGCAAGCCTGGTGCAGGTAAGCATAAAAATATTTTTCAGTACTAAATTACTTGTATGAACACAGTTCAAAATACCAGTGTAACTTGTACTGGTTTTGGTTAGTTTTAAGAAAGCAGCTTGCAACACATTGCAGGTATAGTACATTCAATTGAATGGGTTTTTTAAGTAAAATGCCGTTAATTACTTCTCAGATTACTTTTGCTAACACAGGACTGGATCCTGGATTCAGTCCTGGGACATTCCCTGAAAACAGGTGAATAAATGCGTTTTGGTTAAAGGTATGATTTTTAAGGAATATTATTGTATTTCAAAAGTTGACACAAACTTTTTCACATAGACTCACCAATGTTATCCTATGGGAGGAAATTCACTTAGCAGGTAAGTTAGGTTATTGTTACTTTTTCTTACTCCGTGCTGGATCCTTGCTTCAGTACAAAAGGGGTGGGTGGGCAAAGTGAGCAAGGGACTCACGATCCTTGCTTCAGCACTGGTACATTTCCTGAAAACAGTTGGAAAAATGCGTTTTGGTTATTCGGCTGATTTTTAAGGAATATTTGCAGTTTTCAAAAGTCGACAAAAACTTTTTGGGAGAAAAAGTGTCAATGTTGTCCTATGAGCAAAAATTAGTCATCGGTTTCAAGGTAAGTAATCGTTCTTTTGAGTTAGGGTTCTAGGGTTAGACTCAGGGGTCTCTGAGGATCAGTGATACACTGTTGTTGTTGCACCCTCAGCTGCACTTGGGCGCCCGGTGCAGAGTGTTGAGGCCCAATGTTATCCAATGGTTGATAGGGGGACTCCGGTTGGTGGCGGCTGGCAAGCAGGCCACAGGGTTGAGGGAGCAACGCTCCTAGGGTTAAGCTCAGGGCAAGTTTGGGACCAAGTTAGCACCAAAGGTGCACCCTCAGCGGCGCTAGGGCAGCTGGGTGCAGGGTGCTGTTTTGAGATCGGGAGCCCTGTTGATTTCAATGGGAACTCTCCGGGACAAAGAAACACTGCAGGCTCGGGGACGAGGATCTTCCAGGAGTGACCACCACTTCGAGGGGTAAGTTGGGATGTAGAGGGATGGTTAGGCACTGCTGGGTTGGGCACACAAGGCCGTGGGGCATCTGATGCAGGGGTGTCTCTGGACATCAGATTTTCTTACCCGCTCAGGTCGTGGTATGGGGGACCCTCTGGATTGAGGCTGCAGGCGTCATCTGGAGGATTGAGGCAGGTCAGGAGTTGCCAGATCTCAGGTCAGGATCGCCGGGGGGACCTCCTCGTAGTGTTTGTTCACTCAAACATAGGCTGGGCTCGGCAGGTGCAGAGTGTGCTGGATTCATGGTCCCTGGTTGGCACCAGAAGCTGCAGTTCAAACAAGTCCGGTGTTCGTAGGAGAAGCAGCTTTGGAAGTGAATGCAGGCAGGTCTTCTGGGTTTGTGAGGTTGCTGGCCGCTGGACACGCCGGGATTTCACAGGAGCAGGTTCAAGGGGAGACAGGCCTGTAGGGCTGAGGCCAAGTCAGTGGGCGTCGTCCTCTTGTTAGCTCTGCACGGCTTCTCCTCCTTCTTTTCTTGTCGTTGTTGGATCTGAGGAAGGAAGGTTCAGGGTGCCCCTAAATACTACATTTATGGGTGTTACAGGTAGGTAAAGGTCAGGGACCAATGGGTCCTTTCCATGGGGTGGGTACACCCCCTATTCTGCCACTCTCCAATGGGAGTGGGGCAGGAGCCTGTCCCTGGTTGGCTGGGTCTCCCCATCCTCCAGATGGCGGGGACTCGTGGTTGTGCTTCACCTCGTCTCCCCACCCTAGGGGTGGAGTTGGTAGAGGTGGGCACAACGCTCTTCGTCACTTTGTTTTTTCCCCGGGTCTCCCGCCCAAAGAGGGGGAGAACCAGTGGGGGACCAGTTGCTGAGTACAGCAAGTGGTCTGGAGAAGCTCACAAATGCAGTAGGCCTTTGAAGCTTCTCCTTCATGAACACTGCCCATCCTGGGGAGGAGGCCTGGCACCTAGTCCCAGGATGTGCATTGTTTCAGGCCCTCGAGAGCGGCAAGCTCTCAACCCAAGGGTCCAGAAACATGTCTGGGGTGGCATCCTCGGCAGCCACTCAGTCAGGTCACTGGGAGTTGTTCGAGTTTCAGGGGGCATCTCTAAGATGCACTCCGTTGTGCATTTTACATTAAATCCCACACTGGCATCTGTGTGGGTTTAATGTGCTGAGAAGTTTGATACCAAACTTCTCAGTCTTCAGTTTAGCCAGTATGGTGCTGTGGAGTTCGTAATGACAACCTCCCAGCACCATATACTCCTAATGGCAGCACTGCCCTTACAGTGCCCAGGAATGGACCTGGGTACTGTAGGGGTACAGGGCTCATGCACCTGTGCCTTCACCACTGGCATAGGGCACCCAGCTAGAGGGGTGACTGATGTATGCCAGGGTAGTGTTTTGTGGGCATGGCACACAGGGATGTGTGCCATGTCGACTCGTTGTTTTGTTCTGCGCCAAGACATGCAGCCTGCCATGGCAGTGTGTGTGTCTCAGGGCCCAGGGCCTCTAAGGGTGGCACAATAAGTGCTGCAGCCCTTAGGGGCCTTCTCTGGTCACAGTGCCCTGGGTGCCTAGGATACAATTTACGAGGGGCTGACATGTGGCCAGAGATGCCAATTCGGTTTAGGCTTCAATGCAGTTTTAGGGAAGGAACACAGGCCCTGGGTACCTGATTGGCAGGAGCCCAGGGCACACTCAGTCAAAGCACATCAGCAATTCCGCAAAAAGTGGGGGCATACTGTGAGAAGTTGGCCTGGCATATGATGTCCACTATTCTAGTGGGCACCTTGCACCAGTCCAAACGACCCTTATTGATGGTAGGTTTAAGACAACCTTTATAGAAAACTATCCTAGTGGTAGCTGTGGAGAGCAGCCTTCAGGCTAAGTCTTGAAGAAATGTAAAGCAGCTTGTTTTACCTATCTATAACCTCATGAATGATCAAATGAAATTACACCACACAAGGTATATATCAAATATATATGTATTTATTCTAAACACAACCCCTCTAGTCTCTTTCTGAGGCTAGAGGCCAAAGTACAATACAAGAACTTTAAATAGCACACAGTAAATAGCACAGTATACATTATGCCCTAGGGGCCTCACAAACCATATACTAAAATAGTGGTATAAGAACCACATGAGGGATAGAAGTGAGGCCTAGGGCCTGTAGAACTGCTGGGGCAACCAGAATCCACCCAAGGTAGGGACACAGGAGACCCACGGGGGACGCGTGCAGTGTCTAAACACAGCTGTGAATCACCATTGACTTCTATGGAGGAAAAGCAAGTTACAAGTTTAAAGATTAAAGAACCTTCGGAGTGAACTACGGTGGAACCCCTTTAGACTTGAACACTTCGAGAGTCAAGATCCACGGGAGCACTGGAGTACTCGTGTTACCTCACCTAGGGAAGCCGGTTGCATAGGTGTCTTTTGGTGTCGGGTATCGTCGTCGATTCCAATGGAGAGCTGCAAAGAAGTGCTGCAGGCGACCAGAGGAAAAGTGTCCTGGTGGATCCAAGGGTGGACCAGAGATCTGAAGAACCTGAAAGCAGAGGGGACAGAGTCTGGGTCACTAGACAGTGACCAGGATGGCGACTGGAAGATGCCAGCCGATGTCGGGTGCTTTCAAGTGAAGTAGGTGAAGCTTGACTCTACAGCCACGAGGTCCAGGGGGCGTCAACCATGACCAGGAGCTCGATTTGAGCTGTCCCATGGAGGATGTCGAGTGCTGAAGCGTCGGTATCCGGATTGAACCCAACAACCCATGCAAGATTGGCTTTGGTGCAGACCAGCAAGGTCTGAGGGACTCACCCTTTGGAGGGGAGTCAGGGCATGTCTGGAGCAACCAAGAAAGCTCAAGAACCAAAGGATTGTCCTTTGTGGGGACCCACCAGCCAACGGGCTAGGGATCGCGAAGGAGCCTTGAGCTGCGGTTTAAAAAAGGGGACTCACGGAACACTCGTGGAGTGCAGGACTCTCAACTTTGGTGCAAAAGGGGCTCGGGCATGGGCAACAAATAGCCTAATGCACAACTTCGGAAAGTAGGTGCAGTTGCAAAATTGCAGGATGTCCAGGAGTTCCGGTCCCACGTCTCTCGTGTCGGCTGCGGGTCTCAACTTTGCTGGGAGCTCGTGACGGCCTCAGAGATGTCTGGAAGTCTGTGTCTGGTGTCGAATATTCTTCGGGATCCGGTGGGAGCCTCGATAAATGCAGACCGGCAAGATGCTCTTAGGTGCCTGCTTGAACAGGGAGATCGCTCCTTGACCCCAAGGGAGATTTCTTCCGTCTGCCAGTCCATATGGAATGTCGAAGGTCCAAGATTTCGTCTTCAGAGTTTCGTCCAGGGTAATTTAAAGTCCTAGAGACTGGGTTCCTATATTTATACTAAGTTTAGGGGATGGACTAATTCCCGAAAAAAACAGGTGGGGGGTCAAAGGGGAATTTTTAACGACCACGGTAGCTCAAACCCCTATACCAATTGAAAAAACAAACAAGAGTTACCTGGTCCAAATAATTGCCTGTGTGTTGCGTCGCGCAAAAAGACCGCTAGACCAACATGTCATCACAATGATAATGCTGGGTTGGAAAAAATTCCCATCAGCCCACCATTATGGTGGAGTGTCGTCATGTGGGATGCATGTCATAAATCCAAATCTCTCCCAGCGCACCTGATAATGATGCGGAGATGGATTTTGAAAATTACTTTTCCAAAACACAGTATTTCAAAGGTAGGACTGATGGAGTGCAGTGCTCATGAAAAAGAAGATAAAGTGTAAATAAAATTGGCTCCTGAGACAAAAAATATGTTTATTAAGTATTATCTCAGGGTCAAAGGTTAAAAAACAACGCCTAATAGTCTTAAAGAATGACTATATAATGGCGCAGTGCATAGAGGTCGACATGTTTCAGCTTATATGGACAGTGAGTCCAAGCTTTCTTGAGGACCAAATGATGTTAAGCATCTGCATTTTGTGAAAACTAGGTACATTGACAATTTGGATTAATCCTACCAGAACTTTGAGCCCAAATGTTCTCTGGTGTTTATCCAACTATTCGTGATTCTCCCAGCATTCTGTGGGAGAATACCTCACCTCACCCGGCACCCACTCGGGAAGAAGGAGGCCCCGCCTTGTCCGTCGGTACCTCTAGGGCCAGCGTCATTCTTTAAGACTATTAGGCGTTGTATTTTAACCTTTGACCCCGAGATAATACTTAATAAACATATTTTTTGTCTCAGGAGCCAATTTTATTTACACTTTATCTTCCTTTTCATGAGCACTGCACTCCATCAGTCCTACCTTTGAAATACTGTGATTTGGAAAAGTAATTTTCAAAATCCATCTCCGCATCATCAGGTGCGCTGGGAGAGATTTGGATTTATGACATGCATCCCACATGACGACACTCCACCATAATGGTGAGCTGATGGGAATTTTTTCCAACCCAGCATTATCATTGTGATGACATGTTGGTCTAGCGGTCTTTTTGCGCGACACAACACACAGGCAATTATTTGGACCAGGTAACTCTTGTTTGTTTTTTCAGATGGACTAATTCCCACCTAAGGGAGGACCTGGGGAGGGGGTGGTTACACCCCTTCTTCTTTCTCCTTTGTCCAGTTTCACACCAGAGCTGGGGCTGAGTGTCCCAGCAACCGGTTTGAACTGGGAAATGCATGGGGCACCTCGTGTGCTCCAGGCAGTGTCTCAAAAACATTCACTGAATGTAACCCACCCTGCCCCAATACACTAAAGCCTGTCTGTGGAGGTGCTAGCATCTCCCTGGACAGGAAACCTATTGTCCAGGCCTCCCCTGCCGGAGTTTCGTCCAGCAGCAGGAGGTCAGACTCGTGTCTGTGGCAGCAGCATCCATTTTGTGATGCTGAGGCTTTGTAAAACTTTAACCGGGTATACATGTTATATCTCTCTAGAAGGGGGGGGGGGGGGGGTATTATTCCAAGGTGTGACACCAAACACGACCTGTTTTGATAAAGCCAAACCAAAGTTAGCATTAACCGCGAGGATTATAATGCACTTAAGAGTATATGGTATGGCTACATCATAGAACAGCTATAAGGAAGGGTTTCCGAAAGCTGCAGAGGGGCTCAGCTCATGCTAGGGCACCCTCTCACACATAACCAAGCACTCTGCTTTCAGGATTGTCAAAGCCTGCCATAGGAGTGACTTATAGGTTAATATGTGTCTCATATATATATATATATATATATATATATATATATATATATATATATATATATTCACTTAAAAAACCATAGGTTTCAGGACTTATATAGTTAGGAATTAGCATTTAAAAAACCATTGAAATTGTTCCTATATAGTTAGTTGTACTAACTATATTTCACGCACCCGCAATCCACTGCTGATGATGTCACATATTACATCATTCATGAAATATTACATCATTCATGACATGGTCAGTGACATCACTGATGACATCTCAAATGACATCACTGATGACATCTCATTTGACATCACTGATGACATCATCCAGTGACGGTGTGTTTCTGTAAAGTTTAAATATGTTTTACATATTGAAGAATGAGTGGATGTATAATTGTCTGGATGAAGGATTTAATAGGTGTGTGACTGACTGTATGAGTGAGTGATTAAATGTGTCTTACTAAATGCATGGGTTAGTGACTAAACTGTCTGAATGTGTGCATCAGTATGTCTGTTGTTGTGTAAGCTGCTGCATGTGTTGATCAGTAGCTATATGAGTGCTATATGGGTTATTGATTGGTTGCCCAAGTATTTGAATGGGAGACTGAGTGTGTGTGTGGGTGGCTGGGAGGTGTGTGACTCTGTGCATAGATGTGTGAGCAGTTGATTCACTAGGTGTATGAGTTCAAGAGTGCATGTGGAAACAGCTATATGGGCGGTTGACTGTGTGCATGGGTGTTTTGGTGAGTGAATGGATATCTCAGTGCTACATGTCCAAGTAAGTACATATGTAAAACACGGTGCATGTGAGAGTTGGCACATATAAATGACTATACATGAGAGCCAGTGAATGTGCGAGTGACTGTATGGATCATTGTGTAATTGTATCAGTGATTGTATAAGAGAGTAAGTATGTGTTAGTATATGTTTGAATAAGTAAGGTGTTGTGTGTATAACTGTATAGTTGAGGAAATGGAAGTGTGATTGATTCTTTGCATGACTGACTAGGTGTGTGAGTAACTCCATGGATGAGTGGCAGTGTGTGAGTGTCTGTATAGGTGTATGAGTGCATATGATAGTGTTGTATTGATGAGTGACTGTATGTATGAGTGATTCTATGGGTGAATGTGTGTAGACCTAGGAATCAGTGAGTGCGTATGAAGTAACTGGTATTGGTGTGTCAATGGTTTCAAGAATGGTAGTCTGTATTTAACACTGGGTGTATCAAAGGTTATATTAGAGTGTGAGGAGGTGCATCATATTATCACATGAATGAAATCATCAGTGATGTCATCAGTGATGTCATTTGAGATGTCATCAGTGATGTCATCAGTTATCTTACTGACCATGTCATGAATGATGTAATATGTGACATCATCAGCAGTGGATTGCGGGTGCGTGAAATATAGTTAGTACAACTAACTATATAGGAGCAATTTCAATGTTTTTTAAAATGCTAATTCCTAACTATATGAGGCCTGAAACCTATGGTTTTTTTAAGTGAATTTGCAAGGTTTTAAAATGCTAATTTCTAACTATATAAGGCCTGAAACCTATGTTTTTTTAAGTGACTTTGCAAGGTTTTTTAAATGCTAATTCCTAACTATATAAGGCCTGAAACCTATGGTTTTTTAAGTGAATTTGCAAGGTTTTTTAAATGCTAATTCTTAACTATATAAGGCTTGAAACCTATGGTTTTTTCAGTGAATTTGCAAGGTTTTTTAAATGCTAATTCCTAACTATATCAGGCGTGAAACCTATATTTTTTTTCAATAAATTTCAAAGGTTTTGTAAATGCTAATTCTATTAGCGGATAACGTTTATATATGTTATTATCTTTCTGGGACCACCTGAGCAGCCATCTTGTTTCTCAGGAGAAGTGAGGCACAAGAGTGGAAAACGCGAAGAGGGGACGGGGTTGAGACCCCCTGACCCCCTAGCCCTTCTCAGGGGGTCGCAGAAGGACCACCAAGTGTAAAAAAATATATATTTTTTTTAATCGCGGGGTACGCGCACGGTACGCGTACCATGTGCGTACCCTATGATTATTTTTTTTTGCCCTTAGGGGTCCTTTTGGGACCCCCTGAGAAGGGCTAGAGGGTTGGGGGTCTCTACCCTGTCCCCTTTTCGTGTTTTCCACTCTTGTTTTGGGCTCTCTTGTGCCTCAGTTCTCCTGAAAAACAAGATGGTGGCCAATACTTCCTGGTTTGGAATGTTGACAGTTGACTGCCAGCCAATCAGAAACTCGCTCGCGCACGTAAGGGTACGCGCACGTACGCGTACCGTACGCGTACGGTGCGCGTACAGTGAGCGCATATAGATATATAATTTGCTCAAATTCAATTTTCTCAACAACTACTGGAGGGATTTTCACCAAATATAGAAAAGGCACTACTGCATACCTGTCCCTACCATTTTGCCAAGTTTGGTGTAATTCCGTTCAACCGCCGTGTCTAAAGGTCCCTATGGAAATTAACATGGGGAAAACACGTTTTGGGACCCCCCTTTCGGCCCCCGCTTGACAAATCCCCCCCGAAACTTTCAGGGAAGGAGCGGAGCTGGCCAAATTTCTGGAAAATTACACACAGATTATACAAACGGCGCCAAAGTTATTCCCAATAGAATGTTGAGCGCATATAGATATATAATTTGCTCAAATCAATTTTCTCAGCAACTACAGGAGGGATTTTCACCAAATATAGAAAAGGCACTACTGCATACCTGTCCCTACCATTTTGCCAAGTTTGGTGTAATTCCGTTCAGCCGTTCGGGCTGTAGCCGTGTCTAAAGGTCCCATAGAAAATGCCATTTGAAAAATTTCAAATTCAATTTTCACAAGAACTACCGAGGGATTTTCACCAAACATAGCAAAGGCACATCTGCATACCTTTTTGCCAAGTTTGGTGTAATTCCATTCAGCCGTTCGAGCTGTAGCCGTTTCTAAAGGTCCCTATGGAAATTAACATGGGGAAAACACGTTTTGGGACCCCCCTTTTTTCTCGGCCCCCGCTTGACGAATCCCCCCGAAACTTTCAGGGAAGGAGCGGAGCGAAGCAGTTTTAAGGAAAATTACATGCAGATTCCTCAATCGGCGCCAAAGTTATTCCCAATAGAATGTTGGGGATTTCCTATGGTAACTTGGTCCTAACTATATATACCTACTGGCGAACGCCAGTAGGTAATATATATATATATATATATATATATATATATATATATATATATGTGTCCAGATATATATGTGTGTGTAGATATAGGTATACCATATCTAAGTAAGGTGTGCTTACACCACCTTACCCAGGCTGCTAGTGCAGATCTGTGGTGCCGTTTTGGCAGGCTTCCCAGGGGTGGCATAATACATGTTTCACCCCCTGGTAGGCCTAGGGGGTACCTATGCCCTGGTACCTAAGCTACCATATACTAGGGGCTTACAAGGTAACTCAGTAACCAATCTGGTATGTACCTAATGTACATGGAAACCATTTTAGAGAGAAAGCAGATAGACTGGGGCCCTGAATAGCAGGATTTTAGTCCAACTAAGTCAAAAACCAGCAAAACACCAGGCAAAAAGTGGGGGTAACCATGCAGTTAGAGCCCACCTTCCTACACATACTATGCAAGAAAGAGGGCACTTTCTTACACACGTCTATTTTCTTAGCCTTTCCTGGTCTACTTGCCATTGAGTGGGAAAACAGGTTACCTATTTCTTAAAACTTTTAGGAGGCTCTGGATTGTACTGACTTCAGTGCATCTAGGAGAAGAGCGCTTTTATTGAACAATTTAGGCAAGGAGGGTCAACGTATTTTCAAATATTTACCTACAGTCACCTTACCCAATGGTGATCCCATTGAAAATGTTTATGCTATAGCAAAAAAACGTGTAGAATGCAGATTTGCTAAAGATATCAACATTGTCATGAATCGATAAAAGTTTTATACTCCAGTGGAGAACGATCTATTGATGACTTTATATGCAAACTTAGAGTACTGTCTTTGGAGTGTATATTTGGAGCAATGACTGACAAACTAGTTTGTTATCAATTGTTCACTGCAAGTGTAAAAAAATGCAGGAACAACTCTGGGCTGATAGAAATCCTTCACTAAAAGATGCTATTAAGATTGCGAAAGTAGTTGAACAATCTCAGCATTGCATGCGTGAATTGGGTAAAAAGAGTGACATCAATTCTGATAGTATGATGTTGCGTCTGTATTTAAGTCTGGTAAACCCTTCCAAAGAAGTAGACAACAATTTACATCTTGTTACAGATGCAGTAGTTCCTTTCACAATGCTGACTATCACAAGTGTGTAGCCATTGATAAAAATTGTAAGAAGTGTGGGCGCAAAGATCACTTGGCTAATGTGTGTAGACAACCATTCAAACAGAGGATTGCCATCGTAGATAAGAATGTAAAAGTCATGTCTCATGGTTTTGACACACCTTAGGAAGATTCTGAGGCTCTTTCTCAGAAAGATAACATTTCAAGTGCTGACGATCCTTCTGATGACAAGGGCAGAAGAAATAGACCTAAGGCTGATTTCGTGATTAATGGGAAATCTGTACAACTTTTGGTAGACTCTGGGTCCATGTATACTAAATTCACAAGACAGTGTTTGACATGTTGTGGTCTGGTGTTGTGTTACTTCCCAAAGACATCAACCCTGGGGGTTATCAAGGAGAAACAATAAACCTTTTGGGTTATATGAACACTATCATAGAGTTTGGGGATAGATCAGTACAAGGGAAGGTGTATGTAGCTACTGATGGACAGCCCATTCTTTGATGGATGCACCAGTACAATTTGTGGATCATTGTTGACCACAGAGTACCCACTCAAGTAATGGAAGTGGAGAACCCTGCTTTGGAAAACCTTTTAAAAGAGGCAAAATATGTATATAGAGAAACTTTAGGATTTTTTAAGGGTTAAGTTCACAAAATAGTATTAAAACCTGATGCTCTTTCAGTACAACACAAGGTGCGCAAGATACCTTTAGTAGCCAGAGCAGCAGTGAAGGATATGCTTAAAGATATGGTCTCTTCAGGTGTAATTAAGGCAGTAGAAAGATCCATGTGGGTTTCTCCAGTTGTTATTACTGAAAAATCTGATGTAAAACTAAGATTTTGCATTGACGTTAAGATCGCTCAATCAAAATGTGGTTGTAAATACCTATCCATTACATAACATTAACGAGTTGATCTTGGCTTTGAGTGGTGGAAAAGTTTTCTCCAAATTCGACTTAAAAAATGCCTATCATCAGATTAAACTCCATGAACAGTTCAAACCACTCAAAGCATTTATCACCATGGATGGCATTTTTCAAGGCACTAGAATGCCCTTTGGATTTTGTTCTGCTGCAAGCATCTTTCAACTTATGATTGTACTTTTTAAAGATCTCAATAACATTGTGTATTTCCAGGATGACATCCTCATATTTGGAGACACCATTGATCAACACAATCACACTATTAGGTAGGCGCTGCTCAGGATCAAAGAATCTGGTTTAACTCTGACGTGAGAAATGCACATTTTTTGTAGACCAGGTTGAATACCTTGGTTATGAAATTTCTGCTGAAGGTGTAAGACCTAAACAAAACCTTTCAGATTAGCTCCTGCACTTCTTTTTTTTAACTTTGATTTTATTGAAGATAAAAGAAATGGGGGGGAAAGGGGGAGAGGGGAAGAAACAGGAAGAAGGATATGACAATGATTTACAAGTCAAGGGAAAAAGTCATATTAGCTATTACAATAAAATCACATAAAAGGCAAGTAAATGAGCATAAAAATTACATGAGCAAAAACATAGAAACAAAGCAAATGCATTGTGAGGTAATAATGGGAATAAAAAGTGGAAAGCAAAAGGTGAAGGAAATTCATGGTGGTTTGCGGACTTCAACAGCATCAGGAACCAGGGAGGAGTTCACAGGAGCAGCTGAGGAGAGATAAGTTACCAAAGGGAGCCAAATAAGATCACGTTTAATTGCCAGGGAGACACAAAATTAGTGTCTAGTCGGTGATGAAAACAGACCGCATTCCACCAAGAGCGATAGGACACGTTCGCAGCTTGTTTCCAGTTAGACGTGACAATGTGGAAGGCAACAGCTATTAGGAGGTCAAGGAGTTGGTAATGACTGGAAGATTGAGGAAGGTCAGGTGAGGTAGAGCCTAGAAAAGCAAGAGCAGGGGAGAAGGGGGATCTGAAAAGGAAAAATCTTTTGGATTTGGGCCCAGACTACAGTCCAGAATTTGGATATATGTGGACAATCAAAAGCATGTGCTTGAGGTCTGCTGAGGCAAAAGGGCAAGACCAACAGGTAGAGGGAGTCTCCGGTGAAAAACGAGATAGGGAGAGTGGGGTAAATAAAATTCTGTTAGAAATAAAGTATAAAGTTTGGGTTGGGTATTATTAGCAGCTCTAGAGGTCCTATGAAGTTTGGTCCATACTTTATCCCTAAGAAGGACCGACCAGGTTTGAGAAAGATCAGATTCCCAAGCAGTGTCAATTTTAGATTTTATTCTGGAAGCTGTGTATCGGAAGGAATTATAAAGGGAAGAAGCAGAAGGAGTAGAATCTAGTAAGTGGCTTTACGATCGAGAGGAATATCATTAGAGAGCGGTAAAGATTGGAGATAGGCAGTGAGAACAGGGAAGAGCAAGTCTTATTGTGACCGTGCACTGGAGGGCAACAAGAAAGAGGACTGAAGTTCTGAGAAGGATAGGGAGACGTTATGAGAAAGCAATTGAGAGATCCAACACAATCCTCGAGAGTGCCAGACTTTCCAATAAATAGTATGATTGCGAATTTTAAGATGAGAATTAAACCAGATAGGTTGTTAATGGAAAGAGAGAAGGGAAGGATATGAAGAAGAAATAAAAGGATGAAGAAGAGCACGACAATGAGAGATAATAGGGGTATGAAGACGAGCAGGGTAAGACGAGAAGGACAAAAATTCACGGAAATTGAAGGGAGAAATAAAAGAAGATTCAAGAGTTAACCAAATGGGAGGGTAAAAGGGCAAATCAGTCGAAAGCCACCGGGTTGTCTGTTTCAGAGAGTAAGCTTAATGATATTCTCTAAAATCTGAACCCGGACACCTGCCTGAGCTTTATCTTTCCGAAGAGTAGAATTGGCTATCCTAGGGCGTTTACCATGCCAGAGAAATTTTAGAAGCAATGAGTCAATTTTCTTGAAATACGAGCCCTGAATACGCAATAGAGCATGGAGAGGGTATAAAGAAGGAGGGAAGAGAGCATCATCTTGATAGAATTAAGTCGACCCACCAAGATAAAATAGCGATGCCGCTTCCATCTTCTTAGAGATATAGGCAAAATTCAACTTAAGAGTATCAGATAGACGAGGCGCAAACAGAATACCAAGATATTTAATTTTAGATGGCTGCCAAGAAAAACCAGATTGAGTGAAATGATGCTGCTGGCAAAGAGGATTCAGAGGAAGAACCTCCCATTTATTAATGTTGAGGCGATAACCAGAAACTGCTGAAAAAGAAGAGACTTGCTGTAAGAAGGGGGCAAAGAAGAAAGAGGATCGGAGCAGTAAAAGACTATCATCCGCATAGACCGAAAGTTTAACTTGACTGGAACCCTGATATTTGATCATCTTGACGAATCTTAGTAAGAAAGGGTTCTAAGGCCAAAACAAATAAAAGAGGGGAAAGTGGACAACCCTGACGGACACCTCTATGGAGAGAGAAGTATTCTGAGGTCATCCCATTAACAAAAATAGAAGCTTGGGGATTAGAATAAAGTAAGGAAATAATGGGAATAAATTTGGGGGGGATACCAAACCAGTGAAGAGTGCGGAACATTAAATCCCATCCAATGATGAAGCTCTGTGAAGAATATTAAGAAAGACTCGTGAGTTATCTAAGGAAAGACGGCCCTTAACAAAACCCGATTGCTCGGGACCTATTAGATCTGGCAGTAGGGGGTCCAACCGCAGAGCCAGAATTTTAGCAAAAATGTTGTAATCCTTGTTGACCAGAGAGATTGGACTTTAGTTTTTGCAAAGAGAGTGGTCCTTATCCTCCTTGGGAATTAAGCAAATTAACGCCTGCTGAAAGGAACCGCTCGAAGACCCAGCTGCAAGAAAGGATTGGAATAGAAGAAGAAGTTTAGGAAGTAGGAGGGAGGCAAAATGACTATAGAATTCGATGGTGAAGCCGTCAGGACCTGGAGCTTTTCCATGTCTCAGCTTAGAAACCGCGAGAGAAATCTCCGAAAGAGATATATCAAGGTCCAAAGAGTGGAAATTAATATGGGACATTGGAGGAGAGGGAAGGGATTGAAAATATGAGAGAAGATCCGAGGACGAGGGAACCTGTTCAGGGTTGTACAGATTATTGTAAAATTTGACAAATTCGGAAAGAATTACCTTATCCTTATAGCAAGATTCACCAGAAGATGTTCGTATAGATTCAATCTTCGTACGTTCTTTCCTTATTTTTAAATAGTTAGCAAGGAGCTTTCCCATCTTATTTTTGCCACCATAGTAACGGGAATTGCATTTCAATAAAAGATTGGAGACGGCTTCAGTGGTAAATTTATTAAAGGAGATTTTAGCTTCGATATGTTTTTTAGAGAGACGTCCGAATTAGAAGAGTGATAATCAAGTTCTAGACGTTTAATCTCCGCCAGGATTTGAGTGGACTTGGTTTCCTGAAATTTTTTCCGCCTGGCCACAAAATTGATAATAAAACCTCTAGAGGCTGTTTTGAAAGAGTCCCAAACCATGACAAAGGGGGAGTCAGGAGTGTGGTTAATGAGAAAAAATTCAGTGGCGAATGAAGAGAATTCAGAACAAAAAGTGGGGTCCTGAAGCAAAGCATTATTGAATATCCATCTTCCTGAGGGAGGAGAGAATGGGAGGAGATCTAAATCCACAAACACTGGGGCATGATCAGAGAGTAAAATGGAGCCTATCTCAGAATGAATGGCATGCTGGAAAAGGGACTTGCTGAGAAAAATATGATCAATGCGGGATTGGGATTGGTGAGGGAGGGAGAAAAAACGATACTCTCGAAGGTCGGGATTGCAGAGTCTCCAGATATCCACCAGAGCATTATTCTGGGAGGATTTTACAAATTGGGAATGCATCTTGGAAGGTACAAATCTGACTTTGGAGTGGCGATCAAGAAAGGGATCCATAATTTGATTGCAGTCCCCACCGAACAGGATATAGTCCCCAGAAAGGGAAGCTAGTTTTTCAGAAATAGAGGGCCAGAGGAATTATCCACTCCAGTAGGGGCGTATACATTGAAAAGAACGAGGGGAATATTATCAATAAGCAAATTAACAATGACCCAACGACCATTAACATCACAATCATGAGAAACTGAAGTAATGTTTAACTTTTTATGCAACAAAATCACAACACCATTCTTATCAACAGTGGGAGAGCAAAAAACATGTCCCACCCACCAACGTTTAAGTTTTAAAGCCTCCGCCTCCGAGAGATGAGTCTCTTGAAGGAGGGCGACATCAGTATGAAGTCTAGCAAGGTGCGATAGTACCCTTTGCCTTTTAATGGGATTATTTAATCCCTAATGTTCCATGTAGTAACACGGAATGTAACTTAACACAAAAACAAATAGCAATAACATGCTCAAGAAATATAAAAAATCAAAAAAAAATTGTCAAAATGGAAACTTGGAGATATGAAGAAAACGCTTGAAGAGTAAAGAAAGAAGAAAGGAAGGAGAAGCAAGGAATGAAAAGAGAGGACACTACAACAATAAGAGTAAACCTAGAAGAGGAAAGGGGGAGGGGATAGGTGAAAGAAAGAAAGGAGGAAAAAGGAAAAGACCGGAGAAATGGTAAGATTGAAAGAATAGGAAAAAAGATAGAAAGGGAACATATCAAGAAGAAGACAGTACAAGTCCAGAACGAACGACTGAAAGACATACTTACGAAAATGAAAAAACGCAGATGAGAACGGGGGTGGAAGCATCGGAAGACGACGGCGACAACACCGAGAGCGGACGCCAGACCTAAAAAATCAGGGATCCAAGAAGGGCAGTGTATGAAGACAATGGTTACAACGGGAAGGCAAACGAAAAGAAGGTACCTGCAAATACAAGAAGAGAAAGGAGGTAAATACATATATGGAGAAGAAAAAACAAAATATGTAAGGGAATAAAACAGAGGTAAATATACAAAGATAAAATAACAACAGTGATAAAATGACAACAATGCTAAGGACTACGAATAAAGAACAACATCATCAAAAAATTGAAGAGACTTCAGGAACATCAGCCAGGCCTGGAGACATCCTTGACATCAGGAGCATGTTGACGAAGGAACGCTTGAAGGACGGCAGGATCCTCATATGTGGTTGTTTTGTCCTTGTACGTAACCTTGAAAAGACAAGGATGAAGAAGTCCGTAACGAGCGTTGAGGGCTCTGAGCTGCGGGCGCAAATCCAAGAACCGCTTCCTCCTGTCCACAGTTGCCTTGGAGACATCTTGAGATAGGTAAAGACGATGACTGTCCCATACAATTTGTTTTGTGAGTTTAGCGGCAGAAAGGACCTGTAGAAGGTCTGTATATTGAAGGAACAGCATGATAACTCCTCTAGGTTTGTTAGAGACCCAAGGATCAAGACGATGAGCCCTTTGGATGTTGATAGAGGCCAAGGCAGGGCCATCCAAGATCTTTGAGAGAAAAGATGGAAAGAAGACAGTAGGATTGGACCCTTCTGTGAGCTCAGGAAGACCATACAAGTGAAGATTGTTCCTACGGTTTCTGTTTTCCAAATCCTCTATGTTTTTTAAGTAAGAGGACCTCAGCTTCCAGTGAAGGAATGCGAGAGCAGGAAGAATGGAGAGAGTCTGTTGATTGCTCTAGAAGAATAACACGTGAGTCTAAAGAAGCCCATTTGTCTTGCATAGCTTGCATATTTTTGGTAGTAGCATCCATAAAAGGTTTGAGAGCACGTAGTTCTTCTAGAATGATATCCATGGCTGAGGAAGAAGCTGCACTTCCAGGTGACGGAGGGTCTTTTTTAAGATGCTTGGAGGAAGCTGCAATGGAAGGCATTTTCCTGTCCTTTTGAGATTTAGGAATAGCACCATGGGAGACTTCAGACTTTGACACCGTAGACTCCTCCATATCCTGAGAAGGGGAATAGGAATCTGAACCAAGAGGCAATTTCTTAATTGTAGATATTTTCAGGGTGCGAAGCCTCCCCATGTAAACTGCCAGTGAACAGTTAAAAAAAGGGGATGGATGAGCACAACGATGCAGCAGATCACTTAGCACCATTCTAAATGCGATAGAGCAGATGTACAAACTGGAAAGGGTGAAAGAAGGTGTAAAATTCCTCCTAGTCAAAGAAAAATAGTCCTGAACACCCTGTTGAAAGCACTCTGCAGAAAGCACAAAGCTGTTACAAAAGGTGAAAAGGCAACAGCGGACTTCAGAGCGAAGCGGTGGTAAAACGGCTAAGTGGCACAGTTAATTTATTCAGCCTGAGTAAAAAGATGAAGGGACATAGTGGCAGCCGGTGTTGTTCAAATATTGAGATTCAGAGCATATTGGTGGAAGTCTGAAAAGCACAGAAAGGGCATCTCAACAAGTCGGTCATAAGAGGCAAAAGAGTGCACAAGTTGGTGCAGCAGGAATGCTATGTTGGAGGACTCAGCAAACATGGCAAGTAGCAGCTGAAAGTAAATGTTGCAGGCCAAAAAGGAAAAACAGGCACAAAATGGCGGCTGGTATGAGGTGAGAATTTCGCTGCAAAATTCCGGCCATAAACAGGTCTGTAAAAGCGAGCCCACCGCCTATGCACTCACCAAATGTAAGAAGGACTCAGGGGCAGATGACCATGAGGAAATATAAAGCCGTTAAAGGAGGGAACGCTGTAGATGCAGAGAGCGCTCCGTTGATACAAAATGGCGGCCGGAACCTAATCGTCCAGGCGGAGCGAGCAAGTCCTTCAAAAATGCCCGAAAATGGGAGTGAGTGAGGGCGCTAGGCTCACCTCACATCCTGGAAGCCAGTGCTATGCTTAGAAGAGATCTCCGAGCTCGGACAGCTCCGAAATTTGCCTCGTAGAAGCGGCCGGCGTCGGAGCTCTCGAATCACGCCGCCATCTCGCGTGACGCGTTAGCCAAGCCCCAGCTCCTGCACTTTTTGACAAAGATAAATTAGGATCTTAGGGCTTATTGAGTATTACTCAAAAAATAGTTAAAGATTTGTCTGCAAAAACATCAAGAAAAATGTTTGTGAAGCAGGTATACTCACTCCGTTTGATACCAAGCTTGAATCTGTTCTCAATGTCGATACTAGTGCCACAGGTTTTGGCGCTGGTCTATCTCAGGTCCAGAATGGACGTGAAAGAACTGTGGTATTCGCATCCAGGACACTGAATAATTCTGATAGGAATTATTCCGTTATTGAACGAGAAACCTTAACGGCAGCTGGGGTTGTGAATATTTCTGAACCTACTTATGGGGTTCAAAATTCAAGTTAAAATCCAATCACAAACCCCTGATTAAAGTGTTATTACCTGGTGGAACCAGTAAATGCTCTGCCAGGCTAGCTAGATTGGCTTCTCGCTTACAAGAATATTGCAACAAGGTTGAGTACATACAAGGTTGGTGAAATATTCAAGCTGATTGCTTGTCAAGACTTTCTCTTGAGTGGGAAGGTGTTAATAAATTATCCATTTTAAAGAAAGAGGTGGAAGGTGCTGTAGCTTCTGTGCAAGATGTGGTAAGTGTGGTTGAAGCTCAGGCCATCACTGAAAGTGAATGGGTTAAAGAAATGCCCTCTGACTCTCTATGCTGGAACTCAAATGCTTAATTTTGCAAGGTAGTAGGAGAGAAAGTTGAGTGTCTCCCTCTATCAGCGCTTTTATGAAAGTGTTGGATGAATTCTCTGTATGTGGCGATATGGTAATTATGAGAGTAGAATTATTTGTTCCCCCTTTAGCATTAAGAAACAAACTCATTAGATGGGCACACAGGGGGCATCTAGGCCAAACCAGAACAAAGAAAAGGTTGAGAGTGAATTGGTGGTGGCCTGGGATGGATGCCGATGGGGATATTTGGGTGGAGAAGTGTGAAGTTTGCAAAGAAAGTGAAAAGCGTTGAAGAGTGGGAGCGAAGACTGTTATTGGACACATAGCTGATCCTGGACAGCCTTGGCATACCATCTGCTTGGATTTCATTGGTCCTATGAATGATCTCAAGAGTGATTGTAGATTTTCCATGGTAGTGATTGATGTTCACTCTAAATGGTAGATCGTAAAGTTCATGAAAAAAAATTGCAGCAAAAGCCACTGGTAACATTTTGAAGAAAATTTGTAGTGAGGAGGGTTTACCCTCTGTTTCAAATACTGACAATGGCACACAACTCACCTCTGCAGAAATGCTGGCTTTTCTGAACTCTTTTGGTATCCAGCACAATCGTACATCACTCTATAACCCACAGGGCAAATGATTGTGAGGGCAAATCGTTTGATCAAAGGAACTATTCAAATTACCATGATTTTGTGGGAGTGAAGTTAACTTGTTAGTTTCTGAAATGTTGTGGGCTTACCGCTCAAGTTTGCATGGTGTGACTGGTAAAACACCTTTTGAAATGATGCGTGGGAGACTGCCAAGCACCAATTTTGTTCCCACTTTGACGAAAGATCTTGTGTCTAAAATCACCTCCCCCAGTTCTTCTTCCACAACTGTAGAAGATGGTGGGAAAATCTGAAAACGCATTTGCCCTGGTGATTGGGTGAAGCTGCCTAGTGGAAGATCTTGTGTAGGTTTATCCATATTTTTGGGGCTTTACAGAGCGGTGCGCACTTTACCTCATGCTGTTGTTGACAATGGTGATAAATGGAGCTACAGACGTGTAGCTCTTTATCAAAAGGGCAATGTTAGTGATAATGTTATCAATCGCCATGATCAAAGTGCTAGTAATAATATGTCAATATCTGACAGTGATTTGACTGGTCCCTTACATGCACAGTCTAGTGCTCGTGGTATTACTCAAGGCGGTGGGGATGCTTCCACTGATTTAGGACACTGTGTTCCTGTTGGACACTGTGTTCCTGTTGGACACTGTGTTCCTGTTGGAAGGGAAGTGAGACCTAGAAGAGGTCCACATCCTCCAGGATATCTCAACCATTATATTTCTGGTTGATTACATTTGTGATTAAGGTTCATTTTGATGCTTACATTTCAATCATGTAAATATTGGTTTTGATTATCCTTCTGTCACTTTTATTCTGTTCACTTCTTTGCTCTTACCTCTTCTTACTTCTCTTTCTTCTTCTCTTCTCCCTCTTCTTTGTTTTCTTTCTTTTCTCTTACATTATTTATTGTTATAAGGAAAGGGGATGTGTTTTTGATTGCTTCTTTCATGTTCTCTCCTTCACGTGTAGAGTGTGGAGCACTGTGCCTAGTGCGTTGCACATTCCACTCATTGTGGGGATGTTCTGGGGTTGGCAGCTGGTGGCTGGCTGGCTATGGATGAGCCACGCTTTCACCGCAGGCAATTTCTTGTTTAAATAAACCCTTCTACTTACTCACCTTGCTTCTCGAGTGTCGTCCTTTGTGCTTCCAAGACCCACCCTTGCGCTGCAGCATTGCTGAAGTAGTCTCTGGTTCCAGTCTTGCACCTCAGAATATTCTAAAGGTGAGGACTCTGCAGTTAGACCACCGTAGCCTAAGATGGACCTCTTTGTAGATGGAGGCCACTTGCAGTGGGTGGGAGTCGTGATCCTCCGGTGTCTGGGGGAGGGGTTGAATGCTTCTTTGCTTTTAACAAGTAAATGATGAGCTTTGGTTGTTTGTAGCCTGTCATTAGCACAGTAACATTCTCAATTTAACCTCTTCCCCTTATTCTTTTTTTTTACACATATTCCAAGTTCCTCCCAACTCCACACATGCCCATTCCCAACAATTTTCACCAGATTTGAAAAACAATAGTTGTCAATAAGTTGGTGTTGGATTGGTTAGGGAAAGCCTATTCAGAGTTTGCTTTAAAATAGAAATTTGACGTTCCTGCTAGACTAAAAAGCGCTGTGGCCCTCTTGTGGTGTATTTATGAACTTCACTCATGTAAACATATTTGGTGGAGACGCCAATCCTTCTGCAACATCTAACCAGGTAATGGAATTTCACTGTTCCCTAAAAAGTAAGCCTGGGCGGAGTTCTGCTACGCGGAACTCCACGAACTTCAAATAAAACCCTCTGCCGCGCTATGCGAAGCTCCGCAAATGGCGGAGTGCATTGGATATATGCTGTTCGTGGTGATTTTCAGTGCCAGCTGCTTGTCTGCACTGTGCAATCATCGCAAACAGCATCGGCACAGTTTCTCAACATGAGCGGTCATGAGCATACATGACCACTCAGTGAGAAATCTGACTGCCTGCGTTGAGAAATCTCGCCAGGAGGTTGATTTTCCATGTTTGTGCTTGCCAACTTAATGTTGACGATCGCAAACGAGAAAAAATCTCGCTGGGAGGTTGATTTTCCTCGCTCCCTAACTTGACGTTGACGAACGTGAGTGAGGTAAAAAAAACTCCGCTATTGGTAGTGGAGTTTTTTGGAGCTCTGCGTAACGTGGAGTGCAAAAATGTCCTCAAACTCCGCGAGCGGAGTTCACCACCCATACTTACTAAAAAGGCCCTGTCGTAGAGTAAATTTTAACAGGGTGCTTCGTTTTGAGAACTGTTCACTTGCAAATGAGTTTCTGTGGGTAGTGGAGTCAGTGAATTTTTTAATAAAAAATACTAGGATTCTTTTGGGACTCTTTGTTACATTAAGATGGCGCAAAATGTATAGAGGGTCTGGTGTGGCCTGCAGTGCGGCTTTACACCATACCACGAGCATCTTTATGGCATCAGGACTGCAGATGTAGTCTTGAATTGCAGCAGAACCTGAAGCCAGCACACATTAAAGACCTTATTTTGAGGGAAAGAAAATGCTGAGTAACAAGATAGGCCTGTCCTTGCAGAGGTCAGATTAAAAACATGATTTCACTGCATGGGCTGCAATGGCCACGTGTGAACAAAAATCTTCTTGTGACTAAGTCATCTTTTATTTATCAAGAATTCATTTTGATACCTTACATCTATATCTATACTACTATTATAAAGTAAGAACTGGGAACCTTTGAGGCGGGTAAACTCTGGAACCACAGCGCCAATCCAAACACCCAATACATCATTGGAATTGTCAGGGTCTGCAGAGTGACATAGGCTATATACCCCCAAAAAATATACGTTCTTTAAAAAATATACCTTACAAAAAAAAGTAGTCCCTTGGAAGTAGCGCCGGCCGTGTACACGAACGTGCTGACATCATCAGGAGCGCGAGGAGTACAGCCGTGGCAGGAACAGCTGCAAGGTCAGGCAGAGCTAAATCCCCTTCTTAACACCTCTAAAGGGGGCACAGGGCTCTAAGTCAGGGGGATTTAGGAGCATCCTCTCCCTGGTCGAATGCCAGCAACCTGCTCTGAGCGCCACGCGGTAGGGCGGATCAATGCACCCTGCAGGACTGAAGGAACGGTGAGCACAGAATTAAGTGCAGCAGAATGGATCTTACTGGTTCCTCTCGGAGAAACAGCCTGGGTTTGCACTAGATGCAAAGAATTTAATGTGATTATTTTAATTGTTTATTTATATAGCCTTACATGCACAAGATAGCTGTTTGAGAGCTATGCTACTTAGAAAACACACTGACAGACCATGAGGGTTGAAACTGGACAGCAGCGGTAGGATCGGAGCAAAAGATGAAACGTAGTGTGCTCAGTCTGGTCGCACTATACGAATCGAAATCATATGTTTGCCGAAATATCGCCAACTTGCCAGCTCAGTTGACAGTGAACCGAAAGATTTTCTAAAATTGCACCCATTTTGAAGAAGATCCGTATTAGGCCAGCAGAGGGCGCGGTTGAGCTTTGTAACCAATATTGAGCAAGAAAGGCAAATGTTACAATCTATATCCATCTATAGCTATCTATCTTCTATATCTATACTACTATTATAAAGTAAGAACTGGGAACCTTTGAGGCGGGTAAACTCGGGAACCACAGCGCCAATCCAAACACCCAATACATCATTGGAATTGGCAGGGTCTGCCGAGTGACATAGGCTATATACCCCCCAAAAATATACGTTCTTTAAAAAATATACCTTACAAAAAAAAGTAGTCCCTTGGAAGTAGCGCCGGCCGTGTGCGCGAACGTGCTGACATCAGGAGCGCGAGGAGTACAGCCGTGGGGAGGAAAAGTAAAGACGGCGCGGAACCGACATCCGGTTCACTGAAATGTGCGGAGCCGTGGGGAGGAAAACTAATGCAGCGTTCGGCGAGAGGAGCACGGAAGACCGCGGCGGCGAAGGGGGAACGCGAGGTAAGGGACTTCCTGGAGCGCGGAAAGGAGCAGACAAGAATGGTGATAAAAAATGCCAATGCCTCCGATACCCTCTTCGGGTGCAGTGCAACCGTTGCAACTCTCGAGTTGGGAGCTGTTTCCTTTCCTATGGGCCCCGATACAGAAAAAAGTCTACATAATGGAAGGACGGTCACTGAAGCCGTTCCTGTTTTTGGCTGGTGTTCACTCATAGCAACGCGGCCTGGCAGCACATTCAAAGACGAAATGCCGTGTGAGCGTGGTGATTGTTTCCAGGCAGCAAATGGGCTCCATGAAAAGCAAGACGGAGGCGCGACGCTGCGTTATTCAAGGTGGTCCTGCTTAGTTTGTTATGGCATAATTTGCTGGCAGGCACAATTGCTACACGAAATAAAATCTGTGACGGGTGTCAGTATTGCAGGGTGCCCTGAAGCAGCCTTAACGTCGGGGTGGGCGGGGGCCCAGAAGCAGCCTTTTGCTCCCGGACAACGTCGGGACGGGTTGCTAGTTTTTAATAAATGCAATTGAAGGTTTATAATCGTGTTCATTTTTGCCTGTAACATTGACAGTGATAAAACCAGTTCTGCTAACCCCTCCCTCTTCCAGTGACTGTAATCATCTCCTCAACTAATCTGATCAGGTGTGATATGGCTCTCCTGGCTGACCAAAAGATATTGTTCGGCAGTTGGAAGAACTGTCAGAATTAACCTGTTTTGCCTGAACAGGGCTGCAATGTAAGGCCTACCAGTGATGATGGCCTGCTACCAGCCTAGTTATATCCTGGCACTAGAGGACGCTTCCTGAGTTTCGAACCAGTTTGGGTCTCTGGCTGAGAGGGAAGGGAACATTTGTTTTAAACAAGGCTGGGTTAAACTTAGGAGTGATGGGGTTTAGGCTTACCACCTGTTGCTAGCTAGTGACCATTATATAAAAGGTTTCCTACCACAAACTCCTGAGAACACACTTGGACTTGGAGAAGATAGAATGAGGTTGAGCCTGCTGTCTGCATATAAATATATTTTCTTTGCAGTTTTATATAGCGCAAACCCGACCCGAAAGTATTGGAACGCTTTACATGAGCACCAGTTACTTTACACACATTCATTTTTGGTAGGTGCGGGGAGATTAAGTAATTTGCCCAGGATCACAGGATGTTGAACTGATGCTGAGTCTCGAACCTGGTTCCCCAGCTTCAAAATCAGCAGCTCTGGCCTTTAGGTGCCTGAAAGAGAGGTTTGTTAGTCCGACCTGCTTTCTGAGACACAAAAGGAACTTTTAAAAGGTTTCTACAGGGTCAGAACAGTAGGCCTCCTGTGGTACTAATTACATAAATAAGCAGAAGAGCATTTTTATAGATGCACCAGCTAATCATTGGGTACTTGGATCAGGAGAAAGATCTACAGCAAACTAAGAAGTTGGGGAACAATTGAATCTACCAGACAAACTATTTCTACTACTGCCCCTTTGCTTGTGTGAGGTAGTAGAGTTTGCTAGCAGCAGTTTAATTTTGGTGCAAGGGTGGCCTCTAACGGTTGTCTTTGGTAATGCCTATAAACTAGTTATTGGATTTTGTGCCCTTATTGTTCTTGCAACATCTTTTGATATTTTCTATAAAAATGATATGTATTGATTTCATGGTCTGGTTTTAATCGAGAAATTATTTTTATTAGATTGGTTAGAGCCACATTTCGGCTCTAGGAACGGGCGAAAAGACAACTAAGCCTCGTTCTAAAGTAAATGGTCTTTTAAAGACCTGTGTAATACTCTGGTGCGGCTGCGATAAGACGCCAATACAGCCAGCCCCCAGCAGCTCAAGAACTGTCTGTGTGTTTGTGTCCAGGAAGCTATTTCAGCCCCGGCTGACATACACAACGGGAGGGCTGTGCCCCTTTGAGCCGTATGGACGTTGATTCCTGTGGGTTGTGTGGATTTGCTTCTGCTTGCAAGTCTTTTTTTTTTTGTGTGTGTTGCATGTGGTTATATGTGCTACGTGATGTCTCTTGTTGGCTGACAGGTTTGTTAGAATGACATTAAGAAGTGAGACTGAAAGGGCCTTTTTTTTATTTCAAGCGCTTTATCGAACTTGTATATGAACAGAAAAATAATTGCCGTTCGCAGTCTATACCTTATAACAATTCTCACATCAGGGGCGGCTTTAGGCATGTGCAAGCTGTGCACCTGCACAGGGCCACCAAACCCTAGGCCACCACACCAATATATATCCTTAATATAATAATTCTCTGAGGATGGATACATATTTGCGTGGTGGCCCCTGGCAGGGATTTGGCGGTCTCCGGCTCTGTTCCACCTTCCTGAGCTCCGGGGTGCTCCGCCCCGCCCGGACCCCCTCTTCCGCTCCCTGCCCAGGGCCGCCATGAGCCTAGAGCCGCCCCAGCTCACATCGTGAGTGTTATATGATGAACACAATAAACAAGATACAACTTTAAATATGAAAATGTTATGATGAAATGCTACAGTGGAGGTTATCAGAAACGAGAAGGACCTTCAAAATGCAGTGACTTAATTTACTTATTTTCACCTCTCGTCACTGAGGGTCCAGAGCTCTTTTCGGTGCTTCACTAATGAAATTCCTCAAAGTTTGATAGCGACTAGGTCAGATTCTCTGCCAACGTTGTCCGGATCCAAGAACTAATACAGATCCTGCAAGAAGATGCCTTTGTCAAGCCTGCAATTCTTGTTTGTTAATGCACCTGAAGGCCAATAAAGTGAGTAACACGTAGAAGTGGCCCCCTTCAGGTAAATCCCTCGATGGCTAACTGCCTCCAAGAAGATATTTCCTCAAAACACCCAAAAAGTGCAGTAGGAAGAGAAATCCTCTACAGTTTTGAGGAAACTGTCCTACTCAATGGACCATTGGGAGCGTCTGTACCTTTGCCAGACACCTAGCACTACTTCATTGGAGCCAATTCCACCATTAAAAAAGAGGTAGCTAGAATTCTTGACTCCATCTCCCAACCCCGTGCAGGTTGAGGCCTTTTAGAACTCAATACTGGATATTTTCAGAATTGCTGTTATTTCTGGACCACTTCCACAGGATGTGGTGCTTCCGGCAGCTTGTGCTCCGACCCGGATACATCTCAACTCCACGCTTCTACGGGCTGTATTTTTGTTGCTTCTTACAACATATCCTTTGCTTCCCAAAGTGCTGAATCCCATATGTTTGTAGCCTTCTATGGTGGCCTCCGAAACAATTTGAGTGACCCGTTTGAAGCCCTCTAAGTCGGTGGACATTATCTGGGTGGCAAAATAAAACATTTGGGCCTGTATTGATGATGACCTTGAGCACAGCAGATCTACAGGGCCCCTGGATTTGCCCGCATGCAGGAACTCTTTGGGTTTGACTCTGATGCACTAGTCTGTCGTGAAGAAGACGCTGAGATGTGGTAAGTTGTTAAACACGCTTTATTCGTCAAACTGTTCCACCACAGGCAGAGCTAGGTCCCCGTCCATTAACCAGCTCCCAACCGTTTTTCTGGCTCAGCACGGAACCCTCATACAGTGAGATTCAGAACCGGCACAACATTCTATAAGCAACACGTCATAAATACTACATGGGGTTTACCTTTAGAAACTAACAGAAAACTTAACCCAAACTAAAATGGGTGCAAAAAAGAGATTACAAACTAAAGATGAAAAACAAGTAAATAAAACATTACAGTACACACCTAATGTAAAAAACATACATTTTCCAAAGTACATTAATCTCTGAAACGGAGAGGAAAATTCCTCACCCTAGAACCACATCTCGTGCTCGTCTGAATAGTTTGTGTATGAATCTTTTGATGACCACACTGTTTCCAAGGGACCTGTCCACAACTGTTTTGCTGCTAGGGTAGTGGTAATGTTACTAGGCGATGGCGCTACAGAGGAGTGTACACTTTGCCTAGTTGTAGGTACTCTGATTATGACTTTTCAGCGGTGCTAAATGGAGAAGAGAACCACTTCCCTCTTCTGGTTTCGGCAGATGCCACAAGATGCTTGATACTCCTTTGCACACGCTTTTTATGAACTAATGCAAATATAAACATGTGTTTCCACCATACATTTGACACACAAAATAGATTTTCAGTCCTTTTATTCAGGGTGGTTGATGTTTATTTCAGGAGACGTCACAGCCGACACGTATTTCGTCGTTTTGGGGAATGTAACCCCCGACTTTTTCAAGGCTGTTTAAAGAAAAGTGATGTTGTAATACAATGCTTCAGATCATGACATTTTTCACATCTGTTTTTTGTCATCATTCTGTGAATTTATCAGATCTAAGTTGGTGGTGTACTTTAAAATTACAACAATTTTTCACATCTGTTTTTTGTCATCATTCTGTGACTTTATCAGATCTAAGTGGGTGGTGTACTTTAAAATTACAACAATTAGTTCATGGTAGCATTTATAGTGCATGGATTATTTTTATTCAGTGAGGATCATTCGTTTTAACATTTTAAGAAGTATGAGCCCATTGAGAGAAATAGAGAGACCTGTGAGTGTGTTTTATTAGCATTATTTAGGGGGTGGCATGCAAGTGATTTATCCGAGAAAATGTGTGAATAATAACGGTGTTTTTGTGAATAATAACGGTATTTTTAGGTTTGTGAGTTCATGCATATTTAAGAACCATGCTTTCGGTACCTATTCTCCAATATATCGTTCGTTCTGTATAAAAAGAATGCGGAAAGAACAATCAGTTCTTTGTTGTCCTAGCTTTTGTACTTTATTTACATGGTCCTTATTGTCGTATAATAATTACTTACATTTATCGAGGTGATAATTCCAACCCTCGAAGGGGTTCTTGTGGGGATGTCGTAAGTGTAAGGAAATCTTCTTTCATGTAGAAACCAGTATGTTGGTTCAATATTTGGCAGCTGTAAAACATGTGTAGTGCTTTAGAGTAGGCTCTTAAGTGATATATCTAGTTATTTCTTTATCTGTGTTGAAAAAGCCACACGTACTAAATTGTATATAATAGTATATTTTCCATATTCCAGTGATGGGGGAAATGTACATATATGTAGTAGTGCTCCCCCTTATTCTACCCCTGTGATTGACTCGGCTGTCCAGTTCTATATTAAAGACCGCCGTTTTCATTAGGTGCTCCCCACGTAGTATACCCGGTGTCTGGTCTCGTTATCGGATCCAAATTAAAACTACGGTCGTTTTGTATAACTTAGTATAGTTAACCTTATTTAATCTTTCTTGCATTTCCACATTTTTCACGTGCAGACTATGTTATATAGTCGCGCTCTAAGGTACTTAGCACTAATATTGCCCGTGGCAGTTCTTAATCGTTACCTTTTAGCTGCTGTCTTTACCGGAAAGTTATTCGTCCCCTCTGCTGTTTCTATCTTGCAGTGTCTGTTTGTTATGGTTGGCGCCTTATATTCAAAATAGGAAGTGTTACACGCGCCTTATCATGGTTCACTTCCGGTTCATTGCTATCGCATTGAAGTCCTATCTCATGGGTTTCATTGTGTTAACTTGGTGGCCATATTAGCCTTCCTACTATGTATAGTAAGAAATAGGCCCTCAACATTATTATAGAAATCGATTTTCAGGGAATACGTTTAGAGTTATCTCGAAATTATTGTCGAGTATGCTGTTTATTTTAAATATATTTACATATTGTTTTTTAGTAATTTTCGGTTGTTTATATTTTTGGGTTTGATCAACACTATTATCACCTAGGTCTGTTATATGGGGATATTATTGATATAGGTGTAGTGGTAACTTATTATTAAGGAATATCGTCTTACTAAATCCTTCACGTTTCGAAGTTAGCTACCGTGCAAATATCTATCCATGTTACTTATAAGTGTTTCCAATTAGTGGTTATACACAGTCGTGGTTTGGTGCTCCCCATAATGTGTGTGTGTTTTATAGTTCCCCGACTTATATACAAGTTTTTTGTTTTAGGCCAGTATCTATTTTTTTAATTCTCCATCCAAAATGGGCTCAGAACAGTGTCAGATGCCATTAAGTGGCCCACATCAAAGATCAACAATAACATCAACCACCCTGAATAAAAGGACTGAAAATCAATTTTGTGTGTCAAATGTATGGTGGAAACACATGTTTATATTTGCATTAGTTTATAAAAAGCGTGTGCAAAGGAGTATCAAGGACCTGTCCACAACATTTCTGGACTTTACCAACGAACACTTGTTCCACCACTGGCCATTCTCAAGCTTTACAGAACCACCTTTTACTTTCACAAC
This sequence comes from Lissotriton vulgaris, assembly GCF_964263255.1. NCBI lineage: Eukaryota > Metazoa > Chordata > Amphibia > Caudata > Salamandridae > Lissotriton > Lissotriton vulgaris. The sequence continues at coordinate 1,088,951,721 of NC_141685.1, forward strand.
CTTGATGGGTGGACCACATTTGGAACCACCTTTCTTTACATGAACGGGTTTCATTATGCCAACAAAATCTCCCACAACCAGCTCAAGTTCTTTGTCATTTTTCCTGGAATCAAATTATTCCTTTTGCTTCTCCTGTGTCAATTTCACACAACTCGTCACACTCGCATCACACCACTCTACACCTTTAACCCATTTATTTATACAACTAGGACAAAAACTAGTTGCAGCTCTACGACCACGTAGCAACTAAAAAGGTGTGACACCAATAGTGGCATGAGTAGTTGTGCGAAAAAACCAAAGCATGGTCTTGACAGCATTTGCTACCCTACAATTGTTAACAATTGTCCACTATATACATTTCCCCAAAATCTTATTTATACATTCAACCAAACCAGAACAGTTCCTCATCAAAGTGAACGAAATTAATCATCCATCAACCGGAAGCAAAATCAAATTAAAAGTGAATGGTACATGCAATAGCACTAACCTTATTTACATGTTGAAATGTCCATGCGGACTTCCCTATGTGTGAAAAACTTCAAGAAAAATAAAAATCAGACTAACAGAACATCGTAGCAACATCAGACTCAAATCCACCAAATCCACAGTAGCAGTACACTTTAATTATCATCAACACAATCCCAGTCAACTGAAGTTCTGTATTCTAGAAATGGTACCACTACTCCCAGGAAGAGACAATGATCAACACCTTTTAAGACGGGAACTTTACTGGATCAACAGATTATCATCAACTGCTCCAAGAGGGCTTAATGAACGTTTGGAATTCAGCTGTTACCTATAGACTTTGACCAAAGATATACTATATAGTCAGCAGATGAAAATTAACATCCGTTTTTGAAATGTTGTATATTTCTCTATTACAATGTGAGAATCTTGTGAGGTGTTTACATTATGTTATTTTACTTTTGTTTCCAATCCTTTACACCATTTATTGTTTAGAACCCTATACACTCGAGTTTTTGAGTTACACACGTTCCTATCTAATAACAGTATATTTCACTAATGCACTACATACAAGCGCACCTTTTATTATTTGCACACCGTTCCGACCTTGACCTGACATGTGAACCCGTGTCACTCAACAGCAGTTCAACTATGATTCTTATGACTCTACCGAAATCAATAAACGTTAGTGTATAACATGCATTACATATATTGAATGGGTAAACGGATTGTTATGACACGTGATCTCGTGTCAGCCAATAGCATCCATTCTAACAGGAATCACCGCGCACGGTGAATTTTCCGCTAATCAGTGTCGTTTTTTTATATTACGAGTCATGTGACTCCACACTCTTGTCAAGAACGCGACACACCGGTCGAGCTCCTACTCTTAAATCGGACATTCGGTAAACCGGCTGAGAAAACTTTACCCGGTAAGCCTTGCATCATGAGTGAACCGAGCTATTACAGACAGACCTAACTGTCATACGCTACCGCGTACAACTCGGTACTTAACTTCTTTAATCTCTTATGTTTACAGACTCGATTACACCCGTGATTAGTACGGCGAGCACAGCGTCATTACAGGTTTGATTCACACGTTGTTCAGAGCACGCCTAAGCACCGCCGTAGCAGACACCCCTCATCCCTGCACTCCTAATATTTACACCCCAGTGGCACATATCCCGTGTTTAATTATCTCGTGTGTAATTTCCCATACGTTTTTTACATAAAATAGTGTAAACAGCATCACTAAATATCTACACTGTATACTCTCTTCCTTTGCTAATGCACAAGTGTTGAAAAATGTATGTTCATGTATAATAGGACATTATGACAAATGCTATTGTTGATACTGTACCTAATTATCTTTACAGAATTGTACAGGGCCCCCGAAGAAGGGCTTAGCCCGAAATGCATTGGGCCAATGAGTTGAAAATTCATAAATCATGAGATGAATCATGAAACGAAATTAAAATGAACAATTAAAAAAGACACCTTGAACGTATTTACACGTATTTGAACTTTTATTGAACATTTGATATAGAGTGCTCTGGGGAGACACTTTTCTCGAGGGAACAGTGCGTCCATTAACTTTGGATTATAGAAATAATGATTGGGTATGCTTGGGTGTAGTGTATACAACATTCTATAAGCAACGTGTCACAAATACTACATAGTCAGTGCTCAGCAAAGATTGTGGCAAAGACTGATGACTCTGAGGTGGAGAGCCTAATTCCCTTTTACAACACAGATGATGGCCTCTTCCTGGACTTAAAAAGTCAAGTAGCCCAGATACATCACCTGAAGATGGGGGTAACGTTCCTTAACCTTCCGGACAACCTTCACAGAAAGTCGCCTTTGTTCACTTTAGTTGTACGAAAAGAGAAGAGACACTAGAATTGATTTTGTCTACCAATAAAGCCTAATTTAACATTTCAACAAATATTTTGCAATCTTCACTGCAGTGTCGGATCCTCTGCTACCTTTCTTCTGCAATACTTTGTGGGGCCCAGCAGCATATAAAATTGCTAGGTGACAGACCTGACCCTTTTTTTTGATAATCAATTTAATTGAGTTTGAGATGCCAGCAGCAAAAAATAAACAATATCCGCCGCTTGTAAAAGATATTGCGTAATACATTTACAGGAGAAGAACCCATAGACAGTAAATAAAACCACTGCTGCACCCAATCCAGTCCTCGAGTGCCCATTAGGAGTGTCAATCCTCCACCACTCTGACCGATTTGCCCCACATTCTAAAGAACTTCTTTGGGCAGCCTCTGACCCCGTACAGGGGTCATTCCTGTGCTGCGCACCAATCTACTCCTCTGCGCCAATGCCTCACAGTGAGGGCAACCGAACTCACCAATTGGCCACAATGTCCCTCTCGGCCACCATCAGTGCCGTGTTTAGTAAGAGTTTTTCAGCTCTGGGACCGTCCAATCCCTCCGAGATACCCAGAAGAATATTGATGGGGGGGGAGGGGCATCTCCCAGCCCAGAACCTCAGTGAGTTCCCCTCTTACTGACTCCCAATAGTGTGCAATTGCAGAGCAGAGCCATACCATGTGATAGAAGTCAGCCTGGGAGTGAGCGCAGCGGGGTCAGTATGCGTCCAGTCGGAGTCCAGCAAGATGGAGACACTACGGCTTAAGGTAGGCAATGTGGAGGTAGTATATTTGAACTAGACGGAGTCGTGCTGATGCTGTGACTGTTTTGGGGACCATCAGAGCGTCCCTCCAATCAGCATCATCCAGGGACCTAAGCCAACCCTCCCACCTGTCTCTGGGGTGTGATAGTGGTGTGTTAGAGGTGTTATTGACAAGGGAGTCCCTCCCCAGCTCACCGGTCATAGTCGGGGCCTCGGGCGGGCTATATTCGGGCAGAGAGGTGCCCTCAGATGTGAGAGTGGAGGTCAAGAAGCATCTGCAGGTACCTGTAGAATTGGGAAGCGTGAAGAGAGTAATGTTTGTATTTGTTGGAATGTGCGAACGTGACTCCCACCCCGAACATCTCCAAGTAGTGAAATGCCGATGAGATCCCATGATCTATAAGGCCTGAGCCTTGTGACCCAAAATTATTGCTGTCACAACCGTTTTCAGAAGAGACTGATGGTTGAAGCTTTCTGGGTAAGGCTGAACCCTAACCCAAATGAGTTTCCTTCTGCTACTCGAGACGGAAAGCCTAAGAGTTTGGATTAATTGAAGCAAAATGGCTCCTCCTGGCACTTTCGCCATTTGCACTGCGAATGCCACATACCTTCTGGGCCACTGTGTCCATGCCCTGTGGGAACTGGCAAACCTAACTATTATCAGTTTACCTGACCTCATGAAAGAGCCCTTTTCTGATCTGGTTAGCAATGGCTTAGATTTTTTCAAAGTGATCCTTGAGTGTGGCCTGGATTTTGCTGATACCATAGTTCGTTTTCTCTCTCTCTCTCTCTCTCTCTCTCTCTCTCTCTCTCTCTCTCTCTCTCTCTCTCTCTCTCTCTCTCTCGAGAGAGAGAGAGAGAGAGAGAGAGAGAGAGAGAGAGAGAGAGAGAGAGAGAGAGAGAGAGAGAGAGAGAGAGAGAGAGAGAGAGAGAGAGAGAGAGAGAGAGAGAGAGAGAGAGAGAGAGAGAGAGAGAGAGAGAGAGAGAGAGAGACTGAGACTCTTCCTCTTCGAAATGGTCTGTTGTGATTGTGGTTTTTTGTGCCTTGCGGCCTGAGTCAGTACTCGCAGACCTCAGCATCATCTCTGGAGGTGACCCCCTTTTCTCGACTCTAAAGGGTAATGGTGTTGGAGACCTCGGACGACACTTCCTAGGGGCTGGGTGTGCACTTAGCGACTGGTGCCTGCAAGGGTCCAGGCAATTCTTTCTCAAAGTCAAGGGGATCCTGTTCTCGGAAGAGGTGGAGTGTCTGAAAGGGGCTAATGCTAAATCCTTGAATGCACCCAACGTCTCTTGACCATGAGTGAGTGTTTTCTTGCATCGGAAAGCCAGGCAGAAGTTGTAATTGGACTCCTTGTGTTCTGGAAAGAGGCAGTGGCTACAAGCCTCATATTGATTGGACCACAAGTATTTATCATTACAATGGGGCAGAATCCACTCCATCTGCCAACATTCTTTGAGTCCGAGTCCTTGGTCACTGACTGGATCAACAGTCGTCTACAGAGCTGAACTTTCAAATCGGAGCAAATGCAACTGTAATCTTTCTTCCGAACCGACAAATCGAAGCAGGACCCATAGTCTCTGTGAGCAAACATGTCATTATTGAAGCAGTCATTTAACACAACCTAAACTGATGGTGGAAAAAACACAATCTAAGAGTGGAGTTGATACCCATGCACATGTGGACTAAGTGAGGGGTCCCTCTACATTCTGTGACTAGATGGCAAGCGTCTGCAAAGCATATATACCTACACCAACTCATGCTACAAACATACTGTTACTAAATGTAAATAACTTTCTTCCGATGGATGCTTTTTCTTGCAGGTTCTTCAACTTGAAGGATTGAATGACTCCATTTGTAAAACGCATGGCTACACAAGAGTGTCCTGGCGCTAGGGCAAATACATGTTTAGTACACCATGTTATAGACTAAGCAAGTGCATTTCTACCATCTTATGGACAGAAGTCTGTGAGAAAGTGCCCTCTTTCTGCACTTCTGCACTTTCTGTTACCCCCACTTTTAACTGAACAGCTGATGTGCTTTGACTGAGTGTGCCCTGGGCTCCTGCCAATCAGGTACCCAGGGCCCATGTTCTTTCCCTAAAACGTGCATTGAAGACCAAACCCAATTGGCACTCTCTGGCCACATGTCAGTCCCTGGTAAATGGCACCACAGGTACCCAGGGCACTGTGACCAGGAAAGGCCTCCAAGAGCTGCAGCACTTATTGTGCCATCCTTAGAGGTCCTGTACCCTGACACACACACACCGCCTTTGCAGGCTGCTTGGTCTTGGTGCAGAACAAAGTGAAGAGACGACATGGCACACATCCCTGTGTGCCATGCCTACAATCCACTGTCCTGGCATAGATCAGTCACCCCTCTAGCTGGGTGCACTATACCAGTAGTGAGGGTACAGGTGCATGAGCCCTGTACCCCTACAGTGTCTTAGTCCATTATTAAACATTGTAAGTGCAGTGCTGCCATTAAGAGTATATGGTGCTGGGAGTTTGTCATTATGAACTCCACAGTACCATAATGGCTACATTGACAACTGAGAAGTTTGGTATCAAACTTCTCAACACATTAAACTGACACTGATGCCAGTGTGGGATTTAATGAAAAATGCACATAGAGGGCATCTTAGAGATGGCCCCTGAAAAAAATGCACATAGAGGGCATCTTAGAGATGGCCCCTGAAAAACGACCTATCACTAGTGTCCAGGATGAGTGGCTGCTTTCAACTGCCACCACCAGACATGTTTCTGGACCCCTGGGTCGAGAGCCTGCTGCTCTCTGGGGCCTGAAACAATGCACATCCTGGGACAAGGTGCCAAGCCTCCTCTCCCACGATGGGCAGGGTCCACTTAGGGGAAGCTTCAAAGGCTTGCCGCCTTTGTGAGCTTCCCCAGGCAGTTTGCTGCTCCCAGCAACTGGTCCCCACTGGTTCTGACCCCTACTTTGGGCGGGAGAACCGGCAGGCAAACCAAGTGAGGAAGGGAGGTGTGCCCACCTCTGCAAACCCCACCCTTCATGTGGGGGGAGGCGAGGTGAAGCACAACTCTCTGTCCCCACCTTCTGGGGGGACCCACCCAACCAGGGTGAGGCTTATACCCCCTTCCAATGGCGGGAGGCATAATAGGTGGTGTACCGGCCCCAGGGAAGGGACCCATCGGTCCCAACCTTTTAGCTACCTGTAACGCCCCTAAATCTAGTATTGAAGGGCAACCCTGAACCTTGCTTCCTCAGACAAAAAACTACAAGAAGAGAAGAATAATAAGTACAGAACAGCCTTGCCGAAGCTAAGAAGAGGAGGATGCCCACTGACTTGGCCCCAGCCCTACCGGCCTGTCCCCACTTCGAACCTGCAGAAGCAAAATTCTGGTGTGTCCTGCAGCCAGCAGCCTCAAGAACCACAAGGATCTGCCTTGCCTTCAAAAGAAAAGACTCTGCCTCCCGTGAACAGCGGATTGGTTCACCAACAGACTCCAGCTCTGGCAAGATCTGCAAGTCTGCACCACTCTGAACCAGTCGCCTAAGGCCCAAGTTCCAGTGGCCCAACATCACGAGGAGGTCTCCCTGGTGATCCTGACCAGAGATCCGGTGATCCCTTACCTGCCTCAAGCCTCCAGCCGACACCTGCAGCCTCAAACCGGAAGGTACCCCCAACAGCGACCAGGAGCTGGTAAGAAGATACAACCCTGAAAGGCACTCCTGCACCTGACGCCCCACGGCCTTGGGTGGCCCAACCGATAGTGCCTAACCAACCCCCAGACTCCCAACTTACCTCTCCAAGTGGTAGTCGCACCCAAAAGACCTTCGTCCCGAGCCTGCAGTGTGTTTGCAAACCGGAGACTCCCCATTGAAAGCTACAGGGTGCCCGACGCCAAAACAGCACTCTGCACCCAGCCGCCCTAGTGCCACTGAGGGTGTAACTAGAGTGCATCATTTACCCTGGGGGACACCTGAGGCTACCCGCAGAATACCAGCTCCCACCACCGAATACTTACCTTTGAACCGATAAACCTATTTTCCTCCATAGGATAACATTGACTGTTTTTCTGTGAAAAGTTTCCAAATGTGAAATTGGAAAAATCTATGAAACCCTTGAAAACTGTGACTAAATAACAACGCTTTTACGTACTTGTTTACAGGAAATGTCACAGTGCTGTATTCAGTATACTGCCCTGTGTAAGAAAAGTAATCTGTAAAGTAATCTACTTAACATTCCACTAAAAAGTAAATACAAAGTATATATACAGTATTTCAAAGCATTGCATTACTAGCAGCTCTACTGTAAGCTTATCAAAGTATATATACAATTGCAATTCAAACTGTTTACAAACTTTATTATTACTGCAAAGTACTTATCACTAACCTGTGCCAGGCTTGCTTGGTTCTAGGAAATAAAATAACTAAAAGAATATTTTTAAACAAATCCAATTGGTCTGAAGTTCAGTCTTTGAGTGTGTGACATCATTTGCTGATTGAGTGTGTACAACAAATGCTTAACACTACCCTCTGATAAAGCCTTACTGCTCGCCCACACTACCACAAATAGAGTGTAAGGTGTGATCTACTTTGAACTCGGCCTACCTTTGGGTTTCCATTGGACTTTGTATACACTATACCTCACTTTGGTATAGTATATATAGAGCCAGCTTCCTACAAAGTCTCATCAGGCATATTTCTGACTTGAAAAGGGAGCCGATTCCAGATCGAGGAGGCTCAAACAGAGAAGGAGGAGCCACCTCGTCTTAGTCCACTTCCATGGAAGGCACGATATGCAACTGTTAGAGTTTTAAATATGATTCTCTTGCCCATCCAAAACCAATGCAGCTGTTTTAGGTAGAGATACACAGAGGTCTGCCTAGTGAGTTCAAACAGAAGTTGGACCACGGTGTAATGCATCTCTTGCAGGCAAATAGTAGGTAATCCGGTAGACCTAAATAGAGTACTTTAGAGTAGTGCAACCTGGATAGAATCAATGCCTATTTTCTGTGCTTCTCAGGGGAGAATGTCCAATAACTTTTTTAGCGCTTTTAATATACAAAAGCAGATTTTTACCATAGAGGAAATCTGGGCTTTAAAAAAGAGATGATCATCAAATAGCATCCCCAGATTTTTTGCCACTTTCGTAGGTGGGGGTGAACAATCTTTTGGCCAGCAAACGGTCTACCCTGGGAGCAGGCTGTGGCCAAGTAGCAGTATTTCCATCTTGTCTGGGTTACATTGCAGGTTATTGGCTCTCAGCCACCTCATAACTGAAATGTGTCTCGTAGCAGAAGAACATCTGGGTAGAACCTATGGATTGCCTTAAAAACTGCTCCTTGCTTGATTTCATCAGGCATGCCGTTGACATTCCAAGAAAGGACTGTCAAAGTATCTGGGAAACCATGCCGCCGGGTCTCAGTCAAGTGTACGGATGAGTCCTGCATTAAGCGGTGTAATTCGGGATCTCGGTATGGATGTTTCATGTATCTATCGCGGAGCATGTATGCAATGTACCATCAGTGGGTTAAGCATACACAAACCCCACCCAACAACACCCACCCTCAACTCCCACCCCATGCTCTGCAAACTGGAAGTACCTGTCGTGGTGCAACTAGGGACAGTAGCCAACTGGGCTAACCTATGATGTGAATATCCCCTGCTGTGCAACCCCCCTCCCCAAATATCCTAAAGAAAAAAGCTGGTGTTAAAATTAACAGAAACCCACAAAAGAAAAAGGTGTTGGGAGGATTATTGTGTGGAATGGTACAGAAACACAATGTGCAAATTCTACTGTTGCGTAGGCACCTGTCCTGATAAAAGTCAGAGTCATCACACAGGATCGGGTGAAGCCAATGGAAGCCCAGTGGACTAAGTTCAGTGGGTCCACTCCCCACCTCAGAAAAAGCATCATTCTGACTGGGGGAATTGGTCTGCTCCAAGAGAGCAGGCTTGATGAATCTTGCAGAGCAGACCCTGCTGTGAAGCACCATGCCCCCCAACCATAGGGTCCCCAGCACCTTCCCTCCTTCCTCCACCACCTCTGAGGTTTTCGAACCGCTCCTAGGAGGAGTTAGAGATGCATGTGCATCTAAAGCCTGCAAGCGCGATTGAGCGGACTGTGCCTCAATGGGATGTTCAAGGACGCCTTGCCCCGGAACCTAGGACGGGTGTCAAGCATGGACGATGTAATGCTCAGAGCCTAAGAACTTTTCCCTATGTTTCAAGAGAAGGAAACGCCTAGGCCACAAACTGTCTTAAACAAAGCCACTTTATTTTTCTGCTGATTCATCGTGAAAAACATACTGTAATGATGAGGAAGTGCTCATCTGCCCCAAATTTGTCCAATCAGAACACAAATTGGTGATGTTAGTTACTTTTTAGATAGACTAAGCTAGGAAATAGTGTATAAAACCCCCTGATTTTGCTTAGAAGGGGTCGCTCTTTCGATTTCCTCTGGAAGTGCTGCCGGATTGAAGATTGATTCCTGGATGTAAGAACTTCTGTTTTATTTTGTTTTTCTTTGCAGGTCTGTTAGGATAAGATGAGGGTGTTAGGAGAGAATGAATTTGGAACTATCTGTTCTTTGCTAAATTTTTACTAAACTTTAAATAAATGTCTATTTCAGAGCTTTAAAATAAATGATAATTTTTTTTTAATAAAGTTAAAGATTCTTATTGAATAAAGAAATAAATAAATGCCTAAATGTCGGACATACTAAAAGTTTGCTTTGAATAAAAATTAGATAAATGGAGAAGTAAAAGCTGGTCTTTGGTTTTTCCTACGCCTAGTTTTCGTTCTAGCAGATCCATTGCCATTATGGTGGTGTGTCTGAATAAAATGGTGTTTAAAATTGAAACCATGGTAAATTGCTTTACATTGCAGGTGTAAATGAAAATAGTTAAATAGGTTTAGACACTCCGCCAATGTTATAGTAGGACTCCTGGTTCGTTGGCCAAATCTGTGAAGCTGAATTAGATGAACAGAGTAAGTGTGCAGTGTAATGGGCCCCACTGTTGAATGTATGAGTGTTTCTGAGAATTCGGTGAAATGGCCATGGTGATTTAGAATATATTTTGGAGTCCCGCTGTAGCAGTAATTACTTGGTAGCAGAGTAGTGGTTGCTATGGAAGTTAGCTAGGCATATGTATCAAGCACTGTATAGAGTTTAAATTGTACAGATTTGTGAACTAACAATCTGTTGAGTTCGTATTACGTTATATGTAGTTCAGAAAAGCTTCCAAGTGTTGTGTGAAGCTAGTGCCTCTGTCTGCAAGCAGAGGAAGTGTGGCAAGTAAAGTCGCACAGTGCATTGGTCTGTTTCAAAGAAGTAGTATTGTCATATACTGCGGTGGTATCGTCGTATATCACTCTTTAGGGACATTAGGTGTGAAAGGATAAATGTATAGTGAGGGCAGTCTATGAAATCTCAGGTTTCAAGCATAAGGATCATTGCGTATCCTGATTAAAATGTATTGCTGAAGAAAATAGTAGGACTTAACACGAGCTTGATAGAAGGGTAAAGGAGTGGTGTCGACTTTACTAACAATAGAGGAATTCTGTGGTGGGTTAGCTGGAAGCGCTGCCTACTGGCGATACAGAGTTCATGTATATATGAATAGGGTTTCCTGGATGAAAATGTGTAAATGTAATTGCAATATGCGTTCAAGTGAAACTCTGGGATTGTCTCTAAGGAGGTGAAAAAGATCTCAGTATGTGCTTTCCTAGAGAAACGAGTTAGTTATTGCCTGATAGAAGGGTAAGGCCAGTAGTGTTGCTTTTTTCGGAGAGTCTAAAAATTCTGAGGAGATAAGTGTCATCTACTTCAGTTACAGAATACTTGCGCGATTGAAAATTCTATCACTTTATTAGCGAAACAGGCAAATGGTATTGTTTTCTGTAAGTTACTAACTGATTTTTTGGAAAAAAATCTTGTAAATACGGCTTCTTGAAAAAACCCTGTAAAGGAGGGGTCAGTCGGTGCTGCAGAAGCCGGAGCGCTAGTGACGTCAAAAGTGTCGCGCTGGGATTGGTTCACGTGACCAAGACAGAGTAGGAGCTGATAGGTTCATCACGAAAAAGCAGCAAAGTGATTGGTTAAGCACTTAGAAAAACGTATCGTGTTCTAATTAGTGCATTAGTGTGAACCGCGCTGCTATAGGTTGGTGATACGGAACAGCAAACGGGGAAGTTCGCAATCTTTTGAAAGACAGAGAATTATCGGAAAAATGTCTTACTATTACGAAGAGGAGAAGAAGAAACCTTCATGGTTTAAGAAATTAAAGAATGTATTTTCAAAAGACAAAGGAATTGTGACTAGAGACGGAAAATTACTTCCTCCACCAAAAACGCCTGCTTCTTATATGTTATCAAAATATGGATACCATACATGTGTTTGGTTAGAGAACTGGGCAAGATATACTCAGGATGATGGTGTGTTAGCTTTTCCTGAAGAAGGATTGCTTGATTCGGCAGTTTTGAGAAATTTGAGAGAAAAAATGATGAAGCTTGAGCCGAGACCTAGACCGACACAATTTGAGGCTTTAGTTGAATGGGAAGACGAGATGCCTGAGCAAGAGAGTGAAAGGCTATGAAGACATATCAGACTGAGAGGTAGAGGTCAAAATTTATGGGGTGAAACTCATGAAAGCAGAATGCATAGATGGAGAGACAGTAATGTTTGATGGTATGTATCCAGTTAGGTTAGTGGATGAATATGAGTGTGGGAAATGTACAGAAAAGAAAAAGAATATAGAGACAGCGAACCAAAGTTATGGTGACAGTGAATCAGAAGATGTTGTATTAGAAGAAATATTAAATAGGAGACCGCCACCATATCAGCCAAGTTCTTTATGGACTACTCCAAATGCTCCGGTAATAGATGAAAGAAATGATGAAACCCCAAGACCATATTCAAGTTTAAAACATGTGCCAGACAGAGTGGAGGTTAGATATATTCCAAATACACCTGTTGTGAAAGCTAGAATTACAGGTACTCCTGTATCAAGGAATGATTTACATAAAAGTGTGCAAAGTAGTGAAAATCGAAATGATGTGCAACCAAATATTTCTAATTATGAACGTTCTACACATGAACTAATTCAGAACCTTACTAAAAACATGGAAGCAGTGACTATCCCTGTAACGATAGGGCCGGTAATACCAGTATTTGAAAATCAGAAAATAAAAGAACCAAGATTGACAATCCCGTTACAACAAGGTTTGCAAAAAGCAAGAGAGAATATTTATCCTGATTTGTCAGAAATAAAGCGAATTGTTAATGTGAATCCACCTGAATGGACTTTTAACCAAAGTTCATTGTACAAATACCCGATTGGTGCAGAATCTGACTCTGCAACACCAGAGAAAAGTCTAGATAAAATCGATTTAATAGAAACTCCTGTAGGACCGTCAGATAGGGAGTTGAGTGACTGGATTAAAACTTTGATATTAAAAGAGAATTAACCAAAAATATTGGATCTAGCAAAACTAAAAGTGGATATGGAAGAATTAATTATTGGAACAATTTGAACAGATAGACTGAAAACGTATCAGGATGATGAACTTATGTTTATGTGTAAAAGTATTGCATGGAGAGCTAAGACTGTGTTTGATCAATTGGAAGAATTAGTAAGTGAATTGGGAGTGGAATATTCAAAATTCAAATCATTGCAGAAATCAAACAGAGTGGATTTTGCAGAAAGAGAGATTGAGAATATGAATACTGCAGGAAGGTTTTTGCAAATAAAAGAGCTAATTGTGTTGTTGCGAAGATGGGGAGATGTAAATAAATGGAGACTCAAGTGGGCAAAGAAGAAAGAAGAGAATAGTGACAAATCCACATTAGCTTTTCCGGTCAAGGAAAAATAAGCAGTAACAACTGAGTTTCCTATGAGAGAGATACCTGGAGGAGGATATGTTCATGTTCCTTGGAGCAGACAGGTTATATTGTCATTTACTAATGATTTCCGAAGATTGAGAGGGAAACCGGTAGAATGATATCGACAAGTAGACAGATTTGTGAAAGTGTCAAAAGTCCTATAGATTGATTTAGATGGATTGTTTGACATAGTAGTGCCAGCAGATTTATGGACAGAATGTGAAATAGCTATAGATTGGCCAAGGGAAGAATTTGCCAGAGACAAAGTCACAGGAGCTCCGTCACCAGATGTAATGCGGAAATATGAACAGGTAATAGTATGGTTGAAAAATAAAATACCTCCAAAAGAGACTGATGGGGTAAAAATAGACAGGACCACACAGGAGCCAAAAGAATCAGTACATTCATTTTATGAAAGATTGCTGTTAGTCTTTAAACAGTATAGTTGTTATGAGGAATTAAATGAGAAGGATATGAGCCACTTTATATACAGATTTGTGTATGGATTAAGATCAGAGATTGGAGACATGATTCGACACAACATGATAGGATGGCAGTCAGGTACTATGGATGATGTTTTGAGAAAAGCGAAATATTGCAGTGAAGAGATTGATACAAAACAGAAAAAGCTGAAAGAGAAAGCCATGTGGGCACAAGTAAAGGTAGCGGAACAGCAAGTGGCGCAAATGGAAAGTAAAAATGCAGGGAATCAAGGAAATTTTAAGGGTAAACCAAAGTTAGTGGGAAACACAGATGAACTAAAGAAAAAGCATCCTTGTTTTAATTGCGGCAAGTTAGGGCACTGGAAGAAAGAGTGTAAATGTCCAAGAGTTAATATAGAAAATAATTCATTGAATTTGCAGGTGCAGTTTGAGGTAAATCCACAACAGCAACAACAGCAGATAGCAAATCAGCAAAGTCAGGTGCCACAACCGCCACTGCCAAACAGTGTAAACCAGCAGAGATACAGTGCAGAGACAGGATTCAGCGGAGGTGAACAGGTAAAAAGACCGCAAAGAGTGAATGCTTGTCCTCAGTATTGGTTACAGGAAGAAGGTGGCAGTTAGTCGGGTGAAAGTTTATGACTGTGCCTGAGAGAGGGAGAAGAGTGTGTGCTTGGAGCCACTCTTGAGGTAGATCAGTCTGGTCCATTTGTGAACGGAAAGGGGAATGATGTAGAAATAACTTTCCTAGTGGACACTGGTGCTACCCGTTCTATTGTAAGATCAGTGGAAATTCAAAATCTTCCTCTCTCGGGAGAGAGCATCCAAGTTGTAGGTGTAGCAAATCGACAGATACAAACCCCACTGACAGAACCAATTGAAGTAGAAATTGGAAACTACAAAGATATGCATCGATTTGTGGTGTGTGACAGTAGTCCTGTTAATTTGTTAGGTAGGGATATACTGTGTAAAATGAATTGTGCCATATATTGATCACCAGATGGCATAGAATTGCAAACCCCAGATGAAGACAGTCTGTACAAAATGACAATGCCCATGATTGAGGCAGAGCAGAGCAAGTTATTTCCTGTTTTGATCGAGAAAAGATTCCTGTTGAATTGAAAGAAGTAATGGAAGAGAAAGTATGGGATTTCACTGGAAAAGATATAGGATTGATGAAAGGTGTTGATCCTGTAAAAGTTACAGTGAAAGAAGGTGCAAGCTACCCAAATATACCTCAGTATAAGATGACTGCAGAAATAATTGAGGGAATCCCTCCAGTGATTGACAAAATGATTGAGCAAGGACCTCTTAGAGAAATAGAAAGCAGCCCTTGTAATTCACCGATCATGGGATTGAAAAAGCCAAACGGAACATTTAGAATTGTTCAGGACCTTAGAAAGGTTAATAAAATTGTTGTCACATGTTGCCCGATTGTTCAAATCCAGCAGTGATTTTGTACCAAATTCCTCATGATGCAGAATGGTACACAGTGATTGACTTGTGCAACACGTTCTTTACTGTCCCATTACATTCAGAAAGTCAGCCAATTGTTGCGTTCCGATTCCAGAATCGTATTTTAGCATGGTGTAGGATTCTACAAGGGTATACTGAGAGTCCATCGATTTTCAACCAGTTGCTAAAGAAATCATTAGAAAGTTTGAACATGCCTGGAGAGTCTGTACTAGTACAATACATAGATGATCTTTTGATTGCATCAAAAACAAAAGATGCATGTGTAACTGACACAGTAGCATGGTTGAATCATTTGGCAGAAGAGGGACATAAAGTGTCTCCATCAAAATTGCAGTTTTGTCAGAAAGAAGTACAATATTTAGGCCATAAGATTGCAAAAGGAATCAGACAAGTCACAATAGAAAGAGTTAGAATGATACAAGGAATGCAACCACCCAAAACTCAAAGACAAGTGGAAACGTTCCTGGGAATGGTAGGCTATTGTAGACAGGTGATTAGTGGATTTTCACTGATTGCAAAACCATTACAGTGATTGACAAAAGCAGACATCAGAGACCCAATAGTTTTGACTAAAACTGAAATGGAAGCATTTGAACAGTTGAAAACAAAATTGTGTGAAGCACCAGCATTGGGAATGCCTGATTATGAAAAAGAGTTTGAACTGTACTACAGTGAGCGAGAAGGATGTGCATTGTCAGTATTAATTCAGAGACATGGAAAAATAAGAAAACCAATTGCGTATTTCTCAGCTGTTTTGGACCCTGTTGCAAAGGCTTTGCCAGGATGTCTGAAAGCAGTAGCAGCAACCAGTGTGAGTCTGGAGCAAAGTGAGGGAATTGTGATGGGATTTCCTGTGAGGGTGTATGTACCTCATTCAGTGGAGATTCTCCTCACAAGAGCAAAGACACAATACATGACCAACAGCAGAATGACCCGTTATGAAAAAGTAATTTTGGGAGCTGAAAATGTGACTATTGCCAGATGTGTGAATGTTAATCCTTCTACACTTTTACCTGACACTGTTGAAGCAGAAGTGAAAGGTGAGCTTGATCACAAATGTCTGGATGTTCTTGAGTATTGCACAAAACCCAGGCCAGATATTAAGAATGAACCATTACCTGAATCAGATTAGTGATGTTTGTAGATGGATCGTGTCTGAGAACAGAGAGTGGCCTTTTGAGTGCTGCTTATGCCATTTGTACAGTAGCAGAAGTGTTGGAAGCATCTTGTCTGAAAGGAATTCATTCTGCTCAAGTAGCGGAGTTGATTGCTTTGATACGAGCATGTGAACTGGTAAAAGAGGTGAAAGTAACCATAGTGACTGATAGTCAATATGGTTATGGAGTTGTTCATGAGTATGGACAACTCTGGTCTCAGGAGGTTATTTAACTTCTGCGGGAACACCCATTCGGAATGCTAAATTCGTGAAGACACTGATTGATGTAATTCAGCTTCCTGAAAGAATAGCTGTAGTAAAGTGTACAACACACAAAAAGAATGAGGATTATATTTCTCGAGGAAATAATTATGCGGATGCCATTTCAAAGCATTGTGCGAAAAATCTAATTTCAATCAATCGAGATAAACTGAAAGAACATGTTCCGAGTCCTTTGATGCTAACCACTGTAGTTGAGACATGGCAGGAAGTGAAGCAGATGCAGGAAGAGGCAGAACCAGAAGAAAAAGATATTTGGCTGAAGGCAGGATGTAGACAGAGGGAAGAAGAGGAAATTTGCGTTTACAAAGATGAAAGACCAGTAATGCCCGATCGCATGATTTCAGACATGACTCGAATGTATCATGGTCAAGCCCATATTGGAAGAGATGCCATGATTCGTCTTTTCAGACAAACTTGGTATAATCTCAAGTTCAGGATGATTGCTGAAAGTTTGTGCCAAAGGTGTCTAGTATGCCAACAATTTATTCTAAACAGAAGAACAGTTGTGAGTTTGGGAACCATAGGACGGGAGGGTGGTTCATTTACAAGGGTTCAAATGGATTTTGTGGAATTGGCCCCATGCAATAGGCTTAGATATGTTCTTGTGATAATCTGTTTGTTCTCCCGATGGGTTGAAGCATTTCCTACAAGAAGGAATGATGGAATAACTGTTGCCAAATTGCTATTACGAGAAATAATACAGCGTTTCGGATTCCCAGTGTCCATTGAATTTGACCTCGGACCACATTTTCAAAATGAGTTGATGCAAATGATTTGTGAAGCTCTGGACATTCGCCAGAAGCTGCATTGTGCTTACAGACCTGAGGCTTCAGGGGTAGTAGAGCAGGTAAATGGAACTATTAAAAAAAGAATTGCAAAGATGTGTTTGGCGACAGGACTTAAGTGGACAGATGCCTTGCCGCTTGTCCTGATGACATTGAGAAGTATTCTTGACAAGAAAACTGGACTAAGTCCACATGAGATTTTGATGGGCAGGGTAATGAGGCAAGCTTATGTACCTGTTGACAAATTGCTAACAATAAATGATATAATATTTGACTACTGCAAAAATTTGTCTGATATGGTAACTTCTGTGCTCCACCAGGTGGGACTGAGTCAAATGCTAAAGAGAAAAATCCAGCTCATGATCTAGTCCCTGGAGACTGAGTTCGAGTGAAGGTACATCGCAGAAGAAACTGTTTGGTACCTCGGTGGCAGAAGCCACGACAGGTAATCTTGGTCAGTACTACTGCAGTCAAGTGTGCTGGATTGAAGAGGTGGGTACATGCCAGCCACACCATCCGTGTGCCTGCACCTGAATACCCATACGATGGTGAAAGTACAACTGACTCTGATTCTGAAGCTGAATCAGAAAAGACTCCAGATACTGAAGATCGACAGGAACATCAACATCTGGAAGTATCAGAAGCCAGTTCTGCGTCTGAAGGTGAAGGTGGAAGGGAGATTGTGGAGATACCAGATTCCGAAGATCAATTTGAAGGTCGAGAATCGGTAAAGACAGACTCCAGTAAAGACACAAAAGCAAGTGAAGACAAGGTCATTGAAGTGGAAAAAGCTGAAGAGAAATCTGGAAACTCTGAAGGCAGGAACGGAAATCCTGAAACTGGGGAAGAGGAAGTGACTCACGAAAAGGATGAGATTCCAAGTACCAGTTATAAAGGTGTTCCTAACAGAGTAACAGAAAAGAAAGCTGAATCTGATGAAGACAAAGACATTGTAAAGATCATAATCAATGATAAAGTTGAAGATACTGAAAGTGAAACTGATGACAGTCAGATGAAATTATATTAAGAAAAAGCCCAAGAAAAATAGCTTGGAGAGTGGAGCATAACACAATAGAGCCAAAGACTAAGAGAATCTGGAAAGGAGATAATTGTCCTAAAGTAACTGGTGGATTGAGATTTAAACTTGTGAACAAAGCAAAAGAGGCAGAAGAGCAAGTGAATGAGATCCCTAGCCAGAGAGAAACACTGGGAAAGAAAATAGAAGTTGCTCAAAGGCCAAAAAGAGTAAGACGACCAAATCGGAAATACAAATCGCCTGAGTGGACTTATATAGTCCTACCACCCATTGTTGAAGTCAATAGTAGTCAAGAAAGCTTGAACTGCCCAAAATCAATTGGGAAAAGTGAGTAAAAGAAGTCCGCTTAAGAGAAAAATTGAATTGATATTCAAAGTATATAATATTAAGTAAAAGCCTGTAGTCCAGTGAGACGGATATTGTAAATATAGAAGAGGTCGGAGTTGACACAAGGTCGAAGAAAACTTGTTAGAGAAATAATTCATAATATAGATTAGAATAGAATTGACACAAGGTCGAAGAAACTCTGTTAGTGAATTGATATTGTGGAATCTATAGGTGACACAAGGTCGAAGAAAAATTGTGTTAGGGAAAATGCCTACTAATAATCATAAAACAAAGTGTTCTATTTTTAGAAAATGGTGTAGATGTTGTTCCATTTGTATGGGATTATTGATAATATTATGATCTGAAAGAGACACGTTAGTGATAGATTCCTTACCTTAGAATATCCCCAGGCGTCAGACTGGATCCGGAAATTTTTGCGTAGCAATACCCCTGCGCGCTGTTAGGCGTCGTCTGCGGCTCCGCGTCCGTCGTCGGCGTCGTGAGCGCCGGGATGACGTCATCGGAGTATATAGACGGCGCCCATGCGCGCTGACGTCAGTTCTTCTTTTTTCCGCGCCAGCTAGCGCAGATCCGGAAGAAGCTCTACCCCCAGTCACTTTTTGACTGAAAACTTTTTTGATCCTTTTGATCCTCTACTTAGTCGATTCTCGACTATCGGTGCCAGGGATGCCCGGGTTCAAGCCTTGCTCGAAGTGCGGCCGACTCATGTCGGTCACGGACCCCCATCGCCGGTGCCTGAAGTGCTTAGGCCTCGACCACGACGATCGAACCTGTGACGACTGCCGGGCCCTGACGTCGAAGGCTAGGCGGGAGCGGTCCCGCAAGCGTCTCGAGCTGAGGCAGTCGGCCCCGCGCCGCTCCAGGTCCCGGTCCCGGTCCCACGGGAGGTCGAGGGACAGGTCGCGAGGTCGGAGTCATCGACGCTCCGGGAGTGGTCACCGATCGTCTGGATCCAAGTCCTCAGGTAAGAGGCATGAGAGGTCGGAGCGACACCATCGGTCCTCCGACCCGCCCCGTCGCTCGCTCGATGCGACCGGGGATTCGGGCGACACCGCCCACGCGGCTCCGCGGGAGTCGCAAGCGTCGACGCCTGCCCCACACCTTCGGGTCCCTGGGCACGGCGCGTCGCAGGAGGAGGTCGAGAGGTACCTCATGGCCATGAGGGCCCTCCCTCCTCAGTCGGTTCCCGTGGCGCCTTCGGGCCGATCGGCTCCGTCTGGAGGTCCTTCCGGGTCGGGCGCTTCGGCCCCGACGACGTCGGGTACTTCGGGCCCGGCGCCGCTGGCGACTTCGGTCCCGGCGCCGCGCGACCTCGCTGGATCCGGCTCCGGATCCGGGACCTCGCCGGTCGACCTTACGACCTCACCGGCGCCGTCCCTTCAGGTGTCGTCCCCGGCAGCCGTAGTGGTTGCCGACCCCAATGCTTCCTACGGTCCGCCTCAGGCGTCGGAGGGGCGCCGCTGGGCGCCGATTCCGTCGGCCGTCGGAGAATTCTATCTCCACGAGGAGGCCCTGGCTGTTGATCCTGGTCTCCAGGAGCTGGGTGACGAGGAGCAGTGGGAGGGGTCCGAGGACCCTCTGGCACGTTATTGCCAGTCTCATCAGGACTGGACATATGAGCTTGGGGAGGCCAGTGGTATTGACACATCGCCAGACACTGGATTTACGTCGCCCCCGACTGTGGCTTCGGAGGCGGGTTCTGCCTACAGTGTAGTGTTGACGAAGGCAGCTAAGGCCCTACACCTTGAGCTCCCCGTCGCGGCCGTGAGGACTAATCTCCTCACTGAGGTACTCAAACAGCAGTCCGGCTCCGCGGAGCCCCTTCTGCCGTTCAATGAGGCCTTGTGTGACGTTCTACTGGGCACTTGGTCCAAGCCCGCCACAGGTCCCCCTGTGGATAGGAACGTGGCCAGACGCTACCGCCCGGCACCGGGCGACCCTTGCTTTTTGTCCACCCACCCCACCCCCGAGAGCCTGGTCATCCAGGCCTCCACTTCCCAGACCGCATTCCCGACGGCCCCGCCCGATCGGGAATCCAAGAGATATGAGCAGTTCGGGAAGAAGGTCTTCTCGTCTGTGAGCCTAGGGCTCCGGTCAGTGAACACCAACTGTCTCTTGGGCCGCTACACCCACACTCTGTGGGACACGGTTGCGGAGGTGCTGCCACAATGCTCTGAGGAGGTCAGGGCTAAACTCAGCCAAACCCTTGCGGACGGCCGAGATGCAGCACGCTTTTCCATCCGGTGTGGGCTGGATACCACGGACTCACTGGGCAGGGCGATGGCAACGACGGTGGCGGTTCGACGCCACGCCTGGTTGAGGTCCGCCAATTTCTCGGCCGATGTCCAGGCTACTCTCCTGGACATGCCGTTTGATGGCCGTCGCCTCTTCGGCGACAAGGCAGACCATGCGCTGGAACGTTTTAAGGACTCCAGGGCCACGGCCAAGTCCTTGGGTCTTGCGGCCCCACGCCAGCAATCGGGTGCCTTTCGCTCCTTTCGTGGCCACGGAAGGGGCGCCCCACCACGGACCGTCAGCCACGCGCCGCAGAATGTTCAGCAACGCGGTGGCGGCCGTGGGAACCGCCGTGGCGGTGGTCGGGGCCAGCGGCGAGGCCAGTCCACACCTCCCTCAGCAGCCCCCGCCTCAAAACCTTCCTAGTCCGAGTTTTCAGGCCCATGTGACGCCTGTGGGAGGCAGGGTTCGCCATCACCTCTCCCACTGGCATACAGTCACTTCGGACAGGTGGGTGCTGCAAATTGTCCGAAGGGGTTTCTCCCTCCCCTTCGAGTCTTCCCCTCCATCCATGCCGCCTCAATGCCACCGTGTGTCGGGGGATCACTTGCGACTTCTGCAAGAGGAAGTTTCGGCCCTCTTGGCCAAGGGGGCCATCGAGCGCGTTCCTGGGCCAGAAGTAGGACGTGGCTGTTACTCCCACTACTTTCTGGTACCCAAGAAGGGCAAAGGGGGCCTACGCCCTATCTTGGATCTGCGGAACGTCAACGGCTTCCTCCGTACGGAGAAGTTCAAGATGCTCACTTTGGCTCAGGTCCTGGCTGCCCTGGACCCAGGAGACTGGATGGTAGCGTTGGACTTGCAGGACGCCTATTTCCACATCCCCGTCCTGCCGGCCCACCGGCGTTACCTGCGGTTCACGGTAGGCCACGAGCACTTTCAGTTTACCGTGCTCCCCTTCGGCCTTACCAGCGCCCCACGGGTGTTCACGAAGGTGATGGCGGTGGTCGCAGCCCATCTGCGCAGGCAAGGGGTGTCAGTCTTCCCCTACCTCGACGACTGGTTGTTGAAGGCGGGCTCGCCCCAGACAGTCGTCAGCCACCTCCAGACTACGGCCGACCTCCTGCACTTGCTGGGGTTCTCCATCAATGTGCCGAAGTCACACCTGTGTCCCTCTCAGAAGCTCCTTTTCATCGGAGCGGTTCTCGACTCGGCGCAGTTTCGGGTTTACCCACCCGAGCAGCGGGTTCGGGATATTCAGGCTCTGATTCCTATCTTCGGGCCGTTATCCCGGGTCTCGGTCAGGTTGACGCTGCGGCTTCTGGGACTGATGGCCTCCTGCATCCTTCTGGTGCGTCACGCCAGGTGGCGGATGCGGGCTCTGCAGTGGGACCTGAAGTTTCAGTGGGCCCAGCATCAGGGCAACCTGTCCGATCATGTCCTGATCTCGGAGGGCACTGCGAGACAACTGCAGTGGTGGCTCACGGACCGCGACTGGGTCAGTGGCAGACCCCTCTCTCTACCCCAGCCGGAGCACGTAGTTGTGACGGACGCGTCCCTCCAGGGCTGGGGAGGCCACATGGGAGAGGCGGAGATCAGAGGCCTCTGGTCTCCGGCGGAGTCCCGGCTCCACATCAACCTTCTGGAGCTGCGGGCGATTCGTCTTGCACTGAAGGCATTCCTCCCCTCTGTCAGGGGGAGCGTGGTGCAAGTGTTCACCGACAACACCACCGCCATGTGGTACTGCAACAAACAGGGCGGTGTGGGGTCGTGGACCCTTTGCCAGGAGGCTCTGCGCCTCTGGCAGTGGCTGGAACATCAGGGCGTGACTCTGGTGGTTCAACACCTGGCAGGTTCTCTGAATGCCAGGGCGGACGAACTCAGCCGCCGGTGCATGATGGATCACGAATGGCGTCTGAACTCGGACGTGGCGCAAGGTCTCTTTCGACAGTGGGGAGAGCCTTGGTTAGATCTATTCGCCACAGAAGAGAACGCGCAATGTCAGCAGTTCTGCGCGTTGGAGTTTCCAAGGCGGCACTCGCTCGGAGACGCTTTTCGTCGCGAGTGGAGCTGCGGCCTGTTGTACGCCTTTCCGCCTATACCACTTCTGCCCAGAGTGCTGAAGAAGATCAAGCGCGACCGGGCCCAAGTTATCCTTGTGGCTCCGGACTGGGCTCGAAGATACTGGTATCCCGAGCTACTCAGCATGTCAGTCGATCCCCCGATTCGTCTGCCTCTTCGGGAGGACCTTCTGTCGCAGCAGCAGGGGACGGTCCTGCACCCGAACCTGTCCAGTCTCCACCTACAAGCTTGGAGATTGAGCGGCGGCAGTTGAGGCCATTTGACTTGCCTCCCGAAGTCTGTGACATCATTCTGGCAGCCAGGCGTCCCTCCACTAAGTCGGTATACGCCTGCCGGTGGAATAGATTTGTGGCATGGTGCGCAGCAAAGGCTGTGGATCCCCTTTCTGCACCCCTTTCGGAAGTGCTGCTCTTTCTTCTTTCCCTTGCCCAGCAGGGCTCTGCTCTGGGCACTCTTAAAGGGTACCTCTCTGCTCTTTCAGCCTTCTTGAGGCTACCTGATCAGCCTTCTTTGTTCAAGTCCCCTATAGTGAGTAGATTTCTGAAGGGCATCACACACATGTTCCCTCCTGTTCCTTTCGTGATGCCCCAGTGGGACTTGAACCTTGTTCTCACCTATCTGATGTGTGCTCCCTTTGAGCCACTTCATAACTGTCCTCTTCGCCTCCTTACGCTGAAGACGGCCTTCCTGGTTGCCATCACCTCTGCCAGGAGGGTGAGTGAGCTCCAGGCTCTTTCTTCTTCTCCGCCTTTCCTGTCTGTTCATCCTGATAAGGTGGTGTTGCGTACACGACCTTCCTTTCTGCCCAAGGTTGTCACGGCCTTCCACATCGGGCAGTCCATCACCTTGCCCACCTTCTTTCCGCCTCCGCATCCCTCGAAAGAGGAGGAGAGGCTCCACCGTCTGGATCCAAAACGTGCGCTCTCCTACTACCTGGACCGCACTCGCCAATTCCGGGTGGATGACCAACTCTTCGTTGGTTACGTGGGCGCGAAGAAGGGAAAGGCTGTACACAAGAGGACCATCTCCAGGTGGATCATCTTGTGCATCCAAGCATGCTACTCCATGGCGAGGAAGGAGCCCCCGGCTGGATTGCGGGCTCACTCCACTCGGGCCACGGCAACAACAACTGCCCTGGGCCGCGGTGTCCCCCTGCAGGACATCTGTCAGGCAGCCACGTGGGCCTCGCTGCACACGTTCGCAAGACACTACTGCCTGGACAGTCAAGTCCGGAGGGATGGCTTCTTTGGCCGTTCCGTCCTCCAGGACTTTCTGGTGTGATATTGGTTCGCAGACCCACCACCGGGGTTGGTATTGCTGGGGTATCTATTCTAAGGTAAGGAATCTATCACTAACGTGTCTCTTTCAGATGCACAAGTTACTACTTGTGTAACGATATATCTGTAAGAGACATTAGTTAGTGATAGATTCCTTACCGCCCTCCCATCCTCCCCGTTCTGCGAACCGATATTTAGGGTTAAGGTCATCCCCTTTCAGGGCCCTAGTTTCAATGGCACCAGTGTTAGTTCTATCATGGCTCTGCGTATCTGGCGCGGAAAAGCTGTGTTATCAGAACTGACGTCAGCGCGCATGGGCGCCGTCTATATACTCCGATGACGTCATCCCGGCGCTCACGACGCCGACGACGGACGCGGAGCCGCAGACGACGCCTAACAGCGCGCAGGGGTATTGCTACGCAAAAATTTCCGGATCCAGTCTGACGCCTGGGGATATTCTAAGGTAAGGAATCTATCACTAACTAATGTCTCTTACAGATATATCGTTACACAAGTAGTAACTTGTGCGATAATTTTAGCCATTGTTATTCCTTTCCAGGATAATTTAACAAAATTAAAATCAAATGTGAGTTTGAATTTGAATTTGAATTTAAAGGTATTTATTGAGCGCTCGTACACCAGGCGGTTTCATGGCGCTATTGAGGAGGATGATTCCTGAGGTGGATGGTAAAGCGGTTTAGATTTTAAAAGCCGTGAAAACAGAGTAGTTTTCACGGTCTTGCGGAACTCCAGGTAGGATGGTATTGATCTCATTTGGAGAGGTAGAGAATTCCAAAATTGCGGAGCAAGGACGGAGAACTTAGAGCCTCCCATTCTGCTCTTCTTGAACCTGGGCACCACCAAGAGGGACAAAGAGGATGAACGCAGTAGTCTGCTGGGGATATAGGGTTCGATTTTGGACTTGATAAAAGACGGAGCTGTTCCCGCAAGGGCCTGGAACGTGATGCATCCCATCTTAAAAAGGGCCCTTTCTCTAATAGGCAGCCAATGGAGGGATCTTAGAAGGGTAGTAATGTGGTGTGATTTGGGTAAGCCATAGACCAAGCGGGCAGCTTGGTTCTCTACCAGTTGGAGCCGCCGGAGGGCGTACGTGGGGGAGCCATTGTACAGAACGTTCCCGTAATCTAAACGAGAAAGGACCATAGCCATCAGGATCAATTTAAGAGCTGAAAAGGAAAAAAAAATGAGATCTTTCGAATAGTGCGCAAAGTAAAAAAACAAGAGGAAACCACCGTGCTGATCTGAGAGTGTAAGGTGAGTTGTTGGTTGAGGGTAATCCCCAATGTCTTAACAGAGGGAGAAGGAGAGGGGGGGACCAAAAGAGGGGGGGCAAAAAATAGGAGACCAAGGGTTGAGTTTAACGCCAGTGAGAAGAAGCTCGGTCTTATCAGGGTTGAGCTTGAGATGGTTAAAACTCATCCAATCCCCGATAAAGACCATCACTGACTGGAAATTATTAATAGAATCAGGAGAATCAGAGAGGTTGAAAATGAGCTGGAGGTCATCGGCGTAATTAAACACCGTGACCTCCATCTTCTGCAAGGCAAACATAAGCGGAAAGATATACAAATTAAAAAGAAGGGGCGGAAAGAAGATCCCTGAGGGACGCCACATTGCACTTTGCGGGCCTGGGAGGAAAAATTTGCCAGATTGACTGCCTGTGAACGATCGCTCAAAAATGAGCTGAGCCATGCCAGAGCAGAACCTCCAATGCCTGCCGCCTCGACACGGGAAAGAAGGATGGTGTGGTCCACTGTGTCGAAGGCGGCCGACAAGTCAAGAAGAACTAGTGCCTGTGGAAAGTTAGCGTCTAGCCCCTCTCTGAGTGTGTCTATGACAGAGACCACCACTTTTTCGGTGGAATGGAGAGGGCAGAACCCTGTTTGGCACTGTGCGAGATAGCCGCTGTCCTCGATGAAAGAACTGAGGACTTAAGTGGCGTGGCGTTCGAGGACTTTGGACAGGTAAGGAAGAAGGGAGATGGGCCGATAATTTACTAGCGCTGTTGGATCTGCGCCTGTTTTTTTAAGATTGGGATGATGGTGGCTGATTTGTGACAAGGGGGGACAATTCCTGACTTAAGGGTCTCATTGAGAAAGGTAAGGGGGGGAGGGCAGGTTAGGAAGATGTCGCGCAAGATGTAAGTCGGGCAGATGTCGGAAGGAGATCCAGACTTGACGCAAAGGAGCAAGGAGAGAAAGATTTCTTTAGACAGGGGGGCTATATGGTCGAGGTGATAGGTGTTGGGTGGTGAGTCGGGTTTAAAAAAGCTGGGGAGGGAGGAGGAATGTTGGCCTTAATGTCTGCAATTTTATTAATAAAAAAGTTATTCAATAAGCCAAGTGAGAAAGTAGAAGTTCATGAGACTCATGTGTATAAACCAGAGTTGCATCAGGATAGGTCTATCAGTGATTTCTCACAAAACACATTTTCAAAGCTATTGCTTGAGTATATCAACACCATGAATGTTGATGATTGCTATGTTTGCGTAAAATTGCCTGAATCAGTGTCAGAAGGTGTGACATATCATCAACTTCCTCTTACATATGGAGTAATGTGTAGTGTGATTGCAAGTTTGTTTTATCTGGTTGGAAAATTGGAAGACCATTATTCTAATGTAGATGAGATTTTTGCTAAATTAAGAATTGATAATTCATTGAACAAAAAGAGACCTGGAAAAGTTATGGGAGAATATTTCTTAGAAATAGAAGAATTGACTCATGAGTATGCTTTTAAACATAATTTGACATGTAAATTGAGAACTGAGGAAAATACTTTTCTAGATATGGTTGAAGAGAGAAGAATTGCTTATAAAAGAAGTGAGAAAGTAAAACATGAAAAATCAAAGTATTGGACATTTAATGATGAAAATCTGGATGATAAGAATGTGAATGTAGCCATAAACATAGATACACCAATGTTAAGGAAATTTTGTATAAGAAGAGACAATACTGTGTATAACAATTATTTTGTGGGTGCAAGTCATTGTAAAGACACTTATAGAATTATAGGGGGTTGGGGATTTAAAGGAGGAAAAGATCCTGTTTTCCCGGGTGTTTATTTTATTTGCGGGAATAGAGCTTATTGTAAGTTACCTGACCATTGGTATGGAACTTGTTATGTGAGTTTGGTATTTCCCAAAAATTTCCATGTAGATAGGGGTACTAATGGTAAACATGAGATAGGCAAAGTTCTTAGTAGAAAGAGAAGAGAGAGTGTATTAGAAATATTAGGTGATGTTTTTGGAGCACTGATAACAGTAGTGGGAATTTCATTCAATGCAAATAGAATCCGAAAATTGTCTACGATCGTTGATCGATTGTCAACAGATACTGCAGGAGGTTTCCTGATAGTTGATACTGAAATGGTTGCCATGAGAGCAATGGTAATGCAAAATTGACTTGCCCTTGATATAATTTTAGCAAAAGAGGGAGGAGTCTGTGGAATATTGAAAGTGCAACATTGTTGTACTTATATTCTAGATAAAAGTCAAAATTTAGAAAGGTATATTACAAACATTACAAATTTACATAAAGAGCTTGAACCACTGGAGGTTGAAGGTGTTCTTGAGAAATTAGGTAGAAGTCTTACAGCAATTACGCATTGTTTTCAGGACCTAGGTAGTTCAATAGTAGGTAAAATACTAATACCAATAACGATTATAGTAATAGTGATTTTTCTGATAAGACTATATTGTATATGCAAAAGTAGAAGAGATTTTAGAAAAACAATAAAGACGACAATTCAAGAAAGAAAAGCAAGAGAAAGAAAAAAGAATGAAATAGAGATGGAAGAAGTCAGGGAAAAGATTTTTAAAGAAATAAAGGAGAAGGATACTAGAGTATAGATTATACTAATATGAAGAACTTGAAACATGTTCTGCTAAATGTTCCCAAAATTTTGAGAGATGTTTGGTGATAGGATCACCAGATGAGGGAATTGATGGAGCGAGGTGGTAAAAGCAAAATTTTGTATACCCCTCTCGAAATCAATGTTTCTTAACGTTAACATTCACTAATGGTGTGATGTGTTTGAATAACCAACCTTAGAGTAATATGCATACATGAACATATGGGAACACTAATCTTGCTTGCATGATGCCATAAAATTAGCTAATATATGTTGTGAACTAATGCACAGCTTAATTATAAACAAACTCAATTTAAATGTGCTTATTGTACACGTTTTGTGCCAAGAAATCATTGGATATGTAAGTATAAAGGGCATATATGTGGCTTATTTGCTAGGTAACAACTAATAGGGAAATATTAGAATGGTGGGAGGTAAACAGAAGGGTTTCATTACCACAATTAACATGAATTTGTGTTTGTTTCTATGATGGTTCCAAAATGTGGCCTGTGGGGCCTAGTACGAAAATGGCCACACTGGTTCACTGCGAGCGAGTATTGGTCTGTGCATGTGCATCTAAAGCCTGCAAGCGCGAGTGAGCTGACTGTGCTTGGATGGGAGGTTCAAGGACGCCTTGCCCCGGAACATAGGAAGGGTGCCAAGCATGGACGATGTAATGCTCAGAGCTTGAGAACTTTTCCCTATGTTTCAAGTGAAGGAAGCTTCTAGGCCACAAACTGTCTTAAACAAAGCCCCTTTATTTTTCTGCTGCTTCATCGTGAAAAACATATTTTAATGATGAGGAAGTGCTCATCTACCCCAAACTTGTCCAATCAGAACACAAATTGGTGATGTTAGTTACTTTTTAGATAGACTAAGCTATAAAATAGTGTATAAAAACCCCTGATTTTGCTTAGAAGGGGTCGCTCTTTCGATTTCCTCTGGAAGTGCTGCCGGATTGAAAATCGATTCCTGGATGTAAGAACTTCTGTTTTATTTTGTTTTTCTTTGCAGGTCTGTTAGGATAAGATGAGGGTGTTAGCTAGGGATGTTAGAAGAGAATGAATTTGGAACAATCTGTTCTTTGCTACATTTTTACTAAACTTTAAATAAATGTCTATTTCTGAGCTTTAAAATAAATGATCATTTTTGAAAATAAAGTTAAAGATTCTTATTGAATAAAGAAATAAATAAATGCCTAAATGTCGGACATACTAAAAGTTTGCTTTGAATAAAAAGTAGATAAATGGAGAAGTAAAAGCTGGTCTTTGGTTTTTCCTACGCCTAGTTTTCGTTCTAGCAGATCCATTGCCATTATGGTGGTGTGTCTGAATAAAATGGTGTTTAAAATTGAAACTATGGTAAATTGCTTTACATTGCAGGTGTAAATAAAAATAGTTAAATAGGTTTAGACACTCCGCCAATGTTATAGTAGGACCCCTGGTTCGTTGCCCAAATCTTTGAAGCTGAATTAGATGAACAGAGTAAGTGTGCAGTGTAATGGGCCCCACTGTTGAATGTATGTGTGTTTCTGAGAATTCGGGGAAATGGCCATGGTGATTTAGAATATATTTTTGGAGTCCCGCTGTAGCATAACTTTGGACCTTACTGCCCCTGTTGCCTTTAGCCTCGATGATACAGAGCAATTGATTACCTAACACCTGCTAAAGCTCCTGGCCCAGATAAAATCCCTGGAGATTTGTATAAATCAGAGCCCTTGATCTGGTCTGTTTACTTAAATGTATTGTCAAATGTCATAGCAGGTGGGGTCAAGGTCCCGGACTCCTAGCTTGGGGCAGAAATTGTAACAGTTCATAAAAAAGGGTGATGCCAGTGAACCTTCAAACAATAGGCCGATCAGTCTTATTGACTAAGTCCCAAAAAATATTTGCTAAACATATTCTAGAGAAACATCTTGATCTGATGAATACTAATGAAGTGTTGTCTTCCCTTCAGGCTGGTTTTAGAACAAAGGTTAACACAATCAATCAGATTTTTAGGTTTACTATTATATATTGGAAATACGTTTTACTACAAAATCAAATACTTTATGTGGCTTTTATCAATCTTAGAGCTGCGTTTGATCTTATTCCTCGTCCAAATCTATGGCAAGCCCTGATGAAAATGGGGGTCCTAGGCAACCTTGTATATTTAATTAATAAATTGCATGAAAATAATTATGCTCAAGTTTGCTGGGATCTGAATGGGGAATTAACAGATCTCATTCCCTAGAGAGAGAGGAATTCGTCAGGGCTGTGTCCTGGCACCGACTCCATTCTCTTTATATATTAATGATTTCATAGAAATTTTAGAGCAATGCTGAAACGATTCCCCATTCTTGAATGCTAGAAAGATACCAATCCTTCTTTTTGCCAATGACTCCCTTCTTCTTTCTAAAACACCCATGACACTCCAAATTTTAATCGATAAATGTATACGTTTTTGTAATTCTAAGGGCTTAAGAGTAAAATGTGAGCAAAACGAAGTACATTATATTTGAGAGGACTAAAAAGAGGAGTCGCACTGTCTGTGTAGGCAGTGAGGCTCTTGAAAGAGTACACAATTTTGATTACTTGGGTGTCAGCCTTATGGACAATTATAGGTGGACAAAGCAAATGACAAAAGCACCTTAAAAATAGAGCATAGATCTAATGACATTTTAAGATTGTATAACCAAGCAACATCACGGGTAATCTCACCCGCCTTGAAAATTTATTGTGCAACAGCTCAGGGCGCGGCACTGTAAGGCGCTGGGATTTGAAGCTACGCCAGCCTTCACTTGCTGACATCTGTGGAAAACAATTTTATTAGTAAATTGCTTAGTCTGCCACTTAGCTCACCCCTTATCCCCATGTATTTTTATTTGGGTCTGAAAACAGTTGCCGATTTGGCGGTTTTCAAAATTTTAGTCTCTGGACCACACTCAAGCTTGAAGTTTATAAAGACTCACTTATAGATTTACTAAAAACCCTGGGAGCTAGGAATCTCCCATGGGTTAAATTTGACTTGGCGTGGCTGGGGAAACTGGGGTTGCAGAGCTAGTGGGATAACCTAACTGCGATTTGTAAAAATGATCTCAAGGTGATAAAAGCCCGATATTGGGCCTATATAAAATTGCAAGAGGTGGCTAGGACGCTTTTATCTTATTTTAAGAAACTGAGGACGAATTCTTATTTGTTGTATTGCATAACCTGAGATGATTATTACTATTTGATATATTTCCTCTAATGTGAAATGAAGTATAAGAGGATTGATATGTATCATGTGGTTTATGTGTACTATTGTATTTTGGTTTTGTACACATTGATGGTTATTCTTAACTGAATAAAGTATCTTTATTACTACTACTTCTAAATCCCAGACAGCCCGTGATTCCAGTTTTGGAAAGCCCGTTATTCTAGTTTTGAGCACTCTGCACTTTCGGGGACTACATCCCCAACAGTCCAATTGCCTCGTGGCGTCAATTCGTCTTTGCCTGCGCCGGGGTGCATAAAGCGGCTTCGGGCTCCTGCGGCGAGGGAGCCCGTGATTCTGGTTATGAGCACTCTGCACTTTTGGGGACTATATCCCCCAACAGTTCAAGCGCCTGGTGGTGCCAACGCGTCTTTGCCCGACGGGGGTGCATAAAGCAGCTTCGGGCTCCTGCAGCGCGGGAGCCTGTGATTCCCATTTTGAGCCCTCTGCACTTTCGAGGACTACATCCCCCAATAGTCCAACCGCTTGGTAGTGCCAACGCTTCTTTGTCTGCGCCAGGGGTGCATAAAGCAGCTATGGGCTCCCGCGCCACAGGAGCCCATGATTCTGGTTTTGAACACTGTGCACTTTCGCAGGCTACATCCCCCAACAGTCCAAGCGCCTGGTGGTGCTAACGCGTCTTTGCCTGTGCCTGGGGGGCATAAAGCAGCTTTGGGCTCCCGCGGGACGCGCTCGGGCTTGCCCGGGCTGCGCTCTGGCAAAGGGCGGGCCTGTCTTCGCCACTCAGAGCCTGAAGGAGGCTGGGCCACCCCTCCGAGGCAGTTGTTGGTGATACTGGACTTTGATGCTCAGCACAAAACAAGAGACTAAGGTCAGTGATTTAAGACTTCTTTGCCCTGCATTGCTGCTTAAGTACCTTTAAGCAGCTCGTGTCCTCTGGCAGTTGCCAACCTCTTGGTTCATCACTGATTCTATCACTCTTCCAAACACATCAATTGGAGCGTATTGTGAGATTTGACTGTGACCATCCACCATCAAGAAGGCCCTGCTTATATTTACGTGCCATTTGCAAATACGGGAAAACGTACCCGAGTACGGAAAAACAAATTCAACCCCCACAAACTGTAATTACAACGCCCTTTCAACCAACTTCTATCGACAGGATGCTCTAGAGGGCATTAGGTATAGTGGCCCCAGAAATTGAACTGGCTAAAAGGCGCTTGTCACTAACTCCAGATCTAGCCACACCCCTCATTAGCCATGATGCCCCGAGTTCCCTGTTAACCTTGGTCTCGGACTCTTAACACCTCACCCAAAGACACGCGCAATGAGCTGCGAAGTACATAGTGCTGAATTACATCCGGTGGGTACACATGCTAGAAAAGGGAAACCTAAACCAGTTGCAACTGTGGGGTCTAAACGTAAGAAAGGTCTAGCAGAACATGCAGTATATTGTGACTCTGGTGAGACCGGGACAGGGGCCTCTGCAAAAGTGGACATGGAGTACCCAGTTTGGGTGATTGTGAAGGATGAACGTAACAATTTATTGGAGCGGGTAGATAAGCTTTCATCTTTGGTGGGGCTACGGGTTGGTAAGACAGAAGCACTCATCAGGGGAAGTGACCCAGTAAGTCATCTAAATTTACATCCAGCCCCACTCCACTACTAGGCCGAAACACATGCCAACAAACAATACGATCACTGCCACAACTGCTAGCTGCGCAAATCAAGAGGTTGTAGGCAAACAAATGTATTGACGTTACAACGCATACATTTACAATGCATGCCTTTACAACACAGTTTTTACATCGCAACTGCCTTTACAACGCATTCTTTTACATAGCATGCCATTACATCACATTTTCAGAAACTACCTTTACAACGCATTCCATTACATCGCATTATACCTTTAAGATGCATACCATCATAATGCATACCATTACATTGCATTTAAGGTAAGTGTTGGATAGTATAGGGGTAATAATTACTATTCTAACTTCAGTGAGTGCAACAGTAGGGTGTTTGATAGTGTAGGGGTAACTCCAGTGAGTGCAAAAATAGGGTAAGTGTTGGATAGTGTAAGGGTACTATGCATTGTAATAGTATGCAGTGTAATGCCTGCGTTGTGGTGACATGCATTGTAATGACATGCAATGTAATGGCTGCGTTCTAATGACATGCGATGTAAAGGATGTTGCGATGTAATGACTGCTATATAAAGGTAGTGCGATGTAATGACTGCTTTGTAAAGTTTATTTCCCAGACAAACGCATGACTCATTCAGCTAGGACAGGAATGGATGAAAACAATCATTGCCAGGGACTCATTCAAGTGGCAGAGCCAGGAAGTAGTGGTAGGCAGCACATAGTAAGGCAGCAAGTGAGTAACTACACCGAACAGGGGTCCAGCCAAAGGGGTGGCGCAAGGTCTATTCCACAAGATGAAAGTATAGAACTAGGGCCATCCTTGCCATGCATTAATCTCACTCCGGTCTCAACTCCTTACGTCATCATTCTAACTGGGGTTCCAGAGTTAAACAAGGGGTGTAGGGAATCTCGCTCTGAATTAAAAAATAAATGCATATGTTGGCTAGCCAAGCACCAACAATTTTCCTATAGAGCTGTAGATCAAATTCTTATGACACGTAGGGTAGGATGGGTGGGCTGGAGACCAAAAGATGTCCCTGGGGACTGTGTCGTGATAAATTTCAGAGACCCAAAGATTGTGGAAACTTTGCTTGACCACAATTTCTGTAGGGAGTATGGGGGTATTAAGTCCCTCCCCTTGGGATACTTTTTCCCCCAGGTCTTATACCATACAATAGTAGGAAAGACTGATACGAGAGGAGGATGTGGAATCAGAACAAGCAATTCACAATCATAGGTCAGGATCAACCTAGCCCACTACTTTACAACTTACAGCTATCTATTAGATTTAGCACTCTAGAGTCAGTAGATTGACTTTTTAGCAGTGGACCCTTACCTGCGAGTTATGATACTCGAAAGGAGATACCGGGGGGCCCAATTCAACTGGGGGAAGTTGTACATCAGAGAGGGTCGTTTAACCAAAACGGGGACCAGCCAATGTCCTATGAGGGTGGACAGAGAGGAGCTGTGAGTAGAGCTCAAAAGCAGGCCCGCTTTAGCTCACTATTACCTGACCTATTGTCACAGAGCTCTCTGATTAATTGCCAACAAGGGGCAGTAGAAAATCTCCTACCCATTCCAGCCAGTCACTATGATACCAGCAATGGATCAAGGCTGGAGGGGCTGGATGAGATTAGCTAACCTCATCAAGGTTATATAATGAATCATGGTACACAGCCTCTTAGTCCAGCCAATCGTAAGGGCCCAAATAGGCTGTAATTTCTTTCCTTGAACATAGCAGATCTCTCTTCCAACTTAGATAACCCAGAATGGGGACTATTTATTGAACAATACGAGATCTGCATGTTCCTGGAAACATGGGCTTGGGTGGGTAGACATAGGTTGGGCTATGCTTCATTTAGCATCAACGCTACCCATGAGGGTAGCAGAGGCCTTCAGGGGGTCTGTGTATCTGGGTTGCCGACCACTTGGGTTGTGATGTGAAGCAGATAGAGACCTCCTCTCGTGACATCCTCTACATCTATTTGACGTCAGCGAAAAAAATAACTCTTAAAACGAGTAGACTTTGCCTCCTCGAGGACCCGGTGGACAGCGGTTAAGTTAACTGGCTTTTCTGTGTTCCGGTCGCAACAGACTTGGAAATCCAGCCTGTCCCCGTTTTCCTATGAGGCAAAGTCTACTCGTTTTACGAGTTATCTTTTTCGCTGACTCCAGACCCTGGAAGTCTACCAGCCTGACTGTGAGTTTACAGCCATGTTTTGAGGGCCGAGGGTTGGGTGCGCCTTAGCGAGTGCATACCGCCCAGGTTCTTCTTTCTTACCCCTTTTTGGTCCTGACGAAAACCTGGAAATCCCTTACACAGGTTGAAACATGTAGACCCAAGCATTTTCCACATAGATATAGTCGGTCAATTTAACCCACTTTGCTATCTTGACTTTGTTTTTAATATTGTCCAGTACCTTCAGATTAAAGTTTTATTGAAGGTATACTGCGCCAATTTTTAACATCACTTTTTGCACTACACTCAAAAAATACCCGCTCCACCGTATTTCAGGTGTCGAAGCACACCCGGATGGCACTCGCTATCTGGGTGGGACCCTGATGATGAAGCATGTCACCAACCAGGTTGGTGAGTGAGGGGTCTTCTAAACAAGGAACATCTTCCTTGTGTCTTCATCCATTCCACCATCTCCATTAGGACCACTACCCGGTTCTTTGGTGATACTCCTCCTTTTTGTTTACATATGGTTCCCTACTACCCTGGAGCTAACTTACGATCTTCCCTTCCTGATTCCTTCCCTGGTAGACCTCCTTACAGACGTAGACGGTCAAATTCACCCTCTTGTTCAGACAGGGAATTTGAACCTTCTTGCCTGGAAGGTGTCAGGAGATCCAACTGCCTCGCAAGACTTTCGTCGACAGCTTCAACTCTCCTTGACAAATCATGGGGCCCTGGCACACATTACCGGTATAACAACATTTCAAAAGTTTGGTTATGTTGGTGCTTGGAGAGGGACCTGGATCCCGTGGAGGCATCTATTGTTGATATAGTTAATTTTCTTGGAGAACAATTCGATAGAGGTCTGAGTTACAGGTCTATTAATTGTTATAGGTCCGCTATTTCCGCTGGTCATTCCCTTGTCAACAATAAAACGGTAGGTAAAAATCCTATTTGTAGAATACTTAAGAGTATCAGACTTAGAAGACCACCAAAACGTAGTTATCAATCTCTATGAGATGTTTAGTTAATTCTTGACCTTTTCTGTACTTGGCCAGATAACTCTCTTTTGAACAGAAAGAACTTTTCTTTCAAATTAGCTACTCTTCTTTGCTTGATTTCATGTCGAAGAGTCTCTGATGTTAAAGCTCTAGATATTTCCTATAGATCTTATGATATGTTTGGAGTTAAATTTGAACTGCATAGAAGAACCAAGACTATGTCTGATACTATTTTCTACCCACGCTTTGACACATGCAATAAACTTTGTGTTGTCCACTGTATGAAAGAATACGATCTGAGAATGAACTCTCTTCGCCCTTCTGGTGTGAGTCAATTGCTTATCTCCTTTGTTAAACCTCACAAAGGTATTTCTTGTGCTTCCATTGCAAGATGGGTTAAAATTGTTATGGGCCTTGCAGGTGTCCATCTGGATCTCTTCAAACCTCATTCCATCAGAGGTGCTATGGCCAGTAAGTCATTCTGGTCAGGTGGTAAGTTGGATGATCTACTTAA
Organism: Lissotriton vulgaris; assembly: GCF_964263255.1. NCBI lineage: Eukaryota > Metazoa > Chordata > Amphibia > Caudata > Salamandridae > Lissotriton > Lissotriton vulgaris. The sequence continues at coordinate 1,088,988,231 of NC_141685.1, forward strand.
AGCTGCTGATTGGTCTAATTCTAGGACTTTTGCTCATCACTATTGCAAACCAATCACTCATATGTCTGATGTTGTTTTACATGGCTACCAACATGCATAATGGTAGCCTCCGGTCTTGTAATGAAATTGCGATTCTCCTATTAACATGACTAGAGAATCTGGATTTCATTAAAGACACGGAGGCTAACACTATCCCTCCCACCCTTCCCTTGGGTGGTTGATGGTTGATTTTGGTTTACTGTTTAACTCCTATGATATTTGTATTTGAATACTTAACTTGCTCTTATGTTCTTATGTTCCTTTGCAGGATTGATCTTTGTTTATATTTCTGGATTGATTTACACCTTTTTCTTTTCAGATAACCTCTTGTGAGTTCATGTTCGTGACTCCTTTCCTATGGATCTTGGAGGTTTTGTTCATCCTTCATCTTTCTTGAAGTTGCGAAGTTTCGTTGAAATTTTCTCCTTTGCACCACATTTAAAAGAGGCTGATTGCCTAGTGCTTTCTGCTATTGTTTGGTTCAGAATGTTCTAATATGGAACTATTGCTTTGTGACATATGCAGCTGCTTGGGTCTGCAATTAAAAGATATAAGCATAATGTTAGCCTCCGTGTCTTTAAAGAAATCCAGATTCTCTAGTCATGTTAATAGGATAATCGCAATTAATGTTTACTCACGGCCGGTACGGCATGGCCATGAGTCAACAACTCTTGATCGGCTGTCTGCTTTCCTCCCTTCAATCCCTGATAACTTTTGGGTAATCATTTGTGGGGATTTAAATTGCCAGTTTGAACCATTGAATGGATTAATTACTGGCAACCCTAGTGCAGAGGATCTATATTGGGCTATTCCAGAGCCCAATATTCTTTCAACAGGGGCATGGACTCCACTGATGCTACAGATGTACACTCTTACCTTGAACCTCTCACTAAGAGTGTGCAATGGTTGCACAATCTCTTACACCCCGGGGAATTCCACCTTCAATAGACCAGGGCATGTCTCTATCCTAGATTATATTCTGGTAGACACATAATCCTGGCATAGGGAATTAGACTTTAAAATCATGCCCCGTCATGATGGCGACCATAATGCGCTCGTTTTAGAGGTAATCTCGCCATGTGCTAAGCATATTTCTGAAGTTTCACCATCATCTGATGCTAGAATAATCTTGTCCAATTGTAGGAGGAGAGTTCGCTGGGGGGACTTTTTAAATTCAAAGGAAAAGATGGCTTCTGTATACCAACTAGTCATCCCATTTCTTACGGTGGCAAATCAACTTATTTCATTTGATGGCAGCCCTGTTTCCCTCTCCGAAATCTCAAATAACCATCAAGACTAACTTTCTCCCATGGCCAATTTTTTTCATCCAATTAAGAGGTCTAGGGGGATCAAAAAATCTTGTCACCCATGGTATAATGATAGCTGTGGCATAGCTAAGTCAGATCTTATTGCAGCAATTAAAGCAAACGACAGGCCATTGGTGAAGGTAAAAAGGGCAGCCCCTAAATGTACCGTCGCCAAGTCAAAAAGTAGTTGGGAAGAGTAAAAAATGGGACACCCTCATGAGTGCCTTAAGTAATCACGATATGAGGTCTTTCTGGAACAGGGTCAATTCAGGTTCCCAATAGGGCAAACCGGCCATAGAACCTAATATTGGGGAAGATATATGGAAGGCACATTTTGAAGCTTTATACTCGAGGGTGGTGGATGAGGATGGGCCAGTGGTTAATATATCAAATCCCTGTGAGCTAATTTCTTTAGACATCCCTCCTATTTCCTTTAAAGAGATAACTGAGGCACTGAGTAGGATAACCCCCTCCAAGGCACCAGGTTAGATAAAATCCCTGGGGACCTCTTCCATTCCGAGCCAACCATCTGGGCCCCCTATTTGTGGTCTTTGTTCAACGCTATCTTGCAGGGCATGGCGATTCCCACCACCTGGGCCGGGTCTGAAATTATACCAATTTTCAAAAAGGGTTCATTGCTTTTACCTGTGAACTATTGCCCCATTAGCCTTATTGACGTCACTCAAAAAATATTCACCCATGTACCCTTGGGGCGCCTCCATTGCTGGATGGATGAGCACAATGTTCTCAGTCCCCTCCAAGCCGGGTTCAGAGCTAAGTTTTCTACAACTACCAAACATTTTAAGCTACAACTATTATATTGGAAATCGGTGTGTATAGAGGGTGGCAGCCTCCATCTAATATTTGTGGACCTAAAATCTACATTCGACCTGGTGCAGAGGGATAAGCTTTGCGCAATATTACTGGCTATGGGTGTTCCAGCATACCTCTGCCATCAGTTGAAACGTTTACATATGGGCAATTATGTATGAAAAAAATGTAGAACTTACAGCGCCCCTACCAGTAGAAAGAGGTGTTCGTCAAGGCTGTGTCCTGGCCCAAACACTTTTTTGCATTTTTATTAATGGCCTTGTTGAGTCATTGATAGCTGGCAAGGACATCGATGCCCCCAGGCTAGCGAATAGAAAAATACCAGATATGATGCTCGCTGATGACACCCTCTTGCTCTCAAAATCACCTCTGGGAATCCAGAGGTCCCTTGATATTTTTTGTGTCTTCTGCAGAAACTGGGGTCTGGAGATAAATCTCCAGAATACTAAGTATATGGTATTTACTGCAAGCAAAAGTACTAGGTCGAACCCCCGATTAGATGGAAGAGCACTAGAGAGGATGTTCATTTTTTATTACCTCGGGATAACAATCACAGAAAATAAGAACTGGGGTGTGCAAATTAAGAAAACATGTCTAAAGCTGCCCCAGACAACGGGGGCTGATCAAGTTCTCTAGGAGTTCTACCCATAAATTTTGTGGGCCGGCAGTGGAAATTTATAAAATCCAATCCAGGGATGCTGCCCTGTATGGTGCTGAAATATGGGGCACCACCCATTTTTCTCGTTAATGACTGCCAAGAACTCTTATTCCAGGCAATTATTGGGTTTTCCCTCCAGCACCCCACTAACACCTCTCCGCATGGATGTTGGGATTAGACCTATTGCAGACTAAGCCGCTCCAACACCTCTTTAATTTTGGCGACATCTGTGGAGTACTCCTGAATTAGTCGCATACAGGGATGAGTTGAGAGAAGTCTTGAGCCTACATGGAGCGGATAAATTACCTTGGTTGGCGTACATTAGAAACATCTGTGTGGCCATGGGCAGGGGGAACCTACGGGATCATGCTGAAGAAACTTGCATTGCAATTTCAAGAAAGGTCTTGATTGAGAGCTACAGAGAACTCAAACTTGCCCAGTTACACAGGAGGGCCACAGCTGGCTGACTGACCTTACAATTCCTGGGAGCAAAAGACCACTATAGTCTAGAAGCTGTTTTAGATGACATTCAGCCACTCCTGGTCAAGAAACTGCATTTGCAGTTTAGACATGGGCGCTTCGGTTGCCCACCTTCAGAAATAAGTGGGCGGGTTCTTCCAATTTAGGCTGCCCAGCTTGCAATCATTCAGAAGAAACAGAAATTCATGTGTTATTCTTCTGTCAAAGTTACAAGAGGGTAAGGAGCCGATGGCTGCTTCAGAACATGGATGAATGCCTCATCAGACCCAGACATCACCATTGCCATCCCTGAAGGATACAAGATTATCCGCAAGGACCGCGTCAAGCATACAGGAGGTGGCATCGCCATCGTCCACAAGAATTCCATTCACATCACAACCAGCTCAGATGACAACCTCACCAGCGCCGAGCACCTTCACTTCCAGATCCACACCGACCCCAAAACCACACTCAGAGGCACCCTTCTCTACCGGCCCCCGGGCGCAATTCAATGACGATATCGCTGACTTCATCACCACACACGCCCTCCCCTCCGAGGACTACATCTTATTGGGAGATCTCAATTTTCACCTGGAAAAGAGCAATGACAACAGCACCACCACCCTTCTGGACAACCTCGCAAACCTTGGAATTAAACAACTTGTCACTTCCCCCACCCACATTGCAGGTCACACACTCGACCCTATCTTCACCTCCAGCAACTACGTCTCTTTCAGCCACACCACAGCTCTTCACTGGACGGACCACAGCTGCGTTCACTTTTTCTTCAATAAGCCCACAATCCACCACCACCCTCAACCCACCCTGCGTAGAAATTGGAACAAAATCACCAGCGACCAGATCTCTTCATCGCTCCTTCAAACCCCTCCTGTCCACTCCTCTAACCCCGACCAAGCAGCCATTAACCTCACCCAATGGCTATCCAAAAGCGCCGACATCCTAGCACCGTTGAAAAAACATCAAAACAAACTAAGCAGCAAGAAGGCCTCCTGGTTCAACGATGATCTTAAGAAATCCAAGAAACTCTGCCGCTCCCTCGAGAAAGCATGGAAAAAAGACCCAAACTCCAACACCAGAGACGCCTTCAAAAACGCCACCCGCATACACCACCAACTAATCCGGTCCGCCAAGAAAGCCGCCTTCAAAGACCGACTAGATAACAACGCCCACAATAGCAAGGAGTTATTCAACATCGTCAAAGAATTTACCAACCCATCAGCAAACTCCAACGACATCACCCCCTCTCAAGCCCTCTGCGACTCCCTAGCCTCCTTCTTCCACTACAAAATTGCAGACATCCACAACAGCTTCGACAACCGACCCGAAGACCTACCCACCCAATCTTCTGCAGGACCCTCTCCCCCCTTGAACATCCTTAACGACTGGAACCCAATCTCCACTGAGGACACCATCCGCCTGATGAACTCCATCCACTCAGGATCCCCAACTGACCCATGCCCTCACCACATCTTCAACAAAGCAGACTCCATCATAGCACCACACCTCCGAGACGTCATCAACTGCTCCCTCAACTCCGCCACCTTCCTGGAAAGCTGGAAACACGCAGAACTCAGCGCCCTTCTGAAAAAACCCACAGCTGACCCCACCGAACTCAAAAACTACCGCCCCATCTCGCTCCTTCCTTTCCCGGCCAAAGTCATCGAGAAAGCTGTCAACAACCAGCTTGCCGCCTTTCTCGAAAGCAACAAATCCCTCGACCCCTCACAGTCCGGATTTGGAGCCAAACACAGCACTGAGACCGCACTCATCGCAGCAACAGACGACATCCGAACCCTACTGGACAATGGAGAAACAGTCGCCCTCATCCTCCTTGACCTCTCCGCAGCATTCGACACAGTCTGCCATAGCACCCTATTACAGCGCCTCAGTAACATCGGAATCCAAGGAAAAGCACTGGATTGGATCACCTCCTTCCTCACCGGAAGAACTCAGAGAGTCAGGCTCCCCCCTTTCAAATCAGAGGCCTCTGAAGTCATCTGCGGCGTGCCGCAAGGATCATCACTCAGCCCCACCCTCTTCAACGTATACATGAGCCCCCTCGTAGCCATCATTCGCCAACACAATCTCAACATCATCTCCTACGCTGACGACACCCAACTGATCCTCTCACTCACCAAGAACCCCAACACCGCCAAAAACAACTTACACGAAGGAATGAAAAAAGTAGCCGAGTGGATGAAACACAGCCGTCTGAAACTGAACTCAGACAAAACAGAAGTCCTAATCTTAGGTACCTCCCCCTCCGCCTGGGACGACTCCTGGTGGCCAGAGGCCCTCGGAAAAGCACCCATCCCGACGGACCACGCACGGAACTTGGGCGTCATCCTGGACTCCTCACTGTCAATGACCAGACAAGTCAACGCTGTCTCATCATCCTGCTTCAACATTCTTCGCATGCTTAAAAAAACTTTTCGCTGGATCCCCACCAAAACTAGAAAAACGGTCACTCACGCACTTGTTACGAGTCGCCTGGACTACGGAAACACCCTATACGCCGGTTCCACCGCAAAACTCCAGAAAAAACTCCAACGCATCCAGAACGCCTCAGCCAGGCTCATACTTGATATCCCGCGTAAAGAACACATCTCTGATCACCTGAAAAACCTCCACTGGCTCCCCGTGAATAAGAGAATTACCTTCCGCCTATTAACCCACGCACACAAAGCACTTTACGATCTTGGACCCGAATGCCTCAACACACGACTGTCTTTCTACACCCCCTCCCGTCAACTACGTTCCTCCAACCAAGCCCTGGCCACTGTTCCCCGCATCAACAAAGCCACCATGGGAGGTAGATCCTTCTCCTACCTGGCAGCCAAAACCTGGAACTCTCTCCCCACTCACCTTCGGCTTACTCAGAACCACCTAGCATTCAGAAAGCAACTTAAAACTTGTATATTCGACAAGTAATTTTCCCCCTTCCTCAAGCGCCTTGAGACCCTATGGGTATGTAGCGCGCTATATTAATTTCTGACTTGACTTGACTTGACTTGTTGTAAGGTATATAGGCTTTTGAAATACAATACCCACCTACCTATTGTGTTTTCTACATCACATTTTTTATTCTCTATGTGGTGCACCCTTACGGCTATTTTAAAGAAGAACCTATGGGTGGGGCAGGTCCACTATTACATTTTATGTAAATAGGGCTCAAATTCTTCTGTATTCTCATCCCAACTTATTCATCTGATGACTTTTTTTAAATATTCCTTTGTATGTGTTGTATAAATTGTTCTATGTACACTTTTATACTTTGGTTATCGTTGAACGCTGCTAGATGAGGGCCTCCATGACTGCACTAAAAATGATGGTTATGGGCAATTTTAACAGCCCTTGCACTGTATAGGTCTTGCATACGCACTTTAAAGAGTGAGGTTTAGGAGCCAAGCAAAATCTAAGATGTTGCTGCAGTAAGCACATGCATTTTATTGAGATACATACTCATCGACTGCCCTCCATATTCAAGACAGGCACGTGGAATAGTAGAACAACTTAGGATCACTGGAATGGTCCTTTTCCTGTCTTGGCATGGTTTGTGTATTTAATTGATTTTTGTCGTTATTAACAATGCATATGCTTTTATGCTGTCCGAATATATCACAAGCGCAGTAATATAGCGCTTCAATAGATGAGTGATGTTTGCTCTTTGCACAACATATTCATTTTATTGCAGTACATCTTCTGCCTAACAAAATGTTTTTTTTGCTGTTTGTATATTGCACAAATTATTTATGGCTTTTATATCCAAGGGTTAATTTTCGGTTTATTGTGATTTGCGAGAGGATGAGATGATTAAGTTAAGTAACATGCATACAATTCTCACCATCAATGTGCTATTTGGTGCCTTATGTAGAGCAATGTTTTTTATATTTTATTGAATGTACTGTACTGCATTTGTATTGTGCTCTTATGGCCATATAGGCCAAAATAAAGTTTTATGACGATGATGATATGTATCATGTGGTTTATGGGTAATATTGTATTTTGGTTTTGTACACTTTGATGGTTATTCTTAACTGAATAAAGTATCTTTACTACTACTACCTCTCAATTTCAGGCAGTCCCTTTTGGGTTTCGGGCCCTTAGGATCACAAGGAAAGGCGATGATCCATAAGGAGTGCTACATGTGCACCCCCTGATGATCGTGACATCAAGACTTACCCTGCAAAACCATCTCTACCAGATGACTCCACAGCATATCACGCTGTAATACAGACTGCGGCTCAACACCACAACTTCGGATGCAAGTCATTGATAAGCAATCATATTTCCTAGTTGAGATCCATTCTAAGAGTGAATGTAGCATTCAGTTCTTTACCCATGCTAAAGGCATCCCCTGACAATTTTAAAGACCTACTTTTCATTAGGGGTCATGTTCCACCAGACTCTCAGGTGGTGCAAATGGCAAGAAAGAAGACTTCCGCTCAGTCCATGGGGTATGCCCCACTCCTGGATAAAGAAGGTAAGTGCATAGAGGCTGCAGGGAAATGGGTTGCAGTAGGTTCCGCCACAAATTGGTGCTTCACAAAATCTGTGCCATTACCATGTAAATATCCGCTGCGCATGAAACGCTGCAGACACTGCCTTACGTTATGTAAATACCAGTGCATTTCTTCGTAGGCATGCTATGCTCCATTTATCATGTTTTAAGCTGGAGGTGTAATATCACCTCCTCAATGTTCCATAAGATTGGGAACATCTTTTTTAGTCCCCAGTTGGATGAAATGTTGGAGAAAATAAAGAGACCTGGATATTGCCAAATTAATGAGGGCCCTAGCAGCAATCATTTCCTGGGACATTTTTGTAGACCACACCCAAGAGGGGCAACTAAGCCAAGCCAAATTTCCCAGCCACAGACCTACCACAGACAACAACAGAGTTTTCATGATCTCCGGAGGATATTAGATGGGCGAGGATATATAGGGAACAACAGTAGGGGTAATGGCAGAGTTGAATCCCCAAAGAGAGTGTCCGCCTCTAAACACTGACCCCAATCACAGACCACTAGTCGGGGTAAGGATAAGGGCTTTCCAACCCCACTAGTTGGAACTCACCTCAGACCAATGTATGCTAACAGTAGTCCTGTAGGACCACTGCCTGGAATTTCATACCATTTCTCCCAACAAACAGCAACATAATGGCAAAGGGTATTCAGAAAGCAATATCTTGCCCTTCTAAAGGAGGATGTTCCAGCCCTCTTCGAAAAGGGCGCCATACAACCCATACCCCTAAACCAATGCTGGTGAGAGCGTATACTCCATGTACTTCCTCATACCCAAAAAGGACAGAACCTGCCTCTCTTCTTAGACCTCAGGCTGCTCAACCAACGTCCATCCAATGCTTTGATAAGTAAACTTTATCATGGTGTTAGATCTCAAGGGCACCTACTTCCACATCTCTATCCATCCAGCACATCAAAGGTACCTCCGATTTGTGGCAAGTAGTCTGCACTAAACAGTTCACAGTACTACCCTTCAGGGTCACAACAGCCCCAATGATCTTTATCAAATGTCCATGTCTTCCATTATTTAAATGACTGGCTGATCAGGAGTAGCAGCAGAAAACAATGCCTAGCACACACTCAGCCAGCATTCAACCATTACACCATAAAGGATTTACCATAAATGTAAATAAATCTCATTAAAAAATCAAAATGTCAGACTGTTCCTAGGGTGAGTCCTGAATACTATCAAGGGGAAGGCTTACCCCAACCAACCGAGAGTGATGGCATTCTGAAAGCTACTGCTGCTTTTTAGTCGTCTGGCTCATTGCCAGTAAGAACTTTAATGAGAATTCTTGGGATGATGGCATCATGCTTAGCAATTGTTACCAATGCCAGGTTACAGTGCCTTGCCAGTCGATTGCCCAAACTGGAGGGTTAACTTTCTGCATTGGTCGAACACTGTAGGATAGTAGGATCTGCTTACTATGGTTACCCCCACTTTTTGCTGGTTTTTCACTGTTTTTCGACTTTAGTCTGGCTGGGGCCCTGCTATCAAGGACCCCAGCGTAGCTGCTTCCTCTCTAAATTGATTGCATGTACTTTAGGTACACTCCAGATTGGTTACTGGGTTACCCTTGTGAGTCCCTCGTATATGGTACCTTAGATACTAAGGGCATAGGTACCCCAGAGGCCTACCAGGGGCTGAAGCATGTATTATGCCACCCCTGGGAAGCCTTCCAAAATGGCACCACAGGTCTGCTACTGCAGCCTGTGTAAGGTGGTGCATGCACCTCTTACTAAGATATAGATTACCTATGTCTACCTTTAATCATTGACACATATAAACCTAACCTATAAGTCACTCCACTGGCAGGCCTTTTCAATCCTGAATGCAGAGTGCTTGGTTTTGTGTGAGAGTGCCCATGCATGAGCAGGACCCCTCTGCAGCGTTTGGAATCTATTCCCTGATGCTGTTCTGTGATACGGCCAGACCATATACTGTTAAGTGCATTATGACCTCGCGGTAAATGCTAACTTTGGGATGGCTGCATGGAAACATGTCGTATTTGGTGTCAAGCACTTTGGAATCCTATCCCCCCCACCCCGCCAGTCCTAGCGGCGGCGGTAGAATTCCACCCTTCTAGAGGGAGAAGACATGTACACACTTACCTAACCTGTAATAGTTTAAAAGAACCTCAGCATCACAAAATGGATGCTGCAGCCACAGACACGAGTCTGACCTCCTGCTGCTGGACGAAACTTCAGCAGGGGAGGCCTGGACAATAAGTTTCCTGTCACAGGAAGGTGTAACCACCTCCCAGACAGGCTTTAGTGTATTGGGGCTGGGTGGGTGCATTCATAGAATGCTGTTCAGACAGTGCTGGGGGCACACTTGGTGTCCCTGTGCATACCCCAGTTCAAACCGGTTGCAGGGGCACTCTGCCCCTGCTCTGGCGTGAAACTGGACAAAGGGAAAGGGGTGTAACCATCCCCTCCCTGGGTCCTCCCATAGGTGGGACCCTAGAGTAAGTCCAACCCCTAAACTTAGTATAAGTATAGGAACCCAGTCCTTAAGACTACACCTGGACGAAACTCTGTAACATATATCCTGGAACTTCGACATTCTATTTCGACTAGAAGATGGAAGAATCTCCCATGGGGTCAAGGAGTGACTCCCCTGTTCAAACAGGCACCAAAGAAGCATCTTCACGGTCTGCATTTCCAAGGCTCCCGCCGGATGCTGACGGATTTGCGACTCAGGACATGGACTTCCAGACTTCTCAGAGGCTGACACGAGATCCCAGCAAAGCTGAGACACGAAGCCCTCACGAGTGGCGTGGAACCAGAACCCCTGGACAAGGTGCACATTTGTAAGTACATCGACCTCCCGAGCTTTCCCGAAGTTGTGCGTTGGGCTACTTGTAGTCCAAGCCCGAGCACCATTTGCACCGAAGAGTGTGGGCCTACACTCCACGAGTGTTCCATGGGCCTGCTTCTAGGATTTTTGCTTGAGGCTGCTTCGCGATCCCTGGCCCGTCGACTGGTGGGTCCCCAAAAAGATAACTCTTCTGTTTCTTGGGCTTTCCTGGTTGCTCCAGATGTGCCCTGACCCCCCTCCAAAGGATGAGTCCCTCAGACCTTGCTGGTCTGCACCAAAGCCAATCTTTGCTTTCTGCATTGGGTTGCTGTTGCCAAGGCTTGTTGGGTCCAATCCGGATACCAACACTGCAGCACTTGACATCCTTTATGGGACAGCTCAAATCCAGCTCCTGGTTGTAGTCGACGCTTCCTGGTCCTCGTGGCTGAAGAATCAAGCTTCACCTTCTTCACCTGAAATCACCCGACATCGGTGGGCATCTGCTCATCGCCTTCCTGGTTACTGGCAAGTGACCCAGACTCTGTCCTCTCTGATTTCAGGTTCTTAAGATCTCCAATCCACTCATTGATACATCCTGACACTTTCGACTTGATCGCCAGCAGCACTTTGCAGCAGCTCGCCATTGAAAACGACTCCGAAACCCGACATCAAAAGACACCTATGCACCGGCTTCTCTGGGTGAGGTAACTCAAGTACTTCGGTGCTCCCGTGGGTATTGACTCTAGAACTGCCTAGTTCTAAAGGGGTTTGCTCCAAGTCCTCTACCAAGTGTCCTTAATCTGTAATTTTCCAACCGCGACTTTCCCCATAGAAGTTAATGGTGATTTCCGGCTGTGTTTAGACACTGCACGCGTCCCCTGTGTCACTACCTTGGGTGATTCCTGGTGGCCCCAGCGGTTCTGAAGGCTCTAGGCCTTGTATCTATGTCAGTTGTGGTTCTTATACCACTTTCTTAATATATGGTTTGGTACACCCCTTGGGCTCAACATATTTGTGCTAATTTACTGTGTGCTAAATAAGTTTATCCTATGTACTTTTGCCTATAGCTTTATACAGAGACTAGAGGGATGTGTTTAGAATAAATACATATATTTTATATATACATCTGGTGGGGTTCTCCTTTCATTTGGTCATTCATGAGATTATAGACTGGTAAAACAAGCTGCTTTACATTTCTTCAAGACTTAGCCTGAAGGCTGCTCTCCACAGCTACTACTAGGATAACTTTCTATATAGGTTGTCTTTAAACCTGCCATCAATAAGGGTCGATTGGACTGGTGCAAGGTGCCCACTAGAATAGTGGACAGCATATGCCAGGCCAACTTCTCACAAAGACCAACTAACTGTTACTGAGCAGGCCTTTCTTGGACCCTCTTCTGCAAGTGACCATTACGACTCATGCATTGCTGATAGGATGAGGCGCACATTTTGGTGACATAACTGTGCGATGTACATGGACTTCTCTCCAACTGAACGGGCAAATCAATTACTTGGAACTATTATCCATTTCTCTGGTGCTCAAAACCTTTTATAACTGTGTCTTGGGCAAAGTAAAACCTTTTCAAGATGGACAGGTCTGGAAGGGCCCTTGGGCTCAGCTCCTGGGCTCTGAAGGCTCCTGGCTGGACGCAGGGCCCGGGGTCAGGGTTTTCCAGGGCCTGGTCTGGCGGCAGAGGATGAGCCCTGTGCAGGGTTGGGTTGGTGGCAGTGGGGTCCTGCCACCTTCCTTCGGGTGAGAGCTGTATGACACGTGCCACACGAGGGCTGTTGACCTGTGTGTTCATCTCCCTCTGAGGGTACTGACTTGCTGACAGGTGTTGATGCATCTACCTGGGGTGGGGATGCTGAGGGGTTCAGTCCCTTCGGAGGCGCTCTCTATGTAAAGATCTGCCAGGGTGTTGGGGTCCGACACAGTCTCTAGACAGCGGTCATGGAGTATAATGAAGGACTGCCATACTTTGTGAAGATCCTGAATACGGAATCCGAGTTCTTCAGCCAGGGCATGGATGAGGGTTTTCCAACAAAGGGAGGACTGTGGAGAGGGCTGCTTGCACGTGGCAGTGAAATGGATGTCATGTTAAGTGTTAACTGTTAATGAAGGACAAGAGAACTAGTGTTATATACTATTATGTAATGCATTTACTATGCTGGTAATGTTATTTTTGTGTCTCTAAGATCAACGGTGTAGCTCAGTTACCTGAAATGACTGTAGTTATTAGAAATGAGTTTGCTTAGGTTTAAGAATGTTTACAAAGTTAACATCTATAAACTGGCATATTTATGCTTAAACAGGAGGCAATGATTTTTTAACATTGTGTTTTTGTCAGATGTTCTTCCTGTGCCTTTGCAGCTTTATGGGCATTTAGAATATAGAGGCAGTTGGACTAGTGGTGTGAAGTTGTCCGTCATGAATTACTAGTGGAGTCTGGGTGACAGATTTAGAAATTGGTATTTAGCGCTTAAGTTTCCATACTGATTGTGTGGATTCTTTCCTGCAGAGACTGCAAAAGGGAATACTGTAGGAAGCTAGCTCTTTATATGATCTACCAAAAAGAGTTACATTGTGCAATGAGTCCAGGTATTCCATTACTAGTGGACAGGAGCTTGCTCTAGCAATCCCAAGGTGCTCTTCTGGGGGTAGTGTTGTCGAGAAGCCTTAGGCTTATCATAGAGGAGTTTTAGACATCTGCAAATACATACAATAGTCAATAAATGATGCACAAGACTCAAGAATATCCAAACCAATTTATAAAAATAGTATATATATATATATAATTTTTTTATTTTTTTCCAGGCATCTGAATTTAGTATGGTCAGGTAACTATGTTTTACAGGAGACATTATCCAGAAGCTGCAATGGGATCCTATCGGAGGAAAAACAAGTATGGCTTTCAGGTACAGTACAGCGACTTAGGAGACCAGTCTCCTGGACTCAAGGTGACTTTGGGGCAAGGTCCAAGGCAGATCTAGCTGGTCACCTCCAGTGGCAATAGGACGGCAGGGTACAGTGGTGCAAAACAGTGTTGGACACCCAATGTTAGTCAGTGGGGATCGGTCTGGGCAAAAAGGGGCTACAGGTTTGAACTGGGAGGCCAGTTGGGCTGAACCTATAAGAGGGCTCAAGTCTTGTGATGCTACGGGACGTACGGACACCAATTGTCCTCTTCTCCTCGGGCTAGCCATGTGCCTAGGGTTTTTGAGGGGTTTGGGTTCTTTGTCCGGGAGCACGCGTGGTAGAGGGGGCCTGCACACAGAGGCTTCAGGTAGCTTCGGAGAGTTCATGAAAAGTGAAACCAAGGTGGACTGGGCCAGTCTCTCTCTCTCTCTCTCTCTCCCTCTCCCTCTCCCTCTCCCTCTCCCTCTCCCTCCCCCTCTCCCTCTCCCTCTCCCTCTCCCTCTCCCTCTCCCTCTACCTCTACCTCTACCTCCCCCTCCCCCTCTCCCCCTCCCCCTCTCTCTCTCTATCTATCTCTCTCACTCTCTCCCTCCCCCCCTCTCTCTCTCCCCCCCTCTCTCCCTCTCCCTTTCCCTCTCCCTCTCCCTCTCCCGCCCCCTCCCCCTACCCCTCCCCCTACCCCTCCCCCTCCCCCTACCCCTCCCCCTCCCCCTCTCCCTCTCCCCTCCCCCCTCTCTCTCTCTCTCTCTCTTCCTCTCCCTCTCCCTCCCCTCCCCCTCTCCCTCTCCCTCTCCCTCTCCCCTTTCCCCTCCCCCTCCCCCTCCCCCCTCTCTCTCTCTCTCTCTCTCTCTCCCCCCCTCTCTCTCTCCCTCCTACATGTTGGCACTGTTAGACCACTTTGACTCGGATGGGGGGTCTCAGCGAAGTGGGGCTTGGTGGTATCGGGGTTTGGTGGTTCCGGAGCCCTCGCAATTCTTCTTTGGGTGCATACAGGAGAGCAGCTCTACAGGAGTCCCAAGGTCTTTGTCGAATACAGGCAGTCTTCCCAGGCCTTGGAGGCATGACAGCTTGCAGGACGAGACAACTTTGGCACAATTTGAAGGGGACCAGCAGACAGGCTGGCACGGCTGGTGCCAAGTCAGTTGCTCCTTTTCAGTCTTTGCTTTCCCAGCTCTTTGGTGTCCTTCTTGTTCATAGGTCAGCAAGATCTCCCTTTCTGGTGCTAGGAGCTCCCCTAAATTCTGAATTCAGGAGAGTGTAGGGTAGTAACCTGTGGGATACATACCCTTCTTGTGACTATGCCCCCTACATGACCACTTTCTGTGGGAAGTGAGCATAAAGCTGTCCCAGAATTACTAAATTTACCATCACCAAGATGGCTAACTTTGAAAAGTTGCCTCCACTTAAGGTAGCCCACCTTAGGGGTGGCACTAGCCTGAGGGTGGACACGCCTATCTGACTATCTAATATTCCTGCCTGTCCTGGTGCCAAAGGGGCTCTGCTTTCTCTCCTGTGAGAGAAGTCAGATCTGCATACCTAAGGCAGAGGACTCTTTGAAGCTCCCCTGTCTTTGAAGGCTAATCTGCAGGTCATCCTCGCCCTCTGCTTGAGCAGGCTTTGTTTCTGACCTCCTGAAGCAAAGGCCCTCATCCTTAGGGGTCAGAAAAGTATCTCTTGTGGCAAGCTGGCAAAAACCAGTCAGTCAGTACACCAGTAGCTTTCAAGTTTTACATGGGCCACCTCTAGGGTGCCCTCAGTGTGCATGTATTATTAAATCCAACATTTGCATCAGTGTGGGGTTTTTAATATGAGATGTTTGATACCAAGCATCCCTATTTTCAGTGAAGCCATCATGTAGGGGGTAGAAGTCTTTTTCATCACTTGTCCAGCACATGCTTTTAACATGGCTTTCTTTATCACTTGTACGGGGAGTAGTGGATCTGACCAGCACAGGGGCATATCTGCTCAGACAGTTATGCCCCCACAAGCAGTATAGTGCACCCTGCCTTAGGGCTGAACGGCCTGCTGTAAGGGTTGACATACCTATACTGTATTGTGTGTCTGCAGACTTGACACACAGGTGAGCCATGTCGTGTTTTCACTTTTGTCTGCACCAAGACACGCAGCCTGCAGTGGCAGTTTGCATGAGCTTGATGAGGGATCCCTTAGGGTGGCACAATTTGTGCTGCAGCCCTGAGGCATCCTCTTTAGTACCTCAGACCCTAGGTACCAGTGGTACAATTTCTAGAGACTTACAGGGGTGCTAAATGTTTTGCCAATTGGGGGAACAGTTGCATACTTTTTGGAAAGATCTGGCACTGGGGGCCTGGTTTGAAGGAAATCAGTGCATTTCCAGTCGAATTCACATCAAATACCAGGCAACCAGTGGGGGTGACCATGTGAAAGAGGGGCTCTTTCCTACAAGTACTCTGTCTTGAGGTGTGTTGGATGGTGTAACCAGCATGTGCTTATGGGGTACATAAGGTTTGGTGTGCAGTTGGGGGGGGGGAGCAATACCTCAGATGTTTTTATTTTTTTTATTTTTATTATTTCACGGTCTTTTGGGGGGGGTTTCAACACAAAAAAGAGTGATTACAATTTATATTGGAAATTAAAGCGCTAACAGCAATACTTTCAGACGAGCGCAACTGTACAGTTATAAAAGCAGAAAAAACAGAGGACAAAACTCACAATTGCTCTATAGTTATTACTCTAAGGCAAACCTGAGGATGAACGCTATTATCTCTTTATCAATGTGTACATTATTTCCCATGTATTTTCTCAACATATGGGTCCAGCCATTATTTTTCTATTTCAACTGTTGAGCTGAGCAGCTGACCATGCTGGATTGGTGGACTAACAGTAGCCTAGCAACGGAGAGAGGGTTTACCTGTTTCTAGTACCTATTAAAATTTACAATATAGCACAATCTTCACAAGTAAATGTGTCTACATTCTTGCACCTGCAAACTGCATGCTATCTCAAAATTATTTACTACATTCCTTAAATCCGGCATAAAAAAATTGTCCTTTAGTTGAAAACTTTGGTCACCTCTCATTTTTTCTTCCCTCTTTCAAATGTCCCTCTCCTTCCCATCTATCATCTGCATGACTCATCTGTCTGAGCACAACCTGCTCTGACACATGCACCTTTGACTATTTATTTCAGCAAATTTTCCACAACTCATTTACACAGTGGCGTAACGAAACTTGAGGGGGCCCCCCTGCAAACTACATGGAGGGGGCCCCCCTCCCATCCTCCGTGCCAGTCTAGAGCTCTCAGGCCAGCGACCCGCCATACTGTAGGGGATGCGGGGCGATTATTACACTACTGTCACCTTTACAGCAGTTATAATTAACACTGGACGGTTGAGTTAAAGGTTGGGCTTAGTCTGCCAGCAGGATATCATGGGTGGTGGTCCATTCATTACAGGCTCCCTGCCATTAGTAGGCCGGGGAAGTTTGCCCAATTTTAGGTGGGTTTCCTGATGCAGACTCCTGTCATGATATACATCGGGCCCACTCATCGTTCAGTTTTGACAAAAGTGCATCCACTGCTCCTTCTCGTTTCTGTTTCAGTGAAGTAGTGTGGCTCACTGGTTAGAGGCGGCAGACCCGAGAGCAGAGGACGGCCCGGGACCAGGGTTCGATTCCCGGCGCGGCAGGTTTCTGGACCAGGGTCAGCGGACTCGATAATTCTCTCGCCTCGGTGCCCACTCTGATCAGCAATCACACTCGGCAACTCTGGGCATTAGCTTGCCTCATCTTCATTAACGGCCCCACCAGACCGCCGGGGATGCCTGGTCTCACCCTGGAGATACCCATTAAGGGACCATCTCTCAGGGAAGCCAGGAAGGGTTTCGCAGCGGTCGAAGCGCCTTGGGACCCTACGGGTAAGTAGTGCGCTATATAAATGCCAATACATTTACATTTTAACCCCTCCCATGCTCGTGACGGAACCATTCCCTCACGAGCCTCGGGTGAGCTGTGCTGGTGACGGAACGGTTCCGTCACGGCCCGCTCGCCGCGCCTGCGCGGCGCGAATTCCGCGCCTGCGCTGACGTTCTAATGGGCGGGCGGGTACGTGACGGAACCGTTCCGTCACAAGCACAGCTCACCTTAGGGCCGTGAAAGCGGTTCCGTCACGAGCACGGGACCGCCGCGCGGCCTCGCCTCCCCCTTAGCGCTGCGGCGGAATTGCCGCCGCAGCGAAGGGGTTAAAACATTAGACAGTGCGACAATGCAGTATTTCAAAAGCAGATGTAACTACAAAGAGCAAATTTTGATAATAAATTTTTATTAGTAGACAATAGCAATCTTAAGAGGCATTGCATAGCTTCATATACACTTTGACCCCAATTCCATCACAGACTCTCTCTCTCTCTCTCTGTGAGTCAGTCTCTCTCAGTCAGTCAGTCTCTCTCTCTCTGTCAGTCTCTTTATCTCTCTCTCTCTGTCAGTCTCTCTATCTTTCTGTCAGCCAGTCTCTCTCAGTCAGTCAGTCTCTATCTCTCTCTGTCAGTTTCTCAGCCAGTCAGTCTCTCCGTCAGTCAGTATTCAGACTCTGAGTCAGTCAGTCTCTACTCTCTCTCCACTCTATCTCTCTCTCTCCATTCTCTCTCTCAACTCTGTCCACTCTATCTCCAATGTCTCTCCCTCCACAGTCTCTCCCTCCACAGTCTCTCCCTCCACTGTCTCTCCCTCCACTGTCTCTCCCTCCACTGTCTCTCCCTCCACTGTCTCTCCCTCCACTGTCTCTCCCTCCACTGTCTCACTCTCTCTACTCTCTCTCCAGTCTCTCTCCAGTCTCTCTCCACTGTCTCTCTCTCCACTGTCTCTCCACTGCCTCTCACTCCCTCTACTCTATCCACTCTCTCCCCTCTCTCTCTCTCTTTACCCTCCCTTCTCTCGCTCTACTCTCTCTCCAATCTCTCTACTCTCTCTCCACTCTCTCTACTCTCTCTTCGCTCTCTCTCTCCACTTAGGGAGCGCCTCAGAACTCAGGGAGGGCTGGAGATGGCAGGGGTCAGTCAGCGTCATGACGTCCTTAGAAGCAGAGGGCCTCATTTATGACTTTTTGCCGTAGGGAAGCGCAGCAGGCCTTCCTGCTGCGCTTCCCTACGGCAAAAGAAAAGGGCAGAAATGTGCCGTATCTATAAGATACGGCGCATTCCTGTCCTTTTCCCCTGCGCCAGCGCACAATGGGCTGCCTGCGCCAGCGCAGGCACCCTTGCACAATGGTGCAAGGGTGCCTGCGTTGCGGGGAAGATTATTTTTGTACAGGAAGGGAAACCTTTCTGTACAAAAATAATCACAAGAGGCTTTTCCTCTTTCTATGTGTGCTGTAGAATGCAGCACACATAGAAAAAGGAAATACGAGGAGAAATAAAGACATTTCTCCCTGTTGCGCCTCCCTTACGCCTCCCCTGGGTAGGCGTAAGCTTTTGGCACTGCTTCAGAGTTACGATTTCTCGTAAATCTGGGGCAGTGTCAAAAGGCCATGGATGTTGCTGGGAACGCCCCCAGCAACACCCATTGCACGCCCCTTTAACGCAGAACACTGCGTTAAAGGGACTGATATTTATCAGGCAGCAGTACGCCACAAAAACTGGCGTACTGCTGCCTGATAAATACCACGCAGGCTTCTGCGCCACGGAACTTCATGAAAAGTGAAGTTCCGATGGCGCAAGGGGCCTCATAAATGAGGCCCCTAGTGCCTTGCACATTCTCATCTAAGTGCTCTTCCATTCCTGATGCTTTGCTGAAGTTTTAAAATCTTCTTGGAGTTTCTCGTTGCTCCAGTGGGTATCATTTGTGATATTTATGTTTCCGTTGTCTAAATTGCTTAATTTTGATTACAATAAAGTGTCACTCATAGTCGTTGAAAATGTCACTCATAATTGCATTGGAATTATGAAAATGTCACATATAGCAATCTGAAACCTTGGCAACTATGGCTGGCCTCTTGGTTCCCATTTGCTTCGCTGTTGCTTCTTCCTATTAGCTGGCCTCTCATTACTGACCTGCTCCCTGTACCTTGTCAAATGGCCTCTCTCTCTCTCAGCTGACCTATCGGCCCTCCAATGGCCTCTCTGCTGCTCTTACTTTCACCTGACCCTGGCTGGAGGCCCTCCCCTCCTCAACTGGACTCTCTAATGCCTTACCTCTCTCATCAGCTGGCCTCTCCTCCGATGTTGGCCTCTTTCCTGCCCCTCCCTCATCGGGTGGCCTCTCAGCTGCCTTCTCGGTCCTCCGAATGTCTCTCTGCCGCCCCTCCCTCCTCCTGCTGCTGCTTCAGAGCCAGAAGCAAGACTCGGAGAGTAAAAAGGGGGTGGGGGGGCGTGGGGGGGAGCAGACAGACAATAACATTTGGCAGCTGGAGCATCATCAGGCAGCGGACATCAGAGGCAAAGTAGGAAAGTCAGACGCAAATCCTCTGAGATATGAGTTAGCCAGCAGACAATCAGACCCGCCCACTCGCTCTTGGAATAAGTTAAAGTGGTTCTCATATCGGAAGAGTTTGTCATTTTTGTGAAGGAACAGGCGTTGGCAATCCTCTACTAAGTTTTCTTCTATCTGTCTTACCTGTGAAATGAATCGGCAGCAATTCCAGGCCAGGGCCCCCCAGGTCCGCTGTTGCTTCATTTCATTTTTAGTCCGACTCTTCTTCCACAGTTGAATTCACTATCCTGCGCGCGCCAAGAGGTGAAAGTTCCTTGTGGACCCACCCCGCCGGGGCCCGGGCGTGCGCATGCGCACCACCATTACCAAACAATTAGAGGCCTCGGTACCAAAACTGCACCGCTCCATTTAAATAATGGGGAGGCCGCCTCCGTGCGCACCATTTAATTCATGATTGAACTTCAATCATGAATTAAATGGTGCGCCTGCGCACACAGACTTGAGGATCCACTGAAACTGAGTGAGGGGGGCCTGAGGGGGCCCTTGGAGCTGGGAGGCCCCCCCGCACTGCAGGGGCTGCGGGGGGCCTTTGTTACGCCCCTGCATTTACAAGATCACATTCTCTCCTCCTTCCGCTGAAAGTCATACCTTTGCAACCTAACAATGCCCAATCTCCTCTAACTCCTGTATTAATCCCACCAACCATGTGCTTGAGCTCACCCGGACTAATCCACTATTACTTAAGTCCACCATAAAAAACTGAAATGACTGCATGGAATGGTTTGCTTTGAGCTCAGAAGACTAATCCGAATTAAAAACAACGGTAACCAATAACACTTAACTAACCATTAACCTTGCGTCCTAGAGTAGTGTGCTGCCCAGCATAAAGCGCATTGACGCCTCGTCAGGGTAGTAAGCGCTATATAAATGAAATTACAATTACATAGAAAAACCAGGGGGGCAACAATTTCCTGTCCACCTGATCACAGCAAAATTGACTCTGGGCAATTCTTTACACCATACAGCTGCTAGCGGAACAACTCCCAGGATTAGACAACAACGTTGCCGATCTACGAAGTAGGATGCAGAAACGAGTCCACGAGTGAAAACTCCATTCTCAAGTCCTAAAGCAGTACTTTCACAGGTGGGAGGAGTCAATCAATCAACCTCTTCGCGACTTACTAAAATGCAAAAAGCTAAAGCTTTGCCTCCAGGTACCCACACTCCCAGTCCATTAGTAATGTACTTTGAATAAACTGGTCAGAGATATTTGATTATGCTTTTCCACCTCTGTTACTCATGCCATATGTGTTCAAGAAAATGAGGCAATTCTCCATGACACTCATTCTAGTGGCACAACCATGAGCTAGACAGCAATGGTATTCAGTGCTGTTAGAGGTGTCTATCTCCCCTCACAAGAAGCTCCCCATCAGGCCAGACCTTCTCACTCAAAATCAGTGATTAATCAGACACTCAACCCCAGGAAACTACCAATTTGGTTCCTGAGCCCTCAGAATTTGGATACTTAAACCTTCCATAAGAAAGCATGGTTATTTTGCGTGAGGCACGTAGACCTACCATGCATGCATGCTGTACGGCCAAGTGGAAGCACTTTGATCCTTGAAATTTAACTGTTCAACATATCATTCCCATCTTTTAAATTTTCAAAAGGCAGGGCTGGCATACACCTTCTATACACCTCAACCTCACAACAGTACCTGCATACATGCAGTCCAGAGAATGCTCTTCCAATTTTAGAATTCTGGTAATTAAAAAGGGACTAAAAAAGGGTCATACCCCCTAGAATGCCTCCAGCATGTTTCTGGAATTTGAACGTAGTTTCAATAGGCACCTGGGACCACCTACTGAGTCTATACATTCAGAGGATTTTCAGTTCCTGTAATGGAAAAGAGGCTTCTTGGTAGCTATTACTTCCTTAAGACATGTTAGTGAGTTACATGCATCCACTGCCCATGAGCCCTTTATTTGGGTATATAGGGACAGGGAGGTCCGTCTTACTAATCCATAGTTTCTGCCCAAGGTGATTTCTCCTTTCCATTTGAATCAGACTATTGAGTTGCCTGATTTCTTCCCACAATCTGATTCGGTTGCAGAGAGGACTTTGCACACAGTAGACATGAACATGATAATCCTGTCTTTTATTGACAGGACAAAATTATTTTTCTAAGACTACTAAAATCTTTGCTGCTTATGCAAAGCCATACAAAGGTCAATCCATTTCTAATGCATGCATTGCAAAACTTATTGTAAAATGCAAACAAACCTGTAAAGCTAAAGTAAAGAAAATGCCCTCAGTACCTCCTACTGCGCCATAATTGATATGTGACCAGAAACACACCAAGAAAGATATTACGTGGTTTGAACAGTTAATATATTACTTGTTTATGTATATATATGGCTGTCGCATGAGCATTTATTCACATTGCAATAACAAGTGAGTGACTTTTTCCTAGATTACCTCATCCTTCAAATGCTTTCTTTCAAACTGTGCCCGCCCCACGGTGTTATTTACTGACGAGCTTACAACCAGATCATTATTGGATGGTTTTGCATACACGAAGTAAAACTATTTCAATCAGCCGCCTTTCTACAAAGATCTTTATCGAATGTTGAACCAGCTCTAAATCAGCACATTGAAATAAACAACCATTAAGATTCCTGATCGGATTATAGAATTTTTTAATCCCTTAATACCAGTTTGCTGGACCTTCTTGCATTTAGAGACTCAACCCCCACACAAGTACCCTGACAGTGAAGAGTCCAACTGGATGGTTGATTCTTCATTCCATGACGAATCTTGCTGCATGAAAGCTCATTACATGGATTCTATACCACAGTACCTGGCTGTCCCTTTTCTCTTCACTGTCCTGAAGAAGACCCGCTGCGACATTGGTCCAATAATCTGCATTCTCTTGGTCGAAACATCGACGCACCACACCAATCCATGTTCTACAGTTTCTTGACCCCAAAGTTTAAATAAGATTTGTGCCAGGGATTTTGAGAATACATGAAAAACAAATTATATAAAGATGGATGTTTATTGAATCACTCTTTTCTTTGCAATTTATTTAAATGCTCATGTGACAGCCATATATTTAAACAAGAATAACATATTAACTGTTCAAACCACGTAATATCTTTCTTGGTGTGTTTCTTGTCACATATCAATTATGGCGTGCTAAGTAATTGCTCCATCCGACAGAACCATTTGTAGTTTATTGTGTTAATGCCCAGGTTCTGAGGGACACAGGGCTACCCCATTACTATTAATGTCTCAGTATCTCCTACAGCACAATCAACCCCTAAGAAGGGGGTCTATCATGGCATTGTTCTGTAACATAACCTTAAGTGAGATATGAGAGGTAGCAATGACCACATGCACTATAGGAAAAACAATCTAAGGGGTTGATTACGATGCCTGTCGGAAACAATTCCGACCGCATCGGTCTCAAAATGGTTTCTGATTGAATCAGATCTGGGGAGTCCGACCGGCTGATTACAATGCTTCCAGATACGATTTGGTTGGACACCCATTGACTCCAATGAGAGCCTGTGTTCCAACTGAATACGCAGGCTCCCATTGAAGAAAGGGTTGTTTGGGGAACATTGTATACCGTGTTGCATGCACCCCTTGGTGCCTGCCACACTTTGGATGGTCTGATAAGGGGGTCCCTTGGGTAGCCCCATGGGTCCCATTCGAAGGCTCCGGGTGAAGGGGGCTTGCTACGGGCTCCCAAAGTCAAATTTCAGACAGCCGATCCGTGTCGGAATAACCGATTTGGTACGGCTGTCCACATCTGACATCGTAATCGCTCGGTTGGAAATGCGGTCTGTAGACCTGTACAAGTCGGATCCGAATTACTCTGTTCCTCCGAATGCCATCCAGAACCGACTCAGAAAGTCAGAGCGATTTATGAACATCGTAATTGATAGTTCGGAAACCTTTCTGAATCATTCGGAAAGACGGGTTCCGAACGGATTAGGCAGATCTGAATCTGATTCAGAGCTTTTCGGAACTGCATCGTAATCGACCTACCAAGTGTGAGGTCAGTGCCCATGCACACTGTGAATTAAAGGAGGAGTCAAACCACATTCTGTGACTCAAAGCTTCTTCGAAGAAAAACAGTTTGTAACTGGAGTGCAGGAGTATGCAATGCATGTGAATCTACAGCACTACACTCTATGAACAGATGCTTATGGTGTAAGTAACCTATTCCTTTTGGCAGATATTCTGTCTTCCTGCAGATTCCTCACTGCCCTTCCTTCTCTCATTTGAGTTAGGGCCATGATTAGTAAGATCTCAAGGTATGCACACATATCATTTTGTATTTTTACTGTTAATGGTTCTCTCTTGGTTGCCTCGCTGGGGCTTATTAACAGTACCAGGAATTGATGTAAGCACATTTGTTGGTTCCCCATATATTCAGATGTCACTTCCTGGTAGGCAGAGTCATGGTACCAGCTGGTGGTACTGGAAAGCAATTGGGGAAACAGGTTTTCATAATCAAGTATGGAACTTGGGATAGTATTCTAAGGTGAGGAATCTATGAGAAAATGCAATGTCCATCAGAAATATTGCTACAGAAGGCAAATAACGTTTTCATTTGGTGTTAGTGAAGAAGAGTGATGTAAGGACAAGCACATAAGTATAGGGTTGTGTAAGGTCCCTATGAAACATTTGAGGTCCATGTAAATGGAGAGAACCTGCAAGTGGAGCAGTTATAGACCAAGATAACTCACTGAGTCTTTACAGGAAACATCAGAAGATGAATGCAACAGCAACTACTTCCTATTACAGTCTTTAAACTTTTCAAAAGTTGAATCTCCTGAATAATCAGCACCTGATTTACCATCCTGTAGAGACTGGTACTTTGCTACCAGAGGCTCCTCAAGCTCCTTATCAATCTCCTTACCAATTCAACCTCATCTACTGGCAAACCATCCACTAACTGTGCTATTAGGAGCTTAAGCTCGAAATACAACTGTCATAAAGTTCCTCACATGCATGATGGATGCGCCAATGAGATCCAGACTTCTATCGGTCTGCTAGTGAACCATTATCATGCATGCTAACCGGTAGGCTTTTACTGCTCCTGGTGGCTATGGGCCAGATGTAGGTCGGTCGGTAACGGCCGAAAATCGGTATTTTCGGCCGTTACCGACCGGTATACATGATTTGACATGTAGGTGCTATTTTACAGAATCGGTAACTTTACCGATTCGGTAAAGTTACCGATTCTGTAAAATACCGATTCTGTAAAATACCGAATCGGTAATGTTTACCGATTCGGTATTGCTACAGAATCGGTAAAATTACCGAAAAAGCTAAATTGTAATGTAGGTAGCCAATTTTCCCTTGGCACATGGCTTTCAGAATCGGTATTTTACCATGGAATACAAATCCATGGTAAAATACCGATTCCTGTGTACATGCACATCTGTGCATGTACACATGTGCCATGTGACAGACAGACGTGCCCTTAGGGCATGTCTGTGTGCCACATTGCACACATCCCCGTTTTAGGGGTGCTAGAGGGTGTCAAAGTGACACCCCCTGCACCCTTGCAAAAATCGTTATTTACCGATTCTGTAAATACAGAATCGGTATTTCCCATTGATTCCTATGGGCTTTGAAGCCCATAGGAATCAATGGTAAATACCGATTCTGTATTTACAGAATCGGTAAATACCGAATGTGACAGATTCGGTATTTGCACATCTGGAAATACCTACATGTCCAGCACATTGATTTACCGATTTTTAATTACCGAATCGGTAAAATTCGGTAAATAAAAATCGGTAAATCAATATTACCTACATCGGCCCCTATGTCCCTTTTTTGAGACCTGTGACGTCCTTGGATAATTTTGCTCTACACCCCACCCCCCGAAATCCTCCAAGCCATCAACTCCAAATTTCGCTCTAACACCAAGCTGTGATATTCTCTTTGTCGATTTGTCAAAAGTCCTGGAAACCAAGGCAATAGAGCTCAATCCTATATCCATCACCATTGGACACCACAGCTGAGATGGCAAAAACAAAGTTGCCGAACCAAATCTAGTCTGTTTCACTCCTCACCATCAGAGCCTGCTGTGTCATTGCAAATTGAGGGACTGCATTCAGATTCATTCCTTCCCTAAAGTGAGCAAATGCTACCAACCCTTTGGATCGGATCTCCATCTGTAAAACACCTGAGCATTCAACGTGCTTACAAAAAGATCCACAGTGAAGGGTCTAAAAATCTCTACCAACAACCTGAAAATCTTAAAACTCAACATCCAGTCGCTGGTGTCCCAAAGATTTCTTGGATTACAATCCTCCAATATGTTCTTCAGACCTGAAATGTGCTGTGCTTGGAGAACAAGACCCTCTCCAAACAATTATGTCAAAATTGCTTTGCTTTCTCTGACAAACCTTTTGACCTCAGGCCACCCATTTTTTCTACGTGTCTGACTGCTGATACATTGTCCTTTTGCAACATAATACAACACTTCAACCGATCGCTGACCAGAATCCTTACTACAAATGACACTGCCAGTTATTCCAAGAAATGTACAGGCATTGTCTTTTCCACACTTGGCAACTTCCTCTAGTTACCTCTCCACATTGCACCCAAGACGTCTAGACTGGCATCTGCCTTTATCACCAACTCTGGCCCCTTCCTGTTAATTGCTTGACCATTCCAGTCTCTGTGTTGTCCTACTACCACAGGCCTAACTACTGAACTTACTGACTCAACATAATTCTGTCCGAATATCTGATCCCTTTTTCAGATCATAGCTCAATAATGTAAAGGGACTGGAAACATTTCCTGACTTGAAGTTGATAATAAACCTACAACTCCTGTAAATTGCCTTAGAGACACCATCTCCTGGACACATGTTGGGTTATTCTCAGTAAATCTTTGTTTAACTTCTCTCTCAGCAACTTAAACGCACAATCCAGTGGCTTAATCTGAAAACTTAAAAATTGCATCTTCTGCTCTGGAATCAAACTTGAATTCAGTTTGTTCACCACAAAACCCATATCCTTTAAGACTTGAACTGCCAGCTCTGTGTGCTCCTCCACTAGGTTCCTGTTCCAAGCCAGTATTATATGTCATCTAGATAGCAATCAAGCCTGCTCTCTGATCCCCAATCAAGTCACTGTTGGTCTCTTAACGCACTAAGATCCAAATGAAGGCATGCTCGTGAACCTCCAAAGTCTCCCTTTCCAGCAAAATTTCAGATAGACATGGTGCTCCTGATAAACTGGAACTATCAAACGTGCATACTTCAAAGCTAGGCATGTTAAGAAATCTCCTTTCCTTAGCAAATCCCTCAAAGGATGGTTTCCTTCCATCTTGAAATACCCTTACATTACCCAGTTGTTCAGCTCTCTTAGGTTTAGAACTGGTCTCATGCCCTCATCCTTTTTCTTGCAAAAAAATATATTGCTTACAAACCCCTTTGACTTGCTCTTGATAATCTCTATTGCACTATAGACTTGGGTCTGGTGTTTTTCGCAAAAGCACTTCATGACCTACAAGTGGGTCACATCGTGCATGCATTTCTGCATCTGTTCAAAGGTTTGGGGTGCCAAAAGGGTGCTCTGGTATAACCACACATTGACACTACAGTGCTGGCCACGGCACTGTGACACAGACACATCCCTTTCCATCTGAGGGCTCAGGTAGAGACAGAATTGGAGAAACTTGAACTCATGGATGTTATTGAAAGAGTGACAGGACCAACCCCATGAGTGTCTTCCCTGGTGATTAAGAAAAAGCCAAAGCAGTCAGGCATGATAAGACTATGTGTAAATATGAGGCCACCCAACTGCGCCATCTGTTAGATATGACACATCACCCGTCGGTGGATGACATCATTACGGATCTCAATGAAGCCAGGTGGTTTGCTAAATTGGATTTAAATGCTGGTTATCACCATCTAGAGCTGCACCTGGATAGCTGTTAAAACACCACCTTTTCAATATATCTAGGCTTGAGACAATATAAGAGACTGTGCATTGGGATTTCCTCGGCTGCCGAGGTGTTTCAAAATGCCATGAAGTAAACACTGTTGGGGCTTGAAGGGGTCCTTAAAATCAGTGATGATATTCAGATCTACTTGTCCACTCTGGCAGAACACCACAAACGGCTCAAAGCGACACTCCAGAGGCTGAGTGATGCAGGGCTGATGCTACACAAAAACAAATGTTTATTTTTCAAGTCTCAAATTCAGTTCTTTGAATTCTCACTGGAGTTTGCAGGTAGACCTTCGAAAGTCAGCGGCCATCAAATTGGCACTGGCCCCAAGGGACCGGAACTTCCTGGGGATGGTGACATGTTGTGGGAGGTTCTTACCACACTTAGCTACACTGTCAAAACCCTTGAGGGATCTCACAAAGACTGGTGTGTCAGGTGGGCATGGGGCCCTATAGAGCAAAAGGCATTTGAGGAAGACAAGGAGGCACTACTGACTGACGCCACGATGGTGTATTTCAAGCCAAACAGAACAATGGAACTAGTGGTTGATGCCAGCCCAGTTGGATTGGGAGCAGTTTTGAGCCAGGAACAGACCCCTTAGGAGTATTGGCACCCCTAGCGTTTGCGAGAAGACCACTGGTGGCGACAGAAGCACGCTATGGCTAAATAAAGAGGGAGGTGCTGGCTATTAAATGAGCATTTCACCACTATGTGTATGGGAAGGAGTTCAGAGTTGTTACTGACCATAAACCACTGGTGAGTCTGTTTGCAGGCATGGCACCCCACCCGCCCTAGTGGATTGAGCGTTGGGCTTTCCAGCTACTGCCATACCGATTCAATGTTGTGCACTGACCTGGCGCAGGCAACCCAGTGGATTTTCTGTCCCACCATCCATCTGAGATGGAGGAGAAAGGGGTGGAAAAGGACATGCCGAGTGAGGCGGAGTTTGCCCGCATGGTGGTGGCAACGGCCTGACAGAAGGCAGTTATAGTGGAAGATATCGACTTGCCACTGAGAAGGATAGAGGGTTGATGCGAGTGGTGGAGGCCATTGCGAGTGGGTGGAAGCCGCTCAGGCAAAATGGCAACCAATGGGATCCGGAGGAGAAACACCGGCTGTCAGAAATCTGGAAAGTGAGGAAAGAGCTATGCTCCATGGATGGGGGAATAATCGTTAAAGGGCATTGAATGGTAATTCTTAAGTCTTTGGAAAGTCAAGTGGTGGAATTGGCACATGAGGGGCACCAAGTCATTGAATAAATCAAGGCCTGGACTTGAGAGTGGAGGAGACAGTGAAGAGTTGTATGACTTATCAGGTCATGGGAAGCCCACTGGCTCCAGTTCCGTTAGCTATGTAAGAAACCTCCAATACACCCTGAACAAAAATAAATCAGGACTTTGGGAGCTTCCCAGATGGACGGCTCACCCTTGTGAAAGTGGACGAATAATCTAAATAGCCAGTGGCAACCACAGAAAAAACACAAGTGAAAGAATCGGTAGCGGAGAGAGAATTGAGATCAAAGAAACCGAAACCGACTTAGTCATTAATATATCAGACAGGCAATTGACGGAGGCTCAAACTAAAGTATTAAACAAAGGCTTAACATTTGTCCCAAGGTATAAATCTAATGCCCAAGAAACGGAAATATCAATTTACAAATTTCCACGAAATTTGAGATTAAAGAACGTCTTCAATAATTTACCACCGAGTGAAAGACCAGAGACGGATTTGAAAGAATTTAGACCCAAAAGCACTTTCTGTGCTCCTACCTCACATAAAACCATTGATGCATATGAACGAATTATAACATCAGAGATTCAGAAAATCAACTACTCCAGTGGCACTACCAGTAATTTTTCTAGAAAAGAATGGCAAGTCCTACAAACCTTGAGAGACGCTAATGACATCACTATAATAAAGGCAGACAAAGGGGGAGCAATAGTGGTGATGAACACGACCTACTACAAAGAGAGTGTGCAGGCTCATCTACAAGATGAAAACATTTACCATAAGTTGGATCAGGATCCGACTGAAACCTTTGGAATGACACTTAAGAAAATTCTGGATAAAGCCTTAGAGATGAAATGGATCACTTTGAAGACACACCAATTTTTGAATACCAAATATCCAAGGAGACCTCAATTTTACATGCTCCCAAAGATACACAAGGACCCAAAGAGACCCCCTTTTAGACCTATAGTCTCTGCATGTGGATCATTATCAGAACCACTGGGTCAATACCTGGATTGGTTCCTACAACCTTTAGTACAGAAATGGAGCACACATATAAAAGATACCACCGCATTTCTCAACATGTTATCCACAGTAGACATCCCAACAAATGAAGAAATTTGGTTGTGTTCGATCGACGTGACAGCCCTGTACACTTCGATCCCGCACAGTGAGGGAATTGAAGCCATGGAATGGTGTTTACTGAATAATGAAGTGACTGGTGGAGAAAAAACATTAATGCTGGAACTGTTACAGTTTGCTCTATTACACAGTTACTTTAACTGGGAAGACAATTTCTATGAACAGTGCAGTGGGACCTCCATGGGGTTTGCGGGGGCGCCGTCCTACGCAAACACCTTTATGGCAAAGTTTGAGCATGATCATATAATTCATAATATGAACTGGACAACAGGGTTAATGGTATTCAAACGATACATCGACGATATCTTCCTCATATGGAAGGGCAAACAGGAAGAACTAACTAACAATATTCAAAGATTGAATGCAGTTCATGATCGAATTAAATTCACTCATCAAATGGATCAGAAAGAATTGGCATTTTTAGATGTAAAAATTCATCTTGAACAGAACAGGATAAGAACTAGTGTGTACACAAAAGAAACGGACAGAAATAGTGGTCTACACTACCAAAGTTTTCACCATCATTCCTTGAAGAAACATCTTCCAATGTCTCAATTTATTCGTCAAAAAAGGATTACCTCCGATCCACAAGATCTACTCTCCACCATCGACAAACAGATCCAAAAGTACCTACAACGAGGTTATCCTAAACCATTATTGGAAGAATCCAAAATTAAAGTCTTGAACATGAAGAGAGAGTCTTTACTCGCAACTAAAGAGAGAAGTGAAACCAAAATGACAGTATGCGTTCTGAAACATTCGACCCAATCAGTGAAAATAGCCAACATCATGAGAAAACATTGGGCACTTATTGCACAAGAACCAGATCTAGAACCATTAGTTGCCAATCGGATAACGTTTGCATTTAACAGGTCCAAAAATATGAAAGAACTATTGAAAAAGAAAATCAAAGTGATTTTAATTAACTAATGAAAATAACCATAAAGGCATGCAGAGATGTGAAAATTGCATACATTGCAACAATGTGATGGTAGGACAACTGTTTACACATCCAATGACTGGAAAGAAGGTGACTTTGCTACATTCAGGAACCTGTGATACCAAAAATGTTATTTACGGTATTAAGTGCCCATGTGGAAAATTGTATATAGGCCAAACTGAACGGAAAATAAAAGTAAGAATAACTGAACATAAGAGCAACATTCGGTTGAAAAATCTGAAATCTACATTGACCACACATTGGTTGGAAGCAGGACATAATGTTGCACAACTACGCTTCACCATACTGGAAGTCATTAAACATCACCCTGAGAGAGACTCACACAAACAGAGACTGAGATCCCAATATTTTTGGATAAAAAAGATGGGCAGCCTACAACCTAATGGATTGAATGACAGGATAGAATTATCCTGCTTTCTATAAACTGACTTTGGGAGAGCCAAAAATATTTCCTTGCATAACTTTAATAGTGAGAATTTCCCTACCCAAAATGGCCGACACTATTTTCTTTCAGTAACTATTTTTTCTTGCAGTAACGGTGAATGTCTTCCATTTCATTTCTTTTTTGATCAGCATGATGCAGGGTCATAGACCTGTATATATTTTGGCAACAGAACTATGAGTAACATGAAACATAATTTTTTCGATGTTTGTATTTTTTCAGACATGTAATGAAATTTATCTATATTATTGGTACTGATGTTTAATACTATTTTGGTATGCTTTATAACATTCACAGACATTTATCGAACATTTTTCAATAGTTAGATGAGGGCTGAACATTAGTCCATCGTCGCGATCACGTGATCGCACACTTAGCCAATCATAGCGCGCATAGCTTTAAATAGCCACACACTAAGTGTTTGGAAGTAGCGGATTGGATGACATCTCTAAACGCAGGACGTTCGCATTTCCTAGTAAGTAAAGCGCAAACGAGGAGCAGGGCGTGTGTTATGCTCGAGAAATTTTGTCTTAGTTAACGGTTATTTTGTCAGAATATGTTTTCCACGGAGCGCGCAGTTAGAACTCTGCCAGTTGCGCTAGAAGCTTTATCCAGTGTACCGGTTATTTTCGGTTTATACCTTCACTGAACACACTGAAAGTTTGGCTATGTAGGGATCCTCATGTGATTACATGTTATGATTTGCGTTTGCATAATAGACACAGAGTCAATACTTTGTGATATGGTTGTACACATAATGCTTTTTGATATGATTTTTTGTGATGGTTGTACACACAAGCAGATGGTTATGAGGCTGATTGTATTTTCCTTGATTTTTCTTAGAGACCCCCGAGGAAGGGTCACCATAGACCCGAAATGCATTGGGTAAATGGGATATGTTAACATGAAATGTCCTGGAAATAAAAGGATTCGTATTGATTATAAAGATGAAATAAACACTAAAGTTTGAAACAAGAAAAATCACATTGGATGGACTATCATTGTTTACAAATATATCAGAGGAGAACCAAGTTGGTTCTAGTAAAAGTGTGCATAACATTACCACCTAGACAACGGGATGGCCCGCTGACTCCCAATTTTTCTCATGTTTTCAAAGTGTTTCTAGACTAAACACTGGGTTAATGTTGCACAACAACGAAAGGATTAAACAAGAAGAGAATACACAAAACTAGAGTGCTAGATGGACTCAATAAAGATTTAGTCAAATTCATAGTCTACCCCCCATCTAAGCACCGCCAAGATGAATTTAGAAGAAATTGCGCAGATCACATCTAATAAAGCAGAAACCTTAGCATACACTGCAGAGGAAGCAGAAGGAATTTACAGTCTAATCAAGGAAACTAGAGCTTTCAGCCCACAGCCTAGCACGGTAAATCAATTGCTAAAACAACTGGAATATGCAAGCAAACGGGAAATACATCAAAGATTACACGCGACAACTTTAATACACTATCACAGGAACCAACGAATCCCCAGAGGCTTAAGAATAGCCCTTAAACCTATGTTATGCAGGAATAACAAGGCTTTCCTAACAAAATGGTATCAAATCCTAAACAAATGCAGCTTGGATCTTATTTTGCTGATCGTGGAAGAGTTGTCAAAAGAACTTAAAACAATAGAGGAAGAACTGGCTAACGTAAAAAATGAGCTGAACCAATTTGAAGATCTATCAGCTACACTTGAAGAGGTCAATAAAAAACTGGAAAGATATGCGAAAGAGATTGAGGACAGAAAGATAAAAAAATACCGGAGAGACACAATAGATTATAAACTTGAAGAAGTATACAGTTGGGCAGAAGTTTATAATCAAAGGAAGTGGCAACAACCACAAACTAATGTCAGTTCATCACAAGAAAGCGTGGTGTCTGACTCTGACACAGCACAAAATAGGAGACCTATATCAAAGGATAAACGTAAAGATCAACAAAACAAAGCTCCTTTTTTAGATATCAGCCCGGCAGCAAACAACGCTCCATCCACGAGCATAACAATAACAGAGCCCTCAAAACAAGGAGGGGAAAAGGAAAAAGAAAAAACACAAGTGAAAGAATCGGTAGCGGAGAGAGAATTGAGATCAAAGAAACCGAAACCGACTTAGTCATTAATATATCAGACAGGCAATTGACGGAGGCTCAAACTAAAGTATTAAACAAAGGCTTAACGTTTGTCCCAAGGTATAAATCTAATGCCCAAGAAACGGAAATATCAATTTACAAATTTCTACGAAATTTGAGATTAAAGAACTTCTTCAATAATTTACCACCGAGTGAAAGACCAGAGACGGATTTGAAAGAATTTAGACCCAAAAGCACTTTCTGTGCTCCTACCTCACATAAAACCATTGATGCATATGAACGAATTATAACATCAGAGATTCAGAAAATCAACTACTCCAGTGGCACTATCAGTAATTTTTCTAGAAAAGAATGGCAAGTCCTACAAACCTTGAGAGACGCTAATGACATCACTATAATAAAGGCAGACAAAGGGGGAGCAATAGTGGTGATGAACACGACCTACTACAAAGAGAGTGTACAGGCTCATCTACAAGATGAAAACATTTACCATAAGTTGGATCAGGATCCGACTGAAACCTTTGGAATGACACTTAAGAAAATTCTGGATAAAGCCTTAGAGATGAAATGGATCACTTTGAAGACACACCAATTTTTGAATACCAAATATCCAAGGAGACCTCAATTTTACATGCTCCCAAAGATACACAAGGACCCAAAGAGACCCCCTTTTAGACCTATAGTCTCTGCATGTGGATCATTATCAGAACCACTGGGTCAATACCTGGATTGGTTCCTACAACCTTTAGTACAGAAATGGAGCACACATATAAAAGATACCACCGCATTTCTCAACATGTTATCCACAGTAGACATCCCAACAAATGAAGAAATTTGGTTGTGTTCGATCGACGTGACAGCCCTGTACACTTCGATCCCGCACAGTGAGGGAATTGAAGCCATGGAATGGTGTTTACTGAATAATGAAGTGACTGGTGGAGAAAAAACATTAATACTGGAACTGTTACAGTTTGCTCTATTACACAGTTACTTTAACTGGGAAGACAATTTCTATGAACAGTGCAGTGGGACCTCCATGGGGTTTGCGGGGGCGCCGTCCTACGCAAACACCTTTCTGGCAAAGTTTGAGCATGATCATATAATTCATAATATGAACTGGACAACAGGGTTAATGGTATTCAAACGATACATCGACGATATCTTCCTCATATGGAAGGGCAAACAGGAAGAACTAACTAACAATATTCAAAGATTGAATGCAGTTCATGATCAAATTAAATTCACTCATCAAATGGATCAGAAAGAATTGGCATTTTTAGATGTAAAAATTCATCTTGAACAGAACAGGATAAGAACTAGTGTGTACACAAAAGAAACGGACAGAAATAGTGGTCTACACTACCAAAGTTTTCACCATCATTCCTTGAAGAAACATCTTCCAATGTCTCAATTTATTCGTCAAAAAAGGATTACCTCCGATCCACAAGATCTACTCTCCACCATCGACAAACAGATCCAAAAGTACCTACAACGAGGTTATCCTAAACCATTATTGGAAGAATCCAAAATTAAAGTCTTGAACATGAAGAGAGAGTCTTTACTCGCAACTAAAGAGAGAAGTGAAACCAAAATGACAGTATGCGTTCTGAAACATTCGACCCAATCAGTGAAAATAGCCAACATCATGAGAAAACATTGGGCACTTATTGCACAAGAACCAGATCTAGAACCATTAGTTGCCAATCGGATAACGTTTGCATTTAACAGGTCCAAAAATATGAAAGAACTATTGAAAAAGAAAATCAAAGTGAATGAAAATAACCATAAAGGCATGCAGAGATGTGAAAATTGCATACATTGCAACAATGTGATGGTAGGACAACTGTTTACACATCCAATGACTGGAAAGAAGGTGACTTTGCTACATTCAGGAACCTGTGATACCAAAAATGTTATTTACGGTATTAAGTGCCCATGTGGAAAATTGTATATAGGCCAAACTGAACGGAAAATAAAAGTAAGAATAACTGAACATAAGAGCAACATTCGGTTGAAAAATCTGAAATCTACATTGACCACACATTGGTTGGAAGCAGGACATAATGTTGCACAACTACGCTTCACCATACTGGAAGTCATTAAACATCACCCTGAGAGAGACTCACACAAACAGAGACTGAGATCCCAATATTTTTGGATAAAAAAGATGGGCAGCCTACAACCTAATGGATTGAATGACAGGATAGAATTATCCTGCTTTCTATAAACTGACTTTGGGAGAGCCAAAAATATTTCCTTGCATAACTTTAATAGTGAGAATTTCCCTACCCAAAATGGCCGACACTATTTTCTTTCAGTAACTATTTTTTCTTGCAGTAACGGTGAATGTCTTCCATTTCATTTCTTTTTTGATCAGCATGATGCAGGGTCATAGACCTGTATATATTTTGGCAACAGAACTATGAGTAACATGAAACATAATTTTTTCGATGTTTGTATTTTTTCAGACATGTAATGAAATTTATCTATATTATTGGTACTGATGTTTAATACTATTTTGGTATGCTTTATAACATTCACAGACATTTATCGAACATTTTTCAATAGTTAGATGAGGGCTGAACATTAGTCCATCGTCGCGATCACGTGATCGCACACTTAGCCAATCATAGCGCGCATAGCTTTAAATAGCCACACACTAAGTGTTTGGAAGTAGCGGATTGGATGACATCTCTAAACGCAGGACGTTCGCATTTCCTAGTAAGTAAAGCGCAAACGAGGAGCAGGGCGTGTGTTATGCTCGAGAAATTTTGTCTTAGTTAACGGTTATTTTGTCAGAATATGTTTTCCACGGAGCGCGCAGTTAGAACTCTGCCAGTTGCGCTAGAAGCTTTATCCGGTGTAACGGTTATTTTCGGTTTATACCATCACTGAACACACTGAAAGTTTGGCTATGTAGGGATCCTCATGTGATTACATGTTATGATTTGCGTTTGCATAATAGACACAG
This sequence comes from Lissotriton vulgaris, assembly GCF_964263255.1. Lineage (NCBI taxonomy): Eukaryota > Metazoa > Chordata > Amphibia > Caudata > Salamandridae > Lissotriton > Lissotriton vulgaris. Next base: position 1,089,025,016 of record NC_141685.1, read on the forward strand.
AGTCAATACTTTGTGATATGGTTGTACACATAATGCTTTCTGATATGATTTTTTGTGATGGTTGTACACACAAGCAGATGGTTATGAGGCTGATTGTATTTTCCTTGATTTTTCTTATAGAGACCCCCGAGGAAGGGTCACCATAGACCCGAAATGCATTGGGTAAATGGGATATGTTAACATGAAATGTCCTGGAAATAAAAGGATTCGTATTGATTAAAAAGATGAAATAAACACTAAAGTTTGAAACAAGAAAAATCACATTGGATGGACTATCATTGTTTACAAATATATCAGAGGAGAACCAAGTTGGTTCTAGTAAAAGTGTGCATAACATTACCGCCTAGACAACGGGATGGCCCGCTGACTCCCAATTTTTCTCATTTAACCACAGCATTTTCTCATGTGTGCTCTGCACCGGAGAAAGTAATGCACCGTAGGACGAAGGGAAATCATCAAAACTGACAATGGGCCTCCATTTCAGGGAGCGCAATTTCAGAAGTACTTAGAAGTGCTGAGGACCCAGCACCAAAAACTAACACCACAGTGGCCACAGGCTAATGGCACTGTGGAAAGATTCATGAGAACTCTGATTAAGGCACTCAGGATTGCAGTGGGTCAGCAAGAAGATCTGGAATAAAGTCAACATCGCTTTTTGCGAATGTATCGCAATACGCTTCATTGCACCACCCAGTGCACCTGCTATTTCAAAGACAGCATTCCAACTAGGGCAAGCTGGACCCCTGTACCGGAGGCCCTGGAGGTGGAGGGCACTCGGAGAAGGAGGAAGCAAACCAATGTGCGGGCAAGAAGAGCAATGCCCCGGCAACTGGAAGTAGGTGATTGAATACTAATTAAGGATTGTCATCCTGGATGGAAGTTTAGGGCCCCGTTCGAGAGGGGGGTCTGGGTGGTCCCGCGAGTCCATGGAGCAATCTGTCATGCCTAAGGAACGGTGTGGAAGACACCCCCAATAGTGATGAGCTGGTGGTGGATGATGATGTGGACATTTGGGATACTCATGTGTTAGGAAATCCATATCCGGGATCTGGCATCAATGACGACAAGAGTCGCCCTGACTAGAAACAAGGAGCTAGAGGAGGAAGAGGTTGACCTGTTGGTCTGAGGCCCAATCCTGAACCCAGACAGCAGCTGAAGGACTATGTATGTGAGTGAGATTGGGTAATTAATTATTGGAGGTTGAATCAAGTTTACTGAGCTGGAGGGACTCCATAGCTCAGAGTATGTCAGCTCGCACTGGTGCGGCCGAGCCAATAAATAAAGGGGAAACTGCCCCCCTTGTTGTCAGTCCTGAAATACATGCATGTGCGAGCTAGTGTCTGTCATTGTGAGCCGGAGCCTAGCAGTGGAGGACATGAGGGGCCACGAGTACACCCTGCTCAACAGCGTATCATTTCCCGATATTTATACATTTCCATGGACTTCATTGCTTGGTTTTATTCACGAGAAAGTGTCACTCTAAGAATCACACTATTGGTTGTTGAATGTCCCTCATAAGTACCTAGAAACCACGAAAATGTCACACATAAACCATCTGAAAACTTGGCATTTATGCTTGTAATTTGCATTTACGTGAGAGCTGAAGCTTTGCAGTTGCGTGTCCACCCAGGGGAAAATTGAAGTTCTTAACCTCAGAGAAAAGAGGGTTGGTGAGCCAAGAAGTCATACGGACGTACCGCCAAGGTCGATAATGAAAAGGCCCTTATTTCGGCTGCCGCGAGCAGCAAAGAGGAATACACATAGCGCTCTTGTTATATGGGACTGAGTTATTTGTTATTGCTTGTACCCAGTCACATCTTTGAGCACATACTTTCAGGGTACTTTAGTTTATTGTTAGTTCTGGCGGCTTTGAGTCAGTGCTTAATTTGAGCAGGTGGTTTCCGGCACTCTAATGTCCACATTGGCTTTTATTACAGCCTGCCACAAGGTGTCACTGTTCCACCTTTTTTTTAAAGAGTACCGCAGCTTTTTCATAATTAAATATGAATAAAAACCACTAAGACCTGCCGGGAGCAATGCCTGGTGCACGCTGCAGTGACCGGCTGACAAGAGCCCCGGAACTTCTTTTTTTAATGTTTTTTATTTACAAATTAAGTACTGCTTTGAGTTCAGGAAATAGCTATTTGAGCCTATTTATTTAGCGCCCCAGGCCGTGACATCGAATTGATACGGCGCATTCCAAGATGGCCGAAGGGAGCGCTGGTCCTTTTCTGTGAATAGGAGCATTCTAAGCTCACGAATGCCAGGCTTAATATTTGTTTCCATGGTTCCCGTAAATAGTAATGATAAACCGCATACATTGAGACAAGGAGGAAAGTTGCAAAATGTCTACTGTCATTCGTTTAACATAACTATCGATTTCATAAGCAAATGATGGTTTCCGGTGCCTCTTGATCTATCCTCTTGTCTCCAGACCCTCTGCTGCTCTCCTGGAATAGCATGGGGACACCATTGTCGTCACACGCTGTCTAAATGCGTCATGACATCTGACACCGCCCATTCTACGACTGCCGCCTTTGCCGAGGGTGTGACCTTTAGTTTGCGACTAGTAAGGTGCGTAAGCATTACAGCAAAAGGATGACTACATCTCCCGGCATGCCACGTCCTTCTGGACTCCGTGCATGCGCATTGGGGAGGTTTGGCTGTCACAGGCACAGGCACAGGTGCAGCAGCTGGGGAAGGACAGCAGGAGATCCGGATCTACCCAGGTGAGGCGGCGAGGCAACTGTGGAGGAGGACTTTGTAAATTTAGGAAGAAAGCAATAGATCCGTTAAGGATGGGGCCCAGTAGTGGTGGACGTTACGGAGTGCACAGAGTGGGGGGAGCATGGCAAATAAAAGGGGGCCTATGGCAGGTGTGGGGGCGTGGGTACAGACTCAGGAACTGAGGGGCCGAGGGTTGGGGGAAATGGCGAGAGAGTGGCTAACATGTTGTACTGCAGGCGAGGGTGGGTTATAGTGAGATGCTAAAAGAAGACGAGTAGCATATATGGAGGGGGTGATCTACTGCTAGGGGGTGCAATCCGAGAGGGGAGTATATATAAATGAAGAAGTGTGAAAGGGGCAATATTCGGAGTTGGGGCACCAGGTGGCGGCTGAGAGTTGGGAGTAAACAGAGGAGAGGAGCCAGTACTCGAGGGAAAACAGGAGGCAATTGTAGATGGGTGTTTGGGGGTATAGGTGGGGGCGATCATGAGGTATACAGGGAGAAAGGTGGACTAAGGGGAATTCAGTTAGAGGAAGTATGGCAACCGGGTCGGGACTGGGGTAACGGGTGCAATGGGAAAGGGGTGACTTTCTGGGAATCGACAGGCTAGGGGCAAGTGGGGGTAAAACAGAGGGGCGAGGTGAAGGTGCAGGGTGTGGATCAAGAGGACTTCAGAGAGAACAGAAAGAGAAGCAGAAGTGAAGAGTGGCATAAAGAGGGCGCTTTGGAAAGACGAATAGCGGGAACATAGAAAGTGATATAGATTGCGTAGGCAGTGGATCACCTATATATGTGTAAGGATGGCATAGAGAGATGATACTGAAGAAGGTAGTAGGGCTTAGAAAGGTATATATACATTGACTTTAGAAGGAGGGGAGGGTAAAGGGGGCACCACCAAGTATTCTAACGAAATGACTCATGGAGGGAAGAGCAGGCTGATGGTTGCAGGGAGGAGGCTCTGCAGAGCAGGGCAGTGAGTGTGACATGTCAATCTTATTGAAGGAGACACGTAAGGGCAGATTGGCGGACACAACCTAAGGAAGAATTATAGGAGCATGAACCATTTGTGTCTGAAAATGTCCTGAGTGCTGCATCGAAATTTGTGGGAGCTATATCAAATCATTATTTTCCAAAGCTTAGATTAGTGTAAAAATTGCTTAGTAGTGTTATGACTAAGCAATGGACTTACACGTTTGTGCTAACGTTTATTCGCAAATATGCAACATTCTTCAAAATAAGTGTGCTGTGTGTGTGTGTATGTATGTATGTGTGTGTATGTTATATATATATATATATATATATATATATATATATATATATATATATATATATATGTGTGCTTGCACGTAGGCTGGTGGGAGAAGTGGGTCCTCATGGGGGAACACCTTCAGACATTTTCGGAACATGTAGCATTATGGGTTCGTTACATTGACGACGTGTTTTTAATTTGGAAGGGTGATGAAGAGAGTGCCAGAACTTTCGTTTCAGGCCTTAATACTAACTCAGTAAACTTGAGGTTCACATCAAACATCAGGAAACATTCTGTAGACTTCCTAGATGTTAGGGTGTCTTCGAAAAACAACAAACTATCCACCACCCTCCATAGGAAAAGCACGGCGGGGAATTCAGCTCTCCACGCGAGTAGTGCCCATCCACGTCATGTCATAGATAACATACCCTATGGTGAATTACTTCGCCTCAAACGAATCTGTAACAGTGAAGAAGAATTCCTCAAATGTACTTCTGACGCACTGGCCAGATTCAAGGCTAGAGGTTATAGTGACAAGATACTCAATATGGCAATCAATAAAGCCAAGCAAAGGACCAGAGAGTCGCTTTTCTTGCCTAAACCTTCCATCAGTGTCATGAGGGAAGATCCAGCAAATTGTAACATTAGGTTTATTACATCATTTAGCTGTCAGGAAAGAAAAATAAGGGCTATCCTCACCAAGAGTTGGCCCATTCTAATGACAGATGGAGTTCTGTCATCCCAACTCCCAAATAATCCTAATGTCGCGTTTCGTAGAGGCCCCTCCATGAGGACATTAGTTTACAATCCTTTTCCTGAATTACCCAAGAGGACATCTTCGTTTAAACCCCGGCAGGGTTTTTTTAACCCCTTCGATGCGGCCGCGATTCCCCTGCTGTGCTGTAAACAGCACGAACAGGGGCGGGCCGTGACGAACCCCAGTCGTCATCAGCACACGAGCACCGTAGTGCATGACGGCTGGGGTTCGTCATGAGCATGGAAGGGGTTAAATGTTCAAGTTGCAGGGCGTGTAAGTTTGGCATAAACACCACCCAATACAGCACCCCCTTGAGTCCCGTTCCACTGTCCATCAAAGGAAACTACAGTTGCAAGACGGAGTATGCTGTATATGTTCTGGGGTGCACCTGTGGCCTGAGGTATGTTGGCAGCACCAGGCTACAGGTGCATGCCTGAATATTGCAGCATCTTCGCGCAATTGTCAACAATGACAGTTCATACCCTGTCGCTAGACACTTTAAAAGTGTACACAATATTAACCTACAGTGTCTCACTTATTTTGTGCTCACCTCTGTACCCAAACCCGCAGGGGGGGAGACAGGGACCAAATGCTTCGACAACTTGAATCAAAAATGATTCCAGAACTGGACAGCAAGGTTCCTAATGGACTGAATACGACAGAGGACCTCTATCATTTTTTGTAGGGCTCTACGAAGAATGAGGGGGTGCTGACTATTATTGTAATTTTGGGCAGGCACCTGGGATTATAACACCTTAGTCCGGATTGCCCCCACCCTAATCAGTACTTTTATGTAACGATAGAATCTGAAATGTTCTTCTCGTTTATCTTATTCTTTAGGATTTTTTGAATCACTTTTTAAAACACAGGGTAATACAGATCTGGCTTATTAAATCCAGCTGTAGCAGTATGATTCACCACACCATGGCAGTTATTGTTGGTTCCCCCTTAAATCATTCATTTTATCTGTTATATTTATCCACTCTCTCAGGCTTAGGCTTTTTGGCCTTTTAACATATTGGGGCTGTCATCTAAATTAGATGTCCCCAATGGGAATTAAGTTTGTTTCCCATATTGTAGATCTAGCTATAACAGTACTTGACTTATTAGCATATGATGCACTAAATTATTTGTTTACATTGTGATATTTTGCACATTCCATTAATGGAAATAATAGTTTTTAGGAAATATGATATTTCCGAGTGGATTTTAAGTATATAAGATATTACTTTTAACATATGATAAACTATTTGCACATTTTTCCATTGTTTACAGATGCAATATTTTGCACTTTTATACTATGCTGCTAATTAATCAATTTTTTAGATCGTCAGTACTGTATTTACCTAGCTTGTTAGAACTTACATTCTCTTTTTGCATTTATGCAGGTATTTATTTTCATTAATGAATTTAATCAGAAATATGTTTGCTTTAAATTACTATTGTGGAATTGTTATATAGTAATTTGAATGAAAGGGGACTTTACAAAATTTCCATTCATGGATCCATGTTCACTTTATAGTATGTTGTTTATGTCTATATGTCACATGGTGTGCACTATAGCATATAAGAATAAGGCATTTTAAATTGCATTTCACTGTGATCGAGGGCATCCGCCCGAAACGCGTCAGTCCGCTGCATGCTTTTTTTGAACCTGGTCAATAAATCATCTTTGCCTTAACTTGGGATTCGCTGGTCTTTGTTCGCCACTAGCTGGCTTTGTGAAACATGCTCACTTCCAAAAAGGTCGTGGCATTTCATAATCAAAACTTGTTACATGGCGTTCTGCCCATTTCTCGCTGAAATTTTATTTTTTAAGACAATGGTGAAGTCACAGCCACTATGTTTTAGTTGGAAATAAAGTATTGCTTTTGGCTTGTTTTTTCTCCGCTCAAAGGCTTTTATATTTGGCAGCAAACAGAATGTGGTTAAGTAACATACCATTCCCCACTAATCTAAGTTCCAAATTGTAAATGATATGTACAACGACAAACCAGTTCTTTGACTTGGGTTGGTGGCCCCTACGTACTCCTGGGAGTGTTTCCTCATGGTTGTTTACATGTGTTGACAGCCTTTGACGAATATCTATTTTATCCATTCCTTTTGTCCCAAAAGGGGACCGAGAGGACATTAGTTTCAGAGCAGATGGCTTTGGGACAGGAAATGTAAAAGAGCTAGTTCAGTTGATATCAGCTTTGACTCCTTGTCACTTTGAGTAGTGTCTTGTAGTTGGAAGCTTCGCTTGAATTTGTGTCCAACAACACAGGGCTAGTTGTGTTTCTTTTGGGGTACCAGGGCCCCCTGGCTTTACAAATCCTACTCTCCGTTGATGTTAGAAACACCACTGTACTAGAACCCAATTGTGGTCTCAAGTAAAAAAAAAAAAAAAAATAAGTGGAATGTCTCAGAAGGTATTAAAAAAGTACAATTTCGGAATTTAAACATTCATACTTTTTAAATGTATTAAAATATTTATTGATATGAAAAAAAGATATGACTACCTGTGATAGCCAATACCACCGGTGAATCGTGTACATTTCAGATCTATGAACCAGATGTGTTAACAGACTAGGTGCAAAAAGTGGTAGCAGATTGCACACTGACTATTGGCGACCACACTGTCATTTTGCAGTGCAACCTATGTACTCGTAGGTGACGTTTCAAAATCTCCAGTTTCAGATGATGGGCAAATGGCCTATTTAATGAATATTAATTAGGCAGGTTGCTATTTACAACCCATGTGATTGGCTGCAAGTGCAGTGTTGGTGGCCTCCAAGGAACACAGACCTCCAGTTTTGCATTTTTCTTACAACAGCCAGGGTTTTTTCAAATGAATTGGTGCTGCGTAAAAAAAACGCTTTGAAACACTACAGGGGGGCAGGAGTGGTCTCCTTGCATTAAACCATCCATTTTAAATTTGATAGATTTCAGATCCAATTCATGTCTTTGTGCCCTAGGAGCAGCAGATTTACAGAATTCCAACAGTGAAATCCCTAACGTACCCTCGTGTAGGTTCTACACATCCCAGTATTCACAGGGGGCACTATCCAAAGCACAGAAACATTGTTGGAATTCTACTTACTTAAACATTTTCCACAAACTGCTTATCCACTCACCTGTGTGTCGTATATCTCCTGCCCCCACCTACGTTTTAATATATGCAGTTACAGTTTATGTATGTGTTTACTGCACCAGGTTTGTGGAAAACCATACTCTCAGATACTGAACACAGGACCACTGTTTATAGTTGGGTTCTATTTATTTGCCAAGCAGGATTCAGTTTATTAACTTAATTGTTCGAAAACCTCCTTTTATGGGTTTTCATTATGTTATGGATCTTATGAATTGAAAGACGGACAATTTACCTAGTCATGTTGATGATGGTGACCAGGTGTGTATAAACCACCAAAATGAATACTAATATTTTTTGTTAAATTAATGCAAATCAATACAAATCAGTACAGAGTTCTTCATAAAATTACCAGCTTCATATTAAAATGCGATACATAATGCTGTGTAAGGGTTTTTAGAAATTCATATAAATTATTAGTCACATGTTGGATCACAAGTTATTTCAGTAAAACAAGAACATTCACAAAATATCCTACTCGCTCTTTGATTGTTAAAATTGTGGATCTCAAATGTTTTTTTTACAGATCATGTCGTGTTCACATGCCTCAAATGAAAATGAGCCAATTCCGCAAAAGGGCCCTAAGACGTCAACTTTTTAATTGTCTAGTAGATGCAGGCCTTGATTGATGATTTCTAAGGGTGTGCTAAACTCACATAATTGCATGCAATTACTGCAAAATTATGCATAATTCCGCAAACTTTGTCTTGCACTCCAAAAATTTTACCCAAACATTACTTTCGGGTAAATATTCAACTCGAAAATGTAATTTGGAGTTGATTTTCAGGCACTCAGGTTCAAGACTGCTACTCGCATTCAGATTTGTAATTTTGCACTTCAAAATTACTAAGACTTGGCGCTTGAGTCAAAATATCTACCTGAAATGTTTGTTGACTGCACATGTTAAAGGAATTGCCTCTCGCATTGAAAACCCTGCTGATCAATTTCAAATTTGTTGTTTTGTGCTAAATAATTACTGTGACGGTCTTGGGGTAAAAAATCGCTTGCATTAAAAAAATTACCTGAACGGCACATCTTGTGTTAACATTTGTTGCAATAATTACAGTGTGGCATCATATCGTAACTCATCTAATTTCACATACATTTTGTTACCTACAAATAAAAAAATAGTGGCAGTTTATTAACGTAATTAAAATTTCACCCAGGTCTATTGATTTCCCCAGGAACATCTACATTCAAGGTTTGGGAGCACCATAAATCTAAACTGATTTCTAACTTCAAGAGCTAACCTATTAGAGCTATACCTTCATGGCTGGTAGACTGCATAATTGTTTTACATTTTGCTCACCACTTTTTATTTTGCCCAAGTCGATTTACTCTTTTTAAATGAATATGCCTTAAGATGGCCTTGAATCCCCTTTTTAAAAACGATTGTGCTAAGTATCTTATCTGCTAAAATCAGATTAATGAAATACTTCCTCTTACAATGTTCAAAATATTTACACAAGGGGCAATCTTGTTTAAGTATTTATGGACAAGTAGTAACCAGATCAGATAACTGACTTTTTATCGTTGGCTGATGTTGCAATTAAGTAAATTAACGTCAGCCCAAGCTTGCGGTGTTTAATGTTCTAATAGTTGCCACCGCGCCATATATTGAAATATCCTGAGCGGATGGATCGTAACCTAGCTGGTATAAACCTCTGGATTAAATTAATATCTGGAGCAAAAAAATCCCTAAAGAGATTTGCTGGTGATAGAGGGCACCTGTGATCTGATTTAAAATTGGGGCACATTCAATTTCATGCTTGAAGTAATAGTGATGCCGAAGTACTTGTACTGAGCATTGCAGTTTTTGCCATTAATTTGGCAGTTAGCTCCAGGTATTTAATCCCCTATACATTTTTCCCCTTATTATACACAAGGCATTTGTTAAAGGAGCTCTGCAATGTTCTATTTATTTTTAGAATCTTTTTATTAAATTTTCTCATAACACGCCCCCGAAGGGGGTAAGGCACAAGATCATTACACATTTTTACACAAGCAGAGGGTATCAAAACCAAACATAGATGTACATATAGTGATTGTCATGTGTCAGGTAGCTGTAACCTCGTTTGACTGAGCTATAACCAATGGGATCATGAACACGGTGAGGGGAATTTCGGGTGGAGAGTACAAGGGCCCTCTGGTCCGTGTTCCCTGAAATGTGTGTCTGTAGAGGCATAGGTGGGTGTCGTTCCCCTGTGTGTTGTCTCTGGCCTGTAATCTCATGATCAACCCTGGTAAGGAGAAGAGAAAAAGAAACTTGTACCAATCTCAGAACTGCCGGTTGGAAACTATGGGGAGGTCATGGGGGTGCGGGGAAAACGTCTCCTAGTGTATCGTGTAGTGTTAGATGCGTGTGACTCAGTGGTCCGGGTCAGCAAGCGCGGCGCGCGGGGGGCGTCCGAGGGGAAGGAGGTGTCAGTCAACGGGGGCGAAACAAACTAGTTATGGGGGAGGCGTGTGGCTGCTCCCTCTCGCCTCCTGGGTGGGGTTTCAAGGGTCCAGTACCTGCGAGGGGGGCCTCTGGGAGGCCTGGGTGCGCAGGGGGCACGGGTCTGGTATGACCTCCGGGGTTGTTTCTTGTTTGAATTGGAAGAGCAGCTGGGCCCATTCTAGGGAGATGGGGTTCTTCCGTATTCCCTTCACTTGCTCCTCTTCCGCTGCCCCCCATTTGCATACTGCTCCTATCCAGGCTGTTTCCGGAGGGCCCGAGGGAGCTCTCCAGTGCATGGCGATCGCCCCTTTCGCCAACAGGAGTGCAAAGGAGGCGAACCTCCATGGCAGCTTCTCAGATTTCTTCCTGTTGTAAATTCCCAGCGCACTCACCTACCAGGATTCTATTTGAGGTAGGCTGACTAACGTGCAGAGAGTCTGATGTATCCTGGTCCAGTATTGGCCCAGGTTGGGGCAATCCCAGAATATGTGTTTAAAAGGTGCTGCCGGCAGGCCACACCGCGGGCATTGGAATTGGGTGTCCGGGTAGTATCGTTGTAGCTTATCTACATGAGATAGGCTCGGTGGAGGATGTTGAATTGTATGATTTTAAATCTCGCGTTTCTGGACACTTTTTCGGTGTTTTCCAGGGCGCGCTTCCATTCCGCGTCATGGAACGCTCTACCCACATCTTCCTCCCAGGTCTGCCGCATGGTGTCTAGGGAGACGTTCGCTAGTTCCCTGATGGCTTTGTAGTGCCAAGTTATGAGATGCCTGCCGGAGCCAATTCTGAGTATCGTGTGTAGTACTGAGTGCGTAGGTTGTTCCCTGTCGCTCAGGTCGCAGAGTTTGATGTTTGATGTTTGGGGGGTTTTATATAGCGCACAAACACTCCAGGGAGCATCTTGGCGCTGCGACTTCATTGCTAATAGACTGTCAGATGATTTTAACTGAGCTTTAGATGTTGTAGGCAGTTTAGACAAGGGTTTTGCACTTTGATTCGGCCAATCCATAAATCCAGGTTTTTAAGGATTTTTAAAGGTTTGTTCTGATGTAGTTGCTCGGAGGTGAGGCTGTTCCAGGCTTTGGATCCTAGAACTGCCAGTGATTTTCCGCCCTTGGTGGCCAGTCTGAACTTGGGGACAGACATTAAGTTGGCTGTAGCTGACCTGAGTTCTCTGTTCGGGTGGTATCTGTGAAATTTATTTGACAGATATTTTGGGCCACGCTTATGAAAGCCTCTAAATGTAATCACGAGGATTTTGAATAATATACGTTTCTGGATGGGAAGCCAGTGCAACGTGTCCAAGGCGGCTGATGCTGATGACCTTCTGGGTGGTCGCGTGTGCTCTAGGAGTTGTATATGCGTGAGGAATTGGCCACGTGAAAGGTCATACCACTCCATCATTTGGTCGTATGTGCGTAGTTGTCCGTCCTGGATCAACTCTGCCACTTCAGTCACGCCATGGTCGGTCCAGATTTGTATGCTCCTTGCGGAGAAATGATGTTCCCCACGGGGCAGACCCACTAGCGGCAATAATGGGGAGTAGAGCGGTGCGCCCTTGCAGAGTCGATGCACGCGCATAATGCACTTGTGTGCTATAGACACTTGAAGAGGGTGCGTGCGGGACGGTTTGGTGCCTGGTAGAAGCAGGCGTCTGTTGATCGGGAGAGGTATCCTACCGCTTCTGTAGTAGTCTCCGCCACATGTCGTTCTGCTGTCCAGTGGAATAGCCATTGCAATTGTGCCGCTAAAAAATACGATTCGAAGGATGGGGCTCCTAGGGCGCCCTCCGTGGTGGGCAACTGCAGTTTACTGAGCGCTACTCTGTAGGCTGACGCCCCATATGAGCCCTGTCAGCAGAGTATCTATCTCCCGGAAAAAAGATTTAGGTGGGATGACCGGCAGGTTGGCGAAGTGATAGAGTAGCCTGGGCACCATTAGCATCTTTGCCAGTGCTACCCGGCCGATGGGAACTAGGGGCAATGTTTTCCAGAAGGCCACCGCCGATCGCAGTCCTGATGGCGCCTTGCGGTGGTTGCCTTCATACAGGTCCACCGGGGATTGGTACAGTTGCACCCCCAGGTATCGGGGGCCGCTCCGCTCCAATGTAGCGTTTTGGGGCCTATCGCCACCGTATGCGGAGACGCAGTGTGTTGTCCCTGCTATCGGTATCCCCCATTCATCTCCCTCGCCCGCAGTCGTATGGCCATGGGTTCGACTGCTAGTGCGAACAGGAGGGGCGAGAGTGGGCACCCCTGCCTTGTGCCCCTTTCAATCGGGAAGGGGGCTGAGACCATTTTACCGATTCGCACTCTAGAGGTGAGTCCTTTGTATAGGAGTCGTGTGTAGGCGAGCATAGCCTGGCCGTAATTTTGTGACTGGAGGACCGCGAACAGGTGTGACCACGTCAGGGTATCAAATGCCTTTTCAAGGTCCAATATTAAGCACGCCGCTCTGGGGTGCCTCTCACGTTCGCTGTCTTGGATGTGAAAGAGCCTCCTCAGGTTGTGCGAAGTGTTACGCCCGGGCACAAATCCAAATTGGTCAGAGTGGATTAATGTGGGTATGAGTGGACTATAGCGGTCAGTTAATATTTTTCCCAGGATTTTACAGTCCGCGTTCAGGAGTGTAATGGGGCTGTATGAGGAGGGATGTGTGGGGTCCCTATGCGGTTTCAGAAATGTTACAGTGACGGATTCCCGAAACAAAGCGGGCAGGATTCCCCTCGATCTGGCCTCCTCGTACGTGAGTGTGAGTTGGGGCACTAACTGTGCTTTGAATTTGCTATAGTACTCTAGCGGGAGTCCATCCATCCCTGGCGATTTATTTCTGGTGAGTGACGCTATGGCATGTTTGATCTCTGCTGCTGTGATTTTACTATCCAAGTCTCTTTGGTCTTCTGGGGATATAGCGGGGAGTCTGTGGACGCCTAGGAAGTGCTGTAGTGCGTCGTGTGGTGTCGGCGCGGGTTGCGGTATATTTCTGCGTAGTAGGTGCGAAAGATGTTAAGGATATCAACTTGAGTGTAGTGGAGGCTACCTGTTTCGCCCAACAGTTCAGTGATGGACTGTGGGTGTGTGTCCTGTTTGGCCATCCATGCTAGGAGGGCTCCCGTCCTGTTACCCTCCTTGTGCATGTGGGTCGCGTATTTACGAAAGTTATATATCCGCAGGTCCCGAAGCGTCTCTGCGCAGGTCAGCTTCGCCGCCCCTATCTGATCCGGGGTAGCCCTGCCCTGGTCCAAATCGCGAGAAAGTCCCGCCAGGGTCAGTTCTGCTTCGGTCAGTGCCCTCTCTAGTGTACGTCGTAAGCTCTGCAATGTTCTAGTGGTGAGATTGAGGATTATGTTGTTGTTTGCATACACTAGACACTGTCCTACCTTGTGGTTGGGGAGGACCGCTATTGCAAAATCAAACATTTAATAGGTATCCATGGATTAGTAGCCAAGATGCAGCGTTGTCTCCCCAAAATTCCCACATCACATGGGTTTAATCTACTGCCCTCACTCGTGTGGAAGATATTCAGCAAGGAGGGCTCAATAACCTATTGGGACAATCTGATACAAAGTATATTTCTGTCAATAAATCACAGGTATCATCGGTATCTTTTCTAACTGCCTCTCTCTTATCTCCTTGTCGTTAAGGCTATGATGTCAATAGTAGGGAAAGCACACTATTTAATACTCAAGTTAAGAATATCTCCCCTTTCATGGATTGAGTACACGATGGAAGGATTTGTCTATTCAGCAAAATAGATTTGTGTAGAGTGGTTAAGTATCGTGACCAACATTTTGTATGATGTTTGCACTTTTGATGGGTTAGTAGTAGCAGTGTTTTGCCAAATGGTGTTTAAAGTTTATGTTTGCATGTTAAATGGCGTTGAGTCCAGCATAATTTTATTTCTAACAAATCAGTATTACAAAGGTCCCTAATGTCATGTACCAAGCTATCATAAGTTATAAAGAAAGAACCAGAATGGTATTGCTTGACATCTGAGTTATTGTCTGGGACCTAAAACTCACAGACTCGGAAATCAAAATCTTCCTGAAATAGGGACTGCTCAATGCAGTGCTCCTTTTTATAAAAAAGGAGACATGCTTTCTTATTAATTTGGCAATAATACCCAAAAAGCATAGAAACGGGAATGCAGGGTTCTACAGACAGGCATTAACGTAATAAGCAAGGCAAAATCAGAGGTTATGTTATGTTAGACTCATTTATTATGCGCACAGATGCTCCAGCAAAGGAGCGTCCTGGCGCCCGACAAGGTAGCTACATAACACAACTGGACAGAGTGAAAAGGAAAGATCTACGGAAACAAAAAAGTTTTTACAGCTCGGCGAAAAGAGAGCAAGTCCCTGAGGGCACGGATTTCACAGGGAAGGGAATTCCACAGAACCGCAGCCCGTACTTGAAATGAGTGGCCGTCAGCCCGACAGCGCTTGAAACGGGGGACGACCGCAAGTTCTAGGTCCGAAGATCTTAAGGCACGGACCGGGACATAGCGGGACAGGAGGTTAGAAAGAATCAAGGCAGGAGATCTCTTAAGGATCTTATAGGCTACACAGAGAACCTTGAACTGAATCCATCGCGCAATCGGTAGCCAATGCAGGGTGCGCAGAGTATTGGTTGTGGGACAGAATCTAGGTAAGCCCACAACAACTCGAGCCGCTGCATTCTGTACGCACTGTAGGCGAGTGATTTCTGCCTGATTTAGCCCCACTAAAAGGGAGCTGGCATAATCGAGCCGAGAAATCACAGTTGCTTGGATCACAAGTTGCCTGGTGGTAGCATCAAAGAATTTTAATAAGGGACGTAGTCCACGCAAGATGCCAAAGCAGCAGGCCGCCGTGCGCTTAGTGTGGCATACAAAGGTGAGAGTTGGATCAAGCCACACCCTAAGGTTTTTTAACTCTGAGACCGGAGTTGGTGTAGGACCCAGATCCGAGGGCCACCACCTGTCTCCCCAGAGTTCCGTATGCTTGCCAAAGATCATAATTTCGGTCTTATTTGCGTTCAACTGGAGACAGTTGGCGGTCATCCAGCTGGCGACCGCCCGGAGTCCATTCTGGAATCTAGGGGCATCCACGTCTGCCTCCCCGCTGATCGTAACCGCTAACTGAGTATCGTCAGCATATGACACTATGGTCATACCCCAATGCCTGACAACCTCAGCCAGCGGTCTCACGTAAAGATTGAATAACGTGGGACTCAGCGAGGAGCCCTGGGGAACCCCAAGATCCAGAGGATGGAATTTGGACTGATGGGGCGGGACGGCCACGCAAAAAGATCGGTTGGCAAGGAAAGAACGGAACCACTGGAGTGCAGGGCCGGTGACAACTGCTTCCTCCAAGCGTTGCAGAAGGATCTGGTGGGAGACGGTGTCAAAGGCGGCGCTCAGATCTAATAGCACCAGCGCCACCGTTTGACCCGCATCAAGCACGGAGCGCAGATGCTCCACCATATAGAGGAGGGCTGTCTCCGTGCTATGCCCCGCCCGGAATCCATTCTGCGTGCTATCTAGGATGTTAGCCCGTAGGAGATGGTCCGAGAGGGCAGAGTTAACATGCGCCTCCGCAACTTTGGCTGGCCACGGGAGAAGTGAGATTGGGCGGTAGTTCTCAGGTTTACCAGCATCCAGAGTTGGTTTCTTGAGGATGGGCATAACTACCGCCTGTTTCCACTTCACAGGAACCAGACCGGATGCTAATGAGGTGTTAATCAAAGAGAAGACCGGCGAAAGACCGTGAGATGTTAGGTCTCTGAACAGAGCTGGCCATAAAGGGTCAGCCGGGGACCCAGACTTGACCTGCTGAGCCAATTTCCCAAAGCTTTCCGGTGTTAAGCTCGGAAAAGAATGTAAAACATCCAAAACTGGGAGCTTAGGAGGTCTACCAACAGAGGGTACGACCGTGGGAAAGGCTCTATAAATGGCATGGACCTTTTCCAAGAAAAAGGCTGCCAAGTTTTCACAGTGTGAAATGGAACCCTGATTATTCGTTACCACCTTTTTAGCTATGAGATCTTTCAAGGCCTTAAAGATAGTTTTGGAGGGGTTGGTACTGGTACGAAATTGCAGGTGCATTCTACAATTAAATAAATGAAACTAGGTTTACATGGTCGATAACCTGCTGAATATATTGGAAGAGGAATCTGCTGACTGAAACAGAAAGGATCCCCGTGGGAAGGGGCGTCCGACAGGGATGTGTCCTAGCGCCCACCCTGTTTTCGCTTTATGTAAACGGCGTGGTTGAACATCTGCTTAGAAATCCCTCGGACGCTCGCTCCGTGGCTGGTAAACGGATCCCCACACTGCTTTTTGCAGATGGCACTCTTCTTATTTCAAAGTCCCCTATGGGTCTCCAGAGCCTTTTGAATAGTTTCCAGGAGTTCTGTCTGTTGAGAGGGCTGGTAATTAACACCGACGAAACCAAGTTCCTAGTTATGAACCCCCCTAAGAAACTTGGCAGACTTCCGACTCTGAATTCCGAACCATTGGAGAGAGTTTCTGAGTTTGACTACCTGGGTATCCGCCTCAATGATTCCCTTTCTTGGAATTCACACATCCATAAAATGTTACTGGGCCACAAAAGGGTAGGGCACTTTACTTAAGAAACAACGCTCCTCAACTAGCAAACCCCTTGCCCCAGTTGTGGAAATATACAAAGCCAGAGGGGTCAGTGCCACTCTATATGGGGCGGAGCTGTGGGGTACCTGCAACCTGGATCCACTAGCCAAATCAGAGAACAAATGCTTGAAAGATCTGATGGCTCTCCCTTGGAGCACACCAACAGTGCCAGTGCTACTGGATTTAGGTTGCAGACCTATCGGAGACCAAGCACAACTTCGCCCCCTGCTCCTATGGGCACGGTTATGGCGGGTGCCCGAACTAGTCTCCTATGCGGAAGCACTATCTGAGGTTATGGCCATGGCAGGATGGTCCAGGATTAAATGGTTGAGGGATGTCAAAAGTTTATTGGTGGAGATGGGGTTACCTGATGCATGGACTTTGAAAACCGCCCCACCTAAAGCTACGATTAAAAAGTTGTATTGGAACTGGGTCTCTGCAAAATTACATCTAGACTCACGCCATTGCAATTCTACTGTAGCTTTTGTGAGGATCAAGGATGTGGTAGCTTATGAACCCTACTTAGACATTATCTCCATTCCGTTTGACCGCACCCTGTATTTTAAGTTTTGAGTGGGGATTCTACCAGTAGGCGAGGTAGTCGCCCTCTGGAAGCGGTCTTATCAACTTTCCCCTTTTTGTGCATCCTGTCCCACTCGAGTAGAGTCTGTAGCCCACATCTTCTTTGAGTGTCCGGACTATCGTGCACCGAGGACTCGCTGGCTAAAACCTTTATGCAGACTCTTAGGCACCCGCCAGTGTATAGTGGCAATGCGTATTTTAATGACTGACACATCCCCTGTGATTGTATGTGCTGTGTCAAAATTTTTAAAATGGGCTTGGTTGATTCGTACTAGAAGGCTTTCCTTGCCAATTTAATTCTAGTTTTATCCTTTTTTATCATTTTTTTCCCTGTTTTAATTTATTGTGTGTAAACAGATTGCATTTGATCATTATTGTAAATTGTATTGCTGTAAGCTTTTATGGTATTCTTTTTTACCGAAACAAAGCCTATCAATCAATTTGGACAATAGATGATCAAATATAAGACCACATTAGTCCTTGAGGTCTCGCTTCAACAGATTGTTAGAGCATGAGTGATGGTGTAGTTCGATATGTGTTTTGTGCATTTTAGACTGCAATTACATTTCTGTAGATGTGTTATGCAATGGAATTGATGAGAATAAGTGTTTAGATACTCTTGAATTATGTCAATTAAATACTGTATTTTGTTATGTTTGGTAACATTACAGAGCTGCTCTAAAGTCATGTGGAGATACTAAAGCTTTCTCAATTGAAGTTCACCAAAGAGTCTTCTGAGTGTCCTCCAAAAAAAAGAAGGCACATTGTCATATAAGGTAAGGAGAGTAATAGTTAGTATCCTGAAAGTTTAATGTCTCCTAGTAGTTTTGCATGCCTGGTTTATTTGAGTGAGATGTTTGCCTTTTGGATTTCCATAGGAAGTGTAAGAGTCAGTATCTGTAAATCATTTTAAAGAAGTCCCGGAGAGTGTCATAGGAAAAATACCAGTTAGAAAGTTGATCTGTGGAGCGGCTGTCCTTTTTATGGTTTAAATCCTCCCTCAGTTTGATTTTGCTTTTAATCTGGTATTCTGTACAATAAATTCTACAGTCAAAAAGTACTATTTTCCTCATC
Organism: Lissotriton vulgaris; assembly: GCF_964263255.1. Lineage (NCBI taxonomy): Eukaryota > Metazoa > Chordata > Amphibia > Caudata > Salamandridae > Lissotriton > Lissotriton vulgaris. Next base: position 1,089,043,606 of record NC_141685.1, read on the forward strand.
ATCATTTCTACATGAATTTAACTTTCTATCATTGTTCTCTTTTGTGATTAGTGTATTTGCTCTGCTGTTCTTATTCTGGTATGTGGTAGTCTTGCAAAATGTTACTTTTCTGTTTTATGTAAGTACCTTGAATAGTTAAACAAGAGTTCATGTTTTTGCCACTTAACCCTTCCGCTGAAAGGGCACGACGATAGAAGTACTTGCACACTTAAGGGGCCGATTACGATGCAGTCAGAAAAGGCTTCGACCCTCGGTTGGAGCCTGTCTGATCGCATCGTAATATGCCAGTCTGATTCTTTTCCGACCATCTCATTGCAATGGAGGTGGTCGAAAAGGAATCTGACCGGTCATTCCGTCTGGCATCCGGCGGGCTCAGAGAGCCCGTCGGCCAATCGGTATGCGACCTGTAATGCCAAGGGCTGCTCTTTCTGCCCTTGGGATTACGATGTTGAGTTCCGGCAGCCTTTCCGTGCCAGGATTTCTGACACAGAAAGGCTGTTGCAACTTGCATTTGGGGGCTCCCAGCAGGGCCCCCTTGGGTGCACGGCCTCCGGTTGGAGGCCGAGATCTTGCACCCCGTGGCAGGAACCTTAGGCGCCTGCTATGGTGTGCAGGAATTAGCTGCGCTTCCCATTTTGCAATGGGAGCATGCATTACGGCCGTTTTACGGCCTGAATGCATGCTCCCATTGCAAAATGTAGGAATGCGACCGAACAGTGTTCAATCTCATCCGAATGGGCCGGTCGGGTCTGCCGACTGGTTGTCAGTCGGTCCCATGACCAAGACGATGTTGGGCGGAGGTAAATCCTCCTAACACCGTAATCAGCTCCTGAAGGGTGCTGATATAGCAGTGTTGCTCCATGGTGTCTACCACAGCTGGAAGGGTAACAGGCAGGGCTATCATGAACAGGCATTCATTTTTGGGGTAAGTTCAGCTTTTGCAGCTTGTCCCAGCAGTGCCAGGGGCAAGTACCTAGGCACCATTCATTGTTCAGCTGAAACAAACGTTTACAAATCATTTTCTCTAGATAGACTCCATCCGCAGGTTTCAGTAGTGAGGTAGATTCCAGCAATACTAGCAAAATCAAGTTGGCTGCATTGAGCACATTTGACTTTTTATTAAGTCACCTGTAGATAGTGGAAATGAGTGCACTTGTTAAAGGTACTTGAATACATCTACAAAATAGTTGGCGAGTACAGTGAAACAAGGATACAGCCGTGCTTGAGATCATTCCTATTCTCAGCTGGACGTATTAAATCACCACCCTAACCGATTCTAATTTATGAACAATGTGCTGAAATTTACCCTTACCGGAGTCAAATTTTTTTTGTGAAATAACTAAAGTCTCATTTTACCCACAATAAAGCGTGATGAACACAATCACAAGTTAGTCTAGTCAATAAACTCTGCATACAGTTTCATTCCCTTCAATGTCACTTATTTCCTGTTAAATTAGGGAGTACTAGACCGTTATCAGTAAATGACTGTTCAGATTTAAATCCTTTCTACTTTAGGGGAGGTTGATTATTACTATCTATCCATTCCTGAAGATGTATGAACAACCAGAGGTTAAAATTGTACCCCCGGAATCCAAAAAGACCATTAAACTCCTAACTATTTCTAGTTGATTTAGACCCTTATTTATAGTTGGGAGTTATCTTACCCTTTCATGATTAGGAACATTTTATTTTGTAGACTGGCTTTCATATTTGTAATAATGACTTTGTTCAGTGCGCCGTATTTAATAAAACGGAAAAAAGCTGTCATTTGAATGTTATTGGTAGTCTGATCTGTAGAGCCATTTGGATTTTGGATGGCTATCGAATGTCCTTCAGAACCCACCCAAGATTACCAATTTAAATAGAAACTGGGATTGAATCGGCTAGAAAGTCCATTTTAGCATTTCCCTTGATTACAATTTCATAAATACTCTGAGCAAGAGTACTTGGGTACTCGAGGAGCTTGAATTCTAATGAACTTACCCAAGTGCGTTTGCTGCACATTTCCAGAAATTCTGGACATTCCCTACACTTGAAGCTCCCATCGTTTTTCCATTGATCTGTGACTTTGCATCGTCAGAGGAAGGTATGTGGGATACAGACCATGCAGAAGAATATTCTATAATAATCGCTACATACATGAGCATGGCAGGCGAATGCTGGGATTCAAGGTGTCTAGCAATCTAATTGTCAATCAGGTGGCATTCAATGAGCAGTGGGCTAGAGCTGTTTTAAGGCAGGAACTTGGCCATTACGATTTGTTTTACTTCCTTTTTGAAGGAAGTCGTTGAGGAAATTGGTCGGACTTCTGGTGGAAGAGAGTTCCAGATCTTTGGGGCAGCACCTTAGAAAGCTCTGTGACTTGTTCTCATTTTGTGGAAGATCTGTGATTTTAAGAGCCATGAACTTGCACTTCTTGACTGTCTGCAACCTCCAGATAGAACTAGTTTTTGAGCTAGATACGAGGGAGTCTTTAGATGTAGGGCTTTGTGAGTCATGCAAGCTATCTTTAGCTGTATTCTAGCCTCATATGGCAGCCATTTAGGGATTTGAGGACTGGGGAGATGTTTTTCATTTTGAACAAGTGATCAGTCTAGCTGCTGCATTAATGGACGCTTCTAGTGGGGCCAAGCTATATTTGGGAAGTCCAAAAAGCGTGGAATTACCATTGTCTAGCCTAGGCAGCACCAGGGCTTGTACCGCCATAAGTCCTCTTCTGGGAGGGAAGGTTTTAGATTCCTTAGTGTGTTCATCTGGTGTTTAGCCCCCTTGCTTAAATTGCTAATATGATTCTGCATGCTCAAGTGCTTATCCAGAGTTATTCCGAGAGCTTTTGCTGAGTCGATAATGCGGGGTGTGATTAGGCAGAGCAATGAGAAGCAATTCCGTTTTGGAGGTGTTGAGCATGAGGGGGTTGTCAGTTGGCCAGTTTTGAGTATCCAAAAGGGTAAAGTTAAGTGAGATGAATTCTTCAGGGCAGGTGATTTTCAGATGAAGTTGAGTGTTATCTGCGTACATATGGAAGCGTATGTTCGCGGAATAAAGAGCATTTGACAAAGGTTCTAGGAATAAATTGAAGAGTGTCGGTGATAGTGGTGACCCTGTGGAACCCCCATAGAGACGGAGGAGGACTGGGATATGGATTGCTCTATCTTGACTTTTTGTGATCGGATTTGGAGGAAGGAAGTAACCCATTGCAATACCGGCCCTGAAAAGCCCATTCTGTGTTCAAGGCTGGATAAGAGATTGTCTTGGTTAACCATGTCAAAACCTGAAGAAAGGTCAAAGAGAGTCTGGAGGCATGCTTCGTTGTGGTCTAGCATTAACTGGATGTCACCCATAATGTGAGTGAGAGCCGAATCCGCGCAGTGGCCTCTTCAAAATCCGGATTGATATTGGTCCAGAAGTTGGAAGTACTCCATGTGTACTCATGTGTGCTCATATTTGCACCTGCGCCCATTTTTCCAGTAGTTTAGCCAGCATGGGGATGGCGGAGATAGGCCGGAAGTTATTGAGATCACCTCCGTCTGCACTAGGTTTTTTTTTTAGAATGGGGGAGATCTGTGCTACTTTTAAGCAGTCGGGGATCGTGCCGTTCGATCGTTGATAATCGTTGTCCAAAGGGGGAGGATGGAATCCTTAATGTCTTTGAAGATAGGTGGTGGTAGCGGGCTGGTGAAATGATTAGATGGGTCGATTACCCGCAGAGTGTCGCTGAGGGGAGTAAAAGAAAACCAAGAGGCGTCGTTCTTGGTGCCAGTATTGGAGGGGCTGAGCCGCCCATGGTGAGTTGGAGCAGCCCTCCCTGCTGATGGGAGAATAGCCCTCTTCGCTTCTAGGTCGATACTGATGCTCTTAGTTTTCTCAGTGAAGAATGCTGCCAACTAGTCGCAAGATGGAAGGCCGTCGCCAAAGTCAGAGCTGCTGGGTGTCTTGCCCGATTGTTGTTTAACAATTTCAAACAGTTTCTTGGGGCAGTTTTTGGCTTGATTGAGTTGTGTTCGGAAAAAGTCAGCCTTTGCACATCTGATTTTTGTTGTTGTTGTAATAAGTGTTCCTGACCGATCTAAGGTTGATTCGATGTACAGTGGAGGGTACTGATCTCCAGGTCCTTTCAGCTGACCTTAGGTTGTGGCGTTTAGAGTTTAGGTTGTCATTGAACCAAGGTTTGGACATTTTGAGGGATGCAGTTTTTAGTTGCATAGGGGCAATTTCGTCCAGGATGCCAGTGATGGTGGTATTATAGAAATCTGTGAAGACATTAACTTCAGAAATGTCCGAATGGTGAGTCAAGGCCTTTCTACAGTGGGTTGCTAGATCCATAGAGTTAATATTCCTAAGGTTCCTTTTCCATTATTTCGTTTTCTTGGGTTGAACTCTCTTCGGTGATACCTCCTTGTTAATTAGGAAGAAGACGCAGTAATGGTCCGACCAATAACAAGGGATAATGGCATCTATTGCGATGGTTTTTCCTTTGGAGATGATGAGATCCAGAGCTTCACCCTTGTTATGGGTTGAACTTTCACAATATTGTGTCAGCTCGTGCTCCAATAGGAAGGTTTTTAGACAGTTTACAGCCTGATCATTTGGGTTAAACCAGTGAAGGTTGAAATCTCCCAGGAATATTTGGGAGACTAGGGTGTCCTCATTGGAGCAGATTATTTCCATTAATTGTTCAATGATGGAAAGATAGTCTCCAGTGGGGTGGTAGAATGTTTGTAAATGCATACAGGGCGGTGATTGCTATAGATGTTAATGCATAGGTACTCACTCGAGATCAGACCGGAGGTATCAGAATGTGAGATTGACAGTATATTTCGAAGTATGCAGGCTAAACCTCCACCCTGTTTTATGGATCTGTCTAATCGAATTATATCATGGCTAGGTGGGACTAGAAGGTCAATTATAGGGGTGGACGAGAAATGGTTCTCTAAATGCACATAATCAGACATGGAAAAAGTACAGTACAAAAAGGTGTTGTAATCACTCAAAGCTTCAAGTATAATCTTACTTCAGTAACCTTAGTCAAAATGCTGAATGTTCATAATTTAGGCATAGTGTGGGTATTTTCAGCAATTTTACCATTGTCAATTCTAAGGTTCCGTTTGGGCTGCTATTACAAAATATTGTTTTTTCAGAGGTTGATTGACCTTTTTAGTGAAAACTTTGCAACTCAATACCCCATATTGAATTCTGGACCTCCAGAAAGCACCTAAAGAAATCAAACTAACCCCTGGTATTAGTAAAATCCTCCACTGCAATTGGCATTGCAGTTGGATGCTCACTGTATTATTTCTCACTGAAGGACATTTTCAGCTAATAGAAATGTTTGGCAGCTTCCAGGGCAATTGAAGTATATGTGTACTGGTAATACCCTTAATATATATCATAAGAGCTAAACAGTTTGAATAGATACAAACAATACCTGAACAAACCTCAGTAATGCATGAAAACAACATAACTGCAACCCCCTTTTTGTAAGTCCTCCTTGACTAAAACCAACTGTTCTGCCATAAACATGAATTGAGAGCATACTGCAACTGACCTACCATATTTAACATTAGAAAGATGGAAGATTGCTGTCTAAAGTGCAACTCCATATAATCCAGATTCCAACACTCCCTGGAGCTAACACCAGTTAGGGTCCTCCTTTAATTACAGCCTCATACGTTGTTTAGGAACCATATTGAACTATTGGCTCCTATATGTAGTGATTTGCAGATTTGGCATGAGGCTAGCTACTTCGGAATATGAATATCTCACTCTTGGATGGACTATATTTCGCAATTTCTCTACCCGCTCTCTAAGGTTTTTTTTGCAAACTTAAATTGATATGAAAACCCTGAGCTGTAAAGGAGGTGGACAGCTACAGCACCATAGTTTCTATCACTGGTGTATAAACATAAACCTCACAACCAATCTTGTCCTTATGACCATTACTCTTTTTAATAAACCTCTTTAAAGCAATCTGTTTTGACCCAATTGAGAATTAAGGTAAGTTTCCAAGTATACAGTGAACGTTGGACCGAAGTAGAGATGGCGTATGGCGGTAGTCAGGAAATAGATATACCAGATGAACCCCCAACGGTCCTACTAATTGGATCTGACTTTTCAGCAAGAGCCACAGCCATATTGGTAGTTATACTTTTACTCGCTGATTTCTTACCAAATTTAGTGGTAACTTAGACTATCATAAAGGAGCTACTTCCGGCTGAATGCCGGATTTGAAACATGCAGCCTGAGCCATCTTCAGATCATGTGTGCCGTTCTCATTTAAATTAGTTGAATCATCATTTTTTGTGGCCAAGTGTTAAGACAATCTTCTAAGATTCACACCCTCCTGGGACAATTCTTTGAGAACGAGTTTACAGACCTATGTCGCATCATTAACTAATAAATAAGGGGAATAGGCAAATCAGTAAATGAACTTGATAAAGAAACACTAGATATAGTCTTTGATATAAAAATTTTATATAATTTAAGATTGTTCTCTTTATAAAAATTGTCTTGGATGAGAGCGTGTAACTTGATCTTACTCTCTTATATCTTTAACACCTTGACTGCTTGAGATATTTGACTTCTGTGCTGAAGGTCAATAGAAACGGGTGTGGTCATGGCGAGCTCAGCTCGTCATGGGCACAGGAGCAGTGTGCCTCATGACGAGCTGAGCTCGTCATGAGGATGTAAGGTGTTAAAACACTCTTGCCATTTCCTACTAGACAGACTCATTATGATCTGTCTCCCTCCCTCTGTCTTCCTCTCTCTCTCCCTCTCCCTCTGTCTGTCTCCCTCCCTCCCTCTGTCTGTCTCCCTCCCTCTGTCTGTCTCCCTCCCTCTGTCTGTCTCCCTCCCTCTGTTTGTCTCCCTTCCTCTGTTTGTCTCTGACTGTCTCCCTTTATCTGTCTCCCTGTCTGTGTTCCTCCCTCTGTCGCCCCCTTCTTCTTTCTGTTGCCCTGTCTCCCTCCATCTGTCTCCCTCTCTCTCTCTCTCTCTCTCTCTCCCTATCTGTCCCCCGCCCTATCTGTCTCCCTCTTTCTGTCTCCCTCCTTCTGTCTCCCTCCTTCTGTCTCCCTCCCTCCCTCTGTCTCCCTCCCTCCCTCTGTCTCCCTCCCTCCCTCTGTCTCCCTCCCTCCCCCTCCCTCTGTCTTCCTCTCTCTGTGTTTCCCTCTCTCTCTATCTCCCTCTCTCTCTATCTACCTCTCTCTCTGTCTCCCTCCCTCTGTCTGTCTCCCTCCCTCTATCGTCCCCCTCCCTCTGTCTGTTGCCCTCTGTCTCTCTCCCTCTGTCCCCAGCCCTATCTGTCCCCCGCCCGATCTGTCTCTCTCTGTGTTTCCCTCTCTCTATGTCTCCCTCCCTCTGTCTGTCTCCCTCCCTCTGTCTGTCTCCCTCCCTCTGTCTGTCTCCCTCCCTCTGTCTGTCTCTCTCCCAGTCTGTCTCCCTCCCTCTATCGTCCCCCTCCCTCTGTCTGTTGCCCTCTGTCTCTCTCCCTCTGTCCCCAGCCCTATCTGCCCCCGCCCTATCTGTCTAGCTCTCTCTCTGTCTCCCTCTCTCTCTGTCTCTGTCTCCATCCCTCAGTCTCTGTCCCTCAGTCTCTGTCCCTCAGTCTCTGTCCCTCAGTCTCTGTCCCTCAGTCTCTGTCCCTCAGTCTCCCTCTCTCTCTGTCTCCCTCTCTCTCTGTCTCCCTCTCTCTCTGTCTCCCTCTCTCTCGGTCTCCCTCTCTCTCGGTCTCCCTCTCTCTCGGTCTCCCTCTCTGTCTCTCCCTCTCTCTTGGTCTCTCGACCTCTCTCTGTCTCAGTCTGTCTCCCACCCTGTATCTTCCTCTATCTGTCTCCCTGTCTGTCTGTCTCCTTCCCTCTGTTGCCCCCTTCTCTCTGTCTGTCTCCTTCTGTCTGTCGCTCTGTCTCCCTGCCTCATTGTGCTTATCAATAATAATGCCCCCCCCGCCTCTTTCACTATCTTCTCTCGTCAATTATTTCTCACTCTTTCCTCTCCCCCTCTCCGTTTGTCTCTACTCCCCACTCCGTCTCTTATTTTTCCTTCTGGCTCTGTCTCTCTCTTTTATCTCTCCTCTGCTCTTACGTCTCCCTTAGCCTCAACATGGAGGGTTAGTTACATTTTTCCACTACAACATTGTCAAAATCGAATTTTCATTTTTTTCCATTTTAAGTCGTATTGTTCTTTAAATGTAGTTATTTCAGTCCTTAGTGTTTTTTCCGGCGTATTTCCACTCTTAGCTGTATTTGCACTCTCCCCATTGCACAAATTCATAACAATGAAACTTTCAATTTCAATCCGGTCTGTCACTTCACAGTTTTTAAACTAAGAATGTTGGCACTAACCCCGCTCCCCAAACGACGCCCCCACCCACGCCCCTTAGCTTTGTATCTGATCGTTGTGGCCTGCTGTGAGGGACTAAAGCTCACGGCCCCTGCTAATTGTGCTGCTTTTGAAAGCATCAGCAGCTCCCCAAGAACTCAACGTCATCTCCTGAGGCCTGGGATGGGGGGAGATGCTCCATGCTGTGTCTCCTCTGCCGGCCCATTGTCATACTGCCCATGACAAAGGAACGGCTGCCTCTGTGACCTGCTGGGACTCACACTCGGGCTGTACTGTAGCAGCCTTTCAGGTGTCGCCCCAGCAGGAAAGTCGGCCCAGGTATGTGGGCCCATCCTCTAGAACCGGGCCTGGATCCGGGGGGGGGGGGAGAGGGTGGGCAAGCGCCCCCTCTTGCCCCCCCCTGCGGACGCCCATGTATCCAGGGTTTGTGGATTCCCCTGGAAGGAACTGAGAAAATTGCCAAAATATAACAAAAGTTAGAGTTATGGGTAAAAATAGGAAGTGCTCTGGATAAAAGATATCTGTTGTGTTTCTTTTTCATAAAAATGGCATCAACAAACGGGTTGCAGTGCTAAAGTCACCATCTTCCCAGCTTTCAGGAACATGAAGAGCTGAATAAAAAATAAACATTTTCTACCTTATTTTTGGCATTTTTCAAAGAGGGAGCCCATTTTTCCTCTTTTTTTTAATGCTTTTAACCTACTTTCAGTTTGTGGTGGAAACCCTTGTGGAACCCATGGGTGATCCAGAAAAGCTATAGATTTCTGAAAAGGAGACAAAATTCAAAATTTAGCAAGCGGTTATATGTGTAGACCCCTCAAGGTTTTCTCAAAGAAACTAATTGTTGAAATAAATAAATACTGAAAATGAGTGGGAAAAAACTGTCACAATGGCATACTGCGTTTGTAAATAGGCCATTACATCCGCTAGGCCATTCTAGTTGCGGTGATGTATAGGGTTTGTAGGTTTTAAAAGAACCCAAGGCATCCAGAGCCAACTACTAAGTTGCACCTCACAGTGGATTTTCATTGTATGCAGAGTATAGACCAATTCGTATGGTGAAATATGTAGTGTGAAAAATGGGTATCAAAGAAGCCTATTTGTTTCTGAAATGCATATAAGTTATGGAGTTTAGGAGCAGTGATTATTTGTACATCTCTAAATTTGTACTCTTCATTTGGTATTTTCAAAATGTCTTCTTTCTTACACACTGGCTTACGTTTGGAAGGTACAAATGCAGTGAAATCCAAATGGTAATACCAAATATCATACTATTCTATGCTCCCACATGTCTTATGATGCAAATGGTACCTCCCTTGTGCAGGTAGGCCTAGTGCCTGCAACAGTAAATGGCCCAAAACACGACATGGATACATCTCATTTTCCCACTCATAAATGACCCATTTTTTGCACAGTGGGTAGCTGTGTATTTTGGACCCTAGCTCATCCGGCACCTAAAGAAACCTAGCAAACCCGTACCTTTTTGAAAACTAGACACCTAGGAAAATCAAGTATGAAGTGACCTGCATGGCTCTCTCCAGGTTGTTTTACCCAGAATCCCATGCAAACCACAAGCTTTGACTCAAAAACACATTTTTCTTCACATTTCTGTGATGGAAAATTCTGGAATCTGCAGGGGAGCCACAAACTTCATTTCACCCAGCATCCCCCCAAATCTCCCGATAGAAATGGTAACTCACTTGTGTGGGTAGGTCTAGTGACTGCAACAGGGAACTGCCCAATAGGCAACATGGATACATCACATTTTTCCACTCAAAACTGTCCTGTTTTTTCGCAAACTAGGTAGCTTGGATTTCGGGCCCTAGTTTAGCCGGCACCTAGGGAAAGCTAGCAAACCTGTAAATTTTCGAAAACTGGATACCGAGGGGAATCCAGGATGGAGTGACTTGTGTGGATCCAATGAGATTTTTTTTACCCACAATGCCCTGTACACCTCAAACTTTGACTGAAATCACACATTTTCTCTGCATTTCTGTGATGAAAACTTCCGGAATCAGCAGGAATTAACAAAATTCCTGCCACCCAGCAATGCCCCACTTGAGCTGCAAAAAACGCTGCCCCACTTGTGTGGCTGGGCCTAGTGCCAGCAACAAGTACGGATCAAACCACGAACAATAGGAGTCTGGGAAGTGTGGTGGGAATTTTGTGGATCCATGTAGGTTCTGGAAGTTTCCATCACAGAAATGTAGTGATAATGCATGATTTCAGGCAAAGTTTGAGGTTTGGAGGGCATTGTTGTTAAGAAAACCTCATGGGATTCATACAATGTACATAACTTTGGAATCTCCTGCTTATCTAGTTTTTAGAAATGTCTGGGTCTGGTAGCTTTTTCCAGGTGTCAGCCTACCAAGCCCAAAAAGTGCCACTGTTGCAAGTGGGATGATACTGGGAGTTAGCCAAACCCTCCTGGCCCATTTGTAAAAACAACACCCAAAAGAATTAAATGTCCTCTTGCCTGCCATTGGGATCGGAAGCTTTAGTCCACAGGGAGCAGAAAGTCTTTTGAGGTTTTAGGGGTGAGGGCGGGGCTTGATGTTAGCATGGGAAAGCCCACCTCATTATTTTTATTAAAAATATGTATTGTTGCCAAACAGTGGGCTTTTTGCTTTCCCCGGTTGGGGGGAGGCAGACTGAAAACAACATTGTCCTATTTGCTTGCTGTGTAGGCCCCACCTCTATATTTCCAGGGGGAGGGGGGGCGCAGATCAGCGGTAAAGGAGGTAGTAGAAAAACGTTTTCACCATTTTTTGAGGGGTAGGGGTATGACCGTGTCCAGGCTTGGAAACCCTAACAATTCTAAAAAGAAGTAATCCCTGATGTCTAGTGGGATTTCTATGGGGTAATTGCACCCATCTGCCCCCGGGGGGGGCATAAAGACTGTTTCTTTATTTTTATGGGGTGTGGGTATAGCCATGAGCCTGCTGTTTAGCCCCCGCCCCACAATTTAAAAAAAACAAAGTAACCCCCTGATGTCTACTGGGTTTTTCTGGGGGTAATTGACACCATCTGCCCCCAGAGCATTAAGAAAAAGAGCAAGGAGGCCCAAGCCCTTGCCCAAGGGGCTGCTCACCCACACCCTGGTGTCTAGTGGGTGGGTCCTTGCTTGGGGAACGCCCTCCTGCATTGATTCCCGAGCAGGGATCTGCTGTAGAATGGTATAATTGGAAAGGGGAGACTCTCCCCTTGGCAGTGACACCTTTCCTGTCTGAATCGATGCCCGGTGGGCTGAGATCTGCTCCCGAGCACCAATGCAGTGAAAATGACATGAGCCAATCGGCTCATGTCACTTTCACTTTCACCTTCAGTGTAATGATGTCAGCGCGCCATCAGGGGTGTTAGTCATTACATTGAAAAAATAATGCCTTGGACTGCTGGGGTAGACATCATAAACCGCTGCTATTTCTGCACATATACATTTGTTTTTCTTGTGTTGTATTCTTTTGCTTAGTGTATCTCTGATGCATGTAGATATTTGATATTGCTGCGTATATTGTATATATTTATCTTGTTTTATTTTTAAATGTTTAGATTTTAACAATTGCAGATTTAGCACATTTTGTATTGATAGTGGCATTTAAAACGTTTTATATTTTGGCAGTGCTGGGGATGCTTATTTCTTATAGTATTAACCCTGAATGAAGATGGTGCACATGGCAACAATGTGATTCGTGTTTGTGCATTGATATTCAAAACCTATGATTGTTTGTTGAATACTTTGATGGTTGCAATAACCAAATAAAGTAAGTTACTACTACTACTGGGGAAGCTCTTCCCCAGCTCTCAAGGCTGAAATGTTCCTCTAGTAAAGCCTGACTGCTCTGTGCCACACTACCAGGACTGAGGTAGGGATTTATTAGTGTGAATCCAAAGCATCTATTTTGGGTTCCGTGAGAGTACTCCATTGTGAAGCCTAACCAGCCTCACTACATAATTATTATTATTTTTTTTTAAATTTTTGGTAAACCTTTATTGTTGCATTAATCAGATACAGGTATGGGCCTACAACCCGCATGGCTGGCCGCTAGTACGGTTAGGTCAACACAGTAAAGCATCAAGCGAAAAACAGTAGTCCGCCACCCGCAGGCCCCGCGTCAAAGCTAGATGACAGTAGCACTAGGCATAACATACATATTTCAGGATCAAGGAAGGTTCTTTTTTTTTTAGAAGACATAAAGAAAAACAGGATCCGGTTCAGTAGAATCAATCAGTAAGAAAGTAAGGAATAGCAATATCACAGGATATTTACAACTAGGATCACTATGATTGAAATCTTCGGCGCCGGTGCACATGAAACAGGATAATCAAGAAGAAACAATACACGTAGCACCGTTAAAACTTTCCTCCGGCACGCCTATGAACATCGTATTATTATCCTCCCCAGTTGAACAAACTAACAGGAAGTATGGAAATACCCTACCCAGATCCCAGAAAAGAAAGGGAGAAAAAGAAAGAGAAAAAGGGCCATAGAAACAATAAAAGGACAAAACTAACAAAAGCCCATCCCCCCAACCCCCCACCCTGCACTCCTGTAGATGGCTACGGCCTACCCCCCCTAGCAGTGTGCCTGTCGCCCTTTAAAACCCACTAACAGAACTAATCTACAAGAAATGAAAAGAAATAGATACCAGTAAAGTGGAGGGGGACCTCCAGGCCAGCCCCCGGCCCTACCCCGCCCCGCGCTAAACCCTCAATACAGTAAACAATACGAAATCGGATACAATCAGTCCACAAAGGGGAATAAGATACGTTGTTGCGCCCGCAAAGCTACATAGTCACAGGACGTTTCCGAGTCTCTTTTCCGCCATCAGCCCGTTAGCAGTCCCAGTACAACGGCACCATCCCTAACCTTGGCCCACCCTATCGAGCTCACCCACGCTCATCAGCCGGTCAGCCTCAGAGAAGATCGTATCGGAGGGCTCGGGCACCCCAAGCAGCAAGAACAGCCGGCCATTTAAAAGAGAGTCATTGCGGGGATCAGTCCCCCCAATACGTGTACCAAATAACGTGACAGACCTGAGCATGGGGTCCTTAGCAAGTGGGGAAGAATCACTGTCCCATTCCACTGTCGGAGCCGTGCCAGCTCATCCAGGGGCGCTGCGTGGTCTGCCGGCCCCTCCGGCGTTACAAATCCAGTGTCCCCCGCTTCGTGCGAACCTTCCGTTGGCCGGCCAGGAGTTATAGCGGTCGTGTCACTCAGAGCCTCGCTTGTTAACAGGGTGTCAGAAGCACATCCCACTGATGCAAGATCGGGCAGGGTTTCATTCACCCAAGGTCCGACTGGCGTCTCCTTCTTGAGGGTGGCAATAATGGCGTCCAGCTTGTCCCCCAGATTCCGTGCATCATAATCCAGGGCACCTCGGTGGGCGCCAAGGGCCATATCAGATCACCAAGCTCCATCCCGTCGCAATACTCCCCAATTTCAGCGTATCTCCCTGACCCGAGACCACGATCACTCTGGGGGACCTGAGGCAGGGTATTGCTGTCCAGAGCTGCAGCTCGGTATGTATCCAGCCCCGTGAAGGATCGGGAGCGGGGAGGAAAATTGCATGGCGCCACGTAGGAGACTATAGGGTCGGGTGCAGCAGTCGGAACCACCAACACCCCCAGGTGCACCTCGCCGTTAACAAAGGAAACCCCCGTACACCATCCGGGAGACTCCCGCAGTTGTCGAGAGAGGCAGACTCGATTATCGACTATCTCACCGGCAAGCAATCTGGTTACGAAAGCTGCAGTCAAGAAGGCGATGGTCTGGGCCCTCTTCAGTGGCATCATTAGCGAGGATGAGTTGCTGCCGATGGAGCAAGGCAAGTTATTCTCCCGCTCCAGGTGATCGATATGGCCTCGCAGCTGGTGGCCGCCATTTTGCGTCGGCGATCGGCTCAGCGCCTCACACAAAGCCCCGGCTCCGGCGCCATCTCAGGCCGCGATCAAAGACGGGGCATATCTCCAGCAGTACAGCAGGTAGAGATTCCGGAGGCACACGGCCGGTGTGTACAACCATTCATCTTTCCGAATCTGCGGTGCAGGCACAGGATCTCGGTCAGGATATCATCGCGGGGCGGAGAGGTCTACAGAGCCGGGCGCCTAAGCGGCCATCACGGTCGCCGGCCTGGCTACTCCCCTCCCCTCACTACATAATTATCCTCGTTTTTACATTGGTGTTACAGCGGTGGGATCCTGAAAATGTGTTTCACAGTACCACTTGGTCATAAATGACCAAGTGGCACTTGGTCATTTTTTCTAGAAAGTATTTAATTAGAATTGTCAGAGCCCTGTGTAGACCCCCATTCCAAAGTAAGTAAAACATTAGAAAGTTAGGCAAAAGTTTTTTATCAGTTTTTTAAAAGTTTTAAAAAGATCCCAACTTTCAAATAAAAGGTTGGTGCACAATCAAGGCTGATAAGAACCTTGACCTGTCCATCATCCCTGCTCTAAAGAGCAGTGATCTGAAAGCCTTGGCTTCAGAACTAAGGCCAAAAAAGGAGGATCTTGATAAATTCCTCAGCTCCTATGAGAAGGAACATCTAGAGAGTGAAGGCCATTCCTCAGAAGAAGATTCTGAAGAGGATGAGAATGTTGCCTTGACCCCAGAGAAAGACAATGGGGAAGACGGTGAAGACCTAAACTCTCCACCCTTCCCCAGGTCCCCTTTAGCAGTGAGAAGTGCTGAAAGTCACTCTAGTTACCACCCTATTGCTACGGTCGCAGTGAACTGGAGGAAGAGCTTAAACATCTCTCATTAGAGGAGTAAAAGATTGACCTTGAGGAAAGGAGACTAGTCCTCTTAAAGCCCAAAGATAATGGTGGCAGCAACTTAACTAGGGAACAAGAGGAAACTTTCGACCCTAAGATCCCCAAAGCAATTGTCACCAAGTTTAGTGATGGTGACGACATCGATAAATGGTTTGCTGCCTTTGAGAGAGCCTGCAAAATGAGATGGATAGTTTGCCAATACTGGGGCTCTCTACTTTGGAAGTTGTTCTCAGTCAAGGGCTTAGATAGACTTCTGGCCCTTGATGAGGATGTGGCTGAGTCCTACCAGCACATGAAGGACACTTTAATAGAAGGTTTTGGACTTGCTACAGAAGAGTACAGTATGAAGCTTAGGGACTTCCATAAAAGTAAAAAACAGATATGGGTGGACTTTGAACAGTTTACAATCAAAGCACTAGAAGGCTGGATAAAAGGCAATGGGGTGGACAATTCTGATATGATATAGAATCTGATTATGAAAGAGCACATTCTAACTAATTGTACCACAGAGAAATTGCATCAGCATGGGGTGGATTCTAAGTTGTCTTCTCCCAGAGAGCTGAGGAAGATAGCTGACAAATAGTTCAGAACCAGGATGTCCAGAAAGGTCCATTGTGTGAGTAACCTCAAACAGGTGCTCAGACTTCCCAGCGGGGGAAAGATGTGAGCAACAACAAGGATAAAAAGAAAGAATTTTCTAAAGGCCCCTCAAGCTCTTCTCAGGAGGGTGGACACCGAGACTCATTCCAGTCCAAAGGTAGGGAATATCAAGGTAAGAGCTGGGACCTTACTAAGGCTTCTGGTGTATGCCATGACTTATCAGCCTAGGCATAACAAGGGAGATTCAGCATGCTCCAAAAAGTCCCCCATTGGTGGACAATACAAGGGATTGGCAAGCATAGGATTGGGCAAAAAAGTGTAATCTGGAGAGGCCAGAGGTTACACAGAGGCTACCTTAGTGTCCGTGGGTGGGTGTTAGAGTTTAGTTCCTCAGGAGCAGTACCCTACAATGCCCACCTTCTTGCAGCATTGACTCTGTGAATATTATGACTCCAGAGGATCGGAGTGGCCAGATGGGAGGAAGGGTACTGCGGGCACGGAGACCTGGAACAGAGAGGAAGGATAATTAGAGTTGTCAATAACAGCTTGCACAGTTTCAATAGAAAGAAGACACAGGTTTTGAAGCTGGCCTTACCTGTATTGGATTTTGAAACTCGTAGTTTACAAGGTGTTACAACTCTCAGGCATTTGTGGTAATGTATAATGACACTGTGCCAAAAGTCTTATGTATTTAGACAAGGATTGTCCAAAGTCCATTACACACTTCTCATGCCTGAGAACTATTTGCCAATGTTCCTTGTGAAGCACCTTAAATGCTGTCTTGCAAATTCATTCAAAGCACATGTATCCCATGCGCTTTTCCTTCATTTTTCCCATGCGCTTCATATATACTCCAGTCTTATTCTGAAGTCTTCATTATATAGACTCTGATCGGAGTTCTGAGATGCGTAAGTGCAAGACTCTACTCACGGAGTTCTGTAAATGCGTATGCTTGCCTCTAATCACTGAGTTCTGTACATGTGTATGCGTGATTTCACACACCAAGTTCTGTACATGTGCATGCAAGACTGTACAATTATTGACCAGTTTCTAATCGCAAAGCGCTATTAACACTTTAAACTAGAACACTACCTATTTATGCATTACTGCTTCCACAACAATAGTCCGAGTGCAGTAAAGTTTCCCTATGCGGAGTAGCTGTTGACAACCTGTTATCCGGTATTAGCAGGTTCAGGAGAACAAAAGGGATAGTGTCATGCTACTGTGATTCCAGGCCAATGGCAAGACAGGTGGATAACCAAAAAACTCCAATTCTACTTCTAGTGGTTGGGACTCCCTTTGAGAGCGTAGGGATTGACATTGCACACCCCGCCCCTCCCCCCCCCCCCCCCGGAACCTCAAACTGCATCTGGGAACAGATTTAATCTAGTAGTAGTAGAGCGTGCGACTAGGTACCCAGAAACAATCTCCCTCAGGACTGTCACTGCCCCTGCAGTGATAAAGGCCTTTTTTTAGTGTCTTTACCAGAGTGGGCTTTTCAAAGGAGATGGTCTGCCTACCTAAAAGCTATGTGGGATGAATGTGGTGTGAGCTCTTAGTTCACTACCTCCTATCCACTCCAAACAAATGGTTTAGTTAGGAGATTCAACAAAACCATGAAGGGCATAAAAATGGGATTACCTGAAAAACTCAGGAGATGGGATGTTCTGTTACCTTGCCTCTTGTTTGCATTCAGAGAGATGCCTCAAAAGGGGGTTATTTTTAGCCCCTTTGAACTTTTGTTTGAACATCTTGTAAGGGGTTTCCTTAAGTTTGATGCGAGAAGGCTAGGAGAAACCCCTCAAAGAACTTAAACTTAATCTAGTGGACTATGTATTGGGCCTGTGTTCACTCATAGCTGAGTACATGAAAAAGGCAAGCAAGAATCTGGAGACCAGCCAAGATCTTATCAAGTTCTGGTATGACCAAAATTCAACACTGGTTGAGTGCCAACCAGGCCAACCAAGCTAATTGGTGTTGGTGTTGGATCCCGTGGCTCCCAGGGCCCTCCAGGACAAGTGGACTGGCCCCATCTCATCTTGGAAAAGAAAGGGGAAGTCACCTACCTGGTGGACGTAGGCACCTCTAGGAGTCCTCACAGAGTACTCCTTGTAAATTGCCTGAAACTACACCAAGACAGGGCTGACATGACCATGCTCATGTTCACTGGTGGGGGCCAAGAGGAGGGAAGTGAATCCCTCCCTGACCTACTGTCAAATAACTCAAAGGATGGATGGTTCAGTAGAAGGGGGTGTGTTGTTAGAATCCCTTACTGCACAACAGAAAACTGATTGCAGGCAAGTCTTAAACCAATTTGTTGAGCTCTTTTCCTTAATCCTGGTCAGACAACATACCTTTCAAAAACAACATTTGTAGACTGATCATATCAAGGCCTGTATCAAAGCTGAAGTCAGCACGATTCTAAAGCTAAAGGTGATATAACCTTCTGATCATCCCTGGGCTAGCCCAGTGGTACTGGTTCCCAAGCCTCACTCAAAGGGTGACAGACCAGAGCTGAGGTTTGTGTGGATTACTGGGGTCTTAATGCAGTCAGTAAAACTGATACACACCCCATTCCAAGATCAGATTAGCTCATGGATAGGTTGGGTACAGCTGATTTCTTGAGTACTTTTGACTTCACACCAGGGTGTTGGCAAATTGGGCTCACCCAGGGAGCATAGGAAAGATCAGCCTTTTCTACTCCTGAAGGCCGCTTTAAGTTTAAGGTGATGCCTTTTAGATTGAAAAATGCCCCTGCCACTTACCAAAGGTTGTCGAATAGAGTTCTTTCAAGTCTGGACAAATTTAGTGCAGGATATCTGGGTGATATTGCTGTATTTAGTTCTGCCTGGGAGCATCACCTGGTCCACCTGAGGGAAGTACTTCAGGCCCTGCAGCAAGCAGGCTTAACTATCGAGGCCAGTAAGTGCCAGATAGGGTGGAGTACAGTTGTGTACCTGGGCCACCTTGTGGGTGGAGGCCAAATACAACTGCGCCAACCTAAAATCTAAACCATCCTGGGTTGGGAGGCTCCTGAAAACTCAGACCCAAGTCAGGGCTTTTCTTGGCTTCACTGGGTACTATATGAGGTTTGTGAAGGGGTAGGGTAAGGTATCATGGTGGCCCTTCTCACTGAGCTTTCCTCCATAAGGCAGCCTAAGAAGGTCATCTGGACCACAAGATGCCTAAAGGCCTTTGACACCCTCAAAGAGGCTATGTGCCCAACACCTGTCCTAAAAGCACCAGACTATGGAAAATAGTTCATTGTCCAAACAGATGCTTCTGAAAATGGGATTAGGACAGTGTTGTTGCAAACAAATGGTGAGGACCAGGATCAACCAGTTGCCGTTATTAGCAGGCGATTCCTCCCTAGAGAGCAGCATTGGAGTGCCGTTGAGAGGAAAGCCTTTGTTGTGGTTTGGTCCCTAAAGAAGCTGAGACCATTCTTGTTTAGAACTCACTGCAAGGTTCAAACCAACCACTGGCCTCCCTGGCAGCTGATCCAGATCCCCAAGTTGCTGATGTGGTTCATTTCCCTACAGGGTATGGACAGATTTTCTACCGCACATCGTGTGAAGGGAGTGTCTCTCTGAGCTCTGCTCAGTTTCTTCATTCTACAATCCATCTAATCTTCTACACCATGTCTTCTACAAAGAAATCTTTATTCCGGCTTTGTTCTGCCTGTGGACAACTTCGCCTTTTCTCTGAGGACCCTCATAAAAAATGCATCTACTGCTTGTACCTGCACCATGAGGTGAGGAGTTGCAAGTTTTGCAGAACTTTTTCTTCAAAGACCCTAAAGGGTAGAGAGACCCGTCTCCTTCTGTGGCTACAGAGGTTGAAGACTTCAGACAACCCGGTGTCTGATATAGAGAGTATGTCTTCCTGCCATTCTAAGACCTCTCTGAAGCGTGGGTCAGAGATTGAGCTTCCTTCTCCCTTTCTTAAAAAGAAGAAGCTTGTGGACGCTCCAAAGTCCGTCTCCCCACGAGATCTGCCGGCCTCTACACCTACGGGACCTAGTTCTCTGGCTTCGCAGTCCCACTCTGTGCCCTCGTCATCCAAAACGAGTGCCAGCTCGTCGACGACGACCAGATCCGTCAGCGTTGTACCTACTTAGATGACGACCTGCTCTATGTCGACGACGACGACGTCTGCATCGTCGACGATGCACCAAGAAGTCAGGCCTATATCATCCAGTGTGAAGATCTCGTCGACTGCGAAGAAATCTGTCTCGTCGACGACCTTACCTAAGCATCACTCGTCGATGAAGGCTTCGTAGACGCGTCACTCGTCGACTTCCACCTTCGTCAACGATAGCCTCGTCGACGTTGAGTACCTCGTCGACGTCTGCCTCGTCGCCGACGGCTTAGTCGACGCTGAAGACCTCGTCGACGACAATGACATCTTCGTCAGCGGCAGCGCCGTCATCGACAAAGGCCTCGGCTTCGTCGACGGCATCTGTTTCTTAGTCAACTCCTGTGACATCATTGACGAATCCCTCGATGACAACTTCGACGACGAGCTCGTCGACGGGACCATCGACGGAGCAATATTCTCTGGCAACTGCAACCACCTTCACAGCTACTGCTGTCAAACGTCCGGCTCCACTGGTTTTGAGTCCTATTCAACATGGGTCAGGTCCCCCTGCTCAGCTCTTTGCGTATGCAGAGGAGGAATCTTCTGATGGGTCTTACGCTGATGACACCTTTCGTCCTGCAAGTAGCCCCTCAGAGCTACATATAAAGTAGCTAATGCAAGAAAAGGTTTTGATGTCAGTAAAAAACGGGTGCACAGCTAGAAATCAAAAGCGCATGAGTATGTAAACTAGCAACAATAGATTGGTGGTGCAACTAGGTGAATGGAAAACCTTTGAAACCCCTCTGTGGTCAGACCAGCAAGCCGGTGGAACCCAAACTAACTGAAACAATTACCCTATGCACACACACTAGAGAGTACAATCAGTAGTCATATCATTGGATAAGTAAAAAGTCACAAAAGGTAAGGTGACAGAGAGACAACAGAATCTTATGCGGACTGAAATCTTCAGTTCTTTATTTCCATGACAGAAAAACAGCAGACAGCCGACACGTGTTTCATCGCTCATGCGAATCTTCAGGGCTCGAACGCTACTGTATATGCAAAGGAGGTCGCTCTGCCGGTGATACTTCCGACCCGGTGGGGCCCTTGACCAATATGAGTGATAGCAAAATTATGAGGAACGTCACTGCCGACTGAGTAGAATTGGACAGGACTAATCGGATATTATAGGTAGTGACGATAGGGATGCCGAATATGGAAACGTGAACCCACTATCAAATATTGTGAGTCATGTCGGTCCGTCTTCTTTCTTTATATAGGAGAATCCCCAATTTTCGTGTAGAAGACGCGGTATAAGGGTTGACGCGAAGTGCGCAACGAAGTTCAAAACTCCCAGGTCACAGTGTTCCTGGTATCGGACCAAATATGGTCCAATACCAGGAACACTGTGACCCGGGAGTTTTGAACTTTTGAGCCCTGAAGATTCGCGTGAGCGATGAAACACGTGTCGGCTGGCTGCTGTTTTTCTGTCATGGAAATAAAGAACTGAAGATTTCAGTCCGTATAAGATTCTGTTGTCTCTCTGCCACCTTACCTTTTTGTGACATTTTACTTATCCAATGATATGACTACTGATTGTACTCTCTATTGTGTGTGCATAGGGTAATTGTTACATATAAAGTATCAAGACGAGGATGATGATAATGATGAGAGGGAGTCGCACATCTCAGTTCGTGATGACCGGCAGGTGTTGACCATGAAGTTCCTATGGCATAGCTACCAATGTCTTTAATTACTAACCTTCAACACATGCTAGACGATTACAATCGTGGTTTCCCAACTTCTTCGCAGGCCTCTCCAACTCCGCCTCCTCCAACACGGGAGTCACTTCAAGTTGCACAGGCACGATCACCAGTTCCTCAGGACCCTGGTACTGATGATGATAATCAGAATGATACAGACCAGGATGATGACGCTGTCCTAGCGGATTGGGACAACTATCAGGCCCAGACTCAGTCTCCTCTGGCTTCTCCCCCAATGGACATTGGGGGTTTCCACCTTTTAATGATGAGAGCCGCAAAGTGTTTCCACTTGCCTATGGTCGTCAAACAACAAGATTGTTTTCTTTATGATTTCAAGGATCAACCTTTAAAGCAAGTGCGTACCATTCCAATCACTGATTTCATTTGGAAGGAGGGACTCCAACTCATGGAACGACCTAACTCAATCCCGGCCGTGCTTCCGTGCCTCGACAAAAAGTATAAGGCGCCAGAAGATTCACCAGCCTGCCTTGTGTCTCAACCTAAGCCAGACTCCGTAATTATACAAGCTGCCCAAAAGAGGTCACGTAATCTGGCTTCTCCTTTAACATCCCCGCCGGATCAGGAAGGTCGCCGCCTGGATACCATTGGCAAAAAATTCACCACAATGGCTGCAACTACGGTAGGGCGGCAAATTCCTTAGCCATCCTCGGGCGATACGACCGTCAGATGTGGTCGGAAATCGCAGCTTTGGTCGACCTAATTCCTGAATCCTCCAGGGCAGAGGCACAAAAGATCGTGCAAGAGGGCGAGAAAATATTATCAGAAATTATAGACTGCGCAATAGATATTTCCTCAACAGGTTTCAGACAGCTGGCAGGTGCTGCAGTCTTAAGAAGGCAGGGCTGGCTTAAGGCTACGTCTTTTCGACCTGAGGTGCAAGCAAAGGTACTCGATTTGCCTTACGATGGAGAGTCCCTCTTCGGCAAGCACGTGGATGACGCCTTAGAGTCCATCAAGAAAGATACAAACACTGCTCTCGCCCTGGGATCTCTCCAGTATCGGAAGCGGCCATTTTGTGGAGCACGTGGCAGGGGCACATCCTCCAATTTTCGAGGCTCTTCCCAGTACCGCTCCTATGGTGAAAACAAGCAGTGCTACTCAAACCAAAATCAGAATAGGCAGTCTGATTCCAGGCCTTATAAGAGAAAATCCACCTACAGAGGAGGTTCCACCTCTAAAAAACAATGACTTTCTAAAGACCAAGTCTTATCCTGCTCTGTAGATTGGAGGTCGAATCTCCCAAAGCTTTTACAATTGGTCGAAAATAACTTCAGATCGTTGGGTCTTGGATGTCATCTCAAAAGGCCACGCTCTCGAATTTCTCAAGTTTCCTCCCAACCGCTCTCCCTCTGGTCCCCCTCCAGCACACTTGAAGGAACTGTTTGCACAAGTTGCAGTTATGATCCAAAAAGGGGCAGTCGAAGTGGTTCCTCGATTACAACAAGGGATGGGCTTTTATTCCCGCTTTTTTCTTATCAGGAAGAAATCGGGAGAGTGGCGCCCGATCTTAGACCTCAGAGCCCTCAACAAGTTCATCAAGTCCCAAACATTTCGAATGCTGACCTTGCTGGAAATCTTACAGTTCCTGAATCCTGAGGAGTTCCTCTCCACAATCGACCTCCAAGACGCATACTTTCATTTGCCAATCCATCAAATACACAGGAAGTACCTCCGTTTCAAAGTAGGATCTAAACACTTCCAATTCAAGGTTCTGCCTTTCGGCCTTCGTTCCTCGCCAACGGTCTTCACAAAGATCTTGGCTCCGGTTGCGGCTTATCTACGCCTCCAGGGCATACAAATCTACCCTTATTTAGATGACTGCTTGATAAAGGCCCCAACCTTTCTCTCAGCAGAACAACACACTCAGACTTGCCTGTCAGTCTTCCAAGACTTGGGTCTTTCCCTCAACCACGAGAAATCGCATGTCCGTCCAGCACAACAAAGAGTCTTTCTAGGAGCATTAATAGACACACATCTAGCAAAGGTGTTTGTTTCGCAGGAGCGCCAAGATAGCATTGCCAAACTGGTGGCTCTTCTACGCTCAAGAAAGTCAGTTTCTGTCCGAATCTTAAGATCCTTTCTGGGCATGACCTCATCCTGCATACCGCTGATCCCCAATTGCAGGTTACACATGCCAGTTTTCCAGGAAGAATTGGACAAACAATGGCGGCAAGTCTCAGGGACATTCAACGACAAAGTCTTCCTGACCCCTCGCATCTAGAGTGCATTGGAATGGTGGGCTCACCTTCCAAACATTGCAACAGGGCGTCTGTTTCAGGAAACAGCCCCCACGCTTACCCTTACGACGGACGCTTCCTTAGAGGGTTGGGGTGCGCACCTCGAAGGGTTGTCAGTCAACGGCAAATGGATGGCAGACCAGCCCAAGTGGCACATCAATTGGCTGGAACTCTTGGCTATCTTTCTTGCCCTGAAATCTTTCCGTCTGCTGGTGGAAGGAGAGTCACTGTTGGTGCGTACGGACAGCACCAGTATGCACTACCTCAACAAACAAGGGGGTACGAGATCTCTTCTGCTCTGCACAACAAATCTGGGAATGGGCAATACAGCATCGAGTCCAGTTAACTGCAGTTCACGTACCTGGCATCTCCAACGCCCTTGCAGACTCTCTCAGCAGATCGGTTACAGACAATCACGAGTGGGAACTCCATCAACCAACTCTGGAGTATGTATTTCGCCTATGGGGCCAGCCGGAGCTGGATCTGTTTGCAACTCCACTCAACCGCAAATGCCTACGCTACGCATGATGGCATCCCTACAAAGGGTTGAGCGGGAATGCATTTTCGATCAACTGGTCGAAAAAAATTGTATACCCTTTTCCGCCGTTCCCTCTTATACCTCGCCTCCTGCACAGAATGAGACTTCAACCATGTCACATCTTGTTGATTGCGCCCAGGTGGCCGCGTCGACCATGGTTCACGGATCTTCTTCTTTTTTCCCAATGCGATCCGATCCCTCTTCGCCCCCCCTGCCTCACCTTCTCACCATGAACCACAGGCAGATATGCCATCCAGACCCGACATCTCTCCAGCTTCACGCTTGGAACCTGAGCACCACGAGTTTGCCCATCTAAATATTGATCCGGACTGCAGAGAGGTCCTTGCTCCCGCACGGGCTTTCTCCACCACCAAAACCTATATATTAAAATGGAAGCGGTTTTGTGTTTGGTGCCACTCGGAAAACATTGATCCTATGCTCGCTACTCCTGAGCAAATCTTGCCATTCTTCCTCCTTTTGGCAAAGTCGGGACTTTCACATTCCACTCTCAAGGTTTTCCTGGCTGCACTTTCACGCTTTCGGCATGATGGTTCCACGTCTCTGTATTCCTCAGGGATCCTTAGCCAATTCTTTAAAGGTCTGTTCCGGATGTTTCCACCTATCCGGCGTCCTCCACCTTCTTGGCGTTTGAATCTGGTCTTGGACCAGCTTCTTAAGCCTCCATTTGAACCTATCCATTCAGCAGATTTGAAATTCCTCACTTGGAAGGTTTCCCTCCTCCTCGCACTCACGTCCTCCAGGCGAGTGAGCGACATGCAAGCTTTTACAATCCAGCCTTGGTTTCTTTGGTTTTCCAAGGACGCTGTTGTACTACGTACAAACCCTAAGTTCATACCCAAGGTCCCTTCGGACTTCCACCTTAACAAACATGTCATACTCAAAACCTTTTTCCCTAACCCTCAGTCTCCTGCTGAGCGTACTCTTCATTCCCTGGACTTGAAACGATGCCTCAAATTCTACATCCAAAGCACTGCTGCCTTTCGAAATTCAGACCAGCATTTTGTGGCTTATGAATGGATGCGCAAGGGACATCCAGTAACTAAACAGACCATCGCTCGTTGGATTTCTTCTGCCATATCCTACTGCCATCAACGGGCTGTCAAGCCTCTTTCTGCTCCGGTGTGAGCACACTCAACGAGAGCAGTAGCATCCTCTACTGCCCTATTTGCTGGAGTGCCTCTACATCAGATCTGCAGGACGGCAACGTGGTCCAGCAGGCACACGTTCATGAGGCACTATTGAAATGGCTAATGCTGTGGATACTGCTGTGGGTCAAGCGGTGCTGCGAAATATCTTCAAATAAAGGTGAGCCTCTGTTGCTTCCCGCTTCTTGTCATAAAAGGTTTTTTGTGCATTCATGTACATGTTGCAAATGTGTATTGATAGGATTGCTCTTTATTTTTGCCTTTTATGACTCTAGTATTATGGCGTACTGCTTTCTATTCCTATTCAAGCATGTGAATCTATGAAAGACACCCCAAATACTGGAGAAGGACAATAGTTACTTACCTGTAAACTGTGGTTCTCTAGTATTGGTGTCTTTCATAGATTCACATGCGACCCACCCTTCCTCCCCTCATAGGCTCTCTTCTCCTCCTGCACTCTTTGGTCACTCTTGTGCTACCAACATCTGAGGGCTTGAGCTTCTGAGGTGAAGGTTCTAGAGGGTGCTACAGCCTGATTAGCTGGAATGTGGACTATTATAATGACGTGGATATGTTACTAAAGTGAACTCTCCCTCAATGCTTTCTATGGTGCTCTAAGGTTTTTTATTTCTTTTAGATATATTTTGATATCTATTTATATACTTATGTATATATCTATATATGTATGTACTTTATGTATATATGTTTCTTACTACTATTTTATGTACCGTGGGACTCCCACTTTGACGACGGGGAATTATTCAAGCATGTGAATCTATGAAAGACACCAATACTGGAG
The DNA here is from genome assembly GCF_964263255.1 of Lissotriton vulgaris. NCBI lineage: Eukaryota > Metazoa > Chordata > Amphibia > Caudata > Salamandridae > Lissotriton > Lissotriton vulgaris. Next base: position 1,089,069,921 of record NC_141685.1, read on the forward strand.
AAACACAGTTTACAGGTAAGTAACTATTGTTCTTATGAATTGGTAACCCCAATTGGCAAGAACTTTAACCTCCTTATACGTCCCTGGCAAATGATACCAGTGGTACCCAGGAAATGGGAGTTAAAGGAGTCTGTAAAACACAAGGAGAAGTAGTGAGTATGGATCTCTAAATGAGAGGTGGCATGTGCTTAGTGAAAAAATACTGCCTCAATCACAAAATGTGACCTGCTTCATCATTGGGCTTGCTTCAATACACCCCTCCGCAGACCAATGCCCGGGGTGGAACAAAAGGGAGGGAAAGACAATCTAAACATATAAAAAAAGAGTATACGTAATGGATCCTGGGATCAGCGGGAAAAAAAGTGCAGTGAGAATTAAAACTAGTTCAGTGGTATCTTATGTAAATAATTTATTCCTAGATCCACTGACTAGGATTAAAAACGTAAAGGATGGTGGTGACAGGAAAGTATAAGGAGTACTTACACCCCTCCTTACTGCCACATTGTCGACATGTCTCAGCTGCTTTGTTAGTGCCTACATTTTCAGGTCATCATAGCATTCATCAGGACCTGTCAAACCCCAGTATTTTAAATCCCCTCAATACCCTCAGTATTGAGTCTCCAGAACTAGTTGTTCACAGAGTGAGGGGCCCACTCAGTAACTCATTCCAGAAAATCTGTTGGTAGAGAACGGGGTGAAAAAAAGGGTGGGGTCAGTCATACCTGGGTAACGGTTGTCAAATCCAACCAGACTTACTCCATTCAACCAACCAGCACTCTTTTTAGGTCTTGCAGACCTAGCGTTGCAGCACGCATGCGCTGCTCGCTCTTTGAGGCATATTGGAGTATGGTAGGTTTTAGAAGTGGGATTGAATCCCCGGTCATGTTTTTCATTGGCTGGGGTCATCGTTTACAGTAAACGCTGGCTTCTGATTGAAAATTAGGCTTCTTTGTTACCGCCCAGTCTCCTTTTGGGACCTCCCATCCGGACTGGATTGTTTGCTTGCGGCGTTATACTGTCTCCTTCATTTACTGGCTAAGCACTTTTGTTTCATTTGTGCAATGGCGACCGCTTGTATTTATTGTATTTAGGTGCTCCTTCTTCACCGTCATCTTGGACTCTGTCTTTTTTTTTGGCTTGCTAAAGGATCAGCGCGGCACCTGGTTCAGGGACACCATGCTTTGTTCGTATTTTTTTAAAACGTTATTGGTGAGCGCGCGCTCTGCATTTAGATGCAGCTGGGTTTGGTCCTGATGCAGGAATAGTCCCTCTCGTGGCTGGAGTCTGCACCCTCTGATCCAGAATAGAGGGATGCAGTGTGCTTTGTTTCGTTTTTTAAAATGTTTTTATTTTATTGGTGAGCACGGCACCCGCTTTACGGACACCGCGATCTGTTTGTTTATTTATTTTTTTAACTTTAAAACTGAGCGCAGCGCCGCTTCTAGGGCACTGCGCTCGGTTGCTTTATTTTTTTTATATAACTTTGAAACTGAGCATGGCGCCCGCTTCAAGGACAACGTGCTCAGTGTTGAAGTAACAAAAAAGAAAAGAAACTAAGTGTGGTGTCCTTGAAGCGGCGCTGCACACAAATGCTTGTTTTTTCTGTCACCCTTCCTTCTCTTTGTCTGTTTCCCCTCACTCTTGTTTCCGGTCCTCTCGACTGTTTTTCTCTCCCCGTCTGTCTTTTCTCCTCTCTCGCTCTCCCTTTCCCGAACTGTCTCTGATGTGGAGACTGGGCTCCCACTGCCAAAGTACTCCTTTTTCCTTACGAATGGGCTACTTTATCTAAGGTAAGGCTTGCAGAACCCTTGCTGTGATAGAAAAGTTGCTTTATTTTAATAGGTATGGCTTTCCAGAAAGTTATCTGCAGTATATGTACTTTTTCTGGATTTGCTCAGAGGGCACTCTGATTGTCCTGTAAGCACAGTTTTGGTGATATGCTCCTGTGTGCCCTCTCCAGCTTCCTCCCTCCATGCTGCAGTCAGGCACCTGGTACCAGCAATTCAAAGCGGACTATCGCTCAGTCCAGTGTGATGTCAGGACTTTGGGGGAAACATTAGTTCCACTAGGCACTATCCATGTTCCGATGCCATGTCCCTTCGTTCCCTTTCTCTTGGCCCCCTAGACGCTTAAAAACAGACTTTTGGTAGCTCAACGCAGCAAATTAAAAAAAACATTGCTTTTTTCCAAAATAACCTTAGCTTTTTGACTCTGTTCACTGTTCCGTCTCCACTTTAGATGAGGTTTTTCCACAAAAAACATATTTTGTAACGCCTCTTCCCTGACCTTTGGCTTCATTAGTCCACTTCCAGAGGTCACGTTGCCCATGTGACTTCAAACCGCGGTTCATTTTTTTTGCACTCTTGGTTTTTCAGCCCTAAAAGTTCCAGAAGCAAATTCAAAACCAAACCCGGAAGTGCTACTGACACTTCTCAAGGCACAGCTTGCGCGCTCTACTCACTATCGCAAAGCAGCCTCTTACATTGTGTTATGGTGTTTAGCAAGGTGGGTGGCCCTTGTATCCTCAGTTGCGCCTTGCCAGGACAATAAGGTAACCAGGGGGCTCGTGCTACACAGGACACGATGCCAAAGCCATCGGTTTTCATTTATACCCTAATGCCTTTAGATATTGTAAATGACAATGCCTTTTAATTATGTATTTTGAAAACCTGCAAGCGGTGCCTAAATACTTACAATCCATACTTACACAAATGAAGGGTGGCATCTCAGAAACGACAACTATACGCCCAAAGTACGTTTACACACCACTTGCAGTTTTTCAAAACACATAAATAAAAGACATGGTCATTTACAATGCCAATAGCTTAAACTCTCGCGAATGCGAGACCTATTGCTTTGAAAATGCTTGTTATTTAGTGTATCTGATTCATACCTCTGTGGAGGCAGTGCCACCTTTGTATGCAGACAAAACGACATGTAAATATTATGCCTTGCTTCATTGTGTCCTTAACCACTTGGCAGATGGGGTAATATCCCCCACGGTGCCGGGGAGTGGGGGGGGCAGGGGGTACGCGGCCCAGCTGTGCTCATGACAAGCGGAGCTTGTCACAGACCCGCCTACTCATTAGTTCTCCCGCACAGGCAGGAAATTAGCCGCGCTTGAGAGGGCCACGGCCGTTATGACGAGCTCAACTCGTCATGAGCACAGCTCCACTGTGACACATGACGAGCTGAGCTTGTCATTAGCATGGGAGGGGTTAATCGAACCTCTCACTTATGCTCATTTATATAATTAGGTCAAAAGAACCGTACTATGCTGGGGCCTTGGCCCTTTACCCTCTCTTTTCTCTCCTCCATCCAAGGGCAAGGACAGACTCAACTTACAGAGTTTCCACATCAGTCATGCTTAAACTGGCGAGTAAGAGGAGTAGACCACCTGTAGTCACACTCTGGGGGAAGACATAAAAGAGACACAGTTTAACTATAGATTACAATGTGCTCTTCACTGTGTCAGGGCTGTCTGCGCTTACATATACACAATGTGATATTCAAATACAGAGTCTGGATTTTATTGGCACTAATTTTCGTTTATTGTGGCTATTAATCCCCCGTTGTTTATTGATGCTCGAAATGAGGGCTAAAGTGCATCTCACACTCTCCGCACGTGAATGGTCCCGGTATATTACCTGTGATGGTTGGCGAGATACCAAAAATAATGAGCTTTGTATTTGCTGGCCGATTTTTACATGCTTAAACATCCCCATTTGAAGTTGGCTACTTTTATAAAATACATATGTATACATGTGTGGGTGGTCCGGATACGACCATTGTTTCCATGCGGACCCATCGCGCTGAAAAATTCCCACCCCCGATGATCCTTATTACTCTAAGGGTGGTGCTCTGCCTCGACCTCTTGTCTCCGGCTCGCCGTGTAGAGATACCGCCAGCCCTGTGAAGCTTCCCTAAGAGTGATCGGTGACCGGTCAATTGACAACGTCGTTCTTCGTACTCATTTTTTTAAAAAAAATGTACATTTATTTAATGCATTTTTATAAAGCGCAGACTTTACCCGAAGGTGTCAGAGCACTGTACAATAGAACCAGTTACGTTACATGAGAGAACTGTTGCAGGAATAGAACAAACAAAGATAGCATGCCATAGAGTCGAAGCAACGCAGGCAAAAGGCACACAATCTCAAGCACAGCATGAACAGACTGTACAAGCAAAAGTAAGAATAAATATGAAAAATTTTACAATGACTAAAGAACTTCCTGGCGCACAATGGCCGGCCATAGAATCAAAACGACGCAGGCATCAGGGACACAATTTCAAACGCAGCAAGCACAGGATGTACAAGCAAAAATATAAGAAAAGTAGGATGTCCCACGTTTCTGGATTCGCAGATCCTGTTATTCAATAGGACAAATCAGCGTGTATGTGAGCTTAGGGTAATCTAGTTAAGATTTGGCAGCGATATGCACTTGTTATTTGGTATAATTGTTTGTGCCTAGGCAATCATAGACCCTTGGAGGACATTATAAGAAAACAAATTAGAAAAAACACAGTTTGAAAAACATAACTTAAAATACTTTTACTGCAGGGTGACTCTAAATGAAAACTAATATGCATACAACTTAAGTTCTGGTAGAAAAAGTACAATTGTATTCATTTGGTACAAGTTAAAATATATCGCAATGTTAAAAACAGTAGTAAAAAATGAATGAACACAGTATTACATATATAAATGAAAACAATTTTGGTACATGACATCAAGAATCGAAGATTTAGGTCGACGCGGCGTTTCGGTTGGAGTTGATGTGTGAGATTATGTTGAGTCTTTTGTCCAGTATGACACCTAAGGATTTAGCGCAGTCCACAATGATGGGTTTACTGTTGAGTAGATTTGATTGCTCCATCCAGGCTTGAACAGGAGGCGGAGAGAGAGAGCTAGATATGAGGAGGAATTCCGTTTTGGAGGGATTGAGAATGAGTTGGTTAACTAGCATACAGTTGTAAATAGTGTTGAGAGTAGAGCTGTGTAGTGAGAGATCATGAGGGGAAGACACCTTGAGGTAGATTTGGGTGTCATCTGCATAGAGATGGTAGAGGATTCCAGATTTGCTTAGAAGGTTCCCTAATGGTTCCAGAAAGAGATTGAACAGAGTGGGAGCAAGGATAGAACCTTGAGGGACACCTTGACCAACCACCAGTGGAGACGAGAGACTATTTGGGATCTGTCTGAGAGGAAAGAGGCAAACCATTTGAGTACTGTGCCTTCCACGCCCATTCTCTGTTGAAGAATGTTAAGGAGGGTGTTGTGATTAACAGTGTCAAAAGCTGCAGAGAGGTCAGGAAGAATTAGAAGGCATGATTTCCCCGAATCGGGAATATGCAGCGCATCATCGATCACTTGCAGTAGGGTTGTTTCAGTGCTGCAGTTTTGGATAAAGCCTGACTGGAACATGTCGAGGAGATTATTTTCCATAATGCGTTGGGAGAGTTGTTTTGCAACACATTTTTTTGTGATCTTTGAAAGAAAAGGGAGATTGGTGATGGGGCGGAAGTTATTGAGGTCATTTGGTCGGTCACCATGGAAATAGACTGGTGCAATAGAAACTAATGCTTACTGTCGTTTTTTTACTTTATTAATTCACAGGCAACGTAATGTTGAAACTATTTCTGTTCATAACCCGCCCTGGCTGCACAGCAACCTGGTTGTTGTTGGTAATATGTGCTGTATGTCTGTAAAAACAGGGGAACCCGGTGAAATGGAATCCTAATAATGAATTATTAGTACAGAGCTCAATTGCTCCCTGATATATAAAGCGTTTGTTCCGTGTATAAAGGGAGTGTAAACACAGGTTGAGAATTCATGGTGTGTGTGGTTTATACAACAGTTCCCATCCTTTTATGGGTTCTTTGTACAGCGACCCAAAGAAAGTTTTATGGAAGAGGGGAAATGTAGGAGGAGTTACACTTAAAGAATCTAGAACAATTAGTGGGATGGTTTTGTAGAAACTCTGAGATCATGGAAAACATTAGTAGGTTCCATATTTTATTTTAAGCATTTGTTAAGCGCACTATCACCATGGCAGGCATCCTGGCGCTGACTGAATCTGATGGGGCAGGGAGGTCAGAAACATCGGGGACGAGAGATTAATGGACAGTTGTCGTGGGAAAGAGCCAGGTTTTAATCCTTTTCCTGAAAGGCAGAAATTCAGAAATGTGTCTAATTTCCGCTGGAAGCGTGTTCCAAAGCTTGGCAGCTGCCACGTCGAAGGATCTGCCTCCGAATCTGATCTTTTTAAATCTTGGAACCACTGCCAACTTGGCTTCAGAAGAGCGAAGCTGCCTTGCTGGGGTGTACCAAGCTAATTTACATTGGAGGGAGGCAGGACCTATTGCATGTAGCGCCCTGAACGCTATACATAGGGCTTTAAATTGTACCATCTGCCTCACCGGTAGCCAGTGGAGTTTGCTAAGTGAGGAAGCTCCATTTGCTCTTCTAGGAAGCCCCAGTGCCAGTTTTGCAGCTGCTGATTGGACTCTTTGGAGTCTATCTAACAGGAACCCAGGGGATTCCAGCAACAGGGCGTTACAATAGTCTAATCGACTAAGAATGGTGCATCGTACCACTTGGACACGTGCAGGACTAGGGAGGAGAGGCAGTACCTTCCTTAGGGAGCGGAGGATGGCAAAACAACAAGCAGTAGTCTTTTGAATGTGCGTCTCCATACTGAGTTTCTGATTCAGCACAACCCCAAGGTTGCGAATTGTAGCTACTGGACGGACTGTGGTCCCAGATTCAGGTGGCCAAAAGTTGTCTGGAAAAGGCCGAGGAATCTTAGTACCAGTGCTGAAAAGTACCTCAGTTTTCCCTGCGTTGATCTGGAGGGAGTTGTTTTTTAGCCAGCGAGAGGTATCACGCAGACAGTTGTGAAAAGTCTCAATAGAGGTGGAGTCTTCTCCCTCCAGGGAGAGGATCAACTGCGTGTCGTCGGCGTAGTTGATGATTTTAATATTGTAGCTTTTAATTAGCGAGATCAGCGGTCTAAGGTACAGATTAAAAAGAATTGGACTAATTGCAGAGCCCTGGGGGACCCCATCTGAGACCGAAGTGAACGCCGACTGAAAAGGGTGGATGGAGACCGCCTGCTGTCTATCCTGCAGGAACGAGTGGAACCACTGTACTGCCGAACCTCTTATTCCCGCCACAGACAGCCGCTTCAGCAGAATATCGTGGTTCACAGTGTCAAAGGCGGCAGACATGTCAAGCAGGATAAGGAACGCTGCCTGCCTTCTGTCTGCACGCCTCTGAAGCTCGTCCATAGCGGTGATTAAGGCGGTCTCGGTTCCGTGGGTGGGCCTGAAACCAAATTGATCCACGTCAAGAAGATGATGATGTTCCAGATGGGTAGAGAGGGTGTTACTAACCCAGCTTTCGACAATTTTGGCTGGGAAGGGCAACAGAGGTATGGGACGGTAGTTATTAGAGCAGTCAGGGTCAAGAGAGGGCTTTTTTAACAGAGGGGATACTAAAGCCCGCTTCCACTGAGCAGGAACAATTCCGGTTGCAAGTGATTGGTTGCAAATTAAGTGCAGGGAAGGAAGAAGTTCCAACTCAAATTCCTTCCATATTTTATGAGGAACAGGGTCTAAGGGAGACCCAGAGGAGATCTTACTGGCTAGTTTACAGAAGGCCTCATACGTGATAGACGGAAACTCAAGTAGAAGGTCATTTAAGGCCAATGGTGGCACTACTGGCTGGTTCGCTGGGGGTCTTGGACTAAGATCGGGGGGAGGGGTAGAGTCAGGAGAGGCATCTAGGTCCTTAATGATAAGTTCAATTTTATCTTTGAAGAACGCAGCAAGATAGTCACAAAGATCTTGAGACGGGACAATGGTGTTTTTGACACATTCCGGGTTGGTGACACTATTCAATATATTAAAGATGTTTCTAGAGCTGTTGGGGGAGTTGCAGATCATGGAGGAGTAGTAGTCTGCTTTTGATTTTTTAATCAAGTTCTTATATTCCCGCACTTTATTTTTCCAAAGTTCTTTGACAGTTTCATTGTAATTTCGTCTCCACCTTCTCTCTGCCTGTTTACAGCTCTGCTTCAGATCTTTTAGGCTATCATTGAATCAAGGTGCGGAATTGGAGCCCTTGCAGTTGCGGGTTTTTAGAGGGGCATGAGCATCCAGGATAGTAGTAATCCTTGAACAGAGAGAGGAGTAGTTTTCATCAACCTGTTTTTCCTCATCAAAGAATTGGTCTAGTTGGAACACTTCCCCTAAAGAATGCAGATGATTAAGGACTTTCCAATCTCTGCACTTGGTTTTGTTGGTCAACCCAAGAGCTTTGGAATAGTCACCTTTTAGGTCTAGAAAGAACTTAATGAGTGAATGGTCTGTCCAATCCATGGGTAGAGTTTCTCCCATTGCTAGTAACTGGGGACCTGCGAACAATAGGTCTAAAAGGTGTCCACCCCTGTGGGTTGCTCCCGTGACCAACTGGGAAAGTCCAAGGCTTTCGCAGGAGTTGAGTAGGTTGCGGAGACCGGAGTCGAGGACGCCGCTCTGCCAAAGATTGAAATCACCCAGAATGAACAATTTGTGATGCGAAAGTGCAATATTGGTTAAGATGGCCAAGAGCGCCTGTTGATGCTGAAGGCTGAACGCACCCGGTGGACGATAACAGATTCTCCCGGTAACAATGTTCCCGGACTGAGTCTGAATTGATAGTCCTAGAAGTTCCGTTCCTTCGATCGGGTCTAGAGCAAAAGTCTTAATATTGCAGGCTGCAGTCAAAATCACACCAACCCCCCCACCTCTACCATTAGCCCTAGGGGTATGTAGGAATTTAAACCCAGGAGGACAGGTAAAGCCCGGATCAACCAGGCAGTCAGGACGCGTCCAGGTTTCCGTCATAAAAAGGACGTCAAGTTTGTGAGATTCAATAAGTAGTTGAATCTCGATACTGTGCCTGGGCAGGGACCTTACTTTCAATATTCACCCGGGTTTTAGTGGTGTAGGTATGTACACTTGCCTATGGGACCCCATAACTGATATCCATGATGTCAAGGGTTTATTGTATTCCATGGTATATCTTAATTCAACCCCTTGATGTGGCTCTTTATTCTGTACACCCACTTTTGTTCCCTGATTAGAAGTGATCTTTTCTTGTCCCCTGAGTTGGGGTGAAAACTTGGCTGGTCCAGGTTAGATCATTCTCTGTGTGTGCACTTAACACGAAGTTAAAGGAGTCACCAGGACCTGCAGCACTGATTGTGCCAGGCTGAGTCACCCAAGTAAACATATGACAGCAGGCCTGCCATTTCAGACAACAGGAGCAGGGCCAACTTCTCAAACTCGACTTTGCCCTTGCCATGAGTGGCAAAGTCACAGCACTATTTTTAATATATATCAGTGACCCTTAAGGTAGGCCTCCCTAGGGCAGGAAGCAGGGTGCAATATATAAAAGGTGTGGACATATAAGGACAAGCTTGTAGCTTTCCTCTATTAGGGGCTACTTTAAGTGTTCATGGGGTCATAGAATAGAATGGGCTGGCACCCCTGGTTGCCAACTCCATTAGGGACCCACTGAAAAGAGTCATGTTTGGTATCAAAAAACTTGTCTCATCCAACCAGACTGTTTCCCAAAGTCTGATTTAATGTGACATGCACCCAGGTGGCTACCTTAGAGGTTGCCTACCTGGCTGCCCCAGCATTTCCTGTGCCCTGGTTAACAGCCTGCACCTGCTGCAGCCAAGACAGGAATCTAGCCCCTTGCCAGGAGGTGTGAACATTTCCTGGAGACAGAAAGAAAGGCCTGCCTGGGTGAGAGGTGTCACCTCCCTCCATGACAGGGTAGCTAGTAAAGGGGCACATCAAAATGGTGAGCTTCAAAGCTCCCTCTGCCTCTGATATGCAACCAGGCTTTCTCCCAGAGGAGGAAGAATCCAACCCCCTATCCCAGGCACATTGTCAACCCCAGCAGGCAGGAAAATGATATAGTCAGGAGACGTACACACCCATTAGGCAAGCCACACTGCTAGGGCGGGCTACCTGGTCTGTACAGCCGAAGGAGGGTTCTGCCATTTTTAAAAGTGGCAGAATACAGGCTTCTGGGTAGGAAAGCTGCCATCCTCCACAGGAAGTGGTCACCTCAGGGGCGGATTAGCCACTGGGGCTAATAGTCCATTAGCTTCTAGCTCCCACACCCCTAACACTCCATAATCTAGGATTTAAGGGACTCCTCTGACCCAGAACCTCAGATCTGATCGACTTGCAACCAAAGGAAAAATAACAGACCTGAGTGTACGACTTCAGGACCTGCACAAAGAAAAAGCACTAAAGACTGCACCTGTGGCAACCACCCAGCAACTGCACATCTACGACTCATCCTGGACCCAGCGACTGGTTCCAAAGTAAAGAGGAGCCTCTCTGCAAGTAAACGCAACTCCAGAACACCCTTTGATTTGAGTTACTAGTCCCCTGCAGACCAAACCACACCTAAGTACAAAGAATCACTGGCCATCAGGTTTGCCGAGGGAATCACCCAAAAGTAATGGTCTAGTGCATTGTGGGAAACGTAGTCCTGACCTCCAGCAAGTTTCAGGCGACTACCATTTTCCCTTGGAATTCAGGACATCGAAGTTACCGAAGGCTGGACTTGCCACTGCCAAGGCTTGTTGGTGGCTAGTCCAGCTACCGCTACCTTTGTGCTACCTGTGCCTCTGGGGAATCGTGCAGCATCTTCAACCTGACGTCTCTGTGACCCCGTTGTTGAGATTTTGCACCCCCTTCCTCAATACTGTCTTCGCAGCAAAATCAGCAACTGCGACTCCTGTTCTTCAGCACCAGGGACAGCCAGGCCTACCCTGCAACTGGGCCCTATGAGCCAGGTAAAAACAAACTGACTGAGCCAAGTCCTGGAACCCACATCACATTACAGTCCAGTGGTTTACACTGACCTTGACCAGTAAGTGACCGATTTGCAAGAGTGTAGTTTCCCACTGACTCCAACGTAATTGTTTTGCAAGATTGAAATGCACTAATTTATTCGTTTGGGTGTCCAACATTTATATAAGCATGTGCTTTATTTTTTATAAATTGGTGTCAGATTTCTTTCGAGTCGTGTCAATTATTTATCGTCCATGTTGATACTCTGAAATGCTTAACACATGTTACTCTAGTAAAGCCTGACTGTTCTGTGCCACACTACCAGAAGTGACCTAGGGATTTATTAGTGTGAATCCAAAGGACCTGTTTAGGATATTTTGAGAACATTGCATAGTGAAGCCTAACTAGCCTAACTGCATAACCATCCACTTTCCTACACTGTTTTATAGTGGTTACTCTAGAGGTTATCTGACTACTATGTGGTGAGTTCCTAAGGCCATTTAGCAGTCTTGGGACACCAAGAAAGCTGTTAATTCTGACAGCTCTTACAACAGAAGCACTGCAATGTTCTGGTGCCAAAAATGATACGCACAGTGTCCGCCCTTTGAGTTTTAGGCTTTGCAGACCAACTGTAACAGGTGCCTCAGAGCGCCTTGTTGATTCTTCATAGCAGAGTTAATGGGAATGTAGAAAACTAGCAAAGGGACAAGCAAGCGAAATGAGCTGCAGTAGATCTGGCAAGCAGCACTCAAGGGGCCAAACACACAGCCTTTTGTGCCAAGTCTCTCCTGGTTAGTGCTGTCCCAAAAGGCCTAGAATGCTAGAGCTTAGTTACGGGTGGTGGGACAGGTAAGCCACTGGTGGAACAGCAGTTGGCTCTCAGTGCATCATAATGCAATCACCTGCCCTGCTTCACTCCCCAGTCCTGCCTTGATCCTGCATCTGATTTCACTTCCCCAAATGTGTTTTTCTCATTACGTGGTCTTGGAGCGCTTGCTACACATAACAATCAGGGGAGGTGTCTGAACTATCCCTGCACTCTTGTTTAGGTATTCATGTTTATATAGGCACTGAGGAGATCTTGTATATTACAGGAGATTTTTTTAGGTCGAGCCTGGGCAGCACAAGTGCTGTTCTGCGAGGCATGCTGTATTCAGGTATGGACTTGAAGCTCTACCCATATTTTTCATTGGCTTGTGTCACTATCCATTGTAAACTGTGGCTTTTCATTGGTCTGTAGGCTTACTAGTCCCTCCATAGTACCACTTTGTCTCCTTTTGTAACATCCCATGAGGACACCCTCTGTTACGTTGATTGTTACTCAGTAGGCTTTAATTACAGCCTCCGGGCACTATTTTGTCAAGTAGCTTTGCCCTGCCTGCTGTTGCAGGAAGGACACGCTCTCACCTAACAATTCTCTTTATAGCATGGGTGCCGAACGAACGCATTTGCAATGCAATAGGTCTCGCATTTGTGAGAGTTTAAGCTATTGTCATTTTTTAATGACAATGCCTTTTATTTATCGGTTTTAACAACAACACAAATAAAAGGTATTGTCATTTACAATGCAGGTAGCTCAAACACTCTTAAATGTGAGACCTATTGCATTAAAAATGCTTGTTTATAAGAGCAAAGTCAACAGATGTCTTCAGAAGCACAAAGATGGCTACGTTATGAGCATGGAGGTGACCCTATATAATTGTATAGGAGCACTGAGAAGGTCCTTAGACAGGTATGTAGGAACACAGCAAGACCATTTATATATTACACACGTGACTATAGCACTTGTGCAGTTATCGTTCAGTTCAGACTTTCCTTTGAAAAGGCCTTTTTCAATTTGCTAATAATTTTTTGGGCTCTTGGACAAATCTGATGAATCTTCCCCAAAAAGAGTTTATCCGCTGTGGTTCTCTATGGCAATTTTTATACAGATCCATTGAGCGGGGGCCAAAAAACTGGGGGGAGGGGGGAATCCCAAAAGCGATTTTTTTTTATTTTAGCTGTAGTAGGTCTCTGCTCCTTGATACAGAAAAAGCAGTTGATCTGAATTACACTAAACTTGGCATGTATGTAAAAAGGTACTTAAGGATGTGCATTTGCTTTGTTTGGTGAAATCATTTTCAGTCGTTTTTGCGAAATTAGCTTTTAAAAAGTGTTTGTCTGGGTATGAAGAGGTTACATTTTAGAGATATTTCGACAGTTAATCTTCGGACCCTTTAAAGATTTGGGAGTCCATGGGGGATTTGCGAATCTAATTAACAAAACATAGTCACACCATTGGAATAGGGAGCTTTGTCTTCCGCCCATTGCAGATTCATAAAGCTGCTGTAGACTGATTGCCTGTGACAGAAAAATGTCTGTTGCAGCGGTATTTATGAAAAAAACGTTTGAAAGAATTTGGGACCACATGTACAAAAGGTTTTAGTGGTTGCAAACGTAGAATCAGGCAATTGCCACTGCTAAATAGCTTTTTACTAACCCTATTTTGCGAGTCGGTAACCGATTACAGGGTTTGCAAATGGGTATTAGGAAGGGGCATGTCAAGGGCGTCCCTTCCTAATAGCGAGTCACAGGAAGATGTATGAATGTTTTACGACATTAATGCGGTCGCAAATCTTTTGCAGTTTACTGCCTACTTCAAGTAGGTTGTGAACCAGTTGCAAGGGGACCCCTTCCCCTCTGTGAATGGTTGCGAAAAAGTTTTTTTTAACTTCAGCCAGTGTTCCCACGGACCACTGCCGACTCTTAAAAAATGAAACTGAAACTTTAATTTTTCTTTTTGAAACTCATCCCATTTTCCTCTAAGGTAAACGGGTTGCATTTTAAAAAAGTTTTGCTTTATTTAAAAGTAAACACAGACATGGTGGTCTCCTGTCCCCAGCAGGCCACCGTCCTTGTGTTTTTTGCGATTTCCAATGGATTGCAAATTGCAACCGGTCTCATGAATATTGATGAGTTAGGTCAATTGCGAATTGGGTCAAAGGTTATGTGCATCCCTGATTGGACACTCATGCAGGGTGGTGTACAAGGCTTTGCCATAGGTCTGGCCATGCTGCCAACCCCTTCTACGCAAAGCCATAGACCTTGGGTAGTGGGCGTTAGACTGCGGTGCAGCGTTGGGTAAAAATCCTGCTGCACTTGTCTAAGGCGATGCGCAGTAGGAGTTACCCACCCATGGCAGGTTGGGCTCTGACCTGGCTGTAGGTCAGGCCCTGCTGTCAGCCGCTGTTGCACGCAGCTGAAGGCCATGCACAAACTGCTTGGCTGCCTGTGGAGGGTCCAAAGGCCAGGCCTGCATCCAACCTACACTACCCGAATGTAGCATGGTGATGTTGTTGGTAATTTATTCAGGGGGTGCTGAAAGGTGTACCTGGACCTGAAAAGGGTTGCATCAGGGTTGTTGTAGGTGTGTTGTTAAGAGATTGTAAATAAGGTATTGTGGCTCAATGATTAGAGCGGCAGACCCTGATGCAGAGGTCTAGCCAGGGACCAGGGTTCAACTCCCCGCCTCGGCGGGTCTTGTGCTCAAAATTCAACGGACCTGATAATTCTCGCCTCGGTGCCTATTCCAATCATGAAGTCCCACTCTGCAACTCTGGGCAATAGCTTGCTTAATCTCCACAACGGCCCCCACAACGCTAAGGATGCCTGTCCTCCACCTTGGGGGTGCCCAGGAGTGGACGCCTCACAGGGAAAGCCAGGATGGGTTCCACAGCGGTATTCGTACAAGCGCCTTGAGACCCTTGCGGGTGAGTAGTGCGCTATACAAGTATCAATTTACATTTACATTTTAAAGGGGCTTTTAGATGTGCCTCATACAGGTTTTTTCAGATGAATTGTAGTAAATGTACGGTGAAGCGATTATTCTAGAGAATTTGGAGGGACATTAGAGAGGAGTTGTAGATCGCAATGTAGGGGGGGTACGCAAGGGTTGCAGGTGTGTTGTAGAGGACAGGCATGTATTGTAGAGGTATTGTCGTGGTCACTTGGTTGTAGAAGAATTGTAGGTGTGCATGAAGGAAAAGTTGTAGGCTTGTAATAGTAGGGTGTGTGTGGGTTATAGTGGGGTTTTAAGTGTGTCATTGAAGCAAGTTAGAAATCTGCAACTTCATCTGATCCATTTGAATGGATATAGTGGGGCTATTATCATTATTTCTCTTTTTGTTCTAATTCCTATACTATGTCTAAACAGAATACTTTCTATTTAGTATTTTCTGTCTTATAAACAGAGTTTTTTATTAGTTGAATGGTCAGGTTTCACTCATTCCATTAGATTTCAAATCCTTCAGCAGAGGCCATTCCAATGTAAGACGGCAGAGTTTTTTCACCAAGGGACTTCCTCATACCTTGAACGTATGGGGCAGGGGTATTCAGTATACTGCATCTTTTCTGATCAGCAATACCGATCTGCAATATATATAAGTGTTCCCTAGTTTCCCTAGGGTATCCGTTCACAAAGCCCAGACCCTATAATGAGCCGGAGAAATCTTACTCTAGGTAAACCCATCCATTATAAGATCATATCTCTCTGGGGTTCTTGGTACCATGTAGAAACTAGTCATCCTTTGAGTGTGGCTTCCTTTATTAACATGCAGCAAGGTTTTGTACAGTTTTTTAGGTTTCGCCTATTATCATTCGCTTGCGAATGTAATAGGCGAGAATTCAAGTGCTCCATCGACTCGTCAAACCACTGCGGTTTTTTCACAGTGCATGTGAGTCACGTGACCACAAAAGCGGGTCACGTGACCACACAAGCACGCACATCTCCCTAATCCGCCTGCCACACTTCTCCTCCCCTCGCTCTCATTCCCGCCCTCCACCAGGCTCTCCCGCCCCCATCCGGCTTCCCTCCGCGCGTCTCCCTAATCCGCCTGCCACGCGTTTATCTTTAACAATGGCTGAGGCTCCTTTCATTTCTCTGGCTCGGCTTGTTTTTCTTTGGCATTCATCTCCAAGCGCAAGCAAAATGCTTTCACTTTTGCGCTTACTGAAGCTTCCCCAGCCGTCCACTGGTGAAACACTCCTCCGGACACAGTGCTTCATCTTTTTTTTTGCTTCCTTTATTTCATCGGTTGGCAATATGTTTTTTTAAAATTATTTGTTTAGAATGCAGCGTGTTTTGTGTGCTTTGAGACGCATTTGCTGCTGCCAGTTTAAAGTTTCATTAAAGCTGCTTCCTCCTGGTCGTGTCTTCATTTTGAGATGGCTGATGTGCGCTCTCTGCGAGATGCCTCCCATTTACTGTGCTTACTAAAGCTTCCCCAGCAATCCACTGGTGAAACACTCCTCCCCCCCCCCCCCCCCCCCCAGCCCGCCGCCTCCCAGCACAAACACACACAACGCTTTTAGTGCTGTCACTGCGGATTGTTATCCGAGCGGCGCCAGCATGGAGCCGTGTTCTCTGTGACAAATAACATCCCGCTGTGAGAATACCAGGGTGCTCTCGTGTGTGGCGGGGGGCTTCTGGTAGTGCCACTTCTGCAGCCTAAAGTGACCGGCTTACAGCCTCACCCTGGCTCATTTGAAAGAGGGGGAGGGTATTTCTTCATTACATGAGGTGGGCCCAGGGGGCACCGCAGTCTGTGAAGGGTTAGCAGAGAGGGGCTGTTTATGTAACACTAAGACATCCTTGGCACACGAATCACAGTAGGTGAGAAATTTTCAAAACTGAAAGTGTTTCATTTTTGTACATTTACAGACCTTCATGCGTACATTGCCCTCGGTAAAGGCATATATGGGAGAGAGGAACATAGCGCTAGGCGGAGGAAGGGAGACAACATGCACTCTTGGAGAGAGCTGAAACAAGCATTAACAAGCACTGGCGTTGCCAATAGGTTTCGCATTTGGAAAATTGGAGCTATTGGTTTTGTAAATGACATTTTATATTTATATATCGTTATTGGCATTGTCAATAACCATATATAAATATAAAATGTAATTTACAAAACCAATAGCTCCAACTTTCCAAATGCGAAACCTATTGGCAACGCCAGTGCTTGTTTTCTTTGCACTTCGTTTACCAGCTATAATTTACAGAGGTTAAAAGCAGCCTTACATTTTGCAAGGGAAAAAATAAAATAAATTCTTAAAAATAAGCGTAAACTTAAAAACACATTTAGGTTACTGTGGAGTTTATGGACCTCTGCTACCCTAAGAACACGATATAAGTAAAGTCAATAACATATACATTGTTAAGGGGTTTTCATCAGTAACAATAAATGGGAGGGAGTTCAGCAAAACCGCTCTCCTTCCCTTCCATCCTCTGCATACTTCTTTCTGAGCCCAACCTACTCTAAGTCACTTGCATGTTTGCCTTAATCTTTATTATTGTATTGCTGCAAATTGTTCATAATTCATTTACAAGAGCACAACTTCTCCTTCTTTTAAAAATTAGGTATTGTTAAAGTGCAGGGGTATAATCTCCTCTAGTGTGTCTTTTAATCCCACCAACAATCTGCATGAGCTCATATGCTCTCCCACCAATGATCAAGACTCACTCTTATTAATTTAATCTACCACAAAGAAACTGAAGTACACACATGGATTGTTTGCTTGAGAGCACAAGACTAATTCTAATAGCCAACAATAACTAATAGCACTGCACTGACAACTAACCTCGGGCTCCCGGAGCAGCATGATACCTGGAGTACAGTGCTTTAGTGCCTCATCAGGGATAGTAAGCGTTACATAAAGGCAATTACAAGACAATAAAATTATGGATTCTTTCAGTAGCAGTTTCAGGTGTTATGGTCATTGAACGTGTAACGCCTGTTGACGTCACAGTTCTTCAATTCTCTATGCCAGTTGGACGTGAGCATTTGACCCAGCAGCATTCAAGATTCAGATGCCCGGTCCATGTATCGCCATCTAGACATGAGGTAGCATGTCATTTAAATGCTTGGAACGTACAGTGTGACATGTTGGTACCCACAACTATCTGTGTGATTATTATTCCATAAAATTGTCATTTGACATACAGATCGGTACTTGATTGAATGTTTTGGGACTTTATACCTGAACTATGAGTTTACTTCAATCAATCAATCATCGCATTTATATAGGGCGCTACTCACCCAGAGGGTCTCAAGGCGCTGGGGGAGGGGGTCCGCAACTGCTCGAACAGCCAGGTCTTGAGTTGATTCCTGAAGGCGAGGTGGTCCTGGGTCAGGCGGAGGTGGGTGGGGAGGGAGTTCCATGTCTTGGCGGCGAGGTAGGAGAAGGACCGTCCCCCTGTGGTGGCTCTTCGGATGTGGGGGACGGCGGCGAGGGCGTGGCTGGTCGATCGAAGCTGGCGTTTGGGAGCGTAGAAGTTGAGGCGGCTGTTGAGGTATCCTGGGCCTTGGTTGTGTAGGGCTTTGTGTGCGTGGGTGAGGAGATGTAAGGTGATTCTCTTGCTGACGGGGAGCCAGTGCAAGTCTCTCAGGTGTCCGGAGATGTGGCTGCAACGGGGGATGTCCAGGATGAGTCGCGCTGAGGCGTTCTGGATCCGCTGGAGTCTCTTCTGGAGTTTGGCGGTGGTTCTGGCGTAGAGGGAGTTGCCGTAGTCCAGACGGCTGCTGACGAGGGCCTGGGTGACCGTCTTCCTGGTCTCGGTGGGGATCCACCGGAAGATCTTACGTAGCATGCGCAGTATGTTGAAGCACGACGAGGAGACGGCGTTGACTTGTCTGGTCATGGAGAGGGAGGAGTCCAGGATGAAGCCCAGGTTGCGTGCGTGGTCTGTTGGTTTGGGTGCGCTGCCTAGGGTGGGGGGCCACCAGGAGTCGTCCCAAGCGGCGGGTGAGGATCCCAAGATGAAGACTTCCGTCTTGTTTGAGTTCAGTTTCAGGCGGCTGTTCTTCATCCATTCGGCTACCTCTTTCATCCCTTCGTGAAGGTTGGCTCTGGCGGTGGCGGGGTCGTTGGTGAGGGAGAGGATCAGCTGGGTGTCGTCGGCGTAGGAGTTGATGTTGAGGTTGTGCTGGCGTGCGATGTCTGCGAGGGGGCTCATGTAGACGTTGAAGAGGGTTGGACTGAGCGAGGAGCCTTGAGGGACGCCGCAGATGACTTCGGTGGCTTCAGATCTGAACGGAGGGAGGCGGACTCTCTGTGTCCTTCCGGCGAGGAAGGAGATGATCCACTCCAGTGCCTTCTCCCGGACTCCGACGTTGCTGAGGCGCTGTACTAAGGTACGGTGGCAGACAGTGTCGAAGGCCGCGGAGAGGTCTAGGAGGATGAGGGCCGCTGTATCTCCGTTGTCGAGCAGAGCTCGGATGTCATCGGTGGCTGCGATCAGGGCGGTCTCGGTGCTGTGGTTGGCCCGGAAGCCAGACTGCGAGGGGTCGAGGGCGCCGTTCGTCTCGAGGAAGGCGGCCAGCTGCTTGTTGACGGTCTTCTCGATGACTTTTGCAGGAAACGGGAGCAGCGAGATGGGCGGTAGTTCTTGAGATCGGTCGGGTCGGCCGATGGCTTCTTGAGTAGGGCGCTGAGTTCGGCGTGCTTCCAGCTCTCCGGGAAGGTGGCGGTGTCGAAGGAGGTGTTGATGATGTCCCGCAGGTGGGGTGCGATGACAGCGTCGGCCTTGTTGAAGACGTGGTGAGGGCAGGGGTCGGTCGGAGATCCGGAGTGGATGGAGTTCATCGTGCGGACGGTGTCTTGGGTGCTGATCGGAGTCCAGGCACGGAGGGTGGTGGTGGGGGGCGGTGGTTCGATCGTGGCGTTCGTCGGTTGAGAGCTGAAGCTGTTGTGTATGTCCGCGATCTTGTTGTGGAAGTAGGAGGCGAGGGAGTTGCAGAGGTCTTGCGAAGGGGTGATGTCGTTGTTTCCGGCGTTGGGGTTGGAGAGCTCTTTGACGATGTTGAAGAGTTCCTTGCTGTTGTGTGCGTTGTTGTCCAGTCGTTCCTTGAATGCAGTTTTCTTGGTGGCGTGGATGAGTTGGTGGTGTTTTCGGGTGGCGAGCTTGAGGGCAGTCATGTTGTCCGGTGTTGGGTCTCTGCGCCAGGTTCTCTCGAGGGCTCGGCAGTTCTTCTTGGAGCTCTTGAGTTCGTCGGTGAACCATGGGGCTTTCTTGCTACCGGGTCTGCTGGGTGGGGTCCTCAGGGGAGCGAGCTCGTCTGCGCAGTCGCTGATCCACTTCGTGAGGTTGGTGGCCGCCTGGCTAGGGTTCGTTGTGCTGGTGGTAGGGTTCATGTTCAGGGAGGTCGTGAGCTGGTCGGCTCTGATCTTGTTCCAGCTCCTGCGTGCAACCTGTTGCTGGTGGTGGTGGATCGTGGTCCTACCGAAGCTGAAGTGGACGCAGCTGTGGTCCGTCCAGTGGAGTCCGGCGGCGTGGCTGAAGGCGATGTCCTTGCTGGATGAGAAGACGGGGTCGAGTGTGTGTCCGGCGTAGTGGGTGGGGGTGGTCACCAGGTGCTTGAGTCCCAGGTTGGCCAGGTTGTCCAGCAGGGTGGTGGTGTTGCGGTCGTTGTTGTTCTCCAGGTGGAAGTTGAGGTCCCCTAGGAGGATGTAGTCAGCGGAGCAGAGGGCGTGCGGGCTGATGAAGTCGGCGATGTCTTCGCTGAATTGTGTGCGTTGTCCCGGGGGTCTGTAGATGAGGGTGCCTCTGAGGGTGGTCTTGGGGTTGATGTGGACCTGAAAGTGTAGGTGCTCGGCGGTTGCGAGGGTGTCGTCGGTGTTGGTCGTGATGCGGATGGTGTTCCTGTGGACGATGGCGATGCCTCCTCCGGTGTGGTTGATGCGGTACTTGAATGTAGACTCAATTACTGTGATAACTCTTCTGTTGGTATCTCTTACTGTCTGATTAAATGAGTAATACAGGATTCTGGGAATGAATAGGCTTTTTGATCAACATGCTGTAGATATTATTTACACCCCTATATTCAAATGTGAAGTGAATAGTCAGACATAGTTCTGCTAAGCATGTACTATGGATGTAGTGATTCTCTCTTGTTAACAACAATTATGATAACTATTTCAATGACGACCTTGATTGAACATTGATTATTTTTTTTGTTTTAAACTTTTTGGGGCATTTTGAATCAACATAGGCATTATTGGCAAATCAAAGTAAATTTTCCACACCACCAAGCATCCCCCCTGTTAGAACCGGGACCCTGGCCGGCCAAGACTCGCGTCGAGGTCAGTCAGGGATCGCCAGTTCTAAGTGTCAGGGCAAGGGAGTTACACGCCAAGATAACCCCTACTCGCCCTCTAGGTAACGTGGCGCGAGCAGCAAGGCTAAACTTGGAGGCGATATGAGTTAAGTATTTGCGCACGCACCCCAGCAACAACACCCAAGGCCCACCACAAAGGAAACTCCACACAAGGTTATATAAAAAATAGCCTTTGTATTACAATAAAACACATTTAGATAGAACACACACTTTACAATGTGCCAGGGGCACGGGTAGAATTTACAGGGGATATTTACAAGACAGGGCCACCTGGACCACTGTCAGGAATCAGCACTTTTAGAAGTAACACTTTTTAGAAATAGCACTTAGAATGTAAAATTGTAGCACAAAAATAACATACAACCAGTCACTACTGGTACCAGGTGAGCACCACCTATGCAACCCTCACTATTTTAGGAGATTACACTAGGGACCTGGGCTCTGCTAGCACCACCTGTACTAGGGAGAAAACAACCACCTAAGTATTACAATACCTGTAGGGGTCTAAGGAAGGAAACACATGATGCATCACAATACATTCAGAGGTGTAAAAGCAACAACACACATGATGAATAAACTACCCATTCAGAGGTGTAAGGAAGGAGACACAATAGCGCAAAATCCACATTAGCCACCACCTGTGGCAGTCCCTGTGTCCCAAAGTCAGGGGCCTAAACGTGGCAGCTGCCCACAAAGTGCTGGGCAACTGGGGAGCAATGCTGGTGGGGACAACGTTGGAGCCTCTCAGGCTCTGAATGATTACACTGTCCCCCTGAGCCTCTCAGGGCTCTAAACAATTGTGGCACCAACGTTGGCGTCCCCCCTTTGGGGACTCGAAATGAATAAATGCCCCCTTGAGCCTCTCTGGGCTCTTAAACACGAACGTGGCACCTTTGAGCCTCTCTCAGGGCTCTAGAACCAACAATGCCCTTGGGTGCTGTGGAGCCTCGCAGGCTCTGTAGAACAAATGCCCCAAGAGCCCCTTGGACTCTGTAAAAATGCGGCCACTGGTGGAGCCTTCAAGGCTCAAAACAAACTATGCCCCCTTCTGGAGCCCTCGTGGCTCAAAGAAAGACTGCCCCTCTTTGTTGGAGTCCCACTCCGCGGACTCTCGAGACACCAATGCCCCCAAGGCGAAGCCCCACTCACCGGGACTCACGAGGCAGCTCCTCTCGGTGGCGGTCTCTTCTCCACCCGGTCCTGCTTCTGGGGGCCGGGTGCTGGTAGTGGCAGCGGGCGGGGCTCTCTTCCTCGGGAGAGCCCCGCGGGGGGGAGAACCAGCACGCTTCCCTTCTGCTCTGGGCTTCCCTTCTCCGTGGAGCCCGGAGCACGAGCAGGCCCGCCCCCGTCTTCCCGGGCTTTGCCTGGCTTCCGGGTCACGCTGCAACCAATAGCAGCGCGGCGCTGAGGGGAATGGAGGCGGGACTTCCGGGTCGCCGTAGGCAGAGCGGCGGCCCGAGGGAGACTTCACGATTCTGGGCAATGCCGGGTGGGCTCCGGCTTCTTCAATAAACAAAACGAGGTGGCACTCGTTATGGCGGCCAGGTCCCTGGCGAGGTGGGCACTCGCCAGGGGACTTCAAAATCGGCCAATCAAGCGGGCACACGCCGGGTGGGCACCGGCCGAAAACGACAGCGCTCCCAAGCGCTAGGGGGTCGCAATAAAGCGCGCTCAGCGCTATAAGCAAAACGAAGCACTCCCAGGCGCTAGGAAATTCAGGAAGCGCTCACCAGCGCTAGGGACAACAGAGTCCAGCACAAGTCCTTCCAGGGGGGCAAGGCTGGGCCCAGAGCCAGCACACTGGGTCTCCAGGCAGGGAGACACCCCAAGTGGCGGTCCTCTGGCCCAGCAGCAGCAGCAACAGCCCCCTCAGGATCCTGGAAGAGAACAACTTCAGTGGGGACACAGCCCCATTTTTATACAGTGCATTCCTTTGTCTGAGGGTGCAGAGTGGGGGCGGAACCAGTCGCAGCTGGTTCTTGAGTACTCTGTTTACCTCAACCACCCTCTCTATTCACTGGCAGGGCTTGGGTCATTAGACGCACCACAGGGGGGCGGAGCCAGCATTGTGTGGGGAAAACCCAGCCCCTCCAGGACACAGGTACACTCCTCCCACACATCACTCATGCTAATCTCCCACTCACCACCGGGGCAGACCCATCCAGACTTCCTGGAGCCTGGCATGCCAGCCAGCTCCAGCCAATCACACGCCAGCACCCTCACAGCACATGTACAGCCATGTCTAGAAATGGCGCTTCCCTACTAGACACATACATGCTGCATACACCATCTCGCAGCATTCACTCTCACGAGTTCACACATACCAGACTCAAGCCTGTACACCCCACGCATCAGGAACTACCAGGGACACATACATTCCCCATGCATTCCTATGGGCGGGCAGGCCTAGCTCAGCACATGCACTCAGAGTGCGCACGCACTTTCCACTGGGACACAGTGAAAGTGCGCAGAATCCCTAAAATCATCATTGCCAGGTCACCATTTCACGCAAAAAGTCTAGGGGTGAACCTGTCCTAAGGGCCAAAGTCCAACACAACCCCCTTCCAGCCAAAACGCAGGGTAGAACAATCACCACCGTGATGGACTTCCCTGCTTGGGGCGATAGAACACGGACGCGGGCCCGCAACTGCAGGGACACCCTCCTGTTCTATGCCACAGTGAACCCATGGGATTCCTTCTCAACACACTGTCTGGACCAACTGGGCTACCCCACTGGTACTCCCAAGCTGTCCGCGGCCAGGACCAGGCCCTGGGCCACCCAGGTGCCACCGGTCCTTGCCTATTCACAGAGTGGGGGGTAGTAACCCCTGGCACATAGCGGCCATTTTCCACTCTTCCTGTCTGCAAGACAGGACTAGACTGCCACTGGTTCTCCAGCCTAGGGTCTACAACCTCAGGCGGACCAGGAGTCTCAGGGAAGGCTCTCCTCCCCCTACCTCTTCTTCTAGGGTTCCTCCTCCTCCGGCGAGGGGTACACCTAGCACGCCATTCCAACCCAGGGTTTAACCCCTCAGGTTGCACCGGGGTCAGAGGTGGGCTCTCCCACCCTCTGCACCCCCTTCCAGAGGTCTGCCCTCTCCCAACTGGAGAAGTTCCTCTGGAAGAACCGGTCAGGACACTGGTTACAGTCGTCCTACCCTTCAGGTCAGGCTGAACCTGAACCTGGCCTCCCAACCTCCGGTCTAAAACCTTTGGCGGAATAATTGCCTGGCACTCCAGGACTTCTGGGGACTCACACGCAATCCCCCTGAGGCTGACACATGACCCATGTGTCGTGTGACTGTCTGCCTGGCGCAGATCTCCCGCCTCCTGTCCACCTGACAGTGCGCAAAGATCCCCCAGCACAGAAGTGGCGCCACCCGGGTCCCCCCAAGAAGATCTAGCCCAACTGGCTAGTCTCTGGTCCACTGGTGCATCCACTGGGAAACTCATCCCCCAATCACTCCTCACTTCGGACTTCTGTGCACTCCCTCCTGGAGTAGCACTGCCGGACTCTAGAACCACAGGAGCTCTGGTTACAGACGCTCCAGGTCCTCTACTCACTAGGAGATCCTCCTCAAGTGTACTAACAGGACAGCCTAGGTCCCCAACCTGGTGTTCCCTCAAGAAACCACCCAAGTTCTGAGACAGGGCTTTGGGCCTCTGGGGGCTCTCAGCCACCCACTGACTCCTGCTCCACTGAGCCAGGTAGTCAGCCCCTCCACCCTTCTCACTATACTGGGACCTAGCTGGGCTACACTGAGCCTCTTCCACCACGCTGGGCTGGAAGATACCTATACCACTACTGTTGGACTCACTCACTAGGGACTCTAAAGAACCTCTGGCCCTCTCCCAGCGGTCTGCTTCCTCTGCAAGATCGTATGGTTCAGACAATCCACACCCTACTAGGTGTTGGCGCAATCCTGGATAAACAACACTGAGCAACTGCTCTCTGAGAAACATATCAAACAATAGGTCCCAATCACATTTCGTGGGCTCCCGTACCCAATCACACAGGGCTCCACAACAGTCATCCTCAAAATCTACCCAAGACTGGTGAGACGGTTTCCTAAGGTTCCTAAACCTCAACCTATTCTCCTCCTCTGGGGAAACAGGAACCATACTCGGGGAACTGGGAGTGGGATTTCCTACACTGAAATCTATGTAGCTGCCACCACTGGACTCAACCCTCCCTGGAGAATCCAGACAAGCAACACTGCGCGCAGGGGATAGTCCACCCTCCAGAGCTACTTTGCCTCTGGTGGAGGCCCTCTCAGCCTCCTCCTGCGCTAAGACCCTCTCAGTCTCTAGCTGTTGCTTCTTAACCTCCAGCTGTTGCTTTCTAACACCCAGCTGTGCCATAGCCTGGGCATGCTCCAACCTGAGCTTTTCTAAAGCCAGCTGGTGCTCCCTTTCTCTCCTCCTATCTTCCAGCTCCTCTGGGGACAGGGAAAGGGATGAGGCGCTGCCTCCTACACTGGACCCAGCAAGGGACTCCCTATCTATGGGGTCCTCACTATCTGCTGGCATCCCTGTGCTATCATCTTCTTCCTCCTCTTCTGAATCTTCAGGGCTCCCCACAGACCCACCACCCTCATGGTGTGAGACCCGGGCCCTTTCCTCACTGCGCGCAAGATCCCACTGACCCTTTTGCCATAGGATCAGGCTGCTCCTAAGTTCAGACTGAGTATCTGACTCATCCACTCCTATGCCTCTCTCTCCACAGAACCTTACCAACTCTCCCATACTGTATCCAAACAGATCACAGAAATCAAAAACTGGTTCCATTTTGGCGGACGTTCTGGTGAAAAGATTACACAGGGAACCTAGGGGCCTGAGCTAACACAGGAGTACACAATTCGCAAAGGTTCAGCAAGCTCTCTCTCCCAGAGAACTCACACTCACTTGCCTAGTGCCACACACCATTCATTCACACACAACCCCCCCCTCGGACTGGTAAGGCAGTTTCTACCACCCCTGATTCCTCAACCTGACCACACGTGACACAGGTACCAAACTCTGGGCGCGGGGCAGGGGAACAAATGTACTTGACACAATTGCACAATGATACCTTCAGGAGAAGAAAATAATGGAACTTCAAAAAACAATAATCCCCTAAAATGTGGTCATCTAAAATGCAGAGTTTTGTAGTGTGGCCTGTCGCCACTGTGGTACAGCGCAAACACAAATTCTCATCCTCACCGCTTGCCGCCAATGTTAGAACCGGGACCCTGGCCGGCCAAGACTCGCGTCGAGGTCAGTCAGGGATCGCCAGTTCTAAGTGTCAGGGCAAGGGAGTTACACGCCAAGATAACCCCTACTCGCCCTCTAGGTAACGTGGCGCGAGCAGCAAGGCTAAACTTGGAGGCGATATGAGTTAAGTATTTGCGCACGCACCCCAGCAACAACACCCAAGGCCCACCACAAAGGAAACTCCACACAAGGTTATATAAAAAATAGCCTTTGTATTACAATAAAACACATTTAGATAGAACACACACTTTACAATGTGCCAGGGGCACGGGTAGAATTTACAGGGGATATTTACAAGACAGGGCCACCTGGACCACTGTCAGGAATCAGCACTTTTAGAAGTAACACTTTTTAGAAATAGCACTTAGAATGTAAAATTGTAGCACAAAAATAACATACAACCAGTCACTACTGGTACCAGGTGAGCACCACCTATGCAACCCTCACTATTTTAGGAGATTACACTAGGGACCTGGGCTCTGCTAGCACCACCTGTACTAGGGAGAAAACAACCACCTAAGTATTACAATACCTGTAGGGGTCTAAGGAAGGAAACACATGATGCATCACAATACATTCAGAGGTGTAAAAGCAACAACACACATGATGAATAAACTACCCATTCAGAGGTGTAAGGAAGGAGACACAATAGCGCAAAATCCACATTAGCCACCACCTGTGGCAGTCCCTGTGTCCCAAAGTCAGGGGCCTAAACGTGGCAGCTGCCCACAAAGTGCTGGGCAACTGGGGAGCAATGCTGGTGGGGACAACGTTGGAGCCTCTCAGGCTCTGAATGATTACACTGTCCCCCTGAGCCTCTCAGGGCTCTAAACAATTGTGGCACCAACGTTGGCGTCCCCCCTTTGGGGACTCGAAATGAATAAATGCCCCCTTGAGCCTCTCTGGGCTCTTAAACACGAACGTGGCACCTTTGAGCCTCTCTCAGGGCTCTAGAACCAACAATGCCCTTGGGTGCTGTGGAGCCTCGCAGGCTCTGTAGAACAAATGCCCCAAGAGCCCCTTGGACTCTGTAAAAATGCGGCCACTGGTGGAGCCTTCAAGGCTCAAAACAAACTATGCCCCCTTCTGGAGCCCTCGTGGCTCAAAGAAAGACTGCCCCTCTTTGTTGGAGTCCCACTCCGCGGACTCTCGAGACACCAATGCCCCCAAGGCGAAGCCCCACTCACCGGGACTCACGAGGCAGCTCCTCTCGGTGGCGGTCTCTTCTCCACCCGGTCCTGCTTCTGGGGGCCGGGTGCTGGTAGTGGCAGCGGGCGGGGCTCTCTTCCTCGGGAGAGCCCCGCGGGGGGGAGAACCAGCACGCTTCCCTTCTGCTCTGGGCTTCCCTTCTCCGTGGAGCCCGGAGCACGAGCAGGCCCGCCCCCGTCTTCCCGGGCTTTGCCTGGCTTCCGGGTCACGCTGCAACCAATAGCAGCGCGGCGCTGAGGGGAATGGAGGCGGGACTTCCGGGTCGCCGTAGGCAGAGCGGCGGCCCGAGGGAGACTTCACGATTCTGGGCAATGCCGGGTGGGCTCCGGCTTCTTCAATAAACAAAACGAGGTGGCACTCGTTATGGCGGCCAGGTCCCTGGCGAGGTGGGCACTCGCCAGGGGACTTCAAAATCGGCCAATCAAGCGGGCACACGCCGGGTGGGCACCGGCCGAAAACGACAGCGCTCCCAAGCGCTAGGGGGTCGCAATAAAGCGCGCTCAGCGCTATAAGCAAAACGAAGCACTCCCAGGCGCTAGGAAATTCAGGAAGCGCTCACCAGCGCTAGGGACAACAGAGTCCAGCACAAGTCCTTCCAGGGGGGCAAGGCTGGGCCCAGAGCCAGCACACTGGGTCTCCAGGCAGGGAGACACCCCAAGTGGCGGTCCTCTGGCCCAGCAGCAGCAGCAACAGCCCCCTCAGGATCCTGGAAGAGAACAACTTCAGTGGGGACACAGCCCCATTTTTATACAGTGCATTCCTTTGTCTGAGGGTGCAGAGTGGGGGCGGAACCAGTCGCAGCTGGTTCTTGAGTACTCTGTTTACCTCAACCACCCTCTCTATTCACTGGCAGGGCTTGGGTCATTAGACGCACCACAGGGGGGCGGAGCCAGCATTGTGTGGGGAAAACCCAGCCCCTCCAGGACACAGGTACACTCCTCCCACACATCACTCATGCTAATCTCCCACTCACCACCGGGGCAGACCCATCCAGACTTCCTGGAGCCTGGCATGCCAGCCAGCTCCAGCCAATCACACGCCAGCACCCTCACAGCACATGTACAGCCATGTCTAGAAATGGCGCTTCCCTACTAGACACATACATGCTGCATACACCATCTCGCAGCATTCACTCTCACGAGTTCACACATACCAGACTCAAGCCTGTACACCCCACGCATCAGGAACTACCAGGGACACATACATTCCCCATGCATTCCTATGGGCGGGCAGGCCTAGCTCAGCACATGCACTCAGAGTGCGCACGCACTTTCCACTGGGACACAGTGAAAGTGCGCAGAATCCCTAAAATCATCATTGCCAGGTCACCATTTCACGCAAAAAGTCTAGGGGTGAACCTGTCCTAAGGGCCAAAGTCCAACACCCCCCGCCCCCTCCCCCATCCCAACATTATCCCGAACAGCAGTTTAACATTGTCTGTCCCTGTTCCACCAAGCGGCAGCTCATCACATGTTCGGGTCTTCCAGGGAGGCCCCGCAAGTCCTATTCTCATAGCTAACAAGCCATTTACAAGGGACTGCATCTCAATCAGCGTGGTTATGAGCATGTCAATCACTCCCCAAGCCCGCATCCAAACCATGGTATTTCTTCCATTTCCCCCATATCTTGCGAAACTTCAGAGGTCAGTCTCTAGCTTTGTAAGTCACCCTCTTAGCCGCCATGTATAAATCCCTTCCCCATCTCAATTCTCCCACCCTAGGGGGGTGACGGTGCTCCCCATGCTCGTGCCAAATCTCTTTTCGCCACCACTAAGGCCAGTAGGGCAAAAATCAGGTGTGGGCGATTCAGATCCACCTCAGTCGATATTCCCAGCAACACAAACTTGGGGTCAAGGGGGAGTGTCACCTCCAGAATTTTGCTCAACTCTCCCAGGATACACGTCCAGTAAGTGTTAATAGTAGGGCATTCCCATGAAGTGTGGAAGAAGGTTCCCTGTGGGTGCTTGCATCGCAGACAGCAGGGATCGCTAGCTCTGCCCATGCGGTGCATTCTGGCCCTATCATTATGGACCCTATGCAATATTTTATACTGTATAAGACGTAGTTGGGTTTTGATCGCCACTTCTCTAGGGTGCATCAGTGCCGTGTTCCAGTCTACTGTGTCCAGGTCGCCCACATCCTGCTCCCAAACTGCCCTCAGTTTCCCCAGGCCATCTTGTGCATTATTATTTAACGTTTTATATGTCAGCGACACCAATTTTTTGGGAACATGGTTTTGTAGCAGGCGGCCCTCCAACGGATCGTATTCTGGCAAGGGGGGGGGGGGGGGGGGGAGCAAGGGTCGCCTCCGCCTTCCAGGCGTCTTGTAGCTGCGCGTATTTAAAGAACTGCGCTGGGGTCAAGCCATACTCCGCCCTTAAAGATTCGTATGTCTTAAGCTCTCCCCTTGCCATTACGTCCCCCAGCGCTGAGATCCCTATGGCATCCCACCCTCCAAATCCTGTGAGTTTGTGCAGCTCTCTCAGCCACGTGCATGACCATATCAGTGTCTGCTTGGTCGGTTTGTATGTCCACCCCATCATCTTCGTCGCCCTGTCCCATACGTCTATGGTGATTTGTGTGGCCGGCAATAGCCGTCGCTTCCCAACGCCCCCGTATAAATAGTGCAGGCTGGTGCGGCGCTCCATGGTGGCCCTTTCTAGTCTATAGGTCGGGTGATCAGCAGGCGCATGGAGCCATTCATTTATTGGTGCAAGATGTTCGGCCCAATAGTAGGCCTCTATATCGGGTAGGGAGATTCCCCCCCCATTATATTGATTCCGTTGGAGCATAGCAAGGGCTATCCTGTGTTGCTTTCCGAGCCTTAAAAGGGCCCGCAGCTCTGGGTTTATCGACTGGAATGTCTGCCTAGGCAAGGGGAAATATTTGTTCTGCAGGGCATTCAAGAAGCGGGGCAATGTAATCATTTTGAACATTGCCGCTTGGCCCAGGAGCGTAAGGGACCTCCACCGGTGGGCGTCTTCCGCAAAGTTCTTAATCACTCTGAGTACATTGTTTTGATAAGAGAGTTGTTTGTTGGTTGTCAGATCCCCTGGTATTTAAACCCTGACTGGGTAACCTGTAGGGCCCCAGGCATTGGAGGCCAGTCTTCCTCTATGCGCCGACAATATAAAATTGATTTATGCCTGTTTATTTTGTAGCCAGGAAAGGAGCCATACTTGTATAGAAGGTCAAACCGCGCTGGTACAGTGGTCGCCGGCTGCGTCACGTACAGGAGGATATCGTCTGCATACAGCAAGATCTTCTCCTCCTGTAGGTCTACCTGCGTGATACGGAAGCCATGCACCTCTTCCGCATGACGGATTGCACAGGCAACTATTTTGACCGTGAGGGCGAATAACAATGGGGATAGGGAGCATCCCTGACGGGTCCGCCTCCTAACTGGGAAATCCCCCGAAAATACTCCATTTACTCTAACCCGTGCTCTGGGGTCCCTATATAAAAGACTCCCCCACCGTCTAAAATTGGGGCCGACCCCGAACTTGATCAGTGTCGCCTCCAAGAAAGGGCCAGTGAACCGCGTCAAACGCCTTCTCTGCGTCTAAGGAGAGGAACATATGTGGGTATTCCCTCTGCCTCCCCTCCATGAGTCAGTTATGGGTACGCCGGAGATTCTGCCTTGTCGCCCTGTCCGGCAAGAATACCGTTTGGTCTTGATGCACCAATCCAGAAATCACCTGACGTAGTCGGAGGGCCAAAACCGTAGCCAGGAGCTTAGTCTCCACGTTGAGGAGGGATATCGGTCTATAAGACTCGGAGGAGTCAGGTGGTCTGCCTTGTTTATATATTGGCACAATAGTGGCCATCCTGAGGTCAGGCGGGAGGATGCCATCCTGGGTCGCGTCTCTGTAGAGCGCCAAAAGATGAGGCATTAACAGGTCTGCTCCTTTCTTTAAAAATTCTGCGGGGAGCCCATTTTGGACCTGGAGTCTTCCCCGGTCGGCGCCTGGCCATTGCCTCCCTCAATTCGGCGACCGTTATATCGGCCTCGAGGGTCTTATTGTCGTCATCAGTTAAGACTGGGGTGTGAATCTCAGACAAATAGGCCGCCATCTCTTCCGGGCCACCCAAATCTCTGGCCGTATAAAAGTCTAGAATAGGCTGCAAACGCCTGGGCAATTTGAGTATCCGTATTCTGCAGCTGCCCTTGGCTATCGGTCACTCCCTCTACCCATCGAGCATCCCTCTCCCTACGACTCAGCCAGGCCATGAGCTTACCAGACTTGTCCCCCCCCATCGTACAGGGTCGCAAGTGCCTGCGCTTTTGCCTCGTTGGTGGCCAGGTCCCTGTACTGCTGTTGGGTGTCTAGCAGACGCCGAAGCACCTGTGGGTCCCTAGCTATCAAGTGTTGCCGTTCAAGTTCTAGTTAGTTTCCAGCGTGCATAAGTCCTCTTGGGCTTTCCGCTTCTCCCATGATATCCTACTTTGGGCCCTGTCCTGGAGCACCGCCTTATAGGCTTCCCATAAGGTCACCCCTGACTGTACGGAGCCCATATTTTCAGCAAAATAGACCTTGGTGCCTGCCCGGAGGCCCTGTATTATCTTAGGGTTTTGCAAGTCCCATGGCGTCAATCGTCAATGTTTTCTGCAGAAGAGATCATGCACAGGTCAACGCAGTCGGCTCCTCCTGTTTCCATATACTCTGCATGCTTCACAAGATCTTCAAATGGATCATCTCACAAGCAGACTAGGCTTCGGCAACACACTTTGCTCTGGAATATCCAATCACTTCCTCCTTCGGCTCCTGACCAAACAGAATGCCGCAAGACTCCTCATTGACCTCCCACGACTCACCTACATCACCTCTCGGAGATCTACACGGT
This sequence comes from Lissotriton vulgaris, assembly GCF_964263255.1. NCBI lineage: Eukaryota > Metazoa > Chordata > Amphibia > Caudata > Salamandridae > Lissotriton > Lissotriton vulgaris. The sequence continues at coordinate 1,089,102,241 of NC_141685.1, forward strand.
CTCCTTATACATAAACGATGCCAAGTCAAACTCCTCAGGCACCCATTCAAGGCACTGCATAACACAGGACCAACATACCTTAACAACTAGCTTTGCTTCTACCAGCCCACCAGATACATGTGCTCAGCCTCACTGTCACTCGCGCACACGCTCACCCCTTATCCGCAAAAGCAGAACGGGAGGGCTGTCATTCTCTCACATTGCCCCAAAACCTGGAATGACCTCCCTTTGCACATCAGGGCTGCTTCCTCCCTTCTTGAATTCCGCATGAAGCTGAAGATTTGTCCCTTCAACTAATTCTCCGAGGCTGACTCACTACACTCTCAGGCCCATGCCTATGCACACGGCCGGCCATGGGCGAGGTGGGCCCAGGCCCGGGCCGCCAATGTCCAGAGGGGTGCAGCAGGAGAAGCCTGACAATGTCACACAAACAGCAGCTCGTCCATCCCACTTGGTCTTCAATCGTTAAAGACTTTGTAATCCGTCATTAATGTACCTCAGTATAATTGTTAGCACCCCATCAACCTTGGCCATGCCCTCCTCCCATCTTTCTCTTACACCGCAACGACCCCCCCCAAGCATCAAATTGTATTTCCCTTCCACCAGGGCGCTGTCCTTGTCAATCCTGCTTCAGCGCCTGGATACCCTACTGGGTGATACACAGCGCTATACAAATCCACATAACATTACATTTGTCAAACGGCACAAAAATTAAGAAATTTTTTTTTTCCTATGAAACCTAACCATGACTACAGAGTCTGTTTATATAATGTGTGTCTGTTTATGTGGATAGAAACCTTGTAGAAATCGTACGCCCATAGGCGGCTCGAGGAAACCTCTTGCTTGGATATAGTAGCAGAGAGGAGCCCTCCATAAATTATACATATGCCTGGAAGCAGAGGGGAGGGAGGTCTCTGCGTAGGTGTGTGCCTGGCCCCTGAACACACCTCTGTTGTGTGGAGAGAAGCCGCTCCCGTGGCCGGGCGGGGCCCGCTGGTTTAAGCCCTCCATGAACAAATATTGCCTGTGAGCAGAACCAGGATGTGTGTCAGCCGGGCCTGCCATGGGAGGACAGGAAAGGGCCTCCTTCCTGCCGGCCGCGCATGGCCGAGTCTGCGGCTCGAGGGCCTCGGAGGATCGGACCTTGCCAGGTACGGAGCTGCGGGGGGCCCTGGTGTTTGTGGAGCCGCGGCCTAGGATTCCTTCCTTGATCCAGAAGTGGCTGGAGGGTACTGAGAGAGAGCACAGAGGCCGCAGGTGTAAGGCTGTCGCATTGACAGTTCCTGGGCCCGGGCGCGGCAGGGAGGGTCCTTGTGGCACAGAGGCTTCAGGGCGGATTGATTCCTGGCAGTGGAGCCCTTGGGTGGAGTGATTACTCTGTACGTCGGCCGCGGGGGGATGTTTGTCGCGTGCGTGATTCACAAGGAAGATATTTAGTGCGTAGGCAGTGCAAGGAGGGTAGTTCGTGGGTGCAGGAGCCGCACAGAACGGTTCTTAATGGGTACAGGAGATGGAGAGTGGGAACCTAGTGGGCATTGGCTCAGCCGTGTGAGTATTTATTGTGTAGAAGTGGATTAGTGGGCAGAGTCACTACAGCGCCGTGTTCAGTGGTACACACGCAGGGTGGGTACAGGGGAAAGGACGGCTGCTTTTTGGGCAAATACACTGTGGGTACTCACTGGTACCTTTGGGCAGAGGTAAAACACGGGGTTCTCAGTGAACGGTAGTAGAATGGTTGGTACTTCGTTGCACACCATCGGCCATTTACGTACCCAATGAGAGCGCAGTCACGCCAAGCTGGGTACTTTGTTGTGCAGGAGCGACAGAGGGCATGGCTGGGCAGTACAGGAGGAGGGCAGGACCCAAATGAGCACAGGCCCTGAAGGATGGGCACATGAGCAGCAGGGAGGCTCCTAGTCGCCACAGGCACCACAGACAGTGGGTATCTTATGGGTACAGGAGCGACAGGATATGGCAGAAGGCCCACTGGTTGGTTACAGGTTATAATGCGCACGCACCTTTAGGGTGTTGCAGAAGGGCTGCTGAGAAGGTACAAGTGTCGCAAGGTGGGTACCTAGAGGGCACAGCCTCCTCCCGGTCAATACTTGGTGGAACGGCCATGGCAGGCGGCTTCTTAGTGGGCACGGGTATCACAGGAGATCGAAGTTGGGCACCTATGGGTCCAGGCACGGCCAGGTGGGCACTTGATAGCAGAGCAGCAGGATCGGTAACTAGCGGGTACTGGCCCTGGAAGTTTGCAGCTCAGTGGTGTGTGGGCGCTAGGGTGGGTATTTCGTGGTACATGGCAGCAAAGTGGGTTCTTAAGGGTACCAGAACAGCGCGATGGGTGTTAGCTGGGCAGAGGTATAGAAGAATGTTTTATTTGTGGTACCTTGGCGACAAGGGGGGGCTGGTATTTAATCGATACGGGCACTGCAGTGTAGGTACTGAGGGTTACCGGGGTGACACGGCGAAGCAGAAGCATGGAGAGGTACCCAGGCACCAGGCACTGGAAGGTTAGTCCCTAGTTGCACCTGAGCGATTGGGTAACCTAGCGAGCCAGGGGGCACAGCAGAGTGGGAAATTCCTAAATCGGCGAGTCCATTTTCTGTGTTCAAATCTCTGTAGTGACGTGCGAGCCGTGATCGGTTGATAGATGTGTTAAATCGTTGGTTAATGAGTCTTCTAGGAGTATCCATTGCTCGCGTTGAGTTAATGAGTACGAATAGCAGGGCCTGTTCGCCTGTGCGCGCACCAGTTGTCGAGCGAGGGTCACGTGTTAACCCGGATGCTTTATTGATCCAGGAGTTGTGCTACTTTACTGATTACTTGGACATCAGGGTTTATCGATACAGAAGCTGCGATGTTCTGAGCTGTGATGCTTTATCGATACACAACGCTTGATGGTTTAATGCGACTTAATGTGGAAAGAGTCGCAGAGACATTAGGCCAAATTGTTGGTGTTTGAACTATTATTGGTTTATCAATACATTGGGCACCATTGTTCTTTTACCACAGGCACAATAGGAGCCCGAGAAAGCTCAGTGGGTTGAGGTATTGCTGACGTCTGAACATGCAGAATGTAGAGGCTTCAGTGAGCTAATGCAGAAATCTGCACATAAATGTAAATGTGTGTGTCTTGTAAAGCGCACTGCTACCCGGAGGCGTCCTGGCGCTATAGACCGCTGGGGAACTCATCCTGGCTTTCCCTGAGAGATGTTCCCTCCTGGGTATCTCCAAGGTGAAACCAGGCATCCCCGGCGTTTGTGGGGGGCCGTTGTGGAAATGAGGCAAGCTAATGCCCAGAGTTGCCGAGTGTGATCTCTGGTTAGAGTAGGCACTGAGGCGAGAATTATCGAATCCGCTGACCTTGGTTCACAAACCTGCCGCGTCGGGGATTGAACCCTGGTCCTGGGCCGTCCTCTGCTTCCAGGTCTGCCGCCTCTAACCAGTGAGCCACACCACTCCACATAACCGGCCTGCGCGGGTCTGCATCCCTGTAGGATAGATCAGTGGGTTAATGTGAGATCTTTTCTTGGGCAGTTTCATACTTGGGGACGTTATGTACCACTGGTGGTTGCCCAGGACCACTTACGTTATTCACTTGCGTTGCAAGTGAATAACCCACCGGAGGTGCCACATAAATGTCCAGATTATAGAGGTAAATAGTGATCAGTGGTACGGAGGGTACGAAGCATATATGGAATGGGTAATGCTGTCTCTCCCGTCGTGTTCTAGAATCTAGACATTTGCACAAAGAGTCTACAGTAGCAAGGATTGTTGGTGTTCATCATACAGCTTTTCTAACCTCACTGCGTTCATTTATAGACGCGCCACAAATAGTGTGAGAAATTGGCTTTACTCTTCTGTATGGACATCTTAGTGACAATTTTTCTTTATCCACTATGATCTATTGTGTAAAGAAATATTGCAACTGAGAGGCCTAAGCGCAGGCTCGAGAATCTTAGACACAATTGGGAAGGGAGGGTGTGTACCCGAGACGACAACTGAATGGCGAGAAACGTGCTCGACCTCCCGTGAAATGGCTATTCCTGCTCACCTGTGGCTGGTCCAGCTGTACTACCTACATATGACTTACCTTGCACTGCAGCGTCTTTGGCACGCAGGCTTGCTCCTTGGACCCAAGTGCACACAATGTCTGCTCCCGGAGGCTGATGACTTCCACATGGTATGGCAGAGGCGTGGCGACATACTGGAAGTTAATCGCTAAAACTCTCAGCCGTTTTTTTAACCAACCTCTTGAGTTGTCTTCTAAAATGGCCTTATTGGTTATTATTTTTATATTGGTGATTACGATCTAAAATGTCCTTATTGGGTCTGCTGGAAGATGTGGGGGGCTCCAGAGGACTGTACGACTGTTGGCGTGGCAGCGATTTGTAGCTAAAAGGGACATTGTGCACTAGTGGAAATCTCAGAACCTGGCAACATTCACTTTTCATGGTTTGTTGTGTGAAACAGGAAGAACCCATATATACTGCTAGAGGCTGCCGCCACAACATCACAAGATATGGGGCAAATGGTGGGGATTCTATGGACTCATGAGCATATCTAGGGATACGATTCCAAATAACAGAGGCCCTTCACAGGGCAATTGAGGGGTGTGATGTGGAGGGATGCAGTGTGATTTCATTATCTTAATGCGTTTTGTTTCCGTAAAATCAATAAAATATGATTATGAAAAAAATGCCTAAGCGAATGAGGATAACTGAGGAAGAATAATGCCAATTTCTCATGCTATTTGTGCCACGGCTCTAAGAGAATGTTGATGTTACAAAATTAACGCTTACAGTCCTTGGTGCTTTACGCTCTTTTCCTTCAAGCGGCTAGCTAGGTTCACTCTTTTTTAGGCCCTCAACTCTCTCTCACTCTCTCTAGGTAGCAAGCCTCGCAGTCGAAGTTTGGTCTGAGAAGTGACAGTAGAAGTTAAACTAGCATTGGCAAAGTCAGTATGTCTGGCTTTAATGTGAGACAACACAAGTAAACATAGGCCTTCACAAATGCTATTTACATCCCTTGCATGCCCAAATACTGTTTTATCACATTAAAGCCGGTTATATTGATTTTGCCAGTCCTTGTTAAAAAGTAGAAACAAATGTTGCTTTCTGAACATAATTCCTATAAGAGATAAAGCTTTAATGTGACCTCGTTATGATTGAGTGTACTTTTCAGGTGTAGACAGTCCCTGATGCCTTCTAATTGAAGCATATTCCATCGCCTCCTTTAGCCGTGGTGACTTTCGATGCCGCCTGTTCTTTCCGGATATTGTACATCTAAATAAGCATACATGCACCCTGTATACCTAAACTTCTCCCCTGCATTGTGACTGCTGATCTAGACCGACCCCAGCTGCATGCGAACTGTCTCTATTAACAACCTTCACCTCATTCCTCAAGTAACATGGCCTTTTCATGCAAATCGAGACGCATTCAGGCAACAATTATCAACACTTCTAAGTCAATCGGTCCCACTAGCCACTCTAAAAATACATTTAGGCAGTGGGTAGCGAGACCTTTTGCCGCCTGGGGCGATCCCTGAGTTTGCCGCCCGGTGCAGGTAAGAGCGGGGGTGTCGACATAGACAACTTCTTGTTCTGGGGGGTTGACACAGACCACTTGTTCACCCCCGCACCCCCTATCTACCCCACTGCAGCTAGGTATTTGAAACAAACATGATGCCCTAACCAGTCACCCAGAGGCACTTATTGCCAACAAATACCTCAGCCAGAAAACTGGCTCAAGCAAAAAAGGCTTAATTTTCTTTACCATAAATTTAGCAGCATGGCGACAAACCTGTGAATTTTTCACTTTGTCAGAAGAAACACCGATTCCATGTGGTCACAAACTATTCACATCTGGCGACTCAGAGCAACTATGTGAACTACACATTATCTTATAAAAAGCAATGGCAAACTCGTATGCATGCTGTTGTCTTCAACCTAGAGGTCATCAATACCCTTTTCAGCACATTAAATAACCGGAAACTGAGCATACGCCATTCCTCTCCACCCTTCCTGTCTGCACCATCCACACACATTTCAGCATGGCATGATGGGCACATGACCAAACTCAACTCACTTCACTCTAGGACAGTGGTTGATAACCTGTGATCTGTGGAACATGTGGATTATGTCCGCCTTGTATAAGGAGCAGAGCGGGCAATAGGCTCCCTTCCCCCTCGCTCAATTTTGCTATTCGATTTGGGGTATAGTCCAAAACAGGTCTTTTAAAACTGAACTTGCAGGTTGGCCGATATTAGGATAGCTTGGATGCTTAAAAAAAATCTTTTGAAACGTATTCCCCATAATCTCCAATCTTTCGTGACATCTTTTGGAGCAACTTCCCATGTCATCTTTGATTCCCTCATTCAATATTTTATAAACTGTCCCTATTCTGGAGGGGGGGAGGGGGTTGGGCAGGGTGATTCTATCAACTAATTCCCTTCTCCCTTGCTGATCTACCTGTTACTCATTTTTTTGTAGAAAGTCCCTAATCTGCAGGTACTTGAAGAAATCCTTGTGTAAGGCCATACTTAGAGGCCAATTCCCATATGATCTACTTACCCGTGGGCATAAAAGCAGCCAATGTGTTTGATTCCAGCCTTAAACCAGGAATTAAAGTGTATATCCCTGAACATTTCTGGTAGATTCCTAATTTGCCATAGTGGGGTGCAGTGATTTAAGCCCCCCAAACCATTTATACGCCTTATAGCACCCCAAATTCTAAAGGCCGTTAATAGAGTCTTAAATCGGACTCTTTTGTATTATCCGTAACTTAATTGATGCCAGAGGCAACCCCTGGCTTCATGACCAATCACAAGTTCCCAAATGGTGGGGGATTTATCTTCCATTATACTGTGGTCGATGCATAATAGTATAGTAAAGTGAGTAAGTGAGGTTGCCCACCAATACCGCTTAAGATTCAGGAGGGCTAAGCCTCCCCGCTCCTTGGGAAGAAGTATAAATTTGAAGGCTCTCCTTGGCCGGGAATAAGACCAAATAAGTTGTGCTAAAATGTTTTCAAATTTTTTAAACCCAAAATTTGTAAAAACCAATGGAATTGCGCTAAAATAGTATAACAATTTTGGAAAGTAAATCATTTTATTTATATTGGTTCTACCAATAAGAGTTAAGTGTAAGTGGTCTAGCTTTTTAAGCGCTGTTTTTGTTTCCACAGCAAAGCTCTCCAAGTTTTCCTAAACCACCTGATCCGCATTAATTTTAACTCCCAGATAGTTGCCTTCTTTACTACTCGGCTATCATTATATGTAATAAATTCATTTATAATTATTTGCGTTTTCTCCGGGTTAAGGGAGTAGCCTGAGAGCACTTTACTCTTGTGTTTATGGCTGATTATCGGGATGATGTTCTGTGCTGTTTTTAGATGTTTTAAAAAGGGATCTAAATACAGGGCAAACAAGAGGGGTGGGCAAGGGCACCCCAGCCGTGTCCCTCTTCTGATCTTCAAAGGTTGGATCAATTCGCCGTTTATAAGTACACTGGCTTCTGGGTCTGTATACAGGGCTTGTATTGCTCCTTCAAATTTGTTCCCAATTCCCTTCTATTGCATTGTTGCCCATAAATATGGCCAGGAGACCTGGTCAAAGGTCTTCTCGGCATCTAAAAAAAAGCTGCGATCGGTCCCCTGTCACTTGTTTTATATCGAAAAAAGGAATAACTTTCCTTACATGCTCTATAGTTCCCTTACCGGGTATAAAACCGTGTTGTCCCTCGAACACCATTTTGCTGATGGTATGTGAAAGTCGAGTAGCTAGTATCTTAGAGTGTATTTTTACGTCCCCATTGATCAATGTTATTGGTCGATAGGAGCCCAACTCCTGAGCCGGTTTGTCTTTTCTGGGGGAAATTATCATTTTTGCCCATGCCCAGGTTTTTGTAGGTGCCATTCCTTCTGCTGACTGTAAAAACACAAAGACCAGGTTTTTTTTAAGTTCTTCTTTAAAACCTTTATAAAATTCAGTGGGGATTAGATCAGGCCCTGCTGCTTTTCCCCTGTAAGACGCAATGGTGACGGGTGGCTAGCTGCAGCGACACGCCTCCATCTCCATCTCCCTCGATGGATCGCAGTCTCAGGGATCGACTGCACTGCACGAGGGTACGGACGAGCATCACAGCACGTAGATTCTGGCAGGAGATGCTGGAGCTCGCGGTTCGGCTGACTGCAGCCTCGCTAGCACTTTTGTTCTCCAAACACAACCAGATTTTAAAGTTCACTCAAAAGAACACTGCAATCCGCCGGATGGCAGCGCGTGGGAGCAGAACAGCAAGGGGGAGAGGAGCGACCGTTCCCGGTAGTAACGGAGCACAAACTGGAGGTGGCCATCCTCAGAACAACAACGGAGCGGGTCAAACTTCCGAGAAGACCAAGCAGCAAGGTAAAGAGGGACCTGCATTTGGGGGTAAAACAAACTGAGAACAGACTAGGAGGCAGTACAGAGGAGGGGCTTGCTCAGCCTTATGTCGCTTCATTGTTTGCCAGTATGAACGGGCCAGGGGCTACACTGGAGAGAACCGAATCCCTAGATGCAAGAGGGTGGGAGACACTAATTGAGGAAACCCAGCAGGAAGAGGAGGATGCTAGGAGGGGATCAGAGACCAGTACTTCTTACAGACTCCACTGGGGTTCAAGGAATGAAGGCTCTACCCCGACAAAAACACTGACCTGGTTGGAAAAAAGACCTTACTGCCAATACCTAATGACACCAAGGAGGCTGCCCACAGAGCGGAGTCCGTGGGGGAGAAAACACGGGCAACACCCCTTGCTGAAGTAAGCTCTAGACATTTACGTGCGCAAGATGGCACCTATACTCCAGAAAGTCACGGTGGGGAGAAATTCTATTCGCTGACGGAAGCCTCGGAGATATCAGAACACGAGGATGAGTCACTAAGCGGGGAATCCATCTCAGAAGACGGCTCCAGCTCCTCAACCAAATCAACATTAAAGAAAATAGCTTTAAGGAACAATAAGAAGTCCAGGAAGGGGAGCCTCAAAAGAAGCATGCGGGCACAACTCAAGTGGGACTATTCCGATGCACAGGTATGGCCCCAAAGTGAGAAAGGAGATGAGACTATAGGAACTGAAGAACCTACTTTGCTGACCATTTTAATATCAATTAGGCAAATGCAAGAAGTGAACAGAAACGAAGGGCGTAGAGCTAGGGTGGCCTCAAAAAAGGTACAAACAGGAATTTGCAAACTAAATAAAACGTGGTGCGATAGCGGACTGCCTGACCACGGTCGAGATGCGGACAGAGGCCCTGGAAGCAGATGTAGAAACCATAAAGATGAGAGGTATGGAGCAAGGAGCGGCACTGATGGATGCAATGACCAAACTGGAAGAGTATGAATATTGCCAGAGGAGGAATAATCTTCCCTTCTTAGGAATACCAGAAGGTCTGGAAGGGACAGATCCTAGAGATTACATGGTTAAACTCCTAAAAGACCCATTTCCAGACCAAACAAATTGGGAATGGGATAAGGAAATACAGCGGGCCCATCGTTTTCCGCTATTCAGGAAGAAACAAACACAGGAAGTAGGAGAGAAACCAAGAGCAATGTTGGTTTTCATCTGCAATTTTCTGCTGCGACAAACGATATTTGACAAGGTCTGCCCTAATGCTCCTATAGACAACGGCCCTTGACACAAAAGGAATTTTTATGCTTGTAATAATTATAGGCCACAATGTGCACTATAACGGCAAAAGAAAGTCCAGCCGGACTTTACAATTTTATTCAATAGTTCAATAATCGATTGGAGAGAAATAAAACAGTGGGACACAGTCCTGTATCCACAGCACTTACATAAACATGAAGACAATACAACCACATGGAATATCTCAGGCAAGTAACAAAAAATGGAGCAAGAAAAGAAACTCTACAATGTGCTTGCTTCACATATGCGGGGAACAAAACAGATCATGCACATAATAGCGAACTGATGTTAAGCCCACATAACATGTCGACGGCGTTTCGATCCATTTAAGAATGGTGGATCATCATCAGGACTACCAATGTTTGCCTGAATCAAAGCCTCAAAGTAAATTGTTAAGGGATCTTAGTGGCGCTATTGCTGTCAGCGATACTTAATAGTAATAGCTACCAGATGCGTCGCGTTTCCATTAAGAACCACGGTTTTGTGGCCGGAGAGAGTCCAGGGGGGTGGTCGGGGACCCGCGGATGCGGCCGTAATTAGCGCTGTTTGGCTTCCTGCGTCCTCGATGGAACGACTGGAGACGTCCCGGTGCCGATCGCGCGATCGGCACCGGGACGTCTCCAGTCGTTCCATCGAGGACGCAGGAAGCCAAACAGCGCTAATTACGGCCGCATCCGCGGGTCCCCGACCACCCCCCTGGACTCTCTCCGGCCACAAAACCGTGGTTCTTAATGGAAACGCGACGCATCTGGTAGCTATTACTATTAAGTATCGCTGACAGCAATAGCGCCACCAAGATCCCTTAACAATTTACTTTGAGGCTTTGATTCAGGCAAACATTGGTAGTCCTGATGATGATCCACCATTCTTAAATGGATCGAAACGCCGTCGACATGTTATGTGGGCTTAACATCAGTTCGCTATTATGTGCATGATCTGTTTTGTTCCCCGCATATGTGAAGCAAGCACATTGTAGAGTTTCTTTTCTTGCTCCATTTTTTGTTACTTGCCTGAGATATTCCATGTGGTTGTATTGTCTTCATGTTTATGTAAGTGCTGTGGATACAGGACTGTGTCCCACTGTTTTATTTCTCTCCAATCGATTATTGAACTATTGAATAAAATTGTAAAGTCCGGCTGGACTTTCTTTTGCCGTTATAGTGCACATTGTGGCCTATAATTATTACAAGCATAAAAATTCCTTTTGTGTCAAGGGCCGTTGTCTTTTGTAAAAGCTGATACCCCAGGTCCTTGCCTACCTAGAGGGTTCCCTTGTTCTTTTGTAACACTAATGCTCCTATAGCCTGCAACGGAGTTACCTATTTTGTGCGTCCTGATTTCGCACATGCAACGGTCGAAAGACGGTGGCGCCTAGGACAACTTTTTAACCCATTCCAAAATCTTGGAGCTGAGGTCTTCCTGCCAAACCCAGCCAGACTTAAGATAAATCTAGGGGGCAGGACAAGTAGTTTCACCTCGGAAGTGCAAGCACAGTAGTACCTTGAAGAACTAAGCTAAGGAGGGGGGAAATTGAAGGGAAAAGACACGACACGCAAATAACGACTGAAAATTTTAAAAAGTGGGGAAACATGATATAACAAAATTGCTATGAAAAAAAGGACTGGAGACACTCCTAAATTGTGCAGTCAAGAGTAATTCAAAATGTTGTGGAGGGAGGGAGGTGGGGGGCAGTGGGACTGCCGTACATCACTCAGGATTGCCTTCTGTCGGGGAAGGAGGGGAAGGTAGGGACAGCTCACACAAAGGGTGGAACAGGTGGACTAGGGAAGGTGCCGGGAACAGTTGGGAATAGAGAATCAGGAGGCTAGGAATAGCTACACTAAATATTTGTGGGCTAAACCATGTTTAAAAAAGGCAAGTAGTGGCGCAAGGGTTGCAACTATTGCAGGCAGACATTGTCTGCCTGCAAGAGACACATCTGGATGGAACTCAAAAGGATGTGTTGAAAAGCCTAGGGTATACAGTATTAGGGGCAACGACTCAGGGCACTCATAAAAGGGGGGTTGCAATATTATCTAGAAGGAATTCTTTGCAATGTGCTAAAGTTAAATCAGATGGGTTAGGCCGCTGGGTCATTGTAGATGGGAAAACCCCAGATCTTTCGAGCTTCACTCTATGTTCTATTTACGGCAGCAATGTGGATGATCTGTCCCTACTGGAATGGTTAACTAATGAACTGGCGCACTGGCCCCCTCCAATTATTCTGTGTGGTGATTTTAATATAAACCTTGAAGTGAAATGGGGTCAGGAGCAATGGTATAAAGGGCGAAAGACAAAGGTATATCAAGCATTATGTAATCTATGTCAGGTACACGGTGTACTGGATGTTTGGTCAGTCAAAAAACCAGACGAGCATGTGTTCACTTGCTACTCTGCCTCTCATCAAAAACACGGTAGTCTGGATTGCTTCTTTGTTTCCTCCTCTCTATTGGGTAGTAGTAAAATTTGTTGACATTCCAGAGTGCTATCTGATCACAGCCCTCTGGTGTTACAGTTAGAGCATGGAAGAACGTCCAAGGGAATGTCAACATGGACCTTTAAAAGGTCTCTCTTACTTGATGAAGATTATTTTAGCTACCTAAAAGAATGGATCCCTGACTTTTTGCAAAAAAAATAAGGGGACGGCCTCACTGGGAGTAGTCTTGGACACGCTAAAAGCCGGAGTGAGGGGGGAGACTATACTCGTTTATTTGGAAGGGATGGGTTTAGGGCGTCCCTTCCAAATACTGAATCGCATTTGGATGTCAGAATGTTTTGCGCCCAAATTCCAATCGGCTAAACATTAATATGTTTATCTACACCTCAAAGAAGGTGGTAACTGATTTGCAATCAGGAAGGGGTCATAAAGGGACCTCTTTCCCTTTATGAATGTAAAAAGGAAAAAAAACATTTTAATAACAGGCAGTGGTTTCACAAACCACTGCCTCCTCTGAAAAAATGAAACTTCAGAGTTTTTAATTTCTTCTTTTTAAACACATCCCGATTTCCTGTCAAAAGCAATTACGGACAAGGTGGTCTGCTAACCCCAGCAGGCCACCATTCCTGAGATGGCTGAGATTTCTATTGGGTCGCAAATTACAATCTACCTCATGAATATTCATGAGGTAGGTCTATTTGAGACCCACTGGGAATCCGTATTTAAAGAATGTTGTAAGTGTTCTTACTTCAGGAATTGTGATTTCCTAATTGTGATCCAGTAAGAATTGCAATTAGGAAATTGCAATTCTACTTTATGTACATATGACTCTATATTAGTTTCCTATATTAGTCTATGATGAATCCCCTCTATAACAAACCAACACCCTCAGCCGATATGTTCACATCTCAATCGTGTCCTTGTACACTGCAGATCCACCAGCTCCAACAATGCTGCCTTCAAATTAATTGTGAATTACTTTTCAGAGGCTTCTCATGCTCAGTCCCTCCGTTTGTGGCCCGGGTTTGTTTAAATTAAGAAGGGGATGCAGGCCTAAGCAATCGGATGACAACTTAAAATATGTATTTGCAAATCTTTTTCTTCTTCCTTCTAACTCAATAGAGTGCTTGGGGCCTGCCCTGAACCAGGGTGCGCCATTTCTACTCCCTTCCCCTCACTACAAGCCAGGGGTCAGGGCTGGGAATCTATCCTCATAATGCCAAAAGGTGCAAACACCTGAACATAACTGGGTGGATGTATGATGTTACAACGCATACTTTTACAACGCCTACCTTTACAACGCAATTTTTACACCGCAACACCCATTACAACGCATACCATTACAACGCATGCCATTACAGCAAATTCTTTGAAACTACCTTTACAAGGCATTCCACTACAACGCATACTACATTTACAACGCATACCATTACAACGCATAACATTACATTGCATGTAAGGTAAGTATTGGATAGTGTAGGGGTAAAAATTACTATTCTAACTCCAGGGCGTGCAACAGTAGGGTAAGTGTTGGATAGTGTAGGGGTTAAAATTACTATTTTAACTCCAGGGGGTGCAACAGTAGGGTTGGATAGTGTAGGGGTAAAAATTACTATTCTAAAATTACTATTCTAACTCCAGGGGGTGCAACAGTAGGGTAAGTGTTGCATAGTGTAAGGGTACTATGTGTTGTAATGCTATGCATTGTAATGGTATGCGTTGTAATGACTGTGTTGTAATGGCATGCGTTGTAGTGGTGTGCGTTGTAGTTTCATGCGTTGTAATGGTTACGTTGTAAATGCATGCGTTGTAATGGATGTTGCGTTGTAAAAGTTTAGTTGTAATGGTAGTGCGGTGTAAAAGTTGCGTTGTAAAGGTTGTTTCCCTAACTGGGTTTGCGTTTGCCTAGATTATAACGACCTCAAGTTTTAAGAAGACCACACAGCGTTGGCAGTTCAAATAAGCACTTCTCAACCAAGCTACTGATTTGTTAGCCAACTCGGAAGAAGCAACATGCTTTCAATGAACCATTGTTGCCATACTAAAGGCTGTTTTCTTTGTACTTGTACTTCTAGAACATGACATTTCCCTATTTCCCCTAAAAAATATTGGTGCAAAGGAATATAAATATTTCCTTTAACACGACCAAGTCCTCATCAAATATTTTATTTCAGGCACAGAAATGGAATTTAAAAACAATGCATTTATTTCCTCATATAAAAGTAATTGGTGTTACTAAACTCTTTTAATTTCACTCATAAATGAACTATGTCTGCATTTTTCTATTTAAATATAAAATAAAAATTCACTAGTTATTTTTCTGATATCTCCTGTGCATGCATACATTTAGCAAGAAAATACGTGTATCACAATTAAATAGATGCCTCTAAAAAAATAAATGCACTCAATGGCTTTCGGGCAAAATTTACTTTAAATTATTTACGTGGTCCATCAGCTCAGTGTGCACTTTTATTTTGATCTATAATACAAAGAAGGCCTATTCGGGTTTGTTCCCCACTTCTATTAAAAACGGCCACAGATCGTGATCATATATTGTTAAAGCCCAAGTCTTTATTCTAAAGTACTCCTTTCCCAGACATACACCTTTGAAAACAAACAGCACTCTGTCGAACACTGACTGCTAGGACCTGTAAGCAGAATATTTGTGTTTTTAACCTGACCGGAGGGAGCATGGGTGTGTGTGCATGACTGAAATGTATATATGCTTTATTTAACAGAATGAACTAGCTAGAAGGTATCCATCTGATAACTTACTCAGGCCTTTTCAGACAGTGGAAAGTCTTCAATGACACATTCAGGCTAATTGTTACATGTAATTTATGTATGTAAAATTAAGTGCCTGCCATTTCACAAATTAGAGACCCGGATTTCTAACTGATATTTTAATGGTTGTGAAATTGGTATCGGGTTTGTTTGTTTGTTTGTTTTGTTTATATAGCGCTAGAATCGACCCCCGATGGGGTATCTCTGCGCTTCAGTAGGACCGTGAGGGATAGCAGTACATTAGTCATAATCAGTCATGGCAAAGGAGGACGGTCTTAAGCATTTTCCTGAACTGCAAGTGTTCCGAGCACTGTCTCAGGGGGAGCGGAAGTTCATTACATAGGTGTGGTCCCGACATGAGAGGGCTCTGCCTCCCAATCTGATTTTTCTTACTCGCGGTACAACCAGAAGATGTTGAGCGTAGGGATCTGGAGGGAACATACAACAGGAATTTTTTGCCGAGATAGGAAGGGCCCAGATTAGCCAAAGCCTTATGGATGATACAGCATGTTTTAAACTTAATCCGTTGGCGGATAGGGAGCCAATGCAATTTCGCAAGAAGAGGTTGTGAGGGGGTCCGGGGTCGAACATTGAGGACCAGCCGAGCTGCTGTGTTCTGTACTACCTGTAGTCTGCTGAGCAAAGCATTGTTTGCCGAGATCAGCAGACCATTGCAGTAGTCCAGGTGGCTTAGGACCATCGCCTAGACCAGAGTTCTTCAAACTGTGGGGCGCGCCCCCCCAGGGGGGCGCGACACCGTCTCAGGGGGGGCGCGCACTCCACCATAAAATCTTACATTCCTTTGTCTTTCACTGTCGTATGTCTTCACCCATTTTAAATGGGGATCTATGATTGGAGAATTTTGGGACACGTAGGAGCGTCATCACTGACGTTCTACCAATGAGGGGGATAGAAGCAGAGATGTCCGGAAGTGCCGCGAAATTTGCGTGCATAGAGATCCTGCACTGCAGTCTAGTCCGTGCTGCCTTTCCTTCCTTGTTTACAGACGCCTCATTGTGAAGGAGTGTGTGGAAATCTACATCAACAGTTAGGAGGGCCATTTAGTGCTGCCCAGTTTTCGAAGTCCGTGTCCGGGTCGGTAAGGGGGGAGGGCTGGGGGGGGGGGGGGGGGGCGGTATCAGAGGATTGGAGGGGGAAGGGAGGGGAATCGATGTGGCACGACGTGCCCATGCTTTTTTGACATTGCAAGAGCTAACGGGGTTAATTGGTGAATTGCTACAGCTGAAATGCTGTTACTTTTCCCTCGCGTGGCACAGACTACCGATACATACACCCCACAGCTTCACATAAAACCACTTGTGCATCGGAACTGATGATGAGGTGACGAAGTGCTACGGAGGTGTTTGCCAATGGAAGTCTGGGTGGGATGTTTCACCATTAATCATATTTAGGTTACGGGTGGGAACTCACTCCTCACACACCTGACACCGGGGCTACTGCATGGCACTCACTCCCGGCCGCCATGGCAACTGCAAACAAGAAACAGCTCACAGAAGCAGGCCTGCGCACCCTAACACGGCGAGGTATATGAGGTTCCCGGAGAGCATGAATTATTCACCCGACCTGTCCAGGTCATGCAGCCTTGGAGCGGTGTGTACAGCAATCAATTACCTCACCAGGGGCCGACAAAGGCATCTCCAGTACCGGCGCTGCTCGAAGAGCAGGGCAAACACACCTGCTTCAGTTTTTCAGCTTGTGTTGTGTGGGATAGGTTAAATAAGATTTGCACAAGGTCAGGCATGGCACAGATTGATTCTGCTTTATTTTTGCAGTGCTAACATATTAACTGGATGAAATATATGTCTCCTAGTTTTCAAAATATAGAGATGGGAACTCTTTGACTGAGGCAGGTCAGTATGCTCTATGTGTGGGGTGCAAATAGTAGAATCATTGCTTTCTCAGATTGCGCAATATTTAATAATTCTTTCTCTACGATTTCTTTGATGGGAACTATGGTACTCCTAAATGACAAAGTGCTAAAACTGAAAGCGAAGAGACTGCTGTTCCATGACATTCGGTTTCAGAGCAGGGGAGACTCCCTTGCCTCCCACTGCAGCCGAAATTACTTTGTTCATTGCTTTCAGTTTCAGCAGAAGAGTTTGCCTCCCACCTCAGCTGAAGCATTTCAGCTCTAGGATTTTAACCCCGTCCTGGGAGGGTTAGCTCTTCCCAGAAAGCAGAAAGTTTCTGTTAAAATTACACAGGCAGGCAGAAGGGCTAAAAGGGCTTCAAATTGCCCCCAAAAATGCCAGCCATGTGTTGTTTAAACAGCCTGCAAAGACCTGGTCTTGACACTAAATGCGGGTTATAAATAAAGAAGTATGTATTTATTTGTAATGTGACTTTTCTGTCTTTGTTCAATTTAATTATCAGTCATGGATCATTCAGGCAGCCCTAGAACACAATTAAAGAGCTTTCCATTGATTTTTGCTGTTGGAAGTATGTACAGATAAGTGCTGAAAATACAGCTTTAGTGACTGCTTATTTTTGTACCACCTGGAACATCAAAATAATGAGCTGACAACCCTAATCATAAAACTAGAGGTTTATTGCAAGATCAGCACATTTTTTATTTCCTCCACCCTCGATCCCCGGTTAATGCCATAATAGCAATAGTTTAACTTGTATCTGAAACTCTGTGCCACTGTGAATAACATGGTGAGTTACTTCAAGTGTCTGGGAATGCACCCTGCATTCAGACAACTCGCTCCTCATTCTCGCCCTTCACTTTCACGCTCATCCTGCATTTACTGCAATCACAATGCCCTCACACTGATCTCCATGCACTCAAACCATTCACCCGCTCACTCTGTAGTCACAGTGATCACTCTGCACTTACAATGCACTTGCATTGTTCACCCTGTACCTCAGCCTGGAGTCTCACGGGAACACTACTCAGCCTTCGCTCATGTGACACTTCACTCTCTCACCTGTCCCCCTCACTGCTCAATCTGCAATCTCACTCAAATAAGCCTGTCATTTAACTACACCCACTCACAAACCTGCAGTTTACTAAACACTCTTATTGTGTTGAATATCATTTGCAGGATATGGCCTGGGATGTACGGGTGGCGGTTGATTATGTAGCGTACCAGATTCCAGACATTTCTGTCAGGTGGTGGTGGGGGGGGGGGGGCCCAGGGGGGGGGGCGGGGGGGGGGCCCGACATCGAAAATAAATCAGCTGGGGGGGCTCAACCTACAAAAGTTTGAAGACCTCTGGCCTAGACTAAAGTTTTTCTGGCAGAATCTGGAAGCAGGGGGGATACTCAGCGTAGCAAGCCGATTACATGAAAGCATGAACCCGCTGTTTGGGTAACATGTTCTTTCAGGCTGAGATCTCGGTCAAAACTAACCCCCAGGTTTTTAACTGTGAGCTTAGGAGAGGGAGGAGGGCCCAAATCTGTTGCCCACCAATCTGGCGTCCATAGGAGGGGGGCTTCTCCCAGAAGCATGATCTCAGTTTTTCCTACATTGCACTGGAGGAAGTTGTTCCGCATCCAGTGCGCTATGGCCCTCATCCCATTGGAGAACGCCAGTTGTACTGGGGATGAGAATTTATCGGATGGAAAGAGGAGCTGAGTATCATCGGCATATGATATGGGGATGAACCCATACGTCCTCGTAAGGTTGGCCAAGGGAGCAATATAGATGTTAAAAAGAGTAGGGCTCAAACATGAGCCCTGTGGTACTCCCTTGGTCATACCTGCTGGAGCCGACTGATAGGGGCCTAGATTGATGGTCTGAGAGCGATCCAAAAAGAAAGTTTCCATCTAGGATAGAGCTGAGTCTCTTATCCCAACTTTCTCCAATCTTCTGAGCAAGATACTATGGGAAACGCCGCGGATAGGTCCAACAGCACCAGAATCATAGAATGGCCCTTATCAAGGGTCATTCTGATGTTATCTGTTACTATAAGTACCGCAGATTCAGTGCTATATTTGGGCCTAAAACCGGACTGGGAATGATCTAAACATCCAGATAGTTCGACAAAGTTGGACAGATGGATATTCACATGTTTCATAGTTAAAAAGTAAAGGAGGACCCCGTACAGGCTAATAGGGGACTGGGGGGATAGTAAACCTAAAACATGAGAGACAGGGGTGTCCCCACGCGAGAACAGTCTAAGACTGAGTTTCACACCTAGTTCTTGGGTTCTAGGGTGAATGTTCTATTATCAAAGAGACATATTTGTGAAGCATGCCACTAATATGGCGGGAAAGGTAAAGTTACAATAATTTGTACTCAACTTCTATCCGTGTATGGTAAGAGCAGCTATGTTTACCCACTCTTCTACTTGCTTATATCACCAATGATGCCGAATTTATAGAGAAATGACCATTATACACCCTTGTTCAGGACTACAGTTATTTAGTACTACCCACCATGAACACAATTTTTAGTTTTTAAACAATGGTATAAACAGGAAACAATGTTAAAAATATAAAAAGGAAAGTAAAATTTACCACACCATGAGTTACTCTGTCAAACATTTATTGTATATACACATTTTAAAATCTCATCATTACACAGTATACAATTTTTCAAAAATCAACGTTAAATACATTTGAATAAATACAAGTAAAAAAAAGAAGAATCACAGGTCGACGTGGCGTTTCGGTTTCTTGGATTTCTACCTTCTTCAGGACAGATTCTTAGGACAAGTGGATTAAATTCCCCACAGGACAGTGCTTTCTGTTCAGAACTTTGTTGCCGTCTTATTTATGGGCTTATTAACAATTTCTGTTTGGTGTTTCACCTTCTATTCACACTTGGTGTGCTTGGTCTTTGACTACCAGAAGGAGCCACCAATTTTTTTCATATTGGGTTTCTTCAATGACCCACAAAGTATTTCTGCTTGTTGCAGTCCCTTGGGTGTTCTGATTCTCAGTCCCTTTCTGGATATCAGAGTTCGTGGCTATACTTTTCATTAGCAATCGGCCTCCCTGCTCCTGAGTCCTGATAGTCTATCCCAGCGTCCCTTCCTCGGTCTGCTCCGATCCGTCAGTTCTTCTGACGGATCGGAGCAGACCGAGAACACCCAAGGGACTGCAACAAGCAGAAATACTTTGTGGGTCATTGAAGAAACCCAATATGAAAAAATTCGGTGGCTCCTCCTGGTAGTCAAAGACCAAGCACACCAAGTGTGAATAGAAGGTGAAACACCAAACAGAAATTGGTAATAAGCCCATAAATAAGACGGCAACAAAGTTCTGAACAGAAAGCACTGTCCTGTGGGGAATTTAATCCACTTGTCCTAAGAATCTGTCCTGAAGAAGGTAGAAATCCAAGAAACCGAAACGCCGCGTCGACCTGTGATTCTTCTTTTTTTTACTTGTATTTATTCAAATGTATTTAACGTTGATTTTTGAAAAATTGTATACTGTGTAATGATGAGATTTTAAAATGTGTATATACAATAAATGTTTGACAGAGTAACTCATGGTGTGGTAAATTTTACTTTCCTTTTTATATTTTTAACATTGTTTCCTGTTTATACCATTGTTTAAAAACTAAAAATTGTGTTCATGGTGGGTAGTACTAAATAACTGTAGTCCTGAACAAGGGTGTATAATGGTCATTTCTCTATAAATTCGGCATCATTGGTGATATAAGCAAGTAGAAGAGTGGGTAAACATAGCTGCTCTTACCATACACGGATAGAAGTTGAGTACAAATTATTGTAACTTTACCTTTCCCGCCATATTAGTGGCATGCTTCACAAAT
The DNA here is from genome assembly GCF_964263255.1 of Lissotriton vulgaris. Classification (NCBI taxonomy): domain Eukaryota; kingdom Metazoa; phylum Chordata; class Amphibia; order Caudata; family Salamandridae; genus Lissotriton; species Lissotriton vulgaris. The sequence goes on from NC_141685.1 coordinate 1,089,122,898, forward strand.
ATGTCTCTTTGATAATAGAACATTCACCCTAGAACCCAAGAACTAGGTGTGAAACTCAGTCTTAGACTGTTCTCGCGTGGGGACACCCCTGTCTCTCATATTCACATGTTTCTCCATTATCTTGCTCCAGAATGGAAGAAGAGAAATGGGACGGAGGTTAGACAGGTCTGTCCATGGAATATTCGATTTCTTTCAGATGGGGCTGACCTTGGCAACCTTCCATTCCCGTGGAACGTATCGCTCTACAAGAGAGAGATTGATAATACGCTGCACCACTGGGGACAGCTGATTCTCCAAGTATGGGATACATTTAACTGGGATATGATCTGTAGGAGATCCAGATTTTATCCTGTGAATCGGGATTCTAACCTCTGCTAAGGTGATTAGTCATTTCCAAGTGATCCAAGGCCATAGGGGTCTTTGATGGATTACCAGCTGCTGTTATTTTCTCGTATAGGAGTTCAATCTTCTGGGCAAAGTGTGAGGCAAAGTTATCGCACAGTTTTGTGAAGGAGTTTCCAGACTCTCACAAGCTTTTGGGTTAGTGAAGGAGTGGAGAATTTGATTCAGTGTTTTGGTAGAGTTGCCAGCCTGAGTCAGCTGAGATATAAGGTTCATTTTACGAGCTACCTTTATGTTTTTGTGGTAGCTGGAAAGGGAAACACAATACTTTTCCCTATCTACCTCATTATGTGATGAGCGCCAAACTCGTTCCAGTAATTTAGTGTCTGCCTACCTTCACAAAACATTTCCCCACCTGTAGTCTTGTTTTCGTACCTAATTTGTATTCTGGAATGCGTTTTTTGGTTTGTTGTGCCCCTTGGTCAGTATACTCCAGCTCTTCCCTTTGGCCTCCACAAAGACCCAAGGGTCAGAGGCAACATCCAAAAGTCAAAGACCTGGACAAAATCCCTGGGGCCCAGCAACTATGACCAGGAACCAAGACCCAGAGTGGAGCCTGTATCTCTCAGATATAGTCTCATGACACATCACTTAGACCACTTAGACTAGTATCTCTTTGACCAGTAGGAGTGGTGTACTCCCACAAATCGGGACCTATTTACCTTGCGTATGTATCTTACAGAAAGGCAACATGCAGAACAACATGGCAACAAGTGCTTATGTGGCTACAACACAAACATGGTTCCCATATCCTTTCTTAGTTTTTTTTGTTGTATATAGCGTGAACTAGACCCAAAGGTATCATAGCGCTTTACATGAGCACCAGTCGCGTTACAGATGGACACATTCATTTTTGTTGGGCACAGGGAAATTAAGTGAATTGTCTAGAATCACAGGACGTTGAGCGTTCCTACCGAGGCTCAACCCCGGTTTTCCAGCTCCGAGGTCGACTGCTCTGGCCATTGGGCCACATCTTCTCCCCAAACACAGTTTGAAATGTGTGCATTCTGTAAACGATTTTAAAACATTATCGTCCTGAACCACCGTGGCTAGTCAACCAATTTGTAAGTTTCAGTAAATAAATGGTTTTACAGAAAGGGAATGCTGTTTTGGACTTAATCTTCCGCCCATGATTGCCGTACAACAGTTAGAAAATGAAATTATAAAGGCATGTCCACGATTGATTTGTGAGAAAGGTATGTGAACAACCAGTCTTTGAATAGTATAACAAAATATTATTAAACATTTTAAAGTTGTATGCCATGAATACTTCCACAGAATCTAAATTACAATGTAGTTTTTAAAATGGGAGCCAGCAGCCCTGGTTCAGGCACAATGCATAATATGTAATTAAAATACAAATCTGCACACCATGTTAATCACTACTGCTACTACTCTAGTTGGCAAGGGCTTTTACCTTTGTCCAAGTAGGGACCCTTCTTCCTAGTCAGGGTAAGTAAGTTAAACTCCTAAAATAGCCCTTGCTCACCCCCTTGGTAGCTTGGCACGAGCAGTCGGGCTTATCTTAGAGGCAGTGTGTTAAGCATTTGCACAAAACTAACAGTAATACAGTGAAAACACTACAAAAGGACACCATACCAGTTTTTAGAAAAATATCCAATATTTTATGTACTTAAAACATGACCAAAACAATAAAAATCCACAATACAGTACTTCAGTCAGTCAGAACACTTTATTCGATTAATTAAAATCATAAAAGTACAATAAACAGTATAATAAAATCCATGTAAATCAATAAGACGTATGAACGAAATTAAAAAATAATTAATGCAACAGAATAAATTATATAATACATCAAAGCTTAAAAACTCACTGAAGAGAAATTTCATAGAATAATAAAACAAGAGTTTTCATACAAAATTTTGCATTGGATACCTTCTTTTCCTGAGACGAACTGCTGCAACTAGAAAATATCCCAAGTATCATTAAGCAATTGAAGATAAAATAATGCCGGTCTAACCTGTAAAAAGCCCTTTCCCCTCAGTAGAGGAACTAAAAATCTCCTACGAATTTCATTAGAGTGGTCACAAAACATTATGAAATGCAATGTGTCGTGTGATGAAAAATTATCACAAGTACATGGGCCTATGTCCTCTGGTTTACACCAGCCCTGCAGATTACCCAGCGAGAAGTGAATTAGGTGAAAACGAAACCTGATTAGAAGCCAGCGATGGAAAGGCTTGGTAACTATTTTCAAGTATGGCTCAATTAGTGGGAAGTTTTTATCAAAAAATGAGCCCTAACAGAGGGTTTCATTAGCTCCTACTCCTCACGTTCCACCATCAATAAGTTCAGAAGTTGAGTTTTAACCCATTTCACATCCTCTTTTTTTAATCCCATCCGGAGCGTTAAAGAGTTCTGGGCTCCCCACAATACAGTACTTAAAAGGTATACTTTGCAAGAATATTTGAAAAACACAGTTCGTACGAGTCGGTAGCTTCGTCCGGGACTACCATGATGCTGAAAACAACAGAGTCTAACAGTTCCAGCCGACCGCGTCCGTACGGGCCGGCGAAAGCGTGAACAGACTCGGTAACAGTACCTTTCTCGTTGCGGCTGACACATTGGTGTGAGCCTGTCTTGGCATCAGTCCTGATTGCATTGCAAAATGGAAGCGGTGTCCTCTCGATGCGGTACAGGCAGCGGCTCGGGGACGATCGTCCAGACTGTGTCGGTGAGACCAAGGCTTACGGTGCTCGATGCGGTGCTGGCAGGTTGCCGTGCAGGCGACAGAGCCGGTTAGCGGGACCTGGCGTTGGTCGCCCAGACGGCTGTGTGGGATGAGGCTGTGCGTTGTGAAACTTACAAACAGTGTCTCCAGCCACAATGTGGTCACGGGTGTCGAAGTGAACAGCAGCGATTGCGTCGGTGAGACCAGGATCGCTAAGTGAAGCAAGGCGGTGTGGAGTGCGGTGCTCATAGGTCATGGTGAAAGCAGCGGCTCGTTGGCGGCGGTCGTTGTCGTAGGTGAGACCCGGGTTGAGGTACGGACAATGCGGTCTGCGATGCCGTTAGTAACCAGGGCCAGCGACGGAGTCAGTTGCGTTTTCCCTTCTCTGTGGCAGTTGAAACAGCGGTTCCAAAAGCAGTACCCAGGGATTGGTGAAGTCTTTGCAGTCCCTGAGACTTCAGAACAGGAGGCAAGCTCTATTTCAGGCCCATGGAGATACTCAATAAAGAAGTTGCAGAAAGTTCAGTCCAGTTCTTTCACTGCCCAAGGCAGAAGCAACCACTGCAGGCCAACACAGCAAAGCCCTCAGCAAAGTGGTAGTTCCTCCTCCCAGCTTCTCCAGCTTTTCTTTTTGGCAGCCTTCTTGGTTCAAAAGATTTCTAAAGTTATAGGGTTTGGGCCCCAATATTTATACCACCAAATCCTTTGTTCTCTGGAGGCAGAGAGTGTCTTTGCCCAGCCAGAAACAGTTCTGTCCTCCCTAGTGCAGCTTCCTGGCAGGAGTGGGAGACACATTGTAAGAGGCAGACCAGGCCCATTCACGTAAAAGGAAATCTCCTCCCCCTACTCTAAATTCCGCCCAGGCCTATGCTGCCCTGACTCATCACGCTTTCTGGAGCCACTACTCCTCCCCAGCCCCTGTAATCCAAAAGCCAAACCTTAAATGCACAAACCTAGCAGAGGTACACTGGATGGCTAAGCGAGATTATACCTACTTTCTAAAAGTGGTATTTTCAAACACCGAATGTAAAAATCACCCTTGTTAAAATATGCATTTCAACATGCCGAGTTCAGGCATACTAAAATGTATTTTCCTACCTTGTTCACAGGGGTAGTTATGTTTATAAGATGTTATAAGCAAACTCCTCCCCATTCTGTCCTATGGGAACAGGTAGCCTTGCAATAGTGGAAAAACGAGATTGCCAGTATTTCTCTATCAGGACATGCCACACACACCAGGGCATGTCCTACCTTTCACACACACTGCACCCTGCCCACAGCGGTACCTTGGGCCTATCTTAGGGGTGACTAATATGTAAGAAAAGGGAAGGGCGGGGCCTGGCATGTGGTTGCTCTTGTCAAATCGACATGGCAGTACTAAACTGCACACAGATACTGCAGTGGCTGATCGGAGTTACCTTTTCAGGGCTACTCGTGTGGGTGGCAAAATCAGTGCTGGAGACCAACTAGTAGCATAAGATTTACAGGCCATGGCTCACTGAATGCACTTTACTAGGGTCTGACTCGTAAATCAAATATGCCAATCATGGAAACACAAATCCATAATAATTTACAACAGGAGCACTTGCACTTTAACACTAAACAGCAGTGAGAAAGTGCACAGAGACACTAAACCAGCAAAAACGGAGTCGAAACCAGGAGGTCAGAAAGCAAAAAGACTGGGGTAACAGGCCAAAAGATGGCAAGTCTACAGCTACTATTATATTCATTATTCAAAAGCAATCCGTTTGCATCTTTTTTCTATGACCACTTCTATGCTTGCTTAGCGTGGTTGCATGGGGACTTGTAGATCACGTGGTGTAGAACCTGTAAAAAATATATTGCACTTTATCCACTTAGGCCTGTATTGTTGAACGTTGAATAATTTCACTATATCCATACGACTCTTAACACAGAACAGTCAGTTGTGTCCCTTAGATATCCTGCATGAAAGAGACCTGCATGTCTTCGTTATCACAGAGCCCGGGCTGAGACCTCCCTCCTAACCTATCATACAATGTTTTATCATCTCACACAACATTCAAAATTCCGTACGAGTTATACCCTTTCAATTCTAGTACAGGACTATAACCAGAAACTAAAGGACACCCTTGATCACTTTGCACCTCTTGAAAAGAAAACAGTAAACTTTAACAAGTCGTCTCTCTGTTATACCGAGCAAATACTTGTGCAAAGGCTTACTGAAAGAAATCCGAGAACTTGTAGGAAATGACTCACCAAATTCAGTCTTGCATGTCTCAGAGATGCCAGAAGCTACCACAAATAGATGCTTTACAAACCCAAAAGCTCCTACCTCAAAATCATCAGTTCCTAGAACCATCCTAAAGCACTGTTTAACGTATTAAGACAACCGTCCACCACTACATACTGCTTGCTTGATTTGTAAAAACATTTTTGAGCAATAAATTAAATCACGTTAAACCATCTGTGGTTTTATTTCTGAAATTATTGTACTTTTGTTCTATACTAATACTACATACATTTAAAAAAATAACACTCCACCAATTACTCTTTGTCTGTATCTTTGCCTCTGACTCTGTACAGCGCTCAATACAACGAAAACATACATACAGGGCCTTCATTGGGATAAAAAAACTGGAGGGTCTCAAAGGGGCGTGGCCAATGTAATGAAGGGCGTGGCTTAAAAACACTTAGGCTAGAAATCTGTGCTTAGCATAGCCATACTGCCTACCTGATGAGTGTAGATGGGAGGTTTTCACTAGTTTCTTAATCAAGATTACGAATCTCGAGCAAGATATGGACAACTCTTCTATCTCGCCTGAGTCAATGCAAACCTTTATCCCAATAAAGCTCAAATCCACTTGGAGCACCTTCAACCTCGTCTTCCTTCACATTTTGACAAATTTAGTCACAGGCAGGGGCGTAGGAGACACTAAAATTCTGGAGGGGACAGGGACAGCCTTGTGGACTTTCCAGTGACCCTATACAAATCACTGCCCATTAAACAAATACAATTGCATACTTTCGAAGTGAAATATTGAGAAAAGCAGGCATGTTGTCACAGTTTTCATGTATGCTTTATTGTTATTTACATTCATATAGTAATCAGACCAAATGTTAAAGAACCATGTATATGAATCTTGCTGCATATGTGAAAAGTAACAACCTAGGCAATTAATATTTAAAATACCCTAATGGTAAAAGATAATAAGTGAATGGCTACAGCTGACTAAAAGACATTGTTTTTTATTTAATATTAAAACAATAGGCAAATGTTCACATAAACACAAAGTTAAAAATCAAACATTACAGTGTACATTATCATAGGAATCATTGAATAAGAATTAAAACATAGTATGGAAACTTGATTCTTTATCATTTTCCCGCGCTTGCCGTTGTTAGACGTAGCTACCCGCCACCGGACATAGGGAGCCCTGCCGACTATCCTCAGGCAGGGAGATCTTTTAATACCAACCCTTCCTTGCAAGATTTGAGAATCTTTTTTAACCTCCTCATACCTCTGAAGTAGAGGAATTCGACTTTCTGGGCAAATAGGAGGTTACATAAGGCAATACCTTGCCAACATATCGTTTTCAAGAACTGAAGAACACATTCATAGTATCATGATAAGATTATAATTTGCAATAGATATCTAGAATATCCAGAGAGGAGCTCATCCTTGGATCCCACAGATTGCTAATCTACATAAAAGGGTTCCGGTTGGCGGATGTAAATATTTATCATCAATACCAAATAGCTTCGGCAATACCTGACGTGGAAGAATTCATAATAAGAAGCAGACATAATATCAGGTCGTTTCTTTAAAACAAAAACTCTTACTAATATTACGTGGCTACTCCAGGAAGAAGGCGCTGGCCGCCGAAACGCGCGTAGAGTCATATAATTTTGCCACTTATCTATTATAGATAAAGAATCACTTTTCACATATACTGTTTACCCTGACCTAGGAATTATAAGATTCATATCTTCAGGGGGTCCTTGCTAAATATACACAGTATGAATCTTGCTGCACCAAGCAAACATAGGTCGCTGACTTAGGGTGGGGGCGTCGAGTTTGGAAGTGCATTATGATTTGAAAAGTACCTGCTGCTGCATTCCTGGTCTCCAGCAATTTTCAGGCAAAAATAAAAATGTGAAGATAACTTTGGTGATTAATGTTCTTTATTGAGAGAGATCGGAGGTTTGTCTAGTAGAAGTTTTGACTCATGGTAAGGTAGACACAGTGGGTTAATATGCCTGCTGCAAAGAATGTGTAGCACGCAGATCACAAAATGCATATCATGTAAATTGGTCAGTGAGTTACTGCTTTTGTCTGAGAGATTATTTTGGTATTTGCAGTTTATAAGTTAAAATCCTAACATTGAACAGTGAGCTATTAACCGTCATCAAAGAGCTGCATGAAAACTTCAAGGTATAGATTAGAACATTATGATTTTTTCCCCAGTCTTTCCTTATCCTACAGTTGGAAATGGGTTCATAAGGATAGAAATCAATTCTGATGATTAAAGAGAACCCCCCCCCCAAACATGGGTTTATGTTTTTAATTCTGAGTTTGTGCTTCTTTAGTGTTGCAAAGCCATCCTGTGCCCTGGGCACTCCCCAACGTTTTGCTGACTGGTACTGGTGGTACCTGACTCTGACTGACCCTGGCCTCTGCCTGAACAGGCACAGGGCCAGTGCTATTCTGAAAGAGACACTTAAAGATACTGTGAAACACCTTCATACACTAGGGTGAACTATGGATTAGGGTACCCCTATGATTGGCATGACCTCTCCTGTAAGGCCCTAGTTCATAATAGGGCAGGGAGATTAGAACTACCTTTAAGTCCCTTGAATATAATAGGGCATGGCAGTTTAGAGGCCAGCAGCCCTTTCTGCGTTTGCATGTGTGCACTGCTGAAGCCTGAGGTCAGTTTAAAAGTAGCCCTGTGTTGTAGGACTGCTTTTAAAATGCAAATTGTGCCCAATCTCGACTTTTGGGTTTGGGGAATTTATAAATTGATCAACTACAATGCTGGGGCAAAATTAAGTTAAGTGGAAAAATGTTTTCAACTTAACTATGGCTGTATCATATTTGCCACATAATGCATCATCTGCTGCATAATCTATCAATTTGACCCAAAACAATTTTGTAGCTCAAACGGATCAAAAATTACTAAAAGAAATGTGACTTGTGTTCTGTGAAGTGCAGGGCCCTTTGCAAAGGTTGACTGGTCACCTTTCCCTCTGCTGCATTTGTATGTTACACAGGTACTATTGAGGCAAAAGCTTTGCAGAGGCTGTTAGTATGTATAAATATGTTAAAATAATAAAGTATCATAAAATGCACCGCATCACACTGTAGCCTTTTTATTGTTGCATCATTTAGTCAACACTGCAACATGATTTTGGCCTCCATTGCTGCATAACTCCAGTGGCCCGAAAGCAGGCTGCACATGTTTAAAGTGTTTGTGCATGAAGCAGAGACCATGAAGTTTGCAAACTTAGGGGCTGATTACGAAGGCAGGAGACTCCGTTCACCATCGAATCAGGGAATGGGACCGCTGGCCTTCAAGGTGGCGGCCCCACGATAGGCATTACAATGCGACCGCCACTATGGCGTACGCCATGCCTATCTTTTACATTGCAGCAGGTGCTGCTGGCTGCATCATCTGCTGCAATGTAAAAACTGACATGTTACATATATCACTGCACTACGTGGCAGGCACAATGCTGTGCCTGCCACATGGTGCAGTGATATGTAGGGGGGCTTCTTAGATGCCCCCCAGGTCCCATGTTTGGGGGCTGGGGGAAAGGGGCCTGCTATGGGCCTCCAATGTCCCTTTCCACCAAAATTTCATGGTGGGTAACCTGCCATGGATAGGCTGTTGGGTAAGGAGTATTGTAATCCTTACTATGGTGCCTGGGATGTACCACCAGCATTGTAGGAACCACGAGCCCCTCCGCCGCACTGGCAACCTCAAGGAGCCAGTCGAGTGCGTGGCGGTTGGTCTTTCTGACCATCAGGGAACCACCCACCATTGTAATATGGTTGGCATAGATGCAGTCACCGATGGCGGTGGGACCTCCACTGACTGGGTGATGTGGCAGTTCCACCTCCATTATAATCACCCCCTAAGTTTGGTGTGCATGCAAATCCTACATTGCCAACCCCTGGTAAGTTGCACCACTACTGCTGAAAAAGGCCAATGGAGGTACCAATGGATGCGGTGGACTGGCCTCAAGGATCTTGTGACCTCAGTGACAGTCACTGTCAATCTAGGGTGTGGTTCTTCGTATGCCTGCTCGCAAGACTGGAGGTGAACTGCAGTATGGACAGGCCTTCAAGGGTAACTCACACTTGCCACCGTTAGGGTCCACCTGCGGGTGCTAAGACACCAGGGCTTCTAAGGTCTATCGGTCCTTCTAAGGTGTAGCATCGGAATGAGCTCGGTCAGGAGTGCGGTCTGGTTGACTGGTCATGAAGGCTGAAAATGGTGCGCTATTTCGAAATTCAGCAGCTCTGGCCAGAGTGCCACATCCTCTCCCACACTGAAGACCATAGTGCCCCACTGAGAGAAACTTGCACTGCCTTCAGCTACAACTCAATTGTGCTGCAACTAAATTCAAATTATACACAATACACAAGACAACAGTAAAATGCTGCCTGAAAAAAAATGAAGAACACCCTGAAAAAAGCAAACACTCATAAGGAATGCAAGAATAAGCAAATCATGTGAAATGTATTCAGGAACAACATGGTTACCTTAACTGTTTTAAACTCATTATTCAGAAATTGAAGTGATTTTTCCTGAAAAATTCAGGACATGGCTACAGGACCAGGGAGGGACCCGTTTCAATGTCCATTGCTTATACCTTTTCAAAATGTAAGCAGTTTGGTTTAAAAAAAAAATCACATCCCCGAACACAGAGCCGCAGTACACATTTTAGAAGCTAAAATAATTAAAACTGTTGAAAACGATTGTATTAAACATTTCCACTTCACCCATCAACCAGGTATTGCAGTCCCTTTAGGAATGGTTCACTTCCCCACCATGGGAAAACCATGTTGTTCAAAGAAAGAAGAAAAAAAGAAAGCGCTTTCACTGGGTAAAGTGGTTCTAATATGTGTGGATGTAAATAACAATCTGTCCTGTCTGCTAACCACTCTGTATTGCTTAATTTAGGTATTTCATTTTTTTATCTCCGTCCCGAGGTTTTTCTTTGGAATTATAAAACGGTCAGTAAGTGAGGAAATATCCAGCCAAAGTGTCCGCCTATTTTGGATCCATTTCACAGAGAAACAAATAAAGAGAGAGAGTACATAAGAGCTCTTGAAATCAGAACTGAAGCAGGAGCAAGACAGAGACAGGAAAGGGTATGAAGGAAAAGAGACAGTTTGTTTCCCCTTCTCTGCCCTTCCCAGAACGCCTAGCCTTCCTGCAGCATAACAAAGGGCAGAGGGCGGGTGACCTCTTTGACTCCAGGCAGGTCAAGTGCAGGGCCATTAGGTAGCACTTTCACACGCTAATGCCACAGACAGGAGAGAGAGAGGGGAAATTATTTTGTCCCCTCGTCCCCCCTTCCCTTGTCCCCCCCTACTCCAAAATCTGGGGGGATATATCCCCGCGTCCCCCGCACTTCCTAAGCCCATGGTCGCAGGACGCCATTTCAACAATCTGGTTAAATTGCATGAATTGTAATGAAACAAGGGCCCCCTGCTATACAATGAGAATTCCTTTAGGCAGGAATCAAAATATAAATGTAAAATCCTAAGGCAACTTAAGTCGAAAACAGACAATAGTTCATTATAAACTGAAGGAACAGACTTTAGAAAAATACAAAATGTGTTTAATTTTCCTTAGGCAATACAAAAAACATCAAATATAAATAAATCCACATGCTCCCTCCAATCATATCCACATTCACGCACTCATCCTCATAGCTGAAGACATGTAAATAGACACAAATGAATCGATTTATATAATTAGTTCTACAGTAGCTGATCGATCTACTTCATAATTAATGATTTAAAAAACTGGGTTCAGCACAACAATAATGGATAAAACATGGCTGGAAACCAGATGGTGTCAGGATCAGCACAGCAACAGTAGGGAGGCGACGGACGGGCACTAGCAGTTGGGCGGGGGAGGCGGCGGCGTGAGGAGAAAGTGCGCAGACAGTTGACAGACGCTTCCTGTGACGAGAGCGACCTCCAGGCAAACGCCCTCGGCACTGGAAGGCAGAGCAAGCAATGGGTGAAACTGCATCCTCGGAGTCTAGGCCTCGGCCCAGTCTGTGTCCAAAGGAAACCCAGGGCAGGGAACCCCCTTAAATAAAGGGCGAGTAGACAAAGGACCCACTCATGAACATGAGAAGCACAAGGCTAAATCCCCGCGTCCACTTATACAAAGGACTTGTGGCGCAGGACCCCTTTCATCCCTGCTTGTGAATAGGAAGCATGGGGGCATAGACTCCCTCTCGTATGAAGGAAGCGCAGGGCAGTGGCCCCTCTTGTACAAAGGCAGCATAGGGGCAACAACTTCTTCCTGTACAAAGAAGCACAAGGCAGGCACCCCCTCTTGTACAAAGGAAGCACGGGGCAGCAACTCCATATTGTGCCATGGAAGCACAAGGCAGGCACCCCCTCTTGTACAAAGGAAGCACTGGGCAGCAACTCCATATTGTTCCATGGAAGCACAAGGCAGGGACCCCCTCTTGTACAAAGGAAGCACTGGGCAGCAACTCCATATTGTTCCATGGAAGCACAAGGCAGGGACCCCCTCTTGTACAAAGGAAGCACGGGGCAGCAACTCTATATTGTGCCATGGAAGCACAAGGCAGGCACCCCCTCTTGTACAAAGGAAGCACGGGGCAGCAACTCCATATTGTGCCAAGGAAGCACAAGGCAAGGGCCCCCTCTTGTACAAAGGAGGCACGGGGCAGCAACTCCATATTGTGCCATGGAAGCACAAGGCAGGCACCCCCTCTTATACAAGGGAAGAAGGAGCAGGCACACAATTGTAAATTGATACTTGTATAGCGCACTACTCACCCGCAAGGGTCTCAAGGCGCTTGTACGAATACTGCTGTGGAACCCATCCTGGCTTTCCCTGTGAGGCGTCCACTCCTGGGCACCACCAAGGTGGAGGCCAGGCATCCTTAGCGTTGTGGGGGCCGTTGTGGAGATTAAGGAAGCTATTGCCCAGAGTTGCAGAGTGGGACTCCATGATTGGAATAGGCACCGAGGCGAGAATTATCAGGTCAGTGGAATTGGCATAGCGCCCCTAGCTGGCCAAGGCACCCCCTCTTGTACAAAGGAAGAACGGGGCAGCAACTTCTTCCTGTACAAAGAAGGAAAAGGCAGGCATCCCCTCTTGTACAAAGGAAGCAGTGGCAGCAACTCCATATTGTGCCAAGGAAGCACAAGGCAGGCACCCCCTCTTGTACAAAGGAAGCACGGGGCAGCAACTCCATATTGTACAGAGGAAGCGCATGGCAGGCACCCCCGTCTTATACAAGGAAAGCATGGAGCAGGCAACCCCTCTTGTACAAAGGAAGCATTGAGCAGGCACCCCCTCTTGTACAAAGGAAGCACGAGGCAGAGACCCCCTCTTGTACAAGGGAAGCATGGAGCAGATACCCCCCTCTAGTACAAAGGAAGCACCGGGCACCACCCCCTCTTGTACAAGGGAAGAAGGAGCAGGCACACAATCTTGTTCAAGGGAAGCACCGGGTACCATTGTACAAAGGAAGCACAAGGCAAGCACCCCCTCTTGTACAAAGGAAGCACGGGGCAGCAACTCCATATTGTACAGAGGAAGCGCATGGCAGGGACCCCCGTCTTATACAAGGAAAGCATGGAGCAGGCAACCCCTCTTGTACAAAGGAAGCATGGAGCAGGCAGCCCCTCTAGTACGACAGAAGCATGGAGCAGGCACCCCAAAGGAAGCACGGGGCAGCAACTCCATATTGTACAAAGGAAGCACAGGACAGGGGCCCCTCTTATACAAGGAAAGCATGGAGCAGGCAGCCCCTCTAGTACAATAGAAGCATGGAGCAGGCACCCCAAAGGAAGCACGGGGCAGCAACTCCATATTGTACAAAGGAAGTACAGGGTAGGGGGTCCCTCTTATTCAAGAGAGGCATGGAGCAGGCGCCCCCTCTTGTACAAAGGAAGCACGAGGCAGAGACCCCCTCTAATACAAGGGAAGCATGGAGCAGGCAACCCCTCTTGTACAAAGGAAGCATGGAGCAGGCAGCAGGCACCCCCTCTTGTACAAAGGAAGCATGGAGCAGGCACCCCCTCTTGTACAAAGGAAGCACGAGGCAGAGACCCCCTCTTATACAAGGGAATCATGGAGCAGATACCCCCCTCTAGTACAAAGGAAGCACCGGGCACCACCCCCTCTTGTACAAAGGAAGCACGGGGCAGCAACTCCATATTGTACAAAGGAAGTACAGGGTAGGGGGTCCCTCTTATTCAAGAGAGGCATGGAGCAGGCACCCCCTCTTGTACAAAGGAAGCACGAGGCAGAGACCCCCTCTAATACAAGGGAAGCATGGAGCAGATACCCCCCTCTAGTACAAAGGAAGCACGAGGCGGAGACCCCCTCTAATACAAGGGAAGCATGGAGCAGGCAACCCCTTTTGTACAAAGGAAGCATGGAGCAGGCAGCAGGCACCCCCTCTTGTACAAAGGAAGCACGGGCAGCAACTCCATATTGTACAAAGGAAGCACAGGGCAGGGGGTCCCTCTTATTCAAGAGAAGCATGGAGCAGGCACCCCCTCTTGTACTATGGAAGCATGTGAAGCAACTTTCCCTGCATATCAAGGATAACAACCGTCTTGACGAATTCCAATCTGGTTTTATGCAAAACTGCAACACTGAAACAGCCCTGCTTCAAGTGATTGATGCCTTGTGTGTACTTGATTCAAGTGAGTTTGGTCTCTTTGATTCTTCTTGACCTATCTGCAGCCTTTGTCACTGTTAATTACAAAACTCTTCTGAATACTTTGAAAACAAAGAATGGGTTTTGAAGGTACAGTGCTCAAATGGTTTTGATTCATTCCTCTCGGGTAGATCTCAAATGAGCAAAATAGCAAACTGTCTCTCGACTTCAATGGGCCAAAAGAAATGATCACATCACACCCATACTGTTTTTTCTTTGCTAACTTCCCATGAAGCAAGGTCAATTTACAAGACTGCCTGTATCACCCACAAAGCCCTGCACACCTCCACACCTCGCTATCTGGCAAATAAACTCAAAATCTCAGGCAGCTCTAGACCTTCACGTAATGCTCAAAACGTATAGCTCGTGCCCCTGAGTTTCAAAAGTGAAAGATTTATGGCTCAATCCTTCTCGGGTAATACTGCTAGAACCTGGAAGTCGCTTCCTCCAAGCCCCTGAACCACCATCGTTATCCGGACTTTAAAACCAGATCTTAAATCTCTTCTCTTCCAACGACACTTCCAGGATTAATGCAACCCTTTTCATGACCCTCAAGCCTGCCTGGCATTTACTTGAGCTCGATGTTGTAATTATGTATTCTATACCTCTATTAATTAACGTAATGTTGCTACCTCTTATTTTATGTTTTACTTTTTTAATTATCCTGATTGTATTTGTAACTTGTTGGTGTCTAAATCTCCTTCTGTAACATACTTGGTTCTATTGTAAAGGGCTCTGACACCTTTGGGTAAAGTCTGTGCTATATAAAGCTGCATTAAACAAATTAATAAATAAAATACAAAGGAAGTGGGGTGGGGACTGCCTCGGGCACAACAGAAGCACAGGGCAGGGGTAATTTCCTGTTCAAATGAGACAAAGGACATTGGCCGCCGCCTGTGACGTAGGAGCCTGTCCAGGATAGACCTTTACAAAGGGAGCAGGGGGATGGGACCGTCTAGAATTCAGAGACGTTTTCTGTACAAAGTCACAATGGAACAAGGGCCCCTTGTGCAACCGTGTCTTGGGCCCTCGCCTGCACAAGGGAGCATAGGGCATGGAAGGCCACCTGGACATAGGGGGGGAGGGTCAGGCACCGTCTCCGGTGCAAAGGAGGAAGGGAGCCTTCTCAAAGGGAAGCCTAGCTGGCTGCCTACTTGTATGGAGGGGACATGGCCCAGGGAACCTCTTCATGGGTATCCGGAGGCACTGGCAGGCTCTTCAAGAAGGAAGGAGGGATCGCCAGCTGTCTAAGGAAAGAGGCGGTTTCCGTCGCGTGTTCAAGGGACGCGCGGGGCATGGTCTCCCCCTGGGACTCTCGCGGTCAGTCACTGCGCATAGGAAGCAACTGAGGAGTGCGGGTGAATAAACGCCAGGAGGGACTGACGCTATGACACAGGACACACGGCCACTTGGCACCTGTGGATGTTATGTTGCTGCTTGTTTGCGAAGTGAACTTGTTCACATTGCTCATCCCTAGGCCCTACCTCAGGAGGTAACTCCGAGTCACAGGAAAAGGATGTGAACTCCGGGCCTCGTGAGGAATAAAGAGAGACAAAAGGCGCGGAGCCGCGGTATTTTGAATAAAGAAGGGTGGGTGAGGGAAGGCAAGACGAGGCAAGCTGAATGACGAAATGTGTCTAAGACTAGGCACGCTGGGGCAGGCAGTAGCGCCTCGAAGGCAGGGCTAGCTGGCCATGCTAGAAACGTAGAGGGGATGAAGGGGTGCCGACTGAGAGCAATGCTGGCAGCTGCAAAGATGCAGACTGTCAGATGTCACTGCGCATGGCAAGAGCCCTCGAGGATTAAAGGCCTTCAAAGCCATCTCTCCATGAGACCAGTGGCTTGAAACCTATAAGCAGTGCAAGTCTCTTCCAGCCTTTGGGCAATGGCAGCAGCTTTCTTTCTGCGTGCCGTGCCCAAGGCCAGCTAGGGGCGCTAGCAGAGCTATGCCAACGTAGAGCCAGGGCAGGGGAGCAGGGCCTTCGAGGCTCTAGGGTCGTGGTTTGTGAAGACACACCTGGCACTTGACGTTTCAGCATCTTTGCCACTGCATTCTGGGAACTGTAGTTCCTGGAAACATAAGCTAAAAATGTGTTCCTTCCAAACAGGCTAAGACAGTAAATACAGGGGTAGTTTGACGGCCGCTTAGGGTGAACTTTAGTCTGCAGCAGATTCCGGGAAACATGAAATGAACTTTTCATAGTTGCAAGTTAAGCATGGGGGAACTAACGACTCCTTCCTTGTGAGGAAAATGTTTTGTTTCACTGTTCATTCAAATTCCTGTTTAACCCACAAGCGCTGCTGCCAAAGCTGCCGGTATTTTGCTGACTTCGTTACTTTATTGACACTGTTCTGGAAGCTGCAGTTATTTCACTGACACTTCTCAAAGCTGCAGTTATTTTACTGACACTGTTCTGGAAGCTGCAGTTATATTACTGACACTTCTGAAATCTGCAGTTATTTTACTGACACTGTCCTCAAAGTTGCAGTTATTTTACTGACACTGTTCTCAAAGCTGCAGTTATTTGACTGTCACTGTTCTCAAAGTTGCAGTTATTTTACTGACACTGTTCTCAAAGCTGCAGTTATTTCACTGACACTTCTCCCAGCTGCAGTTATTTTACTGACACTTCTGAAATCTGCAGTTATTTTACTGACACTGTCCTCAAAGTTGCAGTTATTTTACTGACACTGTTCTCAAAGCTGCAGTTATTTGACTGTCACTGTTCTCAAAGTTGCAGTTATTTTACTGACACTGTTCTCAAAGCTGCAGTTATTTTACTAACTCTGTTCTCAAAGCTGCAGTTATTTCACTGACACTGTTCTCAAAGCTGCAGTTATTTTACGGACACTTCTCAAAGCTGCAGTTATTTTACTGTCACTGTTCTCAAAGCTGCAGTGATTTTACTGACACTGTTCTCAAATCTGCAGTTATTTTACTGACACTTTTCTCAAAGCTGCAGTTATTTTACTGACACTGTCCTCAAAGCTGCAGTTATTTTACTGTCACTGTTCATTTTACTGTCACTGTTCTCAAAGCTGCAGTGATTTTACTGACACTGTTCTCAAATCTGCAGTTATTTTACTGTCACTGTTCTCAAAGCTGCAGTTCTCCAGTATTCAATCTTTCATAGATTCACATGCTTGTATCTTCCCCGTCGTCATGGTGGGAGTCTCCCGGTAAATAATAATCATAGCAGTAGAAGAAAAACTGCCTGAAACCATAGAGTAGAGAAACCAGAGGGTAACCTCTCCTCCTCATTATGTGGCCCAAACTACAGCCAATCAGCAACCAGCCCCAGCCTACACCATTCCCAGCAGAGCCACCATACCTCAGATTTCTAACCGCCTTCGTGTGAGAAGGAGTCTCCCTGAGCTCTGCTCAGTTTTTTCTCTCTCTTCACTGAACTTTTGACCTTTGTCAGCTGGATTCAGGTACTGTTTTTTCTTGTTGGAATTACTTCAGTCACGATGTCTGAAAGCTCTAAGAAGAGTCTTTTCAGAGCTTGCAGATCCTGTGGCAAGGCCAGACTTTTTTCTGAGGATCCTCACAAGGAATGCTTGTACTGCCTGTACCCCAAGCATATTCCTAAGGACTGCAAGTACTGCCAGAACTTCCCTCCCAAAACTCTGAGGGATAGGGAAGGGCGCCTCCTAATATGACTTCAGAAAAGGAAGGTTCATGACTCCGAATCTGAAGGAGAAGCCATGGGACATTCCTCTAAGAAGTTAAGAGGGTCCTCTGAGGAAAAGGGAGATGTGAGGCAAAAAGCAGGAAAATCTAAGGAAGGTGAACCTTCTACTTCACTCCCTCCAACTCCTCTCAAGCCTTCCTCAGAAAAGAGGGCTCCGTCGTCGATTCCGTCAACGAGATCTGTTAAAAATCCAGTCAGATCGACGACGAGATCGTCGACGACGGCGGCGAAGACCGTTCCGTCGACGATGGCGACGATGACCGTTCCGTCGACGACCAGGACCAGTCCGTCGACGACGACAGTCTCGATGTCGACCGCTTCGTCGACGACGATGACAACGACGACTCCGTCGACGGTGAGTGTTAAGTCTTCGTCGACGGCGAGATCTTCGTCGACGAGCATCCCGTCGACGGCCCCGTCGACGGCCCCGTCGACGATCCCGTCGACGACCCCGTCGACGATCCCGTCGACGACCCCGTCGACGATCCCGTCGACGACCCCGTCGACGGCGGATAAATCATTGAAGATGTCTTCTCCAACAAAAATAACGTCAACTTACATTTCTGTTAAAAGGATTGCTCCGTCGACGGGGGCGTTGACGAGCAGAAAAGGAGAGTTTTCAACGCCAAAGATATCACCTCTGCTACCTTCCACCATTCTAGATGGCCAGGAATCGGAGGAGGAAGGATCTTTTGGAGCGGCGTACAGTCCTTCGCAGCTCCATATTAAGCATCAGGACACTGATGAGGAAGATCAACAGGAGGACTATGCCTTTACAGACCGGCCGGTCAGGGGCCAAATGAGATATGAGTCTTTCCACCAGGCCTATCACTATGATGATGATGAGGAGGAAGTGGATACGCCTGCACGAGATGAGTCAATGTCGGTGCCAATCTCTTTAATATCCGACTTAAGGAGTATGATAGACAACTATTATCGTCGTTTTCCAGAAGATAATGCTCCTGCGGCCTCTGAGAAAAGTTCTCAACCTGTTAAAGAGGCGCCTATAACTCAACCACCTCCCCCTCCTCGGAAGGAGGTTCAAAACGTAATTACAATTCGTGATGACCTGAATGAGTCGGATCATGAGGAGGAAGAAGGAGAAATTGCTCAGGACGAGGAAGTGGGAGACGAATGGAACCAATATATTGCTCCAACGTCTCCGGCGTCACCCTTGCCTCAATCAAGTTCCCCTCCAGCGGATATAGCCAGCTTTCATGACCTGATGGAGAAAGCGGCTACAAGGTTCAAGCTTTCTATGCCAGTCAAGGAAAACAATTGCTTCCTTTATGACTTTAAGGAGTCCTCCAGGAAGTCGGTAAGAGCTATTCCTATCATTGAGCATATCTGGGAGGAAGGACTCAAATTGATGAAGAATCCAGCTTCAGTCCCAGCGTCCATACCCAGGCTGGACAAGAAGTATCGCGCTGTAGAGAAGGCTCCAGCATGCCTTATTGGACATCCTCGTCCAGACTCGGTGGTGACTCAAGCAGCCCAGAAGCGCTCCAAGAACCCGATGGCCACATGCGTGGCGCCCCCGGATAAGGAGGGCAAGAAGATGGATGGCATAGGAAAACGCTTTGCGGTGATGGCAGCGGCTTCCATCAAAGCTACCAACGCAATGGCTCTGCTGAGTCGGTTCAATAGACAGATGTGGTCGGACATCGCGCCTTTCCTGTCGCACCTTCCGGAGGACAAGAAAGAGGAGGCAACTACCATTCTTCAAGATGGAGCCAGAGCAGCGTCGGAGTCCATAGATGTGGCAATGGACATATCATCTATAGCTTTTCGCCAAATGGCCGGGGCGATAACCCTACGGAGGCAGGGATGGCTCAAGGCTACGTCTTTTCGGCCGGAAGTCCAGACTAAGATATTGGATATGCCATTCGATGGAGAAAGTCTCTTTGGAAAACAGATTGATGAGGCGTTGCAGGGGATAAAAGCAGATACCGACACTGCTAGATCCTTGGGATCATTGCAACAGGGCCGTTATCAGTCCTTTCGCGGTCGAGGGTCTAGAGGACACTTTCAACAACAACGTTCCTCTTATCAATCTAATCGGTACCAACCGTATAACCAGCAGGGCTACCGTCAGTACCCCTCCACCCAACAATATCGGTCCTCAAACACTTCCTTCCAGCAGCAGGGAAGGAGAAAGTCCGCAGCCAGAGGAAAGCAGGACTCTGGGCGCAGACAGTGATGTTCCGCAGGCGCCTCTATTGCCGCTTCAGATCAACCAGTTCCACTACCTCTCTCAGTTTCTCCCGTATTGGCAGTCCATAACATCGGACAGATGGGTATTGGACATTATTACACAGGGTCACACCCTGGAATTCTCGCAAAAACCTCCAAATCGTCCACCCCTTTGCAAAGTTCATCAACACCTAACGGCTCTCAAAGCAGAGGTCTTATCGCTCATTCTGAAAGGAGCAATAGAGGAGGTACCACCAAACCAGCGGGGAACAGGTTTTTATTCGCACTTTTTCCTTATAAGGAAAAAGCAGTCATCGAAATGGAGACAGGTGCTGGACCTCAGAGATCTGAACACATACATAAAAAAGATTTCTTTCCGTATGCTATCCTTGCAGGAAATTCTGCTACTGCTTCGCAAAGGAGATTACATGGTCTCTCTAGACCTGCTGGAAGCATACTTCCACATTCCGATTCACGAAAAGCACAAAAAATATCTTCGATTCATGGTGGAGGGGCGCCATTACCAGTTCAGAGTTTTACCTTTCGGACTGAAATCCGCCCCCAGAGTTTTCACGAAATGCATGGCCCCTGTAGCGGCGCACTTAAGAAAACAAGGTCTACAGGTGTTCCCATACTTGGACGACTGGTTGATAAAAGGACCATCGTTCCAAGCAACGCGAAGATCTCTACAAAAGTGCATGGATCTCTTCCAAGGTCTAGGTCTTCGGATAAACAAGGAAAAGTCATCCTTTGTCCCGACTTGCGTTCTACAGTTCTTAGGAGCAATCCTGAAAACACAAGAATTGAAAGCTTACCCTTCAGAGGAAAGGATAACGAAAATCTTGAATCTGACTGCATCCCTAGCAGCAAAAAAGTTCACTTCCATCAGGATATTCAAATCTTTACTGGGAATGATATCCTCTTGCATTCCGCTGATCCCCAACTGCCGTTTGCAAATGAGACCGTTACAGGAAGGCCTGGACAAGCAGTGGGTCCAAGCCCAGGGTTCCTTCGATGACAAGCTGGTCATGACAAATCAGATCAAGCGGGCAATGTCATGGTGGGGTATCAGGAGCAACCTAACAAAGGGCCTCACATTCGAACCACAATCACCAAGCTACGTCATGACGTCAGACGCTTCATTGCGAGGTTGGGGGGCTCATCTGCAAGACCTGGAAATTCAGGGCCTTTGGTCTCCTCAAGAGGCGAAACGTCACATCAACCTCTTGGAATTGGAAGCAGTCTTTCTGGGCCTCCAGGCTTTCCTTCCCAGAATCCAAGGTTCATCGGTTTTGGTGCGGACAGACAGCACAACAACAATGTTTTACCTGCGCAAACAGGGCGGAACGAGATCAAAACCCTTGTCGATTCTGGCACAAAGAATATGGAAATGGCTATTGGGTCAGAAAATATCGCTGCAAGTAGAACATGTTCCGGGAGTGGACAACACAAAAGCGGATCTGTTAAGCAGGTCATCCGACATTTGCCACGAGTGGGAAATCAACCAGATCCAGCTGAACCGGATTTTCAAAGTGTGGGGCAAACCAGGTCTAGACCTGTTTGCGACTCTGAGCAACAAAAAATGCAGTCATTATGCCAGCAGGTTTCCCCAACAGGATTCGAGAGGGAACGCTCTTCACCTCAGATGGACAGGGATGTTTGCCTATGCCTTCCCTCCTTTTCCCTTAATTCCCAGACTACTAAGGAAAATGAGAGCAGAACCTTGCCAGATAATACTGATAGCCCCGGCATGGCCGAGGCAGTTTTGGTATACGGAGCTTCTGCAGTTGTCGGTAGAACCGAGAATACAGCTCCCGATAACCAGAGATCTGATTTCCATGAACAGAGGCCAAGTACTTCATCCGCAACTGACCTCGCTAAGATTGTCTGCTTGGAACCTTTTGAGCACGAATTCCGGTCCCTAGATATCACCCCAGAATGTCGTGAAATACTGCAAAGTTCTGTGGCACTGTCTACCAACAGGACATATGTAGCAAAATGGAAGCGATTCTGTAATTGGTGCATGTCTAAGGCACTGCATCCCTTAACGTCCTCGGCTGAGCAAATCCTTCCGTATTTACTACATTTAGCCAGATCAGGACTGGCACACTCATCTATAAAAGTCCATCTAGCTGCAATTTCCAGGTATAGAAGATCACCAGGATGCCCTTCCTTGTGGTCTAATAGGCTAATCAAGGAATTCTTGAAAGGGCTGTTCAGGAAGTTTCCTCCTGTCAAGCATCCTCCACCTTCATGGCAGCTTAACACAGTATTGTCGCAGTTGATGAAAGCTCCCTTCGAACCCATACACAAATCAGAATTACAATTTTTGTCATGGAAGGTGGCTTTGCTGTTGGCGCTCACGTCTGCCAGAAGAGTGAGCGAGATACAAACTTTTTCTATATTGGATCCCTTCATTCAATTCAAGCCGGATAAGGTGATGCTAAGAACCAACCCTAAATTTGTGCCTAAAATACCCTCTTATTTTCATCTGAATGAACCTGTCATCCTGCCGACATATTTTAAGAACCCATCCACGGCGGCTGAAAAAGCTTCGCATACTTTGGACATCGGCAGATGCCTAAAATTTTACATTGAAAAGACTAAAAGCTTTCGCAAATCAAACCAACTGTTCGTTGCTTACTCAGGGGTCAGAAAAGGGCTGGCCCTTTCACGTTCCTCCATATCCAGATGGATTGCTTCCGCTATTTGCTTCTGTCATGAGAAAGCGGGAAGACCTCTCGACAGGAAAGTCCGTGCCCATGATACACGGAAAATGGCGACGTCTTCTGCATTGCTGGCAGGAGTACCCCTTCCAGACATATGTAGAGCAGCAACCTGGTCGACTGCTCATACATTCACCAAGCATTACTGTCTGGACACGGAATGGAAAGCAGATGCAGCAGTGGGACAGGCAGTCCTGCGACACCTCTTTAAATAAGGTACATGTTTATGACTTGGATTCTGCAAATTTCTGTTTACTGTATAATATGCTTTTCTCTTTACGCAAATAATTATGGTGACAATGTTTAATTGATCATGCCTTGGTATTGTGGAAAGTTCTTTTGTAATAGAAGCAATTTATGGCACACAGCCCCGAGATAGGAAAGGGGTCTAGCCTGGAAACGCTCTAACTACAGGAACTGCTATCTAATCTGATACAAGCATGTGAATCTATGAAAGATTGAATACTGGAGAAAGAACTAGTTACTTACCTGTACACTATGGTTCTCCAGTATTATCTTTCATAGATTCACATGCGCCCGCCCGCCTCCCCGTTTCCTTTAGGTAGACCGCCTTTTATCTCTGGTTTTCCTGTATAGCTCACTCTTGGGCGGTAGGAAATCTGAGGTATGGTGGCTCTGCTGGGAATGGTGTAGGCTGGGGCTGGTTGCTGATTGGCTGTAGTTTGGGCCACATAATGAGGAGGAGAGGTTACCCTCTGGTTTCTCTACTCTATGGTTTCAGGCAGTTTTTCTTCTACTGCTATGATTATTATTTACCGGGAGACTCCCACCATGACGACGGGGAAGATACAAGCATGTGAATCTATGAAAGATAATACTGGAGAACCATAGTGTACAGGTAAGTAACTAGTTCTTTATTTGACTGTCACTGTTCTCAAAGCTGCAGTTATTTTACTGACACTTTTCTCAAAGCTGCAGTTATTTTACTGTCACTGTTCTCAAAGCTGCAGTTATTTTACTGTCACTGTTCTCAAAGCTGCAGTTATTTGACTGTCACTGTTCTCAAAGCTGCAGTTATTTTACTGACACTTCTCCCAGCTGCACTTATTTTACTGTCACTGTTCTCAAAGCTGCAGTTATTTTACTGTCCATGTCCTCAAAGCTGCAGTAATTTGACTGTCACTGTTCTCAAAGCTGTAGTTATTTTACTGACACTGTTCTCAAAGCTGCGATTATCTTCCTGACACTGTCCTTAAAGCTGCAGTTATTTTACTGTCCATGTTCTCAAAGCTGCAGTTATTTTACTGACACTTCTCCCAGCTGCAGTTATTTTACTGACACTTCTGAAATCTGCAGTTATTTTACTGACACTGTCCTCAAAGCTGCAGTTATTTTACTGTCCATGTTCTCAAAGCTGCAGTTATTTTACTGACACTTCTCCCAGCTGCAGTTATTTTACTGACACTTCTCAAATCTGTAGTTATTTTACTGACACTGTCCTCAAAGCTGCAGTTATTTGACTGTCACTGTTCACAAAGCTGCAGTTATTTTACTGACACTGTTCTCAAAGCTGCAGTTATTTGACTGTCACTGTCCTCAAAGCTGCAGTTATTTGACTGTCCATGTTCTCAAAGCTGCAGTTGTTTTACTGACACTTCTCAAAGCTGCAGGTATTTTACTGTCCATGTTCTCAAAGCTGCAGTTGTTTTACTGACACTGTTCTCAAAGCTGTGATTATTTTCCTGACACTGTTCTCAAAGCTGCAGTTATTTTACTGTCCATGTTCTCAAAGCTGCAGTTGTTTTACTGACACTGTCCTCAAAGCTGCAGTTATTTTACTGTCCATGTTCTCAAAGCTGCATTTATTTTACTGACACTTCTCCCAGCTGCAGTTATTTTACTGACACTGTTCTCAAAGCTGCGATTATTTTCCTGACACTGTCCTCAAAGCTGCAGTTATTTTACTGACACTTCTCAAAGCTGCAGGTATTTTACTGACACTGTTCTCAAAGCTGCAGTGATTTTACTGACACTTCTCAAATCTGCAGTTATTTTACTGACACTTTTCTCAAAGCTGCAGTTATTTTACTGTCACTGTTCTCAAAGCTGCAGTTATTTGACTGTCACTGTTCTCAAAGCTGCAGTTATTTTACTGACACTTCTCAAAGCTGCAGTTATTTTACTGACACTGTTCTCAAAGCTGCAGTTATTTTACTGTCCATGTTCTCAAAGCTACAGTTATTTTACTGACACTTCTCAAAGCTGCAGTCATTTTACTGTCCATGTTCACAAAGCTGCAGTTATTTTACTGACACTGTCCTCAAAGCTGCAGTTATTTTACTGTCACTGTTCTCAAACCTGCAGTTATTTGACTGTCACTGTTCTCAAACCTGCAGTTATTTGACTGTCACTGTTCTCAAAGCTGCAGTTATTTGACTGTCACTGTTCTCAAAGCTGCAGTTATTTTACTGACACTTCTCCCAGCTGCACTTATTTTACTGTTTCTGTTCTCAAAGCTGCAGTTATTTTACTGTCCATGTTCTCAAAGCTGCAGTAATTTGACTGTCACTGTTCTCAAAGCTGCAGTTATTTTACTGACACTGTTCTCAAAGCTGCGATTATTTTCCTGACACTGTCCTCAAAGCTGCAGTTATTTTACTGACACTGTTCTCAAGTCTGCAGTTATTTTACTGACACTTTTCTCAAAGCTGCAGTTATTTTACTGTCACTGTTCTCAAAGCTGCAGTTATTTGACTGTCACTGTTCTCAAAGCTGCAGTTATTTGACTGTCACTGTTCTCAAAGCTGCAGTTATTTGACTGTCACTGTTCTCAAAGCTGCAGTTATTTTACTGACACTTTTCTCAAAGCTGCAGTTATTTTACTGTCACTGTTCTCAAAGCTGCAGTTATTTTACTGTCACTGTTCTCAAAGCTGCAGTTATTTGACTGTCACTGTTCTCAAAGCGGCAGTTATTTTACTGACACTTCTCCCAGCTGCACTTATTTTACTGTCACTGTTCTCAAAGCTGCAGTTATTTTACTGTCCATGTCCTCAAAGCTGCAGTAATTTGACTGTCACTGTTCTCAAAGCTGCAGTTATTTTACTGACACTGTTCTCAAAGCTGCGATTATCTTCCTGACACTGTCCTTAAAGCTGCAGTTATTTTACTGCCTATGTTCTCAAAGCTGCAGTTATTTTACTGACACTTCTCCCAGCTGCAGTTATTTTACTGACACTTCTGAAATCTGCAGTTATTTTACTGACACTGTCCTCAAAGCTGCAGTTATTTTACTGTCCATGTTCTCAAAGCTGCAGTTATTTTACTGACACTTCTCCCAGCTGCAGTTATTTTACTGACACTTCTCAAATCTGTAGTTATTTTACTGACACTGTCCTCAAAGCTGCAGTTATTTGACTGTCACTGTTCTCAAAGCTGCGGTTATTTTACTGACACTGTTCTCAAAGCTGCAGTTATTTGACTGTCACTGTCCTCAAAGCTGCAGTTATTTGACTGTCCATGTTCTCAAAGCTGCAGTTGTTTTACTGACACTTCTCAAAGCTGCAGGTATTTTACTGTCCATGTTCTCAAAGCTGCAGTTGTTTTACTGACACTGTTCTCAAAGCCGCGATTATTTTCCTGACACTGTTCTCAAAGCTGCAGTTATTTTACTGTCCATGTTCTCAAAGCTACAGTTGTTTTACTGACACTGTCCTCAAAGCTGCAGTTATTTTACTGTCCATGTTCTCAAAGCTGCATTTATTTTACTGACACTTCTCCCAGCTGCAGTTATTTTACTGACACTGTTCTCAAAGCTGCGATTATTTTCCTGACACTGTTCTCAAAGCTGCAGTTATTTTACTGTCACTGTTCTCAAAGCTGCAGTTATTTGACTGTCACTGTTCTCAAAGCTGCAGTTATTTTACTGACACTTCTCAAAGCTGCAGTTATTTTACTGACACTGTTCTCAAAGCTGCAGTTATTTTACTGTCCATGTTCTCAAAGCTACAGTTATTTTACTGACACTTCTCAAAGCTGCAGTCATTTTACTGTCCATGTTCTCAAAGCTGCAGTTATTTTACTGACACTGTCCTCAAAGCTGCAGTTATTTTACTGTCACTGTTCTCAAAGCTGCAGTTATTTGACTGTCACTGTTCTCAAAGCTGCAGTTATTTGACTGTCACTGTTCTCAAAGCTGCAGTTATTTTACTGACACTTCTCCCAGCTGCACTTATTTTACTGTTTCTGTTCTCAAAGCTGCAGTTATTTTACTGTCCATGTTCTCAAAGCTGCAGTAATTTGACTGTCACTGTTCTCAAAGCTGCAGTTATTTTACTGACACTGTTCTCAAAGCTGCGATTATTTTCCTGACACTGTCCTCAAAGCTGCAGTTATTTTACTGTCCATGTTCTCAAAGCTGCAGTTATTTTACTGAAACTGTCCTCAAAGCTGCAGTTATTTTACTGTCCATGTTCTCAAAGCTGCAGTTATTTTACTGACACTTCTCCCAGCTGAAGTTATTTTACTGACACTTCTCAAAGCTGCGATTATTTGACTGTCACTGTCCTCAAAGCTGCAGTTATTTGACTGTCACTGGTCTCAAAGCTGCAGTTATTTTACTGACACTGTCCTCAAAGCTGCAGTTATTTTACTGTCACTGTTCTCAAAGCTGCAGTTATTTGACTGTCACTGTCCTCAAAGCTGCAGTTATTTGACTGTCACTGTTCTCAAAGCTGCAGTTATTTTACTGACACTGTTCTCAAAGCTGCGATTATTTTCCTGACACTGTTCTCAAAGCTGCAGTTATTTTACTGTCCATGTTCTCAAAGCTGCAGTTGTTTTACTGACACTGCCCTCAAAGCTGCAGTTATTTTACTGTCCATGTTCTCAAAGCTGCAGTTATTTTACTGACACTTCTCCCAGCTGCAGTTATTTTACTGACACTTCTGAAATCTGCAGTTATTTTACTGACACTGTCCTCAAAGCTGCAGTTATTTGACTGTCACTGTTCTCAAAGCTGCAGTTATTTTACTGACACTGTTCTCAAAGCTGCAGTTATTTGACTGTCACTGTTCTCAAAGCTGCAGTTATTTTCCTGACACTGCCCTCAAAGCTGCAGTTATTTTACTGACACTGTCCTCAAAGCTGCAGTTATTTTACTGTCCATGTTCTCAAAGCTGCAGTTATTTTACTGACACTTCTCCCAGCTGAAGTTATTTTACTGACACTTCTCAAAGCTGCGATTATTTGACTGTCACTGTCCTCAAAGCTGCAGTTATTTGACTGTCACTGTTCTCAAAGCTGCAGTTATTTTACTGACACTGTTCTCAAAGCTGCAATTATTTTCCTGACACTGTTCTCAAAGCTGCAGTTATTTTACTGTCCATGTTCTCAAAGCTGCAGTTGTTTTACTGACACTGTCCTCAAAGCTGTGGTTATTTTACTGTCCATGTTCTCAAAGCTGCAGTTATTTTACTAACACTTCCCCCAGCTGCAGTTATTTTACTGACACTGTCCTCAAAGCTGCAGTTATTTTACTGACACTGTTCTCAAAGCTGCAGTTATTTGACTGTCACTGTTCTCAAAGCTGCAGTTATTTTACTGACACTGTTCTCAAAGCTGCAGTTATTTGACTGTCACTGTTCTCAAAGCTGCAGTTATTTTACTGACACTGTTCTCAAAGCTGCGATTATTTTCCTGACACTGTC
Source organism: Lissotriton vulgaris (assembly GCF_964263255.1). Taxonomy (NCBI): domain Eukaryota; kingdom Metazoa; phylum Chordata; class Amphibia; order Caudata; family Salamandridae; genus Lissotriton; species Lissotriton vulgaris. The sequence continues at coordinate 1,089,151,209 of NC_141685.1, forward strand.
CTCAAAGCTGCAGTTATTTTATTGACACTTCTCAAAGCTGCAGGTATTTTATTGACACTGTTCTCAAAGCTGCAGTTATTTTACTGACACTTCTCAAAGCTGCAGGTATTTTATTGACACTTCTCACAGCTGCAATTATTTTACTGACTGTTTTCAAAGCTGTAGTTATTTTACTGACACTGTTTTCAAAGCTGCAGTTATTTTACTGACACTGTCCTCAAAGCTGCAGTTATTTGACTGTCCATGTTCTCAAAGCTGCAGTTGTTTTACTGACACTGTCCTCAAAGCTGCAGTTATTTTACTGTCCATGTTCTCAAAGCTGCAGTGATTTTACTGACACTGTTCTCAAAGCTGCAGTTATTTGACTGTCACTGTTCTCAAAGCTGCAGTTATTTTCCTGACACTGTCCTCAAAGCTGCAGTTATTTTACTGTCCATGTTCTCAAAGCTGCAGTTATTTTACTGTCCATGTTCTCAAAGCTGCAGTTATTTTACTGTCCATGTCCTCAAAGCTGCAGTAATTTGACTGTCACTGTTCTCAAAGCTGCAGTTATTTTACTGACACTGTTCTCAAAGCTGCGATTATCTTCCTGACACTGTCCTTAAAGCTGCAGTTATTTTACTGCCCATGTTCTCAAAGCTGCAGTTATTTTACTGACACTTCTCCCAGCTGCAGTTATTTTACTGACACTTCTGAAATCTGCAGTTATTTTACTGACACTGTCCTCAAAGCTGCAGTTATTTTACTGTCCATGTTCTCAAAGCTGCAGTTATTTTACTGACACTTCTCCCAGCTGCAGTTATTTTACTGACACTTCTCAAATCTGTAGTTATTTTACTGACACTGTCCTCAAAGCTGCAGTTATTTGACTGTCACTGTTCTCAAAGCTGCAGTTATTTTACTGACACTGTTCTCAAAGCTGCAGTTATTTGACTGTCACTGTCCTCAAAGCTGCAGTTATTTGACTGTCCATGTTCTCAAAGCTGCAGTTGTTTTACTGACACTTCTCAAAGCTGCAGGTATTTTACTGTCCATGTTCTCAAAGCTGCAGTTGTTTTACTGACACTGTTCTCAAAGCTGCAGTTATTTGACTGTCACTGTTCTCAAAGCTGCAGTTATTTTACTGACACTTCTCAAAGCTGCAGTTATTTTACTGACACTGTTCTCAAAGCTGCAGTTATTTTACTGTCCATGTTCTCAAAGCTACAGTTATTTTACTGACACTTCTCAAAGCTGCAGTCATTTTACTGTCCATGTTCTCAAAGCTGCAGTTATTTTACTGACACTGTCCTCAAAGCTGCAGTTATTTTACTGACACTGTCCTCAAAGCTGCAGTTATTTTACTGTCACTGTTCTCAAAGCTGCAGTTATTTGACTGTCACTGTTCTCAAAGCTGCAGTTATTTGACTGTCACTGTTCTCAAAGCTGCAGTTATTTTACTGACACTTCTCCCAGCTGCACTTATTTTACTGTTTCTGTTCTCAAAGCTGCAGTAATTTGACTGTCACTGTTCTCAAAGCTGCAGTTATTTTACTGACACTGTTCTCAAAGCTGCGATTATTTTCCTGACACTGTCCTCAAAGCTGCAGTTATTTTACTGTCCATGTTCTCAAAGCTGCAGTTATTTTACTGAAACTGTCCTCAAAGCTGCAGTTATTTTACTGTCCATGTTCTCAAAGCTGCAGTTATTTTACTGACACTTCTCCCAGCTGAAGTTATTTTACTGACACTTCTCAAAGCTGCGATTATTTGACTGTCACTGTCCTCAAAGCTGCAGTTATTTGACTGTCATTGTTCTCAAAGCTGCAGTTATTTTACTGACACTGTCCTCAAAGCTGCAGTTATTTTACTGTCACTGTTCTCAAAGCTGCAGTTATTTGACTGTCACTGTTCTCAAAGCTGCGATTATTTTCCTGACACTGTTCTCAAAGCTGCAGTTATTTTACTGTCCATGTTCTCAAAGCTTCAGTTGTTTTACTGACACTGCCCTCAAAGCTGCAGTTATTTTACTGTCCATGTTCTCAAAGCTGCAGTTATTTTACTGACACTTCTCCCAGCTGCAGTTATTTTACTGACACTTCTGAAATCTGCAGTTATTTTACTGACACTGTCCTCAAAGCTGCAGTTATTTGACTGTCACTGTTCTCAAAGCTGCAGTTATTTTACTGACACTGTTCTCAAAGCTGCAGTTATTTGACTGTCACTGTTCTCAAAGCTGCAGTTATTTTCCTGACACTGCCCTCAAAGCTGCAGTTATTTTACTGACACTGTCCTCAAAGCTGCAGTTATTTTACTGTCCATGTTCTCAAAGCTGCAGTTATTTTACTGACACTTCTCCCAGCTGAAGGTATTTTACTGACACTTCTCAAAGCTGCGATTATTTGACTGTCACTGTCCTCAAAGCTGCAGTTATTTGACTGTCACTGTTCTCAAAGCTGCAGTTATTTTACTGACACTGTTCTCAAAGCTGCAATTATTTTCCTGACACTGTTCTCAAAGCTGCAGTTATTTTACTATCCATGTTCTCAAAGCTGCAGTTGTTTTACTGACACTGTCCTCAAAGCTATGGTTATTTTACTGTCCATGTTCTCAAAGCTGCAGTTATTTTACTGACACTTCCCCCAGCTGCAGTTATTTTACTGACACTGTCCTCAAAGCTGCAGTTATTTTACTGACACTGTTCTCAAAGCTGCAGTTATTTGACTGTCACTGTTCTCAAAGCTGCAGTTATTTTACTGACACTGTTCTCAAAGCTGCAGTTATTTGACTGTCACTGTTCTCAAAGCTGCAGTTATTTTACTGACACTGTTCTCAAAGCTGCAGTTATTTTACTGACACTGTCCTCAAAGCTGCAGTTATTTTATTGACACTGTCCTCAAAGCTGCAGTTATTTTATTGACACTTCTCAAAGCTGCAGGTATTTTATTGACACTGTTCTCAAAGCTGCAGTTATTTTACTGACACTTCTCAAAGCTGCAGGTATTTTATTGACACTTCTCACAGCTGCAATTGTTTTACTGACTGTTTTCAAAGCTGTAGTTATTTTACTGACACTGTTTTCAAAGCTGCAGTTATTTTACTGACACTGTCCTCAAAGCTGCAGTTATTTGACTGTCCATGTTCTCAAAGCTGCAGTTGTTTTACTGACACTGTCCTCAAAGCTGCAGTTATTTTACTGTCCATGTTCTCAAAGCTGCAGTGATTTTACTGACACTGTTCTCAAAGCTGCAGTTATTTGACTGTCACTGTTCTCAAAGCTGCAGTTATTTTACTGACACTGTCCTCAAAGCTGCAGTTATTTGACTGTCACTGTTCTCAAAGCTGCAGTTATTTTACTGACACTGTCCTCAAAGCTGCAGTTATTTTACTGACACTGTCCTCAAAGCTGCAGTTATTTTACTGACACTTCTCAAAGATGCAGGTATTTTATTGACACTTCTCACAGCTGCAATTATTTTACTGACACTGTTTTCAAAGCTGTAGTTTTTTTACTGACACTGTTTTCAAAGCTGCAGTTATTTTACTGACACTTCTCACAGCTGCAGTTATTTTACTGTTCATGTTCTCAAAGCTGCTCTTCCTACCAGAGGGAGTTTGAGGTCAGTAAAATGCAAAGCATCATGCATGTCTTTTTAAGGTCCCATATATTGAACCTTGAAGGCCGTTTGGATGAGAAATATCCATCTTAAATCTGAATTGTACGGTGTTACTTCGGATGAATTGCCTTTAATATAAAGCATTGCTGCCAAAGGTCGTGTGTGTGAACACGAAAGAACCTCTCTTCGACAGACCCCGTTTATAACCTTATTGGGACGTAGATAGGAGAAGCACGCCTTTAAAAGAAGCTTGTCCACGGAGGCCTGTTTCATGCATATAACCCTGATTTTCGATACACTAAGTATCTTACCCTTCTAGGTAGAAGAAACAGTGTTAGTAAAATAGTGTTCCTCTGCTCCCATGCAAGAGAAAAGCATCAACTATCAGGGAAAGACATCGTGAATGTCATCTGCTAAAAATGCAGTTTTCCTTTTTATGAACCCTATGTGTGTGTGTTTTTTTAATATAGCGGGAGGATCCTTTTGGAATGAATATGTGTTAAATAAACAAAATAGCTAGATCATGTGTCCACTTCTATCCGATTGCTGTGAGAGTCACAACCCATTGGGCGAGACGTAACCGAAGCATAGCGCCTTGAGGCGAGCCTCGCTTCAGCGTTCCGTGAGCACACTTCGGGTGTCTGGATCAGGTCCTCGCAGGGCTGAGTCGGCATTCATGCTTCAGTTGTGGATCTAAAAGCTTTCCCGTTCGAGTCTCCTGGTAACTTGGGACCTTCGCCGCCCGGCCCTCGGGTTGGCACCGAGTGGACTTGCCCGCCAGAGGCTGGGGTTGAGGTGTGGCTGAGTGGGAAGATCTGTGATGGACTGAACCGCTCCATCGTGCCCAGACTCCGCCTCAGGCAGCAGGACCTCTCTAGAGCTAGGGCGGGTCTATATCAGCGCCTAGATCTACTCCGGGCGCTGGATTACTTGTCCTTCCTCGAGCGAGCGCTCCGACCGGAATATCCTGTCCAGCCGGCTGCCACACCCTCCCTTTCAAGCCAAAGAGTCACCGTCTAGACCGGTGCGCCTGCAGTGCACCACCAGTGCTTCGAGGCGCTAAACTGAGGGCGTCTCGGGCTCCTGGCGCGCTGCACTCCTCACTGCTTCTCATCCTTCACTGTCCCCAAACACTGCCCCCTCCGCTCAGCCAAGCCGCTGCCCCCTTCCTCATGAACATGTAGGGGCACTGGAAGCCCCCCCATACCCGCCGGGATCCTAGAAGTAGTTCTCTTCTCCTCTGGCTCCCACCGCGGCTCATCCGACGACCCCATCGCAGTCTGCTTGGACACCGTGGTCTCTCGGCCCTAGAATAGCGCTCAGAGGCCCAGTGTTCTTGAGGTAGACTCCCTCTCCAAGGGCCCGGCACAATGGCCTCTGTTTACTAGACTTCACTTTTGACTGTGCGGATATTTGTTCATTCTTTGTGATAAGGGCCGGACTGGTTGTAGCGGGCACCGGGTGTTTCCCCAGTGGGCAACCCGTTTTTAGACCCATGGGTGGGAGGGGGGGTTGTTTTTGTTGTTGCTGGGGGCCGGTTTTGCAATATCGGCCCCACCAACAAAAGCGGCACAAAGCTTTCTACTAGCCCCCCCTACTCCCCCACCCCACACACAGATTAGGCCAACAGTGCACTTAAAGTAGAATATATCACCTGTACTCAGCACAGCTGCGCTTGGCCGTGAATGGGTGTCCGAGTGACCAAAGAGTGTCACTCAATCATTCAAATAGGCTTTGTAGAGCTCTGCATATCACCCTGAGGGTATCCAGGCGCTGAGGGAGGGGTGAGAGAGGTTGCTGCTGCTGAGATGAGGTAGTCGAAGAGGGAAGAGGAAGAGCCGGGCCTTCAGATCCTTCTTAAACTCCTGCATGGTGGGGGATGTATGGAGGGGGAGGCCATTCCAGGACTTGGCCATCTGGTGTGATAGGGTGTTGCTATCACTCCTGCTTCCAGGGGCGCAACTAGACCCAAACTAGAGGGGGTCGGGGGAGGGCAGTGGGGGAGAGCAAAGACTCCTAGCTAGCCAGGGCCAGGCTCAAGCGATGGTGGCGGCCGTTACCCAAGCCTTTTTATTTTGGTGCTCTCCACCCCATATCCTCCTTCATGAATTCCTCCACTGCCACTCATACAGAGACCTAATCTTTCCATAGCCTCTCTCTAATGTACATTTCACTTTTTATAGTGCTACTCATAGTTCACTCACTCTCCGTTCTGTGATCTCCATGCTACACTTTCTTTGCAGCAGGCACATTAACCCGTCATGCTACTTTACGATGAGCCAAAACTGCAACCAGACAAAATTGTGAACTCTCACTAGTAGGAACATTAATCACCAGAGTTATATTGTTGCCTGAAAACTACCTGATGCACAAGGAAGTTCATGTGCTTTTAAACCACATTTTTTTTAAACACAGCGCCCCCTACCAAAGTTAATGCCAGATGCGGCTGCACCATTTGCATCGCCTTAAATCCAGTTCTGCTCCCAGCAATGGGGCAGGACAAGCATTTCAGAAATGGGGTGCGTTCTGACCTCATACTCTTTATATGAGGAACAATATCTATGTAAGTGGTGGGGTGTGAAACTTCTCCCAAATTCGAGCAAGCCAAACAAGCTAACATATTTCTTGTAGACTTCTTCCCTGAGAAATTTTTGAAACTTTTGGGATCAAATTTCTAAAACACCGTCGACCCTATGGGCATTCATGAAATATTCCAGTACTTTCATGGTGCACCAGTGAATCCTGGCCTTTCCTAGGAGTAAATCTCATTTTTTTCTTCAATTGTCAAGTCAGAAATTACTTTTACTACACCAGGTTCATAATTTTTTCATGGGTGGGACCCTTAAGTCAAGAGTACATTCAGTTTGACAGTGCCAGAAATTTACCAGGGATACTTCAGCCACAACCTTGGGTACCTCTAAAAATCCCCTCCGGTATACAAGGGTCAACATTTTGCCATTGACACTCCCTATAAAATGAGTACAGGCAATCTTATGACAAGAGTTACCTCAAATATCAGTTCCAACGTTTTCTTATGGATTCACCCTGTATGCTAAGAATTACCTGCATCATGTCAGGGCCTTCGGCCAGGTGCGAGGCACATGTACAGTGTCCCTGCTGCTGAGTATGACTGGGTTAGCGGCTTTTTCAATTACAGTTTGAGTCCCATTAGCCAATGATGGTGTCTTCATAGAAGCATCTCAGGGCCTGTAGTTAACCATTCTGTTAATGCCCTTGTTCATAAGGCAAGACTAACTTCTAGTATACCAGACCAGCAGCACACTTGCATGCATAGTACACATACACTGACACACACATTCTCTCACTCACACACGTTCTCACTATATCACTTGCACTCTTTCATACATTTGTTCTCTCTCACGCTCACACACAGACACTCTGCCACTCACACTTTCATTAGTCAATCTACTTTTATTGTGTTAGAAAAGCTTGCACTGCTGCTTCTGCTATACCTGCCTTGGCTTTTAGTGAAGCTTAACCCTTTAAGAGTGCCTGTCGGCCAACGGCTGTCGCAAGCACTACCTCGGTAGTGCTGCGCACGTCCGTTGGCCGACGCGGCCCCACCCACTTAATGGAACACCCGCACCGCGGCGGATTTGCCGCCGCTGTTAAGGCTTTAATAAAAACATATTCACTATTTAAAAACAATAATATATTGCCTCGTCAGTGTTTGTTACAAGTAGGATGTGAATGAAAAGTGTAGTTTCTTAAAATAGCTGTACAGGGCTTATATTGGTTTCACATGTGGATCAAGCGGGTACAGTATTGGAAATGAACTAATCCACATTCTAACATGTAATATCACAACATCCAACTGATCATATGAAATGCTTGACTTTTTCAGGAACAGTGGATTTCATCCAGTAACACTTTGCATTTTTGGGTTTTTGAGACCCAGCTTACAAGCAGCTTGTAAAATGTGGCTCAGGCCTGCCATTGCATAGCCTGGTTGCAACTTGGGGCTGCCATGATGACCAGGCAAGTGCACACACTTGCCAGTCCCTAATCCTTCCCTTTTCTACATGTTAGTCACCCCTAAGAAAGGCCCAGGGTACACCCCATGGGCAGGGGGCATTGCAGGTAAAAGGTAGGACATGATGTGTGTGGCATGTCCTGATAGTGAATTACAGCCAATTTCGTTTTTCACTATTGCAAGGCTACCTGTTCCCATAGGCCAGAATGGGCAGTTTGATAATAACATTTTATAATCCTAATCCTAACTGACTCAGGGAACTAGGTAGATATTCGAGTTTAGAATGCCTGAACTCAGAATGTTAAAATACATCTTTTAGTGAGGGTGATTTTTACATTCTATGTTTGAAAATACCACTTTTAGAAAGTAGGTATTTTCTTGCCTAACCATCCAGCATGTCTCTGCTAGGTTTGTGTATTCCGTGTCTGGTTTGTGAGTGACAGGGGCTGGGGTGGCTCCAGGAGCCTGAGTGAGTCAGCACTAGGCTGAATAGACCTATCTGCATTTGGAGTGGTGGGAGTTGTAGCACCTGGACCTGAATAGGGCTGTGCCTGCCTTCCACATGCTGGCTCTACCTCCTGTGGTGTGTCTGATGACCCTGGCCGACAGTGACCAAGGAAGAAGTTGTTAACTGGCGGAGTGCACCCAGAACTGGTTTGGACTGGGTCCAGGACCCCTCACACATAGAGAACAAAGACGTTTGGGGTATAAATATGAGAGCTGAAACCCCTGAACTTTAGATCCCTTCTGGTAAGACAAACCTTTGCCAAGGAGAAGAACCAAGGAAGCTGCAGGAGGAGACTGCCCCTGTGCTGTTATGCTATTTCTGGGGTTGGCCGGTAGTGGTTACTTTTTTGCCAAGGAAAGGACTTTTGTGAACTTTTCATAATCTTGAGGAAGAATCTCCAAGGGCTTGAAGTGTGCTTGCCTCCTGCCTGAAGTCTCAGGGATGCAAGACTTCACCACCAGATCACCTAAATTCCCTTGCTGGGAATTCTACCTGCAGAGAGGTGCCTACTGTTGTTTGGGCCCTCTGAGGAGACTGCATGTCGCTGGGAGTTGGAAGCGCGACGTAACAAGAAGCTTGTCGCCGCCGCAGCAGTTGCCGTCGCATCGTCGAAGAAGCGTGCCGCAGCTGTTCGCCGTCGCATCATCGACGAAGCATGTTGCATCACTGGAGAAGCATGTCGCAGCCGCAGAGGTCGCCGTCTCGTCATCACTAGAGAAGCGTGTCGCAAGGCCTGTCGCGGCTCAGAAGTTACCGAGTTTGCCGCACGACCGTCGGGCGTGCACCCATTGCATCCAACCTTGTTGCATCGCATCAAAGACGCAATTTTGTCGCATCGCACTGGATCTTCGCATTGTCAACGGGCCGCTGTAAGAAACGACGGATCAACTCCCCACTCAGTAAGGAAGCAAGCCTCCACTCCCCTGTGCAGCAGTAAGTAACAGACGCATCCACTTCCCTTAGTGTAAGGAACTGCGCATAAACTCCTCTGTGACCCTTTTGTTTGTTTTAATTGACGCATCTAAGGTACTTTGAGAGTTAAGTGTCGCAAACAAAGCAAATGAGCAAAGCTATTTTCTACCATTTTAAAGTCTATTTTTGATTACAGTATTGTGGATATCTGTTGTTTGGTCTTGTGTTAAGTATAGTAAAGATTACTACTTTTTCTAAACTGGTGAGGTATCCATTTGTAGTGTTTTCACTGTATTACTGTATGTGTTAACAAATGCTTTATACCCTGCCTCTGACATAAGCCTGCCTGCTCGTGCCAAGCTAGCAAGGGGGTGAGCAGGGTTTATTTAGAAGTGTAGCCCCTTACCCTGACTAGAACCAAGGGTCCCTATTCGGACAAAGGTACTTAACTCTGCCAACTAGAGACCCCCAGTTCTAACACACAGGAAGCCAGAAACCAAATTAACATTTATTTTCACCTTTGTTAGAATCTGGCCACACCCAACAAACAACTAACTTAAAACACATCTAATTATCAACAATAAAACAAACACTTTCACAAGCACCACCAGACACTGTGTGCAGCAGAATCCTTAAAACCACAATAAGAGGGTACCAAGTCTGCGGGGTCATGCAAATGACGAAACGTGCACCATACAAATACATAATATAGCAATTTATTGTCCGAACAGTCCCTATATGCTGGCTTGCATGACTGTTCAATAGACCTTTTTTTTTTAGAGGTGCAGTTCTTTTGATGCAAAGAAATGCAAACACCTCACAACTTCCATGACTTTAGCCTGATCACCCACCAACTGCTTGTACAGGTTATGAGCATCAGAGAATTTGGGAGGGACCTTCAGACCTAGACTTCAAAAATCACCCTCCACCATCCACAGGAGCCATGGCTCTCCTAAATCTCTGCCTTCCTAAACTGAGCACCTACAGTACTGATTGTGGTATGATGAGCCTTCCAATGTGTACTTCAGGCTATGGACAGAATTCTTGAAGGACATCACAGATTGTAAAATAGTAGTAAGTTGCCCTGGTAAAGCGAGCTTCCGAAACAGAGGCTCACGTTGTCATGACAGTGTTATGGCATTTGAAGCCTGGTCGAGGTAGTCACCCTCCGTTCCTGTCTGGAAATCTGTTCCCTTGAGCTGGGAGAAAAATGTGACCCAAACTTAAGAGCAAGGGTATGATACTCGTAAGTAGTAAATCGATTTCCACGCACATCTCTCTCCACCATCCCCAGTGCCCCACTAGTAGTACTGTCAGACAATGTTCCCTTTTTTGGATAGAGGACAGTACTGGATTGAAGGGGTTGGGGCCATCATCGTTTTTTCAAAAGTCAGGTCACCCTGATCTTGGCCGGTCACAACGTGGGACAAAATTCCTAAGTATACTCCAGTTTATAAGGTGCAAGTAGTGAAGTTACTAAATATCCTGCCTTGAATGACTATAAAATGGAGAACACCATCAGAAAGCTACCTTGACAGCCAAAATGATGGTGAGCTTCAGATCACATTGTCCTAGGTATTACTCATTTGTCACAAAATCTTTCATTTAAGGGGTGTGACTTAAAACAGACAGAAGAGAATATGGCCACCGTACGCCATATTGGAATGGGAGTGTGTGTCAGAGAAATCCCATTTGAATAGCGTGGATGTAGTATTGTACTATGACTAAGGCGCAGAGTCTTCCTCTTTTTCTGATTTTTACAAATAAAAGCAGACAAAACATCTGTTTTCTTGTTTAAATTTAATTTTAAAAGTGGGAAAATATGGAAATATGTCTTCTTTTAAGTGTTTTTGGTGGTTTCAATCATAAATATTTGCTTGGGCAATAGCTGTTTAGACTAGCACACAGAAGTGTTAAAAAAAGGAACATTTTCTAATGAAGCTTGCAGCAGTTGCAGTTGTGCATTGTACTGAACTATTAATGTTGTGTTAGCGGCAGCGCATTGCATATCAATAATGCATTATATCGGACCGCACCACAGACAAGACTCCCAAACCCACCCAGGAAGATGCCATGGACCCAGTACATACTTCAGGGTGGGGTTGTTTGGGCATGGACTTGCTGTACTCACCCTTTAGTTGACACTGGAAACAGCAACACACCGATCGCTGTCTCCTTGCTCACTGTCATCTCTTCTCTTCCCAGGTTACTGAATTCTAGCCTCTGCTTGTGAAGTTCCCAGGAGTCATGTCAGGTAAGTGGCAGCAGGTCTAGAGCCTCTTGTTGTGAATCTGTACTTCTGACATGTTGGATTGATTTTCTGATGCTTGCACATTTGAGTGGAATTGTCCGACGCACTGTGTTGATTCTCAGGTGCTTTATTATATGGAGCCGATGTAATGGGTTCATTCTTTGATGGTCTTCTATTGGGGTAGTTCCAGGGTTCCGACAGTTTGAGGCGATTTTAAGGTATCTGTACATTAGTTGAATTCCAGGGTGCTGATACATTGGAGGGGATTCTAGGGTTCCAAAGTGTAAAGTGGATTCTAGTGAGGTGAAATGTTTAGATTATCCTATGGTGCTTACAAGTTGGGTTAAATGTAGGGTTTCGGCACATTAAATCCATTCTGTGGTGAGCACATTGGGTTGGGTCCGGGGTGTTGATGCCTTGTGCGCATTTTATGATGCTGATGTACTAGGTCAATTCTAAGGTTTATCTAAAATGTTTGTTCTCAAATGTTCATGTGTTGGTTTCACCAACACTAGGAAGCCAACTTGTCATCAATTTTGAGGAGCTCACTGGTTGGATTGAGCCTAGTGAGCCGAAACATTGTGTTTCGTAGCAACATTTTGGGGCAGCTCCTGGGGCTTGGTTCTGCAGTGCCGAAACAATGAGTTCATTCTTGGCATGCTAGGACCATTCTGATGTGTTTCTGTTAGTGTTTTCCCTCAGAAACTTCGGGCTTTTTCATGTCATGTATTTTTCATAAATGATATTTCATTGACTCTTTCAGGCAATCATACGCCAGCCCCTGGCGGGCCCTTCTCTGCCCTGACAGCAAGCATGTGGCCCCAGGACATCCTAGCCAAGTACACTCAGGTGCGTATGTGCATACTTTTTGGGAACCCATGAGAACTGTTATAAATCAACCCCGAATGTATCCACAAAGCCAGTTCAAAAAGTTCCTTAAGTAGATGATTCCTTTATGTTGAATAGGTTTTCCCATGCTTCTGGCATTAGCGCCTCTCTACTGTGATTTATGAGTTCACCAGTTGGAGAGGTATTTTTGGGGACTTTGGGCTAGCTTTCTGAGGAAAGAGTACTTTGTCGTTTAGTTTGGGGAGTAAGTGTTGAGAAAAATATTTGTTCCTCCCTTTCAGAAGGAGGAGCTGGAGGAGCAGCCCGAGTTCCGTTATGATGAGTTTGGATTCCGCGTCGATGAAGAAGGTAAAGTAGAAGGAATGGTGGGCATGTTGATCACATGAGAGAACACAAAGTTGTTGGTTGGTCTAGTAAGAAATGTTGCAAATAGGCATATACATATTTTACATTTTTTATCTGTTCCATGTTATCTATTATTTAAGGTATCCTCCAAGCTGCATGCAGGAAGTCAAATGTTTAAAACACCTGGAGGTCTGGGTAGACCGCTACATACAACATCATTACCTATAGGCTTCTTTGAGAAACATATTGATGGACCCGATGGTAGAAATATTATACCAGATTAGTTACAGATTAATGCTATGTGCAATCTCTCCAAGGTTATCATGCAGTTTGAGCCACTTTTTGTCACTTCTGGTGCGAAGTGGAATGTGCTAGCTAGGTCATCTAATGCTTCTGGTAATGAATAGAAGGTTCTGGTGATTGCATGACGCCCCTGCACTCCCCTATTTACTCATCACACAAAGTAGTAGGATGCACTTTGGAAGTCTCTATACTTCAACAAAAAGTACTCCATGCACAAAGCGTTAGCATACATCCTGGACGAGCCCTGTTTACTTTATTGAACCCTATGATCACTTAACATGAGCCTGACACAGCAATTTCCATGGAAAGTCAGAAACTGATGGGTATGGCTGAACGCCTTCAGTCTGCCCTTTGCTAGCCCTGTTCCTGACACAAAAGTCCCTGGAGATCTCCAACTCTGCCAGTGCTTACTTGATACCCTCTCTCCCCTGGTGTCAGTCTCAGGCACTAATACATGTATGTATCGATCCTATAAGCACCATTGGACATGGTTTTGCAATTGAAACTTAAAGCAATGTCTCCACCAAAGTACATCTCGTCCACATATTAAGAGTTTATACTGTGGATCGTAGACACAATTTCAGGTTTGAAAGTTACACACATATTGTGATTCAATCTCTGTGTGGATTATTGGTACAACAATATCCATTAGCCACCCTTAGGCAAATAATGAAAAGATTACTTGCACTGTTATTGATGTAGCCATGCAAGATTCCGGGTTTGTTACTGAATAATAACTACAAGTCACTACCTTTAGAGAAACAGTTCTGTCTCCCCTACCCCACCCCAACTACCACCGTTAAAAAGGTCCCTGATCGAGTTACTTTTCATGTGCATGTGAGAGACAGGGTTTAACTCCTGTCTCCCTGTTTCCGTACCCTTATGGTCATTTTGATTGAATATTGTAGCAGGTGTTCAGTAATGAAATCACAGAACCATGAGACACAGCTGGCAAGGAGCTTAGGGCCTGATGTAAATCTCGGCGGAGTGGTCACAATGGTGATGGATATTCTGTCCGCTGAAATATAAATCCAGTTGAATATAATGAGATGTTCGAGGTATATGAGCTGCAGATTACACACGGTGCATAGATTGCCACCTACTGTTGGACCTGGATGTTTGCAGTGTTTTTGTCTTGAAAAGTCTAAGGAAATCACAAGATAGGTGACTCCTACTTTGGATTACACTGCGCATGGGTATCGGCTCCATCATTAGATTGTTTTTTTCCGCCATCGGGCTCGGATGTGTTTCCTGCGCTCTGGTTTGGAACCGATTCCCCTTCGACGTGCAAGCCTCAACATTTTCGACGGTATTGTCTCGAACCCGTTTCCAATCAATGCGACTCTTCACAACTTCGAAGTCTTTGATTCCGGTCGTCGACGAAGGCTTTCGGGCCTACCTGGGCCTTATCTTCTCGCTCATGGAAAGGACGCCATTTAAGAAGTGTCCTCAATGTCTGTCGAAGTTTCCCCACACTGATCTCGATGAGGTGTGCAACCTTTGCCTCTCACTGGAGCACAAGGCCAGAGACTGTTCCGCTTGTGCCTCCTTCTACTCCAAGAAGACGATTCGGGACTGACGAGCTCAAAGAACAATGGCTCGCTCGTCATCTTCGATCCCAGACGACATCTTCCAAGAGGGTGTCGACGTGCCAGAACAGGAGCAAGAACATGGCGTCGACAGCAACACCGAGGCCGACAACTTAGACGTCGAGGACATCACTCCGGCACAGCAGGTCTTAAGTTCACACGTCGACCCCGACCCTTCTTAGACACCCTCCAAAAAGGCTTCGGTCACAACCTCGCCTTTGGGCCCGGGTGTACACCCAGAGACTGCTTCTCATGCCCTGCCTTCAGACTCGGCAAATAAGCCTAATAAGCCTTTAGACGACTCAGGCTCGAGTCAGCCTACCCCCGGTGCCGGCACACACCTACCGGCACTGAAAAAGAAGCGATCTTCTTCCTCCTCCATGCCAGCTGCTTCCACATCTAAGCACTCTGCGCTGAAGACTGGCACCGGCTCCCTGGCACCAAAACCACACTCGGAGCTGAGCAAAAAATTGCCACCAAAAGGACCCAGCTCCCATGCCTCGGAGCCGAAAAAAATCACACGTTCCACCGGCCAAAGACACTGCAAAAGAACATGTTTCAAAGCCGAAAGATGCTACCGGTTCGGTGCCGAAAAAGCCTACGGAATCAAAGACCTCGACACCGAAGGATCTACTTCCCACAGAGGAACTATTTCATCCAGATCCTACACAAAAGACTCTTGTAAAAGATCCCAAAACTGGTCGATTGACTCCTAGTTCTAAAAAACGACCATTAGACACGCCTGGACTGGCTCCTCATCCTAAGAAGGACATTGCAACCTCTCCGCTAAGGATACCTTTCTCCTCCTCCTCCTCCTCCTCCTCCTCCTCCTCCTCCTCCTCCTCCTCCTCCTCCTCCTCCTCCTCCTCCTCCTCCACCTCCTCCTCCACCTCCTCCACCTCCTCCTCCACCTCCTCCTCCACCACATCACTCCCCTACACCATCTCCTACTCCATTAGAAGATGATAACAGGGATGACACCTCTGATGGCACAGATGGTGGTGCAGATAATGAGCCACTAGATAATGTTAGTCCTCCTGGCTCACCTGACCCTTGGGATGATTATAGCACCCCAGACGTCCCTAACATGCCACAAGATGACATATACCCCTCCAGGCCTTCCCCACCAAGGGACACTATGGGATTTAACCAACTTGTCCATAGGGCTGCCCAATACCATGGGGTTGACCTACATTTTTGACCCAGTAGAGGAAGATTTCCTTATGGATACCTTTGACACCACACAAAGGTCCACCTCAATTTTACCCATGCTTAAAAGGGTCATTAAGCATGCGCCAGAGGTCTTTAATGATCCAGTTAGGGCTCGAATCATCAACCCCCGAATTGAGGCGAAGTATAAGGCTGCCCCCTCAGATCCACCCTACATTAAAGGGCCTGCACCACTTGTAGTCTCCAACGCCGCAAAAGAGCCAATTCCCAAACATCAAGCCGAGGCTCCCCCACCAGATAAAGAGTCTAAGCTCCTTGATGCCTCGGGCATAAGAACAGTGTCACAGGCAGCAAACCTATGGCGAATTGCCAAACTCAGGCACTACTAGCAAGATAAGACAGGGCACATTATGATGAGTTAGAATCCATAATGCAGCACCTTCCAGACAAGTACAAAAATAGGGCCAATTAACTTTTACAAGAGGGTATTCGTTGTGCCCTAGATGCAGCAGATACTGCTTCAAGGGCGATTAATACCAGTGTCCTTTTGCATAGGCATGCTTGGCTACGCATTACAGGTTTCAAACCTGAAGTTCAAAGTGCCATCCTCAATCAACCCTTTGATGAGCAACACTTATGTGGACGTATCCCTTGAAAAAATGAAAAAGGATATTGACACAGCTAAATCTATGGGAGCCTTGCAAACGCAAGCTCCCAGACACTCCTTTCGTCACTCATCCTACAGAAGCACCACCAGAGGCTACTCCTCAGATAGTCCCTCTACTTCCTACAAAGCCCCTACCCAATCCACCTACAGTAGGGGCTACCAAAGAGGGGGTTACAGGGGTAACAACAACAAAGGCAGAGGCAAAACTAATAACTCCCGCTCTGCCTCCACCCCTGCCCAATGACTTCCCTCCACTCCCCCCACCACATTCCACTCCAGTTGAGGTAAGACTACAACAATTCCTTCCGGTCTGGACCAACATCAAATCAGACAGGGTGCAACAAATAATTCAATCAGGTTACTGTCTCGAACTAACATCTACCCCAAACATGCCACCCAAACAGCGCCCAATGTCACAAGAACATTTGCTTCTGCTAAGGCAGGAGGTAATATCCCTCCTACAAAAAAGCACAATAGAACCAGTTCCACTGCATTAACAAAACAAGGGAGTTTACTCCCTGTACTTTCTTGTCCCAAAAAAAGGACGGCTCTCTAAGGCCTATTCTAGACCTCAGACCACTAAACCTTTACATACAATCAGACCACTTTCATATGGTCACGCTCCAGCAGGTCCTTCTCTCCTTTTACAAAATGACTTCCTTGTCACTATAGATATCAAGGACGCCTATTTCCACATTCCCATTTACACTGCTCACAGAAAGTATCTCAGATTTGTACTGGGCGGTCAGCACTATCAATTCAAGGTACTTCCATTCGGAGTCACAACAGCACCAAGAGATTTTACCAAGTTCCTAGCAGTAGTAGCAGCACACTTAAGAATACATCACTTTCACGTCTTCCCATATCTCGACGACTGGCTCATAAAAGCCAGCTCATGCAGTCAGTGTGTACAACACACTCACACCACCATCCAATTACTCGACTTCTTGGGGTTTACAGTAAACCACACCATGTCCCATCTGCAACCATCCCACGTACAACAATATCTTGGTGCCACAATAAACACATCAACAGCGCCAGCTTATCCCTCTTCTGCCAGGATAACAAATATGCAAGCTCTTCTAACAAAATTCCAACCGCAACACTCTCTTCCAGCTCGAGTGTTCATGCAACTCATAGGAATGATGGCCTCTTGCATATTCATAGTGCCTCATGCAAGACTACAGATGCGTTCTCTTCAAGAGTGCTTAGCACGACAATGGAACCAGGCTCAAGGTCAAATAAAAGACCTAGTGTTGGTAGATGGTCGGACTTGCCGCTCTCTGCAATGGTGGAGCACCAAAAACCTTTCCAAGGGCCGACCGTTCCTAAAGCCAGTTCCTCAAATAGTCATGAGAAGCGGACGCATCGCTCTCCGGCTGGGGAGCTCACCTACTGCATCACACCATGCAGGGCAGGTGTACACTGCCACAAAAGTTACTCCACATCAACCACCAGGAGTTACTAGCCATATTTCTAGCCCTAAAAGCATTCCAAAAGCAGATATTTGGCAAAGCTGTCTTAGTCTGCACAGACAACATGACAGCCATGTACTACATAAACAAACAAGGAGGGACACACTCTCTGCAGCTCTCTGTTAGCGCAGCAGATATGGAGATGGCCTATACCTCTAAACATCTTCCTTTTAGCCCAGCATGTTCCAGGGGTACAAAACACCATAGCAGATCTGTTAAGCCGTCAGACGCAACAGATCCACGAGTGGGAACTTCATCCACAAGTTCTTCAACCGTTCTTTCAGATGCGGGGGCAACCTCAGATAGACCCCGCGCACCCACGCCACCCACAAAAACGCCAAATGACCAAGCTTCACCGCCAGATATCCACACCCGCTGTCTAAAAGCAATGCTATATGGATAAACTGGTCCGGCAAATTTGCGTACGCTTTTCCATCTCTCCCACTGCTTCCACTAGTAGTGCGCAAACTACAGCAACATTCCCCAACTCTCATTCTAGTTGCTCCAACTTGGGCCAGACAACCGTGGTACACCACACTTCTGCAACTTTCTTTGGTACCGCACCAAAAGCTATGCCTGTCTCCACGCTTCCTAACCCAGAACCATGGAGAGATCAGACACCCGGACCCAGCTCAGCTCAACCTAGCGATCTGGCTCCTGAGGTCCTAGAGTTCGGTTACCTTAACCTTCCCCTTGACTGTATGAACATTATTAAAGAAGCTAGACGTCCCACCACTAGGGCATGTTATGCAGGCAAGTGGAAACGTTTTGTAATATACTGTCATAACAACAACATCAATCCTCTAGATGTGTCTATTCAACACATCATACGATACTTACTACACCTCCAAAGATGTAACGTAGCGAACACATCTATTAGACTGCATCTTACTGCCATTGCAGCATACCTACAAAATAGACCACAACTATCACTTTTTAGAGTACCTGCCATAAAGGCTTTTATGGAGGGTCTCAAAAGAATAAATCCTCCCAGAGCCAACCTTTAACTGTGTGGAATTTAAACATTGTTCTCACTTGGTTAATGGGGCCTCCCAGTGAGCTACAAGCATTGACCATTCCAGAACCTTTTCTGCAAATGCATCATAATAAGGTTGTTCTCCAAACCAATCCTAAATTCCTTCCAAAAGTCATTTCGCCCTTCCATCTCAATCAATCAGTGGAGCTGCCCGTATTCTTCTCGCAGCCACAAACAGTCGCAGAAAGAGCTCTTCATACCTGAGATTTCAAAAGAGCATTGCTTTACTACATTGAAAGAAACAACCTTTTCGTAAAACTAAACAACTTTTTGTGTCTTTTTCACCATCTCACAAAGGCAACCCCTTATCAAAATCTGGGATATCTCGGTGGATTGTCAAATGCATACAGATTTGCTACCACAAAGCTAAACATATGTTATTTATCCCTCCTAAAGCCCATTCTACAAGAAAGATAAGGGCTTCAATGGCATTTTTAGGGAACATTCCCTTAGATGACATCTGCATCTATTGTTTAGATGTGCAAACTAAACAACAAGCTACTGTGGGCCAGGCTGTACTCAAAACACTGTTTCAAACTACTGCAACTGATACGGGTGGTCGCCTCTAATGCACAGTGTGTAATCTGCAGCTCATATGCCTCGAACGGAAAATGCTACTTACCAGTATGCATCTGTTCTTGGCATGTAGAGCTGCAGAGTTACACACGCCCACCCGCCTCTCCGGCTACCTTTATCTGTTCCAGTATTATCTTAATTAGATACAGCTTACATGAGCATCCTTCCTGTTTCTTACAAAACTCCATAATTTCCCTGCTGGCGAAAACCAATCTTAAGGATGGAGCCGATGCCCATGCGCAGTGTAATCCAAAGGAGGAGTCACCTATCTTGTGACTTCCAAAGACATTTCAGGACAAAAACAACTGCAAACATCCGGGCCCAACACTAGGTGGCGATCTGTGCACAGTGTGTAACTCTGCAGCTCTACATGCCAAGAACAGATGCATACTAGTAAATAGAATTTTCCTTATATTATGGCATACAGGATATCCACCACCATTGTGACAGAGTAAGCCGTCCGCCGAGATCTAGATCAGGCCCTTAGTCTGCTGGTGATGCCTAAGTGTGGTAGAGACATGGTCTAGTGAGTAAGCTTTCGGCAGTTTATGTAGAAGACTGGAGTTCTAATCCGATACCAATCTGCCTCTTCATCAAATTGTGGGTTCCTGGTCAAATCCATATGTTAACCTGGCCCAGGACTCATTTTTCTTAACTGCCAAAACTGAAATGCTTGTATCTGAAAGAAACATGTTAGTTATAGATTCCTTACCTTAGAAATACCCCCAGGCGTAAGACTGGATCCGGAAAGTTTTTTCGTCGGCAGTACCTCTGCGCGTCGGAAGGTGGCATCTGTCAGCTCCACATTCGTCGTTGGCATTGTGTCGTCGGGATGACGTCGTGGTACCTACTTAGACACGACCTCGCGCGCTGACGTCAGTGCTTTCTTTTTCCGCGCCAGACAGTGTAGATCCGGAGAGAGCGGTACCTCAAGTCACTTTTTGACTGACTTTTTTGATCGGCTTTGTCTTTTTCGAGTCTCCAACTCCTGGTGCACATAGGGATGCCCGGCTTCAAGGTTTGCGGGTCCTGTTCCCGACTGATGTAGGTTACGGATCTGCACCTCATGTGCCTCTTTTACCTGGAGCGCGAGCACAACCCCAAGTTGTGCTCGGACTGCCGGTCCATGGCTCCGAAGGCTTTGCGGGAGCGGTCCTGAAAGCTGCTCGAGCGTCGACAGTCTGCTCCGTGCCATTCGAGGTCCGGTCACGATTGAGGTCGAGGGACCAGTCGCTGAGCCATCACCATTGGTCCAAATCTTCGAAGTCTTCGCATTCGGGGTCAGATAAGTTGAAGCACAAGAAGAAGTCGAAAAAGCATCGTCGCTCTTCGACTTCTCCCCGTCGGTCGGCTGACGCGACGAGGGATGTGGGCGGTGCCCCCTCCTGCAGCGCCGCGTGCGGAGACCAAAGAGTCTACTCCGAAGTTCCCTCCCTTTCCGGGACCCGCAGTTCCTCCTCCCCAGCTTTGTACGTTCTATGAGACGATGCACGCCATCTTTGGGCAGCCCGAACCTGCCCGGCGTGCCTTTGGGCCCTGCGGACTCGGGTGGGGGGCCTGCCTTCTCCGTCGGCGGCTCTGGCCCCAGCGCCGCAGGCCCTCCTTGGATCCAGGCCTGGATCTGGATCGGCGCCGGTTGACCTCCTTACACCTCCACCTGCGCCGCTTCCTCCGGCACTGCTTCCGCAGCAAACGGCCGCCGTGCCCCCGGCTGACGTTGACCCCGGCCTCCATCCTGATGTGGACCCGGAGCCGGACCGGCGTCGCCCAGCACCGGCGCCGCGAGGGATTTTTGTTGCCTTGTTCACTCCCGGGGATCCTTTTCATCCAGATTGGATGAGGAGGAGGATTGGGAGAGGTCAGGTGACCCTTTAACTGACCAGCCCGAGTCTGAGCAGGACTGGAGAGAGGAACTGGGGGATACCAGTGGTCTGGACACCTCCCCTGACCTTGGTATGTTGTCTCCACCTACCGTGGCTACGGAGGAGGGAGCATCTTACGCAGTGGTGTTGCGTAGGCCGGCCGAGGTTCTCAACCTCGAGCTCCCTACAGTGGCGGTGAGGACTAACTTCCTGACTGAGGTTCTTCAGCAGGCTGCGAGCTGTTCGGAGCACCTGCTGCCTTTTAATGACACCCTCACTGACATCCTTTTGGGCACCTGGTCCAGGCCCAACACAGGCCTCCAATGGATAGGATGATTGCCCAACGCCACCACCCGGCTCCGGACGACCCCACTTTCCTCTCCCAACACCCCACCCCTGAGAGCTTAGTGGTCCAAGCCTTCACTTCCAAGAGCTGATTCCCTACCGCTCTCCCCGAAAGGGAATCCAAGAAACTGGACCACCTTGGGAAGAAAATGTTCTCTTCCGCCAGCTTAGGACTGCGATCGGTAAACACTGCATGTCTATTGGGTCGTTATTTCCACTCTGTGTGGGAGACGGTTGCGCAGGTGCTGCCTCGGTGTCCGAAGGAGGCCCAGACAGTGCTCTCCCAGGCTGTTGCCACCGGGTTGGATTCAGTGAAGTTTACCATCCGTTGTGGGATGGATTCCGCCAACTCTCTAGGTTGGGCGATTTCCTCATCAATAGCCCTTCGACGCTCCGCCTAGATGAGATCGACTGGCTTTTCTGGGGATGTCCAAAATACCCTCATGGACATGCCCTTTGATGGCCGTCACCTTTTTTTGGTGACAAAGCGGACAACGCTCTAGAGCGTTTCACGGGCTATGGCCAAGTCCTTAGGCCTCTCCAACTGTCCAGCGCAGTCTGCTTTTCTCCCCTTTCGTGGCTATGGAAGGGGTGCCCCACTACGTTCCGCCCAGAGCTACTGGCCGCAGCAGATTTCCCAAGCTTTGCGCGGCCGTGGTAACCCCCGTCGTGGTTCAGGGGGCCAGCAGGCAGGCCAGTCTACCAACCCCCCTCTGCAGCAGCCTCCAAGCCTTCCTGGTATGACATTTCAGGCCTATCAAACGCCAGTGGGTGGCAGGATTCGCTATCACCTCCCCCACTGGCAAACCATCACGTTGGACAGGTGGGTTTTGCAGATAGCCCGAAGGGGCTACTCCCTCTCCTACGAGGCTGCCCCTCCAGCCATGCCACTGCAATACCACCATATGTCGGAGGATAATCTGGGCCTTCTCCAAAAGGAAGTCACAGCCCTCTTGACCAAGGGAGCCATTGAGCGGGTTTCTGTCCCAGAAGTAGGTTGTGATTGTTATTCCCACTACTTTCTGGTACCCAAGAATGACAAGGGCCTGCGTCCTGTCTTGGATCTGAGGAACGTCAACTGCTCAAGTGGAAGATGTTGACGCTCGCTCACGTCTTATCTGCCCTCGACCCTGGAGACTGGTTGGTAGCGTTAGACTTGCAGGACCCTTATTTCCACATTTCCGTCCTGACGCCAAACTGGCATTACCTGCAGTTCACAGTAGGCCACGAGCACTTTCAGTTTACTGTTCTCCCCTTTGCCCTTACCAGCGCCCCTCGGGTGTTCACAAAAGTGTTGGCGGTGGTCGTAGCTCACCTACGCAGATCAGGGGTTCCAGTGTTCCCCTATCTAGACGACTGGCTGTTGAATGCGGGCTCGCCCCAGATGGTCGTCTCCCACCTCCAGACAACAGCCGACATCCTGCATTCGCTGGGGTTCTCCATCAATGTGGCAAAGTCACACCTGGTTCCCTCTCAGAAGCTCCTCTTCATCGGAGCGGTACAGGACACACGCAGTTTCGGGTTTATCCTCCCGAACAGCGAGTCCGGGATATTCGGGCTATGATTCCGATCTTTCAGCTTCTATCCCGGGTCTCAGTCAGAATGACCCTGAGTCTGCTGGGCCTAATGGCCTCCTGCATGTCGATCATGCCAGAAGGCATATGCGGGCTCCGCAGTGGGACCTGAAGTTCCAGTGGGCGCAGCATCGGGGGAATCTGTCCGATTGTGTCCAGATCTCAGAGGGCACTACACAACAATTGCAGTGGTGGCTCACGAACCAGGATTGGGTCAACAGCAGATCCCTCTCCCTTCCCCAACCAGATCACACAGTGGTGACGGACGCATCCCTTCTGGGGTGGGGCAGCCACATCGGAGAGGTGGAGATCATAGGCCTCTGGTCTCCGGCGTAGTCCGAGCTCCACATCAACCTTCTGGAGCTTCGGGTGATCCGTCTTGCACTGAAGGCATTCCTTCCCTCTGTCCGGGGAAGAGTGGTGCAGGTGTTTACGGACAACACCACCGCCATGTGGTACTGCAACAAACAGGCCGGTGTGGAGTTGTGGACCCTATGTCAGGAGGCCCTGTGCCTCTGGACATGGCTGGAACATCAGGGCATATCCTTGGTGGTTCAACACCTGGCAGGTTCTCTGAAGGCCAGGGCGGACGAACTCAGCCGCAGGTGCATGATGGATCACAAATGGCATCTTCAATCGGACCTGGTTCAAGGTCTCTTTCTACAGTGGTGAAAGCCTTTGTTAGATCTATTCACCACAGAAGAGAACGTGCAATGTCAGCAATTCTGCGTTTTGGAATTTCCAAGGTGGCACTCGCTTGGCGGCGATTTTCGTTGGGAGTGGAGTTGTGGTCTGTTGTACGCCTTTCCGCCTATACCACTTCTGCCAAGAGTGCTGAAGAAGATCAGGTGCGACTGGACCCAAGTCATTCTTGTGGCTCTGGATTGGGCACAGAGTCAGGTATCCCGAGCTGCTCAACATGGCCATCGATCCTTTGATCCGACTGCCTCTTCGGGAGGATCTTATGTCGCAGCAGCAGGGGACGGTTCTCAACCCGGACCTGTCCAGCCTCCACCTCCTTGCGTGGAGATTGAGCGGCGGCAGTTGACGGCATTTGACTTGCCTCCCGAAGTTTATGATGTAATCTTGGCAGCCAGGCCTCCCTCCACTAAGACAGTATACGCTAGCCGGTGGAACAAATTTGGGCCATGGTGCACAGCAAAAGCTGTGGATCACCTTTCTGCCCCTCTTTCTGGGGTTCTTTTGTTCCTTCTCTCTTTGACCCAGCAAGGTTCTGCTTTGGGCACTATCAAGGGCCATCTTTCAGCCATTTCTGCTTTTCTTTGACTGCCTGATCAGCCTTCACTTTTCAAGTCCCCAGTTGTAAGTCGTTTCTTGAAGGGCATAACTCCTCTTTTTCCTCCTATTCCCTTCGTTATGCCTCAGTGGGACTTGAATTTTGTTTGAACTTTTTTAATGTGCGCTCCTTTTGAGCCGCTTCATAACTGTCCTTTGAGACTTTTAACTCTTAAGACTGCATACCTGGTGGCCATCACCTCTGCCAGAAGAGTGAGTGAGCTACAGGCTCTGTCATCCAAGCCCCTCTTTCTGTTTATTCATCCGGACAAGGTGGTTCTTAGACCTCGTCCCTCCTTTCTTCCCAAAATCATCACAGCTTTTCACATTGGGAACACCATCACTTTGCCTACCTTCTTTCCGCCTCCACATCCTTCAAAAGAGGAAGAGAAGCTCCACTGTCTGGCCTCAAAACGTGCGCTTTCCTTTTATCTGGATCGCACCAAACAGTTCCGGGTGAACAACCAACTCTTTGTGGCCTACGTGGGTGCTAAAAAAGGTCGGCCGTACACAAGCAGACTATCTCACGATGGGTTCCCTTGAGTATCAAGGCCTGTTATTCTCTGGCGAAAAAGGAGCCTCCAGTGGGGCAACGCGCCCACTCCACCAGGGCGACGGCAGCCACTACTGCTTTGGGACGAGGAGTCCCTCTGAATGACATCTGTCAGGCAGCTTCGGGGGTATTGTTGCACACATTTCCAAAGCACTACTGCCTCGACAGCCAAGTAGAGAGTGACGGCTTCTTTGGCTGTTCTGTTCTCCAGGATTTTCTGGTGTAATATTAGTTTGCAGACCCACCTCCGGGGTTGGTATTGCTGGGGTATCTATTCTAAGGTAAGGAATCTATAACATGTTTCTTTCAAATGAAGAAGTTACTTACCTTCTGTAACAATATATCTTTAAGAAACATAGGTTGTTTATATATTCCTTACCGCCCCACCTATCCTTCCCGTACTACAAACTAATTTCTAGGGTTAAGGACATCCTTTCAGGGCCCTAGTTTTGTGCACCAGTGGTCAATGTCTTGCATGGCTCTGCGTTTCTGGTGCGGAAAGTCGTGTACAGAACTGACGTCAGTGTGCGAGGGCGGCGTCTAAGTAGCTACCACGACATCATCCCGTGGCCACGACGCCAACGACTAACGCGGAGCCGACCGATGCCACCTTCCGAAGCAAAGAGGTACTTCTGACGAAAAAACTTTCCGGATCCAGTCTTACGCCTGGGGGTAATTCTAAGGTAAGGAATCTATAACTAACCTATGTTTCTTATAGATATATTTTTACCTAAGGTAAGTAACTTGTTCACATGGTCTAACCCCAATATTATGAGGTATGTAAAATAAAGGCCATAGAGCATGCTGAGCTGTGCTAGGACAGGTTTGCATTGGAGTTTGCCACCTTGACCACTAGCCCTGTCAGTCCCTTAATTTTCAGTTTCTCTGGACAGCCTGTCGTCCTACCTGTTGCCGATACTTCACCAAACCATACATTGTGCTGTTTTGTAACATTTCTATATTTCTTTACTGCTCCTTGATGACAGACAAAACTGCTTTCCTTATAGTCGAGTAAGTAGCTACTTTGCTGTGTGTGGTTGCCTGTGAGTGGAATATTAAGAGATAAAAGAGGGTAAGGGTAGCTTCATAGGAAGCCTATAAAACCACTATTACCTGAAATTAGTGTCCCAACTTTGAGATCAGCCAAGTATTCACTGCTGTACAAAATTCTAAATGGCTGTTGATGAACAGCCTACTTTTTGGGAACCTGTTTATGGGTTGGCATGTCTGGACAGGGTAGGAGCTCCCACCAGTGCAAGTTTTTAAGTCTGCCCTGGAAAGACAGAAACACAGCTCCTGGGGGCGCTGTTAAGAAATTCTGTATGGAGTTAATCCAGGAGTGACAGAAGCCCTCCCCATGGAGGTGCTGCTAAACTACCAATAACTACTATTAAACATTCTCCTCCTAAGCAGTAGAAGCCAAACCCCATGTACTGTAAAGAAATCCGAAATTACCACACGGGGACCCAGCATGGAGCACAATAGTCTCCACAGAACTAGTGGTTCTGTGAGTTAGCTAAGGACCTTTTAAGGTGCAACACAGGAGTTCATAAAATATTAAGATAGAGGCCACAGCGGTGGGTGTGTGGAGAATCTAGAAGAGGTTATATACAATCCAAGTAAATGTAAATTATTTAGATGGATAACT
Organism: Lissotriton vulgaris; assembly: GCF_964263255.1. Classification (NCBI taxonomy): domain Eukaryota; kingdom Metazoa; phylum Chordata; class Amphibia; order Caudata; family Salamandridae; genus Lissotriton; species Lissotriton vulgaris. The sequence goes on from NC_141685.1 coordinate 1,089,177,758, forward strand.
ATGCAGTAGAGACATAGACAGCTGAGGCGAAGCATTGTAGTGTTTGGCTCAGTGGGGAAAAATGGAGAGCAGAAGTAAGAGATAAAAGACAATGGTCAGAGGAAAAGAGCAGAGTTTTGGTCACTCTACACTTTCAGACTGTAAGTGGCCCAAACAATGAAGAAGCCACATGAAGACATCTTTACCCTCTCTGCCATTTGCCTCTCTGCCCTTACCCTCTCCGTCCTTAGTCTTATACCTGTCAGGCAAATACAGTATCTCCACCAAGATGATGTTGCTTCTGCTATTAGACTGCTTTTGGTATAACAAAATAACATTAGTTTACATAAGGAGTGCAGAGAGATGAAGCAAGTCACTCGACCCACAGTTAACTCTTCCAGCATCATCCTATCCAGTGCCTTTTTAAAGTTCTTCACTTTGTTTGTTTGTTTGTTTCTTTAATGCAAATAAGCACTAACATTAGCTGGGAGATAAATACACAATGCTTGGTGTTTGACATCCCTCCACAGCAGCATTGCCTATACAGTATCTCTTCTCCTTCTTGCAAGTCACCTCTAGTGGCTCATTCGCCATCCCATAGGGGAAAACAGGAGTGATGGGTGAAATGCTTGGATTAATCTCAGCCTCTAGTAATTACTTGGAGCCGCGGTCCAGTTTTTTTGCTGACCGTGCCACCTCAGACAGGAAACAGCCATAGGCAAATCAACCCAGGTCATCCTCTTACGGGAACAGTCTAGCCTGAACTGACATGCTAGGTTCCCTCTGATTAATTCAAGCGTTCTTCCATCATCTTGATTAAATAATACCCTAAATGTAATGGAATTTGCAATGATTTAGGTTCTGTTCCTCAAGACTTAAGCTGTGTATCACCATCAAGGTTAACTGGTCTGGGGGCACTCGTGTTCCCATCTGGAGCAGACCTGACATGACAGTTTGGGGTGGGCTGTTCTGTTGTAGCAGTAAAAGACTGATTTGCATATGGCAGGTCTTTTTAGTAGAGTGGCATAGTGTGTGGCCTACCTACATCATTGATCCTTTGATTTCAGGCTGGACCTGGAACCTACCTCGCTTCTGTAGAAAATCAGCATGGGGTCCGGCCCCATGTTTTGAAATATTGCAACAAACAAGGCTGCTACATACATATTTGTCACATATTTATGTAGGTAACTTTGGTGCAGTCAATCAATCATTAACTCTCAATCTCTGCCCACCACCCTGCCAGTTTGGACGAACACCAAAATTAGGTTCATATTTATGGGTCTAAGCTCAGTGTGGCATGCGGAGAGTTGGTGACTTACTAGTGAACATAAAAATTATGCTCACGGAGGAGGAGCCAAGATGGCGACCGGAGCAGACGCTTGAGCGCCCGGCTCCGTCGGCCCTTGGCCTCGGACTATCATCCTGAATCCTATCCTCGTTGATTTTCGAGGTGCAACGTGTGCGACGACGCGCTGTCTACGCCGCCGCTTTCCCTGAGTTCCAGCCCGCCCGGATGCCGGAGTTATTGGTGTTTTTGTTCTCCGCCCTGGACCCCTGCTCCATTGTTGCCTCTGACGGCCCGCTGAGGACTCCACAGTCACCGGACCCGCTAGTGCCAACCTGAGCCGCGCGGTCCCAACCTCACCTCCCACCACGGACTGTTGCCAGCTGAGCCTGTGGGGGACGGCCAGACATCTCCTGCACCCTGCGCCTGAAGAGCTGGGGCGGTACGATAAGCCCCGGTGCATCGGGTCTCCTGCCTCGAATTGTGGACCGAGTTGTGGGAACTGCCGACCCCCTTCTTCTATTGCCTAGTCAGTTTCACAGAGGACCCGAGGGAAGGGAGGCGACTGTTGGCTATCCCTTTTGCGGCGCAATCCGGAGGGGAACTAATTCCTTGCTACGATTCCCCCCCCCCCCCCGGCCATTGTACCGTTCACCGGTGAAACATGGCGTTGTTTGCCTGCTCGCGGCGGGGGGGTGATACTCCGGTTTTGCCCAATGCCTGCTTCGCCCTCCCTCCACCAGACACCAGCTTCACTGTGCCTTCCCTGATTGCTGCCGACGTGGGGGTGCAGCCTCCGCTGACACGCGGCTCCATTCTGGCTGCCTTACGGGACTTTCGTCTACAAATGTGTGCTGGCTTTACGGCGCTGTGTGAGCAGTTTGACTCTATGCTGTCGGCTGCGAGAAGTGAGCACTCCGACTGTCCTCAACACGGCGTGGGCCTGCCAATGCCTGTGTGTGATTGTGCTGTACTGGTGCCTGCAACTGGCTTTCCCGGCACCCAGGATCAATTGCTTTCAAGCTCAACATCGGATACTTTGTATCCCCGTCCATTGCTACCTGCTTCGTTGTTGCCTGCCTCACCGCGATTGCAAGAGTATCCTGCAGGGAAGCACCTAACATCTTTGGTGAATCGTTTACGGTGGCCTACTGCCTCCTTTCTGCGGGACTCCTGTACATTACATGCCATGGCCGGACTTTATGTGGTGGACGAGGAGACCTCTGCAGCTGGTCGGTGGCCGTTTTGTGATCCTTCTTCACCATCTTCTCCACAGCGGCCATATTGTCTTTGTCTGTACGGGAGGTGGGGCTTTCATGCAGGGGCTGGCTTAGTCTCAAGCCCGAGATCGGGCCAGGGCTAGACTGTTTTTTACCGCCATGGCTTCACGGATGGGCTGGACTGGGACTGGAACTGTGTGTATATGCTGTGTGCACTCGTCGCGATCTGTCTTCCTTCATTTAAAATGCTGCGATACTTCATTTCCACAAGACCGTTTCTGGGGTAGTGGGTTCTCAGTGTGTGGAAGTCATAGATGGCCGAGGGTTTAGGGCGCTCTGAAAATACGTAGGCTCCTCCCCACTTTCTTCTTTTTGGGAGTTTAGATTAGAATAGTTCTATTCTTTTCTCACCCCCTTTATTATGTGTGTGATGTTTTCTTCTCTTTCTTTACTTTATTCCTACTCTCTCTCTTGTCTATATTTCGGGTTTATTGGGCGACAGGCACTATGCTGGGGTGGGGGGCAGGCCGTAGCCTCCGCATTGGTGTAGGGTGGGGGGGTAATTACTGTTCTGATTAGTTCTATGGGCCTTTTTTTCTTTTTATGTTTCTGCGCTATACTTGTTTCGATTCTGGGTCCGGGTGTGGGGTTGACAGAGGGAGGGCGGCACTGGAGGGGTGCGTAACTGCTCAAGTGACTATCCTGTTATACAACTGCATTGCCTCACTGCCTGAGATTTTACTTCATTGCTGTTTTATTGATGCTGCCGCTCTCCTGTTTGGTGAAGATATTGTGCGGACTCGAATCTCCTTGGTTCTTACTCTTCACTGACTTTTTCCTTGCTACAATTATTTTGAAAAAACTTTAAAATTAACCTTCACTTCTCCTCCCCCTGGCGTCAAGGTTCTCTCCAGTGTATATCTCGTAAATCGTCGCTAATCTTGACCGTCGGAACGCAGGGGCTGTAATGTTTGAATCAGTGCTTAACTGTATCGTGGCCGGCCTGAAGGTTGTAGGCCCGTATTTGTCCTCTTAATATGCACGAATAAAGGTTTACAAAAATTTAAAAAAAAAAAAAAAAATTATGCTCACTCACCTTCCCAGATGTTAACTCCTACATGGCTGTATAACTTATTTATTGAAATTGCTCATATATGCTGCACTTATAGCCTTGTATTTCCCTTACATCTGCCCACAATATGACTGTTCAGTGTATATATATTGGAGAGCATTCAGTCTTGCAAGCCCAAGGAAGTGTTAGTACTTCGATTTGCATGCATTCTAGGAGCTAAGCTCTGATTTTTCTGGAGTGATACGCTGGAAATAGTTAAAATGTGCAGGCACACAAGGATCCCCATATGTGCTGAGTCTTGTTCTGCACTTATTGCCAAACCAGAAGAAATTAACAATTCCAATATCCGCTCTGCCAAGCAGAGGCTAGACTGATATTAAAACTAGATCTCTCTGTAGGTTAGTGTATCACATCTATACTTTAGCTGTCGAAGTCCAACTTGGCTTAAGATGAGCCTTGACCCTGCACTGACCACAGCCTCCACTGTAGCATGTTTGCGCTATCCAGTCTCCAGGTCCAGACGTTTTCACTCGGAGGAGCCTCAGATTGAAACCCACACACATGTTTGTGTCCCTAGTTCCATGTAGCTCACATACATATAGAACCTGGGTGTCTGTGGCCTTTAGGTGGTCAGCAGGTGTGGTTTATGGTCCCTAGGAGAGCTCATTTCCTAGTGCATATCACTCAACGTGTGGCATTCACTCGGCTCTCTGTGACTGTTTAGATATCCTTTGGTTTGTCATTTCTGTGTGCCTAAAGTGTCTTAGAATAGTGTGAAGTGTCTGCAAGGCAACAATTCAGTGCAATATTGTAATTACATTTATATAGCGCTTACTACCCTTGACGAGGTGTCCAAGCATTTTTTCGGTGAGTAGCACGCTACTCCGGAGCCCATAAAGGAGTAATGGTGAATTAGTAAAGTCAAGTGGTGGATATGTTAGTCATTTTTTTTTACTAAGAAGGATACTGGACGGATAGACTAGGGAAAAGGTTTGAGTTTATACAGCGCTTGCTACTCCTTATGAGATGTTGGATCGTTTTTGCGGCGAGTAGCAGGCTACTCCAGAACCCATAAAGGGTTAGGGGTAAATTAGTATAGTGAAATGTGAAAGTAATTTCAGTGGTGGATATTTTAGTCAGTTAGTTAATATATCTGAATAGTTGGCGTCCAAAGTAAGCATGGGGGGCCGCATTCATGTTATAGGAACATTTTTAGGAAAACCGCTTGCTATAGAAATGATTTCTGCTAATATTCATTTTATGTAACTTTAACTTGTGTGGTTAACCGGCAAATGTGGCATGGATCCAGCTCTCCGCGATGTGAATTGGATGTCGTAGGCCTATGCCATTGTCTGTTTTACTGCAGCCCTGCTTTCACGTAACCGGAGAAGGGCTAAGACTACACACTCCCTTTGCTCCTCCCCAAAGATCTCAAATGTTGATAAGCTCAGAACAAAAAGCTTCTTTTTTTCTGTGTTCTCTCACAACACAGGGCCAGAATAAAACCCATTCTCTAGGGGCCATTAATGATTAGGATTGCTGTCACTGTGCCCAGCCATGGACTGACTCCAGGCTCACAAGCTTTCTAGTCCTAAAATGCCTTTAACGAAACAAGGTGATCCTACTAGTAACCTCTCCATCCTATCTCATGCCTTCACAGTGTAATTTTCGGGGACATTCCTCCTTGAGGAGATAATCAGGTGTGATGCGACTCCTTTCCCACCCCGCATACCCCAAAATAACATTTTTCAAAGAGTGAAAACTGACTATAATTCTGTCTCCAGAATATGCTCTAATCCTGGTGAATATGTGGTCTCTTCCTAATCTCACTGCAAATTTTTACAGCGGGAAGAGAGGGAATTTTGTTTTACTGAGCAGTTCATCCTGTGTTTGGGATTTCCATAAATTCATGGCTTAGGAAAATATACTAGACTACTCGAAAGACTTCTATTTCAAGAAGTTGTCTTCTTTTGGAGGGGATTGTTTTTGGACCCTAGTTTAAAATATACTAGTCATTCCCACTGAAGAAATCTGTTTGTAAACTGCAGCATGATCAAATTCCTGGGGCTAGTGCAAACTTTCAGCCTTCAGATGTCTGATCCTTGTGAATCGAACTCTTTAGGGAGTATAGTGCCTGCAGGCTTGTGGACACTTTTCATATCCATCTTATATTGAGCCCTGCCTCTTCCTAGCTGGAGACCTTCACACCATAAACCTAGCCAGGGCTTAACTTTCAGGAAACAACTTTTCCACTTAACCACAGTGTACTCTTTTCTTGCAGATGGTGCAGAGCCTGACTCGAGTAAGCTCCTGGGCGTCCCCCTCACTGAGGATCCCCAGCAAAGACTCCGGTGGCAGGCCCATCTGGAGTTCACACACAACCATGATGTGGGGGACCTGACGTGGGACAAAATTGATGTGTCGTTGCCACACTCCGAAAAACTGCGCTCGCTCATCCTGGCTGGCATACCACACAGCATGAGGCCACAGGTATTTCCTTTGTGCATGATGGGAGGCTTCTGGTACTCACCTTTTACACACAGCAAGACAGTGTGCTCTTCGCTCTAATGACATGAGACTACAGGTACTTGCCTCAAGTTCAGAATGGTTTGTTTGGTGTATACCACTGTCTATCATGAGAACAGAGGTCCTGGTACATTAGGCATGGCATAAGTGAACACGTTATTTTTCCCAACTCACTCAACTCTGAGGCTACAGAGTCTTACCTCCACACAAACTTGAAGACCTATTTACATGTAAATACATTCGGTTGAATGCTTTGAACGGCTGTTTCCTCACCTTGTGAATAAACTTAGAAACTCAAAGAGCAGTGCTCCTGAACACTGGTGGGTGGTTCTGTGCATCTCCACACCAATGTTGTTCTGCGCTGGAAGTAATGAAGGGAGCGGCATACAAACCCCACCTGCGTTCACTGACATCCGTTCCTTTCCTACTATGCCTTCAGACGCAGATCCAGAGTCTGCTCCTCTTTTCTTCTTTCATTGAACAGAATAACTTCTTTCAGAATGTTCCAGTGTGTAAAGGAAAGTGTGAGCCCCAAAGACTACAGGGTTTAAAACTTGTAATGACTGTTGCAAACTGATGTCTGTGACAGATCCCCATGAGGTGTTCTTCTGAGGTTTGGTTTCCATGCTTGATTCCAAGGCTTATGACAACTGTGCCCACATGAACCCAAAGGCCATCCATGAATGTGAAGCCAAGCTAAATGTGGCAAAAGACTGCAAGGCTCCATGCAGGTCATGCTTTGGGTTGAAGTCGAGAGGGTGCACCAATTCGGAATTCTTTCTCTGTGTAGGTTTCACTGTCAAAGTCTGTAGGTAAGTCCAAAAAGAAACCAAAGAAGTCCAAGTGAGACGTGACCCCTTCCTATCACTCTTTATCTCCTGAGAAGGCAGCAAGAGTGTCTCCATGCCTCCAGGTTTTGCTCCCATTCCAATGAGGAGCCGATTCCAACTCTCTACCTCATGCACCCCGAAATCCCAGGTTCGTCAGTGATGTTGAAGACTTTATAGAGGACATGCTGCTTGTGTTCCCTCTAGTGTGCTTTTGGACCTCAAGGATCTTCAGGTGCCTCTAGTCATGTTACCACCAGCCAATCCTGCCTCGGCACCATCCGTGCCTTTCAAACCTCTTTGGGTTCCACAGTGGTGTCAGTGCCAACTTTGAGTTCTACTCAGAAATCTGTACTAGCCCTTTGAAAGTCAACACGTATGCCGATGGCAGTGGAGGAGGATCCACATCTATCCCGTTCTTGACTCCAAGACAAATTTATCTAGACCTTAACCAAGGCTGCACCTAGATCCTGATGGGGTGCAGCCAATATTTAATCCCTCTGATTCCCACACTGTACCACTGCCATTACTTTGCAGTCATGCACAGACAGTGCATCAACTATTTAGTTGAGAATTCTATCAGTGCAAACCCTATACAGATGACAGTTGGGAAGATGGGGATGAGGTTGCCCCACCCTATGATGGTGATTATTGCTACATGGACTTACAGATGCCAGTGGGTTGGACATATCACCCAATACTAAATTGGTGTTCTCCCTGGACCAGCTACAGAAGAAAGCACATCTTTTGTAACTGTTATTAGAACATCTGCCAAAATCCTTGACCTTCACCTCTCTACTATGCAGGTTAAAACCAGTGTGCTTCGTGAGGTTCTTCAGCCTGACCAGTCACCTACAGAACCTCTTCCTTTTAATAAGGCCTTCACTGCTGCACTCATAGGAACGTGGGCAAAGCTATGTTCTAGACCTCCAGTAAATTGATAGGTCGCTCGTTGCCAAGGACCATCTCCAGGCGAACCTGAAATTTCAACCCAGCATCCAACAAACACCTTTCCAACAACTTCTTTTTATATAGTTCAATCAGATCGAAACATTGCACAAAAGACCGTTCTAATCGGCTTGTCTAGCCTTGAGATTGGCCACACCAGCTGCCTCCTTAGTTAATCACACACTCTGGGACATGGTGAGATCTTAGCAGCAGTTCTAGAAAACGTATGAGTTTCCTTGGCTTAAACCATCCTGGATGCAAGGGTGCAACCAAATTTGTTATCTGCTCCGATCTGGACACTACTAATTGCCTGAGAATGGCTACTGGGATAAGCGTGGTGTTGAGGCATCACACATGGATGAGATGCCACAGGCTTCTCCAGAGACCTCTAGGTGCCCCTAATGGACATGCTGTTCGATGGCTCTCTCCAGCCCTGCTCGGCCAGAAGGTGGAATTGACCCTGGAGTGTTTTATGGTTTTATATCTTCATATTGGTTTTGTAAAGAAAAAATGAGCCACTACCTACATTCATTGGCCGGTGGGGTGATACCACAGTAGATGGAGCTAAAGAGGGACAGCGTAGGAAACAGTTGAGAAAAAAAGAAGCAGAGAGAAAACCTTGACATCCAACAATAGAAGCAAGTGGTCAGGGGAGTGCAGTGTTCCCCCTCTGCGATCTAAACCTGACCCAGTGGGTTGTGGCGTTCAGTCACCGGAGGAACCCCAGTCGAAGAATATGCTGCTCTGGCATGTAAGTACAGTGAATTCAGCTCCAGAAATCCTTTAGTGGAACCCCATATCTTAATAAAGCGGGGGAGTGTGTGCGATTTGCTTGCTGTTAGTTTCTCGATGCCCACCACTTCCCACAGCCTATGTAGCCAGTCCAGTCTGGTATGGAGCCATTCAGTCTCCCACTTAGAGAGCAGCACCTGCTTGGCAGCTCCCAAAGCCAGGGTAATTCCCCTCCCAGGTACGACCTGAGAGAATAAGTTAAGATGTCCAGGAGCCCCTGTTATACGTAGCCCGGAAACCTGGGTATGTTTGTTTTTACAGTTCAGACAGTGCCACAACACATGCAAGAGAGTCACTTCTCGGCCGCAGCAGAACCATCATTGTGCGAACCATCCCAAGGCTTCCAACGAGCCACCCTAATGGAGTATAGTACCAGTAGTGTGCTATTTGAGGAACATTTGTTTCCCAGCAGTGCTGCAGGAGGAGGCCCTGGCTCTGTGTACAATGCCAGGCAAAGTCCATCATCCCATCAACATCAAAGAGCTCTCCAATTCTCTTGCAGTTGGCTTCCTGCCATTTGATGTACCCATCACCCTTCCTGGCCTGGAGGAATTCCGGATGGCCTATAAAAGGAGCCAGAGGGGACGTGTGGTTAGAAATACGTCGGGCTCTTGTGCTTTGTCCCACATACTCCGCATGGCCCTAAGGACCGGTGAGATGTGGACTCCAGCTGGTCGGTGCTGTTTAGGTAGTCAGGGCACCTTCTAGATGTGGATGCCTGCGACTGCTCGATCACGGTAGCACCAGTATTTCTCCAAGGCAAACCTTTACCATTCAACCATATAACACAGCTGGGCTGCTTGATAATATCTCTCCAGGTGTGGAACTCCCAGGCCCCCGTCTTCCTGTTTCAAGTATTGTTGAGAACGAGCCTTTCGGGCTCTATTCCCTCCCCAGATAAAGTCAACCATGAGGTGTTGTAATTTGACCAAAACCAGTAGAGGAGGCTGCAGCGGGAGGGTCTGCATCACATGCAAGATGCAGGGGCTTAAGGTCTCCCAAGCCACAATAGCCTAAGTTTTTTCCAGGCCGCGAGTTCCATCTGGGTGTTAGCCAGGAGGGTGGAGTAGTTATCCCGAGATGTTCGTTCAGTCGTGGGAAAAACCTGTAAGCCCTGATAGGCCACCCCATTCGGTGCCCAGGTGAATTGGAAACCCAGTTGCCAGGAGTGTCTGTTTGGCCCTAGGGATAGTCCAGCTGAGACTAAAATCCTCTGTCTCCCGCAGAAGGGGAGGCAAGGAGGTAGGTGCCTAAGTGATGAAGAGCACGACGTCGGCATAAAAGGAGATCCATGTTCCCTGTCACCCATGCTGATTCTGGTATACGAGCCGTGATGGTGAATATACTCTTGAAAGGGCTCCATATATAGAGCAAAGGGGCACCCCTGACGGTTACTCCTCAATATCTTAAAGGGGCAGGAGGTGACACTGTTCACCCTGACCCGTACCTCCGTCTCATTATAGGTACAGCTCACTCAGCCCATTAACCTCGCACCCAGGCCAAATCTAGCCAGGGCGAGCTGTAAATTGGGTCAGTGGACCCGGTCAAAAGCCTTCTCGGCGTCAACCGTTAGGAGCAAGGCTGGCATCTGTGAGCACTGGACCTTGTTGAGGAGGTGGCACTATCGCCTGGTCCCATCGCTGCAGCTCCGTAATGAAGCCAGATTGGTCAGGGTCTATGAAGCCCTGCATGTAGGGCGCCAGGCGGGCAGCCAGGATGCTAGTAAAAATTTTAATTCAACATTTAGGAGGGAGATGGGGCGGTAGGAGGCATACCTCGCCGGGTCCTTACCCAGCTTCAGTATGACCACAAAAGCAGCCATGTGCTTGGAAGGGGCAAGAACGCCAGAGTCGCTAAACGAATTAAAGAAATGCGTAAGCAGTGGAACAAGACTGGGCACAAACATTTTATAGAAGTCGGAAGAGAAACCTTACTCGCTGGGCGATTTGCCCATAGGGAGCCCTTGGATGGCTTGCATCACCTCTTCAGGTTGGATGTCTGTCTAATTTGCCTCCCTCTGGTCCAGGCAGAGAGGTCACTTGGCCCGCTCTACTTAGGCCGCCTCCGCTTCCTCACTAAAGGAGTAGGCGAAGTACAGATTCTCCTACGATGAGGTCATCCGTCCGCAGTTTCTCTCTCTGGGGTCCCTCGATCTCCGCATTCGGGCGCACTGCTGTCTGGGCTCGACGTTGGTGTACCAAGAGGATCCCAGCTCTGTTCCCCCGCCCCCCCCCCCCCCCCTTCACCCCTCCTTTGTTATCGAGATGCTTGGTACGCAAGAGTGAGTACTCTGCATGGTCAAAGTCCAGTTCTTTCAGTTGTTTTCACGCATTGTGAGCTGGCGTCTAGATTGAAAAGAGCCCATGTGCTGATGTACCCCCTCTAATTTCTTGATCCGTGGCTCCAGTTGCTCCTGTTTAACCCTCCTATCTTTATCCAGCCTAGCCACTGTCACAATGAACTGTTCCCGAATCACTGTTTTTAAAGTGTCCAACAACAGGGTGGCAGGGGAAAGGCCATCGTCATTGGAGTCCAAGTAGGTCTGTATGGACGTCTGTACCTCCTTTATGTTTGTGTCATGTGTATTCCCTGGCATTTGGGTTACGTTGACGCTATATGTCTGCTAGGTCCACCTCAGTCAGCCACTGTCTCATGGAGTCAGAAATTGCAACGGCATGCCCCACCCTTTGTATGGACCTGTCCAGCTGAGGGTTGACAACTATGGTAAAGTCACCCCCCCACTAGTAGGTCTTCATCTGGAGATACTAAAACACTGCTTTGGGCAGCCTTGAGGAACGCTTCCTGCTGGTTGTTTGGGCTGTATATAGATGCAAGCATATATTTATGACCCCCAATCACCACCTGCAGGGCAAACAGTCTCCTGGGCACTTCCACCTGAGTCCCCAACCCCCTTTCGGAGAAGCTTGTTGCAAATAGAATTGCCACCTTCTCGGGCATGGATGAAAAATACTGGCGGTCAAAATATTGGTACCGAAGGCTTTTCAAGTCTGTTGGCAGTAAGTGCGTCTCTTGTAGCATGCAAATATCACACTGGTCATCCCTAAGGAGGGTAAGAAGTGCACACTGTTTCACTGGTCCACTAAAGCCCTGCACATTGAGGCTCAATAGCGAGACCCTAAGTGGAGCCATGGAGGAAGAAGCAAGCAAGCAAGCATGCACGCTTGGCAAGAGGGACCCACTCCCCAAGGAAGGTGGAGATCCAATCCCACAGGCCCCATGCCAGAGAGAGGAGAAGGTAGCTGTTGAGGGGAAGAAAAGAAGACCCAACGCGGTCGTGCCGGGGGAAGGCCTGATCGTGTTGTGTGTCTGGGATGGCACAAGCCCAAAGCGGACTCCCCACAAGAGGCTCAGTCATAAAGTAAGGGGTGCTACGCAAACAAATGATGGATGGAATGCTGAATAAATCATACATTCACCCCCAGTCAAGAGATCCGGGTTAAATCCATTGTTCTGTTGCTCACCATGCACCTCAGTTTAGACCCAGCCATATGCAAATCAGTCTTGACCCTGTGCCTCATGGGAGCAGTCCAGACCGATCTGCCAAGCCAGGTCCTCCCTGGACCAGAAACAAGCATCCTGGGACTGGTTTCTGGGTATTACCCTTCATCAGCCAGGCTAGCTTGAATCTAGTGGCACAGTGAGCAAGGGACCCACGTCTGGACATACCCATCCCAATTGTTTTTTTTGCATATACAGTAAGGGGTGGCAAAGCCGGCCGAAGGGAGGTGGGCCCACAGCCACCCCAGTGTCTCCCCCCACCAGAACTTTTACAAAGAGTGAGTGCCATACCCCCTGGGACCCTCGTAGTCCCATATTGCCCCCATGCCATATCAGGAGGTGGGTCGCGCCAGAGGTGCGCAACAGATGGAGAAGAATAGAAGAACTAGAGAAGTAGAGTAGCTGTGAAGAAGTTAACAATAGAATAAAAGCCCGAAGGTGGGCTACGATATCACCATAGTGGAACGGTTCAAAGCCAGGCAGCTAGCCATCACCATATCCCAAGGGTAGTAGCATAAGGTGGAGCCCTGCCAGGTGAGCGACAGCTCATGTGGTATCCTGGTGCCTTCAGCTAAACAGCGAGCAGAGATGATGTGCCCTGGGCGACCTGGCGCAGAGGTCATTTCTTCGGCCCCTCCCCACGGTCTACGCAGTCCTACAGCTGCCGAAGGAGTGCCTCCCATTCCCCTTGGCTCTCCACCTCAGAAGGCTGCAAGCGAGCATCATTCCCTGTCCGACGACGCCTTCTTTGTTTCATGTTCTGCTGCGCCGAAGAACCACTGCTCCCCTCAGCATCTAGGTCAAACCCCATCATGGGCTGTGCCTCCTCCATGGACCGCATTGCATATGTCTCCAGGTTCCACACCAAGACCATCCGGAAGGGGTGGCCCTACCAATAGCGAATTCCTTTCTCGCGGAGGAAGGCAGTGGCTTGCTTCATGGCTCTGTGGCATTGGAGGGTGAGGGAGAGCTGTCCTGATAAATGCCAACTTGCAAGCCTTCAAAGGACACAACTGCTGTGTCCCGCGTCGCCGCCATGATGGTTTCCTTCTGCCTGTTGGAGTGTAGGCTGGTGAGCGGCCGACCCGGACCAGCAGCAGGTCATCCAGACGGTGGGAGCGGTCAAGGACGATCTCCTCCCTGGAGTGCTTCAAAGAGAGCCGGGCTATGGCACATTCATTGGGCCTTTCTGCACCAGTCCGGAGATCCCCCAACAGTTTTGCCCTTTTCGGGGATATGTCAGGAGCCTGGTGTATCTACAGCGCAAGGCCCCAACATGCACAACAGTCACACCAACAAGTGATTCAAACTTTGACTCTGGCCTGCATAAATCTATATAATAACTATTACTATTTATTAAAACCAGCCTTCATAAGAAAAACAATCAGAAAGTTCATCCTATGAATAAATAAAAAAATGAGGAGTTCTGAAAACTGCATCTGGCTAACACATTTTCACCAAAAGAGTGAGTCAAACTAAGACTTTGGGATTTTATAGAAATATAACCTGTAGGAGCCTGCAATCCCTTGATAAAAACATGTCTCTTATTTCCTTGTTACAATGTGAAGTGTTGTCATAATGCCTGCTGCAAGAGCCAGCAGTAAAGGTGAAAGGCAGGCCACAGCATCTAATTGCAGTTTAAACAAGAATGGGGATTTTTTTTTTCTTTTTATCTGTTTTACTAAAATTATCAACAGAAAGGAGATGTATATGGCAACATGTTTTTCTGCATTAGCCATTAGGTAAAAGATAGAATCTCTTTACATGTTTTTACACATTCTGAGCTACATCATTTATTAATTTGATTTACATTACTGTTACTAATATCTTTTTAAACAAATTACTCAATGCTTATATTCTTTATGTCTGCAACCATACTATCTCTTTCATATGTAAGGGCAACATACCTAGAATGTAATCTGTTTATATGAACTATAACTGTGTGACCAAGTATATAAGGAATACGTTAACCCCTGCCATACATTTAACCCATTGACTGCAGCGTGAATTCCGCCGCAGTGCGGGTGATTTAATCAGTGGACGGGGTTCGGATGGCCTCTGGCCTTCCTCCGCACACGCCCACCGTCACGTGCACCAAAGGGGGTAAAAGCTGCTGCAATTCCCCTTCGATTTCCATGACTTTCTAAAGGAACTCCATGTTCAGCCTCGTTAATCTAAGTGACTTGCAATATCCTTATAATGTATGGCAGGAGGTCCTTTATCCCATCTATAATATTGGTAGGTAAGTTCAACCGTAATAAGAAATGCAGTCAGAAAGCACCAGTAAATTCTGATCAACATCAATAGATTATTATATCAACAAGCCTGAATATTCTATTCTGCTTAAACCATTAGACAGTATCACCAAAACAGTGCTTCAAAAACTGCCTGTGTTCTTTTATCAATGTATGCTTAGTAAAGTCAGCCTTCATAGGAGCAAGCAAAAAGTTCACCACAGAAATAGATCCAATACTAACAATCTTGGATGCCAAATCCTGAAGACATTTTTTTGCCAAACCAGTATCTCAGACACTGAAGGAGGGACACACATGCGCGCACACTCAGTCTCTCTGTATCTCTCTCTGCCTCCCCCGGCCCCCAAAAGCAAACCCTTTCAAGCTTGGGTGCTGCATAAATTATGCCAAAAATGAATTGGGGAACTCTGTCTAGTTCCCAAGTTTTAGGTGGAGAGCAGCCCCTTTATATGGAGCAGTCTGCAGCACCCGCAACACTCTAAAACGTCTCAACTCAAATGTCTGTTTTTTTGTAGTAGACGTTTTAAGCATAGGCTTAGCATAGTGCCATCCACTCAAAGCTAGAAAAGTGACTTTCTTCTGCCATTTTTGCAGCAAAGGTTTTAAGCATAGAATTAGCTTTTGCCATCCGCGCAGAGCTGAAAAACGACAAACGCCTTGTACTAATCCAGGCACATTATTATAGCATTGGACTGCTAAAATACTTCCATCCAAAACCAACCTGGAATGAATAAAAGCAGTCTCTGACTCATGTTTCATTCTTATTAGAGTTCTTCAGAGAGGCATAGCTTTATCCAGACACAAGGTAGCACCTAGTGCAAGTGAAAGCAATTTCCTTTAAGGTTTAGGGTGCTGTATAAATTATGCAAAAAGGAAGTAGGGAACTCTGGTTAGTTCCCAGGTATTAGGTGGAGTACAACATTCTACAACACCACCAACATTCTAAAACTGCTCACCTCAATTGTCTATTTTTCTAGCAGAGTTTTAAAGCATATTATTACCATAGTGCCATCCACGTTGAGTTAGCAAAGTGACAGTCTTTTGCCATTTTGTCTTTAAGCTTAGGATTAGTTTTGCTCTACCCAAAACTTGGTAACTGCCAAGTTTATTAAATACAACTAAGAATCAGATGCTCACAGGTCTTATCTGTATAAGAAAGTAAGTCAGACAGTACCTTGTGAATTTATCCAGTGCCGAACAAACCCATGTGCATCTCGGGTACCTGGTAGTACACCACATATGTCCTTTCCACTCCCTCATTTGTCATCAAACTATACTTTTGGCCGCCTCTTATGTCCACAAGTAATTGTAAGGTTCCACTACAACCTGTTGGCCTGCACTGCCAGAGAACCCCTTGCTTTAAGGCACCCCTTGCTGCTGCTAAGAACATAAGATGGAACCGGAAGCGGTACTCTCCTTCACTTTACCATTCACCGGTGAGAATTAAGCCCTTATTGTTCCACTATCCCTGTCTGAGTGTGTGGAAGGCTGGTGGAAGTACACTACAGCATCCCTCCCAGCTTCTGTTGAGGAATTGTGATGGCCTCAGGCCTGCATCATCTTCTGATGCGGTTCTCTGCTGGTTTGACCAGGACAGTGTATCCATCCTCCTAAGATTCCTACAGGAACAGATATGCTCCTTCTAGCCATATATAGGTAAGAGAAGCTTGGAAATTAAGTAGATTTCTCCTTGGCCATTACACACCTTGACGCCTTAACCTAAACTGTAATCCCGTGTTCCCTAAAGTCTTTGGATGGATATCATTCTGTTCCTCCTTACATGTGGGAATCCACTCGCATTTCAACTTTTTGAAGATGGATTGAAGGAATACAGCAAATGGAACTACTCACTGCAGACACGCAATGTTATTCTGAGCGCATTGCTGTCTTTGCGGTTCCTCTCCTCCACCCCTTTAGCCTTACTGCCCTTCTACTAAATGTAACTAACTCTTCCTGCCCTTCCACTACCTGTTTATCCAGTACTGCCCCTCAGCCCCGCCTCATTAACCTGTGCTTCTACCGTGTTCACCTTTGCTCTCCCTTGCAGTCGTGTGTTCCTCCACATCTTTAACCCTTGTTGTCCCTCAGCCACACCTCCTCAACTATTACTGTCCCTTTTGTCCCCAGCTATGGATGCGCCTCTCAGGAGCCCTGCAGAAAAAGCGCAACTCCGAAATGTCCTACCGAGACATCGTCAAAAACAGCTCCAACGACGAGACGGTCTCTGCCAAGCAGGTGAGCGGAGAAGAGAGCGCATGTGTGGAACAGCGAGACTCCAGCAAAGGAGACGAGGCCAGTGATTCCTTTGTTTCTTTGCAATATTTATATAGCAAAGACGAAGCCACAGTGGTAGCTAAGTACTTCAGTGCTAGCGTGACATTTACATTAGTGAGAAAACTTAGTTGCAACAATTATGGATGAACAGGGGGGTGGGATATTGAACAGGCAGGAACATTCTTGAAAAAGTGTTCTTTCAGGAGTTTTTTGGAAGTAAAACAAGTCTGGGGCCTGACTCAATGCTTCAAATAGGTTGACCCAGGTGCTTAGTTAGAGAAGCCTGCTGGCCTTGTGTTTGTTATTTTTATTTGTTCATTTCCTTGAGATAGACAAGACTTGCATGTGGCCTCTATGTGGTCTCCACTAATGTGTTGTTTGTTTTTCAAGTAGCCGATAACACCTGGCTGGATAACTTTGTAAGAACATCATCAGAGTTTGAAGTTAATTCTGGCTCCAGTGGGAAGCCTGCAAATCTCTTTCACAGTGGACCGATGCAATCGGACTTCTTTGCTACTATGGCAAGGCTGGCTGCTGCCTGGAGTATACCTTTTAGGATGACACATGAGGAGTTGAGTGGGCTTGATAGGATATTTGTGTGACAGCACCAAAACTTGGAGCACAGCTTTGACGTTATAGGTGGAAATACAGGTTTAGGTATCTGAGGAGATGATGCCGGAAGAAGGTGCTTTTGCAAATTTTGCAATCTGTGTTACCATAGTCCAATTCCGATCAATGGTGAAGCCCAGTGATATGACTTAGGACACCTATGAGAGTCAGATTCCTAGATGACCCAGACTTTCTTCTATTTGTGGACGGGAGGATGGGTATCTTTTGTGTAGAGGGTAAGGGTTCCCACTTTTGCCGGGCTGAGGCTCAGAACAGCCTCTGTAAGAAGTACTGTAGGGATGTCCTGTCTCATGCATTTGACCCTTTTCAGTAGAGTTGGATGTCACCTGTGTATTGGTGGATATAGCTGCACTACCGCCTAATGGCATCAGATCAAATTGCTTATTTAAGAGATTGAGTTTAAAGGGTGATCGGCTGGAACTCACATTTTAAGGAGCAGAGTGAATCACTCTAAGTCCAGCTTCACGAATTGTCATGTAGATAAAAGGACAAAGGCAACTATTTCAGAACTGTCCCATCCGAGCAGAATGGTACTTTGTACTGTATTTTAATTCATTTTGGATATCACTGAGGGGCTTATAGGCAGTCAGGCATTGTCTTTGTCCAGGAATGCAAAATGTAATCTGGCACCTAGAGGTTTACCAATTATTTGCTCTGTCTGAAGCAGAATCTGGATTGAGATGTATTCAGGACCTTGTGATCAAATGCATGGGTTAGGATGTGTTCGGAGTTGAAATCACTTATGTTTTACAATATTTATTTTCTAGAAAATTAAGGTAGGAGACTGAGCAGGAATTCGGTTGTGTTCTAAAGAGTCTAAGTTAGCCTTTTTCAGAAGAGTGAATAGAAATGTATTCCTGTTATTGAGACGCCCTTTCATTTTGAAGAACCGAATCGAGGATTATTAAAATATTACCTGATGGTTGTTATTTCATATTGGTTTTGTTTTTGTATTGGCCATCAATTTCAGTATTCTGGGAATCAAAAATAATAAAAGGGAAAGAACAATCTACAAAATATAGTAAAAAGAAAAAACATTCCAAATGACCACTGTCACCCAACACTATTCTGGCAGCATTGTTTCTGTGTGCGGTGCCTTACTATGCTCTTGTAACTGATGTAACTTTTAACGCAATGATCCTAAATGTAAAGCGCTCTGATACCCTCTTGGGTCAAGTTCACGCTATATAAAACTTTATAAATAAATAAATCAGACCTGAATTTGGAGATGAAGAAAATTATTTTTCCTATAAGTAGCAGTTCATAGTTTTTAGGAGTATCAGAGATGAGTCGGACTTGGTTTAATTAATATATTCAATGATTTGGGGTAATTTGATTAGTGGAGGAATTTATTGAGGCAGTGGTTCAGAGAAAGGATTGTGGATCTGGTATTTAAAAACATAATCATTTGGGGTGTTCCTTTGTGGTATATTGTGAGGCTCTTGACATGTTGTTTTGTATTTCTTTTTAGATAGTTTTGTTGGGTTTTTTTTTAGAAAGAATATGTTGATGGTGTTTGAAGCATTGTCGCTGTGTGTGTGATGATTGATTTTTGTTCAAACCATCTGGGATTGTTTGAAATATTGCTTCGAAGTGGTTTTCTGTAGCACTGGTGTGAGGTTTCAATTTATTTTTTTGTGGATTATGAAGTTCTTTGATTTTTATTTTTTATATTCAGGGCTCACAGTGAGTATAGTATTTGTAGTTTCTCCCAACCTTTTGCAAATTCTCTGTCAGGCATTTTCCTCTTTCGAATACTAAGCAGATGGATCTATTCTTTGATGGTTCTCAAAGAGAGGGATTATGTTTAGGATGATTTGGGGAATATTTTATTGTAGTTGTTTGTCAGATCATGGGTAGTTTTAGAAACAATAGTGGATGTTGAAACCGTTTTCAGTTCTTCCAAGCGTTGGGAAGAAATATTAAAGTAATGAACAGATGAATGCAAAGCATTTGAAGTGTATACAGTCAGGGATTGAAGAGGTAGTGGTGGGGTACAGAAATGAGTGAGATACCATAGACGTCTAGGAGGCTGATGCTGTGGTTATTGAACTAGACTCTTTTAGGCACAAAACACATTTTGTAGAGATTGTGTAAATGTGTGGTACCCTTTACCAGAGCTAACAGCACACTCTTTTTTCTCCTCAGATTGAGAAGGACCTGCTTCGGACCATGCCAAGCAACGCCTGCTTCTCCAACCTGAACAGCATTGGGGTGCCTCGTCTGCGCCGGATCCTAAGGGGCTTGGCGTGGCTGTATCCCGAGATTGGCTACTGCCAGGGCACCGGCATGGTGAGAACTCCCTACTCCAAATTTCCTCTATCATCTCCTAGGCATCGCTGCTTATGTTTACACACAAAGCTATCAGCGGCTGACCATAGGTTCTGCACCTCAATCCCGGTCACATTTAATTTATTGTCCTGTGCATCCTCTTCAGGCACTTGCCGCCGTTTAGTGCCACTGGAAACCAGAGAAATTGATATATGCCAAAAAGGAAGGTGCACCAGAAATGAATTTGACATTGCCACCGTCAGTTCATCATCTCCTTTTATTAATGAAAGTTATTGCACACAATTTAAAAACAGCCATCAGCCAACACGTTTCATTCCGGTCACAGTAGGAACTTCATCAGGGCTTCAAATATTATATAATTTGTTCCTACTTTTTCATGAGAGCCGATGTAACGTTACAAGGATCGCCACCCCAGAATAAGGGTATATAACCAATTCATGTCCCAGCTCGAGATCCGAGTACTAGGAAATCCCACCCTTGGTCGGATTGCCTGTAGTCAAGTATTGATACTTGACTTACTCTGGGGTGACTATCTTGGTGACGTTACATCGGCTCTCATGAAAAAGTGGGAACACACTATTTAATATTTGAAGCCCTGATGAATTTCCTATCCACTATCCAATGAAAACAAGATTCAGTCACTACAAAGATTAAGTTGAATTTGCGCCCTCAAGGAGGAATTCATATTTCATGCAGGATTCACACCAAGAAGGTGACTAAAATAGTGCATTCTAGAGTTATAGGTATTCGAAGGATCAGGACACTATCCTTTGGAGTTAAAACAGTTATGGGTAAAAGATTGCTCAGTCGTGAGCTGCGGCTGAGGTCTGTTTTTCAGTCCTGTGACTCGGGTCTTCAGGGTGATCTCCACTAGATGTCAGCCAATGAGAGATGCTGTACCTGCCCATTGGAAGCATAATGTTTTAGGGAAAAGTGGGATGAACAGAAGGCTCCACCTCAGAAGTTAAAAACTCAGGGGAATGAGTGTTGTGTCAAAAACTGATCGAGTCCTTAGACAGTAAAAGGGAACATATGGGTGTTGGGTATGCCCAGACGTGGGCCCCTTGCTCACTTTGCCACTGGATTCAAGCTAGCCTGGCTGATGAGGGCTGTTAGCCTGAAACCGGTCCCAGGATGCTGCTTTCCGGTCCAGGGAAGATATGGCTTGGCAGTTCGGGCTGGACTGCTCCCATGAGGCACAGGGTCAAGACTGATATGCATATAGCTATTCTGAACTGGGGTGGGCAAGTGAGCTAAAGAACGATGATGGATTCAACCCAGATCTGTGAATGGGGGTGAGTGCCTGAAAAGTTTTGGCGCTCCGTCAATCATCTCCTTGTGTTTGCCGGTGTCAACCACCATATTTCTGGCATGAAGCTCCCGCTTTGACCTGAGGCTTGTCAGTGTGTTCCAAACATGTATTGCCACTTTTCCTGACAAAGAGCTCAATTTACTCAAACCTAGCTTGAGCTTTATATTTTGTGTTCCATATGTGGGGTTTCTAGGATAGTGTTTTATTCATTTAGTTTCCAAGGTATAGGTTACCTTTAACCACCGCAAGGCTGTCTTCATCTTGATCACTCAAGCCGAGTCTCAGCCTTTTGAGTGTTACTTGAATACAGTCACTTTTATGTGGTGGTTTTGATTACCCAACTGATTGCTCCACTGGGAACTGGAGAGCGAGTAAATTCCTTTCCATCACAATGGGATCATCTGCAGATAACCAGAACAGGATTGCTAATCCATCAATCCTTGGACCATCGTTTGAAGCATTTGGGATGATGCCATACAGCTGACATAAAAAGTAGAAAAAACAGTGATGCAAACAGGCACCACTGATGTACTCTTTTGGAGGCATGTTTTTTTTGTCTGCTTTTGTTCCTGTGTGGTCCTCGCCTGTGAGGTACTCCATGTGTCAAGGCTTCTCATGATTTAGAAGAGTATTCTTCAGATGTCCAAACTTTGGAAACCAGATTGAAATTCGGCGTAAATCCAGACAAGTTACAATAAGTGGCATCTGTTTAGCCATCTATATTCATGAATTATATATGGAGGACACATACTTAATCTATTGTAGACCGGCACAGGCGAACCACTTTGTGTGGGATTAAGGAACACTTTCTCTTCCACACAATCATTCATTGAAGCCAATATTAGCTTTGTGGAAACCTTTTAGTCAATATCTATCTGACGGATTGGCTGGTAGAATTTGTTTTTGTTTGTGGGCCCTTTTTGTATAATGGGAGCACAGTGTTGTGAAGATTTAATCCAGGAAAATAGGCGAGGCTGAAATTATCTGACAAACAATGACAAGAACCAGGAACAACAGTTGGCTAGATTTTAAAACCTTTCTTGGAACAATACTCGGTCATTGGTAATGAGACCCTCCCTGTCTTGAGATTTTATAGGACATCCTGTCATTTGAGTAGTGAAAACAGTCATCTTCTTGACAGGCACTGCAATGTTATGAAGGAGGTTAGATTTATCTCCAGCTGGCACTGTGCATGGTCATGTTCATCAAAGATGGTACTCATGTGATTGACCCAAATTATTTACAAACTCTTGCTCTCCATCTTTTCTGTTGTTCTCCAAGTCTTTGGCAATTTAGGGCCAGAATATGAGTTTGTATATTTCTGTGGCAACCAATTCAAGCTGTTGCCTTCTTAAATCCAGGGTCATTTTTTTTCTCCCTAATCAAGGACTTCTAAATTCTTTGGATTATGCTTAATGTACAACAATCCTTCTCCTTTAACGCATCCTGGAACATGAAATCAGGCATGGATGTAATTGTAAATTGTATCATGTTTGATTGCTTTCCTGCACACATTATCCTACATAATGGTTGCATCTGCCTAGAATGTTTTATCCTCTTTTGAGGGCCAGCCAACTTGGGGAAATCTAAACAACCATTGACTTACCACAGCTCTGCTGTCCAAGGCTCCTGCAATGCAGATATTTCATAGTTGGATTTTCAACCAATTCTGCTCACCCGCTTTCATCAGGATACCTGCTCCATTCTACTAGATGATTGTGGTTTTCTTCCATTGAAAATGGTTTACTATTAAGACAGTACCAAAGTATTCAAACTAGAACCACAGCTCTTTGCAGCTGACAGATTGACGGTCAAAGGAAACGTAGTTTAACCTCAAGGCAGCTCCAGGAGTATAGTCTGTTAAATGACAATCTGTTACAGTCTAGATGCAGGTGGAAAAACAGTACTGGTAATGCTGGACCTGTCTGCTGCTTTCAACATGGTCCCGCACTCCAGACTACTTGCCCGTCTAGACAACATTGGCATGAGAGGCACAGCATTGAAATGGCTGAAAGCATTTCTTGAAGAAGGATACCAAGAAGTCTGTATGCCACCTTTTTTGTCAGGTAAAAGTAGTGTTTAACATCTACATGACCCCGTTAGCGGCACTGGCTGAGTCTGTTGGATCCAAGAAGATAATCTCTTGCGCCGATGACACACCGCTTTTGTTTTCCTTTAAGAAAGGTGAGCCTTTTGCACAAAACACAAATAAACCCTGCTTATCAGCTTTATTCCAGTGGATGTATAACAATCAGCGTAAACGCAACACTGATCAGACAGAGATACTTTGCTTCAGGCATAACTTTACTCTCTACCTGCAAGCTCACTGGCCGGACCAAGCATCCCTGCCCAAAGCCCAACCTGAAGCAGTAAAATACATGGGAGTCAAATTTGACAAACGGTTTATTCTGCAAAATTAAATTGACACAGTTGTAGGCAGTTGCTTTGGTCTGATGCATACGGCAAAATTATTCCTGCAGCTCCTCTCCTTGCCTGAGGATTATGGTCATCCTGGCTTTTATTGTATCCAGACTGGACTATGCCAATGCCCTTTATTCCAGTCTTCCACAATATCTGTTAAAGAAATTACAAACTTTCCAAAATGTAGCAGCATACCTAGTCCTCTAGTTACAAAGACAAGCATTGATTTCTTCTCGTTTGAAGGAACTACACTGACTCCCTGTTCAAAAGAAGATCCTGTTCAAGACTCTAGACCTCCTGCATGGAGCTCTGAACCACTCTGGACCTCAATACGTATCTTCCAGGATCTAATGTTATACTCCCCTCAGAAGTCCTCTCTCTTCCCTTGGCCGTCTGTTTAGATTCCAGGGGTAAGGCAGAAAAATCTGGAGGTAGACCCTTCTCCCTTCTGAGCCCCCTAGCCTGGAACAGCTTGCCTGCCAAACGCTGTCAAATCGCAAGCAAGCAGTCTTTCAGAAAAAAAGCAAGACTTTGCTTTACACCCTCTACTTCGACATTCTGTGCTCTTTTACATCCCACTCAGCGCTGGGACATTTCTCGGAGTAGCCGCACACTCTAGAAATCCAGCATTCATTCATTCATTCATTCAAAAGAAGCCAATGTCTTCTCCCAAAACATTCCAGACTCTACACTGAAAACATTTTGTAATCTGCAAAGCATAATTTGAAAATAGCAACTTTACCAAAAAAGTAGTATTTTGAGTGGCAATTGTTCAAGCTGACCTGTCTCTTTCCCAAATCCTAAAATCCTGATGAGGCGAAGGGCCATTATGCACTCTTTCCTTAATTAAATGATGTCTGCTCAGAACTGTTTAATAAACATGCACTTGATGATGGTATAACAAATGTTTCTTACTTGTAATGCTAGTTGTCCAGAATGCCATCTTCTGCAGAGTCTCATGTGACTGTATTTCTTCTGTTTTCAGTTGGGGGTCACAATATCCTGTTTCTGCTTTGAAAGAGAGTCAAAATGGTGCCAGCTAGGAGAGGCATCACTTTACAAACCTTTTGAAATTGTCCGGTTAAACAAAATAATGGCCAATAATGATGTGCAGTAGCGTGTAGAAGTGTTTAGGAAAAGTGTTACAACATTCCCATCCTGACGTTCGGAACTGTTGTGAAAACATACGGTTTATTTTGCACAAAGTTGTAATTGAGTTCACTTACCCTTGCATCCTGTCCCAACCACAAACTCCACTCCCCACCTCATGATTTTCCTTTGCTGAATAGCCATCCACCTGTGGGTTTCTTTCAGTACTAGACAGGATCTTGTCCTGGGTACATAAGTAGGTGCACTCATACCTCAATTTGCACCCCCACTGTTTCCATAACTGTGACCTAGACGCCAATGAAATGCACTCTCCATTCATCAAGTTTGGTCTATGGCACCGAATGCAACCAGACAAAAATGAAAACCTGAGTCTGGATTAGGAATTAATCAGTACCTGCCCATTCATTGCATGGATGTGCTCTCCGCCTCTGTCCATGCCCCTTGGAGGTCAGTCGTAGGGGTACAGTCAAGAAGCACTGCTTTTTCTGTCTTAACTTGCTTTATACACTTCAAGTAAGAGGAACTCCCAGCCTGCGCATAACAATGTACCTTTCCCCCTGCCTTTCCCTTAATGTGATGAAGCCCTCCCAGGTGTGACTCTGCCCTCAGGTTTTACCAACCTATCTCTTGCCCTCCTAGGTAGCCGCCTGCCTCCTGCTCTTCCTGGAGGAGGAAGATGCCTTCTGGATGATGTCTGCCATCATCGAGGACCTTGTGCCTGCCTCTTACTTCAGCACCACTCTGATGGGAGTACAGACCGACCAGCGGGTTCTGCGCCAACTCATTGTTCAGTATCTGCCACGTCTGGACAAGCTGCTACAGGAGCATGACATTGGTGAGTGAAGTTTTGTAAGAAAAACAGGAGTGTGACCCATAAACCAATCGGGATTAGGGTGCTAGGTATAAAGATAAAACAATATCCCAAAAGGTATAAGTATAAGGACAATTTGTATTGTATGCAACAGGCATTACATGAATCAGAGAAAGGAGACACCCATTCAACTAGTTTTAGAAAAAATAATTTTTTTTCAAGTAGTTTTGATATTCAAGCAAATATTACACTTAATTATATACAGCACATAACCAAATACTTGGGGTGACAACCCGAAAAAAACTTGGTGCACAGTATATACAAGTGAGGTGTGGCAACTCAAGTGAAGGCGTGAGCAGCGACGAACGGCGCAAAGTGAAATATTTACAGTGAATAGCTCTGATAGTGACATAAAATCAGTGGCTTTCTATAATACAATTTGTAATTTCAATTGGACTCACAACAGATTGCGCCTATAGTTTGCGCTGGGAGGTCAACGACGTTTCGGTCCTCAACCAATGCGGACCATCTTCAGGACTGGGTTGTCTCGTTACAGCTGCTGAAGGCGAGAGGGTCTCACTCGAGATCGGAGAGCTCCGCCAAGTTGCGTGTAGCCGCCCAGGGACTGAATCACTTGTCCAGCAATTCGGGGCGTCACAGGGCACTCGATGAAAAATTGGATATCTACGGTCAGGGACCTGAATGGTGTGTCCCGGTCAGCGTCTTACAGAGACCGTGGCAACATTAAAGGAATCAACAGCACATGGCCTGAAAGTTGTATAGGGTCCCAGAGAGCGTCGTAGAACGATTGCGGGGGTTAGTTGATTCGGCGGCCAGGGACCAGATTAGTTGAAAGGAACGCGAGCACAATCAATGTAGTCAGGCGCGCCGGCCGAGGGTCCGGGAGTCTGCTAGTAGCGCATGAGTCGCTGGAAGCACAGCGGTAAGGAAGGGCAGCACACTTATGGGCCTATAGGGAAGGGACAGGGCAACATGAAACTTGGTGGCAGGAGGCAGAGAGCAGCTAATAAAGTCCCTAAAGGAGAGTGAGGGTTGTGTTTGCTGGAATGGCTAGTGGGTTTTGGGGAGGGGGGAGGAGATGGACAGAGATGGTGTATCTCTGGGGAAAGTGGGGAGGGAGTGCGTGAGGTATGGTGGACTGATGCAGTGAATCAGAGTGGGCAGAAAGCAGACAGATGACTAACAGAGTTGTGGTTGAGGTGGTGGAGAGGCAGAGGGAAGTGAGGTGACACTGATCTAGTTCGCCACAGCCTGGGAGTTCCTGTGTTACTGTGTGACCCATTCACCTTCTCTTGTGCTAAGAACAGCATTTACCTGTAGGCTATGTGCTCTAATAATCATGGGGTGGAAGTAAGGCCATTCCGCCCCTTTCAGTTCATGACTCCTCGCTGGACTTATATTACCTCTGGCAATTTTGCAACTGGGATTACTGCTTCCCACTCTAAGGTACGATGCAAGAAATGTATCTGAAAGAGACTATTATTTATGGATTCCTTACCTTAGAATTACCCCCAGGCATCAGACTGGATCCGGAGAATTTTTCTTCAGCAGTGCCCCTGCTCGTGGTAGGTGGAGTCGGTCGGCTCAGCGTTCTTCATTGGCGTTGTCATCGCTGGAATGAGGTTGTGGTATCTACTTAGACGCCACCCCTGCACGCTGACGTCAGTTCTAACTATTTCTGCGCTGCCCAGCGCAGATCCGGAAAGAGCAGTAGCCTTAGTCTTTTTTGACTAGAGTTTTTTGACTTCTTGTCGACTTCTTTTTTCGAGTCATTTGGCTCCTGGTGCAAGGGATGTCACATCGACGAACCGGCTTCAAACCTTGTGAGTCCTGTCACAAGTTGATGTCGGTCACGGACCCACAGCTGGTATGCCTCTGGTGCTTGGAGCGTGACCCGAAGTCGACTGCGGGGCCATGAACGCGAAGTGTTTGAGGGACAGTCCCAAAAGCTTCTCGAGGCCCAGCAGTCAGCTCCGCGCCGTTCAAGGAACGAGTCAAGCGGGAGGTTGCGGGACTGGTAGCGGAGTCACCACCATTACTCCACTTTGGGTAAGTCTAAGCACAAGAAGAAGGGGAAAAAGAACAGTCGCTCTTAGCCTTCTTCCTGTCCTTCTGCCCATGCGGGATGCGGAAGGTAATTGTCCGGCTTCGCCCGTGCAGCCTGATGGGTCGGCTCCAAGCTTCCCTCCCTTCCTGGGAGCTGGGGTGACCCCTGCCCAACTTCATAGCTTTTACTAAGCCCTCCACTCCATCTTTGGGCAGTACGGCATACGCTGGTGTGCCTTCGGTGCTGCAGACTTTGCTGGGGGTTCTAGGTCTTCGATGCCTTTGGCTTCGGTGCCGCAGGGTCCCCAGGAATCCAGGCCTGGATCCAGATTGGCACTGGTCGACCTTACAACACCTTCTCCGGTGTTGAATCCATTGAAAACACCTCTGCCCCTTCAGGCGCCTGTTGTGTCGCCAGCTGGCGTCAACGCCCGCCTCCTCTTTGACATGGACACAAAGCCGGACCGGTGTCGACCGACACCGGTACCGGCGCCAACCTTTACTTTTGTACCTCTGTTCTATCCTGGCATTCCTTATTGCCCTGAAAGGCAGCCAGAGGAGGGTGAGGAGGACTGGGAGGGGTCTATTGACCCTCTAGCAGACCAGATGGAAGAGCCGGACTGGAGAGAGGAACTGGGTGAGGCTAGTGGTCTGGATACATCCACAGACCTTGGTATGCTTTTTCCACCTACCGTGGCTACGGAGGAGGGAGCCTCCTACTCTGTGATGTTGCATATGGCAGCTGAGGCCTTGGGCCTTGTGCTACCTATGGTGGCAGTCAGGACTAACCTCCTGACTGAGGTGCTTCAACCAGCAGCAGCCTCTTCAGCGCCCCTGCTGCTGTTCATTAAGGCCCTCACAGACATCCTTCTGGGCCCTGGTCCAAGCTCAGCCCAGGGGCTCCTGTGGATAGAATGATTGCCCGACGACACAGCTCGGCCCTAGGCGACCGAATTTTCTTCTCCCAGAGACTGACCCTCAGGCTGCTTGACCTCCTGCATCCTGCTGGTGGATCATGCCAGGTGGCATATGCAGGCTCTGTAGTGGCACCTGAAGTTACAGTGGGTGCAGCATCAGGAGAATCTGTCCGATGTTGTCCAGATCTCGGCGGGGACTGCACATCAGTTGCACTGGTGGCTCACCAACCAGGCAATAGCAGATCCTTCTCCCTTCCCCAACCTGATTTCACAGTGGTTACAGATGCTTAATTCATGAGATTGAGCGGGCACATGGGAGAGGCGGAGATCAGAGGCCTCTGGTCTTCGGCGGAGTCCGCGCTAGGCATTCCTTCCTTTTGTCAAAGTAAGAGTAGAGCATGTGTTCGCAATCAACACTTCTGCCATGTGGTAGTTCAACAAACAGGGCAGAGTGGGGTCGTGGGCCCTCTGTAAGGATACCCTTTGTCTCTGGAAGTGGCTGGAACATCAGGGCATGTCTCTGGTCGTTCAACACCTGGCGGGTTCCCTGAATGCCAGGGCGGACATACTCAGCCGCTGGTGCTTGATGAATCACGAGTGGCGTCTTCACTCTGAGGTGGTGCAAGGTCTCTTTCAGCTGTGGGGAGAGCCTTGGCTAGATCTATTCGCCACTGAAGAGAACACACAATGTCATCAGGTCTGCACGTTGGAATTTCCAAGGTATCACTCTGTAGGCACCGCTTTTCGTCGCGAGGGGAGTTCTGTCTTCCATACACCGTTCCGCCTATACCACTTCTGCCCAGAGTGCTGAAGAAGATCAAGTGTGACCAGGCCCAAGTAATTCTTGTGACTTCGGACTGGGCACAAAGAGTCTGGTATCCTGAGCTCTTGAACATGGCCATCAATACTCCGATCATACTGCCCCTTCAGGAGGATCTTCTGTCACAGCAGCAGGGGATGGTCCTCCACCCAAACCTGTCCCTCCTCTACCTCCTTGCGTGGAGATTGAGCGCTGACAGTTGACCGTCTTCAACCTTACTCCTGAAGCCTGTAACCCGTCCCTCCACTAGAACAGTATGTGCCTGTAGATGGAACAAATTTATGGCATGTTGCGCACCAAAGGCGGTGGCTCCCCTTTCTGCCCCCCCGTTTGGAGGTTCTCCTCTACCTGCTTTCCTTGGCCCAGCAGGGCTCTGCTGTGGGCACCCTCAAGGGCTATCTTTTGGCTATTTTGGCCTTTCTTCACCTTCCTGATCAGCCTTCTCTTTTCAAGTCTCCTATTGTAAAATATTTCCTTAAGGGCATTGCTCATCCGTTTCCTCCTATTCCTTTCGTAATGCCCCAGTGGGACTTGAACCTTGTTCTGACTTACCTTATGTGCGCTCCCTTCGAGCTGCTACATAACTGTCCTCTCAGACTCTTGACATTAAAGACTGCTGTTCGAGGCATGTGGGCTACTGAATTCATATCTTAGCATAGATCGCCGCCTAGTGTTGGGTCCGGCATGTCGGCTACTGAATTCATATCTCAGCATAGATCGCCGCCTAGTGTTGGATCCGGATGTTTGCACTTTGTTGTCCTGGAAGAGTCTTCGAAGTATCACGAGATAGGTGACTCCTTCCCTGGCCTACAGTGCGCATGGGCATCTTCTTCATCTTCAGATTTTTTTTTTCCGCCATTGGTTTCGGATGCCATTCCTTAACTCCAACTTCGGAACCAAAACTTTTCAACTTTGTAAGGCCAAAAGGCCTTCTACCTCGACGGTATTGTTCTCGTTCGGTAAACCTTTAGTCGATAACACTTTCCATCTCGATCCGGTCGTCGACGCGGGCCGTTGGGCCTTTTTTTTCGACGCCACGTGGGCCTGCTGCGGATGGAAAGGACCCCATTTAAAAGGTGCCCACTATGTCACTCCAAGTTCCCACAGACTGATAAACATACCGTATGCAACAAGTGCCTCTCTCCCGAGCACAACGAGGAAGATTGTCCAGCTTGTGCTCAGTTTTGATCGAAGAAAACTATCCGGAACCGACGGGCCGCTAGATAAGAGATGCAGCGGCAGGCACCGAAGTGGAGAACATTTTCGATGACAAACACGACCTCCCAGAAGCAGCGGACTCCGACCTCGAAATTGTCACCGTAGAAGACCAGTCGGACTCCGATGACCAGATCACACCGGGGCAAACCGTGAGTACCACGCCCCCTACCCCGCTTCCATCTCAAGACAAGTCTCCGGTCGAAGCATCGCCTAAAGGCCTTAGCCGAGATTGACAAACCCAGAGACCCCGCCTTCCGGCTCGGCTCCGAAGACCAAACCCAAGCCTTCTGAGACCCCGGGAACTAGCTACCCTATTCCCAAAAAGGCAGCCGAACCGAAAAAGGTTGTCGAGCTGAAGAAAACCATCAAAACAAAAAAGGTCGTAGATCCCAAGAGAATAGTCGACCCGAAAAAGGCTGTCGACCCGAAAGAGTGTCGACCTCCCAAAAACAGGTCACACTAAAATTCCTGGTGACCCGAAGAAGGCAGCAGAGTCGACGAAAAAACCATTTCCAGATTTAAAAATGAAGTGCAGTCAACCATCCTCAACCAACCAGTTAACCAAGACTTTCTGTTTGGACCTGCAGTAGATACCATCTTGGAAAAGATGAAAAAGGATACTGATACTGCTAAGTCAATGGGCGCACAGTTCCAACAATCCAGAAGTTCCGTTCGTCGCTCCTCCTTTCGAGTTTCAGGTAGAGGCAACACATCACAAACTTCCTCTACTTTCAAGAGTAATACCCAAAACACCTTTTAATAAAGGCTCCAACAGAGGAGGTTATAGAGGCAATAATAACAAGGGCAGAGGACGTGGTGGCAACAACACCAGAGCCTCCACCGCCACCAAACAGTGACTTGTTCACACTCCCTCCAGACCACTCAACACCGGTCGGAGGCAGACTAACACAATTCCTACCAGTCTGGAACGCAATTACCACAGACTGGGGTGAGACAAATTATCCAGTATGGTTATTGCCTGGAACTCACTTCTACTCCACCCAACATACCACCCAAACACGGTCCTATATCCAAGGAACACGTCACGCTGTTACAACAAGAGGTAACATCCATGCTACAAAAGGGTTGCGTTAGAGCCAGTCCCTTTTCAACACCAAGGGACAGGAGTATATTCCCCATACTTCCTTATTCCCAAAAAGGACGAGTCCCTTAGACCAATATTGGACCTCAGACCTCTGGACCAATACATATTCTCAGAGCATTTCCATATGATCACTCTTCAACAAGTACTCCCGTCACTCCAACAAGGCGACTTCCTTGCTACATTAGACCTCAAGGATGCACACTTTCACATTCCTATACATACAGCTCACAGAAAATACCTCCGGTTCACGATAGAAGGTCAACACTATCAATTCAAAGTTCTCCCCTTCGGGGTAACTACAGCACCAAGGGTTTTCACAAAATGCCTAGCAGTAGTAGCAGCACACCTAAGAAGGCAACACATCCATGTGTTCCCCTACCTGCACGATTGGCTCATAAAAGCCAACTCATACGCACAGTGTGCAAGCCACACATCCCAGACAATTCAGATGCTGCACAGTCTGGGTTTTTCCATAAACTACACAAAATCACATCTGCTGCCCTCCCACATACAACAATGTCTGGGAGCAACAATAGACACCTCAGTGGCAAAAGCATATTCAAATCCAGCCAGGATAGCCAACATGCAGTCTCTAATTCAAAGATTTCACCCACAACACTCCTTGCCAGCTCGAGTGTTCATGCAGCTCATAGGCATGATGGCTTCCTGCATATTCTTAATAATAAAAAATAATAATAATCTTTATTTAGATATAAAACAATATCTTTAAAAGTTTTTCCTGCATATTCATTGGCCCTCATGCCAGACTTCAAATGCGTCCATTGCAGGAATGCCTAGCACAGCAGTGGAACCAAGCTCAAGGACAACTAAAAGACCTAGTGTTGGTAGACAGTTGCACTTACAACTCTCTGCAGTGGTGGAACCAACAAAACCTTTCCAAGGGGCGACTGTTCCAAGACCCGGTTCCACAGGTAGTGCTAACAGCGGACGCATCACTGACAGGTTGGGGAGCCCACCTACTTCAATACACAGTCCAAGGGCTCTGGACAGTCAAGCAGAAGACACTGCATATAAACCACTTAGAGTTGCTAGCAGTATTTCTAGCAATGAAAACCTTCAAGAAATACCTGTACATCAAGGCTGTATTGATCTGGATGGACAACATGACAGCCATTTACTACATCCAGAAACAGGGAGGGACACACTCTCTGCAGCTTTCTCACCTAGCACAGAGCATGTGGAGGTGGGCAATTCCAAAAAACATCTTTCTCCTGGCAGAACACCTCCCAGGAATAGACAATCAGATCGCAGATCTACTAAGCAGACACAGCCAACAGATACACAAATGGGAGATTCACCCTCAAGTCCTCCAACCGTTCTTCAAAATGTGGGGGCATCCAGAGATAGATCGGTTTGCCACAAAAGAAAACTCAAAATGCCAGTCCTTTGCCGCCAGGTAACCACACCCGTTGTCACAAGGCAATGCGATATGGATGAACTGGTCGGGCAGATTTGCGTACGCTTTTCCCCCAACCCCACTAATTCCATTAGTGGCACGGAAACTAAAGCAACAGTCCCTCGCAATGATCCTTGTTGCTCCCACATGGGCAAGACAGCCATGGTACACAACACTCCTAGAACTCTCAGTAGTCCCACACCAAAGGCTGCGCCTATCGCCACAGCTGAGAACCGTGGACAAATCAGGCACCCAGATCCCAATCAGATGAACCTAGCGATCTGGCTCCTGAAGTCTTAGAGTTCGAATATCTTAACTTGCCCCCAGACTGTATGAACATTATCAAGGAAGCAAGACTCCCAACTACTAGAGCATGCTACGCAGCTAAATGGAAAATATTTGTAATTTACTGTAATAATAACCAAATCAATCCATTAGATGCCTCCATTCAAAACATAATATGTTACTTATTACATCTTCAAAGATGCAATTTAGCATACTCTTCCATAAGGTTACACCTTGTTGCTATAGCAGCATATCTCCAGAACAGACAACACCTGTCCCTGTTCAAAATACCACCTATCAAAGCTTTTATGGACGGACTTAAAAGAATTATCCCTCAAAGACATCCACCTGCGCCAGTTGGAACTTAAACGTAGAACTTACCAGACTTATGGGGCCACCTTTCGAACCACTCCATTCGTGCGGATTACAATTCCTAACATGGAAAGTGGCATTTTTGGTGGCCATTACCTCCCTCAGGCGAGTGAGCGAGCTACAGGCAGTAACGATTCAAGAACCTTTCATGCAAATACATCACAATAAGGTAGTGCTCCGTACTAACCCTAACTTCATGCCAAAAGTTATATCCACATTTCATCTCAATCAGTCAATAGATTTGCCAGTTTTCTTCCAAAACCCGTAATCAGTGGCTGAAAGGGCTCTACACACACTAGATGTAAAAAGAGCTCTATTATATTACCTTGAAAGAACTAAAGCTTTCAGAAAGACAAAACAACTAATTGTTGCTTTTGCTCCACAGCACAAGGGTAATCCTATTTCAAAATCAGGAATAGCCAGATGGATAGTTAAGTGCATTCAAATATGCTATCAAAAGGTCAAGTGCACTCTAACAGTTCCCCCAAAAGCCCACTCAACGCGCAAAATGGGGGCATCTATGGCTTTCCTGGGAAATATTCCACTAGAAGACATATGTAGAGCAGCTACATGGTCTACCATACACACTTTCACTAAACACTACTGTGTAGACATGCAAGCAAAGCAGCAAGCTGCTGTAGTCCAGGCTGTCCTAAAAACTCTCTTTCAAACTGCTGCAGCTGGTACAGATGACCACCGGTAGTGGAGATACTGCTATACAGTCTATGCTAATATATGAATTCAGCAGCCCACATGCCTGGAACGGAAAATGCTACTTACCAGTATGCATCTGTTCTTGGCATGTAGGGCTGCTGACATTCATATCGCCCACCCTCCTCCCCGGTGCCTGTCACAGCTGCAGTAATTCTTTCTACATACATTTACATGGTCATCTCTTACTTTTCTATACTCCATCTTTGCCACAATAACAAAAAACAATCTGAAGATGGAGAAGATGCCCATGCGCACTGTAGTCCAGGGGAGGAGTCACCTATCTCGTGATACTTCAAAGACTCTTCCAGGACAACAAAGTGCAAACATACGGACCCAACACTAGGCGACGATCTATGCTAAGATATGAATGTCAGCAGCCCTAAATGCCAAGAACAGATGCATACTGGTAAGTAGCATTTTCCTTTCTGGTTGCTATCGCCTCTGCATGCAGGGTAAGTGAGCTTCAGGTTCTGTCTTCTAAGCCTCCTTTCCTTGCTGTTCATCCGGACAAGGTTGTCCTTCGACCTTGACCTTCTTTTCTTCTAAAAGTGGTTACCTCTTTCCACATAGGACAGACCATCACTTTGCCCACCGTCTTCCCGCCCCATGCATCCTTCTAAAGAGGAGGATAGGCTCCACCGTCTGGATCCAAAATGTGCGCTTTCTCTTTATCTGGATCGCACAAAATAAATCTGGGTGGATGATCAGCTCTTTGTTGGCTATGTGGGCTCCAAGAATAGTCGGGCCGTACAAAAACAAACCATCTCTTGATGGGTCGTTCTTAACAATAAAATTTGTTATTCCTTGGCGAAAAAAGAACCTCCAGTAGGGTTGCGCGCCCATTCCACCAGGGCGACGACAGCCACAACTGCCTTGGGACATGGAGTCCCCCTTCATGACATTTGCCAGGTAGCCACATGGGCTTCTTTGCACACGTTCACTAAACATTACTGCCTGCACAGCCAAGTCCGGAGAGACTGCTTTGGTATTGCTGGGGTATCTATTCTAAGGTAAGGAATCCATAACTAATGGTCTCTTTTAGATGAACAAGTTACTTACCTTTGGTAACGATTTATATCCGTAAGAGACGTATATTAGTTATGGATTCCTTACAGCCCCACCTATCCTCCCCATTCTGCGAACTAACTTCTAGGGTAAGGGACTCCCTGTCAGGGCCCTAGTTTTATGCACAAGTGGTCAGTCTTTCATGGTTTTGCGCTTCTGGCGTGGAATGTCGTGTAAAGAACTGACATCAGCATGCAGTGGCGGTGTCTAAGTAGAAACCGCGACGTCATTCCGGCGATCACGATGCCAACGACGAATCCGGAGTCAACCAACGCCACCTACCGACGTGCAAGGGTACTGCTGAAGAAAAATTCTCCTGATCCAGTCTGACACCTGGGGGTAATTCTAAGGTAAGGAATCCATAACTAATGTATGTCTCTTAAAGATATTTTGTTACCAAAGTTAAGTAACTTGTTCTTTATTGATAAAGTACCTTAAAGATATTGCTCTGTGATATTTTTTAATGCAGTAAATGCACACAAGACAAAACATTAAAAGGAACTGCAATTATACCTTTGGTGAGGCTAGAGATCTTTGTTGAAAGGTCTGAAAAGTTCAGAAGCCACCAAAAACAATTGAATATCCCTTTGCTATGGTAAGGTGGGAAAG
The DNA here is from genome assembly GCF_964263255.1 of Lissotriton vulgaris. NCBI lineage: Eukaryota > Metazoa > Chordata > Amphibia > Caudata > Salamandridae > Lissotriton > Lissotriton vulgaris. The sequence continues at coordinate 1,089,213,620 of NC_141685.1, forward strand.
GCTCATTCTTCCTTGCTGAACATCCCAGCTCCTTTCTATTCTCACCAGTGTATGATGATCTAAAGACCTTATTGAGTTGGATCTCCCTCATAAGAAAGAGAAAGAAGTACATTTGTTAATGCTTCCATGAGCCCCTCTGGGGATTACCGTTTTAGGGGACTGCAGAATTATTGCTTATTTATTCAATCACTGAAGGTGGAAGTCATTTGCATGCCTCCCCAATGGCAGCATTATGGCCATACTCATCTTGGTTAGTGTGTAGGGGCTGCATGCTCCTTCCATGTTCTGTGTTTCAATTAACTGTTCTTGGTATAACGGAGTACACACACAGACTCTACATTGCATTCTTTTCCCCTTCATGGCTTGCTCATAAATACCACACAAGTAATTTATTTTTGTCACTTTATTACAAGTTTTGAGTGAGTTTGCATAGACGTGCTTCTCAACGTTTATGCAGCTTCCCTCTCACATTAACAACTCCGTCCAGATGCAAATTGATTTAGAAAATTTCTTACCTTTCCCTCCTGTGACTTTGTGTTTATGCTGTCCTCCACATTTTAGTCGAGTACGCTTTGTTAAACCGCCCCAGCAGCATTCAGGAGGAAAAAACATAGAAAAACTGAATTTTTTTTACACTAAAATTCCCTGTTGGAAATATGCTTGTGCCCCTAGTCCTGTCCTCCCGCATCCCCCTCACAAACACATTTATACATCTCTCTCTGAAATTCTCTTCACTTGTCCTTTCTTGCCACCTTCTGCTTCGGTGCATAGTAATGATAATGATCATGTCTTCTTCCCACCATAGTATAGATAATACTTGTTCTCCTTTTGTTGTCTCCTTCACACCTGCAGAGCTCTCTCTCATCACTTTGCACTGGTTCCTGACAGCCTTCGCCAGTGTGGTGCACATTAAGCTGCTGCTGCGGATCTGGGACCTGTTTTTCTACCAAGGCTCCCTGGTGCTCTTCCAGGCCACACTCGGCATGCTCAAGATGAAGGTGGGTTCCTAATTTCATGATGCCTGTTAGTTTTTTTTTCTCTAGCCTCACCTGGAAGAATCACAGTATGAGGAGTTAGCGATGCCTTGTCCTCGCTTCCTTAATCAGCACTGCCATCGATTAAAAGCAGCTGGAAGATGTCTTATATTTTAATTTCATTTATATAGCATTTTATACCTCATTGTGGAATGTTGAGACGCATTATCGACAGGTAGGCTGCTATACCGCAAGGTAGGCCCTCGTTGGAAGGTTGTTGTTCTTGATAAGAGTCTATGTGGAAAGCGTTTTAGTGTTGTGACCTACTAGATTGTCTAGATTATAAGTCTTGTCAGTCTGCAGAGGTAAGAGCAAGGTCAAAGCGAGAACAGAGATCCACTGGATGGTCTGTACAGCGGACATCCCTATGTTAATACTGCTTTTCTGTGTTTTGTTTTAATTTTGTCAGAGCTGTGGGCGTAATTTGCAGGAATGGACTCTGGTAATATATCCCACCTGTTTTTGACAGATCTCTTCATGCATTGGATATGTCCTCATTGGCATGATTGTCTTGATTTATGTGGATTGATGGTGATTCTTTGACAGTATGTTTGTCCTATGATAAGTCTGGATTGTTATAGTATTTGTGAGCTGGCTTAGGAGTGTTTTTTAGGGCCAGGTTCCACAGTTTTCAAGCCACCCTGATTACAGCCTGCTGTGACAGTTTCTGTGACTTATGAACTTTGTCGTCATCTAGCCTGCATTGATTGCAGTCAGCAAATGTAGAATGCACTTTTAACCACAATTGGACACGTAATTTGGTGGAGCCGAATTCCATAAGAGGATACTGCAGCTCAACTTGTATTCTGGCCCAGGTGTCATTTCTGCGGCTGTATCTCTGTCAAACTGAAGGTCCGTAGAAGCGACAAGGGGAATTGCTTTGCTCCATCTTTTTCAATCAACATTTACTTTTAAACCTTGCTTCATAGTATCGACTCAATAAACATTGTTCTCCCCTCTCTTCACCATAGGAAGAGGAGCTGATTCAGTCAGAAAACTCTGCTTCCATCTTTAATACGCTGTCTGACATCCCGTGCCAGATCGAAGATGCTGACCTGCTGCTGGCGGAGGCCATGAGAGTAGCGGGCTCTCTGACTGAGGTGGCGGTGGACGTGCAGCGACGTAAGCATCTAGCGTACCTCATTGCCGACCAGGGGCAGCTGCTAACCCCAGTGGGCGGTGTGAGCAACTTGTCCAAGGTGAGCTTATGGGTTAGAAAGTAGCTTGGGTAGGATAACCCTTTAACAAACTCCATCTGGAATTGTTTCTCTGGCAACTTCCTAGAGCCAGAACTGGTAGGAGAGGACATAAAACAGCAGATTCAGCACTACTTCCTTAGTAATTTATGCTTTATGGTATTTATTTTCTAAACATTTTGCTCCTTTTTACCATTGTATTAACAATATTTATTACCTTTATTACAGTGTTTTAAAAAAATTAAAACCTTGAAAACACTAATAAATAAAATAAAATATCTTCAAGACGGTGAGTAAAAACAAAAACACACAACCAGTCTTGACTAGTCGGGCATTACTGTGCCATAGTTTATTCCTAACTAGTAATTTAAAGTTGAGATCACTTGTAGGAAAGTGCCTTTTTTTGCATGGTTGACCCCCCCACTTTTTGCCTAATGTTGATGTACTTTCACTGAGTGTGTCCTGGGTTCCTGCCAACAAGGTGCCCTGGACCTATGTTTTTTCCATAAACTGTACAGTTGCAAAATCCAATTGGCAACTCTCTGGCCACATATAAGTCCCTTGTAAAAGGTACCATAGGTACCAAGGGCACCTATTGTGCCACCCATAGACATCCTGTACCTTTACACACACACACTGCCATTGCAGGCTGCCTGTTTTGGTGCAAAACAAAGTAAAGAGTCAACATGGCACACATCCCTGTGTGCCATGCCTACAAACCACTGCCCTGGCATAGGTAAGCCACCCCTCTAGCTGGGAGCACTATACCAGTGGTGAGGGTACAGGTGCATGAGCCCTGTAAACCCCTACAGTGTCTAAGTCAATTCTTAGGCATTGTAAGTGCAGTAATGCCATAAAGAGTATATGGTCTGGGAGTTTGTCATTACGAACTCCACAGTTCCATAATGGCCTTACTGAAAACTGGTAAGTGTGGTATCAGACTTCTCAGCACATTAAACCACACTGATGCCAGTTTGGGAATTAATGAAAAATGCCCTCAGAGGGTATTTTAGAGATGCCCCCTGAAAAACTACCTAATTCTAGTGTCCTGGGTGAGTGGCTGCTAGCCAGCTGCCACCACCAGACATGTTTCTGGACCCTTGGGTCGAGAGCCTGCTGCTCCCGGGGTACTGAAACAAAGCACATCTGGGGCAAGGTGCCAAGCCTCCTCCCCCAGGATGGGCAGGGTCCACGAAGGGAACCTTCAAAGGCCTGCCACCTTTGGGAATTACCCCAGACATTTGCTGCTCCCAGCAACTGGCCTCACTAGTTCTGACCCCCACTTTGGGCAGGAGAATTGGCAGGAAAACCAACAATTTCCAACCCCACCCCTCAGATAGGGGAGGTGAGGTGAAGGACAACTCTCAGTCCTTGCCATCTTGAAGATGGGGGGAACCAGCCAACCAGAGTGCCGCTTAGGGTTCTTTGAGAGTGCATCCTTGACCCTGGGAGAACCCTGGTTCTAACCCCAGAATTTCACCTCTAAAACCTAAGTACTTACCGATAACACTGTGTTCGAGGCATATAAGCTTCAGATTACACACTATGCATTGATGGCCACCTAGTTTTGGGCCCGGATGTTTGAAGTTTGTTTTGTTGTAGAAAAGTCTTTGGGAGTCACGGGATAGGTGACTCCTCCTTAGGATGATAATGCGCATGGGCATTGGCTCGATCCCCAGATTGTTTTTTTCCGCCACCGAGCTCGGATGCGTTTCCAGCGCTCCGTGTTGGAACCGATTTCCTTCGGCGCGCAATCCTCACCAAACTACAAAACTTAGTTTTGACCCCTTTCCAGTCGACGCTATTCTTCAAACATCAAGGATCTCGATTCCGGTCATCGTCGACGGCCTTCGGGCTTACCTAGGCCTCGACTCCAGCTCATGGAAAGGACGCCATTTAAAAAGTGTCCTCAATGTGTCAAAGTTTCCCCACACCGACCTTCATGAGGTGTGTAACCTCTGTCTCTCTCCGTAGCACGAGGGGAAAGACTGTTCAGCTTGTGCCTCTTTCCGCTCCAAAAACACTATCCGGGACCGAAGAGCGAGGAGAACAAGGCTCAAAGATCTTCAGCTCCGATTCCAGACGGCATCTTCGAGGAAGGCGTCAACGTCCCAGAACAGAACGACGTCGACAGCAGCTCCAAAGCAGAAGATTCCAAAGTCGAGGACATCACTCCAGCGCAGCAGGTCGTAAGTAAGACCGTCGACCTCGACCCCTCCTCGACACAGAAGGCCCGGGTCACACCCTCACCCTCCAGCTCCGGTGCACACCGTCAAACTGCTTGTTCTGCCCCACCTAAGAAGCTAACCAAGCCTTCAGGTGACTCGAGCTTGAGTCGACCTTCACACGGTGCCGGCGTACACATACCGGCACTGAAAAAGACAACGGCCCGACATCCAAACCATCGGCACCGAAGCACACTACTACTCCTTCGGCACCGAAACCCAGGCCGGATGCAAGCAAACCTGCTTCGGGTTCCAAAACACCACCGGAACTGAAAAAATCATCGGATCAGAAAAAGTCGTCTGATCCAAAAACCATACCGAAACCGAAAAAACACTCGGAACCGAAAAAAGCTTCGGAGCCAAAAAAGACGGCTGCCTCCCCGGTGAAAGACATTGCCAAGAAACCAAAACAAGCCATCTCGGTGCACAAGACTTCCTCTGCACCAAAAGATCAATCCCCAGCAGTGGATTTACCCTATCCAGACCCCGCTCAAAAGACTCTGGCCAAGGACCCAATCACTGGACACCTAGTTTTGGCTCCAAAAAAGCGACAACTGGACACACCAGCTCCAGCTCTGCATTCAAAGAAGAAGGACATGGCTACCTCTCCCTTAAGACTGCCTTCCCCTTCTCCTTCACCTGTACCATCACCACCACCTCGTACCACAGCATTCTCCAGCATCCCCTATCACACCACACAGGGATGATAGCTCTGATGATATGGGGGTAACATACCTGATCCAACCACGCCCAGACCTGTGGGACAATTATACCACCCCAGATGTCCCAAATGTCCTTCAGGATGACATATACCCCTCAAGGCCTTCCCCTCCAGAATATACTATTGTTTAATGAATTAATTCACAGGGCTGCACATTATCATGGGGTAGACATATATACAGACCTTGTTGAGTAAGACTTCCTGATGGATACATTTGATAATGCACAAAGGTCTTCATCCATTTTACCCATGCTTAAAGGAGTGATCAAGCAGGCCCCTGAAGTCTTCTAAGACCCAGTCAGAACTCGCGTCATTAACCCTCGGATAGAGAAAAAATATAAAGCTGCCCCTTCAGACACAGCATATATTAAAGGCCCAGTACCACTAGACTCACTTGTAGTTTCCAACGCACGCAAGAGAGCTAACTCACAAAATTTCGGGTGAGGCTGCACCACCAGATAAGGAGTCTAAGCTACTTGAAACATCAGGCATAAGAACAGTGTCTCAGCAGCAAACATGCGGCATATCGCCAATACACAGGCACTGCTAGCCAGATATGACAGAGCACATTACGATGAGCTAGAGTCACTGATGAGGCACCTCCCTGACAAGTACAAGGATAGAGCAAACCAGCTCATCCAAGAGGGGAAAAATATCACAAACACCTCTATTAGGTTTGCCCTCGATGCAGCCGACACGGCCTCTAGGGCAGTTAACACCAGCGTTTTGCTACGCAGACACGCCTTGCTATGCATATCAGGGTTCAAACCTGAGGTACAAAGCGCCATTCTTAACCAACCCTTTGACGAACAACACCTATTAGGACCAGAGGTAGATGTATCATTAGAGAAAATGAAAAAAGATAGACACCGCCAAATCTATGGGAGCCTTGCAGGCTCCCAGGCGTTCATTTCGTCGCTCATCCTATCGAGGTGCCACCAGGGGATATACTTCAGACACAGCTTCTACCTCGTACAAAGCCCTTACACAGTCTACCTACAGTAAAGGCTACCAAAGGGGTGGGCACAGGGGTAACAATAACAAAGGCAGAGGCAAAAATAACAACTCACGCTCTGCCTTTACCCCTCCCCAATGACTCCCTTCATCTTCCCCATTCCACTCCTGTCGGGGGATGACTCCAACAGTACCTGCCAGCCTGGGAAAACATCACATCAGACAGGTGGGTGCTCCAAATAATTCAATCAGGTTGTTGTCTGGAACTAACATCTACCCCCCAAACATACCACCCAAGCAGCGCCAATGTCACAGGAACATTTAACATTGCTCAGACAGGAGGTAATATCCCTCCTGCAATAGAAATAGTTCCAGAGCATCAGAAGAACAAAGGAGTACATTCCCTATATTTCCTAATACCAAAGAAGGACGGATCTCGAAGACCCATCCTAGACCTCAGACCTTTGAACATTTACATACAGTCGGATCATTTTCATATGGTCACACTACAACAGGTCCTCTCATTACTGGTATTAAACGACTTCCTTGTCACTCTAGATCTCAAGGACGTCTACTTCCATATTCCCATCCACACAGCACACAGAAAATATCTCAGATTTGTGCTAGACGGACAACACTACCAGTTCAAAGTGCTCCCATTCGGAGTCACAACAGCGCCAAGGGTGTTTACCAAAGGCCAAGCAGCAGTAGCACCACACCTAAGAAGACAGCACATTCACGTCTTCCCATATCTGGACGACTGGCTCATAAAAGCCAGCTCAAACAGACAGTGTGTGCAACACACTCAGGCTACTATTCAACTGCTTCACGAGTTGGGATTCACAGTAAATCACTTCAAATCGCATCTGCAACCCTCGCACATACAACAGTATCTCGGCACTACAATAAACACCCAACTAACACTAGCTTATCCCTCTCCAGCCAGGATAACAAGTGTACAAACTCTCCTAACAAAATTCAAACCACAACACTCGCTACCCGCTCGAGTGTTCATGCAGCTCATAGGAATGATAGCATCTTGCATATCTGTAGTACCTCACGCAAGATTGCAAATGCTTCCACTTCAAGAGTGCCTAGTACGCCAATGGAACCAGGCTCAAGGTCAATTAACAGACCTAGTGTTGGTAGACGGTCGGACTCATCGTTCTCTGCAATGGTGGAACTCCAAAAACATTTCCAAGGGACGACCGTTTCTAGAGCCAGTTCCTCAAATAGTTATGACAGCGGAGGCATCGCTCTACGGCTGGGGAGCCCATCTACTGCATCACACCATGCAAGGCAGGTGGACACCGCAGCAAAAGTTACTCCACATCAATCATTTGGAGTTGCTAGCTGTGTTTCTAGCTCTAAAAGCATTTCAAACTCAAGTGTCAGGCAAGGCTGTCTTAGTCCGCACAGACAATATGACAGCTATGTACTACATAAACAAACAAGAGAGGACACACTCTCTGCAGCTCTCTCAGTTAGCACAGCAGATATGGAGAAAGGCTATACCACTAAAGATCTTCCTCCTAGCCCAACACGTCCCAGGAGTACAAAACACTATCGCACATCTGCTAAGTCGACAAACACAGCAGATCCACGAGTGGGAACTTCACCCGCAAGTTCTTTATCCGTTCTTTAAAATGTGGGGACAACCTCAGATAGACCTCTTTGTAAACCCACGAAAACGCAAAATGCCCAAATTTTGCAGCCAGATCCCCACACCCATTGTTTAAAGGCAATGCAATATGGATGAACTGGTCAAAACTATTTGCGTACGCTTTTCCTCCTCTCCCACTAATTCCGTTAGTGGTGCGCAAACTACAACAACATTCCCTGTACTCATTCTAGTCGCTCCAACTTGGGCCTGACAACCGTGGTACACCACACTGCTGCAAATGTCTGTAGTACCACATCAAAGATTAAATCTATCTCCACGCCTATTAATACAGAACCATGGAGAGATCAGACACCTGGACCCAGCTCAGCTCAACCTAGCGATCTGGCTCCTGAGGTCATAGAGTTTGGTTACCTCAACCTTCCTCCAGAATGCATGAACATCATTAAAGAAGCTAGACATCCCACTACCAGAGCATGTTATGCTTCTAAATGGAAATGCTTTGTCATATACTGTCAAAACAACCAAATAGATCCCCTAGACGTGTCTATCCAACACATCATAGGATATCTATTACACCTTCAAAAGTGTAACCTAGCCTATACGTCTATCAGGCTACACCTTGCTGCCATTGCAGCATACTTACAAAATAGACCACATCTCTCTCTCTTTAGAGTACCAGCTATTAAAGCTTTCATGGAAGGACTCAAAAGAATAATTCCTCCCAGAACGCCACCAGCACCAGTGTGGAACCTGAACATTGTTCTTACAAGTTTAATGGGTCCTCCCTTTGAACCATTACATAAACGTGAATTGAAATTCCTAACTTGGAAAGTAGCTTTCCTGGTAGCAATTACTTCTCTTAGAAGGGTTAGTGAACTACAAGCATTTACCATTCAAGAACCCTTTTTGCAAATGCATCATAACAAAGTGGTTCTTCGTACTAATCCTAAATTCCTTCCTAAAGTCATTTCACCTTTCCATCTAAATCAATCTGTTGAGCTGCCCGTATTCTTCTTGCAGCCTCAAACAGTCGCAGAAAGAGCTCTATACACCTTAGACGTCAAAAGAGCACTGCTGTACTATATTGAAAGGACACAATTGTTTCGTAAAACAAAACAACTTTTTGTGTCTTTTTCACCGCCACATAAAGGCAATCCTATATCAAAATACGGGATCGCCAGATGGATTGTTAACACCTTCGCTGCGGCGGATAATCCGCCGTAGCGCTAAGGGGGCGGTGGGGCCGCGCGACGCGCCCATGCTGGTGACGGAACTCAGCGCCACCGCGGCTGATGACGGAGCGGTTCCGTCATCAGCACGGAAGTGGTTAAATGCATACAAATTTGTTACCAAAAAGCAAAACGCACGTTAACAATTCCTCCAAAAGCCCACTCAACAAGAAAGATAGGGGCTTCAATGGCATTTTTAGGAAACATCCCCTTAGATGACATATGCAGAGCAGCTGTTCTACACTTAAAAGGGGAGAGGGCCAAATAGTTTAAACTCCGATACCCCAGGCCCCCAAGAATAACCAGATTGAATCCACGCAAGGGGTATATAGAGTACATAATTACAACAAAAAGGAAAATCCTCCAATTTGGAAAAACTGCCCTCACTCACATACCGAAGTCTGTGACCTGCTTCATCATAGGGCCTGCTACAAACGCCCTGGTGTAGCCACAACCAGGGCGGAGCATTAGGGAGGGGGAAAAATAATAAATTCCACGTTACAAGACGTACAACACAATTAGTCAATACGTACAACAAATATCATACATGAGTGGTAGATCGTGCAAGTGAACACCTTGTGGATCTGCTATTAGTGCGACGAAAAAAGTGCAGTGAGGATGTGTTTAAAACTGATTAAGGGTGCCAATAGAAAGAAGTACTTTATTAAACCCTATTTTGATACCCTTATCAGGATTACAAATAATGAAAAAGGATGGGAAGATGTCTTATTGGGAAATTGAGGTTCCTCAAGACTTCCCTCCTACCACTGCTAAAGCCAACATGTTTCGACCGCTTCAATTGTGCCCCAAGAGGTCACTTCGGTCTTCCTCAGGACTGTCGCAGTCAAATCCACTTATTTCCCATGACGCATTTCGGTCACTAGAGTAGTTCTCATAAATACCTACTCTTCCGGGTCTTCCAATCATTCAGTAGAGAAAAAGCCCCAAACTCAAGGGTAAAACATTCACGAGTTTATGAGTTACACAAACTCGAACTGGTGTCCGTCAGGGGGGTCTGCCCATGAACACAATCGTTCAGTTCGGCTAGCCCTGCCCAAAGAAATCCTGTACCTTTAGGCACCGCAGCTACATGGCTTACACTGCACACATTCACAAAGCATTATTGTGTAGATGTGCAAACTAAACAACAAGCCACTGTGGGCCAGGCTGTACTAATAACACTGTTTCAAACAACTGCAACAGATACAGGTAGTCGCCGCTAGGTGTGGGTACTGCTATACAATCTATGCATAGTGTGTAATCTGCAGCTCATATGCCTCAAACGGAAAATGCTACTTACCAGTATGCATCTTTTCTTGGCATGTAGAGCTGCAGAGTTACACACGCCCACCCGCCTCCCCGGCTGCCTTTATCTGTTCCAGTATTATCTTAATTAGATACAAATCACATGGACATCACTACCTCTTGTACAGCTCCATCACTTCCCTAATGGCGAAAAACAATCTGGGGATGGAGCCGATGCCCATGCGCAGTATCATCCTAAGGACGAGTCACCTATCCTGTGACTCCCAAAGACTTTTCTACAACAAAACAAACTGCAAAGATCCGGGCCCAACACTAGTTGGCCATCTATGCATAGTGTGTAACTCTGCAGCTCTACATGCCAAAAACAGATGCATACTGGTAAGTAGAATTTTCCTTACTCCCATAGGACTACATTGACTGCTTTTCTGTGAAAAATCTTCTGTGTGGAGTAGGTTTGTATGAAATCTTAAGAAAACTGCAACTTTACAAAACCTAAATTACTTACCTTTTCTCTAGGACAATGTCCGAGTGTGATATCTAGGCATATCACACTGAGTAGAAAAAGTAACTTTAAAAGTAATCTGAAAAGTAAGGTACAAAGTAATCTCAAAAGTAACTGTAAAGTAATTTTGACTGTTGACTTACCTGTAAACAAACCTATTGCATCCAATTGCATTTCATTTGTATTCAACTGCATAATACCTGCAAAGTATTATTTCACTTACCTACACCAGGCCTGGCTTCGTTCTTGAAAATAAAATATAACTAAATAGTATTTTTATACAAACAAATTGGTCTGAGTTCAGTCTCTGAGTGTGTGACATCCTTTCTTGCCCGAGTGTGTACAATAAATGCTTAAGACTGTCCTCTGATAAAGCCTTACTCCTCGCCCACACTACCATAAATAGAGAGTAAGGTATTATCTACTTTTAACTCTGCCTACCTTTCGGGTTCCACTGGACTCTGTGCACGCTGTACCTTACCTTAGTATATACAGAGCTAGCTTCCAACACCACTCAAACTCTTATAGAGGCCTCCCTGCATTTTGTACTGCTGAGATATGTTGCTGATCTACTTAAACAAACCAGGCGTTTAGCTGTGCTACTGCTATAAAAAGTGAAAACTCAAGTGGTGTTGGGGTGCCTTCATGGTTCTCTCTCTAAGCAAAAGTACTGTCTGTGAGATGCAGTTTTCTGTATAGACACCGTTGATACTTACTCCTCACTACAGCACGCCACTTCATTTTGTCGAGATATTTGAAACCTTCTCCACACTTAGCTCCCCATTTCGGAGCATGATACTTAGTGGTGCTCGGGGATTGATTGTGTCTTGAAAATGCACAATGTTTGTTGCTGAGGTGACTTCCTTCACCCACCTCCTTTGTCAGGTGGCCACCCCATTAATAGTTGTATGTTTATCACGGCCATGTCATGACTTACTCTACTCTGTTTTATTTGGCTATACATGGATCTGATTTATTTTACCATGATCGATTTAACTTTCTGTCTTGATGTTGCTCCTGCCACTCTATTTGTTGTGTTACTTTCGCTATTAATAAGAGAAGCTTACAGTTATTGGGGCCATAGTCCTGTTCCTGCTGCCAGTAATCATGCTGCATCAGACAGTTATTGTGCCACTAACCATGCTCCATCAGTTCTTGTGCCATTAATAAAGCCCTGTTATTGTGCTACTCGCCATATCTCATGAACTTGTGTTCCAGTAACCATGTCCAATCAGCTGGTGTGCTAGTAAGCATGCCCGATCAGATGTGCTAATTTCCATGCCCCATCTGCGGGTGTGCCAGTAATCATGCCCTATAAGCTTATGTACCAGGTACCTTGCCCCATCAGATAGTTATGGTGTCAGTAATTGTCCAGATTTTGCACTTCTTATGCTGTGATTTATAATGCCTGTAGCCGCTAATGTGTAAATAATTGAGGCAGACAGCTGCTCATACCCACAGCAGGATGCTTTTTGTGCATTAAGTTTCTGGAAGTACTGTTAAAAGTGCAGTTTGCGTAGTTGAGACAGTTTTTCCCACTTTCAGGTTGCAAGCTTGGTTGTTGTACAAAATGCATCTAAAAGGCCATGCATAATCTGTGTCATAGCCTTGTCATTTATTGTTATACTGCAGTTGTATAATTGTTTTAATTTCCCTCATAACATTTATTTACTTTGTTTTCATTCTGTAGATTGTCAGACGGCAAAGCCAACGTAGAAAATCTGGGATCACCACTCTGCTTTTCGGTAAGAGAGGAAGCTTCCAAGTTGACTCCTAATGCATTCTTGAAAACGGATCCTTGAGGGAGAATGATCTCCATACCCAGGGAGGAGGCTTCTGTTCTAATGTTTTCCACGTAACTGATCTGAAGTGTGTGCTGTACTCTTTTCCTGGATTGGGCCAAAAGAAGACAACTTTCATTGAGTATGCTTCCAGTGCAGTGCATATAGTGGATTGATCTGGCAGAGGTAGCAGCAGGTATACCCTCATGGCTGGCAGTGTTTGAAGTACGTATAGTCCTCGTTGTTGGCAGTGGAAGCAGTGAGTACACTCATTGTTGCTGATGCAGTTAGTAATGAGTATTCCCCTCTGCTTTGACAGTATTAGGAGTGATGGTAACCCTCACAGATTGCAGTGTTAGCAGCTTGTATGCCCCCGGGCTAAAAAATTTCACAGTGGGAATAACCTCTCTGTACTGGCATTAACAAAAAATATACTCCAGTCTAACAATACTTCCTGCCAGAATCCCACCGTGGTCTGAGAAAAGGTATGATATCCCACGCCTGACACTGTTAGCAGGTAGTATTCCTCCATCGCATGCAGTGTTAGCAGCAAGTATGGTCCTCCTGTATGGCAGTATTAGTAGAAAGCATATCCTCAGGTTGCCGCTGCTTAAGTTAGTATACACCTCAGGCTAGTATTTTGCACTCTGTATGCCCCCTCAGGGTTGGACTGCTTTGACAGCACGTATACGATAGAGGTTGTTTTGGGTGAGGGTTGTTGGAAAACTCTACCTTTGAATTTTGCCCAATAGTACAAAACTAATTTCTGTGGTCAGAACAGCTCTGAGCCTATAACTTCTGGCCGTCAAGAGACAAAAGGAAAGTGTGTGTTTGGCTTGTCTGGCCTTTTGATTGAAAAATAACATCCAGTCCTGAGACAAGAAGATTGGCACAGTACTACCTAAACGGAGCACCAAGATTGTACTGGGTCCCCCAGTGAGGCTTTTGCAGAGGACATCTTGGCCTTCCAGTCTGACGACAATTAAATTACCTATCAGGTCCCTCATATGTTCAACACAAGCAAAGTAAACACTATATTTCAGATGACTTCAGGTCTGGAGCAAAATATTTTCTAGATCATCACTAAACCTGAACCTAGCATTAAGGCGGGAAATAGCAAATACCACGACTGCCAAACCGCGCGTTGTCTTTGCAATGCAGGCCGAACAATGAATACATCTGAACCACGCATTCCATTTACAACGCAAGTTGTTACGACATGTGTTAGGTAAATTGTCTACTGTTGCGGGGACTAGAGTTGGAATAGTAAATTCTACTATTCCAAAGTCCAACAACCCCCTAAGGCAAGTCGTTGTAATGACTTGCATTGTAAATGGAATGCGTGGTTCAGACGCATTTGTTGTTCCGCCCGCATTGTTTAGAAATGCATGGAAAAGGAAAGCATGGTTGTGTCATAAAACCATTAAGGCTGCACCGTGGATTTCCTCACTTGGCATTCAGGACCAGCCCTGAAAGGGCCACCCTCACGAGGATACAGACCCACAATTTGCTGAGAACTTTGGTGATCGGCACACAATGGAACAGACAAAACTACAGGATCATCCCTTAAACAAGAAGCTGCTTCAAAAAAAGGCACCACCTCTGTACTCAGTCGGCACAGATCGTGCCCACTGAAGAGGTTTGACCTAAAAAAGACCCTTTGACACTGAAGGTGACTGAGCCTCAAGGCCAGTCTCAACCTAGAGACAAACCTCAGCTTTGAGAAGATCCCAAAAATCTTTCATTCTGAAAAAGACTTCAATGCAAGTAGAGTCTAGCAAACTTTAGCTTTTAAAACTTGCCCACAGAGAGGGTGTCTTGGATGTATCCCTACCACTGCTACTGATAACCCGCCAACAAACCATCTCTACTTTTGATGATATTGGCATGTGAATTTTAAGCAACGCAAGCTTCAAACTGATTACAGGTCAGTTTGTTTATCCATATTAGCCTATGTTGACCTTGTTAGCAGAGTGAATACACCCTCCTGTCTGGCAATATTAGTCATGAGTATACATACCGCTAATGCTAGCAGTGTTACCATCCGGTATACTCTCTAGCCTGGCAGTGTTGGCTGTAGAGTATCTCTCACCTGGCAGAGTTGGCTATGAAGTGCTCAGGATATCTATGTGTTGAAGCTGGTAGTGTTGGCAATAGCTGTAGGCTCCATGTTGCTGTAGTGTATGTACATCATCAGGATGCAGTGTGCTGAGCATATTTTTACCCCATCTTTTTCAATAGGTGAAGACGACGTGGAGTCTTTAAAGTGCAAAAATATCAAACAGACTGAGCTGGTGGCGGACCTAAGAGATGCCATCCTACAGGTGGCACGGCATTTCCAGTGTGTAGATCCCAAGAACTGCAATATTGTGAGTATGCTAAAGACCATCTCTCCTCTGATGAACAAGATTGAATTAACAAGGAGAACAATAATGCAAAGTGTGATCATAACGTGTAAAGCCAGCTGAAAAGGATAATTGAACATTTGATTAAGGCTGTGAATCTAAAGATGTGGTTCATCACCCTGGTACAGAGAACAATCATGAAAAACACTAGTGACACAAGCAACAGCTGCTCGAATTCTCGCCATTCACGCTATTCCAGTACTCTTGCTGCAAACCTTTACAGAGAACAGCACATATTTACAGGATATGACATAATGGTATCATTTTGGGAAGTTCAGTGTAATTCCCAAAATTGCACAAATTACACTAGCTTAATTTAAATTTTACCCACGCTTACTGCTAAGTTAAAAGTTCCAGCTTTGCCACAGGGTGACCGACAGACCTGGAAAAGGAAGCTTACGTATGTAAGTATTTCTCTAGATGAGATATCCTCCTGCTACTCATAGCCTTAGAACAACTCGCATCCACCAGACTTGCCTACAGAATACAGTCTTATTTTTAATTTCTGAAGGGTACTTAATCCGGCAGATCCTTTATGCGAACCCTAAGCCCCAACTTGCGCCCTAAGCCTGGAACGACCTCCATCTGCAAATCAGAGCTGTTTCCTCAGCCCTTGAGTTCTGCAGGAAACTGGAGGCTTGGCTCTTCACCAATACCTCCTTATCTAGCGCATGAATACTTTCCCCGGTGAGATTCAGGCTCTTCAATTAGTCACAACATAGCCCTACCCAGATGCCAGATCGAATCCAGATTTTTTTTATTTAGCAGTGTGGAGTCACTGGCTCCAGGGAGCACATCGATGTCGGAACTGGTGTCTCACAAGTTCACTAGAAAAGAGTCAATGGTTCATACATGGTGCGACGTTCGCTTACAACATCAGTTGCTTTTTCTCTGTAGAGATGTCAATTTTTTCGTGGTTTCCTCAATGCTTTTGTATCTTTTTTTCTTTATTTTCTGTGTGATGGATGTTTCTACTCCCATCATTAGGCTTTAAACCTTATGTATCCTTTCACTGACTAATTTCTTTGCTTAACTCGTACTATAACTGCAGTTTGGGTCAAAATCTCACAAAGTTGTGTCATTCGAGCTCTGTCATCATATGCACCCACTAGCTATCCAGGAGAGGGAGGCAATACTAATCATGGCCTTTTTGAAGAGTAAATTGAGGTTACCAACCAAGGCAAAGACCTGTTGCAAGAGGTGTTCTGCTGTAAGGAGACTTAAATTAGCACAGAAGGGAGCCCAAGCACTCCTCTTCCCGTCATGGGAAATCGCAGACGGAATTACAAGAATGGATAGCTTCCTCCTGAGACCTGATCCTGCCTTTCAAGATGGCATATTGGCTGTATTTGCTGCTCCACTCTCTGATGTGTACTTGGCCAGTAAGGTTCCTAAACACATTTCAGCCTCTGGATTCGAAAGCTTCAATTGAAGCGAGCAACTTTGTTCCAGCGTTGGCCTCATTTGATGTTTAAGCCTCTGGCCCCTTTCAAGATGACCCCAAAACCACTTGTAGCATGAAAAGCTAGACAGACCTTAGTCACCATTTTAAATTATTAATAGCATCACCCATAGCTTTAAAAAAAAAAAATATATGGACTTTAAATCTTGTGCTATGCAAATGCAAAACTGACTATTATCTACTTAAAGTGCTGTTGTGTTACACCTCGTGTTATCAGTCTTGATGCCAGTGACTTCACATAGCTGGATTAAAAATGTCTGGATCCTTGGCATTGGTTCACAAAGAAATCTGTGGGAGCTGTGGTTTCAAGTAGAAAGAATGTTACCTAAGGCAATGCATTCTTTAAAATACCCTTACCTTTTTAAAACCATTTTTGCTTAAATTGTTTTTAAATTACTTAATAAAGATGAAAAAAAGAATAGGAAAAAAGATTTTGAAAAAAACTACAAAGTTTGATTATTTATGAATACTAAAAAGAAACTGAAAGCCAAAGACGAGTGCCTTGGTGGGTGAAAGAAAGTGCTGCGGCATCCTGCCGAAGGGTGTGAAGCCTGGAGGAGGGGGCACAGTTATGCATTTAATTTGGAGAATACCTAAACCAAAGGTTTTATGTAAGCTAAAGACAGTAAAAGTCTCAGTTGCAACAAGATTTCCAAAAATCAAGTGAACTAGTGACAGAAGAAAAATGCTATATGTTTAATATACCCCTATTCAGTATTCCACAGTAGCAACAAATGATTATTGAATGAAATAATAAATTAAACAGTCTTCTCACCTAGGGGGAAAAATTGCTCGACCGGTACAAAAAGTCCTCACAAGAGGAGGAGAAAAAATACTGACCGGGAACTATGTAAAAAGAATGAAAATGCTCTGCTCCAAGACATGGGTAAAAGTCCTAGGTTGATGTTTCTAGGTCCTTCTTCTCCAAAAGAACAGAGTTCTGAGCCAGAATAGGCTTAAGTGACCCTAGAAACAAAGCTTAAACCTTAAGCTTTATCTGTGGGTTGTGCAATTTCGAAGTACTATTTTCCTCAATTTGCCATTTTGAAGATATGATTTTAAAAGTTGAAGCAGAATAAAGCAATTTTAGAGAGTAAAGGAAATGCTAAACTGTGTTTTTCAAGGTCTAGTTGGGCAGTGGGGAATTAGTTAAAGGCTAGGAATCTAGGAATGATCTCTTTCAGGAGAAAGAGTACTGGTGCTACTCCAGTGAGTACATTTTAATCGCACTCCTCCAACCTCTCTCAGCAGCCACCATTCTGATGAACCTCTGGCACTAAGTGGTTGTGAGGTGTATAGAAACAGCAGCCATTTAGTCTCTTAACCTACCAGGTCACCATACATGAAGAGTGAACGTCAAGTTTCATATTACTGATGTAGAGCGCTTAATCTATTTTGCTCAATTGTATTATGTGGAGAGTTGCGTCAAGCTTCTCAAGCCACACTCAGTTCTTAAATTGTTTTTCATACTTATGGCCCCTACCTCTCCTGCTCTTTTTAAAGGAACTCACTCCAGACTACACTATGGAAAGCCATCAGAGGGATCACGAAAACTATGTGGCATGTTCTCGAAGGCGCCGGCGACGTGCTAAGGCTCTCCTTGATTTTGAACGACACGACGATGATGAGCTGGGTTTCCGAAAGAATGATATTATAACGGTACTGTATAAACAGATTGTTGCCCTCTTTTAACATAAATACATAAATGTTTGTCTTCTCGCAGTGTGCACGGTTTAAAGAAATATGCCTCATAAAGAACCATGTACCTTGTTAACTGAGGTGTGTTTGTGTGGATGGGTATCTCTTATGTAGCATGAAACAAGCTACAAAACATGCACAATAACAGGAAGTGGATGAGAGGAGACGGAGAGCAGAACAGTAGTGAGGTTAAAGGATGGCAGAGGACAGCTGTGAGGAAGAATGGAAAACTCATGGGCGTAAGAGGGTGGCTAATGAGAACTGCACTCAGCGGGATAGCAGGGAAGGTAACTGTAGATGGCATGGGGCTTCCATTTATAGAAGTGATGGTAAAACCTGACAAGCCAGGCAGATGCTGCTGGAACCAAAAACATATCTAGTGTTTTTTTGTGAATGTTGCAGTTTCCAGGTTGTGGCTCTCTTCAGAGGTGTCTCTTATGATACCCTGCAGAGACAGAATTTGGAGCTCCTTCCCTCCTTGTTGACTTTTATTAAGTACACATAGATTCTCATTTGTGTCCAGGACTTATTCATTTTTCTGGTGTAGTTATTTTCGTTGGCAGGAAGTATCCTGTCTGTCAGTGCAGAGAAAATATCTGTGTCTCTATTTTCTTTGGGTTAAATGATTGGCAGATTCTAACCTCCCTCGATTTGTGATGAGCGTTATTTTGTGTTTCAAACTTCACTGTAGTATTCTACGAGTGTGTAGTCTGCCCAAGTTTTTTCTCTGTGCCGCTGTAGGTCATGTATTGCCTGAGTTGCATCTCGGGTATAAAACCTATTGAATGGCCTCCCCATAAGCCTCCTTCGCACAAGCTATTTCTGCCAGAATAGCCTGTTATGACCACCAATCACAGGCTTCATGTGGGGCCTTAGATAGTCCTTGCTGTGCCTTCTGATAGGCCTTCCCCTTCCAGCGCTGTTTCTCCCATTAGGCAATGTATTACACAGTTTGTGTCTTTAAACTCTTAATACTTTGACTTTTGCCAATGGGCCCAAACCTGACCTGGTTGTTTCTACAAGAATTGTCCTTTGTGTTCCTTTCAGTTGGTTCTGCACTGCCCTAGCCATGCCTCGTGGTTGGTATAGTGTTGAGTAGTTGCGTCTTGCAGTGGGCCAAGTAGTTCCCAAAAACAACAAGTGATGGACCGAATGTGGATCAATGTCACACATTCCCCCAGTCAAAAGATCTGGGCCCAAATCCATCGTTTTTTTGCACTCCACACCACCCTGGGTTAGACAATGGCGATATGCAAATCAGCTCTGACCCTGTTGCCCCATGGGAACAGTCCAGTCCGAACTACAAAAGCCATGTCCTTCCCAGAACGGAATCAAGCATCCGAGGACCGAACCGGTTTCGAGGTAACACCTCTCATCAGCCCGGCTAGCTTGACTCCAAGTGGTGTGGAGTGCCTGGGACCCACGTCTGGGCATCCCCAGCGCACTTAGGGCGGCAATTGCAAAAACAACAAGTGATGGACCGAATGTGGATCAATGTCACACATTCCCCCAGTCAAAAGATCTGGGCCCAAATCCATCGTTTTTTTGCACTCCACACCACCCTGGGTTAGACAATGGCGATATGCAAATCAGCTCTGACCCTGTTGCCCCATGGGAACAGTCCAGTCCGAACTACAAAAGCCATGTCCTTCCCAGAACGGAATCAAGCATCCGAGGACCGGACCGGTTTCGAGGTAACACCTCTCATCAGCCCGGCTAGCTTGACTCCAAGTGGTGTGGAGTGCCTGGGACCCACGTCTGGGCATCCCCAGCGCACTTAGGGCGGCAATTGCAAAAACAACAAGTGATGGACCGAATGTGGATCAATGTCACACATTCCCCCAGTCAAAAGATCTGGGCCCAAATCCATCGTTTTTTTGCACTCCACACCACCCTGGGTTAGACAATGGCGATATGCAAATCAGCTCTGACCCTGTTGCCCCATGGGAACAGTCCAGTCCGAACTACAAAAGCCATGTCCTTCCCAGAACGGAATCAAGCATCCGAGGACCGGACCGGTTTCGAGGTAACACCTCTCATCAGCCCGGCTAGCTTGACTCCAAGTGGTGTGGAGTGCCTGGGACCCACGTCTGGGCATCCCCAGCGCACTTAGGGCGGCAATTGCAAAAACAACAAGTGATGGACCGAATGTGGATCAATGTCACACATTCCCCCAGTCAAAAGATCTGGGCCCAAATCCATCGTTTTTTTGCACTCCACACCACCCTGGGTTAGACAATGGCGATATGCAAATCAGCTCTGACCCTGTTGCCCCATGGGAACAGTCCAGTCCGAACTACAAAAGCCATGTCCTTCCCAGAACGGAATCAAGCATCCGAGGACCGGACCGGTTTCGAGGTAACACCTCTCATCAGCCCGGCTAGCTTGACTCCAAGTGGTGTGGAGTGCCTGGGACCCACGTCTGGGCATCCCCAGCGCACTTAGGGCGGCAATTGCAAAAACAACAAGTGATGGACCGAATGTGGATCAATGTCACACATTCCCCCAGTCAAAAGATCTGGGCCCACATCCATCGTTTTTTTGCACTCCACACCACCCTGGGTTAGACAATGGCGATATGCAAATCAGCTCTGACCCTGTTGCCCCATGGGAACAGTCCAGTCCGAACTACAAAAGCCATGTCCTTCCCAGAACGGAATCAAGCATCCGAGGACCGGACCGGTTTCGAGGTAACACCTCTCATCAGCCCGGCTAGCTTGACTCCAAGTGGTGTGGAGTGCCTGGGACCCACGTCTGGGCATCCCCAGCGCACTTAGGGCGGCAATTGCAAAAACAACAAGTGATGGACCGAATGTGGATCAATGTCACACATTCCCCCAGTCAAAAGATCTGGGCCCAAATCCATCGTTTTTTTGCACTCCACACCACCCTGGGTTAGACAATGGCGATATGCAAATCAGCTCTGACCCTGTTGCCCCATGGGAACAGTCCAGTCCGAACTACAAAAGCCATGTCCTTCCCAGAACGGAATCAAGCATCCGAGGACCGGACCGGTTTCGAGGTAACACCTCTCATCAGCCCGGCTAGCTTGACTCCAAGTGGTGTGGAGTGCCTGGGACCCACGTCTGGGCATCCCCAGCGCACTTAGGGCGGCAATTGCAAAAACAACAAGTGATGGACCGAATGTGGATCAATGTCACACATTCCCCCAGTCAAAAGATCTGGGCCCAAATCCATCGTTTTTTTGCACTCCACACCACCCTGGGTTAGACAATGGCAATGTGCAAATCAGCTCTGGCCCTGTTGCCCCATGGGAACAGTCCAGTCCGAACTACAAAAGCCATGTCCTTCCCAGAACGGAATCAAGCATCCGAGGACCGGACCGGTTTCGAGGTAACACCTCTCATCAGCCCGGCTAGCTTGACTCCAAGTGGTGTGGAGTGCCTGGGACCCACGTCTGGGCATCCCCAGCGCACTTAGGGCGGCAATTGCAAAAACAACAAGTGATGGACCGAATGTGGATCAATGTCACACATTCCCCCAGTCAAAAGATCTGGGCCCAAATCCATCGTTTTTTTGCACTCCACACCACCCTGGGTTAGACAATGGCGATATGCAAATCAGCTCTGACCCTGTTGCCCCATGGGAACAGTCCAGTCCGAACTACAAAAGCCATGTCCTTCCCAGAACGGAATCAAGCATCCGAGGACCGGACCGGTTTCGAGGTAACACCTCTCATCAGCCCGGCTAGCTTGACTCCAAGTGGTGTGGAGTGCCTGGGACCCACGTCTGGGCATCCCCAGCGCACTTAGGGCGGCAATTGCAAAAACAACAAGTTTTTGCAAGTAGTTCCCTGGACATATTTCTTTACAAAGTCCTGTATTGTATTAAAATTGTCTCCAGTCCACCCTTAATTGCTCCAGCCTGTCTACCAGTTGGTCCGGTATTGCCCTTCTAATGAGTCCTACATTGTCCTGGGTCTGTCTTCCAGTGAGCCCTCTGTTATCCCGGTATGTCTGACCTTGTATTGCTCCAGCTTTGTGTGCTCCTCCTTTTAAGTGATTAATTGCCTGGGTTTGTTTTTCCAGTTGGCCCTTTATCCCAGCAGATGTGCATGACCTTTTATTGCCCCATGCCCATCTCTCAGTTGGTCCTGTATTGCCCTATATGTAGATGTGTCCCCCAATCAGGGCCGGCTTTAGCGCTGGTGGCGCCCAGTGCGACAATGTTTCTTGGCACCCCCCCCCCCCCCCCCCCCCCCCCCCCCCCCAATGACCTCCTCCTCCATGAATTCCCTCACCACCACCCTTTAACAATGACCCTCAAGTCTCTAACCACTCTCTCTTACATGCTTTTCTTTTGTTTTTATAGCGCTACTCATACCAGTGTAGTGCGTCAGAGCAGTCTACATCACACACATGTTAGACACAGACAATAAATCACATGTATAAATCAGTGTATCGGAAATGTTATTTATTTATTTTTTAAATAACGTTTTTATTGACATTTATGCAATTGACATACATGGCATTGAGAATACCATCAAACTGCATGACAACATAAAACAACCTGTGGCAACATTTAACAGTAGTGTATACATTGTCAGAGATCTCAGACATGATTTGCAATGTATAAGTGTTCGTAGGGCAAAATTAGTGCAATAATATTATAAATCAAGGTCCGTCGGTGGTTCCTGCTCATGTGGTCGCAAGTACTGCCGCAACGGTTCCCAGATATCTTTGGGCCTGGAGGCGGTGGGAAGTTCTTACGCATATAGTGCTAGAGTGTCACGACAGTACACCATATCTTTTATCCATTGCATACGGGAGGGGCTAGCCTTACTTTACCTGGTCATTGCCATCCTTCTTTTGGCTAGTACTAACGCTGTTTTCACCAGTTTGCCCAGACTTCCCTTCAGGAGTGGCACCAGGCCGAGCAAGCACACATGGGAAGAACAGTTGAGATCACTACATACCATTTCTCGTATTGTGTTTATGACAGCATATCAGTATGCTGCCACCTTCCCGCATTCCAAATGCAGGTGCCAGAAATCCGCACGCGCACCTTTTACATTTTTTTCGTTATCTCTGAGGCCATATTTAAATAACTTGTAGGCTGTATGGTAAACTTGGTGTAAATATTTTAAATGGATGATACGTAAGTTTCCATTAGATGCAAGTTCACTAGTGATCTGGCAACAATACTCCCAGTCTGTTTGTGTGATTTTTGAGTCTAATTTCAAGTTCCACTGTTCCATTCCTCTATTGGGAGTTGAGTGTGTTTCCTCTCTAGCGGCTCTATACAGTTTGGTTACCAGTTTGCGTCATGTGGGACTTCGAAGTAGTACATGCAGAGATTGTAACATAGGAGGTTCAGACGGGAATGTGGGTAATGTGCCTGTAGTGCTTTCTTCAGCCTGTGTATGGTTAGAATGAATATCAGAGGTTGATTTTGCACATAGCATAGGTCTTCAGTCGTCAAAAGTGCACCATAAGGGAAGACATCTTGCATCTTATCAATCCCCTCTAATGCCTAAATTCTCACACGCCAGCTTCGTGTGTGACCGATGCTCCTGCATGATACGCCAAGGGCAGATGTGGGGAGTTTAACGGCAGCGTCACTGCCCTACAACCTAGTGCCTGCCCGGCTGCGACAGTGGCATCAATTGAATTAATTTCTGATTTGGGAGTGCCCTGCATGTGTGTCAGTATAAAGGTCAAAGGGATGGGATGCGCATTGCCATCCTCCACTGCCACATGTGGGATGAAGCCATGATTATTATACCAATAGTGAGCATACTGGGCCGGAGTACACAGATAGTATAGATGCAGGTCAGGTACGTTAAAACTCCCCTTGTTGTATGCTAGTGTCAGGGTCGTCATACTCACTCGAGCCTGTTTACCGCCCCATATCAGCCGGAGTAGCAATAATCGTATTGTTTTAAAAACACGGTGGGCAGTTGTATAGGGATATTGCCAAAGAAATAGAGGAACTTGGGTAGTACAACCATTTAATGAGCTTCATGCGGTCCGGCAGTGATAACGGCATCCATATCCACCTGCTGTTCCAATTGTGTGCAGCCGTGCCATAGTTTTCGCAAATGACTATCTCAGGGTTTGCGAATGAACCCACACCCCAAGGTATTTGACGGGCTCCCCTGACTTTAGCAAGGGAAATTCGAGGTTGTGAGAAGGGGTCACGGTAAGGGGCACCACTACTGATTTGGACCAATTTATGTGGAGCCCTGAGAAGCGTCCAAATCGTATGTATTTTCTTTGGACTGTTTCTATAAAGGTGTGCGGTTCTCTAATGAATAAGAGCATGTAATCTGCATAAAGTGATATGCTCACGGGTGGTGGACGAAACGCAATGCCGTTGCACTATGATGCTGCCGAATAATTCAGGCCAGCGGCTTTAATATTATTGCAAATAGAAGTGGTGACAGCTGGCAGCCCTGTCTAGTCCACAAAAAGGGCCTCACCCACCTCACACCAATTGGTGTGAGGTGGGTGAGGCCCTTTTTGTTGAATATTGATTGAGTGGGGGGCGGCCTATCCCCTGCTTTTCCCTCTAGGGCTCCTTTTGATTGATTATAGCCCTGTCTAGTCCCCCTGCCTATTTGTATAGGATCTGAGGTGATACCTTCTACTCGTATCCGTGCTGTGGGATCAGTATACAGAAGCCGTATCCAGGTGACGAAGATTGTGGGAAGCCCCAATTTTTGGAGTATATGAAAGAGTTATCCCCATTCTATGGAGTCGAAGGCCTTGTCCGCGTCTAGCATCACAACCGCCCCCTTGAGTTCTGATTAAGGACGGGATACATGGCAAATAAGGTCCGCAGAATATGCGAGGTGGATCTTTCAGGGATAAATCCGGATAGATCCGGCAGGACTAAGTTAGGCATTAGGTGTTGAAGTCTGGTCGCTAGGATTTTTGCGAGTATCTTCGCATCCACATTTATGAGCGACAATGGTCTGCACGAGTCGCAACGGGAGGGCGGTTTATCTTTTTTTAGCAAGGTGATAATTAGGGCTTCCCTGATGGTTGAGGGCAAAATGCCCACCTTGTGAGCCTCAGCATACACTTTTAGTAAATAGGGTGTCAGTTCATCTACATATTCCTTATAAAACTCGCAGATGAGCCCGTCAGGACCCGGAGTTTTTTTGTTGGGGAGAGTTTTAATAGCTGTCTGGATGTCTCCTGCAGTTATAGGTTGACCTAGATATTCTCGTTGCCTATCCGAGAGCCACGCAAGGGCAATGTCCGACAAGTTGTCGTCGAGCTCTGCTGCGGGTGTCCTAGTCTGTGATGTGTACAGATCTGCATAGGTGTTTCTAAACTGCGTGACAATGTCTTGGGTAGTGTAATGGTCCAAGCCAACGGAGTCGGTAATTCTGGTAATGGTGTATCTATCTTCCCTGGCTTTCATCTTGCTCGCTAGATTATGTCCCGGCCGACCCCCCTCCCCGTATGCACGGGCAACATGTCTTCTGGTCCGATATTGAATTTCTTTGTCCGCCAGTTCATTATATTCTATTAGCAATTACTTGATTTGTGGGAGAAGTGAGGTGCTAGGGGAACCCTCATAGTCCCTCTCTAATCGGATCAGATTGTTTTCAACTCTTGTCAATTGGCCCTGGATGTCTTTCAATATCCCTGCTGTTGTGCTAATGCTTGTAACCCGAGTCGTGGCTTTGAAGGCGTTCCAGAGGATTGCTACACTATCCACGGACCCCTTGTTCTATTCAAAATAATGGACGATGGCTTCTCGAATCGTGTGTGTGTGTAAAGTGGGTAGAGTAGCGCCTCGGAGCAGACTTGCCAGATGAACTGTCGGCTGATAGCTTGGGGAATGCGTAGTGCCCGCCGAACTGCGTTATGATCGGATAGTGTTCGCGATAGTCCCTCTACTTCTGAGACCCAGTAAGTCGCGTATGTACTTATTATCCAATAGTCTAGTCACGACCAGCTTCTATGTGCGGTTGATATGTATTTTCCCTCTAGTTTATCCCTGCGTCGCAGGCGCCATATATCCGTCAGTCCGAGTTCAGCCATCCCTTCATTAATGGCTCTTGCTGCCTTGGGCGACTGTCACCCCAGCCCACTTGATTTGTCCTTACTGGGGTCCAGGTGAGTGTTGATATCACCCCCCCCCCATATAGCATCTGGCCAGTCCCGCAATATTGATACTATCCTTTCATAAAACTCAGGGTCTTCTACATTTGACCATAAACATTCACTAGGGTTACTAATTCCCCTGCTAACTTGCCATGCGCTATGGCATATCGACCCGCGTCATCCGTGCAGCTTTTGATCAAAGTGAATGAGAGAGAGTTCTTGATAAGCTTGAGCACCCCTCTGGCATATGAGGAATACGAAGAAGCCAGTGTATAACTCACCCAATGTGACCCAATCTGCGCTTCATTGTGGAGTGTCATGTGTGTTTCTTGGATGAAGGCTATTTTCACCTCATGTCGATCTAAGTATACCAGCACCTGGCAAATTGTTTTGGGTGAGTTCAGCCCACCCACATTCCATGTCAGGCAGAAAATATTCTCCCCCTCTAGTTGCAGCATTGAAATGAACATCCAGCACCCATAGTAACATTGTACTTGTACACTTCTGCCCATCATGTAATATTTAATCCGAGTAACTTTTGGCCACATAAACAAACCCTTCAGTCGCCCCCCACCCACTTCAGCAACCCCAGCACGCCAAAGCCATCCCAAACTACCCAAAACAATACCCAAAGGTGGAACAGAGCTGAAAAACAGCTGTGGGGAGCACCCATCGGGGAACGTTGGAGCACAGATATCCTCCCAGATTGCAAGGGAGGTGGACGGAGAGCAATAATTATTGAATTCCCCGCCTACATAGCAGTGTGAGTAGAAGTGAGACAGGCCTTATCCTCCCCAGCCATAATAACGAAAATCTTATCTGTATTTCCAGAGTCCAGATCCTCGGGCCGGAAAGGCAATTGCAGATGAGATGGGGTCTACAGAGCAGGGACACAGTTCAGTTAGAGGAACAAGCTAAACTGCACTACTAGAAATGTTGTCCCAGCCGACCCCAAACAGTTCGTCATTCAGACGTTTCTTGCATGGAGCCATCGTCATGGTCACCCTCTGGGCTGGAGGAGTCCTGATTCCTTCGCTTTAGACCATTGCAGAATTTTGCATTGTGAATATCTTAGATTTTCCGTTAATGTCTATGCAGAGCCGAGCCGGATAGAGCATTGCATAAGTGACTTTTTTGGAAATGAGGAGTTTTTTCGCAGGCTGGTATTCTTTTCTCGCTGCTTGCACTGCAGCAGTGAAATCCGGGTAGAAAGCCAGGGAGTTACCTTCATGAACAATGCTCCCTTTCTCCCTGGCTATTCAGAGGACAGCTTCTCAGTCCCTGTAATTGACCCAACGCGCAAGGATGGGGCGCACCTAGGAATGCCCGGAGGAGGGCGGGCTACTAACAAACGATGTGCTCTTTCCACAATCCACATCCGTGACAGATGCTCTGCCCCAAAAAATTACTATTTTTTGGGGCAGAGCAAAACAGCCAAGGGTAATCATATTAAAGCTACTATTTTAGCGGCACAGAGTAACTCTGGTACTCTTTTTAACGTTTTAAAAAAATTGGCTGGAGCAGCCTCCCAACCAGAACCGCCGATCTGATCTACTCTGCAATGCAATAATATAGCCAATTATTTTAATGAGAAAATTACCAATATTTATTCTCAGTTTAGTAACAATGGAAAGGATTCAGCGCTCCTAAATAACACTTCTCTCCATGGTGAGAAAACTAATAAGATAATCACCAAGGAGAATGTTTTAACAGATTGGCAATCCATAGATATGGTGACTTTTGTAAATATCCTTAATAGCAATAGATCTGGTTCTCCGCAGGACCCTTTTCCTACATCTATTTTAAAGCAGTTGGATCCTTTTATTCTGGACGTAATCAGATCTTTATTAAATGCCTCATTAGTTGAGGTTGCATTTCCAGATGACTGGAAGCATGCTATGGTTGTCCCTCTGCTGAAAAAAGCAGAGGGGGACCCAGAGATTCTATTAAACTTTCGACCAATATCGTTGTTACCTATTTGTTCGAAGGTTTTGGAAAAGCATGTTAATAACCAGCTATCTAAATTTGTTAATGACAATAATCAGTTGCATTTCTCACAGTCTGGCTTTAGGAAAGGACACTCTACGGAGTCAACCTTACTAGGGGTCACTCAGGCCATCCGAAAGGAATTAGATGGAGGGGGCACGGCGGCACTCATTCTCCTAGATTGGAGTGCCGCCTCTGACACCATCTCCCACCAGACGTTGATCCGCGTGTTGGAGGATATAGGAATACAAGGGAATGCCCTGAGATGGCTGGAACAATTTTTGGTACACCGTACTTTCCAAGTCTTCTCTAAAAATAACTCCTCTGCCACTCATAAATCTCTGTATGGGGTACCTCAGGGTTCTATATTGAGCCCTCTTTTATTTAATATTTATGTTACCCCATTAGCTAAGGTTGCGGAAGAAATGGGTCTTGTTATTTATTCCTATGCGGATGACACGCAATTAGTGTTCTCCCTAGCTTCCACAGACACATCTGATTCCTCCCCTCTTCGCACTGGACTTTTGAAAATGGATAATTGGCTCCATGACAATAAATTGAAACTGAATGCTGGAAAAACAGAACTTCTTATTTTTGGCAATCAGAAAAATTTATGGGGCCCTATTCATTGGCCAGTCGAAATGGGCCCGTCCCCGGTTGCGGTCCAATCTGCCCGCAATTTAGGCATAATTATTGACAACAAATTATCAATGTGTGCCCATGTTACAAAAATGGCCGCAACTTGCTTTGCCATCCTTAAATGGTTAAGGAAAATCCTATGGCAACTGCCTGATGGGGCACAACGGACTGTAATGCAGGCCTTAATAGGGTCTCGATTGGACTATGGAAACATCCTCCTCCCAGGAGCCAATAAAGGCACTATTAACCGTCTGCAGATTGTACAGAATGCCGCAGAGAGGGTGCTTCTTCATCTTCCAGGGCGTTCTAGTATATCTGAGCATTTGAAGAAATTGCATTGGCGGAAAATCACCAACAGAGTGAAATTTAAAGCACTCTGTTTTATGTTCAGGATCAGCATGAATGAGGCTCCCTCCTATTTGTGTAGATTGGCTCAGAAATATACACCATCACGCGCTCTTCGATCCATGACACAAGCTAAATTTGTGGTTCCTCGAGTTAAGCGAGCACACATGGGCGGCCGCTCTTTTTCCTATTTGGCTCCCGTCCTATGGAACGCCCTTCCCCTTAATTTGCGGTTGGAATCTAATTACCTCAAATTTCGCAGGGGAGTGAAATCCTGGCTTTTTGATCAGTAGCTCTTCCCTCTTTTTAAGTTTCAGTTCCCATAATTAAATCCAAGGCGCCGAGAAACCCTCTGGGTAGCTGTTGCGCCATATAAATGCACAAAATAAAATAAATACTGTAACAGGGTCTCACTATAGGTTTCTAGACGGCCCGTGTTGGTGGATTCTGGCAGGCCCGTTATCCGTAGATTATTTTGCCTAGATCTAGCTTTTAAGTCCTCGTTTTTAGCCTGTATCACGTTAAGCACTTTTCCATAGCTAGAGTTTTTGTGGACTTTTGCTGAAAGACGTCTTCAGCATCAGATATGCTTGTTTCAGCTTCGCCCAGCCACAAGGCTTGTTTGTCCAGCTTTGTAGACATGTTGTCCATTCTCAAATTTAAGCTGTCTATCTTGCCATCAATAGTCTGAAGGCTGTTCTCCACAGCAAGGAGGGTTTTTTCAATGGCGGACAGATCATCCGATGAGGCGTCAAGTTCCGAGTCAGAGGTGGCCCGCTGCTGCGAGTTCCTGGATTTGCAGGGCTCAAATGTAAGCTGCGGTTGGCAGCGTTCAGTTTTCCCCCATCTTCAGCTCTGCACCTTGACTGAATGCGAGTAGATAGGAGAATGCTGGAGTCAGGGTAGAGTTGGTAGTGCGCCCAACGGGCTTTTTGCGTGTTGCGCCATGAGTCACTATCGTCTGTACGAGAGGCAACCGCGAAGCAGGCTCGTGCCCTCCGTACTACCAATGCCCAGTATCCAAGCACACCTCAACACTAGCTGCTGGCAGGAGTGGGAAAACCTCACGTGTTGAATGCACAGTAGCTGCTAGTGTTATTTAGTCCGACAAGTCCTTCACGCAGTATTAGGATCCAATGTAGTGCAGTTGGAGCCCGGAGGGGTATTTGGTATTTGCAACTCTGTCTCTCATCGCCGACTTGTCCCCCTTGCCCAGGACTCAGTTAGCGGTCCGCCGCTCTGGCCGTCACTGATCTGTAGATGCGCTGTGGGCCACTCGATCACCGTTCAGCATAGAGTAGCTCCTTCTTCTAGGTGCCAGGGGTGCTATACCAATAACTTTATTCAGAGTGAGAACACTTTGTTTGTGAGGCTTGACTGTCACTGTCACCGGAGTTCCGAAAGGGCCAGTGTGTCTCTCGTATTCAAAAGTGCAGTGTGTGCCCTACTGCCTAGATGCACCGCAGCGGCAGCGATAGTCGCGGTCAAGCCTTACTTCATTTGTGAGGCTTGACTGTCACCGGAGTTCCGAAAGGGCCAGTGTGTCTCTCGTATTCAAAAGTGCAGTGTGTGCCCTACTGCCTAAATGCACCGCAGCGGCAGCGATAGTCGCGATGTCGGGGCTCACTGCACCCAGTGCTCCATTCTGGCCGACTCCGCTAGCGAGAGGCTCCAGATGGGCTAATTAGGTTTTCAGGCCGAAACGCGGGCGCCAGCGGCAATACTGACCTCCTTTGCCCTGTCCCATGCCCATGCTCTCAGTTGACGCTCCCCTCGATGGTCACAGAACCTTCAGAGGCGTCCAATCCGTTTTTTATGTCTCACTGACAACTCCAGCGACGTCCCGCACCCCTTGGTTGACTTCCCTTGTGGGGCCTCCCCAGCTCGGAGGCTCAGCAGCTGCGATGTCCAATCAGCGGCGCTTGCCGGGATTTTCATACGCTGTGCACTCACCAGGGGCTGACACCCCCGAGCCAGCCCCATGCGATCTCTTTCCGTCAGAGCCGAAGTCCGCCACAGCGGCCGCGCGCACTTACTGCACCAGTGCCCTGTGCAGCCTAGCCACCATTTTGTGATTGCGGGCCCGTTTCGTGAAACTGTGGTTTTCTCTGCACACAGGAGAGCCAGCGACGAGATTCACTTTGCTCCTGCAGCTGGGGTCATAGCACGATCTTGCATGGTTTTTTTAGAGATCCGGTAGCAGGATCAGCCGGAGTTTTATCGGATTGAGTCTACGCCTGGCGGAGCTGCGCTACAACGCATCTTGCTGTGCGGCCTCTAGCGCCCCGTGTATAGGAAATGTTACATAAGAAAGAGGACTACATGTTATCTTAATCAGATGTCATCCATATTTGTAGGCAGTATAGTTTGTGAATGCTTGATCTGGAGAAGCACAAACTCCGATTTTAAAATGTACCACCATGGTTGGGGGTTGTCTTTGCTAATCTGAATTGACTTCTTCACAAATTGATCCTTTTTGCAGCATTAGGGTAATGAAACCCTGGGGGGCAATCATAACTATCTAGGCAATACTTTGCAGTGTCCACACAGCATATTAACCCTCTGGGCTACTTTATGATCAGTCTAATCTTCCAACAGGCAAAACTCGATCACTCCCCAGCAGGTCCATTAATCACCAGAATTATCTTGACATTTTTATTGTTGCTTAAACATTGCTGGAGGCAAGGAATGCTGCAGCAGGTGCTTTTAAATCCATTATATATTTGACAACACAGCGCCACCAGAAGTCAGCACCTGGTGCAGTGGCACCTATCACACTGCCCTAGAGCCTTCCCTGCACCCAATTGGTCCTGTGCTGCCCTATGTTTACCTCATAGCAAGCCATACATTGTCCTGGGTGTGACGTCTATTTTCAGAGCCTCCTCCTCAGTACTTGAGTTCTGCAAGCAACTGAAAACCTGCCTTTTCCCTTAGGCGCAGTACAGACACAGCCCATGTAGCACCTGCCTATTATTACCAGGATACCCTTCCGATTGAATTGAGCACTGTACAAATAAACATAACATAACCTATAACATAACATTCTGTATTGCCCAAGATGTCTCTTGTATTATCCTAAGGGCCTCTTGTAGTAGAACCTACATTGCTGTAGTTATGTTTCTTTATTGTTTGTTGTCCTCGGTGTTTTGCGTGTTGCCATCCGGTGGCAGTTCCTCCTCCTATCTTTCCCCCAAAGCCTGGACCTGCCTGACCTCCGACATCAGAGCCTTCTCCTCAGTACTAGAGTTCTGCAAGCAACTGAAGACCTGGGTTTTCCATTAGGTGCGACACCGACACAGCCCGCGTGGCACCTGCTTGTTATTGGCAGGTTGCCCTTCCGGGTGAGATATGCGCTCTACAATGTGCATTGTCCGAAGCATGTCTTCCAGTAGGTCCTTACTCTAGGAGTTGTTATATTCCCGAGTTAGGCTCATGTAGCGAAGCAGCTTATTTCTTACATTGTTCTATTCTTCAGCTTTGACCTTTTTGCACATATTTGCGTGTGTGACAATGTTGGATTAATTTCCCGGAAACTAAACTGAATTACACATATAACTTTGCGAAATTATTACAATGCTCTGAACATCATGTATAAGGTTTCTTCACGGACTATGTACAAATGTCGTCTCTATCTTCATCCATGGGGCAACAAGGCTATCTACATATCCATAACAGCACTAATCTACACGCACATCACAAGGCTGCTTTCTATTATAAAAGCCAAGCATCCCGTAGATTAGGAAAGGAGGTACTTCAGCTGACACCGAGGGTCCTTGCATGCTGAGACTTCACACCCAGCAGTCTGACATCTTTTGAAAGGTGTCCAGTTTGTGACCAAGACTGGGTTCTTCATTATCCCCCATCAGGAAATGGGGTTGGATCGTCCCTTGGGGTGATGCTTCACTCCACACCTACACACTCTCTAGGTACTCTTAGAGTAGCTTTCGCATGGTAAGAGTACTCTCGATTACTGCCTTGTTTTTACATTCCTGCATATTTACATTGTCTTAGCACCATGTTAGAACTATATATACCATTCACGCTTTTGGTGCTTGTAATCCCTTTTATCTGCTTCTATCTATTAATCATTGCATCACATGTATTTTATACAAGAATAACGTTGGTTCAATAAATATATAGAAAGCATCCCACTGTGTATTCTCTGTATACCTCTTTGAGAATAAGTGAGCACAGGTGACTGAGCGAAAGGTTCTGTACTGTTTCTACAATCCCTGAGCGGTCAGGGTTGTCCTGTTCAGTGGTTGCCAGAAACCATTCTCTCCCTGGTAAGGTTAGTGGGGCTTACGGTGGCACTGTGAGTTAGCTGGTCTCTAGGCCAAAATATCCTGTGAGGGTGACCGGAATCAGTCTAGACGCCAAGCCCTAGTTTATGTTGTCCAACAAACGCGCAGATCTTGCAGATTGGTAGGAACTACATGACCGAATGTTTGACTTTTTAGTGCCGTGGGTGTTTTGCGCTTACCAGTACACTCTGTGTTGTCCAGATGCCTCCCTTATTATTCTAGATGCCTCTCTTGGTAGGCCCTACATTGCCTGATGTGTTCCTCTAATTAAGCCATGTATTTCTAAAGAGCATGATATGTCTGTTTCCAGAAGTCATCTTGATTTAGCTCTTCTCACAAATACAGACCATATGCCTGTTTTTCAAATCTACTGCCTAAAGCATCTGAATGTTTTTTTTTTTTTTTTGCGATCTGACAGCGCAACCTTGTTGGAGACCTTTAACAGGTCATATTGGGTCCATCTGTGTTGTTCTTTTTTTAAACAGAACGTGTTTGCCTTTCCCTTCCTGAATATGACATTCAGGGACAGAAAGGAAGGCATATGTTTCTGTAGGTATGCTTTCTTTGGCATAGAGCTTTTCCTGAGAAAAGTGTTGTATTATTAGGGTAAGGTCAGAAGGCAGGAGAATGTGGTGATTTCAAGCAGGAGACAAACCTGGAATGTTTGCCAAACATGAAAAAGCCTGATATAATTAATAGTACAATTATAATAGTATAACCCCCACTACTATGACAAAGGGTCAAATAGATGGGGGATGTTGTATGGGTAACCTCGGTGAGATAAGCAACATGAATGACAAGAAATTGAAGTGAATATCCAAGTGGTTCGTCTCTCCTCCTCTTCCGGATCCCATAAGCAAATTTTCACCATCACTACAAATAATGTTGACAATTCTGTATAGAGCTTATGTTCAGCAATAGGGAGTCTCTGCCCTAACAACATCAGCAATCTAAAATGCATTACAATCAATGTACACCCAGTAGAAGCCCACAGTGTTTATC
Source organism: Lissotriton vulgaris (assembly GCF_964263255.1). Classification (NCBI taxonomy): domain Eukaryota; kingdom Metazoa; phylum Chordata; class Amphibia; order Caudata; family Salamandridae; genus Lissotriton; species Lissotriton vulgaris. The sequence goes on from NC_141685.1 coordinate 1,089,248,074, forward strand.
GCTTAATCTAATAAAGGACAAAGAGATTAATGTAGCACTGGTGCCTGAAACATGGCTGAACAAAGCGTGAAGCCTGCACATTCTTATGTCTTTCCTTAAAAACAATAGCTTTATAAGAGCTGCTAGAACCCATACATAACAAATGTGGTAGGTCGGGGGAGATCTTTAGATCACACTTAACCGTATGCCATTGAGTGGAACATTTGATCATGACACTGTGAGGTGCATAGACGCAAGACAATGATGGCTGCCCCTCAAAATAATTAATAATTTTGGGATGGAATTTCTAGAAACTGCTGTCATAAAAGGTTTATCATTTGGTAAGATAGACATTTAAATGGCCCAGAAATGTGGAAAAGCCTTGCAGGTATGGGCTCTTATAACTTGCGTATAACTTGACCCATCAGAAAGGACGTATTTTTGATTGAGTGACAAGCTTCAACTTAGACAATGGTACGTTTTGTTTTAAAATATTTTATATAAACGTTTTCAGAAACAAAAGCAAAAAGACTTAGATCTGAATAACAATGAGGGAGCCAAGCACACAACTGGTATGGTCTATTAGAGAAGGGTTACAGAAGGTACGATTCAGTGCAACACCTATTAGACCATGATTTTCAGATTTCTCCCCTGTTGCCTGGACATCAGTAAACCCCCACCCCCTCCAGCACCTACCCACTCCAACTGCAGAAGCTGAACTACATCTGTGCATCGCTCTAAAATCGTATAGTCCTTATGAAGCAGACCCTGGCTCCAGGTATCCCTCCCAGATACATCTGTGGGCCCATTTGTTACCCCTGCAAGAATAAGAAGTTCTCCATTAGCCCAGTTAATGAAAGAGATGTAGGGCTTTCCATCGTGGGGGGAGCGCCTGGCTTGGCGGACCTCTGCTTAAGCTGTACCAATGGTTTACACTTGGCTTCTAAAGCCAATTGGGACACCTGTATGGTACTAAATACACGCTCCATTGCTAGAATGGCCCAGAGTCGATGATGCCACTGTATGCCCGTGAGGGCCGTGTGGTTTCTTCCAGTGGTGAGCTATAGTGAGTTGTGGTGCTCCTAGGCACTGAAGGCACATATGCCATTTGTCTGTGGACATCTGACCCAAATTGAGAGGTTTCAAACCCAAGAGCATCCCAACTGATGATGCAGGGATTGAGAAAGGGAGGACTTTCAGAAGAGATTTGGAGACCCCCTCCCAGGATGGTCGAATGTTTGGACAGTCCTACCATATGTGTAGTGCATCACCTAGTGCTCAGCACCCTTTCCAATATCTCGGGGAAGTATTGGGGTACATGCAGTGCAATGTGTGGGGCATGTAGTGCCATCGGAACTATAATTTGTGATGTATTTTCCGCCCCAAAGATGGGATAGATGAAGAGTTTATATCTCTTTGTAGCCTATCCTATCTTTTTGGTATCACCTGAATTTCGCAAGAATTTTCTTGTTCAATTTAGGGTTGATGTTTAATAAAGCATTAGGTCGGTAAGAGATGCACTGACCAACATCTGTGTAGGGTTTTGGCATGACTGTTACCACTGCTTCCCCCATCGTTCGGGCTACCGTCCACATGTTGGCACAGTGGTTAAACAGGTTGGTACGCTTCAGGATTAATTGGGGAGAATGCAGTTTGTAGAATTAGACAGTAAGACCGTTCGTCTCTGGGGTCTTGCTAGTTTTAAGGACTTTGATTGCCGACCGTACCGCTTCAGGGGGAATGGGACCCTTGATAAGGTCTCTCTGGGCGGCTGTGAGATCGACCAGTTTGGATCAGCACAACGAAGGCCTCTTTGTCGTTAGGAATTCCCCTATAAAGTTGCTCATAGAAGCTCGAAATTCTTTTACCTTCCTTTCGTCATCTAGAAGCCTGGTCCCAAGCAGTCTACTAGTTCTTTCACATATTCAGTTTCTCTGTTGACCTTTAAGAGCCTGGCCAAGTGAGCCCCCACTTTGTCACCTGCAACATACGTCATTGTTTGATGTGTAGTAGAGAGAGAACTGCTCTATTAGTGCGGTGCATTCGTAGTTGACCTCTAGCTATTGTGAGAGCCTGCATGACGCGAAGTGAGAGAAGCTGATGCCGCTCTCGCTCCCAAATCTCCCCCCACCCCCCCAGTTATTGTACTTCAAGTCTATGTAGCGGCGCTCTTTCGGCAGCCACCTCTGTTAATTGCCCCCGGATCACTGCCTTAAAAGCTTCCCACACTCCCTTGATGGGTAGCTCCCCACCCTCATTGTGGTGAAAGTACTCCTTTATTTGTTGACCTATCTCTTATAGTAACTGGATCTCTAAGTAGGGATGGGTGCAACCAACAGTTTCTCCTTCGTCCTGGTTCCTATGCCTAGCTGAACCCGGACAAGAGCGTCGTCAACTGTGGATATTGGGCCGACGTCTGAGGTGCAGGTGCATTCAATAAAGGAGTTGCTCAGTAAAATATAATCAATTCTCGAGTGGGTGCAGTGTACATGAGAGTAGAAAGTGTAGGCCTTGTGTACTGAATTGAGCTCCCGCTCCGTGGACCGTCTCAGCATCTTGGGAAAGGCAACAGCATTGGTGCTATGCCCTCCCACCTAGCCAATGTGTGGGCTTCACACCATATTTAGGTCTCCGGCCAGGATGATATCTCCTCTGGCCACCTCTGCTAGCTTTCCTTGGAATTCAGTCAGAAATGTGTCTTGGGCAGCATTTGGAGCATATACTGCACCCATGAAGCATCCCTAGAAGAATATGATATCTACCCTCTTTATTTAATTTGATTTTAATTTGCGTGTTTATATAGCGCTAGAATCACTCCCGGGGGAGTATCTCCGCGCTTTATCTGCATAGATATTTGTAATGAAGACCGGAGGTTACGTCTAAAGTATATTGCTACCCCTTTCTGTTTGATATGGGCTGAAGAGTGAAAGCTGATGGGGTGTGCAGCATGTTTCAATTTCCCCTAATCTCTGCAGAGGAGGTGAGTCTCCTGTAAGCAAATAATGTCTGGGCTGGATTCCCAGGGTTATCTCCCCACTGCTTCCCATTTATTCAGGGAGTTAAGGCCCATCACATTTAGTGAGACCAACTGGATCATGGGTAAGTCCTTAAAAATGGGCTGCTAAAGTGAGTCGGACCAGGGTTAAGCAGAGAGATTCGATGTGGTGAATGCAACGGTCTGTTCACCCCGTCAAACCCCAAGAACTCAAATAACCTAACAAAGCAACAACAATGTCAGAAAAACATCCCAAATTTGTAACGTCAAACATATTGTCAGGTCAATTGAACAGTGTGATAGGAGAGGGTTACATGTGCACCTTGTGTCAGCGAACAAAGAGGTAGGATGCCAGAGCCACAAGCTCGACCAAGCCCCTCCAGAGGCAAACAAGTCTGCTCTGAAAGCACCAGTTCCCAAGATCTCCCTCCCGCTCTCACCTGCCCCCCAGAAATTAAGCTTAAGCTATGCCTGTGTCAGTTCTGCCAAAGCAGTCAGTAGGTGTGACTTGTCTCTCCCCAGCCCAGGCCCTCCCATGGAGCCCTAAACTAAAGAATATTCACATCAGGGTGAGGGGGCATTGTCCAGGGCCAACTCAAGTCCCTTAGGCCCCCATTTGTAGCGCAGTAGGCAGCGAGGGCAGTGCTGTTGACATGATTCGGGTCATCTCTGGATCATTATCCAGCATTCTGTGGGGTCCATCTTTACACAGAGTCACAAATGTACCCCCCTTGAGTATAATCCAGTGCCCTATCTGTTGTGTAACTCAGCCTGAAGCCAGGTACCCCAGAGCCGTTCTTGATCCCCGGTATCCTCCGCAGTTTCATAGTAATGGGCTGTAGGGCTCCCCACCTCTGCAGTGTAGGCTGGGAGATGTCCTGGAAGATGGTGCACATATAATGTTGACAGCTCACTTCTCCTGCCTTCCTGGACTTTTGTAGAACTATCTCTTTCTCCATGAAGTAGTGAAACTTCATCAGCACATCTCTAGGGCGTTGCTGTTGAAAAAATGCCATGGCACCTACACGATGTAACCTGTCTGCTCTTATCTCAGAGAGGTTGTCTCCTGTTAGCAAGGACAGCATGCCCACCACAAAGGTGTCCAGATCAGTGTATGAGACCTCTTCACTAAGTCCCCTGATGTGTATTTTTTCTCACCTGGAGCAGTTTTTCAGTTCCTCAAGCTTCTTCATCGCACGCTTGTGCTAGTCTTCCGTTGTGGCACATTTTTCCTTTGTCACGATTTGCACAGAACTGACCATCTCTAGGTGTCTGTATCTCAACCAGTCTCTGTCCTAATGAATCTGCATCCGTCCTAAGGTCTGTTATTTTGGTGCAGAGGTTTGAGCGTAGTTCCTCAAGGCCCTTTGCAAAGTCTTGCCGTAGTTCATCGGGTGGTTCTACTTTGAAAGAGCTGGGGCTATCTTGCAGGCCTGCCTTTGTGAGCGCCAACGCAGAGCTGGGGGTGTCACCCTGTCTTGCCTTCCTTACGGGCTGGTGGGTAAACAAATATCCCAGAATGTTGTCACCTAGTGTTGGTTTCTTCCTGGGGACATAGAAGGAGCTCCCCATTCCCATGTCCACTAATCAGTGCTCTCTAGGGTTGTCTTGCGACCATTTGAGATCAAAATAGGGAAATTGTATGATTCTAATAAGGTTAAAAACGCACTGCACATATATAATACACTAGTTTCAAAATATGTTGGTGAATATTCCTCGATGAAGAGAGGAAGAGTAATAGACAGAAACAAATTAACTAACATCCAGTCGTCGATCCCAATGAAAAAACATTTAAGATACAAGAATGGAGGTGGGAAGAGCAAATGGAGTCTAGTCCAGCAGTGCTAAAGAAGATGAGAGACAATTTTTCTTTTTAGAGCCATCTTAAATGAGAAAGAGGCTGTTTCTTCCAGACAAAAAGTTACAATATTTAAAAAAACATAACACAATGGCTTATCCTCAGTTATAAAACATCATGCCTGCCTAACATTCAAACGTGTAGATGGAAGGGATTCTGTTACAGAATTATTTTTCAGGAAATATATAAATGGGATAGAAATGGACAGTAAAAAGAAGTACAGACCACAGCGGATTCAAGTAATAAAGGTATGAACAGGAAAGACCCCACCTAACATCTCCTTAATCGAAATAACTACCAAGGAAGTTACATCAGTAAAGAGACCTCTAAATCCAACCACATTTCCAGGTGATCCATGCCCTTCTGGGTTGATTGTTGAATGCATTGAGTCTTGCTGGTCATTTAGGGCTGACATTGTTCTGATCTGATCACAATAATACCTTGGTGACCTCTCTTATTAACAAAACCATGCTGGCCACAGATGGTCCACAAAACTACCACCCAAACAAACATCCCTTTTGAGCTTGATGCACTGGAGTAACCCTCAGCTCTTAAACTTTAAACATTGCATGCAAAACAAGGCTCCTGGGTGAATGACAATAGTGCATCTGACCCAGGCCAAGATGCTTCACCCTAGATGTGTAAATGTCTATAATTGAAATCATGGAGAATTCAAACAAAAACGTTGCTTCTGTTACTTGACTACTTCACTGCTTTAACCCTCTTGCCCACCCTATCTTGATCAAGAGATTGGGAGAGGGGGTCAGGGTATCGGAAGCAGTAAAATGCTTGGGAAGTCCCTTTCTATCCAGTAGATTTGCAAGAATCCAGGTTAATCAAACTGTGTTAAATCCTGAAAGAACGCGGTACGATATGCAGCATCGTTCTTGTCTGTCCTTCCTGATTTGGAGTGTTTTGTCAAGAACCCTTAAACTCTTTGGTAATGGCCTAGAGCCAGTATTCACAATTATGTTGATAATAATCTACTCATATTCATTTGACCCAGAAAAGGACAGTAGAAAGGAGAGCATCTTTAAGCAGCATCCCAGAATAGGTGGACGGTAACTAATTGAGCCTCAATAGGTCAAATATTGGATTCGTGGTGATTAGCTCTGATGCATAAAGCAATAGCAGTGTGAGATGAAAGCTGTTTAATAAACTCACTACCTGTGCTGGGTCCAGTTAGATTTGTTTGAAAAACCTTAGCTGAACCCTGGGTAGCTATGGCTCTGAGCAGTCAGGCTTTATCAAAGCAACAATTGTAAAGCTTTAAATCACCAATTTATTAAAATAGGTTGTAGTCTTATCTTCAAAATATCACCTCAACAACTAAATTCCATTAGAGGATTCCTGAGATACGAATTGTTGAAGTAACAATAAATCACTGTAATGGTTTGCGATCAAACTTTGCAAACTTTTATAAAGTTGTAAACTACTACTCTGACTCTGTTTGGGTGACCAACTTCAGCAGGGAGTGAGTCACAGCATTCCAAAGAGTCTTGGGTGAAGTTACCTTGCAGTCAACGGAGTCTCCATTCCAGATCCAGGCTCTGAAGACGAACCTCCAGAAAATTCAATGGAGTAGTCCTAATGCAAGGGATACAGGCTACAGGATGCAGAAGATGCTGAAGAATGATGATCTGGTGATGAGGGTCTTCCTGGGGCTACTCCTCAGTCCACAAGCATGGTGGGGTGACTTTGGTCATGGGGGTCGATGTCCTTTGGAGTCAGGGTGAAGTCCAGCCAAAAACCAATTGCCACTGGTCTACTACTCTCCGGCTGCAGCAGAACCATCGGTTCCCTTTAACTGGTGATAGCTCCGTCTTGGGTGACCAAACTGCCATCTGACCACTCTCCCGGGCCTAGAATGCTCAAGTGCAACTCTTGAGGCTCGGGTCTTGGTATCCCAAGTAACACGTTGGCAGTCAGGCGTTCTTGGCTACCATCTCGCCAAGGCAAGCATCTTCAGCTTTGAGGCCCTGTAGCTGTATTAAGAAGTCAGACAACTGAGTTTTGGAGTTTATTTCTTCCTCCTCTGGCTCGAGGAAGACTTTTCCTCGAGCAGGGCACCACAGGCACAAGCCTCATTTCTATCCCAAATCGCAGCAGGTGCAATCCAGTCTTGGTGCAGTCACTCTTTAATGGGTCCAGGGAACAGCAGGGCAGTCCTTCTTTGATCCTCTCCCTAGTACAGATGTGATCTGAGGTGTGGGTGCTGGGGGAGCCACTTTTTTGCCCAGTTAGTGCACTCAGGGCATGTGGTGACTACTAGCCAATGGGTTACACGGTCCCCTCCTGTCTAGTGATGACTTCCTGTGAAGTGTGGCATCTAGCTGTCCCACGCTATTCTGCCAACTCCCAACATGGTATAACACTTCTCTTGGTTTGTGGAACTTCCTAGCCCACCTCAGAGGTGTGGCTACTGGGGGCTAAATGTCTACGGAAAAAAACACTTTGACAATGGCTTCCCCCTCTCTGTCCTCAATGCCAACCTGTCTGCCCTTGGAAGCTCGCCTTTTGGGCTCACACCCTGTTTGGCCTTCCTGACAGGGAGACCTCACATCTTGCCCAACGGCAGACTTTCAGTATTCTTTTCCGAGAGTCATTCACACCTTCCCCCACCCCCCAGGATGCCCGCCTGGGGGTAGGTGAGAATGACAGCAGGCTGTCTTGTAACTAGCAACCATAAACAATCATGTGAAAACTGTGGCCAACAAAGTAGCTTCTTACTAAAGTTGCCACTTGTGCAAACGTTACATTAACTTTGAGTTGAACATGAAGTCCAGTTTAGTTCAACAATTCTATTGATACTTTGAAGTAGCATATTTAGTAGTCTCATTCAGAAATTAGCACTGCGGAGCTTCCAACGTGTAACCCTGTACGTGCCAATGGGGCTACTAGCCTTTCCACAGTAAAAATGACAATGCAGGGCTTTTACTGTCGAGATATGTACATTTAAGAACTACATATCCAACTTTTTAATATAATGCATCCTGCTTATAGCGCCAAGTAGGGTGGCTCATAACTGGTAAAAAGGAAGGTTTGGGCTGTGCTCTTACATTAAAGGGCCACGTAGATTAGGAATCTTAAAACTGCTCTTCCTGGTAGCAATTGCAGGTTGGGAGTCACACTTTGCCTTATTACACTTGTGGTGGCACAAAAAGTGCTGCAGTCCACGGGAAACACTTTAACTTATAGACCGTTGGTACCTCTGGTACCATATACTAGGGACTTGTAAGTAAATTAAAGTATGTCAGTTGTGGATGAACCAATTAGACTGATACCTTTTAAGGGTTGTAGCAATCCCATGGAGGTCTGTTTAGCCAACCTCAGTGCACCTTCAGAGTTGAAAAACCATCAGAATCAGCCCACAAACATGGGGGCATATCGATCATGCAAAAAAAGGCATTTCCTTAAACATTGTAGTCAGACTTTCAGATTTGTGACACCTTCAGACCAAAGGCCCAATTAATTTAGACTCACGGCTGAAATGATTTGTGACACCTTCAGACCAAAGGACCAATTAATTTAGACTCACGGCTGAAATGAATGAGTAAGTAGCAATCTAAATTTCTAGCACTGACTTCAGTTTATAGCTCCTGATACAACTTTTACTATACATGAGAACTGAACCACTGTAATTAAGGTAATCATCGGGCTACAGTTAAATATGGGATAAAGTTCCCTCCGTGCAGATAGTGAAAGTCACCGAGGAGTTCTGTGATAATAGAGAGGAGCGAGGCTGTAAGGCAAATCCTTAATAAGGTCATAAAAATCTTTATATTTAGGTTTTCATGTTTTCAGTTTCTATTTCTGGTAAATTCTGGTGGGGTTTTTTCAGTGTTTTCAAGCGATTTCAATACCTTAAAAAACAGTAGTTATCAGTGGTTACACATTTTCACGCCATCAAAAACAACAGAAACAGTGTTTTCCTGTGTTTAAGGAGCTTTTTGCTTTTATTATTGTTTGCTTTCTGCACTGATAGTGCATGGTTTATAGACAGTGTATGTACAGTGTAAATAAGATCCAAATACATTTTTACAAATCAAACTTATCGTAGTGCACCATACAATACTTCTTCAGTGAGTCTTTGGTCATGAACTTCCACTCTTTTCTTCCCATGTAAACTTTTATGTGTGAAAAGGCCCTCTCAACATTGGCACTTGAGACAGGAAACACCAATTAGCCAGTTTACAATTTGCTAACTCTGGCCTCTGACATAGCTTTCCATGCTAATACTTGTGCTCCTGAAGATTGTGATTCTCTACTACAGGTTCTGCAACCTATGCGTTGAATTGGGCGCTTATGCTGTCAGAGTTATTAAAGCGGTCAAAAATGAGGCAGCACTTTTGAAACTCAGGAGAAAATTTCCCTTTACGGAAGGGAATTATTACTTGTGCAGAGTACCACAGTGAGGCTTCATTGACTTCAAATGCCATGGTTGGTGAAGGGCTATTTCTCATACATTCTAAAATAAAAGTTCCCGAATTGCTCCTCAACATTTCTTTACTTACCAAGAGGCAAGGACTCTAATATGGAATATTTTGCAGTGCCAAAGTCACTAAAAGTGTTGCCCAGTCTACTCTCAAGCAGATGTTTCACATCTACACCAATTATGCTGAACACTTGGTAAACAAGGGTGTTTTCAGACTATAGTTTTTTTATTATGTCCACTACAGCAGTAATGCTTTCCTGTAAAAATATAAGAATCCAGTAGTGTACTTTTTTCAAATCACTATCCACATGTGACCGAAGATCCTCACATTTCTTGCCTTTGGCTACATCACTCAGCCAAAGTTCTGTAAATGGTTGCCACATGGATAATATAGCATTCAGGGCCTTTAGGACTAAGAACCACCAGCTAAGTGACACAGTTGGGATGACTCTTTCGTTGATGCCACACAAAGCACAAAATGAGAAATATGTGCATTTTAATTTCCGTACATAACAAAACAGTGCACCAGAATGGACTAAAAAGTCCATAGCATTCTTCATTAACTCTGAAGATTGTAAAGATGCTTTCAGCTTGCCATTTGACAAGTGGCAAGGATCTCTTACAGGAAAGCACTTCAGCTCAGGTATCGATTTTGACAGGTCATCACATAACTTTTTCATATACATACCTTAATCACTGCGAATACAAACAAAATCACTCCAATCTTTGTTGAACTTGGTAAGAATTTTTAGCATAAGTATTCCAAGTGACACTGCGTTGCATGTTTTCCAAAAGTCTAGTGTTATGTTTTCACCAGTATCCCAGATGCTTTGTGACTGCAATATTTTTACATATACCTGCCACTATACCTCGCATTGAATGTTTAAAGCCTGGGGTGTTTGGCAATTCACCTACTATCAATACTGACTCCATAGAAAAGGGTTCTGATGTATCACGGGTGTTTACCCAGTCTCTGTGGGTAAGTGTGATGGTACATATTGGGAAAGATTCTTATGAAACCTACATATATCCTATCAGTGAAAGACTCAAGCATAGCCAAAAAAATCAAATATGGTTTTGATATTTCCTGATTCTCTACAGTTTATAAAACAAATAAACAACACCTAAAACATGCTTCTAACCCCTGTATCTTTAGACCAAAGACCACAAAACTGAAAAAGGAAGAGGAAACAAAATCTTAGTGATATCACTAAACAACACAACTCAAACAGATTAATGTTAGCCCAGTCTTTCTTACTGCTACTTTATATAACAGTTACTTTGTATTGGCCCCTTCAGTTTTACTCTCCTTTTCCTTTCTTTGAATTGCATTTAGTTTATGGTTGTGCAGGGTTTTTTTCAGTGTATATATTTTTACAGTTCTGAGGGCTATTTCTCTTCCAGTGGGTTTTTGTCGGTTATTATAGGTTTAAACCTAAAACCAGACGGCCTACTTATATTTTATAGCAGGGTACTTTATTCCTTATCGTAGACTATCACGTCATCACTCTTCCCACCAATTTTTCTTAACTGTGGGATTTGTGAGAATAGACAAGCAGTTGAATTTGGAATAGAAACTAAATATTTAGATGTGACTTGCGCAATCGGAAGGCTTTCAATTGTGGTCAGTGACATTTTAAAGTGAGAGATATTATAATTCATATTTTAAAGCCTTATGCTATAGCATAATTCGGGAATTGGTGTTTAGACTTTTTATGAAGGTGTTTATTGTATTATTCTGATATTTGCTGGAAATTTGTATTATTAGAAATGGTTGTTGTTTTATTGTTTTAAATACATTTGGTTTCAATAAACATACATTTATGATCGAAAAAGAAATTGTCTTCCCAAAAACAATTTACACTCTATTCCAGTTTCCGACATGAAGATTAAAAGCAGAATCTGTATGTGAATACAGACATATCGAAAAGAAGTTAATAATTTGTTGAAAAAATAAATCAGAATCAGTTTAATGTGAGAAAAATACTGTTGGTCAGAATAGGTCGAAACCTGCAGAGAGAATATATCCGTCCGGTAATGACCTATTGTATAAAAAAAATAAACATGTTGCCATAATGACCTCCTTTCTGCTGGCCAGTTTTAATTGTCATTGTTTATTAACTGCAGCTGTAATTTTGACCTTGGTAGATGGCTCATGGCAGCAGACCCGCAAAACACCCTAGGGTCTTGACTCGTTACTCAGCACGGCTGAGCCAAACTAAACTAGAAAGCAACACAAGCGCCACTGCTGAGAAAGGTTATTTACAAACAAGGATGAGTCTAGCTGGTGTTCAGAATAAAGCATAAACAACCTGCAAAATCATTTGGCAACTGGGAATTTATTCCTCTTTTCAAAAGATATTTTTGTTATAAGTAACACATTGTTTTTAGTGCATGGAAAAAACGACAGTTTTTTGTGTATATATATGTACAGTGAACAACAATTACATGTAGAAAAATTATTTACACACTCTCGACATTCATGGCCTTCCAATCATACGAAACACTTGCATACACAATAATCAGTAAAACAATGCAAACAACAACTAGATACAAAAAATACAAAAATACATGAAACCACGTATCGGTCATAAATCAGTCGGATTAATCCCTTGATGTTTTTTTAGAGAGATATTCCTAAAGTCTTTTCAACTCAATTTTTGAATAGGAGTATTCTTCTTAAAGAGGTTGGTACACAAACTTGTTTGTAACGCAAGAGATGTAGACCAGATACGTGGGAAAGGTGGTCGACGCGTTTCGAACCCTTATGATTAATAGGGTTCTCCTCAGGACCTGTACTGGTTCTGTGGAAATAATCAGAAATGGGGAGCTTAGTCTAACAAACTAGTTGGAAGAGAGAGACACTCGCCCTGAGTCAAACCAAAGCCTACCTTTAGCAATTGAACCAGAGTCACAAAATTCGAGACTGGAAAAGTCAAGGTAGAATGGTTTCAAAGGTTTCACCGTGGTGTGCATACAGGGGCTGTGAATAAAAGAAATAAAACAAGCGCGCTTAATTTCAAACCTACAGTGTGCTTTCTAACTGTGAGGCGCGGTGGAGGATGTTTACCTGCACTGACGTCAGCGGCTGTCTTTGACGTCTAGTCCATGCTTCTAGTTTTTCGCGGACCGGGCTTGATTTGCGCCTCTACTTCACTGCAAAAAAAGCGTGAGAGAGGGGGGCCTATGGTTAGGTTTGTGATGAGGCTTGCGTGAGCAGATCATGACGGTCATCGTGAAAAACTACATACCGGGTTGGACAACGGGTCCTTCGTCCTCGGAGTCGTGCTGCAGAGTGAATCAGAGCTGCAGAGCAGTTTGGACTGGTACTTCCTGGTTGATAAGACTCTCAGAGACTTCTGGGACTTGTAGTTCACTGCAGTGCGAGTCTGCGGGCCTGAGTAGTTCAAGTGTTGGTTTTATAGATCTCCGACATCTCGTTTAGCCCTCGCAAGGCGGTATTGAACTTCATTATTAGTAATGCCTCACGTTGGGCTAATTTGGCATCCAAATCTCCGCCCCTGGGATCTTTTTCAATTTTCGACAAGACTGTCCATCTTAGGTCCGATTGTTTATGTTTCATATTTGTCCAGTGGTTGACTAGTGGGGCGTTCTCTACTCCTCTCCTTATCCGGGATTTAAGCTGAGTGATCCTGCTCCTTACTTCTTGTGTGGTCTTACCTATGTAAACCAAAGGACACGGGCAGACGATTGCGTAGACAACATTTTTTGTTTTACAATTTGTAAATGTGTCGTGCTTCCAATGAATGTTTTCAAATGTGAAGACAGAGTCCTCAATGGTTTCATCGCAGCATATGCACGTGCCGCATTTGTGGTGGCCTTTGGTGGGAGGTAATCCAAAAAGGCTTTGTAGAGTAGGTGGTTTCACCGGCGGGAGGGCTGCTCTTATGATGTGATTAGCTATGCTTTTTTCTTTCTTAAAAGCAAACATTGGCGGGGCTGATAGATCTTCATGCAGGTTTTTGAGTAGATGCCAATTGGACAAAATCAATTTTTTATATTGATTTGCTGCTGGGCAAAAGGTGGTGACGCATACCATTCTTCTGAGATCTTGTTTCACTTTCTTTTCAAGTAGGGTCTCTCTGGGGGTCCACCATGCTCTTTTGAGGGAATTTTTTAAGAGTTTTTTAGGGTATCCTCTTAGTGTCAGGCGTTCTTTTAAATGGCCTGCATGTTTGAAATATTCCTCCTTGGTAGAGCAATTCCGTCGGATTCTAAGGAATTGTCCATAGGGCAAGTTCTCTTTTAGATTTCGCGGGTGGTTGCTGGTAAAGTGTAGCGCTTTATTTCTATCTGATGGTTTGCGAAATAAAGTTGTACTTAGACCCTGTGCTTGTGGTTGGATTTCCACGTCCAGAAATGTAATGGATTCCTTCGATGATGTGGCTGAAAATTGGATATCGGCTGTTCTTGAGTTAAGCCATTCCACAAAATTGTTCAGATCTTCTTGGTTTCCTGTCCAGATTAGAAACAGGTCGTCTATATAGCGCATATAGTTGGAAATATGGTGGCCATATGGATTGTTGTTATAGATAAATTTTTCTTCAAACAGCCCCATAAACATTATCGCCAGCTCAGGAGCAAAGGGACAGCCCATCGCTACCCCTTTTATTTGAAAAAAGAACTCTGAATCAAAAGTAAAAAAGTTCTTTTGTAGTGTCAAACGAGCTAGGTCAAGAATGAAATCAGTTGGGACTCTCACTGGTCGTTCTCGATTCATGGCAGCAGACATCATGACATCACAACTCAAAATTAATAACTTTTTAGAATAGAGAACATGTGCCATTTCATTATTAGAGGCTACTAGAGACGTCAGAACTCGAATGTAATCAGGAAAGTAGATACCGGGTTTTCTACAGGGATTGCAGGCCCCCAAACATTATTTTACTGTAACCCCCTCTATGTGCGGATGTGAACAACCGATTGATTATATGTTCAACTCAGACATCGGTGCACAAATCAGTGGATGAATTGGCTCTGGAGTTCCTTAAGATTCCCCCAGAATATGTAGTCGTAGTAGAAACCTGCAATATTGCGGATTCTGCAAACAAAGAAAATAAACAGATTAAGGGCGGATAACCCTGAATGAGACAAGTAACCCATGGAACACACTGTCGGACCGACTTAACGAAGGTCATGATATTTTGACCCACACGAGGCATTAAAGATTCACCTATTATAATAAACTCAATATTCCTGGAAAATAAGCACTTAGGACCCGATGTAGGTAACAGTGACATACTGAATTCTTAATATTGAATTTTACCGATTCGATATTTAGAAATCGGTATTTCAGATGTAGGTAAGAATTCGGTAAAAAATACCGAATTCTTAATATTCGTTATTACCGAATCGGTAATTGAGATTCGGTAATAACGAATACCTACCCATTTATTCCTATGGGCTTGGAGGCCCATAGGAATGAATGTGAAGACATTCTGTATTTCTGATTCGGTATTACTGAATCGGTAATACCTGGAGGTATTACAAGGACACCCTGTTGCACCCCTGAAATGTGCTTGTGTGCACATGCGGCACACATGCATGCCCTAAGGGTATGGATGTGTGCCACATGGCACATAAAAAAAAGCAAGAATGTGCTTTTTTTAAAGAAATTATGTAATTACCACCAACTTGAAGTTGGTGGTAATTACCGTTTCCTTAAGGCCCAAAAGCACTCTTTTATGTGCCTTCTACATTGCATTTAAGGAATCAGTATTACCGATTCCTTAAATGCAAGGCCTATTAGGAATCTGTATTAAGGAATCGGTATTTACCGATTCCTTAATACCGAATCCTTCCCTACATCACGAATGCCTAAATGCCGGTCGGTAAAAGTAAAATTTGCTGAATTTCACCGTTACCGACCAGTATTTGGGCCACCTACACCGGGCCCTTAGTTTTTTAGCGCTATATAAAAGGAAATGACTTCAGACATGCCTTACGTGTCCTCTCCAGAGCAGGTTGGAGCCCAGCACATATATTTGTGGCTTATCCTGCTTGTTTGTGAAATACAGGACGGATTCCTGTGTCCAATCACAGCTTAGCATTGGTTTCAGGTGCTGGAGAAGGCAGGCGCAGCAGTGACACCTAGAGTACACTGCAGGGATGCCATTGGCGTGGGGCCTGAAGGGTGCAGACAGATGCCGAGGCGGCAGTGATGTTGTCACTGGTTTAGGTGTTGGAGGGAGCCACCATTGATGAGGCAGAGGCCAGCGCTCAGTCGCCGTACTGACTTGGCATGGGTCCTGGGTTGGTGCAGAGAGACCCTGAAGCAGCAGTGACATTGTCCATTCACAGTACGGCATTGGGTTAGGTGCACTATCTCTGTGCACATGGTCATGGTCCCAAGAATTAATAGAGCAAGCTGGGGCGGTAGAATGCTTGCGTACCAGGGGGGGAAACTATGGAACTACCTACCTCTTGCACGCTGCTCACAACCCACCCTGCAGCTTTTCAGAAGGCAGCTGAAGACCTGGCTGGTCCCACTTTAAGTAACTGAGTCACCCATGTTATTTTCTCAGCCTAATGCCCCTTTTCAGCTCTTGATCCGTTCAACGTTAAGACACTCTTGGGTAATGCATGCTCTATAAAATGATTTCATTCATTCATTCATTCATTGTACAACACTGAATTACGTCGTGAAGGGTGCAGACTGGCACTGAGGCAGCCGTGATTCTGTGCTTAATCACGGTATGGCATTGGTTTAGGTAGTGAAGGGAGCAAACACCAGTAAAGTAATTCAACTGGTGGACAGTTACAGTACAGCTCTGGCTCAGGACTTGGAGGTTGCAGTGGGACACTGAGGCAGAGAAGATGCTATGTCTAGTCACAGTACGGCATTGGGTTAGAGGCTGCGACAAACAGATACCGGTGCTGCAGTGACAGTGAGATTCTCCTGTTTGGAAAATTCCCTCCCAGGTTCCGGGTTAGCTCTGTGGCCACCTGATTTTCCCCTGCCCTACTCAGAAGGGAAGCTGGCGAAGAACCTGGGGGTATAGTTTGATGAGAACCTTTCTTTCTCTTTCCACATCACAAAGTTGGCCGGTATCTGCTTTGGCCTTCTCAAGACTTTAAGAAAGTTCTTGCCTCTCCTGCCTCAAGCAGCTAGAGAAACGGTCATATGTGCTCTAATCCTGTCACGGCTGGATTATGCCAATGCACTTTACATTGGCATCCCTGGCTACCAGATCAAAAAGTTTCAGGTAGTCCAGAACTCGACAGCCAGACTTCTGCTGGACATTTCCACCAGACGTAACGTGCGTCACCACTTGCGCTCCCTTCACTGGCTTCCCATAGCGGAACGGGTAAAGTTCAAATCGCTGGTCCTAGCCCACCGTGCCCTCCATGGTATTGGTCCATCCTATCTACAAAAGGGTTTTACCTTCTACGTGCCCTCAAGACTGTTGCGATCGGCATCCCACCGACTCTCACTGATTCCCCGATTTCAGTTCCAGAGGCTGGGAGCAGGTCTCTGACTCCGAGGGCTGCGGCAGCGTGGAATGCACATCCCCTGGCATTACACAATATTGGAGACCTGTCAGCATTGAAGAAAAATCTTAAAACGTATCTTTTCATTTGCTAGTCTCCTTGCTCCCCTTAGGACATCGCGCCGGGACACTCATGAGTGGCCGTGCGTGTTATAAATCCAAATAACATACATAACTTAACAGTGACACCCCATATTCAGTCACAGTACAACATTGCCTCAAGTCTTGGAGGCTGCATACAAGCACTGAGGCAGCAGTCTCTCTATACTTAGTTACAGTATGGCACATGTTTAGGTACTGAAGGGAGTAGATACTGATGCAGCAGTGACACCTGGTGGACAGTCGCAGTACATCATTTTCTCAGGTCTTGGTGGGTGCAGACAGGCCATGAGGTGCAGAGATGCTGTGATCAGGTACAGTTTAGCATTGGTTTTGGTAATGAAGAGAGAGGACAGGAGTGCAGCAGTTACACCTACTGTGTCTGTGGTATAGAGCATCCATGTGTTTCCCATGCATGAGGTTGGTGGTGTTGAAGGCAGGAGGGGAGTTTATGACCATCTAAGCGGGCTCTCACTTACCCCCTGGTGAAATTTGAACAAGGAAGGCACTTGTTGAATTCTTACTTTGACTGGGGTATTTCTACTGTGCTCCAATATTCAGTGTTTTTGTGTTTCAAAATAGCTCCTTTAATCAACACATCTCCTCTACAGAGACATTTCTTTATTAATTGTATTCATTTATTGTTTTGCTTGCTGAGGTATTCTAAAGTTTATTTTTTCTATTGTGCCCCCCACAGATCATTTCACAGCGAGACGAGCACTGCTGGGTGGGTGAATTGAACGGACTGCGAGGTGAGAGGATGTACTGAGCGTGGAACACTAATGTTCACCTTAAACACAAAGATAGAACTTCTTGTTATCCAGTATTATCACTACTCCTTATTTTACAAAGATTAGGAAGATGAAAGCCTCAGTTTGCCTCACAGTAGTATTAATACTTCATACTTATGTCGCATGCATATCTCTGTAGCAGGCGCTTCAGCTGCTTCGCTATTGTGGCATCGTTTAACCATGATTCTCCTATGTACTCCTGTTGCTTTTATTTCTCTCTTTACCTTGGCACTTATTTGCTTTTCACACATTAATTCACTTGTATTGTACTGAGTGTCCCCTATCAGTGCAATCTGTATCCTCACTCATATGTTCTTCTATTCTCTCCCGTCCATGCTCCAAACCCCTCCATCTCCTCTGCTACTGTCAGTGCTTAGTTTGATTAACTTTAATTGCCATTTTCCTCCTGAGGAGGCACCTGCAGCTTGCACCACCCAGTGCCCCTGCCAGTGCTGCCAGTGACAGTAATAACTACTAACCATCACACTCCTACAAGGGTTATAATTTAGACTATTCCAGGCCCCCAAAGCTATGAGAATGGCATGGAGTAGGCATTAGTCCATTTAAATGTTTATTTAATTAATAAACAACTCTTGTGGGCTCCTCTGTAATTTAGACAATCAATACCACCTTGTGGCAGACTGTCCTAAGTACCGGTGTTCTCAATTAAGTGCTGGTGCCAAGCACCGGAAACCACTGGCTCAAATTAAGCACTGGCTAATATAACCCGCTTTTCAATTTTTCCAGGTTGCACCAATCTGTCCAGTGAATGAATACGTTTATTGCTCAGTTAATTAAAATTTACAATCTTACACAGTTAAAACAAACATTGCATGAATATAATTTTAAAACAAGCATCTTAAAATACAGTTAAATCCTTCAGTAGGCACAAATTAAAAAACACAATCTACAATAGGTTTATCTCATAGATCTTATTGCGCTTAACAGGCCATTTACCCCTAAAATATCATATTTTCACTGTTATTGGTCATTTATTTTTATGCAAAATAGCAAATAAAGTGCCACATTCCCTGCTGAATCCCTCCATTATTCGTTTACTAGTCAATGGTCATTGGTTAAATCAACCTAATTAGTACAAGCAATCGTGCACCAGAACGAATTTTTAAAGGCAGCACTCTGCTGTTGCATTTTGTTAACCTTGTTGCCCCTGGGCAATAACTTTGCACCTAGAGATAGGTACTGACCCCGGAATAGGTGGACAAGAATATAATTTATCCAGAATTTTAAAGTGCAGCGTGCTTTTTATAAAATCATTTCTCATCTTAATACCATATGCGGGTTGAAAACCATCTGATTTAATTGTGTACTGGACACCCATTGTTGCTGCCTTGTTGCCCATGGTCCATACCATTGCACCTATAGTTAGGGACTGACCCTGTAATAGGTGGACAAAAATATGATTTATCCAGAAAATTAAAGTGCATCATGCCTTTTATAAAATCATTTCTCATCATGATACTATATGTTGGTTAAAAAACCCTCCCATTTAATCGTATGCCAGAAAAGCCCATTGGAAACAAAGAAAACACTCTTTATAATTGTGCCTCATACTATCTACTAGCGTCCCTGCCAGTGGGCATTACCGTTCGCACTTTACAAGTTTCCCCTCCGCTATGGACATTTATTTTAGAAATGTCCCAGAAAAAAATGAAGTCCTCTCCCTGGAGGCCAGCTAGAACTGCTTGTCCACATGTATGTATATTGTTCTGGTTAAAATACTGTCCAGACAAACTTTTTCGTTCGTCCGCTAGGGCTGGACAACAGCAGACAATATGCAGATGTGTTCCCTACAGTAATTAAAAATACAACATGACATTTCTTTGCTCAGCCTTTTCCAGGCTGGTAAATCACAGCGAAATTGGAAGCCACCAAGCCGGAGACGCAAAAGCTTTAGTTTTGCATTTAATCCATTCAGGCTACCCAGGTAATTCTGGGATTTTAATGGGCCATACGTAGCAATAACCATCCATGCATAGGCCCTTTTTGCTAACACATCCCTGTCCATCAAAGATGAGACCTTATTGTTGATACCATTAATAACTCTAATAAATGCAGTTTGTGGTAGGGAAAGACATCAGAGTTCCTCTGCTTTAAAAGTAGAAACAGACAGTTTAAAATATTTGTGTGCTGCAGTAGTTCTAGAATCACTTGTAGCCTCCCATACTGTTGTACTAAGTGTGGATCGTGTGTCGTTTTTCAATTCATGACCAAATTTCAACTATGCTCCAAGGCTATTTATATTTTGTCTCCTAAGGCCAACCTCTAATCGAATTTGGGCTGGCGAGGCCTGCCGAGGTAGATTAAAAAGGCGACGATAAGTTCCTTCCATGAGGTTATCTATAGTTTTATCCGGTTTCCCTCTTAGTATCTCCACAGGAAAGAACATGTTTAGCTGCCATTACTTGCAAAAGCGACTTAAGGGACCAGCCTTTTAAGGTGTTCCGTAGATTAAGCAAAAGCAACAACTAGTGAATTGTTCCTTCTTGAAATTGCAACACACTGATTCTTAAAGGAACATCTAAAGTCAAACATCAACCCTTAATATCTGCACTCCGATACTGATCCTAACACTGTACCTTCTATACAAAATATTGGATGAGAAACTATTCCCCTTGAAAATAGCATGGTTTTAGTTTTACTAAAGTTGACCCGTGATCAGCGGCATCCTGTACAGTTTTATTAATTAAATGTAGGTGCCCCACCTTTGTATAACGAGACAAAACAATGTCGTCAGCATACAGCATACAGTAAATGGGAACCATTAAAACCAAAACACCCCCGGAAGTGCGAATTAATTCTGTTCAAAGCAAGGGTAATATCACACGGTTCAAATTAAACAGAAGGGGGGGGGGGGGGGGGGGGGGTCCAGTACACAGCCTTGTTTTAAACCGTTCCTTGTAGGGATTTTTTGGGAGACAGTTGAACCGCAGCCCAGTCTGACTCTAGTCCAGTTATTTGTATACGGAAGCTGAATCGCTCTGAGAAGAGAGGGAGAAATTCCCCAGTTCATCAGCTTTACCCAAAGGATATTTCTCTGGACGGCATCGAATGCTGAACGCAATCTGTCCAATTTGGTCTACTCGTGTGTTTTGCGACTCTAGCCCATATTGGCGAATGCTTATTTTGGTAGCATCTTATTGTTTATTCTTCTTAAGGAGGGTTCCTGCTCTCCAATGTTGTTTTATTTGTAAAGTGCATTAAATGTGAAATGAAGTAATAGTCTAAAATATATTAGGAAAAAACATAGGAAAACGGCTTGCTCCCAACATCACATAAACATTGTGTGATTGCACATAAGTAAACATGCATTGTGTGATTAGTAAAAAATAAAAAATTCCAGTATATTGACTATAAAAAATTATATATTAAAAGGTAACATGACAGTGAGTAGTGATCCCCATGATCTTTACAGAACTTGTAAACTCCTTAATTAAAGGACTTCAACCTACTAAAGACATTTTAACCTGTTCCGTGCTCGCGTCGGCCAATGACCGACGCGAGCTCTACCTTCCGGGTGCTGTGCACGACCAACGGCCGACGCAGCCCCGTTCACTGCGTCGAACGCCCACACCGGGGCGGAATGTCTGCCGCGGTAAACAGGTTAAAAAAGTTCTCAATTTTATTTAATCTGTTAAACACTGAGTGGCACTGCTATATCTGCAGCAATCGGATTGTCCAGAAGTATGTTCCGATGTAGGTCTATTTTTAAAATCTGCTATATGCTCGGCCAGTGGAATGATTTTTTAATTTGACATCTGTTCTGTTGATTGATAATGTGTGTTTGAATTGTCGATAGTCAAATTCTTATTAAAAAAATTTTGATTTTGTTTTCTAGTTTTTTAATTAATTTTTTGGTGTTTTTATACATGTACGTGTA
Source organism: Lissotriton vulgaris (assembly GCF_964263255.1). NCBI lineage: Eukaryota > Metazoa > Chordata > Amphibia > Caudata > Salamandridae > Lissotriton > Lissotriton vulgaris. The sequence continues at coordinate 1,089,269,640 of NC_141685.1, forward strand.
TCGTTTATGATCTGCTCTTAAAGTGATTAAATAAAAGGTATTGAGTGATTGATTTAATCTGTTAAACAGATTAAGCGAGACACCATTGCCAGTTGCACTCACCTACTAAAAATGTGCCCACTGGCTGTTTAGTCGTATAAGGCGTTGCCTTTCCATGTCCTTATCATTCATTTACATTTGGCAGGCTCCTGTAGTCCAGAGGTACAAGATAAGCAACTGTAAATGGATTTAGACTCCTGAATGACCCTGAATGAGTTATTTTAGGTATCCATGCACAGTGGTCTTCAGGCCACTGTCTCTCACTATCTATATCTGTCAGTGAGTGCACTGCACCTTAACTCAATAGAACTTTTGCTGGACTCGGAAAACAACTCTGAGAGCTCACTTCTGAAATCGTCTTAGTCTGCTCTCGGCTTGTGTTTTTTCCTGTTTTACTTTGTTGCAAGTTTTTTCTACTCTCACCCTGGCCGCATACGACAGAGGATGGTAGCATCTGACTGATCCTAGGACAGTCTTGGCTCATGTAGTGTGCCACAGTCAGATAGAGAAATATGCAATCTGTCCGCTCTAGTCTGGGATGTCCAGTGTGTCGTCTACGCCCGCCTTTTGCTGTACCCAAAGGTCCTTTGAGCTTTGTAGGGACCACTGGTTTTTGAATTTTCATTTTTACTGTACTTGTTCGCGCCTAGAGGCTTAACATACTAACTTTTATGTAGCCTGAAATTATGGCCGTTGGTCTGTGACATGGAGGTTGTGTGGAGGAGCGAGAGTGACCACAATCCTCTGTGTACAGAGCACAAATGGTGGATTCCCACCAACGAGCCCATAGGCTCTAATGTCCTTATTCCTCCCTTAATTGTCCCTACAAATGACATGCGCAGGTTAAGGTGGGTAAATGTAGCGACCAACCAGCAGGCCATTGCCAACATTAACTGTGAGGCAGATAAAGCAATACTAGCCCTAGAACACATCAATTCCTCTAGTTCTGGGTCGAGTACTGTGGTTGAAATTCATGATACTCTCTTTTGTGTAATTAAAAAACACTTTCTGAAGCCCGTAAAAGTCACCAGAGCGAGAGCCCCCAAACAAGCAAAATGGTTTAATGCCCATTGCAGGGAAGCACGACTGGCCCTAGGAGCTGCCATAAAAGGGAGACAGCCCATTGCTATTCAATATGCTAGAAAGGAGTATAAGGCTAGTAAAGCGAAGGCAAAGAAAGCCTGGGATGAGCATCACTGGTCTGAGCTAAAAGTAGCCTGTGAAAGAAATGATTCTAGGTTATTCTGGAGCATTGTCAAGTGGGGTAGTGAGTGGCAACCCGAGCCCCCAGGTAACAACGTTCCAGAAGAGGAGTGGGTAAAATACTTTAAAACACAGTATGCTGAGCCTAAACAGGTCCCCACATTAGTGGGTATAAGTCCAACCTACTTTAAAGATAAATCCTTTAGCTCAAAAGAGATCATGGCGGCCTTGAGCTCTGTGTCCAGTGGGCGCGCTCCCGGACTAGATGGAGTTCCAGCGGATGTCTTTATCAACGATAAGGAACGCTGGTGTAAGTACACCTACCTTCTTATTAACGCTATTGCCCAGGGTACCAACATCCTGGCAGGGTGCAGTAATAATACCAGTGTTTAAGAAGGGTGACCGATCACAGCCTGGCAATTACACGCCAATAAGCCTTATTGACACCATCCAAAAGGTAGTGGGGCGTGTGATTGTGAACAGGCTGCTTGACTGGGCAGTGGAGAACAACGCTCTGTCACCTTTCCAAGCGGGATTCCGTAGGTCCACGAGCACGGTGGACCAGGTTTTCCGCTTTACCTTGTTGCAATGGAGGACCGTGGTACTGGGCGGAGGCAGTTTATACGCAGCCTTTGTCGACTTGCGGGCTGCCTTCGACCTAGTGCCACGGTCCAAGCTGTGGTCAGTCCTCAAGACTATGGGTGTTCCTACAGAACTATTGTCACTGATAATAAGACTTCATGAAAGAAACTTTGCTAGGATTCAGTGGGGGGGACATGGTAAGGTGACTGAGGACTTCCCGGTCGAGCGGGGCGTCCGACAAGGTTGCTCAATGGCACCCACCCTCTTTACACTATTCATTAATGGAGCATGGCCTGGAGGTCAATATGGCCAAAACAAAACTTATGGTTTTCAACCCCCACCGTAGCTTTAAATCTAAAATTACTATGAATGGCCACCCTCTAGAGATGGTGAGTGCTTTCACATATTTGGGGATTCACATATCGAGTAAGAACAGATGGAGCCAGCTCATAGATCTTGCCACACTGAGACACAGACAACTGTCAGGTGCTATCAGTTCAAAGCATAGAAAATCCCTGACTAAACCCGTAAAGCCTGCTCTCCAGGTATATGAAGCAAAGGCTCTCGGCTCCGCACTTTATGGTGCTGAGCTATGGGGGTTTGAGAAGGTAGCTGCACTTCAAACCTCGGAAAATAAATTTTTCCGGGCAATAACTGGTGTACCTAAAAGTACTCCCTTGTTGCCCCTGAGGTATGATCTGGGCAGAAAAGCGGTTACAGACTTGGTCAGGCTCCGACCGATTCTGCATTGGCGAAGGCTCTGGACGACCCCTGAGCTTTCCCATTATGCCGAGGGGTTCCGAGACATTATTAAGGCAGATGTATTTCACAAAATTGAGTGGCTCAAATCACTCAGTGCAATTTTGACTGAGCTTGGTCTGAGTTCACTTTGGGTAGACCCAGCGGGAACGCCTTTTCCGACTAAAAGAGTCTTAAAAGAAATTTACTGGGAGAAGGTAGCCTCTAGGGGCTGGGGTAGCTCGAGTACAGGATCTATGGCTGGAACATTCCTAGAAGCTAAACTTTATCCCTGCCTGGAACCCTATTGGGACATCATAACAAGGCCTGGTGATAGAAAGCTCCTTTTCCAATTAAGAGCAGGTGCGCTCCCCCTTAGAGTTTTGACAGCAAAATGGGACGGTGGAGCGAGCGACAGTTGTCCTGCTTGTGGTACCGCCAAAGAAACAATTGGTCATTTTTTATTTTCTTGCACAGCCTATTCTGATCCACGGCGTACTTGGTTAACACCAATGTGCAAGAACTTGGGAACCACCAGCAGTACTGTTGCATTGCGTATAATACGCACTAACAGTTTGACATGGATATCAATAGCTACTGCCAAGTATCTTGGATGGGCATGGTCGATCAGACAGAGACTGCTAGTCATTTGACTATTCTCTGACCAATTAACTTGTCTGTATTCTATGCCTATGTTTTTACCTATAAAATTGTTTTAACCAGGCAAATTTTAACTTTTGTACTATTTTTAACAAATTGCTTACTTTGCACTGTTTCAAATTCCTAAAACTGGAATTGCAATCAAACAATCTAAAGACCACTGAAGAACTGACTTTGCCCCATATCTTAGAAGGAGGGAAGAGCTGTTCCAGATCACAGTCGGGAATTTTAGATTAACTCTGGGTTGTCGCAGTTGCTCTTTCCTGTTTATTTGGTCATAGGGAAAAACACACTTTCCATGTTGAGGATCCATGTTTTTCAACGATATCTGTATTTAAATTAAGCAGCAAGTACCCAGGTGGGTAGTTTGTGCCAGAAGCAGGCTGGGTGAAGCCAATGCAACCACTTTGTTAGCTGAAAGTCTGCTGCAGATCCCTGCTTGAAGCCAACAGTTCAGATCCTGGCTGGCTGACTTCTCTGCCTAGCTTGTGTACAGTTGATTAATCAGTAGTGCAGTTATCTAAAAGTAAGGCGCACTATTCAAGCTTTAGTAACAGGGATGCCCCTGACCCCTTTTTAGGTCGAAGGCCTAAAAGGCTGCGCTTGCGCAGTCTTAGGCCGGAGATTTAATGAGTCTGAGTAGCGGTGAATGTCCCTCCTCCGTGCCCCCTCTCTCCTTCATTGGCTGGCTTCCTAAACGGAGGCCAGCCATTGGAGGAGAGATCAGTCACTCCAATGTAGCCCCGTCCTTTTCGGATTTGGGGGCGTGATTTTTTGCGTTCTTTAGACAGTGACGTTGTCCGTCACTCAGAACAGCAAAACACGCCCCCAAATGCGAAAATGACCATGCTTTCTCCGAGGCATTTCTGCTTTGCCTCGGAGAAAGACGGTGGTTGTTTCCAGAGCTGCTCTGAGCTGCTCTGCTCGTCCCCCCTTCCCTCCGCTTTCCTTCGTCCAGCTCTGTCCTTCCATCCGCACGCAGCTCCGTCCCCCTCCCCCATCCCTCCGCCCGCAGCCCTTCTTCGTCCCGGTCCCGCTCCCCCCCTCCCTCCGCCCGCAGCTCCTTCGTCCTGCTCTGCCCCCCCCCCCTTCCCTCCGCCCGCAGCTCCGTCGTCCTGCTCTGCCCCCCCCTTCCCTCCGCCCGCAGCTCCGTTGTCCTGCTCTGCCCCCCTTCCCTCCGCCCGCAGCTCCGTTGTCCTGCTCTGCCCCCCTTCCCTCCGCAGCTCCGTCGTCCTGCTCTGCCCCCCCCCCCTTCCCTCCGCCCGCAGCTCCGTCGTCCTGCTCTGCCCTCCCCCTTCCCTCCCCCCGCAGCTCCGTCGTCCTGCTCTGCCCCACGGTTGATCCGTGCACCCTGTGACAGTCCAGATCTGAGGTTCTGTGCCCTGGAGTACTCAGATGCTGAGGCCTTTGCACCGTGACAGGCGAGATCTGAGGGTCTGTGCACTAGAGTACTCAGATGCTGAGGCCCTTGCACCCTGTGACATTCGAGATCTGAGGTTCTGTGTCCCTAAAACTCAAGCACCCACGTTCCATTGGTTCTGCTCCTTACAAGGAAGAATATCTTCCTTTGCAGCACGTGTGCAATCCACCCTTGCGGACCTCTAGATTTTTATAACTGTTCGGACATTCAGGGGTCCATAGTTTAACCTTAATTTGTAGGCCTCGGCTTTCCTTCCAGATGTGTTGTGTGTGCGCATCATATGCCACCTCTTACTCGGCGCCCTCCTCACCGCCCCCCTTGGTTTTGTTCAAACCACATCCCCCCCACCCACAGGGTCGGAATTTCCCTTGCATGCTCACTGAAACAGAGCTACTTCCTGGGGTTTCTTCAGTGCACGTCCACTAAAGACGCCCACTTGCTGAAAGCCGCCTGTGGTAGCCAGCGTGACTCAATGCTCGATCGACCAACCGCGCACTCCTAATAAAGGGCTCTTTTCCCAAACAGACACGCCGTTGTAGCGCCTCCGTGAAGCTCTGACACTGTACCAGCGCTGAATGAATGACTAACCCGATGTGATGCAACTTCACGCTATGAAAGTGCATCTGCAAAACTCTGTGAATTAAGTGGCTTTCGTTTACTTGTATACAAAGTGAACTATGGATCACACTAAACTGGAAGTCGTGTCAGAAGCTAGCATGGCGAAAGCACACATGTTTTACGTAAAAACGCAGTCACAGCCTCGTCTGTGAATGGAACCCATCAAGCCGCACATGGCACTCTGGTGGCAAGCCCCCCTCCCCCCCCCCCCCCCCCAAACCCCACCCCGCATGCAGATGGTCTGACACCTAGAAAGCCTCAAGGTACTCCACGCAGCCAGCCAATGGACACCACAGAAAGCCATGTGTAGCACAGTCAGGGTACCCCCATCAACGACATTCCCATCCTCCCAGCAGCGCTATGACCTGTACTTTACCCACAAGAGCAATGCCAAGTATAATGCCTACCTGCAGATACAAGGTGGAGCTTTCAGCCATTTTTCCATACTACATCCCTCAAAGCAACCGACCTTCTTGGAAAGTTGGGAGCATCTTCTGCTCACCGACAATCTTATAGCATTATTGGTTTCTTACAGGGCCAGTATTTCAGTTATTATCTAACCGGTTTCTGGCCAACTCTGCATTTATAACCACATAATAACGTTTCCATCTGCACATCCGTGTACTTTCCTCAGAGTCAGTTGAGTAAATGTATCCTCTTTTCCTTGGTTTGGAGTATGCAGCAAGACAACTGTCAGTACTATCCACGACATACAAGTGCACACCTTCTCATTTGCTTCAGTAATGTCTCCAATTTTACCACCCAAACTTTCCCTTTTATTTCGTTGCCCGTCTTCCCAGCACTTCCTCTTCTGTTCCCAGTTTCTGTTCCAGAGAAGAAGGAAAGGCCGGGTCAGCCCTGCTAAGCATACTCATTAACCCCCTCCCTCCGCCCGCAGCTCTCCTTCGTCCCCCGCTCTCATGCGACATTGTAAATGTATTTGAGCTGCTTCATAACCTCTGGTGCAAGTGTAATTGCTGCTGTGTGCGGTGGCCAGCTCGCACGTGACTGCACAGGCCCTGCTCCGGTTTATGGGACCAAAACTGAAATTCTTTACGAGTAGTCATACAAGAGACAAAAGTACGATATTTATTGCGAGGGTTGAGGAGCCTCCACACCTCCACTAAAGCATAGTCATGGAGCAGGTCTTTGATCATGCCGGAAAATATGCCACAGCTTCATCCTGCTAGATCGGTCTATCCGAGGCCCACATGACACTGTTCCCTTGCTGCTGCTCCCGACTTTTGATCCAGACGTCCCTGTTTCCATGCTGCTTCTCGCTGTTTCTTATCATGTGCATCCAGCCTGATCCCGAGTTTCTGTCTATCTCCCCCAACCCCCCCTTCCCTCCTTCGTCTCTCGTCGCACACTGCCCCCCCCTTCGTCTCTCCTCGCACCCCCGTTTCCGCTGCTCACCTCCCCCCACTCTCCCCCCCACTCTCCCCCCCACGGAGCTCCCATCTCTCTCTCCTACTTAGTTCACTCCAGCAGTCACGACGCCGTGGAGTACACACCTCAGCCCCAGGACGCAGAGAAGCCCCCCGAGCCCCCATTTTGAATTTGCGCAGAGTAGAGGACAGCACCTCATGCCCTCACGCGGCGTTGTCACGGGCCGCAACTTTACCTCGCCAGCCTGGACTCTGACACTTAGACACAGTAAGTACTGAGGCAGCCTGCTTGCCATTTAGTGCGCTGTTGCTAATTGTCACACTCTGCTCCGGTGCCCGATAGCTGCATTCAGATATCCGCAGCTCTCCGTCTCTCGTCGCACCCCCCTCCCCCCTTCGTCTCTCCTCTGCCCCCCTTCCTTCTGCCCGCAGCTCTCCTGCTCTCAAAAGTTACATGCAGCGTTTTAAACTCTTTTGCTGGCTGCTGTATTCTGTGAACTGTACACCATGACGCCCAGTGCTTAATTTTAGCCGGTGGCTAGAGACGCTCATTTTTGTAGACCAGGGCATTTTTTATAGTCAGACTTTGTTTGGTCTAAGCTGGAAAGGCAGAAAAGGTGGAAGACAAGGATGAAGAGAAAGATAAGCAAAAGGTGACAAAGGGAGACACATTGGCGAAAATACTGCAAGATTAAGATAAAGAGACAGGGAGTGTAGGGTGGTGTAAAAAAAGGCTTGCTTGAAGTGGAATCAACTTAATCGGCAACCCCGGCATTTGGCAACAACACGCCTCTAAGAAAACTTTGAGCCTCTGCACTTTTCTTTAGACAAATTCCATGCTAATTTGTTCCTGCATTATTATTTACGTTTGAACTTTGAGCTTTTGTATAGCATTGCAAATAATGTGTGTTTTTGGCAGATTAAACAGACTCATGGCAGTTATCCAGCCAATAAATATTCATTAACTATCAGAGCTTTGTAGCTGGCTAGATGTGTGCCAGGTTGAGGTAATATGTGCTTACATAATAACAAAATAAGGTAAGACGTGGTAAAAGTGAATGCAATTACTTAGATTGGCAGGTCTCCCACCCCAGCACTCTAACACTAATCCTAGGACTGTATGTGTAAAGTTAACGCTGCACCTGAGATCACCTATTATGCTGTGCAGGTGCAGAGCTGCGAGTGCAGGTGCAGAGTGGTGTGTGCTGTTGAGTGCAGTGTGCGAGTGTGTGCAGAGTGGTGTGTGCTGTTGAGTGCAGAGTGCGAGTGTGTGAAGAGTGGTGTGTGCTGTTGAGTGCAAAGTGTGAGTGCAGGTGCAGAGTAGTGAGTGCAGAGTAGTGAGTGCAGGTGCACAGTAGTGAGTGCAGGTGCAGAGTAGTGAGTGCAGGTGCAGAGTAGTGAGTGCAGAGTAGTGAGTGTGTGCAGAGTAGTGAGTGCAGGTGCAGAGTGCTGTGTATTGGCAATGTAAATGACAATGACATTTATTTATGATTTAAAGAAAAAAAAAGAAATGTCATGAGCAATGCCAATAGCTCTACCTTTAATGATGCCGAGACCATTGCATTGTAAATGCTTGTTGATCTTCTCGCCAAGGGTACATGTATTTTCAGTAAGAAATGGGATATCGGGAAGTCATGTATTTTCCTGCTGGACTAAGAAGTGTATGTTTTTTGCAACACCTCCTTAGTTATTGGTGGTCTCTGGACTGTGTATTACGGTATGATGAAGAGAAGAGAGAACAGTTTTGTGGGGTACACTGTAAACATTTCCCGATTTTCCTCAATCTTTCTCCTAAGTCCCTCATCTTTTCCTCTTACCTCTCTATATTAACTCTCCCTTTGGTTTAACTTCTTTTCTCACTTTTCCTTAGCTTACTTTTCTCCCTTCTTTCTGTCTCTGCCTCCTTCCTTCTTCATCCCCTTTACATCTTTCTTCATCCCCTTTACATCTTTCTTTCTTCCCTTTTCTCCTTTCTTCTCCCTTTTACTCCTTTCTTCCTCCCCTTTTACACACTTGCCTCCTTTCTCCTAACTCCTTCCTTTTCCTCTCTTCCCCCTGTCTCATTCCTCTTTGTTATAATTGTTGTTTTTGCCTGTCTCCCAGGGTGGTTTCCTGCCAAGTTTGTGGATGTTCTGGACGAGCGCAGTAAGGAGGTGAGTGCGGCCCTTGTCCAGACTGGTGTGACTGTGACTGGTGCCCCCCGGGGGTTTCCCTGTAAGTGGAATTCCTCAGAGTGGTGCAGAAATGTAAGGGTTTCTAACATCTCCTGACATGTTCACTCTGTGGTGCCCTGTATGAGGAGCTTGGTTAGCTGCCTGCAGCAGCCTCTGTATGTGGTGGGCTTCATGCCCTGGGGAGACAGTGGCAATGTGCCATTATTGTATTGGGTAGCAGTGAGATTGATTCAAAATATTCCCATCTTCACTTAGTTCCTAGCTGTGATAGTCAACTTGTTAAACAAAGGGACCGCCTCCTCAAGCCCCTCCCCATTTTCTATCAAAGATGCACAACTACAACCAAAAGTGCACAGCCGCTGCCTGTCCTACATTAAGATGGTAGTGCAAGCAGATTTTGGTCTGCTTGTGTTTACATAGTGATGGTCTTTGTTCTAGTCCGGATTGTATACATATACTAAACAGACTATTTCTTTTTAAGCCTCATCTACCAATGACTTTTGCCTTTTAGCTTTGGCAGCAAGCATAGACAAAGACCCAAGTTGAGACCTGTTGACTTTACCAATGCTTGTTCATTATTCTGTTTGCTTCCCACCATAGGTGGGTGAGTCTTCAGTTCTGCTTCTCCCCACTCACTCAACCAGCGCATGCTAATAGTCTGGCTTCCAGAGGCGACCATTAACACAGTAGCTCCCATAGGTGCACATTAGGAGGTCTGTGACCACACAGACAGTCCAGTTCCCCTTTGTGCACATTATTTGCTCCCACAGGTGAATAATAATAAGTTACCTTCCAGATTTGTATTAAATAGAACTGCCATATCCTCTGCTATAACGTTGAGGAGAATGTTATAGCCAAAGGGCATAGTGTCTTGGCGGCTTGTTAAAGAAATCTCTTTCCCTGGCGTTAAATCCTAGGGTCGGTTCGCTGTTTTAATCCTCTTTTATTACATCTGCAGTATTCCATCGCAGGAGACGATTCAGTGACAGAAGGAGTGACCGATCTGGTGCGGGGGACTCTCTGCCCCAGCCTCAAGGCCATCTTTGACCATGGCCTGAAGAAGCCATCCCTGCTCGGGGGGCCCTGCCACCCATGGCTCTTCATCGAAGAGGTAAGCTGCCTCTAGACTCAGTGTGGTGTCCTTTTTTAAGGCAGTAGTGTTTAGACCTTTTAATATATACAGGGTTAAATGTGAAATGCAAGTCTACAGAAGATATATGGGGCAAATTTACCCTTTGCTGTACGTTATAAGGTTATTGCAAGTCACAGAGGAGTTCCATGACCATATAGATTAAGGAATGCTGAAGGCAGACTACGTTTATAAGGCCATGGAACTCTGAGGGGAATTGCAATATCTTTATATTGCACATCGGGGTGCTTTATTCCTTATAATCTATGGTCGTATCCTCCTCCTTCCCTCAAACCGCTTAAGTCCTGGGTGTCTAGCTTTCCATGATTTTTGCAGACAAGAAAAATAAAACCGGAATCTGTACACACCAAAAATAAGTTAATAATGTTTGTAATCAGACGATGTTATTCTGTTTAATATAAGTCAGGTTAACAAATACTGTGGCTCAGATTGTGTAGGAAAATGCAGAGATACTGTCTTTCCTGTAATGACCTATAGTGTAGAACAAAAAAACATGTTACCATATATAACTCCTTTCTGGTGATTACTTTTTTTAAAAAAAGGATACCAAAAGAAGAAAATGCTAGTTCCCATTTCCCTTTTTTAAACTGCAGTCGTAATTATGCTCCTGCCTTTCAGCCTGGCTTTTGGCTCTGGTAGCAAAGGAAGGGCAACCCAATAATCCCTCACGAGTTTGACTAACAGAATCAACTGAAGTCATTGGCCAACAAGGGTGTTTTAGATAAAGCAGAGTATACTTGGTCCAGATATTTATGCCTCTGTTATGAGGCATTAAATCAAAAGTTTTAAACGCAATGAAGTGCTAACCCGTTTTCAACGAAATACACAAATAAATTGAATTGGATAAACAAAATCAATCATGGTTAACAAAGTGAATGAATAAAATGAATGAAAAACAGGCGTAACAAAATAAAACTATTGCATTAAATGTATGTTCATTACAGAATACCATACATTAGTAGGGGTACAGAGAAAAACAATCAAACATACATAGTCCAGTGTGTAGTTTGTCCATGTTGTTACAGTAATCGTGTGTGAAACAAATGCATGTCAACTCCATTCACAGAAGCACATATCCATGAGCTGTAGAATTTGTTCTAATGGTGAGTAAATCACAGAAGAGTGTGGAACTGCATCGACGTTTCAGGCTCTATAATGTTAAGTAACTAAGACGATCCTCCGGACGAATTGCTAAAATCTAAGGTCCCCTGAAATGTACCATCATATTTGACACTTGTTAAAAATGCCCAAATGGCAGAGCCCTGGGTTGTATTTTGGCCAGGCATCTGATTTAGTATGATGTGGAAGAACTTACACCAGTAGCCAGTTGTGAATCAAGCACACCAGCTCTCCTTCCTCCAAGTTGGAGTAGGATACTACTCCAACTTTGAGGAAGGAGAACTGTCATGTTTGATTCACAGCTGGCTGCTGGTGCGAGTTCTTCCACACCATTCTAGAGCAGATGCCTGGCAAAAGGGGAACAATGCCACTGTTGTGCATATTTAGCCAGTGTTCATTAATCAAATCTGTCCAATTTCTCTCGCCCCACAGGTAATGAGACATCTTAGGGGACCTCCGATTTCACAAATCCAAATAGACATGAGGATGGTCCCAAATACTTAATATCATAGAGTGAAACGTCGACACAGTTTCAACACTCTTCTGTGATATACATACCATTAGAACACATTCTTTAGATCATGAATATGTTTTTCTGATTGTTTATCCAATTCATTTGATTTGTGCATTTGCTTTAATACAGTTAAACACTTGATTGCATTTAAAACTTATGATTCAATGCATCGTCATAGAAACCTAAAATATCTGGGCTAAGTATACTCTGTTTTATGAATGGACCCCCCTTGTTGGCCATTGTCTTCAGCTGACTTTGGTAGGAGCCATTGTGATGTCAGAACTCAGAGTTATTACAGGTGAGCAGTTATGCAATTTCATTATTACAGGCATCTACAGATGCCACAAGTCACCTGTCGTAAGAAAATTAAAGGCTGCCATTTATAAAGGGTTTGCAGGCTCCCATGTATTATTACATTAGAACTTCAGACAGTAAGAGTGATAAGACACCTTAAATGCTGCTGCACAGGTATATATAAATTATAGGACACAATTGTATAACACAGTGGATTATAGGTATTTACACAACAGTTTATAATGCACAGGGTTAAAGATCTGGACACAATAGAGTATAGCTCAGAGGGCTAAACTGCTGTATGTTGTATAACAGAGAGGATTCATTTACTAAACACAGTGTTTAGCCCAGAGTGTTAAAGTGCCTGGACGCGGTTCTGTATAGCCCAGAGAGTTAATGTGTTGAATGCAAAGTTTGTATAGCCTGGAGGTTTAGTGCTGCACATAGTTTTATAACCCAGAACATTAGTGCTGGATGCAGAGTTGTATTACCCCGAGGGTTACAGTTCTGGACACAATATTGTATAGCGCAGACGATTATTACTTGGTGCAGTGTTGTATAACCCAGAGGGTCAAAGTGTTGGACACAATATTGTATATCCCAGACGATTAGTACTCAATGTAGTGTTGTATAACCCAGAGGGTCAAAGTGCTGGACACAATATTGTATATCCCAGACGATTAGTACTCTGTGCAGTGTTTTTGATAACCCAGAGGATCAAAGTGCTGGGCACAATATTGTATAGCGCAGACAATTAATAATCGGTGCATTGTTGTATAGCAGATCTGGACGCAGTGTTGTATAGTCCAGAGTGTTAGTGCTAGATTCAGTGTTGTATAGCCCAGTGGGTTAGTGATGGATGCAGTGTGGTATAGGCCAGACGACTGGCACTTGACTTAGTGTTGTTAGATAGGTTATACAAGGTTTATTAGGACAAGTACCCATAAAACATTCTAAAACAATACAAGGAGTGTACATTCTGAAATTGCCTTAAAAGTCCGCTGCCCCCCTCGAAACAGCACACCCTACCCCCACCCATCCTTACAACGCTTTTTGACTGTCAGTAAAAAACGTGCACTTTCCATTGCCACATCAAAATAACACATTTCGGACAACAGTTCCATCGCCTCCAGCATTTGATATGTTTGATATTTTAAAAACAAGGGTCTTAAAAACTTAATTTGAGCAGAAATATAAAAACACAGTCCATGAGTACATGAGACAAGGAGCATTTTTAAGTTCAGAGGCCTTGTACACAATCCATTACCATTTCTAATTACATTGCACCATTTACAGGACGAAAAGCGTGGTTTACACCCCACTCTCACTTTAAAAATTTTGTTTTGTAATCTGGGTTTGTTAATCTGGGCTAAGTAGTGAAAGACTGTGTCCTGGCCATGGGTAATTAATGAGAAGCTGTTCGAAGAATTTTCCCTTAGATGTGCCAGGTCCAGAGAATGGGCAACCTTTCCCACAAATGCGCTCAAAGCTAGTTTGCTGGGGAAGGGATACCAAGATTCTACTGTCACCCGAGAGAGTGCATTTTTTCAAAATCCCTTAACCTGTATCTTACTTCCCTTGACCATCTTCTTTCACTACCATGGATTGCATCCAAACAGAATTTGGGGTATCGCATGTTGTAGAGGGTTAGTACTCGATGCAGTGTTGTAGAGCTCAGAGGGTTAAAGTGCTGGACGCAGTGTTTTATAAACCAGAAGTTTAGTGCTGGGAGCAGTATTGTATAGCCCAAAGAGTTAAAGTGCCTGTATGAAGCGTCATCTAGCGCAGAGGATTAGTACCGGATGTAGTGTTGTATAACTCAGAAGGTTTGTGCTGGATGCAGTGTTGCATAGCCGGATTGTTAAAGTGTTGGGCACAGTGCTGTATAGACCAGAGGATAAGTGCTGGACGCTGTGTTTAATAGCCCAAAGAGCTAAAGTGTTGAAAGGATGCTTTATAGCCCAGAGTGTTACAGTGCTGGACCCAATGTCCTGTAGAGCACAAGGTTGTAGTGCAAATAGTCGCTGTGCATATTTATGGCGCAAAGTGGATAACACTGTGTTGTTTAGGGCAGAGGTTTAAAGTGCTAGGCACAACACAGTATACTGCAGCGGATTAAAAGTTCTATGCACAGCGCTGTACACTGCAGATCGTTGAACATCTGGGCACGTCTGAATTTGATTGGTTAGTGTCACAATGCTGTGCCACAGGTATGTGTAAAAAGAGTTCTGGCTCCCTGAGTGGTGATTTTGGAGAGCAGAATTAGCCCTAACACTAACCCTATTGCTGGGTGGGTATCTTTGCTGAATGAGTCTCCCTCATGTCTTCTGAAGGCCACTATTAATTCATCTTCCTTCTTTGCACTGATTCCAGGCTGCCGGGAGGGAGGTGGAACGCGACTTCGACTCCGTGTACTCTCGCCTGGTCCTTTGCAAGACGTACAGGTGAGGTACTGCTCATGAGTCATCCGTACCCGCAGACCTCATGCGAGGTGCTTACACCCTACCACTGCAACATGGAGTCAGCACTCATTAATTCTGTTACACATACTGAGGATGTATCAGTACTGCAATATATTTTCAGTCCCCTCTGCTTCTAAAAACAGACTCACCAGTCACTAACACTTAAGCACATACTCTGCACTCACTGATACCAAACATATGCTCACCGCTAACTAAGAGATCATTATAGATGGAGGCCACATCAGTTCTTCACCATAGATTCAGAACTTGCTCATCTATCAATATAGGTCTAGGACTTATTGATATATCAATAGGCTTAGCTCAGCATCACTAACACTGCAACATGGCCTCAGCACTGACTGATGCTTCAGCGTAGAGTCAGTACTCAATGATGCTTCACCATAGGCCCAGCACTAAATAGGCTCAGTCCTCACTGTTGCTGCGTAGGTTCAGACCTCACTGAAGCTTCAGTCTAGCTCAGCACACACTGATGCTTCAGCCTAGACTCAACGCTTGCTGATATTTCAGCATGCACTGGTGCGGCCCTCAGCACACACTGGTTCTTCAGCGTAGAATCAAGGCTAGCTAATACTTCAGCATACACTGGTGCATCCCTCAGCACACACTGGTGCTTCAGGGTAGACTCAAGGCTTGCTGATAGTTCAGCACACACTGGTGCTTCGGCATAGACTCCACTCTTGCTGATACTTCAGCATACACTGGTGCGTCCCTCAGCACACACTGGTGCTTCGGCGTAGACTCAACGCTTGCTGATACTTCAGCATACACTGGTGCGTCCCTCAGCACACACTCGTGCTTCGGCATAGACTCCACGCTTGCTGATACTTCAGCATACACTGGTGCGTCCCTCAGCACACACTGGTGCTTCGGCGTAGACTCAACGCTTGCTGATACTTCAGCATACACTGGTGCGTCCCTCAGGACACACTAGTGCTTCAGCGTAGACTCAACACTTGCTGATACTTCAGCATAGACTCAACACTTGCTGATACTTCAGCATATGTATGTATGTATGTATGTATGTGTGGTCTTATATAGCGCTCGACTTACCCTAGGGCATCTCGGCGCTTGCATTGGGAACCCGTCCTGGCTTTTCCCTGTGAGATAACCCGTACTGGGCATCCCCAAGGTGAAAGCCAGGCATCCCGCCGCGGGGGGCCAGTGTGGAGATTAAGCAAGCTTAATGCCCAGAGTTGCAGAGTGTGAACCCGTGATTAGACTGGGCACCGAAGCGAGAATTATTGAGTCCGTGGACAATTGGGCTCAAGACCCTGCCGCGTCAGGAATTGAACCCTGTCCAGGGTCTGACCTCTGCTTCAGGGTATGCCTCCTCTAGCCATACACTCGTGGGTCCCTCTGCACACACTGGTGCTTCAGCGTAGACTCAACGCTTTCTGATACTTCAGTATACACTGGTGCGTCCCTCAGCACACACTGGTGCTTCAGCGTAGACTCAAAGCTTGCTGATACTTCAGCATACACTGGTGCATTCCTCAGCACACACTGGTGCTTCGGCGTAGACTTAACACTTGCTGATACGTCAGCATACACTGGTGCGTCCCTCAGCTCACACTGGCGCTTCGGCGTAGACTTAACGCTTGCTGATACTTCAGCATACACTGGTGCGTCCCTCAGGACACACTGATGCTTCCACATAGGCTCAGTCCTCACTGATGCTTCAGCATAGGCTCAAGATACAACTGTGCTTTCGCTTAGGTTCAGCGCTTATTTCTACAACACATAGTCTAACACTTGAGTACTGACTTCCTGCTCTGCGAATCATACTCATTCCTACTGACAACTTTATTATTGTTTTTGTTAGGTTGGATGAAGATGGAAAAGTTCTGACACCAGAAGAGCTGCTCTATCGGGTAAGTGTATTTGCAATGCCTGCTCTCTAAGTTTGCCACTTCTGTCCAACCCTCCTTGTCCATCCATACCTGTCTAGCCCCTCCCTCTCAGAGATCCTCACCTTTGCCTTCATTAAGCCCCTCGCTACCCGGTCAGACAACCGCGCTGCGTAATTCTCTCTCTGCTTGTCATCCTTGTAATGATAACACAAACGGGATAATCCAAATTATTCTGCTTTATTCATCCAAGCAGCGCAGGGTTGTGAGAAGCTGCTCTCCTCTACCACTGTAACGGTACATTGTTTTTATTTAGTGATTACTACAACTGATGAGTTGTTGATGGCTTTGCAGTGAGTAGTTACACTTGAACCTAAGGTTAGAGGCAAATAGGTAGTAAATTGGTAATGTGCTTCCTTTTCCTTGTAGGAATAGTTGTGTTTAGGTTGTGCTCTTCAGATCTCATGCATTTAGATTATTTGTAAGTGAATTTCTAAAGGGAAGGTGTGACATATTGTTGGGAGTGGTGGACATGTACGTGTGTTGGTTGAATGCGTAGGTAGAAAGAGAGAAGAGTTTGGAAAGCATGTTTGGGAGTCCACACTCTTCCCGTACTTAATGCCTTCCCATAATCCTTATGTGTACAGAGTATTTCCAGTACCTTCACCCAGTCACAGCGCTTCACAGCTCCGGCGAGCCAGGAAAGCAAATGTTTGGTGATCCTGGTGTGAGGACAAAATTAGCAACATGGAACCACATTTTACCAAATTAAGTTTAGGCTTAAGGTTATTTCTCTTTAGCGGGGATGCCCTCTGCGCAGTACAGCTAGTCAAAAACATACTGTACCTTAATAAACCTTATAAAAAAAGGTAGGCAATAATTCTCTTAGTGCTTTAAATTTTGTTCGACCGTTCATAACCTCAAAGGACACTGTTTTGCATAATTTTTAACCACAGTGAGGTGTAAAAAGCATGTTGAAAATGCTCAGCATTGGTGACTGTGTGACTTCTGAACCTTGTATCACCCAGTGTCAATGTTTTTTTTTCAGAACAAGCTTTATTGTCATATCAGGAAAGATTGCATAAACATTCCACGGTACTCCGAACCCCGGAGGAGCCATGAGCAGAAAATCTAGGTATAGAGATTAGCAATCAATGTAGAATACAATGGAAATCAGTTTTGCCGAAGAACCCCCCAATCCCACCGCCCCACAGAAACTACCCTCCACCCGGGTCCCCCCTAACCCCAAACACGATGTCGGTCCATATTCGATAATACAATCTATATACATTTGGCAGTACCCTCCTACCCTCGCCCAGGTCCATCCAACAGCTGCTCACTGACAGCATCCTGTTGTGCCGGCGGCTCCAGCCACAGTCCCCTATAGGCCGCCCACCTCTTCCAGATTTTGAAATGTTTTTTAGGGCAGCCTCGTGCTACGAACACCGGGCGTTCCAAACTCATATAGTAGTCTAATCCCTGTTTCCAGGCCTCTATCGGGGGAGCTCGAGTATTTTTCCAGGCACGGGCCACATCCCTTTTGGCCACCACCAGGCCTAGGAGTAACAAGTGACCTTTTTTTTATGTCAAATCTATTTATTTCGTCCCCATACCACGGGGTTGCAGTGAAGTGAGTTGCACACAGCGTTAAGCCTACAACCCAACAGGGCCGGCCGCGTTACATCATGAAAAATGGAAAACCGTTGCCAGTACTAAAGCTCTCAGATATACACAGCGGTTTACCTATAACCCACAGGGGCTGGTCGCGTCATATTCAGTCAACAGAGCCTGTGAAATCACTGCACTAGATGATTCAAACTTCGGAACATCTGTAACCAGTAAACCCAAAGGGTAGAACTATAAGACCAAGTTGGTCAAAACTTCAATAGAACGACAGGAAAGGGGACAGCAAGATAGAGAAGACAGTAGGAGTAGAGGAAAGGGGTGGACGAAGGGAGAGAAGAGCCACTAGGAGCCCGAGGAGAGGAGCGAAGGGGGATAAGAGGCATTGTGTCAGTCGTCAGGGCACTCAACATCGCTGCCAATGCTCAAGGCCTCTCATACCCAAACCTCATGCCAGCAATCTACCGGGGTCAGGTGGAACTACAGCATCCTCCACTAATCGCAGCGCTCGCAGCTTGGGGGGCATGTAACGCGCCTGTTCTGTGGTGCATAGATATTTCACCAAAGGTTGCCACACCGCTTTGTATCGCACATCTCTGGCCTGAAGCCGAGCTGTGAGAAGCTCCATTGTCATGACATGCCAGAGACGTACAAACCACGCAGCAATTGGCGGGGCCTCTACCCTCTTCCAGTACAGAGCAATGAGCTGCCGAGCTGCTCCCAGCATTTGAAGCGCCAGCGCCCAGTCGCTCCGAGTGAGGGCCTTCAATCCTGCAGGTTTGATACCCAGTAGTATCGTACAAGTGGCATCAGGCAGAGGAAACCCCAGCACCCTCCTATTGTGACTCAAGACCTCCTTCCAAAAGAGGGTCAGCAAGGGACAGGACTACCATATGTGCAGAAAATCCCCGGTCGCAGACCCGCACCTCCAACACACCGGGGAAGAGTTTGGAAACATTCTATGCAGCCGCTGCGGCGTGTAGTACCACTGGGTCATCATTTTGTAGGCATTCTCCTGTTGTGGAATACTACGATAAATCCTGGGTATATCTCGCCACAATCTGGACCACTGTGCCGGGGTGATGTCTACGCCCGAGAGGGAGTGCCAACGTTGCTGATACGGTTGGGAAGGCGGAGTGTGCGGGTGCTGCAGGATCCGATAGATTTTGGAAATCAGCCCCTTCGTCTCTGTAAAGGAGCGCGCCAATTGCTCAAACGGAGTAAAGGCGAGTATGGCCTCGTGGTAGATACTGTCCGTAAGCACCCAGTGTTTCAGTTGCGCATATTGCAGTCCGGCTGCAAGCGGCACCCCAAATTCCTCCCTGCAGTCCGCAAAAGTCTTGAGGGAGCCCCCATCAAACAGATCAGTGAGCACCCTACAGTTGCCTTGAGACCATTTACGGAAAGCCCCCGTCCGATGTGCCGGGGGGAAACCCGGGTTCCCTTCGATAGGGGTATGGGGCGAGGGGAAGGTTGTAAGGCTCTTACGGACTGCTATCCTGTCCCAAATCTCCAGCACAGTTTTCGTAGGCACCGCAGGTATGCGCTCGGAGATCGCCCTGCCCTAGGTTTCCATGCCAAGTCCCATATGGTGCGCCCAGTCACGGCCCTATCCATATGGAGCCACTCTTAACAAGTGACTTTTATAGATGGGAGTGTCCAACCCAGCACCTCATCCAGACAATCCCAGACCCGCCTCCAGTACCCCTCCAATGCCCCGCATGACCACACCGTATGCACAAACGTACCCACCTCACGGCCACACCTCAAGCAGTCAGGGGAAGCAATCAGACCAGCCCTATGCAGTCGCTCTCTTGTATAGTAGGCCCTATGCAGGTATTTAAACTGAATGAAGCGTAATCGCACTGCAATAGCCGTCTCCCTTGGGGCTGCCAGGGCCTCTCTCCAGCTCTCCTCATCTGATTCCCCTACATCTCTTTCCCATATAGATCTCAGTCTGTCCAGGGAGGAGGAGCAGTGGGTAACGAGGGATTGGTAGATACAGGATATTTATTTATCTTCCAGTTCCCCCATGAACATCTTGGCTTTCAAGGGGCTGAATTCTGGCAAGGATTCCAGTCCCTCCAGGGCAGGGGAGATAGCGTGTGTAAACTGTAGGTATTGAAAGAATTGGGAGTGCGGCATATCATATTCGTCCCTCAGAGCCTGGAACGACTTAAGAGTCGTCCCCCTCATAACATGTCCCAGCGTCGAGATCCCTATAGCGTCCCAGCCTCTGAATCCCCATGCCGCCAGAGCTGGCAAACGGCCATTGTGCCACAGAGGAGTCTCCTGCATCAGTGTATTCCACCACCCTATACGGCCCAGCGCCCTCCGCCATACCTGAAACACCACCTGTGTAACCATCGGAAGGTTCTTTCTTTTTGCCGCCGAGTAGAGGAGCTCATGCAGGGTATCGGGATCCATCAGGTACCGCTCCAGGGTGTAAGCCTGGTCGCTGCGGTCGCCATACCACCATTCGTTTAACACCAACAGGTGGGACGCTTGGTAATAAGACAAAATATCTGACGATGCCAGGCCGCCACAATATGTGGACAAGAAGCAGGTGCGAAGTGCCACCCGGACCGCGCCCCCAGCCCAGAGAAAGCGACCTAGCGCCGAGTTGACCTGACGGAACCATTGCAGCGAAACAGGGTACGGATGATTTTGTAGTTGATATAGTAGACGCGGGAGGGCTACCATCTTATACATGGCGGAGCGGCCATAGATATTGAGGGGCATGCGGGACCACGTCTTCATATCAGAACGAACTTTGTCCCACACCGGAACGATATTGCGTTCCCACGAGACTCCCGGTATATCCGACAGGAATACCCCGAGATATTTGATGCCCCCGGCTGCCACCCGGAGGGCCGACGCCCAGTCGCCAAGCGCCGCGCCATCGCCTAGGGTCCATAGTATAGATTTCTGTATATTAAGATAGAGCCCCGAAACTTCACCAAATATCTTCATAATTTCAAGAACTCTCGGGCCCGACCTATTAAGGTCAGTGAGAAAGAATAGCACATCGTCCGCATAAAGAGCAATCCTATCCGATGGCCCAGAGTCCCACTCGAACCCCCTCATCTGCGCATCCATGCGGACCCACGCCGCTAGGGGCTCCATGGCGAGAGCAAATAAATATGGCGAGAGAGGGCAGCCCTGGCGGGTACCCCGTCCTATAGGGAAGGCCTCCGAGATAGCTCCCGCCACCCGAACCAACGCCGTCAAATCAGTATATACTAGCTGAACGTAGGAAAGAAAGTGGGGCCCAAGATTCAGCCGCGACAGGAGTGCCTGCAGGTAGACTCAGCTCAAGGAATCGAATGCTCGATCTATATCCGCTAGCAGCAACGCTGCCTGGGCTCCGGAAGCTTTCATCTTTTCGAGAGCCACTTGGGCTCGTCTGATATTGTGCTTAGTAGCCCTGTGGGGCATAAACCCAGCCTGGTCTGGGTGGACCAGGGTGGTGATCAGTTGGAGGAGGCGGTTGGCAAGGGCCTTGGCAGTATCTTAGCTTCCGTATTCAGTAATGAGATAGGGCGATAAGATTCATGGCGATCTGGGGGCCTCCCCGGTTTGCAAAAGACCACTAGCTCGGCGTGCCTCCAACCTCCCGGTAGGCAGCCCGCCTCCCTTGCAGCCTCCAACGCCCTCTTATAGGGCGCCCCAAGCTGAGTAGGATATTTTCAAAAGAACTCACACAGGAACCAGTTAGGCCCGGGGGCCTTCCCTGCATTCAACTCTCCTAAGGCCGTCCCCAGTTCCTCCGCTGATAGAGGAAGCTCAAGGCTAGCACGCTCATCATCGGAGACTCCACGCGGCGGAAGGTCTGCCAGAAATTTGTCAACCTCCACCGCCGGAAGGGATTCCCTGGGGGAGTATTGATCCGCAAAATAGCGAGTGAAGCTGTCGGGGATCGCCTTAGGGTCTAAAAGGGAACCACCGGCTCCATCCCGCAGGGCTAGCAATACCGGCGCCTGAAGCGTGCCCTGGCACAATCTGTATAGCATTGTGCCCGACTTGTTCCCCCCACTGGTAGATTCTGCTCTGCGTCGCAAGCCACACCTGGCGTGATTCCTTCAGTTGCAGGGAAGCAGAATCCCGCTGCGCCTGCAGTAGCCGCCAAACATCCTCGCCCTCTCCGGTTTCTGCACAGGAGCTCTCCAGGGCACGCACCCGGTCCGCAGCCCTCTCCAGCTCCGCGCCGTGCAACTTACGTGCCCCCGCACACCAGGCTATGTCTACTCCCCGGAGTGTGGGTTTCAAAGCTTCCCAGAGGGTCATGTCGTCCACTCCCGATCCTGCATTATCTGACCAGTAGTGGGCTATGGCTTCCCGCATATGGGATTGATACTCATCTTGCTGAAGGTGCCAGGTGGAGAGGCGCCATCGAAACGGCTGCCGTCTCCGATCTAGGCGGATATCCATAGTTATTGGGGAGTGGTCGGAGAGCCCACGCGGCAATACGACCGTCGATGCTATCCTTCCTATCATTGAGCAGGGAACAAACAGGTAATCCAATCGTGAGAAGGAGCCATGCACCGCCGAGACATAGGTGTATTCCCTACTATTTGGATGTTGATACCGCCAGGCATCGGTCCAACCCAAGCTCCGCACCATATCACACAACTTCGTAGACGCAGTCAGCGGCAACCCACCACCCGATCGAAAGCGGTCCAACGCACCATCCATCACATCGTTCCAGTCCCCTCCAACCGCCGCCAGGGCATCCGGGATCTCAGACAAACAGCAAACAGTTTCTCCACCAGGGACCACTGCAGCGGGGGGGGCATACACACTTCCAAAAACAGGTTCCCCATCAATCGTTCCCTGAACAAACACATATCTACCCTGGGCGTCTACCCACTGTGTTGAGTGTATATATGACACCCTCCAATGTATCAATACCGCAACACCCCGGGACCCTCGGACAAACCCTTGGTGGTACACCAGTTGATAACCAAATCGCTGTAAATTAAGAGTCTTGGTTCCCAGGAGATGGGTTTCTTGTAATAAGAGGACATCTGCTTTCTCCCTCTTCCCCTGCTTTAGCACAGCGCCCCTCTTAATTTTATCGAGCATGCCCGAACATTCCAGCTCCTGATCCGTAGCGCCACCCTGGGGAGCTCCGGAACTGGGCCTCTATCCACCATCATTCGAGTACATGTATATTCGCCTGAGCATATGGAGGTGAGTCTGCCTACAATCTAGTAATCGAACCTGCTGGACCGTCGTGTATCAATGAACAATCCCTGAGTACCCCAAACACCCGCTCTCTCCCATATCCCCACCCTAAACCTAGGCCAAACTCAACTCCTCGAACCCCTCCCCCCCCCCCCCCCCCCCCCCCCGACCCCAATACCTCAGCAACATTGAAGTATCTGTCGCGGTGTGGGCGAGCCACCGCCCCCAACAGGTCAGTGGCCACCCGCTCCAATGGATCCCCATAACCCAACCCCACAACCTCTAACTAGACCTTTAAGGGGTCGATTACCACCCGTGGAAACCCGGACAACTAGTACCCTGAGGCAAATGTCCGCCCTACATTCCCCCCCTCCCCCCTATCCCCCCTCACCCAACATCACATATCAAAATCCATATCTTTGTCCAATGATGTCGGTGTGTTTCGGGGACACCTGTTACCCCGGACGGGCGACTCTGGGCCACCCGCCGATCTCACCTCATTGCACCAAGGAGCGGTGCACCCCCATTCACGGGTCCACAGTCTGATTGTCTGAAGAAGCGGTCCCCTCCGCTGCAGTCTTCTTGGCGGGAGAGCGTTTAGTAGAGTGGGACCTCTAGTTACTTCTACTCCAAGATCGTCTATGTGTATGCTTCGGCGCCGTCGAAGAGGATGAGTCTGAATCCTGAGCCGGTGGAGTGGGTGGCCGAGCCCGAACCGTCTCATCCGTCCAGTTGAATACTTCCTCCGGAGAATTGAAGAAGAGAGTGCGGGACTGATAGATCACCCGCAGTCGGGCCGGATAGAGCGGGGCATACTGGATCTTGAGGCCTCTCAGGCGAGCCTTGGCATCCACGAAGGATTGTCTTTGGCGCTGTACTAGCTTTGTGTAGTCCGGGAATATTAGGATCCGTTGGTTCTCACACATGAGCGGTTCTTTCAATCGGGCCTGTTTCAGGATAGTGTCCCGGTCGAGATAGTTGAGTAACTTGACAATCACCGCTCGTGGTCGCTCCCCGACTGGTGGTTTAGATGCCAACGCCCTATGAGCTCTCTCGATGACGAAGCAGCGGGAAAGGGACTCCGATGGTAACCAGCCCTCTAGCCAGCATGTGAGAAAGGCCTCCACATCCCCTTTTTTGCAGTCTTCCGGAAAGCCAACAAAGCGGAGGTTATTGCGCCTTGCCCGCCCCTCCGCATCCTCCACTCGGAGCGCTAGGCCCTTCTGAATACCCTCCATGGCAGCAACCTTCTTTTTTAGGGTCACGACATCGACTTCCACTCCAGTGATCCGCGTTTCAGCCTCTGTGATTCGGGACACCGCATTGCGTAAGTCTTGGCGCAACAGAGTCACGTCCGCACCAACAGCCCCAATCTTTGCGTCGAGAGTGTCCTTGGACTGGGTAATGGCCGCCAAGAGCGTTGCATTATCTGGCCCCTGGGATGCGGGGCCCCCGGAGGCACCAGCCGCTCCCCCTGCGCCAGTAAATTTGTCCAGAGTAGCCTGTTTTGAGGCCCCGCTGCCGCTCCGCCTCTGGTCATGGTTGGCGAGCGGCTGGGGCAAATTTACCGAGATACCGCCTTGTGGGCCCACCGCGACACTTCCTCCACTCAAGGGGGCCCCTCTCCTCCAGTCGCCGCACCTAGGCCCCAGCCGTTAGGCCCCGGCACACCAGGTTCAGAAGTACAGGCAGGTCGCCCACGCAATCCTCCGGCCGCCGTTGCACTTGGGCCCGTGCAGTCTCTTCACACTCCCAGGCCCGATCCGTGGCGTCACTCCAGGCCGCGCAGGGAAAGGCTGGGGCGGCCCCCCAGGCCGGAGTCCCCCCGCTTCCCCAGTATACTCTGCTCAGGGATAGGGGGGCGTTGCACCCGCTCCGCAGCACAGGCAGGGGGCCCCCCCAGACAAGCACGCCATGGCCCGACCCGACCACCGAGGCCCTGTAAGGATCTGCCCGGGCAATGAGGGGGACCAGCCACCTGCGCCGCAGCGGCCCAATCCGTCGCGGCCCGACCTGACCGCCGAGCCCTATGGACTAGCTTCACAACACCAAAAGCACCAAAATGGAAGCACAGCGAAGGCTACCTTGTTTCGGGGTGACGTTATGCGTGGATCCTCCGCCCAGTCCCGGTCCAGCCGGTCCCAGCCTCCGGGCCTCGTCCTAGGCCTTTGGCGCTGTGTCAGGGTCGTCTGGGCTTGCCGCCAGCTCCAGCGTGTCACCCAATATCCCAGAGGTAGAGGCGGGCCGCACCCTCATCCAGCCCAGCCGGCCACCGGTGCTCGCCGCGTCCCCGGGGCGCCTCCAAAATCGATGTCCCGGCTTCAGCATGCGGGGTAGGCCTCACCACCTCCGGGGCTCGCCGCGCAGCCACACCGCCTCCGATGCCGCCAGGACTGTCAGAGCAGCCGTCGGATGTCTTCCGCCACCTATTCTATCGCTGGGGAGGGTCAGGTAAGGGGGGAAGGCAGGATAGTATGGCCAGGAGAGTTGCGGCGGGACGGAGCTCCACTAAGCTGCGTCCGCCATGCCGGCTGTCGTAGCCACGCCCTCCCAGTGTCGATGTTTGAGATCACAAGTCACACAACATCACAGGTTGGCCCCTGCTAGTGTGCACCAATCAAATTTGTTTTTCTGAATAGGGGGTGTCTGTAATGGTGGAAAAGACTGATGACGAAATCTTATCACCAGGGAAATTCTACTTAATGAATTGGGATGCAGGGTTAAAAAGTTAAACCATCAGTTGGTGTCCTATTATCGATTAGCTTTAGAAAAATTGTTCTATAAATAATTACCTCTTCGGACACCTCAACTCAATATTGGGATTCATCAGTGTACAAAATGCAAAATACCAAGTGTGCATGCATACACACTTAAACAAAAGTAACTTCAACAGCGCCTGACCAACTGACAAAGTTCATCTCCAACATTCGACAAAGGACTCATGACATAGTTAACTGACATTATAAGCTAAGTAACATAAGAACACTACACCTTGTCCCCTTTTATCTTTTAAATAAAATAAAATACAACACAAATAAACTGTAAATAATAATATGCAAAGAAATAAAGATTTTAACAAGAAAGGCAAAGAAGGAAAACAGAGCAACAGCTGGTATGTTTGTGTATGTATATATAGAGAGAGAGATTCAAGCTGTTAGAAAGTGCCATCTTTCTTGCATTGGTATGCCCCCACTTTTTTCTGACTGCTGATGTGCTTTGACTGAGTGTGCCCTGGGCTCCTGCCAACCAGCTACCCAGGGACTGTGTTCCTTCTCTAAATCTGTGTTGAAACTAAAACCCAATTGACATCTCTGGCCACCTGTCAGCCCCTAGTAAATGGTACCCTAGGATCCCAGGGCATGGTGACCAGAGAAGACCCCTAAGGGCTGCAGCACTTATTGTGCCACCCTTAGGAGCCCTGCACCCTGGCACTCACACACTGCCTTTGCAGGCTGAGTGCCTAAGTACAGAACTAAACAGAGTCGACATGGCACATGGTGTGCCATGCCCACAAACCCACTGCCCTGGCATACCTCAGTCACCCCTCTAGCAGGGTGCCCTATGCCAGTGGTGTGGGCACAGGTGCATGAGCCCTGTGCCCCTACAGTACCCAGGGCCATTCCTGGGCACTGTAAGTGCAGTGATGCCATTAAGAGTATATGGTGCTGGGAGGTTGTCATTACAAACTCCACAACACCATAATGGCTACACTGAAGACTGACAAGTTTGGTATCAAACTTCTCAGCACATTAAATCCACACTGATGCCAGTGTGGGATTTAATGGAAAATGCACCACAGAGGGCATCTTAGAGATGCCCCCTGAAACCTAACCACAATCCACGTCTGGACTGAGAGGCTGCCTAGGCTGCCACACAGCAGACATGTTGCTGGACCCCTGGGTGGAGAGCCCCTGCTCTCCTGGGCCTGCAACAATGCACATCCTGGGCGAGGTGCTAGGTCTCCTCCCCCAGGATGGGCAGGGGAAGGCTTCAAAGGCCTGCCGCATCTGTGAGCTTCTCCGTACCATTTGCTGTACCTAGCAACTGGCCCCCACCAGTCCTGGCCCCCACTCTGGCGGGAAGACTGGCGGAAAAAGCTGCGTCAGGAAGGGGGGGTGCCAGCCTGTGCCAAAACCACCCCCGCAGGTGGGAGAGACGAGGTGAAACACGACCCCGGGCTCCGGCTATCTTGAAGATGGGGAGCCCTGCCCAATCACAGCTAGGCTCCTGCATCCCTCCCACAGGAGAGGAGCAGGCTAGGGGGTGTACCCACCCCAGGACAGGGACCTATTGGTCCCTGCCCTTGCCCTAACTGTAACACCCCTAAATTCAGTATTTAGGGGCTCCCTGAACCTTCCTTCCTTGGATCTCGATACGAAAAGAAGAAAGAAGATCAAAAAGAAGAAGACCCGCCGTGCAGCTGCTATCAACAGGACGACAACAACTGACTTGGCCCCAGCCCTACCGGCCTGTCAATCCTGGAACCTGTCCCTGCCTAATCCCGGCGACTCCTGCAGGCAGCAACCCTGGGACACCCAGAGGTCCTGCCTGCCTTGACCCTCTTAAAGACTGGGACACCCATCAGCAGAGGCTCTGCTGCAACAACCCCCCTGGTGCCAGCCAGGATGCTCCAACCAGCCCACTCTGCACCCGCCGAACCTGGCCCGTGCCCGAGTGATCCAAGACCAAGAGGATGTCCCCCTGGCGACTGGGACCCAAAATCCAGTGCCCAAAGACCCTCCTCGACGAACCAGATGACGCCTGCAGACTCAGAACCAGGGGCCCCTCCAACCGCGACCAGCCGATGGTAAGCTTTCCCGACACCCAAAGGCACCCCTGTGCTTTCCTTTGGGGTACCTACCTGTGCTCCAAGATCCCAACTTACCTCTCGAAGTGGTGGTCGCCCCTGAAGAGTCTCGGTCCCCGAGCCTGCAGCCTTTGTTTGTGTGCTACCTTTCCCATTGAAAAGCATTGAGCGCCCAACTGCTCAAAAGCACCCGGCACCCAGCCGTGCCACCTATGCCCTATCCAACTTCCCCCCCCCGCCCCCCTTTGCCCTGAGCAGGTGACCTGGAGCCCGTCTCCCACAGCCTCGTGGCATGCTAGCCAGCAGCCACCAACCAGAGGCCCCCTGTCCCTCAATGGATAACATTGAGACTAACTACTGATGCACCCGGCCACCCCTGTGCCGCTGAGGGTGGACCATTGGATAACATTGACTGGTTTGACTCATAAATCTTCTGTCTACTTTTGAAAACTTAAAATATTCATATAAAATCAACCGAATTCCGAAGTACTCACCTGTGATCAGGAGAGAAGCCAGAACTGTACCTTGTAGCCCACTACTGAACCGCAAAAGTAATCCTTATCTGGTTTACTAGTACCCTGTATTTTCTCCATAGGAATCCATTGTCTGCTTTTCTATGAAATTTCTACTTTTGAAAACTAAAAATATTCTTTAAAATCATACGAAATACTGAAACGTAATTACTTACCTGTTTTAAGTTGAGAACCCCAGTCCTGGACCTAGGGGCCCAGTACTGGATTACAAAAGTAACGAGATCGTACTTTACCTGCAACCTGAATTTTCCTATTGGATAACATTGCCAGATTTCTGTGGAAAAGTTTCTAAGTGTGAACTTTTAAAATAGCTTATTATTCCTGAAAAATCACTCCAATAACTAAAACGTTTTTACTAAAGTGCTTTCAGCTTAGACCCCAGGACTAAATCTAGGATCCAGTCCTGGAACTACCAAAGTAATCTACAAAGTAATCCACTGTGTTTACATAGAAAAACCCATTAAGCTCAATGCTAAATTGTGTGTAGAATTGTGTTGCCTACAGCAACCACTGTACCTATTGCATTTACCAAGTTTATTGCCTTTCTGCAAAGTACTCATCTGACACCTCTCATATTGAGAACAGTATATTTTGATACCTGTTGGTTCTAAAAATAAAACCACTATATCTTTGATATAAAAACAATTGGCCTGGAGTTCAGTATTTGAGTGTGTGACACCTTTTGCTGACTGAGTGTGTACAACAAATGCTTTACACCATCCTCTGGTACTGCCTTACTGCTCCACCTCGGAGAGTAAGGTCGCACCTGGCTTTAACCTCTGTTATACCTCTGGGGTTTGTGGACTCTATACACGCTATACCTTATTCTGGTCCAGTATATATAGAGCCACTTTCTCACACAAGCCTATTATGGGAAGCTCTGGTGTAGGCAAATGCTCAACACCACCATCTTCAGACACAGCTGATAATTCAGGATTGTCCCAAACAATTATGCCACTGTCATTGGTGCCAAAAAACATTACTGCCACTGTCCCCATTCGCTTCCTTGCCAGGCTTATCATCGTCCACGAGGCAAAGAAATGACCTGTCCTCATCATGGACCCTTTTTTCTCCCCCTTCTTCCACCGTTCTAACTGCTGGTAGCCCTACCCGTGCCAGTCTGTTCCATCATCTAGTTTAAATGCATTATTAATCACTTTAACTATCTTCCTAGCCACGGCGAACACACTAGGGGATTTGGGACTTTTCGCATTCAATTTCACAAGATGTAAGGCGCCTTTAATGACACGCTTTACCATCTCCACTTCACCAATACCACTGAAAGAACTGAATTTATGTTTAATACCAGACAATTAAAAAAAACTGCAGCATCTCCCGGAACCTGGAGTGTACTTCATTATTTGTTAGAAGAGAGGCCGAAAACTTCTCTCTAAGGAAAACTACATTTTAAAAACCTAAAATTATGCTGGTGTTGATTATTGTCCACCAATTTCATTTTTATCCACTTCAAAAGCCATTACAGTTAATTATTTTATTTGTCTTCCTCCTGGTAAATTTGGCCTGTTAAGTCTAAGCTGCATTTTCCCACAGTAAGGTAGAACATTGATTTGGACACAAAGGAAGTTACAACATCTTCTGAGACTTGCCAGCTATTTACAGCCATAAAGTTTCCTACCATTCTTTCGGTTTCCATGTCAACCCCAGACTACCCTATACCACCTTTCTCTTTTTTTTTTATTCTGACGGTGTCCACATGGCCGTCACAGTACAAACCCAGGATTATGTTCTTCTTAAAGCGAGAACTCCCTCTGCACCCTCTCAACAAAAATGTTCATCAATGCCAAAGTAATTCTCTACTTCCCAGTACACCTTAAGGCTGTGTTTCTATGTGTTTTTGCTATCCCAGCCAATTTCTACACTTTTTTTCACTTCCTTCAGAACATTGTCACTGGTATGCGCTTCACACCATTCTTCCTCAGCAATGGTTCCTCCTGAATCATGGGTATTAGGCACACATGCTCAATGCTATATTCATTCCAACCATCCCCATCAACTTTCACCCTGGCTAATGAAGAAATCCACTGCACCATTTTTGACCCAGGTAAATAAAATACATCTTATAAGAAAACTTTTAACCATATAGATATTCTAGCGATCATTGGATAAGTCCTAGCAAGGCTCTTAGTTGTAATCAATTTCATTAAGGGGTTGTGATCACATCTCAAAACAATAATCAAGGGCCCAAATAGAACTTGCCATTTCCCGTTCTATTACCACGTATCTCTCGTCAGCAGGCGAAAGACTGGGTAGGAACAGTTTCTAATCCCTTTCTACTTTGCAGCAGTAGTCACAAATGTGTCAGCGAGAGGGTTAAACCTGGGCGAATTAAGACATTTAAAAAATGACCTCCTTCACCTCATCAAATGCATTGTGGCAATCTTTAGACCATATAATTTTGGAATTATTTTTCAACAGTTCTCTCATAATGAAAGTTTTTTTCTTTAAAAAAAACAAAAATCTCTCAAACTTTTATTAGAATTCAGCTACACCCAACAATGACCTGTGATCATCCTTTGGTTATGGTGGAGGGGCATTTTTAATGGCCTTCAACAATTTTTCTTTGGATCAAATACTATCCTTACTGATTGCATTCCCAAGTATGTGGCTTTTTTGCTTGTCAAACTTGCATTTGCTGTCTTCTGGAGTATAAGGCCGTTCTACATAAAACTTACTAAACTTTATTGATCATGGTCCCTTTTATTTCTTTCAATTACCAAATAGTCAATAGGGTTCTCAAAAAGGTTTTTTGAACGAGACCAGCTGATCTCCTTTTTTTTCAAATAATTATTGTCTCCAAATTGTTTATTTCTATGGGGGAACCTTCCCAGCCATCCTAGCCATATTTTCAGCTTCTTTCTCTGTTCGGCCGTCTGCGACAGATAAGTGTTGAATAAAAACCGTAGTTAGTTGCAGCCTGTTCCAATAAAGAACTGGTTCATCACCATATCTCCTTCAAAGCTCTTCATCCATACCGTCAGCACAGTTAGAATCTCTTATTGCAGCATAATTACCTTGCAGCCTGCGTTCAATTTCAATAAACTGTGCCCATGCTGTTCTGCTCCACAGCCCGTGCTTCCTGCACCTGCGGGCTGGTCTCGTTCAAAAAAGCTTTTTAGTACTGATGAGAACCCTATTGACTATTCATGGAGTTTGAAACGCGTCGACCACGCAGTTTTTAGTACAACAAGTGCAGCGAAAAGAAAAAGCCCCCCGAGTTTCGTATCAATCAATTGGGACAAATATATTAAGCAAATAGATTATGTAATACAATCAAAGGGTGTATTGAATATAGGCACTGTTAGTTTCATGATGACTATTTAATGAACCGAAACGTAGTGACTTTTTCATGTATTTTTTCATGTTATTTTTCCAGGTAGGTGTGTTTAATATTTTGTATTATTATTTTCGTGATGTTGAACTTAGGTTATGTCCAAACATGTGTTGTTTTTGTTTGTAAAAATGTGAAAGGTGGGTGTGGGTTGTATATAGGATATATGTACATTGTTGAATGATCTTTTGACACTTAGGAAAAAAAGTACAATACGTTTTTTGAAAATTGACAAAATAAAAAGATGTAAAGTTGAAACACGTGGTGTCACATTGAGTTAGGGATGTGTCCCGTTTGAAAAGAGATAGAATAGTGCACAGTATTGGCAATTTCATTGTTGGTTTGTTTAATAGGCACAGCCATACTGTTGATAGGCCTTATCTTCTGTTGCTAGTTTCCACAATGACAACAGCACACTTTGCATTCCCTGTTCGGCTCGGATTTGGATAACGATTGCGGGTGATGAGAATGGCTAACCTTATCACAAGAGGAGGCTTGTGACCTTGTTATCTCCTCTGAGTCGGGATTCATCTCGCCCTCTAGCCCTGCCACTGAAGATAGTGATTCCTATGCCATGGGTATGCGAAGGGCGGCCCAAGTTGTTGCTCCTCAGCTCGCTACCTTGGAAGTCAAGACCAATGTACTTATGGAGGTTCTTCAGCTGGGACACATCTACTGACCCCTCTTACCATTTAATTAGATCATTAAGGAAACCTGAGTGGGGGCGCAGGCCAAACCTTGCTCGTGCCCCCAATCAACCTCCAAATTGCACAAAACCATTGCTTTGCCACGGACGACCCCACATTATTATCTCAGCACCACTCGCCTGAAAGGTTGGTGGTGCAGACATCTGCAAGCAAACCCAATACCAACATCTTTCTGACTACTGAATTGGGTAGAAATGTTAAGGAAGAGAGTCTTTGCTTCTACCAGCTTGTTTCTAAAATTGTGAATGCCACCTGCCTGCTTTGGAGCTGTTCTCATCCCCTTTGGGATTCAGTTGCTCAAGTTCTCCCAGAGGCCCCTGACAATCTCAACCCTTGAGACTGGTTAGTGATGTTGGCCCTGCAAAATGCTTATTTCCATATACCTGTCCTGCAGACTCATTAAAACTACCTGTGATTTCTGGTGGGACAGGAGCATTTTAATTTTGCTGTGCTTCTCTTTGGCCTCACCAGTGCCCCTTGGGTTTACGAAAGTGATGATGGTGGTGGCAACACATCTTCGGAGGGCAAGGGTGCAAGTCTTCTCCTACCTCGATGACTGGCTGTTGAAAGTAACCTTGTTCTAGGCAGTTGTCAAACATCTACATACTACAGAGCCATTCTGGGCCTGTTTCAGTTTTGTGCTCTTCCTCTGGGAAAGAAAGTCCAGAACATTCAGGCTATGATGCCAATCTCTCAGCCTCGGTCCTGGATTTCAGTAAGTTTGACTTTGTGGCTGATGGTACTGATGGCCTTCTGCATCATGCTGGTCAAGCACGCCAGGGGGCATGTGTGAGCTCTGCAGTGGGTGCTGATGTCCCAGTAGGTCCTACATCAAGGGATGTCACCGACCACGTTCAGATTTCGTAAGAGACTACAATTGATCTGCAGTGGTGGTTACTGGGCTGCGACTGAGTCAGCGGCAGACCCCTCTCTCTTCCCCACCCAGAGTCGACAGTAGTGACCAATGCAGTGCTTCTGGGTTGGGGTGGCTATCTGGAAGAGGTGGAGATCAGAGGTCTCTGGTCTCCAGTGTAGTCCTGGCTCCATATCAACTTTCTGGAAACTGAGGGCCATCCGCTTGGCATTGAAAACCCTCCTAATATCCATCAAGGGAATGCTGGCACAGGTGCTCATGAACAACACCTCATCCATGTGGTACTGCAACAAACAGGGTGGCGTGGGGGGCATGGTCCCTAAGCTAGTAGACCTTGTGCCTCTGAAACTAGCTGGACCACCAAGGAATCTTACTGGTGGTGAATCACATGGCAGGATTATTGAATGCCAGGGTTGATGAGGTCAGCCATCGACGCCTAGCAAATCATGAGTGGCAGTTGCACCTGGAGGTGGAACGAGGTCTCTTTTACTATTGGGGAGAACCTTGGCTCATTGGAGTTCCAAGGTGCCTTTCGCTTAGAGACTTGTTCAGCCTTGAGCTGAAATCAGGACTCTTGTATGCCTTTCTGCCAATACCATTGCTGCCCAGAGTTCTCAAGAAAATCAGGACTAACCGGTCACAAATCATCCTAGTTCCTCCAGATTGGGCACGGAGGGAATGGTATCCAGAACTCCTGGGCATGAGCATCTGTTCTCTAATCAGGCTGCCCCTCCGGGAGGATCTGCTGTTGCAGCAGCAGGGCAGCGTTCTGCCCTGGGCCATCTCAGTCTCCACCTGCTTGGAGATTGAGTGGTGACTGTTGAACACCTTCGACCTTTCTCCGGAGGTGATTGATGTAATCTTGGCAGCCAGGCATCCATCAGCGGAAAATGTATAGGCCTGTCATTGGGACTAAACAAGTTGTGGCTCGGTGCAGTACTTTGAAAATAGGCCCCCTTCAGGCAAAGCTGTCTGACTTTTTGTTGTTTGTTTTGTCCCTTGCTCGGCGAGGTTTGCTCAGGGCACAGTTAAAGGGTTCCTTTCGGCACTTTTACATTTGCTGGATCAGTCCTTTTTGTTCAAGTCTCCAGTTATTATGTATTTTTTAACATATTTATAACATTTGTTTACTCCATCTCCATTTATCATGCCATTGTGGGACCTTAACTTGGTCCTCACATTTCTAATGTGCACTCCATTTGAGCTGCTTCACTGCTAATCCTTGCGGTTCCTCTCTATAAAGACTGTGTTCTTCATCGCCATAACGTTTGTGCGGCGTGTATGTGAGCTTGAAGCTCTTTGTCTCAATCCACTGTACACCACTTTCTTTCCAGACTAACTGGTTTTGCGGATGAGGGCATCCTTCTTACCTAAAGTAGTGACCCCATTCTACTTCAGTTAAACATTTTGCAGGTGTTCTATGCTCTGCCTCACCCCTCTAAGGAGGAGAGACTCCATCTCTTCGACCCTAAAAGAGTGCTGAATTTTTACATAGATTGTACCAAAGAACACCAGGTGGACAATAAGCTGGTTGTGGGTATCTCTGAAGCGAATGAAGGCAACGCTGTGCAGATGAGAACAATCTCCAGCGGGAGTGTGCTCTACATTAAGCTGTGCTATGCAGTGGTCAAAAAGCAGCCTTCAAAAGGAGTGCGTGCTCATTTTACCAGGGCCAAATAAGCTACCACTGCATTAGCACTCGAAGTCCCTGTCTTGGACACTTGCCAGGCAAATACGTGGGTGTGCCTCTATACGTTCATGAAGCCCTATTATCCGGGCAGTCAGGTTTGCTAGGAAGGGCATTGTGCCCACCCGGTCCTGCAGAACTTTCTGGTTTTAGTCTATACACAGACCTGCCTCCAAATAGGTAATGCTTTAGTATCTATTTAAAAGGTGAGTAATGTGTGGTTAGAAGTCTTTGTCAGAAGAACAAGTCACTTACTTTCGGTCGCACTCTTCCTGTTGGAGACTATCTAGCCGCAGATTCCTCCCTGACCCTCCAATCTTCCGTGCTCTGTGGTTGGCCTCTACCCATCAACAAGATCCCAAGTCTAGGAATCTGCACACTGGTTACAACCCGTGATCCCTGTAAGGTGTGCACATGTGCGCGCGCGCGCTCTCTAACTTCCCCGAGTGCGCAATCTGAATTGTGAAGAGCGCAGACTTCACAATTCACTCACGAGAGCATTTTGCAGCTGCTTTTCATAACATGAGCTGCATTAAAAAAAAACTTCACTTACGTGTTGGTAAAGCACAGGAAGAAGCGGAGGCAATATAATGTGGAGAAGGAGTTCACTGTGGAAGAGGCCATGGGGGCGGGTGAGGGCTGCAGAGGGTCACAACTGACAAACAGGGCTGGCCGTCATCGATTGACTGGGACTGCGACCTGGCTGAAAGAAACTTTGATGTTTGTTATGGTGGCAGTGGCGTTTCAATGTGCCGGTGAGAGGTGTGAGGAAGATGGGGGGGAGAGCAGCTGGTGATGGGGTGTTGAGAATTTCTCTGAAGTACTTTAAAGTTTGGTCTCAAGCTGCGCACATGCCACTTGTTTCATACATTTTGCTGAAATTGGCGGCGGCTACAGGGATATACAGGCGCCAGTGGTGTCTCTGATTTAATGTATTTTTTCACTGCCATGCATCAGTTGGCATCCTCTGCAAGGTCGCTGCACTTGCTTCCACCTAGAGCTTCAGCATCTCCAGTTTTCCCAAGTCCATATCGCTGTTTAGTGCCCCTGAATAATTCTGCTACAGTGGGACTGGGCGGGCGCTGCTGGAACGCATCCCGCCCTTCTCCTTCCTCTCTGGAACATTCTCAGTCTGGGTCATGGTTTGTCCTCTGCACCTGGGCTGCCGCGCTGCTGCCTCTGCTCCGGGGGCCCTACTCAATCAGGGAGTGACTCACCGTGGGGCTGAATCCACCGCAGGGCTTTCCCCGACAACAGGAGCTGCAGTCGCTCTCCCACGCGCCGCAGCAGTAGCAACCTTTGGCTTCATTGTGGCGGGTAAGTGTTGCATTCAGGGTGGTCCAAGGCGCTATGGAGCTTTTGGCAGCTCCTGATGTCCTGTCCTGTAAAATCCCAAAGCTGCAGTTAATATCCAGGTTTTTTTATTATCAAAACAGTCTCATTGCTGTTATTTTTAGGTTGAAAAATGTGTAGCACGCGACGGAATACAAATAGATGGAGAAAAATGTTAATCTAGGTCATTAATGGCATTCTCAAACACATCTGTATCTACAGCACATTTTTCTGTTTTTTTTGCATTTGGTTATGTGCTCTTAAACCTGCTGGCCCGAAATATGTAAGAAAAGACACTTTTGCCTTTCCGACGATATTGCCACAGCTTCACTGTTAATAGCACCAATGTAATTTAAACACATATTCTTTCCATTTGCGCCATGGCAGTGTGCATTGCTAGGTACCGAAAGACAGTTATTTTGGAGGATTAAGATTGATAAAATGATCTGTGGCCATGATACCAATCGCAGCTAGTGGAAATAGTAGCAAAGTGTTCAAGTACGCCAAGTCTATCTTCTTTTTCCCCTTGTGTTTCCAAACAAGTAAAGTAAGTGGTGAAGGGACCTGAGGGTTCGTATTTGTGGTTACTAGTAAGAATTGGAGCCAGTCTGTTCAAGGACTTGAACTAAAGTAATGTAAAATTTATGAATAGGTGGCACATCAAAATTAGTTAATTCAGAAAACAATACAAAAAAGTTACAAAGTAACAAATGTGTTGTATTTCTTCACAGACAAAAAGGAGCACATTTTGATAGAACATTTTGCCTTGTGGTAACATTCCTTCATAACTCTATAAACAATTTTGTACTGACAAAAAGAGTGTACGTTAAGCCCAGAGCTGCACCTTCCAGTATGGTGTGGAGACTAATGAGGTACAAGAATACAAGAGAAGTGTCTGTGGAATGACGTGCAAATCACGAGGTGTTGGGTGCGTGTGGTCTTGTCTTGTTAACAGTGCTGGCTTGTCTTGGCAACAGCGCAAGACCCAGGAATAAGGGACAGATGGTAACTCTCAGTCCCACTATCTCTACCCAAAAGAGTAAGTTAATCTGGCACCACTTTTGAATGATGACACTGATGTTTCAGAAGAAATCATCTTCCATGCTCATGACAAGGTCAGCTCGTCATGAGGCACAGTGGAGCTGTGCTTATGACGAGTTGACCTTGTCATGAACAATGGGGTTCACCAAAATGCAGCACAGGAGGGGAAAACCCCTTAGAAGCCAAGGTGTTATCGTATTGCAGATATTTCTTAAGATTTGAAGATACTAAACGATTAACACACGTAGATCCGTGGACATTTCGGCCAACTTGTCAACTTGTAATAACATGAACTCTGTAATCCGAACTAAAGTGCTTTATTCATCCAAACAGCATAGGGTTGTTAGAAGCCTTCCTCAACAACTAGTAACTCCAACAGCTGCTCGCCAACTGACAGGATTCACCCTCAGCATTCCACAAAAAACTCATAACAACGCTAGCTGACATTAATTAAGTGGATTCGCAAAGTACCAACACTGAAATCCTGCCCCTCCCTTTCTGCCTGACAGCTCAGCTCCTGTCGTACAGGCCTGCCCTTTCTGTCCTATCACCTTACCACCTCTCTCTCTCCTGCTTCTCAATCCACTCTATCTGACACCCATACTTATTTTTCCCATCACCATTTACCTGGGAACTCCTCACTACTCACACTACCTTCTGTCTCTCACCACCAGGCAGTGCAGTCGGTGAACATGAGCCACGACTCAGCCCATGCCCAGATGGATGTCAAGCTGCGATCCCTGATCTGCATTGGGCTCAAGTGAGTATCTAAGTCCCTCAGTGTGTTGGACTTCCGTACTTGTTAAACTGAGCCTTTATGTGTGGAAATATTTTATTGCTGTGCTAATACGGTATGTTTCAGTACTGGACTGTAGTTTCTGAGTAAGGGTGTATTGGCAGACGTCCCAGCGTGTCTTGGAAAGTTCCACTATACTCTGCAATGATCGAATGTATTAATCTGTCGTAATCCCAGAATTTATTAATCTGCCGTAGTCCCTCGTAGCTAGCCTTGCTCATAATACTGGGCACTTGTCAGCAGCTAACTCTGGTGGAAGGTTTTACCTTCATCCCTTGTGGAAGAGGATCTACACAGTCCCCCATAACTGTTGTTTTTTTCTAGAGCCTACTATATTTTCTCTTGTGCGTTGTCTGTGTGTGGTTCAGAAAACCACATGGAATGGGGTCTGTAGCAAACACAGTATAAGGGTCTCTACAGAAGGGTGATTTCTCCTGGTGCCATTGTTCACTTGCCCTTGTCACAATCTGTATGTACTTTGCTGGTTTTGACTCTGCCACAAAAGTGAAATTTCCCAAATGTCTATGCAGAACCTACTACACCAGCGGCCCTACCTAACTAGTTGCCCCTCCACCTCCCACTATACCCGAAGCCAGCATCACCTTTCCTATGTTGATACAATGTAGGCCAACAAACAAGAAGAAGTCTGAGCCCATTTTCGGGGGAACAAAACTTTTAACGTTTGGAGATTGCTCTCATCTGGCAACCCATACAAAACCCTAGAAAGAGATGTAAATGTCTGGGAGGTGCGGGAGAACCCAAAATGGGAATTCCCTCTGGAGTGGTTGGAGTGCTTCAATGTTTGTAAAAAAAGCTGACCTTTTCATTTGCTCTGGTTTGCAGCTAGAGTCCGCTGGGACCAGTATTTTGTATTCATACCACTGTGAATCTCTTTCCTCACTGTCATCTACCCTTCTCTCATTTTCTGTCCTTACTTTGTCCACATCTCTTCTTTCTTTCATCTCTCAATCATCTATCTCCTTCTTCCCTGTTTTCACGCCTTCCCTACTCACTCACCACCTATCCACCTCTCTACTTTTCTCTCTTCTATCACATAACTTTTTCTGTTTATCGATCTCCTGCCCTCCCAGCCTCGCCTGTCTTTTTTGTCTTCTGGTCCTTTCACTCTCTCTTCTTTCCCTGTTTTTACTCTCTCCATATGTATATATATATATATATATATATATATATATATATATATATATATATATATATATATATATATATATATATAATCTGCTGTCTCTCATGCTGTCTGTTTCTTGCCCACTAGTGAGCAGGTGATGCACCTGTGGTTGGAGGTGCTCTGTTCCAGCCTGCAGACTGTAGAGAAGTGGTACCAACCCTGGTCGTTCCTGCGCAGCCCTGGCTGGGTCCAGATAAAATGCGAACTCAGGTCAGTCTGTATTCATAGGGTAGATGTGGTGCTGTGTCAGAAACACCTGGGATGAAAATGGTACTCCATACTTAATCCACATTGTCCTTTGCCATAGAAAAGCAAATAGGACTTCTGCAGTGTCAGCAGCTTGTCATGCAGAACATCTAGTGTATAGTTGATCTCTGAAGGATGCTCCTTGTACATTGTTTCTAGTTGTGGAGGCAGCTTCTGGAGCATTATTTCCTGTTCTGAGGCCCACTTCTGGAATAATACTGTGTCCTGTTCTGGAGGCCACATCGGCTGTAATGCGTCCAGTTCTGGAGGCCACGTCTTGACTATTGTGTCTGATGAAAATGCGAGGCAGCCATGAACCCCGTGAGGGGAAGCTCAGGATTCTTAGCCCATGATCTCTGAAGTATAGGAGAAGTGGAAGGATAGAAGAAAAGACAGCCGAACTATTGAAGTGATTTAACACAGCCGAAGAGTATTTTGCTCAATGGAAGATGGCCTCTTGACTTTAAGATCAGACAAAAAAACTAAGCACCTTACGTTACCTCCGATGTCGCCAGCAATGGTAGACAAAATCCAAAGTTAGGTAGCACCTCCCCCATAATGTTTCTGGGCTTCTTAGCACTCTTTGAACTTCAGTGAAAGAAGTGGAGGCCCAGAAGATCACAGGCTTTGGTTGAGAATCCAGGTGTCACTAGGGACAGACATGTCTCACAAGGTTTGGAGGTTTCTAGCCCTATTACTAAAAGAAGGGCGCACCACGTTCTCCTCTGGGTGGGCTATGTGTGGAGGCTGGGGGCCTATTTCAGAAGAGTGCAGGGAAGGAGAGTGATCATTTAACCTGAATGAACTTATTTGTATCCTTGTTGCCTTCCAGGATCCTGTGTAAATTTGCTTTCAGCCTATCCCAGGACTGGGAGCTTCCTGTCAAACGAGAGGTAAGCAGGATGTATGATTCTGTGGAAAATGCCCTGAGGAGAATGCTGGGAAACATGCAGCTTTTTCCACGTTCAGGAGGCCTAGGAGACCAACGTTCTTTTTCACAGATGTGGTGTTGACATCCTCTAATTCTGACTTTTGACCCTGGGGAAGTTGGGTACTCACATCAAAACCACCTCTAACCATGCTTTATAACAGAAAGGGTGCCACCGGCCAAGCCCCTAACCATAGGCCGACGCCGTGCTCAGCAGAGACCACCAAGTGGAATGCTACAGCACCTATGCAAGGCAGTCCTTCTTGCTCATTTATTAATAGAGTGCAAAGTGGCTTATAGCAGATATTTTATGTAGCATACAATAACCTATTGCAACAGAATGAAGAGTAGGCAATGATATCATCCTTCTTTCTGCAATGACGTGATAACCACATCTGCCATTGTTTATGGTCTGCTACCTCGTCAGTCAGAAGAGAGAACTACTTCAGTCAGCAGTGTGTGGTCTACTACTAGAGCGAAGCCTGTATCCAACGCTTGGCCTGATTATTTATATTGAGAAAGCTCACATAGTACTGGAAGAGAAGACGGTTGACAAATAGAAAGATGGTCATAACCATCAGTTATTAAGTTATGAGCAGAGAGGTGTGGCTCAATGATTAGAGCGGCAGACCCTGATGCAGAGGTCTAGCCCGGGACCAGGGTTCAATTCCCTGCCTCGGCGGGTCTTGGGCTAAAAAATTCCACGGGCCTGATAATTCTCGCCTTGGTGCTTATTCCAATCATGGAGTCCCACTCTGCAACTCTGGGCAATAGCTTGCTTAATCTCCACAATGGCCCCCACAACGCTAAGGATGCCTGGCCTCCACCTTGAAGGTGCCCAGCAGTGGACGCCTCACAGGGAAAGCCAGGATGGGTTCCACAGCGGTATTCGTACAAGCGCCTTGAGACCCTTGCGGGTGAGTAGTGCGCTATACAAGTATCAATTTACATTTTACATTTTGACGTGTTTATTGATTAACCAGTGATCTTCCTGGGTAGTTGAAAAAAATAAAGATGTAGTATGCAAATTGGAAAAAATATGAACATCAGACTATTCACAGACATCAAATCTATTACATGTGGTTAGTCCAGTAAATAATTCAATTTAACTAGAGTAGTTTAAAAGAAATATTTATTGCCTAAAATTACAAATGCTTAAATCATCCCTTGAGAGGTTTTAAAACATATTGGAGCCCTTACCACTCCACACACACAGGTGGATCCTGTTATTCTCACATTGAACTGAGTGGTGGCTCTAGCATAATTTTTAAAGAAAGCGTTGGTTTACCCTCTGACCATTTCCCACTCTTGGTTAGTCAAGAGTTGTATTAAATATACACCTATCAATCATACATCATTTAATAATCTCTTCTCCATGGCAACATTCTCTGGCTATTGAAGTAAAATGCACATATTTCACCTGTATAACTCTGAAATAAACTATTGAGCCATTTCTCCATCATATGATATATTTGTCTTTGTCCTTACAAATTAACTAGAGTTACAGGAAAGGTCTATGATGAGACTCTTGGTAAAAGTACCTTCCTGGATCCCTCCACCCCAGGGAGCTTTAGGCTGATTTCCATATCAACTTTTCTAGGCAAGAACCCTGTCAGTGCCCTAATTCTATCAGACTTGTCACTGGCCTTTAACACAGCCTAAAACAACAAGCTGGCCCTTCAACAGGAGGAGATCGGCTTCAGTGGACCATCCCTACAGTGGTTTGAGTCTTTCATCTTAAAAAAGCACGGTTCTTTTAACTGTCAACCTAAACTGGGGAACTGTTGGGTCCCTGAGGGTTTGGTCATTGCTTCGGCATGTTTCCTCCTCCAGTCTTTCAGTATAACATGTTTCATATAGGCGCTGCTGGCACAGAAAGAGCGGTGGAGCGGGTCAGTGCGGGTTGAGGGGGGAAGTCAACAGACGATGGGATAGGTAACATTAAATAAAACAATAAACAAAACCACTGAAATGTCTCCTGCTCCTGATGTCACTTGGTGGTGGATGAACACAAGCATCCTCAAGTCAAAGCCCACCAAATGTGAAATTCCCTCAACATGATGTGACATCACTTGATGTGTGTCAAGCTCAATAATTGCCAGTTTCAAGCCAGTCAAAACAGCAAGGAACTTGACACTCAGTACTCTGAGAACTGTCATTTCAACCACAAATGCTGTCTGTTTCCTAAAGATGCTTTTTTAACCTCGGGATTCCAAGAATGATCAACCTCTGCCTTTCCTGCAGAATGCTACTGCATTTGTTCAATCTAGGCTGGATATGCTTATGTGTGTCTCTTCTTGCATCCTCCACAAATTGGCTGCAATATATTCCAAATTTGTCTGCAAGAATCCTTTTTATGCAAAACGTTTGGTCAGTTCTCCGATAAGCTCCTGTGTTTTGACTGGCTTCCATCGAGGAAGAGGATTTTCTGAGTCATGCGCTTAATGCATTAAGTCCTCTTCCGGATACACCTTTGTGAGTCTTTCAACACCCTGCCTCTCTTTGTTCCGTTAACAATTATCTTTTGTAAACAGCTACATATGGTTTGTCTGAAGCCTGCAGCCACTCTTCCTGTGTCCATTTTGCTGAACTATGAACAATCTCTTCTTTCTTATTGGTACAAGTTCACTTCTACCTGATTGTTTGAAAATATTGGAAGACTTGGGGTCTGTTTCCTCCATTAACCTGTCTTAAGCACTCTTGTGGCAGCAAATTGTCTGTGCTTCTCCCCTGCACAGTGGCAAGGAGCACCAACACAAGTGGCCAACCACTTTACAAAACTCTCATAATAGTCGGGGATGCCAAACGGAGAAAGGAACATCCGGCACCCGTCGTTTGGTGGAAAGCGAAAGTTGAAGACAGCTTGTAGGAGTGTAGAAAGGAGTTCTGTGCTTTAAATTACATATCCATAACTGGCTCAGCCCTGAATACACCATTTTGAAATAAAATCTGGCTATGACTGTGTAGCCATTGAAGTGTCACTATTAGTGCAGAAGCATGCTCAAATTCGGGAGTGTTAGATGGGTGTTTAGTAGCTGCACTCAGAGACATTTGAAGAGAGTAATTAAGGAATTTCAGGAGTACAGGGTTAAAGGCGTCTCTGCAGCCTAATGCAACCCGACATTTGAAGTGACAGAATGACATTTTCTGATTAGAATTAAACTGAGTTTTGCCCAAAACCCAGAGATGAAATACAAAGGAATATGTTGCTAAGCTGGTCCAGGGTGTAAAACCAAGATTTGTTACAGCCTTGACTGGCTGGGATGGGAAGTGTACAGGTGTTGGGACATGGATTTTCAGCCATAAACATTGTATGGTGTAGATGGAGTTTGTTTTGCTTCGCACTCGCAGATAATGGAGAATATCTCCCTCCCACACGGAGGCTCATACACGATGAAGCAATAAAATCATCAACACAACAGCACCTGGAAAGGTCTCAGACTAAGGCTTGGGGTTTTATTTATGCAATGCACTCTAACGGAAAGGCTTTCTCAGATGTCAAATGAACAATATTCAAATGTATATGTGTGTGGATACAGATATATAAAGATATATACATATAGATATATACAAGCAATAATAACACATTTGGCAAATGCAACTGTTAAATGCATGGATAATAATATGAAATTAAACACAAGCAGATAATAAAATGAAATACAAGCAGATAATACTGGATTGAAACACAAGCTGATAATAATATGGAATGAAATACAAGCAGATAATAATATGGAATGAAATACAAGCAGATAATAATATGGAATGAAATACAAGCAGATAATAATATGGAATGAAACACAAGCAGATAATAATATGGAATGAAACACAAGCAGAATATAATAGGGAATGAAACACAAGCAGATTATGCTGGACGTCCTGCAAGAAATCAGAAAGATATATATACTAAATACATCAAATGATTAACTTGGATGCGCACATAGACACTCACACATCACCAAGTCAATACTCAAAAACAAATCCCCTCACCGGCTGCAAACACTGCATCTTAGTCCACTCCAGACTAGGGGATTCACAGCCGGGGTTAAGCGCCTCAGCAAACTGGGGTTCTGCTGTTCCAAGGTAGACTTGTCCGTCCCTTTTCGGATTTTGAAACGAATCCCATTTTCCAAGTCAACAAACCCCAGCTTTATAGTCTCAAACCACACTAGAAGGTTCTGAGAGACACCTCTCTGCGCCAAGGAAACGTACTGGGATTGGCCACTTTCCATGCAAGCATTCCAAAGGCAAAGGAGTTCTCACATTCCTTCTGCATTCTCATGTGTTCCAGCCCTTATCTTAACGAAGCTTACAAAAGTCTCCGGCAGT
Source organism: Lissotriton vulgaris (assembly GCF_964263255.1). Classification (NCBI taxonomy): domain Eukaryota; kingdom Metazoa; phylum Chordata; class Amphibia; order Caudata; family Salamandridae; genus Lissotriton; species Lissotriton vulgaris. Next base: position 1,089,314,491 of record NC_141685.1, read on the forward strand.
ACATTCAACAGTCTACAAAAACAAAGCAACCTTGAACGTGAATAACCTAAATAACTTGAGTAACCTGGGGACCTGCCTTTGCGCTTAAAAGGCTCAAGCTAGACAGAGTCAGAAGTCAAGATGACATGAGGGCACGTCAAAGCCAATAGTAAGAACTTCATAATACTTCACAATGTACAACACACAAGAGACATCTTCAAGGAAAAAAAGCACAGGGAAAAATCATGTCATGCATTCAGTCTAGGGTAAAGTAAAACACCAAAAGTCAATTAAAGTCATGGCAGTTAAAGGTCATCACATGGTTTCAAAACATAGGAGTGCCTCCTAGCTCTACAGAGTTGTCTAACCAATCCCAGATATCTATTGTATTGTGCTGACATTTTTTAGGTATTGGTTGACCTGCATTGTAAGGAGGATTCAAATATTGTTAGAAGACATGTTAGAAGAATTGTTGAGTTAGGATCAGATGATGTGTTCCACATAATTCACATACTGTTTAGAGCAAGGCACCTTGTGCAAGGTCAGTGCTTTCATGCTGTAAGTTAAGAGGGGGGAAAAGGCAGAGAGAGCTGAGAAGAGTACAGATCTGCTGCTTGTCCATTTGTACAGATTCACTCTCTAAAGCACAGACAGACAATGATGTGGAGATGAGTTCAGCACCTGGGTCTGAAAGGCTGTTTTATTGAAGTATAACATTCTTCTGCTTTGTCGTTAATGGATCTGTGTTTGTCTGCAGGAGAAGGAGAAGCCGCCGCTGAAGGAAGGTGTGCAGGACATGCTAGTGAAACATCATCTTTTCAGCTGGGACATTGATGGCTGACACCATCCCCGATCCTGGCCCCTATGAGGATGCTATGGACTACATATAAGCAGCGTCATGGGCCAGCCAGCCTTGGACTCAACTGAACCACTAATGAAAGATATACTCAGACTTTCACTCCACTGCCAAAGCCTCTGCGTCCATCACTGCGCTTCTCCTTGATTTCCACTATTCTGCCCATCGGTGGTTGTTTCCTCACCAGCCTCAAATTCCTGCAGTTTTCCGGAAAGTCACTGCCCAAGGAACTGTTAGAATGTTGGGGAGCAAAGGAGAGACCTGCAGTCAAGTTGTGGTGCCGAGCTTGATCTGAAAGCAGACCTCTGCCTTCTGACATGTGTCCCGTGCTATGCCCTGTACTGAAAATGGCAATGCATTGTGCACTATTGGACGAGGGCAGAGATACCAATCCTACAATTGGGACGATAAGGGGGCAGAAGATTCAAGCCTTATGCTTAACTCCATGTTTACCCAAGGTAGCGAGAAGAAGGTACCAGCTTACAGAGACTTTCCAGCACAAGTAAGATTTCTGTCCACTGGGTGTAGATTCTCTTGAGACCACAGAGAAGCTTATCTAAGAGGAGTCTGTCAGGGAAAACTGTAGGTTGTGGATACCAGGAGGCTCCCCCTCTCCAGCAGCGTGTTCCCAGCATGTCATGCGGTGCACAGTCTTCATCCCTGTGAATACCCCAGGTGCACCAGTCATTAGCCCTGACAATATTTCAACCTCCTTCTCTGTTGTAAGGAGTCCGTCTTTCCAGGCCGCTCTTTCATTTGACACCTGAATGTGTTCTGGGAGTTGAGTAATGGCTTGCTTCCATGGATCCTGTGGACTGACCAACCTGATCGCAACGTTTTTAACTGAAAAGACCAGAACTAGAAGCATGGTGTTCAGACGACAAGTGGCAGAGTTACTTTATCTGGTGATCTGCATACCTCGCCTTGATTACCATTCTAAGATCTTCTCAAAGCCTGGTGTCAGCTCTTTGTTTCCAAATTACACCACTGCTTTGGGAACCTCTTGTTCACACATCTGGGCTGCAACAACCATTGAACCTATGGAAGTAGAAGTACAACTTTAAAGAAAAGAATCTGTGCAATGTATTCTATATTTGTGGCATACACTGGACTGCCTTGTTTTTTCTTCTTTCAACGTGAAAATAAAGGCGTTATGTTTTTAGAGGTGTGGTCTTGGGCAATGAAAATGTGGCAGCTTTTAAACCCCACATTGACTCTTAGGTGTTAGTATGGAGAGTTTTCTAAAGTTCCATGCTTGGCTCTGGGGTGCTTGTTTCCTGCTCTGTTTCTTTCCTTGTTTGTGCCACCATTGTGTTTTTAATTCTTCTATCAGTGAGACCAGTAATCATGTGAGCTCACGCTGGGACTTCCCTGTTAATTTAGACTGAGACCACAGATTGGTATCTTAAGGGCAATGTGGGCATCCAAAGTGTCTCCTCTCTTAGAAAATGGCTGCTGCTTTTCTGCTGCCTTTCTGGTTCCGGAGATGGTGGCAGCTTAATTTGTAGTGTTTTGTTCTTCTCTTTCAGAGGAAGGGGCTTACTTGAGGTTTTACCAAGCCCCCCTAACCAGGGTCATTTACTTTCAGTCTGTGTGACTGAAGGGTGTATGAACGCTGTGTGTATCTTGCAGGAAGAGTTTGAAGCCTGTGTTGGTTTGCCAGAGAGAGCAGGAAGAAATAATTCATTTTGGCTTCCCTGTGTGTGTACGAAAACCTAAGCTGATAGAGGTCTATGCGCAAGGCTGCACAGGTCTCCGCTGACCTGGGCTTCTGCACCTGCAACGGTCCTTCCGCTCCCTAGTGTGCTGTGGGTGGGGTGGCGGATTACCCTTTGTGGCCATTCGCCTGCAGAATCCCTGTGAGGGTACTCCCACCTCCACACCCTCTCCTTGATCTGGTTAACAAAATGTAGCCTGTTTGGATCCAATAAACATGAGTACATGAGCTGGATGGAACCAGTTTAGGAAAGGCTTGTGTTGTCCGTGTACCTGGCATGGACTGGTCATGCAGTGGCCATGCTATGTATTATTGGAGGAGCAAGAAAGTTGATTGGTCAGCTGGGTAAGTAAATATATGGACCACTCTTTACTCCATGGTGGACTGCACACCAGAGTAGTTGAGATATTTGAGTTACAGGTGGGAGCAGTGCTCCATGTGTGGCTGTGTTTTGAACCAAACAGCTTTGTGGAACAGCTTTTTGACCGCTTTGGGAGAAGCGCCCTGTCTGTCTGCTCTGAGAGCCGTTGCTCTACTGCACTGTACAAAAAGCCTGTCTAAATGACGTAGTACATTAGTCCATGTTCCTGAGGATCTTTAGCGCATGTTTTGAGGTCTGTATTGCCCCAGGATAGAGGTTGCCCAGGTAATATTCAGAAGGAGACATCACCAACAGCTGTCCTGTCTGCTTAGCTTAGGAACTTGTCAGCTGCATTGTGTTAGGTGAGCCCCCCACCCCCCACTCCCTTTATCCCTGATCCTGTAAGTGATGCAGGAAAACCTGCATATGCTCCTAGTTGCCTTTTCAGAATTTTGAGGTTGCATCTCGTGGCCTAAAGAAGTGAGAATGATAGCTAGTAACACATTTCTGCGTATCTCATCAGCATCAGTTGAATTGTTGCATACACATCAGTTTGAAACTACAGCCCATAACTACTGCTGTCGTGCTGGAGTACGGGTTCCTGGATATGGGGCCACTCCTGACATGGGAAAAATCCAGCAGCGAGTGGCAGTTTCAAATACATACTGCTTTCTATTGAAACCACCAAAGGCGCGTGGAGTTTAGTGTACAGGCACTGGAATCTACCATAGTCTTTTAAAAACAAGGAATGTCTGTATGGAACACCTAGCTCTGCACGCTGAGGCTGTCACCACTGTTTGTATTTGGTTGGTATCACTAAGTCAGAGTGAACTCTCTGGCCGTTTTGGTTTGTGCTAGAATGGTTTCTGTGAAGAGGTGCAGAAACCTTGTAACATCTTGCATCCTTTGCAGTGGTGCGGGATCATATTTGCAGTCAAGTGAAGTACATTGACATGCACCCTTTTTAGGTCTCGCCTAGGCAGCGCGTGCGTGGCTCTTTGAGACATGTATTCAGAATATGGGCTTAAGCTCGGCCCATCAGCCACCCATGTGTTTAATTGACTCATATGACTGCCTTTTGGAAATGCTGTTTTTCCATTGGCTAATTTGTTTAGTAGTTCCTCCTTAGTACCTCCTTTTATCCTGTTGTAACACCCCATGAAGACGTCCCCTGTTACATGTGTTCTTACTCTGTTATATTTACAGTATGTGAGCACTCTTTTGTTAGTGACTTTTTCGTAGATGGTGTTGCAGGCACAACATGCTCTCCTGCTTCCGCAGCCTACCTCGGGGTCTAACTGCACTATCGCGTTGCACAGGTGCTAAGATTTGTTACACGGGCTTCAGTTCATACTGTTTTCCCACTTCACCAACCTTAATTCATTAATGGCGCCCGCTCCCCAGTTCCTATTAATTTGTGCATGGTCAGCCGGTCGGAGTCTCCGTTCCTAACTTTGCGGAACCGACGCTGGTAGACAAAGGAATTTCCCGCGGGGCCTTCCCCTCCTTCCTAAATGAGACATGTGACCACCGGCACGGAATCCCCGAGCACGGATGATGGGCTTCAGCTGTGGGTTGCATTCCCGTGGCCGCCACTCGAGAACCCCTCTCTGAGCGTTTCCACTGGCAACGACACTGCTAGTAAGCCGGTGCAGGCCAAGCCAGCCCCCATCTGCACTGCCGGCCCGGAGAGTAATAAATTCAGACTTCACCAGCAGATTAACACAAGGTACCTAATGGGAAATTTACAGCCATTTAACTCAAATGACCCTCAGTGAAAATCAATTATCAAACAAAGCTTGTAAAGGGTTTTGACTCTCATTAAAAAATCAATTTGGCAAGGTTTTTTTCCTCCTAAAATGTTAGCAACATGCGTCCTTTTACTGAAGAGCAATAAGTTATCTTTAACGACACTACACCCACTATAAGGGAAATACCACCACCATTTGGGAATAAGATAAGCTCTGCACATTTGCTTCTGGGTCTGAAATAACTAAACCGTGTGGACAATGGAATGTATGAGTTGATGTGTATATTGTACTTTTATGGTCAACGACCGAATAAAATGATTGACTGACTGACTAAACAGTAGGGGGCGGTCTGAACACCAAATTTAAAGTATTTCTGATTATAACTATGGAACACTTGGCCAACTTATGAAGGTTAGAAACTAAATGAAAGCTATGTTTTAATACATTTGTATCTATTTTTATTTTTTTATTTTGTTTTAGTCCTCATTGTGCAACATTTATAGTAAGGAGATCTCAGGGTCCTTTTTCCTTAATCCAATCTTTACCTTCGCTGCCATAAAAGGTGGATCCTGGCAGAAACATCCGGGGAAATTCAGAAAAGTAGGAACCCCTTACTTCCATTTACTTTAAGAGAAGATTACTTTTCATTATGGCTACTCTTTTTGGCCTTCATCTATTTTAAGTTGCTCGCACTTAATCATTGGACTTGGTAGCAAAAATAAGGAGTACTTGTATTTAATAGCTAGAGACCTTGTAATTCGATAATGTTAACCCATATGATGATTTTCCCATATCTCCCAGAATCTATACTTCTTAGAAAAGGGTTTCTTTTTTTTATCCTGATTATAAACTTTTAACACTGAAGATAACCATTCCCTGTGAAGTGGAGGAGTTGGACTAATCCACTTTACACACACCTCTCTCCTTGCCTGAAGTATCAGTAGGAAAACCAGATTTGCCTCAGTTTTCGTTAACTTTTCCGCCAGACTTGAGCCCGTCACCCCAAAAATAACTAAATAAATACTCAGTTAGATGTCTTCCCACTACCTCTTCTATAGTCTTACCCACATCCTTCCAGAAACCATCGAGATGGGGGCACTGCCGGAACATATGCAGGTCATCGGCCCTCTGTAATCCGCATTTCGGACAGCTCTTCACTGTACACCCGCTGAATTTTGATAGCTTTTCCGGTGTCCAATACGCTCTATGAGTAGTATATAAGTGGTTTCTTTTTAGTGCAGCAGATGTCACGATTGACCATCATTTGCTCATTGATACTTGCCATAGGTTATTTGTATCCATCGTTGGCAGATCTTTCCCCCATATTCTCTCTGGAATCCGGAAGTCTTCCTCCCCTGATGAGATTAGGGCCCAATACCAGTAAGATATTTCTTTCTTAAAAGGTTTCTTTTCCAGCATCTTTACTTCTAACGGTTGGTTTCCTTTTCTGGCTTCTTTTAGAGACTTTGCCCAACTTAGGAGTTGATAGTATTTAAATTTTGATAATAGAGAGTTCGTATTTTCAGATAATATCTCCCAGTCCAGTATCTTGTTCTGAAACAAAAGTTGCCCCCACTCTATTATTCCAGCTGATTTTAAGGGAGTCGCAAGGCAGTCTTTGAGGCATTCTGGGGCGCTCGGTGAATCCCACATCGGGGCTTTGTCACTGTAAAGAGGGATATCCAACGTAGATCTTATACAATACCCAACTTAGCGGCTGACTTCAAAATCTTCAGTTTAACCTTTTTGAAAAATTTCGGATGACCGAATTTAAATAGGAAATGGCTAGTGCTATTTGTCATATTCTGTAGATACGTTGGGTAGTCTTCGTATGGGCCTAACAATGTCCTGCTAGATTTAAATTGGAATGCTCTACAATATTCTAGAATGTCAGGGCTAGCTAGGCCCCCCTCTTCCTTTCTTCTCCTTATTTTGCTCCAGGCGATTCTTGGTTTTTTTGAAGACCCAATAAAGCTCGAAAGATCTCCCTGGATTTTCTTTATGGTTTCCCTTTTAAACTCCAGCGGGATAGCACCAAAAACAAAAGTACATTTCGGCAAGACTGACATTTCAACAATATTTGATTGACCCAAAATCGATAATGGTGGGCCACTCAAGACTTTTTACAACATTTTGACCTCCACCTCTAGTCTGTGGATGTTAATATGGGCTACCGTATCTAGGTCTTTGACGAAGTCAATACCCAAGTATCCAATTTTGTCCTTATTGTAAGGGCTTGTGAATTCCTCGTTCCAGGTCATGGTTTCTGTTTTAGATTTGTTTATTTGGTAGCCAGAGATTTTCCCGAAATTGATTAGGGTCTCTTCTGTTGCATTTAGGGCCTCCTTCAGATCGCAAGTAAAGATCATAAGATCATCAGCATAAAGGGCCACTTTTTTTATGCCAGCCTTGATAACAAAAGGGAGCAATTAATGGTTGGTTCCTAAGACTTTCAGCCACTGGCTCGATGTAAAAGTTAAATAGCAACGGGAGAGAGGACACCCCTGACGTGTTCCCCTCTTTATCTGGATATTTTCAGTTAGGTCACCATTAATTAGTATGTTTGCTTTAGGGGAATTATAAATATTTTCCACCATGTTAAATATATTTACGCCTAAATCAAATTTCTTTAATACCTCACTCGGGTAAATCCAGTTCACTCTATCAAACGCTTTAGCAGCGTCAATTGTGATTATCGATAGAGGTAACTTCTCACAAGTGGCAATATCAATTGCTCCGATCAGCTCATGTGTCAAGTCTTGTAGATGTCTTCCTGCCACAAAGCCTTTTTGGTTGGAGTTTATCAAGGACCCTACAATTTTCCCTAGTCTTTTCGCCATGATTTGTGTGAAAATCTTGTAGTCTCAATTTAAAATAAATATTGGGTGATAAGACTCGCATTTTTTGAGGTTTTTGCCTGGTTTTAAGAGGATGGAAATTGTTGCATCGTTCCAGGATTCTGGGAGTTTACAATTTTCCAGAAAGATTTTGTTAAAAAGGGCCGTTAGGGGGATGACCAATGTATCTTTTAGTTTCATATAAAACTCATTTGGGAGGGCATCAGGACCCGCAGCCTTGCCTCTTTTTAGATTTTTTATAATGCCTTCTACCACTTGAGTTGTTATTTCTGCGTTTAACTTAATTTTCTCCTCCAGTGCGAGACATGGGGTGTTTTGTGCATCTAGGAAATTATTTATCTCTTCTACCGTAGGGTTGCAATCCTCAGAATAAAGAACTGCAAAGAAGGCTGTAAATTCCTGTTTTATTACAGCCTCCTCAAAACTATTATGGGATGAATTATGTGGATCTATAGTGCCAATTTTATTTCTAGACCGGTCAGTTTTTGTTTTCCAGGCTAACAATTTTCCACAGCCTTTCCCGTATTCATAATGGGCCAATTTGCTGCACTCCCACCTCTTTCTGATTCTGTCTTCCAATATTTCTGATAGAGTTTCCTTTTGCTTTAGTCTCTTGGTTTCTAGCTACAGCCCTCCTGGATCTGCAAATATTTGCCGATCTAGTGATTGAATGTTACCCTCTAGCTTCTGAATCTCATTTTTAAGCCCCCTAGATTTATAAGTTGCTAAACTTAGGATCGTCCCCCTAATCACCGCCTTGTATGCGTCCCATGCCGTTTGACTTCAGACGCCCTTGTTGTTAATCTCAAAATATAGGTCTGTCTCTTGTTTAAGTTGGTCACTGATTTGGGGGTCCAAAAGGATTGTACGATCCATCGTCCATCTAGGAACCTTCATATCGTCTTTTAATTGAATTGTAATCTGTACTGCTGAATGGTCTGAAAGGTGAGCTAGGAGGTGGACCACTTTTTGTATCTTTTCTAATAGCCCTTGGTCTATTAGGAAGAAGTCGATTCTGGATTGTATTCCTAATTTCTTGTTTTTATAAGTGTAGTTATTTTGCTTGTCTCCCTTCTCTCTCCAGATGTCAATTAAGCTTAGACCCCTTTTATATATTCCTAACCATTCTCTCATTTTCGGGAGATTTGCCTGTTTCCCCCGAGGATACCGATCCACTTTCGGATCTAGAATAATATTAAAATCTCCACCTAGAATCAGTGGGCCTGAAGCTGAAATCAAATGAGTATATAAGGATTGGAGAGGGGTAGGGTCGTCTATTGGGCCATAGTAGCCAGCCACCGAAAAAACTTTGCTGAGTATTCTATTGGCTATTGTCCACCTTCCCTTTGGGTCCGTTTCTGCAGGTTCTACTCTCGCTTTCAGAGATTTTTTTAAAAGAATGGCTACCCCCTTTATAACACACTCTTGATTCGTGCATATATATACGAGTCAACCCAATTTAGAGTTTTTATTATTTCCTCCCATTCTTTTTTTAATAAGTGAGTTTCCTGTAAAATTATTATTTCGCTATCGATTAATTTCAGATTCTCGAAGATCCTCCTTTGCCTGCTCTTAGTTCGTAGCCCATTCACGTTCCAGGAAGTTATTTTTATATATTTTAAGTTCTTCCTCATCTCTTCCTGAATAGCCAGCCCCTGAATTTCTCCTTCATTTTATATCTTGCGTTTTGCTGAGGACATTGTTTTGATTTTTTTTCCCCCTAACTTGCTCCCATCTCCCGTACATTTTCAAATTTTTTTCCTTTTCTTATTTTTCAAAAATATAAATTAAAGCAAATGTGATAGAAAAAGTAAAAATAAAAGAGAAAAAGCAACATCCTCCCTCCTTGGAGAAGCCTCCCTTTTTCTTCTTTGGGCTTTATTACTAGCCCACTTTGTGCTCCATGCCTCTATTTATAAATTTCTGAGAGTGCGCTGCTGCTTTCTTCAGTGGCTAAAATTATTTTTGTGCTTGTGTTAATGATTGAATCTTTATCTGATCACGCATTTGGTCGAGGAACGTCTCAACTTCCTTGGGGTCTCTGATGTTATACATCTTATTCCTCCACATAATCGTGAGTGAGGCAGGGAATTTCATTAGGACAGTTGCACCAAGGGACTTCAATTCAGGCATCAACTGTCCCAGCTCCCACTGCCTGTCCTGTTTAACTTTTGTAATGTCTGATCAGATTTTAAAGGACCAGTCGTCTTTGCTATATAACCCGCCTTTCGGAGCCTCGCTTAGAATTCTCTCTTTGATTTTTTTTTTATTTCTTTTTATTATTCATCACATTAAGCACACTTTATCCTGTATACAATACACTTTAACAACTGCAACCTTTCCTTAATTTCTATTGCACAAATTCAATCCTAGGTACATGTACAATACAACATTCAGTAGGTTGTCATTCCAATACTTATAAAAAAGTAATCAGGGTTTTTTAACATTTCATTCAATCAATAAAGGCAAATTAGACTAACAAGGAATAAAAGCAGAAGGGTTTTTTTTTCCTATTCATCATTACTTTGCGTCTCCTTCCATTTACTTAAGGGCTCCCAAATCCTTCTGCCCAAGCATCTTCCTCTCCTCCCCTTCCGAGCATAGATGTTTTTCTCCATATTATATGAATATAGCATATTTGCCAACCAGGTTTGAAATTTGGGGGGATTTTTATCAAGCCAAACCCTGGCTGTTGTCAGTCTGTAAACAGCCATTGCAACAAATAAAAATTCTGCATGCTGTTCCTGCTCACCCTTAGCCACTCCTAGCATAATCCAGGATGATGTAAGAGTAATCAATATACCCAAGGATCTTGCTAAAAACCCCTCTATCCCTTTAATCAGTGAGTGTAAATGAGGGCAAGTTGCAAAGATATGTATGCTATCTGCCTCCAATGCATCACATCGGGGGCAATTAATTCCTGTACTCCCGCCCCATTTTGCTATCCTCGCAGGAGTAAAATAAAGAAAATATAGTGTCTTATAGTGCTGAGACTGCAGAGGGGCTGCACTCAAGATTGTACGTCCTAAATTCAGGGATTCAAGAAACAGGGTACTTTCATCTCCCAGTTTGTCTGCCCATTTTGTGCTAAATTTCTCAATCGTCCATCTTCCCCTTTATCAATATTGCATAAAAGGACCTGATTGTGCGATCCCCCATCAGCTTAATTTTCTCCATTATTTCATTTTTATCAAAGCCTGCGGGACCTCCTACCTTGTTTTTAAGGAAGCTCCTGATCTGTAGATACTTAAAAAAAAACTATTGTCCAGCCCATATGCATCTCATAGGTCTGAGAATTGTACAAATCCATCATGAGAAAACAAGTCCCCTATTTGTGTGATCCCACTCTGCCATCGTCTGATCGGCGAAAATTTCAGTGGGGAATGATCTATTATTGATCAGAGACACATATCTATTGTACCTCACCATCTTAGCTTTCTTTAGAAATGCGTTCCACACACTTACAGCAGTCAAAACCGTCTTGATTGGAGTTCTCTTAAAATAACCAAAATCTATACAGTTTAAAAAACAATTATGAGCATTTGCCCCAAGCACAAAGAATTCTCTCTTTGAGAGTGTATGTCTTAAAGTTTATTAGACTCTTCCTTGGATTTTTTTTTCTCTCCTTAGGTTTACCAAAGGGGTCCCGGTGTACCCGCTGAATATCGTCTTCAAGCCCAAAATATTTACTCCAAGGAAGTTGCTCTTCCAGAAGCGATATAACAAATTTCTTTATTTCTGAACCTTCTCGCCCTTCTGGGACATTAAGAAGTCTGAGGTTACATCTTCTAGACTGATTTTCCAAAGCCTCTAGCTTTTCGGCGATGCTTTTGTCCTTGGCCTTTAGGGTTCTAATTTCTTTCGTAGTTGTTTCTACTTTTTTACTTAATCCATCAATTTCTGCTTCCACTGTAGTAACTCTCTCACTTAATGCGTTTAGTTTAACATCTAGCAACTCAAATTTTTCATGGATCTTATTTTGATTCCCCTCGGATATCTCAAACCTTGACCTAATCTCATCTAGCATCTTCTCCAGAAAGATGTCCGTACTGCTTCTAGGTTTGTCTTGCAGTACCTCTGGGTTCTTAGTCGGGCTTTTAGGTGGACTTTTAGATGTGTTTCTAGCTAGACTCTGGACCGGACTTTGGATTGGGCTGGTAACCGGACTGGGGACCCGATTTTGAATTTGGGGCCGGGGTCTGACTGGGATCACGGTTCTGTTCTGTTGTCTCCCCTTCAGAGCCGTCTATTGTACCATCTATTAGAACCGAAGCTGTACATTTTTCCTTTTCAACTCTAGAATTGTTTAGTTTCCCTGGCCCTTTTCCCGGCTCTGACCCCGCTCTTGTATCTTAAAATATGACCTTAAAGATGGAGTGATCTTTATTTTGGGGGCTCTGACCCCCTCGCCTATCTCCAAGTTATCTCCTAGTTGCCCCTTCTGCCCTTTCTTGTTAATCGTTTTATTTGTTTGAAGTTTCAAGGCTTTTCTTTTAGTAACTCTTGGAATAACAGGCTGTTTTGCCACCGGGGAGAGGCTTGACTTAAGAAATTGCCTGTTCCTTAAACAATAGGAGGATCTCCCCCTCACGTCAAGCCTTACAAGAACTGTGCCTGTGTCTTTCTTTACAACAGTAGTCTCTACAATGGTGCCCAGGTCTGCTTTTAGAACTTTTTCCCCCTCTTCTCTGGAGTGGGTTAAGCCTAGCTGTGGCTCTTTCTTTTTATTTAGAACAACCAGCCTCTTGAATGTAGTAGGATCAGCTAAATTTACTGTTGAAATGTCCGCCTGATCTGTGTTTGATTTTACCCCTTCCACCTTTGCTGCAAAAAACCTGCTTACCGTTTTTTTCGTTGACTAGGCGGGAGGCAGAGCTCCTCTGGTGCATTGATTGATGAGGAGATCAAGTTGAGCTTTTTCAGTGAGCCCGCCACCAACTCCCAACCTTGAGGTGGATTATGGCTGATGTGGGGGGCACAGGCTCCTGAGGTTCCAAAGACACCAGAGTGCAGAGCAAAACAGTCCTGCGTTGCTGCCCCTCCTGCTTTTCCTTGAAGGAACACCGAAATTCGGCCCACTGCTCTCCTGCAGTTCCGCTGAGCCCTTGACGCCACCTCCCACCAGCCGACGCTAGCTTGGAACGCCGAACCGTGGATGGGTGAGCCCCGCAGCACAAAACGTACACTCTATCACGGCTGCTCCGCAGGGACACACGCAGAGTCACACGCGGAATCGGAGACGGCAACGTGAAACACCATGCCCGCAATCCCGCTTTTGTTAGGTAAGGTAAGTTTATGTGTACAGGAAAAAAGATTGAAATTCGAAGGCACGGGATCGTAACTCCCCCCTACCGCATCTCACAATCGGAGAGGCAAGCGCGCACTCCGGGCCAGTGGCGGTGCGTCCATGGGGGGCGTTGGGGCGTTGCCTCACTAGCCATGGACGACCGTCACTGTGACATGCATTATAACAAGTAAAGTTTTACAAACACTTTTTTTAAATAAATCACAGCGCACTGACTGGGCGCTACCGGCCCGGGACAAGCCCGAGAGAATCGGGCATTGCTGAGGAAGTGGGCCGTGGGGGGCGGGGCTGCGGCAGAGTGAGTAACAGCACACAGCACAGGCGGCAGCCAGAGCACTGAGTATAACCGTAGCGTAAGCACTAGCAGCTGCAGCGGGGTGACACTGACTGCGCATGTGACAGCCAGGAGTCATCAGATTTTAGACTTGCATGCGTACATGTATAAGACCATCTTTCCCCCCCCCCCATTGCACTGAGACACGGGCAGGGACCCGGGCCCCAGTCTCATTATGGGCAGATTTTATCCTGCTCGATGCCAATCCTGGCGCAGTGGCGCTGTTAAGGCTGCGCCAGGATTGGCTGACTTACACACTGGTACAGCAGGGATGGTGCCGCGCGTGGGTGTTGGCTGCTCAGCTCAGTATGGCCAATCACATATGGCTATATGAAGCCATGTCGAGGTAATTGGCCATTTCTGTAAGCTGCAGTCACGTCACCGCGCGTGGTGCACCCTGCCACTGCAACAACAAAGAAAAGTGATAGTGAAAGTAGTTGAGTCAGTCAGAGAGCGCGTGACTCCAGACACTCGTCGTGACTTGTTGTGCCAGTGTGCCTACAGACTGACGGACCCGGACAGAATTATATTGCACTGGCCTTCCTGGGTATGCTAATTTTATGCTTCTCTTTTAGATTCTTTACATAGTGGGAAAATATTGTTGATAAATAAGCAGTTGGCTGCCCAGCAATACTTGGTTGTTTTGACCCTGACCCCTTGCCCCGGCCTCAGCACGCCTTGCTTCGCTTGCGGTGGGAGATCTGACAGTACTTGCAGGCTGCAGCGGCATCTTTTCTCTGACCCCTGGCCGTAACTCTTTTCTGTAGTTCCGGACCGGTGCTCTCCCTGGGTGGCAGGACTGAGAGGGAAATGGTCACCGTCGTTCTGGTTAGTGTCGACAAGCTTGTCTTTGAAGTACACATTCCAATTCCAAATGCACCCCCTTCTAGCTAGTGATAAAACTCTCACAAGCTCCTGACGGTCTGACCCCGGCTAATGAATATCCGATGGCTGCAACTGAACAGGCCTCAATCATGGAGGTAGCTGCTAGCCTGCTCAGTCTGTGTATATTAACCTCTGATAATACCCTGAGGTGCCCAATGCTGCTGTACTGTCTAATTATGGAGGTGGCTACGATGAAGCTGTCTAGTTGCTCACTGTGCCACATTGGATTCAAGCCCCTGGTGCTGTGGTAAGTAAAAGAACGATTAAACTCAGATCTCTAAACTGGGGTCGAGGGTTGAAACGTTTCAGCACTCCATCTTTTGCCACTTACTAGTATCGTTGGCATTTCAACTTCCAGCACTGTAAAGCATAAACCTGCCGATGCCTGCCTTGTGCTGATCTATTCAGCAATCGGAAGTATATTTGCCATTGCCATCCATAGCATGTAGGAGACTCAAACATTTAAAAACAAGATTACTAACTTATTTGTATTAATAAAAGGTGCATATATATGCCTTTGTAAATACAGCAGTGATGTTTGTAGTGATATAAAGCTGCTAGTTTACATATGAGAAAATAAATTAAATCTAATGCAAAAGGGAACTATATCTGCCCCATGTATCATGGAAGATCAGGTCCAAAACAAATGCTGCTTAGAGGTTCTGGGTCATTGCAGTCAATAAATCGCATGAATTTAATTCAGGCTGTCTTGGGAGCTCAAGGTCGAGGAGTGGTGTTTGCTTGTGGTGGTTGTTTTTTTCACCCGAAGCCATACCGGATGTGTTTAGTCAAGTCTATTATAATGAATGTCGATCTTGGAGGCTTTAGTTTGTAGGAATTCTTCAAAGATGACCTTTTATCATTCTTATGAGTGTCCGTTTGTAGGACCCTAAACATATCATGACGCATCTCTGATGTATTGATGTCTTTTTATGATCTGGTGCTTGTTTACTTGAGCATAGTGACTGTCACCTGCAGCATAAAAGTCGTTTGGCCGGGAAAATGTTTAAATTTACAAGTAAAGCCCTGTGTTCTCAGACTTAGTTAATAAAGTTATATATAGGTAGCACACTGGACACGGGCCACTCGGCAATAAGTGGCAATGATTCCGTGTACAGGTACCCCCTCCACTGTGCTTGTACACTTGTTCAGAGTGTCTCAGATAAGAGCATCCTACTAAGCTGATGCGGTGCACTCTCAATAGGGTGCTGTCTTTTGTCCCAGACCCTCACGACTCACCAAGGAATAGGATATACACTAATTTGCAGCCACCATCACATGGAAACAGAGGCAAAACACAGGCCCGCCCTGCAGACTGTGCAGGAATCCCCTTCAGGAAGAAATAGATCATCCCAAGGCCTAAGCATATCTTAGAGACATGGGAGTCTCAGTTGACCCTGCATTCTGCTGAGGGAATAATTTTGCATTTTGCCACTGCACGGAAACACTCATCTCGTGGTGGTTTTGTTGGGGGTGGGGGGGCACTGTCGTGCTGCTCCTCACTACCGGTCTCTGGGTCTTCATTGGTTCGTGCTGTGGTTGGGAGGGTGTGGCATTTTTACTGGTGATCCACAAAATGGCTGCCAAGGTTTGGGAGTGTTGTGAAAGGTGCCCGGGACTCACAGCTGCCACAGGAGGATACTAAAACATCACAAGGGGAGCTGCCGCTCCTGCGATGTTGTGTAGGAACTGCTGTCAGGCTTTCCAGGGGTTCCCGCTCTCTGACCATCTCCTGGTGGGTGGGTGGTGGTTGCTCATCATAGCAGAGAGTGGAGTAGGCACATGCTGAGAAGCACAGGAGGTTAGGGTGCAAGGAGTAGCCCTAGGCTAGGTGGTAGCCTGCTAGTCAAGTTACCCAATAATGTGGGTTCCCTGGAGGGCGGGTGAGTCTGGCAGACCGGGGCTGAGCATCTAACTACTTCTTCTCCTGGTGGGGTCATTTATGTATCCACTCAATTTACAATAAACCCTCTCCTAATCTACTGGCGTTGTCTGCATATTTCTACATGCCAATTTACATCAACACACGCTAGTTTCTGATAGCAACGCTGTCCTTGAATGACAAGTCTCAGATTACCAACCGCAATCTACCGCTGTTCAGAATAGTGTTCACGCATTCTCAGACTTGCTGTAGCACAATAATGGAAAAACAGTCACAATCCTCAGAGACTGGCAGTCAGTCACACACTACTGGCTGCCCTCTCAAACTTCTGGGAGCCCTCTCACGCCCCTCACAGATTACCACGCGACACTCTCAACAGCACTCTAACCAGTCCTCACAAAGTAGCAGCACAGCATTAAGGCACTCTTGAATGAATTGTGAATTTCTGCATTTATTGTGGATGGGTGAGTGAGTGAATGCAAGAATGAGTCCAGAGGATGAATAGATGCATGAGAGTGACTGAGTGTATGGATCATTAGTGATTAAGTACATGGATGGACGGATGAATGTCTTGATGGGTGGAAGCTGCATTGAAAGCCAAATTTAATGATTTGGCCATGCTTTTTCATTGGTTTCACATTTAGGAACGCAGACACTTCCATTAATCAAGGTGCAAACACTGCCAGATAAGCTGTTTGCACGACCAGGTCTCCTTGTACGTGCGAAACACTGGCATCCTTGGGTGCTTTCACTTAGTGATTCACTAACCACTTCCTCAGCACTTCTCGGCCCAGGGAGGTCTGTGCTCAATGTATGTTCTAATCTCAACCACTGCTGTTTTCTAGCCATGTGACGTGTCGTCACCCTTTGCCCCAGTGTGCTGCCACTATTGCCTTGCAATCATGTGCTTTAAGGGCTAGAGCGGCCGACTTGGCAGCTGGCGAACCATCTTCGAGTCTGTCAACAGGCTCAAACAATTTTTGTGATTCTGGGCAAATCACTTAATCTCCCTCTACCTAAAAAAAAATATGAACCTGTCCGTCTGTAATGCAACTGGTGCTCATGTAAAGCTCTCTGAGTCTGATACCTGCTGGTCGAGTTCGCTCTGTGTCAAACTGCAAAAAAAAAGGGCATCCTAACTTCTGTAACAATTATTTTATGCTCTATGAGTAGGTGAGTCGTGAGTGGAGTGCCATATAAAACCAACCCACCAATTTTAGATCTCTAGCTGTTACCAGTGGCTGCCCTCCATTTATTGTGTTGATTCAATTACTCCTGGTATGTTAAGTGTACATTATGTATGCAATAGTTTCTAATCTTTGGTATATTTCCTATGATGAGAGTATTCACTGGAGGCCGGTACATTAGTATGTACAGTAAAGCAGGATTTCAGATTCCTCTCTAACATTATGCTTAGGATTCTCGCTGTTCTGTGGTCATTCCTTGGCAGTCCAAAAGTCTAGTCTGACCCATTCCTTCATTGGGTTCAGTGGATTGAATTCTCATTCATTTTGCTGTATGGGTGACATGCGTTCTTGTTGCTGGCACAAGCAAATTAAATGTCAGATTTTCTCAGTTGTGGACTTAAGGCTGAGAATGTATTGCTATTACGTTAGTTTCTTGTGAGACGTCTGCCATGATAAACATCTTGTGAATGTTCTAATAAAGGGGGCTCTTCGTTTATTAGCATCATAGAGTATTTATGTGGCCTGTTGGTGTCTCCGAAGGCTTTGCTGTATCTGTCCTCTATCTCGGTGGAGGGGATTGGGGGGGGATAGGTTGGGAGACTATCTCATGCGGAGTGATAACAGGCTGAAATCGCCTCGAGGTGCCCCACTGCACCGCCCAGGGATGGGTGTTTCGAGCCATGACGCACTTTCAAATCAGAAAAACAGTACTAGCCAGCAGCAGCACATTTTTCAGCTTTTATCATTTACAATGCTTTCTATGTCATTTAAGGTGCGCAGAAAGCAACTGTTTTCTACACTACAAAATTCTGATTATTAAAATGTGTTATGACCAAGACTTCTTAAGGTCTAGTAAACAGTTACTTTTTGGTCCGTGGAATTTGAATGCGCATCAACTGTATTGTGGAAACACATTTGGATTTGCAATATTTAAATTTTTATAGTTATGTTTATATGTCAGTAGTAATTGTGTGGTCCATTATTAGGGCAAGGCCACATCCTATAAACAATGTTTTTGTCCACCGTCTAAAGCATTTGAATTTTGCAGCACTATTACCTGTTATGAAGCTCTGTTGTTTAAAATTGAATAAGCAGCTACCTATGTTATATGACATCTCTTTAATAATGCAATACCTGCACTTTCACAATTGCTTTATTAACCTTCCTGCTTTCTCAAATTTGCTTGAAAATGCACCATTTTTCCACGATTTTTTCAAAATTTTCTCGGGGGGAATTCCCCCGACCCCTCCTTAGGGGTTTTGGGCTCGCTCGCTACGATCGCTCCCTACGGTGCAGTATGATTAGCATTTTATGCCTCACCACTTTGAAATGTCACCAGCCGCCACTGCTCCGGGCAAACATGCACAGGCGCAGGCGGGGGTTTCGCCGTTGAATCCTCGCTTTAGCACCCAATATGTTCCTCGATGCGTTTTTTCATGCGTTCTTCAGTAGCAGCGGCAGCACCTCCTCCTTCTCAGAGCCATTTCGGCCGCATTCACTGAGTCAGGGCACGGAGCTCCCACCCGGGCTTAACGACCGTGGATGGGAAGGAGAAGATGGCGGCCGGCCGTTAATACATTTGTATCTAGCAGGTTTTAATTTGCAATTGCATGAATGTTGCCACATCTAGTTCCTTTCATGAGTGCCCTTTAAGTTAACCTTCTCCGTCCCCCACTTTTCCCAGTGCAATTTTTATAAAACAGGACTCAGTGAGTTAACCCTAATCTCCATCCATTCCCTAACCCCCCCCCTCCCCCGCCTCCCCCCCCCCCCCCCCCCCAAAGCAGAGCCCGCAGTAAAACTTCAAAGAACTTGCTGTGCCTTTCTGGAGCAGAAAACTTATTTCACGGGTACTAGTAAGGAATCTGGGGGGCACATGAGAGCCTGAGGAACAGGTGCGTGCTGTGTGTAATTAAGTAGGGTGAGCAGAATATTCTTCAATTGGGAAAGACAACAATTGAAGAGTAATTGTTCCTAAATAGAAATCGTAAACTCTGCTTTAAAATGCGGTTTTAACTATCGCTAGAAAAGCTCCCCTTTTCTAGTGCACCACAGAGATAAAACTTGTAACACACTTTTGTTGATGGTTTGGTTTCTGTGGCTTTCATTCATCGCTTTGAAAGTTAAGCAGAACCATCATTTCAAAAGTGCATACAAACCAGTTAACTTGAAACTGCAACTGAAATACTTTCCATTCGAGTAATTGCAGTCCTGCTTATAAGTTTTTGACTGCACGAACAAGAATGCACAGAAAAAAATGACTAGGGTACTTATGACTCTTTATTAGCCAAATGTGCTGGTATGTAAATATATCATTTTGCTTCATTAGGGTTTGGTCTTCTTATTCATTGGCAGCCATGTTCTAGTGTAAACGTCATTCCTTCATGGAAACTTAAAATGTCTTTCATTTCTTATCAGGCATTAAGAAATGTCAGAAAATTAGTCTTCAACTTGTGATCGCTGCCCTCTCCTTTTATTTTGTTATTGAAGCTGCAGCACTTTGTTGCAGACGCTCGCAGACTCAGACACTTCTTAGTTGAAGGTTGTGACATACAAGTTGCAGTCCAAACTAGGTGCTAAGATACGGTTTTGCTAACTGTTAAAATATTGTATTTTAGTGGCCAGTCGCAGCAGCAATTCAAAGCATATTTTAAAGAAAAATAAGTTGTTCGCAAGATGTCATGTGTTGAATGGCTAAACACTTATAAGGTCAAAAGGCGAGACCGATTGCATTGCAAATGCTTGTAAAATGTAGCGAGCAGAACCGGTGGCCTCTGACCTGTATCTGGTGAAAACGTAGATTGCGCACATTACGGTTTTCACGGTCTGCTCTGACAATTGTGATTGGGCCCACAGACTGGGTGTTTACAGGTACCATTGAAAAATAGTGCCCCTAAAGTAAACTTTCTTATTGATATGAGAAAATCTCATGCTTAACGAA
The DNA here is from genome assembly GCF_964263255.1 of Lissotriton vulgaris. Lineage (NCBI taxonomy): Eukaryota > Metazoa > Chordata > Amphibia > Caudata > Salamandridae > Lissotriton > Lissotriton vulgaris. Next base: position 1,089,334,547 of record NC_141685.1, read on the forward strand.
TATAAAATAACTTTTGGACTATGATCTCTGGCTTTAAAGGGTCTAGAGAGTTCTGGATTTTTTGACTATCTTTATTTTATATTTAGTTGTTTGTATTTTTAAGTAATTTTCGGTCTAAAAGTTAATCACTACTTGAACATTCAGTTAATTATGTGTATCGAGGGAATTGTTCACTATTCGGAGTTTCTAGCCAGCCCTACATTCTGCAGCGATGGTCATAAAAATAGAACATTGCCACCAGCATATGGGGACCCCAGAGCACTTCTCTTCATTTGTATGGTATGAATAGGTTTCACTGGAGGTAGTCATTCCAAACTTCCCAAGTTATATTTCACCTCCATAGCACTGAGCATGTCCGCTTTAGACGTTTTACTTCTCTGCAATAGATCACTTTAAACTTGCAGCACCTAACTGAAAGATGTCCACCCTTAGCCTAGAAAGCTCCAAACTCCATTATTGCTATATAGCTGTAGAGGAAAATGAAATTAAAGGATGCCTCTTAGGCAGTACTTGAAATAGAATAATAGTAGTGCAGGTACTCTTTACCGGAGTACCTGCTTGTCTCTGAGAAGTGCCGGTACTCTCCAATTAAAAGTATTACTTCACTCTTGAAAAGTGCAGGTACTCTCCCTCTCAAAATAAAAAAGTACCGGTACTCCGTCCCGGACAGTAGCGCTCCGTTTAATGCACTGCTCTTAGGTTAACAGTGCATTACATTAAAAGAGATGCAGTTCTCCTTTAAAGAGCCTCCAGCTTTTATCTCCCAGCAGGCACTCTACTGATAGTTTGCCTCACTGCTACAGATCTTTTTGAAAGGCAATGTGTGACTTACCTAAGTATGATTACTGCTGGAAGTATTGAAATGTGGATAGTGGGTAGGGTTGTTGATAATATCAACGAGGAGTCCCAAAGATGCGGAACGAACATTACAAGTGACATTTCCTTCTGCCTCGTAGGATCCTCACTGATGGTCATAAATGTGATATAGAGGAGCAAGGATCTCTCTCGAAGTGGATGTTAATATTTCAGAGCAATTCTTCAATGTAGATGGAAACATTTGGTCACTTTAACCAAACAGATTTTCAGTGCTGCTTGACCAACCCGCTTTGATCTCCTCATCCAAACATTGTTAGGTGAATGTATGAATAGACCTCCATGTGGCAGCTTTAAAGATTTCCATCAGAATAACCTTTCTCACCGGGCAGCAGTATCTGTTTATCCTTTACCAGGTAATGGGTTGTTAGCCTCCTGGTAACCGCAGACTATGCAGTACTCTCTCCATTTAGTATGATCTGCTAAGTGGATGCTGTACCAGTACAGAAAGATCCACAAATTACAAACAAGTGATTACATTGTTGTATAGGCTTTGTCTATTCGAAGTAACATGTCAGCAATCTTCTACCATCTAATGACGTCCGGGATCTCTCTGCTGTGGCGGGAAAGGTTACTTAAATATACTTTCAACGAAACTGTTAGATTCATATGAAAGCTCGAAACAACTTTGGGAAAAGGTTTGGGTGGTTTCTCGTCTGTACTGTACTCTGATAGGAAACTGTGTAAGGCTCTACTGCAAATAAAACTGAAAGCTCACTTGCCCTTGTAACTGATATTATGTGTGTATTTGCACCTTTGGTGGGTTCCTTTTTTCCACCTGAGGTGCAATTGAAAACTGCTTCTCTCACACTCCGCTCAGTCTTCAGTCCAAGTCATGCCTTTGCGAGTTTACTCGTTTCCCCTTGCGGTGTGGCTCAGAACCTGCTACTCTTGGATCTGTGATGCTGCCTTGTCTAAAACCATCTATTTTTTGTGTCTGTGTGTGTTTTTTTTAACATCCTAGTCTTCTTTCAGCTTCGGTTATGTAGTTTTGCTGAAGCTGACCCTCGTACCTTCCATCTCGAGTATGCTCTTCTCTGTTCCCCACCTGCTTGGTCTGCTATCTTTAGTATAAGGTCTTTCCGGATTTGCCAGACTTACATGTAAAATATGGATGTACTAATCTTTAAAGAAAAGTGGCACGTCATCACCAGAATTAAGAGGGTTAGTACCGGACCTCAGGTAGTGGGTGCGGTACAGAGTACTCCTGCCAGGGACGCATTGTCTGTTCTGCACACTAATGGAGCCTCTCCTTCCCACTTAGCGGGCACCTTCACTGGCCCTGTGGAAATGTTGTGAGTAGTAGCAGAGAAGATGAAATTACCTGGTTACAAAATTGTATTTCAACTGGCAGAATTTGGCTCAACCCCACACTGCCCCTGGTTGAGGAAAGGGGCATGAAATCCCCAGGGAAAGAGGGTTCTTTGGCTGTTTGTGAATCATCCATCTGCTGCTCCAGAGTCTGTTGTTCCATGAAGTCGGGTCGAGCCCTGAAGTTGTGCCGTTTATTCTTGCCAGGAGTTTGAACCTGAAGACCCAGCCCTGCTTCGCTCCAGAGACTAACACCAGCGAGTCAGGCACAACTCCCCCTGGGGTCCGCTTTACCAAAGCAGAGCCTGATCAGGTAAGTCCGGATACCGAGTGCTTTCCCACTCCATGTTTGAGCCCAGCTTCACTTTTAAGTTTGCTTGTTGATTGGGTGACAATCACCCTCTCAACTGCTGAGGGCCCCGCTCACCAAATGCAGGAGCCAATATCTTCCTTTACAGTGCAATACCATTGGTGCCCCCTGAAACACAAGAGGCATAAAGAGAGATAGAAACATTGTCCCCTCAATGTCCTAGGTTCTTAATTCCTTAACACTAACCATTCTGCTGGGAGATTTCCCCAACACTCAAGGCACAACGGTCCACTTTCTTGGCAAGTGAAGTGTCCGGTGGATCAGGACATATCCCGGTATCCCCTGTTGGACACAAAGCTTATGAGTCTCTCCCAATACCAGTGCCCTGTCTCCTCACAACGTAATCCTCTTTTGACTTACCCATAGCCACCCCGCGCAACCTACCCTTCCCTCCTCCCCAGATAGTAGAATGCATCATGAACAGGTTGAGCTCATCTTATCCATCGAACAAGGAGCATGTCCTGGAGTTGCCAAATCCTCCCACCCCCCCTTGGTTCCAGCAGCAGACTTGCCTTCATGATGTTCTCGATCCTTGGCACACAGTTGTTCCTAGGTTCTCTGAGTGCAAAATTGTATGACACCCTCAGTGCTTCAACCTCAAGATGCTGGTGCAGACCCCAGTGCAACTCTCAAGGCCATATACTAAGCCTGCTGTACCAGTTTCTTTCCCTAACTGACGTTGAAGGTCCAGGTCTTTATACAGCTCGCCGTTTCAGCCTCTCCCATCCAGGTGGGCCTTGAGGTATGAACGATTCTCCCTTGCATCCATCTACAATCGTTGGATAAGTATCTGGGACCATGAAGACCTGCATCCAACTAGCCGCTACCATTCCATCATGTCAAAAGCTTTAAAATGTTGTTTGCTGAGTTACCCTGTGTAGGAAGGTGCCCATTTTTGACATGGTCACCCCCCACTTTTTGCCTCGTATTCCGTTTTCACAGGAAGTGCACTGGCTTCCTGCTAACCAGGCCCCCAGTGCCAGATCTCGTTCCTTAAACTGTACAATTGTTTCCCTAATTAGCAATAACTTTAGCACTCCCTGTAACTCTCTAGTAAATGGTACCCCAAGTACCTAGGGCAAAGGTACTAAAGAGGGTCCCTAAGGGCTGCAGCATGCTGTCCTAAGGGACCCCTCACCTAACTCATGCAGACTGCCATTGCAGGCTGCATGTCTTGGCATGGACAAAAGTGAAAACAAGACATGGCACACAGTCCTGTGTGCCGTGCCATGCCTGTAGTCACTACTTGTAGTATAGATAAGTCATCCCTACTCAAGGCCTTACAGCCCTAAGGTAGTGTGCACTATACCACATGTGTGGACATATCAGCATGAGCAGATATACCCTTGTGCTGGCGGGTTCGATTACTGCCAGTACAATTGATCAGGGAAGCCATTTTTATATTATGTGCTGGGTACTGGTCAAAAACCAGTTCCACAGCTACATGATGGCTTCCCTGAAACTCTGAATTTGCAGGCTTCAAATGTCTGCTTTTCTATCAATGTCTTTACGCTGCTCTCCACCTAAACTACCCAAAGATCTCTGCTTCTTTTTTGTATAATGCATAGAGCACTCTGTGCCTTAAAGGATATTGTTTTGACTTATACTGGGTGCTCCCTTGTGTCTGGACAAAGCTAAACCTCTCTGAAAAGCTGTAATGGTAACGAAACAGGTATCCGGGATTGATTTTATTCATTTCAGGTTAGCTTGGATGGTATTTTACCAATCCAAAGCTGTAATACTGTGCCTGGAGTTGTAAAAGGCTTTCGTCATTTTACAGCTCGCTATGGATAGCACGGCTAATACTTTACTTGAAGTCTTTGCTGTCGAAATGGCAAATGTCTTTGTTCCTTTCTATATCTTGTAGTGGGTGGTACTGTGCTAATCCTATGCTTAAAAACTATGATAGAAAAGCACACATTTGAGGCAAGCAAATTCAGTGTCACTGGTGTTGTAGGGTGCTCTATACAGGAGCTGCTTTCCACTTACACTTGGGAACTACCTATCGTTCTCTGATTCTTTTTTGTGTGTGTGTGTATATATATATATATACATATACATATACATATATATATGCAGAAAACGCATTCACCATGTCTCCTACTCCCGCAGAGACAGAATAACGAAGAGTGAAACCGCAATTTCGTGCTTAGTTCTTAGTGCTTTATTTGTGCAGAATCGTGCCAGCAATCTGCCATGACACGTTTCGCCTCCAAAGAGGCTTGATCACAATATATATATATATATATATATATATATATATATATATATATATATATATATATACAATTTCTGGATTTAAACGGCCAGCTCGGTCGCAAGGAAGCTCCGCCACAAAGTTGGTCTCGTGGCAGCATCTGGGGGTGCTTCGCAGTGAAGAGGCTTGAGGGAGCGCTGAGAAAGTGTTACAGTGGAGCATGATCATCAAAGACTCTTTCCTCACCCACTGTGGATTTATAAGTCATAATTGATGGCAGCGCCGCGCAGCTCACTCGAGAAGGACTTATCAGCACTACAGAGGTCAGCAGGCAGTGCGCCTGTGAACTCCCACTGGGGTGGGCCTCATCAAGGATACCAGGTGCTGTATGAAATACGAGGCGTTGCCTAAAGACTGTCATGCCCATGATTAAGTGCAGGGTTGCACGAAACGCGTCGGGCTTTTAAGACTGTTGGAGGTGTCCTGATTTCATGCTGCAGCCTTTCTCAATAAAAGTGGTGATAACCTACCTCTTGCGTTTGGCTTCCTGCCAAAATGACTGTCGCGCCGCTAAAGAGTGCAATGAGCACGAAACGCGTCCGGCGTGAATCGACAGGCATGCTGTAAACTGGATCCGCCCGCCGATCTGGCTTTTACCTCACGAAGGTTGCTGCAGTGGATATCAGAGTGCGTCTCCAACAGGTGCAAACCTTGGAGCTTTGATTTATTGCGGCCTCCCACCCGCGGGAGATGCACCACCTGGAAATTTGGGGCCACGGAGCTCCGAATCACGGAGTTCCAATGTGGAGGCATCCATGGAGAATTGACAAGCCGGATGTGCGAGTGGAGGCCCATTGGTGGGCTTGAAACATCTGACAGCAGCACATAACTGAAGCACACACTACAAGACCCACAAACCAACACGGACTCATTTGAGTCGCCCATTAGAGGGCTCATATTTTTAAGTGGGAGGTGTGGTCTCTATGCCAAAATGACTGTCGCACCGCTGAAGAGTGCAATGAGCACGAAACGTGTCCGACAGGAATCGACAGGCATGCTGTAAACTGGATTCGCCCGCCAATCCGGCTTTTACCTCATGAAGGTTGCTGCAGTGAATGTCAGAGTGCGTCTCCAACAGGTGGGAACCTTGGAGCTTTGATATATATATTTATATAGATATATTTATATCCTCCACTCAGCACGTACAGCTAAATGCAGCACACCTATTTCTCCTCGTTGCGCCCCCCCCTGATAGGCCTTTGGCGCTTTCCCAGGTTTACAGAATGTTGTAAATCTAGGAATGTATCAAATGTCATGGGTGTTACTTGGGAACACCCCCTGTAATGCCCATGGCGTACCTCCCCATCGCAGTGAGGCAACACAGCAACTTGCACTGCACTTCCTCACACCATATTTACAAGGCCATGAAAAGTCACTGAGGTTGGCTTTACGTGGCTTTGTAGATTTGGCACTGCAATGTGCCCCACCAGAGCGTCATTAAAAGTGATGTTCCAGTGACGCAGGGGCCTTATAAATGAGGTCCTCAGTGTTGCTTTGTGGTCATGCCACATGTTTATCGGCAATAAGGTTTTCCTTCACCCTGTGAAATAATTGGTCCCCCATTCTACTAATGACCAGTTCATAGTCCATGACGACCTGTGTTCGGGACCATGTGTTTGCATCCCAACTTTTTCTCATTAAATCGAGTGAGCCACAGATTGAACATGGAAATGTTAAAGGGGATCAGTTAGATCACCTTCTGTCGCATCTCCTAAAATGAGTTACAGAATGGTAAAAGATGCTCCTGGGCAGTTGGAGGAGAGAATATATTTGGCCACCATCCCTTGGCTCTATCCTGCATTATCGAACTGGAATACCTGGACCTTGGATATCATTTTCCTCTTGCAAGGTCCAACCTACCAAAGACAAACTCTAGAGAAAAAAGATGGGGCAAATCTGACACTGATGTATGTTCCTGCGAAAGCTGGACCACAGGAGTCGACTAAAATACCTTGTACTACACCCATGATATTAGGGGGAGATGCGCCGGATATTGTAAGGACTAATGAGAGCTTCTTAGACCAGAAGACGGCGCGGGGTGACTCGATACTTATGGGAAGCAGTTAACCTGTATTACTTGACAAGTGACTTCTTCTCTATTAGTGTTATGAAAAATAGGACAAGAGTCTGTGTGCCTAATCAGCAGACGTAAGCACCACAGACATAATCCATTATGACATTGTAGGTGGGAGATTGTCCCATGCTGAGCCCTGCACAAGCCTGTAATTCGATCAAATGGATAAAAACTCCTAACAATTTTTGCCTCTGAGGAGATAGTGGGAACCCATCTCCGCATTAATTGAAGTCCGAGCAATCTGAGCATCTTTTACTTTGCCTTTCTCCTTTTAAGATTTTCTTCTATTCCTTTAGCATCCATGTGATATAATTTCTCCAGCAGTGGATATGTCTTACATTCATTCATATGCTTGAATTATTCCCCATCATCAGATTGACAAACAATGCTACACCAGCTGGATATTCATATACACTCAACTTTGAAAACATCCTTAGACTATATGTACATGGTCCACCGCATTTTTGTGGCCAGCATTCTGGCCAATGAGGTGGAGAGACTGAACTCCGTTTCTCTACCAGAGGCTGCTATAATCAGATTTTCAATCTCGTGTTTAGTGGGATGGAACACTCAGTCCCTTGGCTCCAGTGTTTCAACCATTTAATCCTGCATCTGTTCTAATCCAGCCACATTTTCAAAGGATAGGATTGTCTCAGCATTCACCCTTCCACTTTTTGGGACCATTGTCTGTGGTCATGGACCCACTGTTGACAGTGGTTGAAAAATATTAAATGAAATCCCAACTTTTAGAAAAAGGCAGAGTTACAGAGAGGACAAAGCACACTGTGAGATTTATTGCACTAGTGTTCCATTCTCAAAGAAGCCCCTGAAGGACACTAGCAGACGTTTGGCCCTGACAGTGCTTGAGCAAAAGAAATCCCTGCAACAAAGAAGAAAAAGAAGTTAGCTTGTTTATTATTTATTGTTAAGTTTTTATTAAGATTTTGGTGCCTGCGAATTCAAAATAGAAATCTAAACTTTTGACTTCTTCCGTCGCCATGAACATACGATTACGTCTCAGATATCTGATTAGACACTGCACCATGGCAAAAAACAGCATGGCATAGGCCACCTGCCAAGATGGCAGAAAACCAGAGAAAACAGACCCACAAAGCCAATAAAAGGTCAGTTCCCCTCTAGTGACAAAATCCAGGGAAAAAAATTGAGAAACCGACTGGACATGCTTGTCTGCTGTAAACTTGAAATTGGCAATTAAACAACTATTGGTTGTGCACTTACCAGCGGGTGCAGTTACACCCTCATAAGTGACTACTGCAGTCAGGTCCGTGCCAACTGTGCTTAAGACAGTGATTTCACATGCTACTTCTCCATCAACACTGTCTTTGAAGGTTCTCTTTTTAGGTCTGGCATGAGTAACAACCTTTTGATTTTACTCAACCGTTACGTATAATATACTTATACCGGCTTTTAGCCAGCCCTCTTCATCCATTGGTCTGTTATTGTGTTATTCACATTCTGCTACCGCCCACCACAGTAGATAGCATGGGGCAGTGGTCACCTCACACTAACAATTGGTTAACTTCACTGTGAGTGACCGCATTCTTCCCTTGCACAAAGAGCCCAGCCACACAAAGTAGTTCCATTAAGTGCCAGTGACTGCCATGGCAATGTCTGCTTTTTCAGACCAAAAATATTTTTGGCCTTTTAGCTAATTTTTTTTGTTAGATTGACGAGGGCCCGGCAGCTTCCCCAACAATAAAGTTTTGCAAAAACCATGGCAAACAATGCAAGCATTGACAAAGTCCAAAGGCGGGCAGGCAACGCCAGACCTAATGGCTTTGCCAGGGCTTGTTAGTTGTAATTCTGCCAACATATTTGGCTGCTGCTCTCCCAGAAAACGTATCTTTGGCCGCTAAGCTACTGGTTGCCATGTTTTATATTGCCGCCCGCTTGTTGTGCCACATTTACTGAGACCACTAATGGGATCTAAAGAATTTGCTGATAAGCAATCGCTGCCTTTAGAGCAATGTTGGTTGCTGGAGCTTCAGAACTGGCAGAAGCGTCTTTGTTGGTTGTGTCCATGTTCTCCAATAAATGTGTTTTCAGCAAAAATCTTTATTCTTGTTCATATTCTTCTTTTAAAATAAATAGCCACCTCTGCATACCTTGTAACCCGAAACTCTTTTCTGAAGCACTTAAACTCCTGAAATGTCACGAAAAATAAATCCGTGATCAATGGGAACATATTTCATACCAAATAGAGGGTCATCCCTGGTGAGGACTTATGTTTATTAGAGTACCCAAGGGATAAGTTATTTTGTGAAAATCCACCTAATATGATTGTTTTCTATAAGAAAAGCACTGTAATTGAGCCTTGAAGAAGTCCAGCTGGACGAAACTTTGGCTATTGTGGCAATTCATTTAAAAATATGAACAAGAATTAAGAATTTTGCTGAAAACACATTTATTCTAGAATATGGATTATTGAAAATATGCATGAAACATGGAGTCTGCTGTTGAATATTTATGATTAAGAAACACAATTATCTATTGAAAAAGAGTGCTGATTCATTATAATTGTTTTGTGCTGGGAATGTTTTTCTATTGAAAGTTGAAAGGGGTTGAACTTTTGGTTCATTGCACCTTCTATAAGTGTTAAATATTCGTCCCACGATAAGACTGTGTGTGATAGTAAATTGCCACAACCTCTTTTGTATATTTGTTCTCTTTGTTGGTTGTGTATTCAGCCCTGACAGCACTGCCAGGCTCTCCTTTGCTTGCAATGCTGCCCATTTAATTGAGTCTCTCCGATCAAAGTAACTTTACAACCCCCAGAAACCAGTTTACTGGGTTCATTGGTCATGGAGAATAATACGAGGGCAGTCAAGAAAGGGGTGCTAGTTCAGAAAATGTATATGAGCATCAAGAAACAACTATTTAACAACTCCATAAAATGTACTGTATTTTTTATCTTGTATATTGCATTTTTAACCAATTTTAAAAAAAATTGTACATGTATAGCATACTTATGATTTTAAGTAATCGAATAAAGTGGTTTGACTGACTGACTGACTGACATAATAAAATGCATTCTTAATAACACTGATGATCAGCCCGAGCACCATCATGCTCACCAACTCCACCCTAATCAGTTGCATTCAGATCCTCTGATGCAGGATAGAGCTATGCAGTTTTACCGCTCAGTCTCTCCCACCCTTGTTGCCTCACTGATGATAAGTAGCATAGCATGGATGCCTTGGGCCCTGGTGCAAAACAAGGGAACCAGCCCCTTCGGCTGCTGTGGAGGTAGTAAAATACAGCAACTATCATGGCTCGATGGGCCCCGGTGCAAAAGAACTTGCTGCACCAATGGTAGCTATGCCCCTGCTGACTCCATGTTTTATGTTGTCCTGCTGACAGATGCTTGAGGGATTTTCCTGTCGAAGTTTTCTCACTAACTCTTCCTCCCATGAGTTAGCTGCACCTCTCACTGTCAACCTATATCTGCCCAAGGGAATAGATGCACATTTGTTTTAGGTCTTGCCCAAGAGAATAGATGCACATTTGTTTTAGGTCTTGCCCAAGAGAATAGATGCACATTTGTTTTAGGTCTTGCCCAAGAGAATAGATGCACATTTGTTTTAGGTCTTGCCCAAGAGAATAGATGCACATTTGTTTTAGGTCTTGCTCAAGAGAATAGATGCACATTTGTTTTAGGTCTTGCCCAAGAGAATAGATGCACGTTTGTTTTAGGTCTTGCTTACAGACCGCTTTAGGTGTCAGTTGTCAAAGACCTATTGTGTGCAATGCCAATACTTATACAGAAGGCTTTGGGTCAGCCCATTTCTTATCATTAAACGTCTTTCTTGTCAGTATAATTTTCTTGCATCTTATTCAATGCCTGGCCACCCTCTTCTTGAGTTTGTCCTTTCCCTGGAGCATAGCTTCTTTACTATCCTCCTAATTGGATGACTTGTATCCTTACACTGCTTGCATTCAGCAAACAGCTTTTATCTTCCACTCCATAGGAGTGTGTGTTTTTTTGCTCCCTCCTATGTGCTGCTTCCTCCTAATATCCCTGCCCCCTGCGCTCTTTGTTGCTTACTACCTCTCCCCTTGCTCCTTGGTTACTTCTCTCGCCCCAGCTCATTCGCTACATTGCCCGCCCCAATCCATACTGATTTTATTTTTATTTATTTTTTACTGATTTTTTATCAGCCTACTCTATAGTTCGTTCTTTACTCCCCTTCCCCTCTCTGTTTCTACAGGCCAGTCAGCAGCATTTCTTGATTCTCCAAACCCCTCCTTCTTCACTGCTCACCTGCTGCTCTCAATGCGGTTTCATTTTTTTATTTTTATTTATATTTCCAGCGAACTCCAAATTACTACTGCGCAGCTTAGAGCACTTTTATTTATTTGGCATTCTATGGTAGGCATTCGCCATAATGAAACAATAAATTAAACGTAGTGCATGCCACCACACTGTGGCTGGCCATTTTTATTTGATTTAATTTTTCTGCTATTGCTGAACGACCTTATTTTTATTCTTTTTCTTTTTGCCAATGCTGTTCAGCCTTGGCACCAACCATTTGTAAATCCAAAAGGTAAGCCAAAGCCTTTCAAAAGAGAGACCTGTTGGCGGTGCCAATGCTCGTTTAATTTGTCTCTTTTTGTCTGTTGCAAGAAAACGGTACATCAGTAGATAGGAAGGCAGGCTGTTAAGGGCCAAACACTTAAAAGGATTTGTGGCGTTGCCTTGTGTCCATCTTTTTCCCCTGCAAGGGAAGGATGGTTGAGGAACTAATGATGTTCCCTGTAGGTTAGTCTGTTTCATCAGCTCCAATGTGGGTAAGTGCTCTGACATTATAGTTTTCCAAATCTGGATGCCAGTTTCAGCTGATTTGGGATGCTGTTCATTTGAAGGTATTGTAAAAGTAATTATTTTGCAGTTGATATTATTGCAGGTCGATATTTAAATGTTGTAATTTTGATACCACTTCGGGGTCACCTCTCTGATCTCTGGAGGCCCAAACGAATCGGCGCAGGCGTGGGTATGTCCGGATCCAACTGGGTGGGGATCTGTTGGCATTTGCTCATTGTTCTCATGGTCATCTGTGTTCTTTCAGACCACCAAAATGGCGGCCTGCTGACGTAGCAGGCTGGGTGGCTCAAAGTTCAGACTTGTCAGAGATGGCAAACTACATTTGATATTGGACAGAGGGCGCCATCCCACACCTGTTGCATTAATTTAGTCAATAATTCCGTCCTCCCAGGACTATTGTCTACGCCAGGAGCTGGTCTCCTACCTCTGTCTCAGATTCAGTCGTCTATCTATGGACCTCTTTGCTACGAGGTACAACTGATTGATTGACTGCTTCAGGACCAGGTTTCATGCCCATTGGCACGGAGAGTGGAAGTGCTCATGCTGCTGTGACCTCAGGTGCTTCTTTATTGCATAAATGTCTTCCCTTCCTCTTGATCCTTCAAGTGTTACAGAAGATTCAGAGGGAGAAGATTGTTTGGAGGCCTCAGCCTTGGTAGTTCAGCAGTCCAGGCATCTTTGCACCTCCAAGTGAGTTTTGGTGCAGTCTCTTACTTCTCCCCACCCAGAATTCTTCATTTTGTGCTTGAGGGGGTTCCATAAGGGTCTGACAGTGGCTAATTGCAAAATCCAATGTGTAAGACGTTGGGTTCTTGGTTGAGGTGGTTGAAAGCCCCACTTAGGTAAAAGACACAATTCTCATCAGGGTGAATCACAAAAGTCACTAAATTAACGTATGCTTAATCCTTTGACAGCTTGGCACAAACCAGTCAGGCTTAACTTAGAGGCAAAGTATAAAGTATGTATGCAGCACACAAACCTTATGAAAGTGAAAACACAACACAAGAAAACAAATTTAGAAAAATTGAGTAAATTCTAATACGTGAAATACCACCAGAACAGCAAAAATCCAATCTGTAGAACCAGAGATGGGCAATTTCAAGGTTTTAGGTAGGTATAGCGCCTAAAAGCACAAAGTGACACTCACGGTCATCTTGTTGAGCTACAGCAGGGGAAATTCACAAGTTCCGCCTGACTGCGATGGAGGACGGGCCTGATACAGGGAACAGATTAGTCTCACTGAAAAAGCTACCTTCTCAAAGTCAAGCGTAAAGAATTCTGTTCACAGTGGAGGATCAGCAAAACAAGAGTCCCTGTTCAGACCGTGGTAGGCTAGAATGGCTGAGCAAAAAATGCTAAACGGGGTCGGAGATATGAGGATAATTCTCCCTATTCTATTTAACCAATAAAACATGTACAAGCAAGGCAAAATGGACATTCACACAAAGTCATTTGAAAATATACTCAGTAAGACAGTTTTAGTTGATTACAAAAATAATTATAAAATGTATTACCTCCCAGCATGGGTTACATTCTAAAACATAATAAAAACACTGGATTTAAAAACCACCAGCGGTGGTGAAGCAATGAATCTGTATTTAGTCAAAAGTGAACAAAACAGTTGACGCAGCGTTTCGGTGCTTTCTAGATCTTCACACCTTCTTCAGGACATTTGCAACATTTTTACTCAGTATCTGGTTTTATGTGAGAAAGGATTTAAATTTATTTCCATATAGATTTGAATTTCTCGTGCGATTGATATTTCTCTATTTCTTCTATATTTTTTTACTAAATACAGATTCATTGCTTCACCACCGCTGGTGGTTTTTAAATCCAATGTCTTTAGGTGTTGTAGCTAGTGATGGCACCATTGGGAGGTTCAAGTTGAAGCAAATGAACTGTTGATTGTGACAGGTGATGCACTCTTTTTGTTTGCTGAAATCAGATCCTTTAACTCGGTAATAGCATTGAAGGTATGTCTCAACTATTGTGGCTTCAGAGACAAGCTGATGGCCTTTGGGCCCTTCAAGGTTACGGATTCGTCCTGTGATATGGCAAATATTGTTCATCAAACGTGGAGCTGAGGTCTCCTGGGATACATTACATGGTTTAGAATGGTTAGTTGTGGAACCTAGAAGGGCATCTGAGAATGTTACAAGGCAATGAAAGCTTAATGTGGAAAATAGTGAATAAGGAAATATTCACTCTCTGGTGTTGATTGATCTTTGATTGTGATAGCCACTAGAGGGATTTGTGAGCTACTGCTATTCGCTCACTGCACTTCTTAATTGTCTGAAATGTCTTAAATGTAGAAAGGCTCAAACATCATTTCCCATCCGAACTTCCCTGAAAGAGAGTCATTTAGTATGTCTTGTAAATGCATTCCATTCTTCTTTAAGAACCTAGCACTGATTAAGAAGCATGACAAATGTTTGTCGGGGCCACTGTAAGGACATGTTGTCCATGATGAGTTGGGTTCCGTTGATAGCTGCTATTGTTGTAGTGGCTCCAGGGTTTGGAAGCTAGAATCCTTGATCTAGTACTTTGAGGTCTTGGTTGACCAGGAATCAGTTGGCTACAAAGGCAATTGTATTGGTCAATTACGGTGTGCAATAAGTAATGAAAAATTGACATGAAGTTTCTGGTGCTAGCTTTAAGTGTTACCCTTGAGGGTTGCTCAGGCTGCTATGACTTTGCAGTGGTTCCCCAGTGTGTCCTCGTATCATTGCCTGATGGTCTTGCCTGAGAGGTTCCTAAGGACAGAAGTGTGGGCTATGTCATACCTGTTTGGAGAGAGGTGTTAGGTGACCCAAGATACAGTTTGTTCTGTTCTCTGTTTTGTCTGGTATGGTAGCAGTCTTGAGCTCAGATACGATTTGTCAATCTAATCCAAAATCAAATCCCAAGTGGAGGCCGCAACGAGTCATGGTGGTAGTGCTCGGTGTTCAAAAATAGAAATCTTTGCACTAGAAAAAAAATCCCAAGTGGAGATTTGATAGGATAGTTGTAGGAGAGCTGACAAGTGTTATTAATAAACAAGATTGTAGTAGTGAGAGATGTCTGAGGATAGCCATTATAGAATGCTGTAAGCAAGTTTGATTGAGAGAAGAGGTCATTAGATGAGGATGGTTTGAGGATGTAAGGGGTTCAGGCAGTGTTTGATTTGAGCCAGTGGTTTCTGGAGCTAGGCACCGGCACTTAATTTTCAGCACCAACGCTTATGACATTCTGCCACATGATGGCACTGTCTGCCTACTTTAGGTATGAACACAACAACAGATGTTTATTAATTAAATATACATTAACAAAGACTGAAAGCTGCCACCCAAGCCATTCTTATAGCCTTGGGTGTAGAATAATATGAATTGTCACACTTGTAAGAGTTGGACAGTTAGTAGTTCGTAAAGGAACTGTCGCTGGCAGGGGCAATGGATGGTGCAAGCATCAGTGTCCTCCTGACAAAGACCCTGGCACATTAAGCCCAGGGTTCAGGGGAGGCAGGTATTAGTGCTGGTTGAGGGGTCTGTTGGCGCCTCATTGCCTCACTGAGGGGCTCCTATTGGGGTACACACTAAGACTCCTTTTTACTAACACTGTGGTCTGGGTCGCCATCACTAAAGTGGCATAGACCCTGCACAAAGTGTTGTGCTGAGATTTTTTTTTGTATGGTTGGGGGGGCATTTACTGGGTGCAGACACCCAATGGGTTTGCTGCAAATCCTTATCTACTAACATTTGTAGGCAGAGATTTGCACCCCAGAAAAATCAAACCTTCTTGAGAAAGGTGCAACAGTCCAGCAAGTATTAAAAGTTTCCACAATTGTACAACTTTGCATGTGTGCTGGATTGTACAGCACACATACACAGTGTGAAAAGTATTAAAGCCTAGTTTTTGTACTGGGAGGTTCCCCTTGCAGTGAAAAACCTATCCGTAATAGAATGTGCCCACCATTACAGTACAGTCCAAGGGTGTGTCTCTCTGGGCTCCTGTGCAGGGGGAGCGGGGGAAGAGATGAACAGGTAGATATGGTGCTTTCCTGCTGTCTCCTATTGTGTGTTTTGCTGTTCACCCTATGTGGGAAGGGTATGCCCAGATGAGGGTCCCGTGCTCACTACGCCACTGGAATCAAGCTATCCTGGCTGATGACAGCTGATAGCCAGAAACCGGTCCTAGGATGCTTGATTTCGGTCCAGGGAAGACATGGCTTGGTAGTTCAGGCTGGACTGTTCCCATGAGGCACAGGGTCAAGACTGATTAGCATATGGCCATGTCTGAGCTGGGGTGGCTTGGTGAGCAAAAAAACGATGGATTTAACCCATATCTGTGACTGGGGGTGAATGTTTTGCCATTGTGCAACATTCCGTCCATCATTTTTGTGTTTTGCTGTTCACCCTATGTGGGACGGGTATGCCCAGACGTGGGTCCCATGCTCACTACGCCACTGGAGTCAAGCTATCCTGGCTGATGACGGCTGATAGCCAGAAACCGGTCCTATGATGCTTGATTCTGGTCCAGGGAAGACATGGCTTGGCAGTTCGGGCTGGACTGTTCCCATGCGGCACAGGGTCAAGACTGATTTGCCTATGGCCATGTCTGGGCTGGGGTGGCTTGGTGAACAAAATACTGATGGATTAAACCCACATCTGTGACGGGGGTGAACGTTTTGCCATTGTGCAACATTCCGTCCATCATCGTGTGTGTTTTCCTTTCCACGAAATGCAGCAACTTTGTTTGCTGTCCTGCATTGCATAAAAAGTTAGTAACTCTGTCCCTAAAGATGTGCCACATTTGATGTGTCCACATAGGGCCTTTTGCCTGTGCACCTGCACTGATAATATGGTGCAAGCAAAGATTGTTCCTGTTTTGCATTGGGCCATGCCCCGATGCAATGACAGAAAACACACTTAGCATTATCTTGGCACTAAATATGTGTTTGAGCAAAGTATATTACATGAGGGGTATTCTAGTGTCTGTACCTCTTCCTTAACATGAAAGTGGTACAATAGCCTAAAACTATAGGGTTATGCCTGTGATACTTCAAGCCCTTTTGTTAATATGTCCTCAGTAAAATGGTTTGAATCCAGGACTTATCTGAATTCAGAACTCCAATCCTGATTACAGTCTTCATAAAATATAATTGTAAATCAGTAAGATGATTTCAATCCAGGATTCATATGCTAATTTTACTGTCCATAAAATAAAGTATTAAAGTGATAACATTATTGGAATTCAAGACTCGTTTCTGAAATCAGGACTCACCTGCTGATTTCAATTTTTTCAAAAATAAGTTTAAATCGACTGGCTGATTTGTATTCCGGATTCATCATCTCCACAATCAGGACTCATCTGCTTATTACAGTGTTCACAAGATAAAGTTGTAACTTGGTAAGATTATTTGAATTCAGTATTTATCTGCTGATTTGAATTCAGAACTCCTATGACAGTATATACAAGATATAATAGTAAATCAGTAAGAGGATTTCAGTCCAGGACTCATCTGCTTATTTCAGTGTCAATAAATATTAAAGTGATCAAATGATTTGATTTCAGGACTCATCATCTTTGAAATCAGGACTCATATGCTGCTTTCCATATTTAAAAAATAAGCTGCAAATCGACTAAATGATTTGAATTCAGGACTCAATTCTATGTCAGGACCGGAGGCTTCAGATTATGCTATATCTTCCTTCGCTTTATTAACATAAAGACTCCACAGCAGCTTAGGAAAAGATATAATAAGAACAAAAAATGCTTTAAACATAAAGCATTGAAGTAATGTTCAACAAATCAACAACAACTCCCAAGAGTCTCTTTGCATAACCATAGTCCATAGTCCTTCTACTCTGTCCATCATCGCTATATAACCGGACTTCTCATCATCTTCCTCCTCTTTCTTCACTGCTCCCACAGCCAGATAAGTGCTTTTCCTAATTTTCCCTTTTTCAATGTGATTGGTTGTATTGTGTACGATCGTTGGGGACTCATTGCATGGTTTATTCCCTTACAGAGTCCCCGGTTGCGGGAACGTTCTATCGTTCCTACGCGACTTTATTTCCCACTTGTGTGCGGTGTGTACATAGACCGCCAGGGGGCGGCCTGTCGTCTCGCCGACCCCTTGGCGCGCCTCCGCAGTGCCAGGAGCCGCGCCGTGGAGTCTGCTTGCGCAGGAGCCAGCCCTCGCGTACCCCTCTGACACCTGGTGCCCCGGGTCTGTAATTTTCCTGCTCTTGACGCCCCGTTGGGGTCTGTATAGCGGCTCGGACCGCGTGAATCACCTTCGGGTGTCCTTTATGCACCTCTTTATCCGAGGTGTGGCCTAGCGCGCTTGAGGGGTGCGACGACCCGGTCCCGGCGAGGAGGGTCTGCGCGCTTGGGGGTTGGTGCAGCCCACCTGCCACGTCAGTTGGCCCAAAACGTGATCGCAGCCGCTTGGCCTGCTCACATTCGAGATCTTTCTCGGTTGCCGCCCTCTTGGGTGCCCCGCATTTGCCCTTGGTTCCGAGATGGAAGGGGAATACGAGGAGGAACCCTGCCCCTATCTGCAGGACGACGAGTTCTACCAGGCGGTGGACAATTACATCTACCGCTGCGTGACGGAGGTGGTAGGCCCCATGGAAGACCGCCTTTCCGCCCGCATCGTGGAAGAGTGCGCAAAGCTGGCAGCGGCGCATGTGCCTCCGTCCCCCGAGCTCCCGGGGACGTCCGGCGGGTTGCCACCCGCCCCGAAGAGGCCTTGTAAGGAGGGGCCGTCATCGGAGGCCCAAGGTGTGGACAAGGGCGCTTTTGAGCGTCTTCGGGACGCCTTCCTGGCTAAGGCGACAGCGGTGCCCCCTGCGCCCTTGGTGGACCCTAGTGCTTCGGGGGACGTGTCTACGGCCCCCGCCTCCCCGATCTACGACTCTCCGGATTTGGATGACGACGGGGAGTCAACTCGATCTTGGCTTCCGGCGCCCTCTGCCAAGGAGATGCCCCGGAATGAGTCGGGCATGCTGGATCCGGACGAGATAGTCCACTCCCGCTCCGCGGCCTGGGCACCGGGGGAGACGGTGGCGAAATTTGTCGCGGGCAGACTGCGCAAGCCCCTGGAGAAGGAAGCGAGGGGTTGCCTACGTGGGGAGTGCCCTCGGCCAACTTTGGAAGGGAAAGTGGCCATGACCCCGGAATTGGATCCCAAGATGGCCACCTTCTTGGCAAAGTTTATGAAGGACCCCAGGAAAGGGATTGACCGGTCCTGGCGGGCCTGCCAGGACAAGTTGTTAGATGCGGTCGGGCCCGCCACGAAGATCCTCGACATGGCGGAGGAGGCTAGAGCGAATGGCACCGCCATTTCACCGGAGGTGCTCTCGAATTGGGCCCAGAAGGTGATTGTGTTCTTGGGCAACGCCAATTGTGCCCTGTCCACTGAGAGGCGGCGTTCGCTCCTGATCAAGCTGGACCCAAAGTTGGGGGACCTGGCCTCGTCGGAGGCGGGTGCTGTGGCCCAGGGAGGCCTCTTCGGCGAGCCCTTCATCAGGGAGCTGGGCAAGTTTGTGAATACGTTCACGTCGCTGGATAAGGCCCAGTCTAGCATCAAGAGAGTGTTCCACCAGCGTTTCTCTGGATGGGCCGGTCACGGTAGGGGCCGCGCGATCGGCCGTGGTCAGCAGACCAACAACAAAAGACAAGGCTCCGGAAGAGGTCAATACCAGACCTCAGCCAACTATAACAACTTCTACCCCACCAGGGGACAGCGCTTCGGTGTCAGAGGGTTCAAGAAGAACTCCGGACAAGGAAATGCCCCCGGTAAGTGTACTTTGTTTGGATCAGGTTCCAATTGGGGGGCGGCTGGCAAGCTTTTACGAGGAGTGGGAATTGCTCACTGCCGACGCTTGGGTTTTGCAGACTGTACGAGGTTTCCATATCGAGTTTTACGACCAGCCCACTCAGGCGAGGCCCCCGCGCCCGATGGTTTTTTCAGAGTCAAACGCGCGATTGATAGACGGGGAGGTCTCGGACTTGCTGCGCAAGGGAGCCATCCGTCTATCAACGCGCCATCCACATGGGTTCCTCAGCAACGTCTTTTTAGTGGACAAGACGGATGGGGGCAAGAGACCTGTGATCAATCTCAAAGAGTTCAATGGGTGGTTGGTCTACCGTCACTTCAAGATGGAGGGTATCCACCTCCTTTGAGACGTGCTCCTCCCTCGGGATTGGATGGTGAGACTAGATCTCAAGGACGCCTACTTGGTCGTTCCCATCCACCCCCCTCATCGTCGTTTCCTACAATTCCTGTGGGACGACAGGGTGTTCGAATTCACCGCTCTGCCGTTCGGCCTTTCTTCGGCCCCGTGGTGCTTCACGAAAGTCCTCCACCCGGTAGTGGAGTTTCTCAGAAGTCAAGGGGTCCGTATGCTAGTATACTTGGACGACATCCTCCTCATGGGGCAGTGCCCAGAGGTGCTGGCGGGCCAGCTGCGTCAAGCTGTCGGCCTGCTCCAGCGACTGGGGTTTGTGATCAACGGCTCCAAGTCGGTTTTGGTTCCCACTCAGCAGATCACCTTTTTAGGTTTCGTGGTGGACTCGGTACAGGCGGTCTTGAGCCTGCCGGGTCGGAAGGTCGCAAAGATACGACACCTGCTTCGACAGACGATCGCGAGAGATCGTACGTCCCTGCGTCATATCGCCAAGGTGGTGGGTCTTCTCTCGTCCTCCATCCAGGCGATCTTCCCAGGCCCACTGCACTACAGGGCTCTCCAACGCCTGAAGGCGCAACATCTGCGCCGTGGGATGAGTTACGACCAGTGGGTTCCCCTCACGGACGAAGTGAAGGAGGAGATGTCATGGTGGCTGTCTCACATGGAGGCATGGAATGGTCGGGCGATCTTCGGTTCGGCTCCGGACCTGATCATAGAGTCCGACGCCAGCAGGTCCGGCTGGGGCGCCCTGTGCGGGGATTTTTCCACCGGCGGCGCCTGGTCTTCAGAAGAACAACAATTGCATATCAATTGTTTGGAGCTCCTTGCGGGCTCCTTCGCGGTTCGTTGTTGGACCAAGGATTCGGTCAAAGCCTGTGTCCTGTTACGGATGGACAATATTTCGGCGGTCCGTTATGTGAACCATCTAGGAGGTCCTCGGTCCCGCGCCTTGGCGGACTTGGCGAAGGACTTCTGGGATTATTGCCTGTCCCGTCACATTGCGGTGACGGCGGAGTATCTGCCGGGTCAGTGCAATCAAGTGGCGGATTGGCACTCCAGACATCTCAGGGACGCCAGCCAGTGGAAACTGGATCCGGAGGTTTTCCGGTGGCTGCACACCCTCTGGGGTCCCTTCTCGGTGGACCTCTTTGCGTCCTGTCTCGACCACCAGCTGCCGCGTTTCTTCAGCTGGAGGCCGGACCCTCTAGCGGAGGCCACGGACACGTTCTTGCAGGATTGGAGTCGGGAACAACCGTTTGCGTTTCCCCCGTTCTCCATGATAATGCGAGCGGCGGCCCAAATACGCCGCCAGGGAGCGGAACTGGTGTTGGTTACACCACTCTGGAGGTCTCAAGTGTGGTTTCCGGTTTTTCTGGAACTTTCTTGGGATTTTCCAATCCTACTCCCCCTGTTTCCTCTGCTCCTGACAGATCCGGATCAGGAACCGCATCCCCTCGTCATGCAGAACTCTCTCCGCCTCGTGGCGTGGAGGCTCTCAGGAGACGCTGGTCGCTCCCGGGCCTTTCGGGGTCGGCTGAGCACTTGCCCTCCAAAGCATGGGCCGATAGTACGACGAAGCGGTACAGATCCGCTTGGCTTAAGTGGATGCGTTGGTGTTTACGAAGGGATCTGGACCCCTTGGTCGCAGGCCTCGTTCCCGTGCTGAATTTCCTGGCACATTTGGCCGACAAGGGCCTAGCGTATAGGACGATCAATGCTATTCGATCGGCGATTTCGGCTGGCCATGACAACATCGATGGCCATCCAGTAGGGGAACATCCTTTTGTGTGCCGGCTTCTGCGAGCTATCCGCCTCGCGCTGCCTCCGGAACCCAGGTACTCCGTCCTTTGGGACGTCAATTTGGTTCTGAATTTGTTCCTGTCGTGGCCGGCCAATTCCTATCTGTCTCTTAAAGAGCTGTCGGCGAAGTTGGCCATGTTGTTATGTCTGGTTTCTTGTAGGCGCGTCTCTGACGTGCGCGCGCTGGATGTCTCTGCACGCATCTTTTCCCCGGATGGGGTTACTTTTACGGTAGGCCGACGCACAAAAACGTCGTCGCGTTCTATTTCATATCCAGCTTTTCTTGACACTCCTAAGTTGTGTGTCGTGCAATGCCTCAAAGCATATGAGGACCTGACCTTGGATCTGTGCCCTCCGGGCGAGCGTCAATTGTTGATTGCCCTGCGGAAGCCACACAAAGCTGTCTCCTCCCCCACTATTGCTCGGTGGGTGCGGTGGGTCATGCAAGAAGCGGGCATCAATACTTCTCTCTTTGGAGCGCACTCCGCCAGGGGGGCCATGGCCTCTAAGGCATTCTCGGTGGGTGCTCGTCTGGAGGACCTAATGCGAGCGGCGGATTGGTCCTCGGATTCCACCTTCAAGAGGTTTTATTTTAAGCCGGTGGTGGATTTGGCCCAGTTGGTGGTAAGTAAGCTTTAAACTAGCATAATCTGAAGCCTCCGGTCCTGACATAGAATCGAAATTTGCCTAGCTTACGTAACGGTAAGTTTCAATTCTATTAAGGACACGGAGGCGAGGATTATCCCACCCAGGCTACAGTGGTGTCTCTACCCACCCGTATGGCAGTAAGTAAAGCGTTTTCCTTTACATTGTCAGTACTGTATTAGTCACTGAATGCTCCTCGCCTTGTTGTCGCATTCCTGGACCACCTCGCTGATGCTGTTCCTTTTTCGACAGGCAACGACGGTGCTAAACAGGACCAATGAGGCTCAAGCGTGATCTGCGCGAAGAAAGAGGAGGAAGATGATGAGAAGTCCGGTTATATAGTGATGATGGACAGAGTAGAAGGACTATGGACTATGGTTATGCAAAGAGACTCTTGGGAGTTGTTGTTGATTTGTTGAACATTACTTCAATGCTTTATGTTTAAAGCATTTTTTGTTCTTATTATATCTTTTCCTAAGCTGCTGTGGAGTCTTTATGTTAATAAAGCGAAGGAAGATATAGCACAATCCTCGCCTCCGTGTCCTTAATAGAATTGAAACTTACCGTTACGTAAGCTAGGCAAATTTCGATTCAATTTCAAATAGTCTTTATTCGATATTTTTCAATCATAAAAAGACATTTACAAAATTAACCCCCCACACCCAGCAAAATACAGGATCCACAGTAAATCATTTCAACTTTATCTAAAGAAAACAATACCAAACTAGCTCATCCATATTTACAAAGTTTAAAAAAATATATTATATTAAAAAGAGTAAAACAGTTATTAAGAAACGAAATTCATCAGTGCAAAAATATATCAGTTACTTTATACAATGTGCAAAATCGGATAGCAGCATGTAACAACTGGCCCTGGGGTTATTCCAAACTTATTTTTCGGGCCCGAATTATCCACATCCAATGAAGAAATTTCGACATGGCTATAACAACCGGCTGAGAAGTATCAGTTCTTAAAATCCTAGCGGCTTCACTAGCAGTTTTAAAGCCTAACTGAACACAAATCGGTTTTAGCCATGATCACCTGGGTGCATTATATTCTGGGCAGGCAAACAACACATGCCCAATATTTTCCTTTTGATCAGGACAGAGAGGGCACCCCGAAGTTTGGTTCCTATACCATTTTGCAGTTAAGGCATTAAGTGGTAGTGTCCCCACCCTCGATGGTACTTCTTCCGGTCCCCTGGGACGGTAATCCAATCCCGATAAGGTTCTAGGGCCGGTGCATGCTTGAGTTCTAAGAAATCAGTAGTAAATGATCGTTCAATACGACATCCAAAACACTTCGCCTCAACCATGTTCCAATACAGGTCACAAAGTATTTTCTTAGGTGGGAAAACATTCCTTACAGGGTCATCCCATAATGGAGACAGACCCATAGCCATATAAATTATTTTCACCTCTCTCATCCCTGAAATTTTATGAGCTATGTCCAAGGCTCTAACCTCGAGGAAGTCCTGGGCACACTGGGAGAGTTCCGGAGTTACCCATAATCTCCTCCAGTAGGCAACCAATCTGTATTTGGCCATATCCTCGAAGCTATGAGTTCCCAGGTCATATTGGAGAGGTATCAATGGAGTGGATATTGGTAAACCAGTAATGTTGCGATAAAATTTGTTTTGTGCAACTGTCCTCTTTGTAAGGTTACTGGGCCCCCAGAGTTCAGCCCCATAGAGGACCGCTGCTCCAACCTTTGCATTGTAGATCTTTAAGACCGGAGTGATAGGTCCAGTATGTGAGGAATAGAATTCCTTGGTGAGTGCTCCTGTCAATTGTGCATGCCTCGTAACCAGCTGGTTGGTGTGCTGTTTCCAATCTAGCTTGTATGACAGGGTAATGCCCAGATAATTAAAAACTTGGGTCTGTTCTAGTTGAACCCCGTCCCTGGTAACCTTGCCTCTGACATGTTTCCGTTTATGCAGAACCATGAATTTTGTTTTAGTTGTGTTAATGTCTGCACAAAACGCTTCAAAAACTCCAATGTCCTTCTGAAGTCCCTGTTGGGTCTTTGATATTAGTAAGGTATCATCCGCAAACATCAACAGGGGGATCGGTTTTCCAGCCAACTTAGGTGCGTCGGTCGGTTGTTGTTCGAAATACCTGATCAACCTGTTGATGTATAGCGAGAAGAGGGTTGGGGCTAGCACACAACCTTGGCGTACTCCCCTTACAATGGGGAATTTATCAGTTATGCTACCCTGCTGATTCCTTCGAACTTGTGCAAAATTATTCTCGTGCAATCTGATTAATATAGACAAGATTTCATTTGGGATGCCCTGTTCTTGTAGAGCATTCCACAACTTAGCACGAGGGACCAAGTCGAATGCTGATTTAATTCAGGACTCATCATCTCCACAATCAGGACTCATCTACTGATATCAGTGTTTACAAAAATAAGCTGTACATTTACAAGCTGATTTGAATTCATGACTCATCTTTAAAATCAGGATTCATCTCCTGTGTTCAATGTTTACAAAAATTAGCTTTACATTTACAAGCTGATTTGAAATCAGGATTCATCCTCTCCACAATCAGGACTCCTCTGCTGATTTCAGTGCATACAATATAAACTTGTAACTTGGTAAAAAGATTTCCATTCAGCACCCCTCATCCCTTAAATCCGGACTCATCTGCTGATTTCAATGTTTTCCAAAATAAGCTGCAAATCGACTAGATGATTTGAATTCATGATTCATCATCTCCACAATCAGGACTGATCTGCTGATTTCAGTGTTTACAAAATAAACTTGTAACTTGGTAAGATGATGTGAGTCCAGGACTCAACTAATTTTAGTGTCCATAAAATAAAACATTTAAGTGGTAAAGTGATTTGAATTCAGGACTCATTATCTTTGAAATTAGGTTTCATCTGCTGATTATAATGTTTTCCAAAATAAGCTGAAAATCGACTAAATGATTTGAATTCATAATTCATCCTCTCCACAATCAGGCCTCATCTGCTGATTTCAATGTTTTCAAAAATAAGCTGCAAATCGACTACATGATTTGAATTCATGATTCATCCTCTCCACAATCAGGACTCATCTGCTGATTTTAATGTTTTCCAAAATAAGATGCAAATCGACTAGATGATTGAATTCATGATTCATCATCTCCACAATCAGGACTCATCTACTGATTTCAATGTTTTCCAAAATAAGCTGCAAATCGACTAGATGATTTGAATTCATGATTCATCATCTACACAATCAGGACTCATCTACTGATTTCAGTGTTTTCCAAAATAAGCTGCAAATCAACTAGATGATTTGAATTCATGATTCATCCTCTCCACAATCAGGCCTCATATGCTGATTTCAATGTTTTCCAAAATGAGCTGCAAATCGCCTAGATGATTTGAATTCATGATTTATCATCTCCACAATCACAACTCATTTACTGATTTCAGTGTTTTCCAAAATAAGCTGCAAATCGACTAGATGATTTCAATTCAGGGCTCATCAATGCCACAATCAGGACTGATCTGCTGATTTCAGTGTTTACAAAATAAACTTGAACTTGGTAAGATGATGTGAGTCCAGGACTCATCAGCTAATTTTAGTGTTCATTAAATAAAACATTTAAGTGGGGAAGTGATTTAATTCAGGACTCATTATCTTTGAAATTAGGATTCATCTGCTGATTTCAATGTTTTCTAAAATAAGCTGTAAATTGACTAGATGATTTGAATTCAGGATTCGACATCCCCACAATCAGGATTCATCTGCTGATTTCAATGTTTACGAAAATAAGCTGTACATTTACTAGCTGATTTGAATTCATAATTCATCATCTTCGCAATCAGGCCTCATCTGCTGATTTCAATGTTTACAAAAATAAGCTGTACATTTACTAGCTGATTTGAATTCATAATTCACCATCTCCACATGCAGGCCTCATCTGCTGATTTCAATGTTTTCCAAAATAAGCTGCAAATCCATTAGATGATTTCAATTCATGATTCATCATCTCCACAATCAGGACTCATCTACTGATTTCAATGTTTTCCAAAATAAGCTGCAAATCGACCAGATGATTTGAATTCATGATTTATCTCCACAATCAGGACTCATCTACTGATTTTTTTTTTTTTTTTTTTTAAATATATTTTTATTGCAGGAATTAGTACAACAATACAGTAACGACCAGCATCATATTATAGCCAACTCTTTCAAGATACAGCCCACCGACCCCCTTCCATAGTATTGCTATACAGCCAAGCGGCCCGTGTTCTAGGGGTTAGACGGTGAATGTAGCTGGGGTCAGTAGGGTGCTGGAGCTGGTCCGGATAACACACTGTCCGTCATCTGCTTTTCTAAACAAACCCCAACCCCCAAAAAAGAAACCCCCCCCCCCCAAACTACCAGACATTATGAAACTCCCCCCCCCACCATCAGCGCCAGGGAGTTTATCACTGTAGGATCCACTGTTTGACCCACGGGGAAGGTAATAGTGCTGTTAATGCTGGTGTTTAACGGGACTCAGGTCTAGGTGCTTCTTCGTTTTCGGAGTCGCTGGGGGTACAATAATCCCTGAGGGCCTGCACCAGCGTTTCCCATTCTAACGCGGCCTCCTGCGCCTTCTCATTGCTTTGCCTCCAAGCCAACTGATAACGCAGCGCGCTCTCACCCGCCGCCCATTTCAAAAGTTCACCGTGCCATCTGCTGCCCGTAGGACCAGCACGTGCCTTCCAATTCCTGGTCACCTCTCGCTTAGCCAGTAGGAGCCCCAGGTCTATAAATTTACTGGTGATTTTATTCCGGGGGGTATGGGGGAACCAGTGCAGTAGCCCTACCGCCGCATCGAACGATAAGTGCCTCCCCGTCACCTCTTCTAAAGTCGCCGTCACCTCCTGCCAGTAGGCCGTCAATCCGGGACAGGCCCATAGCATGTGTAGGAGGTCCGCCTCCTGAGCCGGGCACCTAGGGCATTCCGCCGAGGCTGTGGCAAAGTAACGCCTGATCTTAACCGGGGTCAGGTACGCCCTATGGAGAACATAGTAGTGGACCAGTTGGAAACGGGCACAACGCGTACCCTTCCATGCTCGCCTCACCAGCTGGGACCAGGTCGTCTCCGGGATCTCCCTACCGATGTCCTCTTCCCAGCGGGACTTCAGTGTGGTGAGAGGGACCAACCCCTCGGTAATCAGCCTGCCGTAAAGGCAGGTGACCGCCTTCACTGTTCCTGCCGACATCATTACATACTGGCACACCTGAGACAACTGAGGTTCCTCTAGTCCGTTTCGCCAATACGCCTGGATCACTCGCACAATGGCCGAGTGCAGCAGAAAGTCGCCCCGGGGGATCCCAAAGCGGTCAATGAGATCCTGAAAGGACAGGAGCACTCCGTCCTCATACAGGTCTCCGACGAGCTGTAAACCCGACTCCTCCCAGTCCGCCAGTCGCGACCAGTCTCCTCCGTGGGGGAGGGCCGTCAGCATCCCCAATGGTATTTCAGGTGCATATGGGGTCCGCAGGTGACCTCTGTTATGAGCCCGATTCCAACAGAGTCGGATAGTCCGCTCCTCCATCGATAGGTCCCGAAGGACTAAACGCTGTCGCAACGCGATAAAGGAGAGGACGTGCCTGGCTATACCCGTCCCCCTACCGTCTTCCGGGCCTCTGAACTCCCTGGCTATCTCCTGAGTGTATGTCTGGAGCTGCGCCGCCAGATAGTACTTCTCAAAGTCCGGCACAGCGAGCCCCCCTTCGTCCTTCGGCCTCATCAGGGTATTGAGGGCCACCCGCCGCCGGCCCGTGCCCCAAAGGAACCCGATCACCATAGAACGCAAGCGGCGAAACGTAGCCGGTGGTACCCAGATCGGCAAAGTCCGAAAGTAATACAATAGTCGGGGGAGCGCCACCATTTTGAGCAGGGCAATGCGTCCTGCCACGGAGAGCGGCAGCGTGGCCCAAAAATCCATGCTGCCTCGGAGTGCTCGCATGCAACGGGCAATGTTTCCGTCTAGGAGGTCGGGCTGGTCGTGGTACACAAATACCCCAAGGTATTTAAAGCAGTCGGGGTCCCATCTGATCTCTCTACTTAGCGCCGGATTGGGGACACCCCTACGCATCGGGAAGAGGCAGGTCTTAGACCAGTTCACTCGTAGGCCTGAGACTTCCCCAAACTCCGTTAGCGCTAATTCCGCTCCCCGTAATGCGTCGATCGGATCTTCCAGGAAGAGCAACAGGTCGTCCGCATAGAGCGAAACGTAATGCGGGCCCGCCGCTGTCCATAAGCCCGTATAGTGGGCTCCCGAGCGAAGATGCATCGCTAGTGGCTCCACCGCTAGTGCAAAAAGAATCGGGGATAAGGAGCACCCTTGCCGCGTGCCACGCTCCACCGGATAACGCGGTGAAATCAAAGGGCCCGATCTAACCCTGGCGGAAGCAGAAGCGTAAAGAACTGCTGTCCATTTAACAAATCCCTCCCCAAGGCCGAACCTCCGCAACACCACGTCCAAATAGTCCCACTCCAGGCTATCAAACGCCTTCTCCAGGTCCACCGACAAAACTACCGGGGACGGGGCATCCACAAACGGTTCCCCAAGCAAGCGAAACAACCGTCGGATGTTCATGGTCGTATTTCGCCGTGGGATGAAACCGGCTTGGTCCACGTGTACTAGGGAACCCATGTGCCCCAACAGCCTCGAGGCCAAGATGCTGCTCAATATCTTGTAGTCCACCGTCAACATTGAGAGGGGACGGTAGGACCCCGGGTCAGACGAGTCTCGGCCCGGCTTCAGGAGAGGAACCACCAACGCCTCACACATCGAGCCGGGGAGGCGACCCAGCCTCTTCGCCTCTCTGTAGACCACCAGTAAACGAGGGGCCAGAAGGTCAGCATAAGCTGCATAGAACTCCACCGGCAGGCCATCCAGGCCCGGGGTCTTGTTCCTCGCCATTCGTTTGATGGCCCCGCGGATCTCCCCCAAGCCTATGTCAGATCCCAGGGCGTCTGCCACTTCTTGTTCCACTGTACGGAGCTCCAGCGGGCGAAGATAGTCAACAAGCCGGTCCGGGTCGCGCGCGGAGCGACTGCGATATAAACATTCGTAATAATGCCGGAAGCAAGTAAGAATCTCCGGTTGGGTGCACACCTCGGTCCCATCCGCCCCACGCATCCTAGTCGTCGTTTGGGACTGGCGCGTAGGGTTGGCCAACCACGCCAGTAATGCGCTCGATCTGTCGCCCTCCGCTATAGATCGGACCGTGTAGGCCTTGTAATCGAAACAGCGGAGCCGCTCGACCTCCACCGCCACCTTCTCCCTCGCCTCTACCGTTCGTGTTTGCAATTCCGGGTGTCCGGGTCGGCTAATTTCGAGCTCGCGAAGCGTTCGGTCCGCTGCGTCTAAATCAGCCAGGATAACACGCCGCATGCCCACCCTCTTAGAGATACAGTACCCCCTCACCACCACCTTGAAAGCGTCCCATTCGAACGCCCTAGTACTCGCGGAACCGCCGTTGGATGCAAAGTAATCCGTGATTTTCTCCCCTAGGTCTGCCTTGAAGACACTGTCCTCGAGGATCTCGGGGCGCATCTTCCAGGTGGGTACCGCTGGCGTCCCAGGGAACCAGCGAATGTCCAGCAGGAGGGGGTTATGGTCCGAAATGGTCCGCGATAAATACTCCGATCGGACCGCTGCCGAGACTAATTCGGACGAACCAAGAAAGCCATCGAGTCTGACATGCAGCTCATGAAGGCTCGAAAAGTACGAATAATCTCTAGACGCAGGGTGATGCGCCCTCCAGATGTCCGTCAAACCCCAGCGGGTCTGCCAATCTTGACGGCCCTTAGCCACCCGCCGGACCGGGGAGTCGGGGAGCGGGGGATGCGAGCGGTCCATGTCTACATCTACCACGGAGTTAAAGTCTCCCCCCAGCAGGAGGGGACCTGTGAAAAGGTGGGCCAACGAGCCCGATAACCCGGAAAGGAAGGCAGTCTGATCCATATTAGGGGCATACACACAACAAACATTCAAGTCCCTCCCTCCTAGCGTGCCTGATATGGCCACGAAGCGCCCCTCCGGGTCCAACACTGTCCTCGTGACTTGAAAGGGGACTCCTGCCCTGATCCATATTAGCGCCCCCCTGGCATAAGCAGAGTACGCCGTGGAGAAGACCTGCCCTCGCCACCTACGCTGAAGCGCCGCCCCTTCCGCCTTGTTCAGATGCGTTTCCTGCAGCAGCGCCATTTGCACTCCCCTACGCACTAAATAAGCGTGGACCTTGTGACGCCTAGACATAGTGTGAAGCCCCCTCACGTTCCAAGTAATACATTTCAAGTTAGCAACATCAGCCATTGTCCCAAAGTGTTCTTGCACAGTCCCCCCGTCCGGGTCCCCACAAAGAAAAAACATCATTCCTCCCAGCGCTGTCGGCGGCCATTTTCCCCAACCAGAACCAAACCCCCCAAAACCCAACAAAACCCCCACCCAACCACCCCAGAACAGGACCCAAACTGCACCATCTAGATCCCATCCAAACTTCTACGGAAAACAACCCCAAAAACCCCACTAGCCCTACGGTCGCCACCGTAGGAAGGCCTTATGGGCCAGGTGCGGGCTGAGCGGAGGCAGTGGGCCCTCGTCGCCCAGGCTACTAGGACTATCACAAGCCCCCCCGTATCAAAATCTTTCGGGGCAAGAGTAGAAGCCTCCCGACCCTCCCTCTCCCATTGTCAGCAATAAAGGACGGCAACCGCCACCCCCCTACCGGGCCCCCACCCAAAACAAGGCAATCTATCCCATTACCCCTGTCCGTCCAGAAGGTCCTCCACCGACTTCGGTGTGATCACCGGTGTGTGGGTACTGTCTGCCACTGAGTCTTCCGAGTCCGATGGTGCCCCCCGAGCACCCGGGTTTTCTTCCTCCTCTTCGATGTCTTCGCCCTTTGCTCCCGACAGTTCCGACAGAACTTCCAACACTCCCCTCCGCTCAGATGATGTCTCCGCTGTCGAGGGTCCTCCTGTGCGGCCGCGGCGGTTCCTGTCCCTTTTTGATCGCCTCCTTTGTTCCGGCTCCTCCGCCTGATGGGTCGAGGCGTTATAACCATCCTTCCCTGTTCGGTACAGTTCGAGCCAGTCACAGGCCTCCTCCGGGGTGTCGAAGAACTGGGTTTTGTCGTCAACAATGACTCGGAGCCTCGCGGGAAATAGGAGTGAATATTGGATGCCTTCACTCCTGAGTTCACGCTTAACCGCCAGGAAGGAGAACCGCTTGCGCTGCGTCTCGTAAGTATAGTCAGGGAAGATATTCACCTGGCTGTTTGCAACCTGGAACGGGCCATTGTGTCTGGCGGCATTTAGGATCAGGTCTCTGTCCCGGAAATGTAGCAACCGCGCCACCACCGGCCTCGGGGCTCGTCCCTGTTGCGG
Organism: Lissotriton vulgaris; assembly: GCF_964263255.1. Lineage (NCBI taxonomy): Eukaryota > Metazoa > Chordata > Amphibia > Caudata > Salamandridae > Lissotriton > Lissotriton vulgaris. The sequence goes on from NC_141685.1 coordinate 1,089,366,287, forward strand.
GGGTCGCGCTGGAACTCTGTGGGCCCGTTCTAGAGTGTAAAAGGAGGACAGGCCCTCCGGGACCACCGTGTCTCGGAGCCAGGTCTCCAGGTAGCGCACCATATCGCCTTCCTCAACCTTTTCCGGCAGGCCCACTACCCGAATGTTATTCCTCCTGTTTCGGCCTTCCGCATCCTCCGCCCTCCGTTCGAGGGTCTCGATTCGGGACATGGCATCTTTTATCGTCGCGGCCAGGGTTCTCTGCGCCGGTTCCATAGTTCTCACCGTGCTCTCCACCTCCTTGACCCGGTCCGAGAGCTTACCATGGTCTGCCCTAAGGAGGCCCAGGCCAGTCGCCACCTGGGCAATGTCCTGTTGTAGGGCCGACGGAGTTGCCTCTATGGCTTCCAGTACACGGTCGAATTGTTGCTGGAGTAGTGCGCCACCAGGTCTTTTAGGATCTCCATGTTCTTCCTTGTCCTGGGCCTCAGAGTCCGAGGTGGCCTGGCTGGATCCCTTGGCTCCTCTAGGTTTCCCCATGCTGCCAGGGGCTCTCCGCAAAGGTCCCGGAGTAGTCGCCTCCGTGTGCAGGTGACCAGCACGTTTTTCCCGGGATTCCGCTCTCCAGTCCGGAATGGGCGATCTCCTTCTCCAGAGCCTGTGGAGACTCCGCCGCTTCGGCTCACGCCACCGCCACGGCGTCCGAGGGCACCGATAAGGGGGCGGAGATACCCGTCTCCGAGTCGGGCAGGCCCGTTCACCTACTATAGCTCTGGGGCACGGGCCACCAACTCCCCCGGTTTCCCTGTGGCGCCCGAGCGTCGCGCCATCCATGTAGTTGGGGCGGCCAGGAACTCGCAGCCAGTTGCGGAGTCGCGGTGTCGACCACTACCTAGAGCTGAGTGCACCCGTGCCCGGCGCCCTCTAGCGCGTGGGCACCCGCCCGGACGTCCAATCGAGTATGGTCCGGCTGTAGAGGGTCCGAACCAGCCAATGTCTAATGTTTAAAACAACTGAGGCTGGTGAAGCCGGGTGCCGGGCGACACCCGCGAGACCTCCTCAACTCCGTAGGTCCGATCAAGGGGACAAAGGGGTCCGGGCGCCATATTGGGTCGCACTCCGCCACTCCGCAAACTTCGGCATTTCTTCAAAGCCACCTCCGTCCAAACTCCACCAGGGCCCTCGGGAGGGTGTCGTCGCCTCGCTCAACCGAATGCGGGGTCTGGGGTGCCCCTCAGCCTCCGATATTCAGGATAAATCCGGGCTCAGTCCCGGAGCCGAGCTCTCAGGCGACCATCGCCATCGGCGCCCAAGCCACGCCCTCTCAGGACTCATCTACTGATTTCAGTGTTTTCCAAAATAAGCTGCAAATCGACTAGATGATTTGAATTCATGATTTATCATCTCCACAATCAGGACTCATCTACTGATTTCAGTGTTTTCCAAAATAAGCTGCAAATCGGCTGAATGATTTGAATTCATGATTCATTATCTCCACAATCAGGACTCATCTGCTGATTTCAATGTTTTCCGAAATAAGCTGCAAATCGACTAGATGATTTGAATTCATGAATTATCTCCACAATCAGGACTCATCTACTGATTTCAGTGTTTTCTAAAATAAGCTGCAAATCGGCTAGATGATCTGAATTCATGATTCATCATCTCCACAATCAGGACTCATCTACTGATTTCAGTGTTTTCCAAAATAAGCTGCAAATCGACTAGATGATTTGAATTCATGATTCATCATCTCCACAATCAGGACTCATCTACTGATTTCAGTGTTTTCCAAAATAAGCTGCAAATCGACTAGATGATTTGAATTCATGATTCATCATCTCCACAATCAGGACTCATCTACTGATTTCAGTGTTTTCCAAAATAAGCTGCAAATCGACTAGATGATTTGAATTCATGATTCATCATCTCCACAATCAGGACTCATCTACTGATTTCAGTGTTTTCCAAAATAAGCTGCAAATCGACTAGATGATTTGAATTCATGATTCATCATCTCCACAATCAGGACTCATCTACTGATTTCAATGTTTTCCAAAATAAGCTGCAAACCGACTAGATGATTTGAATTCATGATTCATCATCTCCACAATCAGGACTCATCTACTGATTTCAGTGTTTTCCAAAATAAGGTGCAAACCGACTAGATGATTTGAATTCCTGATTTATCATCTCCACAATCAGGACTCATCTACTGATTTCAATGTTTTCCAAAATAAGGTGCAAATCGACTAGATGATTTGAATTCATGATTTATCATCTCCACAATCAGGACTCATCTACTGATTTCAATGTTTTCCAAAATAAGGTGCAAATCGACTAGATGATTTGAATTCATGATTCATCATCTCCACAATCAGGACTCATCTACTGATTTCAATGTTTTCCAAAATAAGCTGCAAACCGACTAGATGATTTGAATTCATGATTCATCATCTCCACAATCAGGACTCATCTACTGATTTCAGTGTTTTCCAAAATAAGCTGCAAACTGACTAGATGATTTGAATTCATGATTTATCATCTCCACAATCAGGACTCATCTACTGATTTCAGTGTTTTCCAAAATAAGCTGCAAATCGACTAGATGATTTGAATTCATGATTCATCATCTCCACAATCAGGACTCATCTACTGATTTCAATGTTTTCCAAAATAAGCTGCAAACCGACTAGATGATTTGAATTCATGATTCATCATCTCCACAATCAGGACTCATCTACTGATTTCAGTGTTTTCCAAAATAAGGTGCAAATCGACTAGATGATTTGAATTCCTGATTCATCATCTCCACAATCAGGACTCATCTACTGATTTCAATGTTTTCCAAAATAAGGTGCAAATCGACTAGATGATTTGAATTCATGATTTATCATCTCCACAATCAGGACTCATCTACTGATTTCAATGTTTTCCAAAATAAGGTGCAAATCGACTAGATGATTTGAATTCATGATTTATCATCTCCACAATCAGGACTCATCTACTGATTTCAATGTTTTCCAAAATAAGGTGCACATCGACTAGATGATTTGAATTCATGATTTATCATCTCCACAATCAGGACTCCTCTACTGATTTCAGTGTTTTCCTAAATAAGCTGCACATCGGCTAAATGATTTGAATTCATGATTCATCATCTCCACAATCAGGACTCATCTACTGATTTCAGTGTTTTCCAAAATAAGCTGCACATCGACTAGATGATTTGAATTCATGATTCATCATCTCCACAATCAGGACTCATCTACTGATTTCAGTGTTTTCCAAAATAAGGTGCAAATCGACTAGATGATTTGAATTCATGATTCATCATCTCCACAATCAGGACTCATCTACTGATTTCAATGTTTTCCAAAATAAGCTGCAAATCGACTAGATGATTTGAATTCATGATTCATCATCTCCACCATCAGGACTCATCTACTGATTTCAGTGTTTTCCAAAATAAGGTGCAAATCGACTAGATGATTTGAATTCATGATTCATCATCTCCACCATCAGGACTCATCTACTGATTTCAGTGTTTTCCAAAATAAGGTGCAAATCGACTACATGATTTGAATTCATGATTCATCATCTCCACAATCAGGACTCATCTACTGATTTCAGTGTTTTCCAAAATAAGGTGCAAATCGACTAGATGATTTGAATTCATGATTTATCATCTCCACAATCAGGACTCATCTACTGATTTCAATGTTTTCCAAAATAAGGTGCAAATCGACTAGATGATTTGAATTCATGATTCATCATCTCCACAATCAGGACTCATCTACTGATTTCAGTGTTTTCCAAAATAAGGTGCAAATCGGCTAGATGATTTGAATTCATGATTTATCATCTCCACAATCAGGACTCATCTACTGATTTCAATGTTTTCCAAAATAAGGTGCAAATCGGCTAGATGATTTGAATTCATGATTTATCATCTCCACAATCAGGACTCATCTACTGATTTCAGTGTTTTCCAAAATAAGGTGCAAATCGGCTAGATGATTTGAATTCATGATTTATCATCTCCACAATCAGGACTCATCTACTGATTTCAGTGTTTTCCAAAATAAGGTGCAAATCGGCTAGATGATTTGAATTCATGATTTATCATCTCCACAATCAGGACTCATCTACTGATTTCAGTGTTTTCCAAAATAAGGTGCAAATCGGCTAGATGATTTGAATTCATGATTTATCATCTCCACAATCAGGACTCATCTACTGATTTCAGTGTTTTCCAAAATAAGCTGCAAATCGGCTAGATGATTTGAATTCATGATTTATCATCTCCACAATCAGGACTCATCTACTGATTTCAGTGTTTTCCAAAATAAGGTGCAAATCGACTAGATGATTTGAATTCATGATTTATCATCTCCACAATCAGGACTCATCTACTGATTTCAATGTTTTCCAAAATAAGCTGCAAATCGGCTAGATGATTTGAATTCATGATTTATCATCTCCACAATCAGGACTCATCTACTGATTTCAGTGTTTTCCAAAATAAGGTGCAAATCGACTAGATGATTTGAATTCATGATTTATCATCTCCACAATCAGGACTCATCTACTGATTTCAGTGTTTTCCAAAATAAGGTGCAAATCGACTAGATGATTTGAATTCATGATTTATCATCTCCACAATCAGGACTCATCTACTGATTTCAATGTTTTCCAAAATAAGGTGCAAATCGGCTAGATGATTTGAATTCATGATTTATCATCTCCACAATCAGGACTCATCTACTGATTTCAATGTTTTCCAAAATAAGGTGCAAATCGGCTAGATGATTTGAATTCATGATTTATCATCTCCACAATCAGGACTCATCTACTGATTTCAGTGTTTTCCAAAATAAGGTGCAAATCGACTAGATGATTTGAATTCATGATTTATCATCTCCACAATCAGGACTCATCTACTGATTTCAATGTTTTCCAAAATAAGGTGCAAATCGACTAGATGATTTGAATTCATGATTTATCATCTCCACAATCAGGACTCATCTACTGATTTCAGTGTTTTCCAAAATAAGCTGCAAATCGACTAGATGATTTGAATTCCTGATTTATCATCTCCACAATCAGGACTCATCTACTGATTTCAATGTTTTCCAAAATAAGGTGCAAATCGACTAGATGACTTGAATTCCTGATTTATCATCTCCACAATCAGGACTCATCTACTGATTTCAATGTTTTCCAAAATAAGGTGCAAATCGACTAGATGATTTGAATTCATGATTTATCATCTCCACAATCAGGACTCATCTACTGATTTCAGTGTTTTCCAAAATAAGCTGCAAATCGACTAGATGATTTGAATTCATGATTCATCATCTCCACAATCAGGACTCATCTACTGATTTCAGTGTTTTCCAAAATAAGCTGCACATCGACTAGATGATTTGAATTCATGATTCATCATCTCCACAATCAGGACTCATCTACTGATTTCAGTGTTTTCCAAAATAAGGTGCAAATCGACTAGATGATTTGAATTCATGATTCATCATCTCCACAATCAGGACTCATCTACTGATTTCAGTGTTTTCCAAAATAAGCTGCAAATCGACTAGATGATTTGAATTCATGATTTATCATCTCCACAATCAGGACTCATCTACTGATTTCAGTGTTTTCCAAAATAAGCTGCAAATCGACTAGATGATTTGAATTCATGATTTATCATCTCCACAATCAGGACTCATCTACTGATTTCAATGTTTTCCAAAATAAGCTGCAAATCGACTAGATGATTTGAATTCATGATTCATCATCTCCACCATCAGGACTCATCTACTGATTTCAGTGTTTTCCAAAATAAGGTGCAAATCGACTAGATGATTTGAATTCATGATTTATCATCTCCACCATCAGGACTCATCTACTGATTTCAATGTTTTCCAAAATAAGGTGCAAATCGACTAGATGATTTGAATTCATGATTTATCATCTCCACCATCAGGACTCATCTACTGATTTCAATGTTTTCCAAAATAAGGTGCAAATCGACTAGATGATTTGAATTCATGATTTATCATCTCCACAATCAGGACTCATCTACTGATTTCAGTGTTTTCCAAAATAAGGTGCAAATCGACTAGATGATTTGAATTCATGATTTATCATCTCCACAATCAGGACTCATCTACTGATTTCAGTGTTTTCCAAAATAAGGTGCAAATCGACTAGATGATTTGAATTCATGATTTATCATCTCCACAATCAGGACTCATCTACTGATTTCAGTGTTTTCCAAAATAAGCTGCAAATCGACTAGATGATTTGAATTCATGATTTATCATCTCCACAATCAGGACTCATCTACTGATTTCAGTGTTTTCCAATATAAGCTGCAAATCGACTAGATGATTTGAATTCATGATTTATCATCTCCACAATCAGGACTCATCTACTGATTTCAGTGTTTTCCAAAATACGCTGCAAATCGACTAGATGATTTGAATTCATGATTTATCATCTCCACAATCAGGACTCATCTACTAATTTCAGTGTTTTCCAAAATAAGCTGCAAATCGACTAGATGATTTGAATTCATGAGTCATCATCTCCACAATCAGGACTCATCTACTGATTTCAATGTTTTCCAAAATAAGGTGAAAATCGACTAGATGATTTGAATTCATGATTCATCATCTCCACAATCAGGACTCATCTACTGATTTCAGTGTTTTCCAAAATAAGGTGCAAATCGACTAGATGATTTGAATTCATGATTTATCATCTCCACAATCAGGACTCATCTACTGATTTCAATGTTTTCCAAAATAAGGTGCAAATCGGCTAGATGATTTGAATTCATGATTTATCATCTCCACAATCAGGACTCATCTACTGATTTCAATGTTTTCCAAAATAAGGTGCAAATCGGCTAGATGATTTGAATTCATGATTTATCATCTCCACAATCAGGACTCATCTACTGATTTCAGTGTTTTCCAAAATAAGGTGCAAATCGACTAGATGATTTGAATTCATGATTTATCATCTCCACAATCAGGACTCATCTACTGATTTCAATGTTTTCCAAAATAAGCTGCAAATCGACTAGATGATTTGAATTCCTGATTTATCATCTACTGATTTCAATGTTTTCCAAAATAAGGTGCAAATCGACTAGATGATTTGAATTCATGATTTATCATCTCCACAATCAGGACTCATCTACTGATTTCAGTGTTTTCCAAAATAAGGTGCAAATCGACTAGATGATTTGAATTCATGATTTATCATCTCCACAATCAGGACTCATCTACTGATTTCAGTGTTTTCCAAAATAAGGTGCAAATCGACTAGATGATTTGAATTCATGATTTATCATCTCCACAATCAGGACTCATCTACTGATTTCAGTGTTTTCCAAAATAAGCTGCAAATCGACTAGATGATTTGAATTCATGATTTATCATCTCCACAATCAGGACTCATCTACTGATTTCAGTGTTTTCCAATATAAGCTGCAAATCGACTAGATGATTTGAATTCATGATTTATCATCTCCACAATCAGGACTCATCTACTGATTTCAGTGTTTTCCAAAATACGCTGCAAATCGACTAGATGATTTGAATTCATGATTTATCATCTCCACAATCAGGACTCATCTACTGATTTCAGTGTTTTCCAAAATAAGCTGCAAATCAACTAGATGATTTGATTTCATGATTCATCATCTCCACAATCAGGACTCATCTACTGATTTCAGTGTTTTCCAAAATAAGGTGCAAATCGACTAGATGATTTGAATTCATGATTCATCATCTCCACAATCAGGACTCATCTACTGATTTCAATGTTTTCCAAAATAAGGTGCAAATCGACTAGATGATTTGAATTCATGATTCATCATCTCCACAATCAGGACTCATCTACTGATTTCAGTGTTTTCCAAAATAAGGTGCAAATCGACTAGATGATTTGAATTCATGATTTATCATCTCCACAATCAGGACTCATCTACTGATTTCAATGTTTTCCAAAATAAGGTGCAAATCGGCTAGATGATTTGAATTCATGATTTATCATCTCCACAATCAGGACTCATCTACTGATTTCAATGTTTTCCAAAATAAGGTGCAAATCGGCTAGATGATTTGAATTCATGATTTATCATCTCCACAATCAGGACTCATCTACTGATTTCAGTGTTTTCCAAAATAAGGTGCAAATCGACTAGATGATTTGAATTCATGATTTATCATCTCCACAATCAGGACTCATCTACTGATTTCAATGTTTTCCAAAATAAGCTGCAAATCGACTAGATGATTTGAATTCCTGATTTATCATCTACTGATTTCAATGTTTTCCAAAATAAGGTGCAAATCGACTAGATGATTTGAATTCATGATTTATCATCTCCACAATCAGGACTCATCTACTGATTTCAGTGTTTTCCAAAATAAGGTGCAAATCGACTAGATGATTTGAATTCATGATTTATCATCTCCACAATCAGGACTCATCTACTGATTTCAGTGTTTTCCAAAATAAGGTGCAAATCGGCTAGATGATTTGAATTCATGATTTATCATCTCCACAATCAGGACTCATCTACTGATTTCAATGTTTTCCAAAATAAGGTGCAAATCGGCTAGATGATTTGAATTCATGATTTATCATCTCCACAATCAGGACTCATCTACTGATTTCAATGTTTTCCAAAATAAGGTGCAAATCGACTAGATGATTTGAATTCATGATTTATCATCTCCACAATCAGGACTCATCTACTGATTTCAGTGTTTTCCAAAATAAGGTGCAAATCGACTAGATGATTTGAATTCATGATTTATCATCTCCACAATCAGGACTCATCTACTGATTTCAGTGTTTTCCAAAATAAGGTGCAAATCGGCTAGATGATTTGAATTCATGATTTATCATCTACTGATTTCAATGTTTTCCAAAATAAGGTGCAAATCGACTAGATGATTTGAATTCATGATTTATCATCTCCACAATCAGGACTCATCTACTGATTTCAGTGTTTTCCAAAATAAGGTGCAAATCGACTAGATGATTTGAATTCATGATTTATCATCTCCACAATCAGGACTCATCTACTGATTTCAGTGTTTTCCAAAATACGCTGCAAATCGACTAGATGATTTGAATTCATGATTTATCATCTCCACAATCAGGACTCATCTACTGATTTCAGTGTTTTCCAAAATAAGCTGCAAATCGACTAGATGATTTGAATTCATGATTCATCATCTCCACAATCAGGACTCATCTACTGATTTCAGTGTTTTCCAAAATAAGGTGCAAATCGACTAGATGATTTGAATTCATGATTTATCATCTCCACAATCAGGACTCATCTACTGATTTCAATGTTTTCCAAAATAAGCTGCAAATCGACTAGATGATTTGAATTCCTGATTTATCATCTACTGATTTCAATGTTTTCCAAAATAAGGTGCAAATCGACTAGATGATTTGAATTCATGATTTATCATCTCCACAATCAGGACTCATCTACTGATTTCAATGTTTTCCAAAATAAGGTGCAAATCGGCTAGATGATTTGAATTCCTGATTTATCATCTACTGATTTCAATGTTTTCCAAAATAAGGTGAAAATCGACTAGATGATTTGAATTCATGATTTATCATCTCCACAATCAGGACTCATCTACTGATTTCAGTGTTTTCCAAAATAAGGTGCAAATCGGCTAGATGATTTGAATTCATGATTTATCATCTACTGATTTCAATGTTTTCCAAAATAAGGTGCAAATCAACTAGATGATTTGAATTCATGATTTATCATCTCCACAATCAGGACTCATCTACTGATTTCAGTGTTTTCCAAAATAAGCTGCAAATCGACTAGATGATTTGAATTCATGATTTATCATCTCCACAATCAGGACTCATCTACTGATTTCAGTGTTTTCCAAAATAAGCTGCAAATCGACTAGATGATTTGAATTCATGATTTATCATCTCCACAATCAGGACTCATCTGGTGATTTCAATGTTTTCCAAAATAAGGTGCAAATCGGCTAGATGATTTGAATTCATGATTTATCATCTCCACAATCAGGACTCATCTACTGATTTCAGTGTTTTCCAAAATAAGGTGCAAATCGGCTAGATGATTTGAATTCATGATTTATCATCTCCACAATCAGGACTCATCTACTGATTTCAATGTTTTCCAAAATAAGGTGCAAATCGGCTAGATGATTTGAATTCATGATTTATCATCTCCACAATCAGGACTCATCTACTGATTTCAATGTTTTCCAAAATAAGGTGCAAATCGACTAGATGATTTGAATTCATGATTTATCATCTCCACAATCAGGACTCATCTACTGATTTCAGTGTTTTCCAAAATAAGGTGCAAATCGACTAGATGATTTGAATTCATGATTTATCATCTCCACAATCAGGACTCATCTACTGATTTCAGTGTTTTCCAAAATAAGGTGCAAATCGGCTAGATGATTTGAATTCATGATTTATCATCTACTGATTTCAATGTTTTCCAAAATAAGGTGCAAATCGACTAGATGATTTAAATTCATGATTTATCATCTCCACAATCAGGACTCATCTACTGATTTCAGTGTTTTCCAAAATAAGGTGCAAATCGACTAGATGATTTGAATTCATGATTTATCATCTCCACAATCAGGACTCATCTACTGATTTCAGTGTTTTCCAAAATACGCTGCAAATCGACTAGATGATTTGAATTCATGATTTATCATCTCCACAATCAGGACTCATCTACTGATTTCAGTGTTTTCCAAAATAAGCTGCAAATCGACTAGATGATTTGAATTCATGATTCATCATCTCCACAATCAGGACTCATCTACTGATTTCAGTGTTTTCCAAAATAAGGTGCAAATCGACTAGATGATTTGAATTCATGATTTATCATCTCCACAATCAGGACTCATCTACTGATTTCAATGTTTTCCAAAATAAGCTGCAAATCGACTAGATGATTTGAATTCCTGATTTATCATCTACTGATTTCAATGTTTTCCAAAATAAGGTGCAAATCGACTAGATGATTTGAATTCATGATTTATCATCTCCACAATCAGGACTCATCTACTGATTTCAGTGTTTTCCAAAATAAGGTGCAAATCGACTAGATGATTTGAATTCATGATTTATCATCTCCACAATCAGGACTCATCTACTGATTTTGGGCCAGAGCCTTGGGCGGACGACTGATACGGCTGCAGGGGAATCCAGGGGGCCTGATTCGGACAACGGATTGGTGCTGGCGGCGACCCCTGAGACCTGCCGAGACTGAGCCCTGCACCGCAGAAGGAACGAGGCTGGCCAGGACTCGCTGGCTCACCCTGCCTGCTGTGCCACTGGTAGCCCTCGGTGAGGAGAGGGATCCAGGGCGGCTAAAGGAGGGCCTGCGGAGGTGCTGAGGTACCGAGGGCGGTGTCCTAGCAGTCGCCCCCCTGCACGTGCAGTGAACACAGCGGGCTCCAATTGGGAAGGTGCTGAGGCCTAGAGCGGACAACGGTGGGCTTGGTGGCACAGAGCGAGGCTGCTCGCTTTACGCTGGCTTACGGGGAGGTGACCCGACCACGGATTCAGGCCTGTTATGCAGAGAAGGTGCCGCCTGTGAACGGCCCAGGTGCCTGTGGATGACGCAGCGGGGAAGGCGGTGAAGAGTCAAGCGGACGGCGGGGGAGAATAGAGGCGGTCACCCCTGCAAATTAACAGTGACTGGCTGGCACAACATCGAGGCGCCCACTACGCCCAGTAAGGAGATTGAAGGGGCGAGCATCTGTGACTCTGTTCTGCGACTGGTGGTGTTGAGGTGGGGACGGCAGGTGAGGACTGGCTGTGACCTGGTGCGCAAGGCCCTGGGCGCCATCTTGGAGTCGGCGCCATTCTGAGACAGGCAGCAGTTGGAGTGGCATACCGGGTGAAAGACACGTCACGTGCATTAGGGGCACTGGGCGGGCGCCAAGACCCTGGCCGTACAGGACTACTGTTGTGACACTGAGGCGCCAGCTGTCCTGTGGCACCGGTGGGCAGCCTGGAAGCGTTCAATGGCAGGGCGGCACAGAAGGGGCGGCGCCTAGAACCGTTGGTGACGGCGAAGCATACCTGTGGCTTTCAAGGAGGGAGGGCTGCCACCTAAGCCACCCATAGAATTGTCGCCAGGTGATCTGTGGCATGGTGCTGCCAGTGACGGTGTTCACCCCACGGAGGGGGCTCCCCCATTTGCTACTGGCATGGCCATTGGACTGGTGGATTGGCGTGGTGGGTTTCATTCCCTCCTGCTGTTGAATCAGAGGCCTGGACTATACGCGACTGCCCCGCGCATACTCACGGATGCCTACAGCGCAACAACTGGTGATGTGCCGGCTGCAAGACAAATCACAGAATAGACAGCAGAAGGCGGACAGCCCTGGCACTTCCCTGGGGCGTCAGAGTGGCAGCATGAAGCTTCAAGCGGTGGCCCTTCCGGCTAAAATGGACTCTGTACTAGCAGCGTTGGAGCGGATTAGCACCACCCTAGAGCAAACCAAATCATCGCTGGAAACCAGGATTGATAAAGTTACGCTAGATTTCATTCTCCTTCATGCCGATCATCGTAAGCTGGCGGAGTCGGTCACCGTGCAGAAGCAAGCACTCCAGGAGATCCAGCCCGTGGTGCAAAACCACACCATAGCGCTTCAGGACTTGATTGACCGGATCCATGTGCTCGAAGACCGCATCGAGGACGCGGAAGGGCGCTCCCGGCGCAACAATGTCCGGGTGGTAGGCCTTCCGGAGAACGAAGAAGGAAAAAATCCGGAGCTATATATGAAGAACTGGTTGCGGAAACTCCTGCCTTCGGGGTGCTATCACAACACTTTGCGGTGTAAAGGGCGCACAGAGTACCAGCACAGAAGCCCAGACCGGTGGCGTGGCCCCGGCCGTTCCTCTTCAAGATCCTTAACTACCGAGATCGCAACGTGGTGCTCCATGAAACCAAGAAATTGGGAGACTTCACGGTGGGAAATAGCCGGGTAATGTTCTTCATTGACTACACGGCAGCGGTCCAGAGACGCCGGAGCACCTACATGGAGGTGAAACGACAGCTGCGGGAACTGGTGTTGCCTTACTCCTTGCTGTCCCCCTCTCGCCTGCGTGTGGTCTCGAAGGAAGGTGCTAGATTCTTTGATGCCCCATCGGATGTCTGTGATTGGCTGAAGGAGATGGAGCAATGGACAGGAACGAGACCCTCAGGTCCGGAGGAAGGTGGTTGGCGGGCGAGGGGCTCATGACGGCGCAGGCGGCGAGGGGCTCACTGGAAAATGGGCCCTGGCCCAGCTGCGCCTAGCCTGGAGAAGATGCAGTAAGGCGTCCTTCCAGGGCCAGTCCCCTGAGTACTATGCGCACTGTATTTTCTGCTATGCCACCGTGCATGCTGTTGAAATATGTCACGCGTTGAGAGTGTTATTTATTACCTGAGGTGATGTACGGGCATCCCTGGGGTTTGTCTTGCTAGTCTGAGGGCATAGTGCACTGCGCAATTGTTACACCCGCATGCTTCCATAGCTGTAGTCCACGCTGTACCTACACGACTGTCCAGCCTGTGCTTTATTAGGTACCTCTTGCGAGTACAGAAGGCTTCAGATAGGGGGATAATTAGGATAGTTGCTGACACTACACGTGCCCCACTAGCCAATACACTGGACAGACACTTCATCACTGGTGGTTCACCTTGAGGTTTGGACGTATGCCCTGTTGGGAATTCGCCCCACTAGTTGCATTGTTTTCAGTTGTTGTTATGTTCTAAACGTGGCACACAGACACTCCCCTCACTGAGAGGCAGCTTTGATCCCCACTCCCAGAGGCGGCTCTCCTGCCCCACGCTGGTGCAACACGCCCGGACACATGACACACACTAACATAGTGACTTGGAACATACGTGGTATGCACACGCCATCGAAACGATACTCTATCTTTTCATATTTGCAGCGGCACGGGGTTGGGATTGCCCTCCTACAAGAGACCCATATGACCCAAGTAGAACTGGATAAGCTCTGCAGGCGCTGGAGGGGGCAGGTGCATGGTACGGTCTTCTCTGCACATGCGCGGGGCACTCTGATATGGATAAGGGCGAGGTCCCCTTCATTTGCAGGGAGACGAGGATGGTCCAAGAGGGCAGGTACTCCCTAGTGCAGGGGCAACTGAATGGCCAGGAGGTCCTTTCGGGATCAATTTACGCTGCGAACACAGACCAACCATCATTCCTGGCACACCTGAACCAGGTCCTCCATCTGTACGCCGGCCTTCCCTGGCTGCTTGGCAGGGACTTTAATATAGTGCTGGATGTACTCCTGGACCGATCCTTCCCTCCCCTCCGAGCTGCAGCGGTGGCATCCACTGCACAGGCGCTTCAGAACTGGCTGTCTCCTTGGAAGCTACTTGACATATGGCGCGTACAGCATCCATTGGACAAAGTCTACTCCTACTACTCGTCAGTCCACGATTTGCAAGTGAGGTTGGACAGAATGGTAGGCACCCAGTCCCTGCTCCCCCTTATTGCAAAATCAGAATACCTGGGGAGATCACATTCTGATCATAACCCCCTGTGGTTTCAGATAAACTTTGAGGCAGACCGCCCACCAGTCCCTACGTGGCGGCTACAGCCCTCGGCATTGGAAGATGCGGAATTCCGTTCCTCATTGGGCATCGCCATTCTCACTTACTTTGATACCAATGAAGGGACTGCAAGCAGCGCCATGGTAGAGTGGGATGCACACAAGGTAGCTGTCAGGGGGCATTGCATGGGGGCTACGTGGAATATATGCAAAGTGCTGTCCACCTCTCTGGCGCGCCTGGAAGCGGATCTTCTGCAATACGAACGGGAATGGGGAGGGTGTGGGTGAGTACTCGGGTAGGCTGGGGGACCTCCGCATTAGGCACGCGGTGCTTCTGGAGAGGTTAAGGTGTCACAACTATGCAGCACACATAGCCAGAACACATGCTAGGGCGGATAGAGCGGGCCGACTACTGGCCTGGCTGATACAATGGGAAGGGCGTTGTGCCCAGATAGGTGCCTTGCGTACATTGAGGGGAGAGATGGTGCACACGAAGCGCGAAATCCACCGTGCTTTGACCAAGCACTATACACAGCTGTACAAGGTGCGGGGTGTTGGCCCCAGGTATGATCTGGAGGGGTTCCTGGGTTCTATCCACTTACCCATAGTCCCTGAGGAGCAGAGAGGCGCACTTGGGGCACCTCTCACACTGGAGGAGATAGGAGAGGCAATACGGTCTATGGCATCCGGGAAAACACAGGGCCGGATGGCCAACCCGCCGAATACTATAAAGCACACAGGGAAATCTTGGCGCCATTACTCCTCAAAGTATACGACACGGCAAAAGAAGAAGGCTCGCTCCCCCCACCTCTATGCGGTAAGCGTTTTTGGTCTCCCTACCTAAACAGAGATCCTGCAGTTCTGGGCTCCTATCGACCGCTGACGAGGCTTAACGTGGACTGTAAGGTTTTCGCTAAGATACTTGCGGAGCGGTGGCGGCTGGTCCCTCACCTAGTTTACGCCGACCAGAACGGGTTTGTGCCTGCGAGATCCACGTCCTTGAACCTTAGGAGATATTTCAGAGTGGCAGCTGAGGCCTCAAGGGAATGGCCCAGGGCAGGTAGCCTGATATTAGACTTGGAGAAGGCATTCGATTTCCTGGAGTGGGGGTATCTGTCGGCAGTACTGGTGCGCTATGGACTCGACTTTGAGTTTCTGCAAATGGTTGATCTTCTATACAAGAACCCCGTAGTTAGGGTGCGCCTGGGTCCCTACATTTCAGAGGCGGTAGCGGTGGGCAGAGGCACCCGTCAAGGATGTCCCCTGTCCCCGCTGCTGTTTGCGCTGGCTATCGAACCCCTGGCTGTGGCCATCCGGCAGACGTTGTCAATGGCATCCCGCTGGGAGATGCAGTCCACCAGGTATCATTTTATGCAGATGATCTGCTGGTGTTTGTGAGGGATGTGGAATGCATTCCGGAACAGGTAGCTCAGCTGCTACATACGTTTGCGGATATCTTGGGACTCTGCGTAAATGCGGGTAAATCCAGCCTTTAAGCATTCAGTGAAGGGTCCGTAGACCCGGGATACCACCTCGGGGGCATACGAGTCCAATGGAAAGCGGACACCTTTTGATATTTAGGGATACAGATATACCGCCGGCCGGCCGATCTCTTTGACGGGAACCTAGGGAGGGCGGTTGCAGCGCTCAGGTCTCAGATACGCTTCTGGACCACGCTCCCGCTGACAACCATGGGCACAGTGGCTCTTGCCTAAATGGTGATGCTTCCCCGACTCCTGTATTACTTTGTGAATCTGCCTATATTTATTCCGGCTTCCTTCTTCTCCATGCTCAATAAGCTGTTGCAGGACTTTATCTGGGGCACCTCCAGGCACAGGCTGGCGCTAGCGAAGCTCTTCCTCTCCACTGATAAAGGAGGATTGGCTGCCCCCTGTTTTGAGCACTACTACCAAGCTGCGCCGCTACCATTGGTCGCCCGCTGGCTAGCGGATAAAGGTAGAGAAGATACAGCCACAGTGATGCCACCGTACTCCCTAGCGCGTATAACCAAGCTTTTTCACCCGTTAGCAGCGATAGAGCGCCCTACCCCGCTTCTGCTGTCAGTGGCATACAAGTGCTACCGAAGAGTGTTACGTCTTACACGTGGCACGGTCCCCTACGCGTCTGCTATACCACTGGAGGGATCTCCATGTGGTGAAGGGGTGCTTGCACAGTCCATGCTCACGGCGTGGCGGGAGGCTGACATCCAGACCCTTGGTGATCTCTATAGAGATGGGGTGCTCGTGGCGTACGATACACTGGTAGCAGAGATGGGGCTTCCACCTGGGGGGTTCTTAATGCACCGTTCCCTGATAGCGAAGCTGTCTGCCAGCTGGGGGGAAGTGGCGACAGAACCTGAGCAGCACTTAACTCTGCAGTATCTCCATGTCATGGGGCGGGGCAGGCACTTGGTTTGCTGGTTTGTGTTATCGCTACGGGATCACACAGCAACTAATCTGGGCCCCCTCAGAGGCAAATGGGAGCTGGATTTGAGAAGGCCACTAGCTGACAAAGAATGGGAAAGGGTCCTTAAAAGTCCGGTGCGCATCCCCAGAAATATGCGATTCCGCCAGACTCAGCTTTCCATTGCCCACAGGGCTTACCTCACGCCTGAGCTGATCAACAAATACTTCTGTCGTACAGATGCGTGCTGTTTTAGGTGCAATGAGCTGGGAGCGGGACTCCTGCATGCACTGTGGAGCTGGCCTGGGTTGGGCACTTACTGGAACACCATTGGCGAGCTACAGAGATGATGCACAAGTCACACTATCCCCTTTGCCTGGTCCGAATATATTTTACACCACTTCAAGAGACCCCCAAGGACAAGGTGTCATCCCATTTTCTTGACCTGGGGCTAGTGGTGGCGAAGCGCCTTCTCACGAGAAAGTGGAAAGCAAGTGACCCGCCACACGTACGGGTGTGGACTTCCTCCCTCCAGGCATGGGCCCGAGCAGAATGGACCGCCATACGCCGGGAGGAAAACCTAGGGCTTCGGAAAGAACTCAAAGCAGAACGCTGGAGCATATGCTTATTACATTCCAGCGGCTGAATGGGGAGGGTGGCACGGAGGGGTCAGGGGACACACATGAGGCTGAGAGCATACCACAGGCTGTTCCCCCGCTGAATTCACTTGCCATGTATAGTCCCTGTTCCAATGAGACGTGCCCACGGTCACGCATACATAGCAGTGGCCTGTGGATGTGCACATGCTCCGGGGGTGGGGGTGGGGGGTTGGGGACCCGGGAGGAGGAGGGGGAAAGAGTGAGTAGCGGGGGAGTGGTAGGAGGATTGAAATGTGTTTGTGGTTTTGCTGCTGTGGTTAAAGTTTTCTTTTTCTGTTTCATGACGCATGTTATCTAGTAGTACACTCAAGCTGGAGAGTTTTCTCTGACTCATGCGGTTGGATGAGAACTCAGCGTGCTGGCTCTCATGAAACGTCCAGGAGTTCGCAATTGGACATGAACATCATGGTTTGGTCAGTTATAGGCAAATATTTCATGTCTCACTTGTTGCACTCCTTGGCCATTGTAAAAATAGCATAATGTCTTGTTGTGACTGTGCTTCTATGACTGATATGCTTATGCCATTGTGCTTGCATTGCTGATAATTCCAACAAAACATGTACTGTACTCTGAAAATGCTAATAAAACAGATTTGTCAAAAAAAGTGGTAAAATTATTTGAATTCAGGACTCGTCTTTGAAATCAGGATTCATCTGCTGATTTCAATGTTTACAAAAATAAGCGGTACATTTACAAGCTGATTTGAATTCAGGATTCATCATCTCCACAATCAGGACTCCTCTGCGGATTTCGGTGTTTACAATATAAACTTGTAACTTGGTAAAAAAAAGATTTGAATTCAGGACTCATCATGCTTTAAATCAGGACTCATCTGCTGATTTCAATGTTTTCCTCAATAAGCTGCAAATGTTATGTTATGTTATGTTAATTTATTTCTTCTATTGCGCACGGCTACTTCATTTGGAGCATCCCGGCGCTTTGGCGTAGAATATCAGCATATAAAAAACAACCACACAACAACAAAAAGCAGAGACAAATAAAAAAGAAGTCTATTTCGTGTAGAGCCACGTTTTCACGTCTTTCCAGAAAGCAAGAAGACTAGGAGCTTGTCTCAAGGACAATGGTAGATCGTTCCAAGCCTTTGGTGCTAGATAGCGAAAGGA
The DNA here is from genome assembly GCF_964263255.1 of Lissotriton vulgaris. NCBI lineage: Eukaryota > Metazoa > Chordata > Amphibia > Caudata > Salamandridae > Lissotriton > Lissotriton vulgaris. The sequence continues at coordinate 1,089,385,091 of NC_141685.1, forward strand.
CCGACCTCCTATTCTCGCACGCCGAATTGCAGGAACTGTCATCATGGACAAACCGGATGACCTCAGGGTCCTGCTAGGTAAGTACCGGGAGAGACCTTTCCCAATATACTTGGGGCCTGTGCCATGTAGAGCTTTAAAGGCCACGATCAGTCTCTTGAAAAGAATTCTCTTTGAGATAGGTAGCCAGTGTAAGGTGTTCAATAAAACAGTGGCACCAGCTCTCCTCGGGAGTCCATAGATGGCTCGGGCTGCCGAGTTCTGAACTACTTGCAAACGGGTCAAAAGATATTTCGGTAGACCCAGAAAAAGAACGTCCAGTCGAGAGCCAATCAAGTCCTGGACGATTATTTTCCTATGTTTGAGTGATACTAAGGGAAGAAATTTCCTCAACATCCGCAGAATGCCAAAGCATTTTCCTGAAAGACACGAGATGTGAGGCCCAAAAGATAGTTCACAATCCACTATCACTCCCAAGTTTTTGGCCTTAGAGGACACATTATCGGGGGGAAACATGTCTTGAGGCCACCAGGATTTCTAATTAGGTTCGGGAGCGCAACCAAAAGAGAGGAGCTCCGACTTATCGGAGTTGCACTTTAAGCCATGACACCTAAACCACTCAAAGACCGCACCAAGACAATCCCTAATCTGTATGCCATTAAACAACCCGCCCCTATCACATGTGAAAAGGAGCTGGGTGTCGTCAGCGTATGACACGATCTGGGCGCCAAACGACTCCGCGACTGCCGCCAGAGGAGCCATAAAGATGTTAAAAAGCATGGGGCTGAGAATGGAGCCCTGGGGGACTCCCACCTCTAGCGGAGCCATGTCAGCGGAGAAAGGGGGCGCCCAGATCGTTTGCCGGCGGCCGGCTAGAAAAGATTTAAGCCAGTTCCACACCGTTCCGCGAAGACCACATTCCCAGAGTCTTACAAGGAGGCCTTCGTGAGGAACGGTGTCGAATGCCGCCGACAAGTCAAGCATGACTAACATGGCCTTTCCCCCAGAATCGAGCACTTCCCTGATGGCATCAGTGACCTCGAGTAGAGCCGGAAACCGGATTGCGAAGCGTGCAACAGGTCGTTTCCTTCGATGAAACTGGAAATTGTCCTGTGCACATATCTTTCGGCCACTTTCGCCAGAGCAGGGAGAAGGGAGATTGGCCTGTAGTTGGCATGGATGAGGGGGTCCAAGGTAGGTTTCTTGAGCAGTGGTAGGATCATGGCATGTTTCCATACCTGAGGCACCACACCTGTAGACAGCAGATGCCACTTTCCCCAAATATTTGGCCGGACATGGGTCTAAAGGAGAGCCAGATTTCAAACCTGACAAGAGCTCCAAAGATGTACTTAGACTCATGTGAGGGAATTCAGAGAGGAAAGGGCCTTGACCCTCCACAAAAGATGAAGCAGTTGGATGACTCGACTCCGGTCGTGGACAAGAGAAGGAGAGAGAGGCTTGAATAGTCGTAATCTTACTAACAAAAAAGGTAGCTAGTTGTTGTATCCAAGAGTCAGCATGAGTATGACTAGGAATACAAACAGCAGGAGAGATAAAATCTTGAACCACTTTAAAAATTTCTTTGCAGAGATTTTCAGCCTCATCAATACGACGTTCAAAATAGGCCTTTTTTCCATCCCAAATTGACTGATGATAGGCTTTAATTGCTGCTCGAAATTTCAATTTTTCAATCGGATCGTAGGCCCTCCTCCAGACTCTCTCAGCTCTTTTACAATCCTGCCTTTGTATCCTCAACTGAGGAGTGAAACACGGGGACGACGCTCTACGCTCACCTAATTTAAGTTTCTTTTCGGGGATTAAAGTCTCGAATCTGGCTATAAGCCATTTTTGGAAGAGAGCAAGATTCTCTTCCAAATTTCCCAACAGAGAACAAGGAAAGGTAATAAGAGCCTCCGATAACATATCCACCGAAAGCAGATGGAACGGGTGTGAAATCCGCGTGGCCTCTATTACTTCTCTCTCCCGAGTGAGGGCAGAAACAGGCAAGGAAAAAGAAATTAAAAAATGATCAGACCACAGTACTGGCTGTATAGAGGATACAGAGATAGGTCTCGTTAAGAATACCTGATCTAAGGTATGGCCTTTATTGTGTGTTGGTCCTTGCAAGAACGGAGATAGCCCTAACAAAGCCGTGATATCAATAAGTTTCGTAGCGTCCGGGTCACATTTATTGTCCATATGGACATTAAGATCTCCAAGAAGAATACAATGATCGGACCTAAGACATGGGACTGAGAGAGCTACTTGTAGTTCATCAAAGAAAGGTCCTGTCGATCCCGGTGTTCTATACAAAAGAATCCCTGTACAGGCCTGGAGAGGGGAGAGATGTAAGGTGAAGCCGAGGGCTTCACATCCCTGAATATTCTCCACCAAAAGGTTGTGCAGAGAGTACTCTTTTTCACAATCAGAGCTACACCTCCTCCTCTACCCGATACTCTATCCCTCCTAAAGATGTTATAATTCGGAGGGATGGCATTGGCCAGGTCGGGTACAGAGCACTCACCTAACCATGTCTCTGTCAAAAATAAACACAATATATTGGAATTCTGCAACAGATTCCAAATATTAAGGGAATGACAGTTTAGAGACCTGGTATTGAGAAGAAGACACTGGAAAAGAGCAGATGTATTGTCCTGCACAATTCCGTTTAAAACCGGGAGATGCCAACCGCAAAAAGGACAGCCTTTCCTTAAAGTCCGACCACCAGGAAAAATATGGGAACAATGGCCTCGAGGGGGACGTAGGGCAAGTAAATCTGCCGACGTATAAATCACCATATTTCAAGAATAGCACAGACAGGCAGCCGAAATAGATAACAACAGGTCAGAGCCGTCCAGCCCCGTCCGCATACGATACGCTGACGAGCGCAGACGGGCAGGACTCTGGCACGACTCAGGCTAAGCGAAAGGCGCCCCCGCTGCGCGATCCCGCTGCGCTGGGGGAGGAGCTTTAAGTAGAAGACCCTAGCTGGCTCCTGCGCAGTAGAGCGCACGTGAGTACTGGCGCCTGAGCTGACCCCACACCACTCCAAGATGGCGCCGGAAATGGGCTCCCACCCCAGGAACCGGACCCGCTCAAGTAGCGGTGCAGGACACAATTATGTGATTTGAATTCAGGACTCATCATCTCCACAATCAGGACTCATCTGCTGATATCAGTGTTTACAAAATAAAGTAGTAACTTTATAAGATGATTTGAGTCCAGGACTCATCAGCTAATTATAGTGTCCATAAAATAAAACATTTAAGTGGTAAAATGATTTGGGGGGCGTGGCCAGCCATGGCGAACGCGATCTGATTTTTTGGAACTCTTCTTGGAGAGACGGAAAATGGCGCCGGAGTGAGAGGATGTGTCGGCAGTTCGCTCCGTGAGTCTGATCAGCATCTCTGGAAATCCTCCCAACAATGTCCCAGCAGTGTCAGGATGACTGAAAATTCTGTATGCTGCTAGCTGCTAATGGTGCTATGATGGTGTTATAATGCTTAGAGGCTAAAGGGTTTAGGATTAAAGGACTAAAGGACTGGCACTGGCACTGATCTCAGCCCAGCACACGTGAATATTGGTGCAGTGAAGTTTGCCGAGCTTGCGAGTTGCAGTCTGCGGGGTAAAGCTCTTCTCCGGGCTGTTCTTTGAACAACGAACAACGAACAATATAGAGAGAAAGCTCTGAGGAGGCGTTGAAACAGAGTGGCACGGCAACGTGGTAGTGTGTGGAACCGCGGCTTAACCCCCTTTGCGTTTGTGATTGGGCTTAGACCAAGTGTGGACTGCCAGTGAGAAACCAGAGAGGATTCAGCCGCCCGTGCACGTCGGGCCTGGCACTTGTCAATCAATCTGGGGCACAAACACTAATACTGAGCTGTGACCTGTGAATTGACTTGTGAATCGACAAGCCACCGACCAGCTACCGACATCCAATTAAGCAAACGAGCAGCAAGCAGACAAGCAAGCAAGCAGACGGCTTCGTGGAAGGTTTTGGGGAATGCTTGTGACAAGCAGGTCACAGGGTCATCACAAAAGCTGGGGGGGCATCTTTTGCACCAATAACAGGTGCTCGTGTGTCTGTGAGGATCAAACCACAGTCACCTCAGACTACTGTTCCTGACAAATTCCGCCCAGCCAGACCAATACCGCGATACCTCTGCTGCTACTGGGGAGACCCAAGCAACAGATTCACCACAACAAGGCGGGCTGCCCGGGATCCACCGCCATCCATAAAAAATACCAGAGCGGCATTAGTGGCATCAGCGGCATCAGTGGCTTCTGTGGTGGTGGTAGCAAAAGAATAAAAACTCTCTAAACAGTCCATTGTAAACATTACAACTACTATAACACTGTCATCAAGTACGCTAAGAACGCTAAGACTGACTCATTTATTTATTTTATTTTATTTATTTTTAACATTTGTAAAGCGCAACATTTGCCCTTGGGCGTCTTGGCGCTAAGACTCACCCATACACAGCTGAGCAGTAAGCTGAGGAGGCAAATTCTAGATCAAGGCTCAACTAGGCTACAGAGTAACAGTCAGTTATACGACATGTCGGATGACGCTAGGGCTGGGGCTGAGAGACAAGGATCTGAGTCAGTACCTGAACCTTAACAAGTATCTGAACATTTAACTGAAGTAACTGAGTCAGCTATCCATTTAAATGACCCTGAAGTACCTGAAGAACCTCGAAAAGCTAATTTAGAGAAACAGAACTCCAATAACGCCCAGAAGGCAAAAAATGGACAGCAACGACCGGAAACTAGAGTATCAAAGGCCAAAGAAAAAAGAGCTGAGAAAAACAGTGGCAGCAGCTGCAATGTGGAGAAATCTAAAAACAAGGACAAAAACAAAAATCAAAATACGGAAAAAGGCACAGACAAGGCCCCTGACAAGAAGCCGGAGAGAAACACTAATAAAGACAAGGATAAAGACAAAGACAGAGACAAGGATAAAATGGAGAGTAATGAGATTACAATTCAGAATGACAGATCAGCGGCTAGCGAAGAACGGGCCGAAGGCGATGATAACTCAGAATTAATGGCCAAAAAGGCAAGGAGATTACAGGCTATTAAAAACCTGAAAGCGGCTGCTAAAACCACGGGTCCACAGGTAGATTCACAGCCCCGGATCTCTAATATATTTACCCCATTATCCAAGGATAGGCAAAACAAACCAACAAAAATTTTTAAGGTAAAAGAGATGGAAAACTCAACTTTACCCGCAACAGCAACAACACAAGATGAGAGGGACCTTCTGTCTATACTCCCAATTGAACCCTTGAGACCCGAACACCTGGCACATACATCCTTCCCAGGTAGAAACCTACTCCTGGAGTCCAAAATATCTGTCGCTGAGTCTGACTCAGACATTTATGAGACAGGAGTATCTATCTCTAGCGCGAGAAGTGACTCAAGCGAAGATGACCCAAGCGAAAGAAGCTCTAGTCTTAAACTAGTAGGAACAACCCTGGAAGTATCCGACAACACATTCCCAGGGAAATCAGGGGCTTTTTGTCAAAATCCTACTCCAAAGAAAAAGTTGGAAAAATAAAGAACAAGACAAAGAAGGCACCGCAAAACATCTTACGACGCAACCGCAGATCCCGGGAGCAATGTGGAGCAAGCTAAAGAAAGATCTAAGCATACACAGAATGACTTGATGTCTCCTAATCCTAGAGAACCTGAATCACATGTGTGCGCTATGAGGGTTCCAGAGGAGATGATCCCAGTACAAAAGGATGAGAACGATGACAGACATGGAAACACAGATGAGCCATCTATGAGCGAAGTGTTTAACTCTATCAAACTTTTTCATAAAGATGTCAAAATGGACAGCAATAGGAATCATGCGGCTATACAAAAATTGCAAGGTGCTGTTCATAAAATTGGCCAAACATGCACCGAAATATCTAATCGAATGGCCTCTGTCGAAACCCGAACAGAAAATCTGGAGTCCGATGGCACCAAACTTCAATCCCAGGAAAAAGAGCATGACGGCATTATCAAAGACTTGATGCAAAAGGTAGAAGATCTTGAGAACAGAGGCAGGAGACCTTCGATTTCTCGGCATCCCCGAGGGCGCCGAGGGTAAAGATCCAAGGGGGTTCAAGGCCGATCTTCTAATAACTAATAATATCATTTCCCGAACTCCAAGTCTGGGATATGAACAAAGAGATTCAACACGCGCATCGATTCCCCGTGGCACCCCCCAAACACACACATAAAACCCCACAGTATCCGAGAGCAATGCTGGGTTACTTCGGGAACTTTATCTTAAGGGAAAAAATCTACGATATTGCCAGACCCTCAAAAAAAAAAAGAATACAATGGATTCACCTTGTTTGCGCGCCTGGACTTCGCCCACGCCACAGTCGAGCGAAGATGGCAAATGAGGCAACTGTTCTCCCCTTTTGAGAAAATTGGAGCAACCGTGTTCCTGCAAAACCCAGCTCGTCTAAAAGTCATTTATAAAAGAACAACTAAAAGCTTCATAAGCGAAATCCAGGTCGAATCCGATCTGAAAGAAATCACTGAGACAGCCAAGCATAACACCGGAAAATAACATAATGGCACAGAAGAAAAGACTGGACACAAGCAGTACACCAATAAAAGACTAAATAGCGGGGGAAAGCATCTCACTTTCTATAGTTTTGGTTGTGATGATAATAAAGTGAAGTAACTTATTTTTATTCTATCAACCCGAAATGTATATATTGCTGACCAGGCCACATTGCATGCTGGGAGGTACTGCCCACACCGGCACCTACACCTAGGTGCCCTATGACCCAGGACGTCTCGCAGGGAGGTGGGGTGGGGGGGCAGGGGAGGCTGGGGGAGGGAGGTGGTGGGGGGGGAGCATCTAAAAGAAAACTAAAAAACAGAATCGGAATTAAGACAGGAGCCACTTCTTATACTATATCAATACTACTCTCAGAGAACAATGTAATCAAAAGTAAATTAAAGCAAACATACCATCATTATCAGTTGAGGTCACAGAAATATTATGGGCCACGAAACATAGGATTATGGCGAAGTTAACTATTCAAACCTGGAATGTTGCAGGCTTCTTAGATGGAGATAAACGCCAACGGCTGAGCGAGATAGTATACCAAAACCCAGTAGATATGATCTGCCTTCAAGAGACGCACCAACCCTGGGATAAGAGACACCTTCTTAAAATTAGTCGATATAACTTATTAGCGTGTACTTTAAAAACATCTAATACTAGGGGGGTAGCGGTGCTTGCTAAAAAAGTTCTGGGACAGGCTATCCATAAATTAGTAGACACTCAGGGCAGATGGGTTATTTTTAAACTTGGCCTTGGCATTACTATCTGTTCTATTTACGGATCTAACCAAGATGATCCGACTATATTTGAGTTACTTGAACTCGAACTAGCAGCTATACAGGGCCCACTTAGCCTATGTGGCGACCTAAACATTTTGCTAGGCCCTCAATTCAGCAGCCATGCACATCAACATCATATTGGCCGTAAGCCGCAAGTTTTTAAATCTATCTATAGACTATACAACAGCTTTGGTTTAAATGACATATGGGAGCTTAAAAACTACCCGGACCCAGGCTACACCTATTATTCCTATCCCCATAGCAAATATGTCAGGATTGATTACCTATTTACCACAAACGATCTGGTGAACAATGCCACAATCGTAAGGGAACATAAAATTATCTCTGACCATAATGCTTTAACTCTCACAGTCAAGCTTACATCCATTAAGAGGGAACGCAGAAGCTGGACCTTTGATAGGAAGCTGCTCGCAAACAAGGAATAGATCGCTCACATTACTAGTTGGGCTCAAGAGTTTTTCGATATGAACAGATATAGTGCCTCTTGGATTGTAGTGTGGGACTGTTTTAAAGTGGCTCTAAGAGGCGAAACATCAAGCTACCAAGCTAGGCTACGGAAGCAAACTAGCATGGGGTATCAACAGAAACTGGCTGATCTGGCTAGAGCCGAGGAAGAACATACAGCGCAAATAGTACAAGGGGAAAATGGGAAATCAACTATGTACCAATTGCTGGTGTTAAAAACCGAACTCAATTCTGGCTTGACCCAGAAAGCTGCTGAGACGTATAAAACACATCAGAAAGAAATATACGAGAATGGGGAAAAGGTCGGCAAACAACTTGCACTACATACAATTCAGCAAATCTCCTATAATGCTATCACAAAGATAAAACTAGGAGGGCAGACGCTTACACAAACACCTGATATAATTAGCGCTTTTCAACAATATTATCAAACGCTCTATCCGGAAGATAATATAACTAGTAGGGCAGACTCAGACCTGTTTTTGAATAATCTTCTTGAACACGCAGAGGCAAATAAGACTTTAGATGATAACATTAGAGAAGATCTTGAGAAAGAAATTACGCTTATAGAAGTTCAGCTTGCCTTGTCTTCACTGGCCTCTGGGAAAGCGGCAGGTCCCGATAAAATCCCTCTTGAACTATATAAAATTCTTAGTCAAACCTTAGGTCCACTTATCTACGATCTTTTTTTTAGGGATTCAATGGAGCGGTATTTCATCTGCTTCATGAAGAGAAACAAATATAATTATCTTTCCAAAAAAGGGCAAGCCTCTGGATCAACTATCATCCTACCGTCCAATTTCCCTAATCAATTCTGACTCCAAATTATATGCCAAAATAATGGCCATCCGGCTCGGTCGGGTCATCGAACAGCTGGTCTCCCTCTGGCAGAATGTGTTCATCCCTAGCAAAGGCACAACCGATCACACTCGGAGAGTTATTTCCCTGTTCGATATAATGTCTGCAACAGGAGGTCAGATGTCGATGATTCTTTTGGATGCAGAGAATGCCTTTGACCGGGTGTCTTGGAACTTTTTATGGGCAACACTGACCCGCTACAATTTCGGCCCCAAATTTGTCAAATATATAATGGCTATGTATATTGAACCGATAGCAAAACTACAAATAATGGGCTCTGAATCAAGCATAATTAGAGTATCCAGAGGCACACGACAAGTCTGCCATTGTTCCCCAATATTATTTGCCCTTTATATTAACCTTTTAATTTTGAAACTTCTAGAGAACCCTCAAATCATACCTATAGTGGTTAATCAATTTGAAACTAAAGTATTGGCCTATGCCGATGACATTGCGGTATTAACACCAAAGCCCTCCGAGGCAATGTCTGAAATAGAGACAATAACACAAACTATGGATTTTACTCTGGGTATTCATTAAATAAAGAAAAAACAATTGTGATGTGCACTGATAATATCATCTGCAACGATCGTAGGAAATCCGATAGTGCTACATACCTAGGTGTTAGCATACGCCCCGATGTCAAACAAATCCCCAGACTCGACTATGAACCCCTACTAAATACCATAAAAAAAGACTTAGACCGGGTAAATAGCCTACAGCTATCTATAATCGCAGAGGAAAGTTTTAAAAAATTAATATCCTTCCTATGGTACTCTATTTGTTTCGAGCTATTCCTTTGATTCCAGAGGAGAAGGTCCTCAAAATACTAGATTCTGTTGTGTCTAAATTTATTTGGCAACAGAGTAAAATTAGAAGATCCTTCAAGCTTCTGTCGCTTCCTCAGAACAAAGGAGGGTTAGCAGTTCCAAACATTCTGTTCTACCTCTGGGCTTCATTTCTGCAACAGATGGCTCCGCTTCTTAATGCCACTCCTAATCCAGAGATTTTTGAGGTTGAACCTCTCCCATCTATCTATGAGCTATCCCTAGGTGACAAAGCTAACGGACTCTTTTTAAGGCAAGTGGAGAGAAGTTATTATAAAAAGAATAAATTCAAAGTTATCACCAGTGCATGGAAAATATGGCTGAAAACAGTGAAATATATGCATATTTCAAAATTTAATACATATTCTCCCTATTTCCTGAGCTAGGGAACAACGTTATCTTAAAGAAATGGCAATCTATTGGCATTAGTACAAGAGGCGACTTTTTGGGTGCAAAACAGGTTTCTAACTTTGCAGATCTACAACAACAATTTCACCTTCCAAATGGGCACTACCTCAAATGTTTGCAGATTCACTCTATTCTTAAACACAAGGCCCCGAATATAAACTTGGGGAAAATTTAAATTATCGATACTATCGTTAAAATAAATACCAGAATAGGTACAATTTATGGGCAATTGCTGGATAAGCTACAAGACGTTTTAGAGCTTACGGAAACTGTTTGGGCAGACAAACTCGACAACACAAATGTAGATATTGACATGAGTCTTTATCTATCATCATGTCTCCTTAGGTCAGCTAGTTTAAAAGCCCAGATATATAAAACTATATATAATTTATATTTTACCCCGGATAAGTTATTTGCCTGGGGCAAAAGAGAGAATGACCACTGCCCTAGATGTCTTAAAGGCCCTGCTACATTAATACACGTTTAGTGAGTGTGACCAATTAGAACTTATTAAAAAAATTATTGGTGACTTCTGGGAAGAAGTGTTCGGCCATAAGATACCGGATTCCCCCACTCTATATCTGCTAGGCACTGATAACACACTTAGCCTAAATAGGGACCAAGAGGCCATACTTTTTATCGGAGCGGCAGTCCTCAGGGTACTACTAGCAGCGCGGTGGAAAGACTCAGATCCGCAGAGCTTTCAAATGTGGTTAGCCCGCTTTCTTGGGGTCTTTAACCAGGATAGCACCATCTATTCCACTAGAGGGCAAAAATCTGCAGTACGCGGCAAAGCGATTTGGCAACCAATCACAAATTGGAGGAGGGGGCTCTGCTCAGAGTGATAGTAAACCACTGTAATATGTTTTTCTCTTGTGATCGATTTCTGCCCTGCTTTTTCTTTTCTTTTGTCTTACTCTCCATCTTTATCATTATGAGAATGTATCATATATGAAAGTGTTTGCCCATTGTACATTATTATTTTTTATTTGTATTTTTTTTTGGGGGGGGGGAAACCTTTATTGTTACTTCAGACGGTTACAAGTATGGGCCTACAACCACCAGGGCCGGCCGCTAAGCAGTTTCATCCCAGCAAGTCAGTTATGTCACGACCCGGCAGCCCGTGAATCGGAGGTACCATAGATTCGGTTAAAACTTGTTATTGAGCATACCAATTAAATTACAGGATTCAAAAGGCTCCATTCTATAATGTAAAAAATGAAAGGATCAGGTGCCATACAATTAACACAGAGTCGCATAAAGGACGGGCAAAATAGTAAGACATCCACAGTTGGAACGATCGCAGTTAAAACAGTGGCGCTAAGGCATATGATTCAGGATAAACAAGCATACAGTCACAGTTCGCACCAGTTAAGCGCCCGCCCATTGATACTGATTATACTGTAGAAAGTATAGGCACAGATAAAGAAAGATCGATAATAGACACAATAGTGGACCCACTATGCTGACCCGAAATAGAAAAAACGAAAGAAAAGGCAAAAGAAAGGAAACGAAAGAGAAAAAAAGGCCATAGAACCAAATAAAGGCAAAACAAAAAATCCCCTCCCCCCAACCCCCCACCCTGCACCCCTGCAGATGACTACGGCCTACCCCCCCCCCCCCCCCTAGCAGCGTGTCACCCCAAATAACTGAAACCCGAAATATAGAGAGAACGAATAGATATAAAAGAGTACCTAAACCCGGACACTAAAAGTAGAAATGGAGGAGGGCATTGTCGTACACATTCCCGTTCTCCCCCCTCCCCCCGCCTTAAAGAATCTCCCACAAAGCTGACGAAATCGAGCAAAACACAATAGAGGATTACACCGGAGGAAACTATAAACCCGCCCGGTCTCCGTTAACCTAAGAAAACAAATCCCGTTACCGATGAAACCACAATAGTAAACCCAAAACAAAAGTCTCAGCCTTGTCCCCGTCGATCAAACTTGTTGACTCCCTCTGGTAAGTAGAACTCCATCCACAAATTGTCAAAATATACATAGAAGTTGCCGAAATATAGTCTGCTAGATGGAGAAAAGTTGGCAAACCCCAAAGTACATGGCCGGTTCCAACGGTGCCCCTCCCTGACTCCAAGGCCCGACGCTGCTTCCTCCGCCATCTTGATGAACCAGCTGGGAAGGGGGTGCGACACAATCCAACGCAGTTCACAGTCTCGACCAAAAGTTTCCAGAGTGGGAACAACAGTTAAATGTTCCACTGGTTGCGAAACTAAGGATTCCGACCATACAGTCGATACACAGATTGCAGCATGTTCGATCAGTTCCACTTCTGTAGGGGCATGGACAGCTCCATGCACATGGTCTGAATGCACCGCTGGGATGTCTATCGGGAGTAGAGCTGGCCGTCGAGTCCCGTGCGATGAATCAGGGTCCGGTCCAGATTGCCAAATTCCATCTGTTGCCGACATCAGTTTACAGACCTGGGCCTCCATAGTCACCTGAAGTGCCTCGAGGGCTGCCAGCACAGACCGCAGCGACAAGCCGCACTCGGCCCGCTCCGCCAGGTCTCGCATGACATCAGGCATATTGACCCCCTCGGAGAGCCGCTCTCCCCAGGGGAAGATTAGGCGGAGCAGGGATGAACCGTGAGGGACAGATCGTCAACATGCGTTCGTGTGCGTCAAGTCCCCAACCCAAAGGCACCGGCGAGGAGAACACTAGGCTTTCGGGTCAGGGACCCCCGACACACCGCCTCGGGCGTCACACGTCTCCTCACCTTCGATACTAGACCAGGTAGCAGATCGGCAGCAAAGCAGTCCAAAAGATGTTGAAAGTTCCATGGACCGGACCGTGCCGCCCTCACCAGTCCGCTGTTGTTCAACTGGGACCCGGCAGGACCAGCACTCGAGACCACGGCTTCCAGACTAGGTTAGGCCTCGAGTCAAACCTAGACATTACTCCACTCCACAATATCAGAAAAGTCTCTGGATTGCTCCATCGGACTGCAGATTAGTTTATAGACACGGATATGTGGCGGAAAATCAGGATAGATGACAGGATCTTTAAGCGAAAGACGGAGGTCGGTGGAGCCGGGAGACTAAGCGGCCATCTTGTTTGCTGTCGTAGCTCCTCCTCTGTACATTATTATTGTATTTGGACTCCTGTCTTTGCTGGTTCTGACAAATAAAAATTAAAAAATTAAAAAAGTGGTAAAATGATTTGAATTCATGACTCATTATCTTTGAAATTAGGATTCATCTGCTGATTTCAATGTTTACAAAAATAAGCTGTAAATTGACTAGATGATTCAAGATTCGTCATCCCCACAATCAGGACTCATCTGCTCATTTCAGTGTTCACATAAAAAAATTGTAACTTGGCAAGATGATTTGAATTAAGGACTCATATGCTGATTTTAATTCAGAACTCATATGCTTATTCCCATATTTACAAGATATAACAGTAAATCAGTAAGATTATTTCAGTCCAGGACTCATCTGCTAACTTCAGTGTCAATAAATATTAAATTGGTGAAAGGGTTTGAATTCAGGACTCATCATCTTTGAACTCAGGACTCATCTGCTGATTTCAATGTTTTAAAAAATAAGCTGTACATTTGCTAGCTTTTTTGAATTCAGGATTCATCATCTCTACAATCAGGACTCACCTGCTGATTACACAGTTCACAAAAAAGTTGTAACTTGGTAAGATGATTTAAATTCAGGACTCATCTGCTGATTTTAATCATTACAAAAATAAGCTGTAAATTGACTAAATGGTTTGAATTCAGGATTCATCATCTCCACAATCAGGACTCATCTGCTGATTTCAGTGTTTACAATAAAACGTGTAACTTGGTAATAAAGATTTGCATTCAGGACTCATCATCCTTTAAATCAGGACTCATCTGCTGATTTCCTAAAAAAGCTGCAAATCTACTAAATGATTTGAATTCAGGACTCATCATCTCCACAATCAGGACTCATCTGCTGATTTCAGTGTTTACAAAATAAAGTTGTAACTTGGTAAGATGATTTGAGTCCAGGACTCATCAGCTAATTTTAGTGTCCATAAAATAAAACATTTAAGTGGAAAAATGATTTGAATTCAGGACTCATCTTTGAAATAAGGATTCATCTGCTGATTGCACAGTTTACAAAAATAAGCTTTAAATTAACAAGCTGATTTAAATTCAGGATTCATCATCTCCACAATCAGGACTAATCTGCTGATTTCAATGTTTACAAAAATAAGCTGTAAATCGACTAAATGATTTGAATTCAGGATTCGTCATCTTCACAATCAGGACTCACCTGCTGATTTCAGTGTATACAATATAAACTTGTAACTTGGTAAAAAGATTTGAATTCAGGACTCATCATCCCTTAAATCAGGACTCATCTGCTGATTTCAATGTTTTCCAAAATAAGCTGCAAATCGACTAAATGATTTGAATTCAGGACTCATCACTCCACAATCAGGACTCATCTGCTGATTTCAGTGTCCATAAAAAAAACATTTAAGTTGTAAAATTATTTGAATTCAGGACTCATCTTTGAAATCAGGATTCAATGTGCTGATTTCAATGTTTACAAAAATAGGCTGTACATTTACAAGCTGATTTGAATTCATGATTCATCATCTCCACAATCAGGACTCATCTGCTGATTTCAGCGTTTACAATATATACTTGTAACTTGGTAAAAAAGATTTGAATTCATGACTCATCATCCCTTAAATCAGGACTCATCTGCTGATTTCAATGTTTTCCTGAATAAGCTGCAAATCAACTAAATGAATTGAATTCAGGACTCATCACTCCACAATCAGGACGCATCTGCTGATTTCACTGTTTACAAAATAAAGTTGTAACTTGGTAAGATGATTTGAGTCCAGGACTCATTAGCTAATTTTAGTGTCCATAAAATAAAACATTTAAGTGGTAAAATGATTTGAATTCAGGACTCATCTTTGAAATTAGGATTCATCTGCTGATTTCAATGTTTACAAAAATAAGCTGTAAATCAACTAAATGATTTGAATTCAGGCTTCACCATCTCCACAATCAGGACTCATCTGCCGATTTCAGTGTTTACAAAATAAAGTTGTAACTTGGTAAGATGATTTGAATTCGGTACTCATCTGCTGAATTGAATTCAGAACTCATATGCTTATTCCATTGTTTACAAAATATAAAAGTAAATCAGTGGGATGATTTAAGTCCAGGACTCATCTGCTAATTTCACTGTCTATAAATTATTAATGTGTTAAATTTATTGGAATTCAGGACTCACTATTTCTGATAACAGGATTCATCTGCTGATTTCAATGTTTTCAAAAATAAGCTGCAAATCGACTAAATGATTTGAATTCAGGATACATCATCTCTACAATCTGGACTCCTGCTGATGTCAGTGTTTACAAACTAAGGGGCTTATTTACAAGCCCCTTGCACCACCGGTGCATCACTTTTTGTGACGCACCGGCGGCGCAACCTGCTGCCCCATATCTACAAGGACACATGAAGCCACCCTGCATGGCTTTTCGTGTCCTTGTAAATATGGCCCCTTTACACTCAACACTTTGCGTGAAAGGAGTTTGCCATGGGTGTTGCTGTGGGTGTTCCCACACAACACCTATGGCTTTTGCCGCATTTCCAGATTTACGAGAAATTATAAACCTGGAAATGCGTCAGAATGCAGTGCCTCCCCAGAGGAGGTGCAACAAGGAGAAATGTTTTCCTTTCTTCTCATTTTTTCCCTCTTTCTATGCGTGAAGAGGAAATCATCCATGTGAGGCAGCCTGCGTCAGCACATGGCAGCTAATTGTGCGCCAGTGCAGGGGAGAACAAAGGGATCTTTCATATTATTGTAGATATGACGCTTCCCTTTGCTTCAGAATTAACGGAGCGCGGCATAGCCAAATGGCTTGCGGCATTGCACTGCGTTCATTCCTTGTAAATAAGGCCCTAAAGTTGTAACTTGGTAAGATGATTTGAATTTAGGAATCATCTCTTGAATTGAATTCAGAACTCATATGCTGATTCCACTGTGCACAAAATATATCAGTAAATCAGTAAAAGGATTTGAATCCAGGACTGATCTATTTTCTAGTTTCTGTAAAAAAATATTAAAGTGATACAATTATTGGAATTCATGACTTGTTATTTCTGCTGATTTCAATGGTTTAAAAAATAAGTTTTAAATCGACAAGCTGATTTGAATTCAGGTTTCATCATCTGTAAAATCCGAACTTATATGCTGATTTCTGTAACAGTAATTAGTAACATGATTTGAATCAAAGACTCCTCTGCTGGTGTACATGCCTGAAAAATAGAATAGTAAATTCATAAAATTATTTGAATTAAAGGCTCATCATCACTGAAATCAGAATTTATCTGCTGATTTCAATGTTTTCAAAATTAAGTTGTAAACTGACAAGCTGATTTGGATTCAGGATTCATCATCTCCACAATGAGAATTTATCTGCTGTTTTCAGTGTATGCAAAATAAAATAGTACAGTCATAAAATGGTTTGAATTTAGTACTCATCTGCTGATTACTGTGCCCGCAAAATACTAAATATTATGATTTGAATGCCGAATAGCTGCCTTGCTGCCTCATTGTTTCCTGGCCGGCTGCCTCATTGTTTCCCGGCCGGCTGCCTCCCACTGATTCCGGGCCGGCTGCCTCCTGCGGTTACGTTACAACGTGTGGTAAAAACGAATAGTTCCTTACCTGTCGGTGTTGTTTTGCAGCTTGAAGATCTTTCTGGATTCACTATGGTGTGCATTATTCCGCGGTCTAGTGGTTGGGTCCGGAATCATAGACTTTTCTTTCTTTTTTTTTTTGTAGCCCAGGTGGGCGTTGACGTCCCACCTTCTGGTGTATTTCCTGTGACGTTGGCCCGCTTCCTGCGGAAGCTCCCACCTTTGGGCGCCATCTTCGGATTCTTTTGTTCTTGTTTTTGTGTTATGTTCGTGAATCCTTGGTAATGTTTCCCAGTTCTTTCTTAAAGTAAATGAATTTCACTTTGTCTCTTAAAGTGTCTGTTTGTATTTTATTCCTTGTATTTCCACCTTCTTCTCCTGCTTAATCTTTCTGGTGGAGATGGGTGGGTTCACTAGTGAATCCAGAAAGATCTTCAAGCTGCAAAACAACACCGACAGGTAAGAAACTATTCGGATTCACTATGCCGTGCATAGAGTTCGTAGCGGTTTGTTATGTTTGTGGCGGCTGGGTGGAAGATGACTGTTGGTTGTTGAATATATGTTAGGTTTAAAGTATTTTATTGAAGCAGGGCGGGGTAGGACACAAAGGGGCAGGGAACAAGTAAACCACAGGAACCGCACATCAATGCGCATTGTACAGCAAGTACAGTAATGCAGTTACAAGGTTGCAAGAGGCCCCATCCGACTCGGGAGCATAGCTTTCGCACCTGTGGTCACATACAAACAACGAGGGGGGGGGGGGGGGAGAAAGGGAGGGAGGGACGGGATGGGGGGGAGGAAAGAAAATCAGGGGGGGGGGGGGCCAAGAGAGAGCGGAAGAAAAAAAGAAAAGAAAAAAGGGGGGGGGGAGGGGAAGAGGGGAAGGGAGAAAAGGGTGGGGTGAAGGGAGGAGAAGCAACCCCGCTCCAAAAACCTACCTAACCAAACAGAACCCCCAACTACCTAACCCTAACCCACCCCCTGTACTGTGCCAATATCTACAGTCTCCGCTACATGCAACTCTCCGAAAATCCCCGCTATACAGTACCGACCCCACCCAATCAAGCAGGCGGGTCCGGTGGCGGTGTCAGCCTTAACAGCCTAAGGTATCTAGGGCAGGTGATCTCCCGAAACTCGGAACATAACAGGCTGTGAAAGGGCTCCCACAGTTCCTCAAAGGTATCAGTATCCCCCAAGGCTACTAAGGACATCTTCTCCATTCCAAGGACATGTCATAATCTGTGCAGCCAACCAACTACAGAGGGAAGTGTGGTAGTGCGCCAGTGTATGAGAATATTCTGCACCGCTGATCCCAGCGCAATTGCGATCTGTCTACCTCTCTTAGATCTAAGGGGATACATCAGCCCATTCGGCAACCCTAGCAGAACATAGGCCGGGAATCTAGGCAGGTCTATCCCCAA
The DNA here is from genome assembly GCF_964263255.1 of Lissotriton vulgaris. Taxonomy (NCBI): domain Eukaryota; kingdom Metazoa; phylum Chordata; class Amphibia; order Caudata; family Salamandridae; genus Lissotriton; species Lissotriton vulgaris. The sequence continues at coordinate 1,089,403,113 of NC_141685.1, forward strand.
GCATTTGTCTACCTCGCCCAAAACCTCTTCCCAGTAAGGAGCCAGCAGGGGACATTCCCATAGTATGTGTGTTAGTGTACCAGTATTGCCACAGTTGCGCCAGCACGTCCCTGGTATTGCCCTGTCCATCTCGTGCAGTTTCTCCGGAGTACGGTACCAGTAGGTCGAGATTTTAGTGAAGGTCTCCGTAAGACCCGTGTGGTAGGCCGAGTGACGTGCGCGGAAGGAGATGTGTTCCCATTCTTTATGGCTCAACACGCGCCCGAGCTCACGCTCCCAACGTTCCCGACCGGGGTTGTGAATATGAAAGGAGGGGGGCTGCAGCATTTTATACAGGTCTGAGATCAGTTTAGCGTCCGACGTGCGAGTAATTAACCAACGCTCATACGCCGTGATTTCCCGGTGTGCCGCGTCGCGCACTTGGGGTTGTAATGCCCAGTGGCGCGCCTGCATGTATCGCATGCGCTCCGTTTCCGGGAGGCCATAATCCCTCCTCAGGTCCGGGAAGGAGACAACCCCCTCAGGGCAGTACAAGTGATACACAGTGCAGCAGCGGGCCACCCGCCAGCGCTCATAAGCGCCCTGCTCCATCCCGGGGCCGAAGTCCGGGTTGCCAATGAGCGGCGTAAAGGGAGAGGGGAAGGTGGTAAGCTCGCACCTGGCAGCCACCGAGTCCCACGTCCGGAGCGGAACCCGCGTTACCAGAGACGCATAGAGATTGGGGGGTCGATGGGCCCGCTTCAAGAATGGTACTTCCTGAAGCGTCCTACCCGCCACCGCCTGGTCCTGGAACAGCCAGTGCTTATCAGACTCCCACCGGCTCCACTCCACTAGATAGCGGAGCTGAGCGGCCTGGAAATATTTCCGCACGTCCGGTATCCCCAGCCCCCCGGATTCCGGTGACAGCATAGCGATGCTTCTCTTGATCCTCGGCCTGCGGCCCTGCCACACGAACCGCGCAATGGCAGTCTGTGTCTCCGCAAGCCACCCCGCTGGGGGCTGGAGCGGCAACGCTCTGAAGAGGTAAAGCACCTGAGGCAGGAGGGTCATCTTCACCGCGGCCACCCTACCCAGTAACGACAGCGTGCCCTTATCCCACCGGCCCAATTCCTCCCTGATTTTCGCGCCCAGAGCCGCGTAATTGGCCGTGACCATCTCCGGGAGGGAGGGCGCCAATAGGATCCCCAAGTACGGGATCCGGTCCCTGGACCAGCTCAGAGGGTAAAGCCTCTGTAGTTCCGCTCTAGTGGCGGTAGTAAGCGAAATGTCAAGGGAGGCCAACTTCCCCAGGTTCACCTTGAAGCCCGCCACATCGGCGAATAAGTTCAGTTCCTCTACACAGGCCGGCAGCGATCTCCGCGGGTCATCCAGCGTCAGAATGACATCATCCGCGTACAGGCTGATCGCATGGTGGAATCCACCCATCTTGACACCGACAATGTCGGGGTTCTGCCTAACCCTCTGAGCAAAAGGCTCCATGTACAGGGCAAAGAGCAAAGGGGAGAGAGGGCACCCCTGTCTCGTACCCCGCTCAATGGGGAAGGGTCGAGAGCTGCCGCCATTCACCCGGACTACCGCAGAGGGGGACCGGTAACAATTGAAGATCAGATGACGGAACTTCTCCCCAATCCCGAATTTGCTCAGGACCATTTCTAGGTAGGGCCAGTGCACCCTGTCGAAAGCCTTCTCCGCGTCTATGGACAGGAGCATCCTCTCCCCAGGGATCCTGGAAGCCTTCTCGAGGATATGCGTCACCCTTTTTGTGTTATCTACTGTTTGCCTACCGGGCACGAAGCCCGCTTGGTCCGAGTCAACCATGCCCGGGAGGTGCAACGCCAGGCGTGCAGCTAATATACTGGTGAACACTTTCAAATCCGTGTTCAGCAGCGAAATGGGACGGTAGGACCCACAGGCGGTCCTGTCCTTACCCGGCTTCGGAATCACGGAAACCGTGGCCTGGAGAAATTCGGAGGGGATGGCTCCCGGCTCTGCGAAGGAGTTAAAAAGGCGGGTCAGTAGAGGCGCCAGTTCCTGACAGAAGGTTTTATAGAACAGCGGAATAAAGCCATCCGGACCCGGGACCTTGCCCAATTTAAGCCGGGATATCGCCGTGATCACCTCTTCGATACGGATGTCACGCTCCAGATACTGAGCCTGCTCCTGAGACAACGACGGGAGCGGGACCGAGTCCAGATAGGCCATCTCAGCCCGGGCCGAAGGGGCCTCCCCGGTGTAGAGGTCAGCATAAAAGCTGCGAAAGACGTCTGCTATTTGCTCATCAGCCGTGACCCTACCACCGGTCGGGTCCACCAGTTCCTTCACTCGGTGCTGCTGGTGTTGCACCCTAAGTTTGTTAGCCAGGAGCCGCCCACACCGATCCCCCCCTGTATAATATTTGTGTTTCAGGCGAAGCATCGCATACTCCGCCCGGTCCGTGTCAAGGGCCGCCAGGAGTTTCCGTGCCGCCTTCAGCTGCCTCCACACCCTGGGGGCCCCTGTCCTGTGATGAACCTGCTCCAGCTCCCTCACCTGCCGGGTGAGCTCATCTCTCTTGAGCTGTCGGTCCCTATTCTCGGCCGAGGAAATCGCTATAAATTCGCCTCGGAGCACCGCCTTCAGGGCTGCCCACTGTGTCGCACGAGAAGTATCCCCAGTATCATTCATGGCCTGAAAATCCAAAATGGCCGCCCGGATCTGATCCACCACCGACCGCCTGTGCAAAAGCGTGTCCCGAAGCCGCCAGACCCCTCTCGGCCGAACCACCGGGGGCAGAGTGAAAGCGCCCTCCACCGGGGCGTGGTCAGAAAGAGAGAGGACCCCCATGTCCACACTCGAAGCCAAAGGGAGCATTGGGCCCGACACAAGGAGATGATCTAATCGCGCATAAGATCTATGGGCATGTGAGAAGAAAGAGTATGCGCGGGTGGTGGGGTGGAGGTGGCGCCACATGTCATGCAGATCCAGCTCCCCAAGTCGAGTTCGAATCGAGCCCGAAAGCTCACCCAACTGGTGGCGCCGCTGCACAGACCTGTCCATCGCCGCGTCGAAAACCAGGTTCAAATCACCCCCCAACACTATGTGCCTATCAGAGGTGGATGCTACGTCCTCCAAAGCCCTGTGTAAGAATTGGTCCTGGTGATCATTGGGGCAGTAGATGGTGCCAACAGTCAGTGCTAAACCCCCCATCTTGATCCTGTACACTAGAAGTCTCCCCTTCTGTTCTGCTACCTTGCACACAACCTCTCCCCTGAACCCCCTAGAAAACAAGATCGCCACACCTGCCGTCTTGGAGGCGCTAGAGGAGAACAGCTGCGTGGCGAACTTAGGGGTACGCATCCTCGAGCAGTCCTTAGCCAGCAAATGGGTCTCCTGCAACAGACAGATATCCGCTTGTGAGTTTTCTAACAAGGATAACACTGCCCGCCTCTTAACCGGATTATTCAGCCCTTTCACATTGAGAGTAAGCACCTTAAGAGCCATCAAGGAGGGGGATCAATGGAGCACATGTCAAGAGGCAAAGCCCTGCAGGCAAACACAGAAGGCACCACTCGAGGCCTCAAAACAGAGCAACTTTGAACCGTCCACTGGCACAGTACAGTCCCCGAACCCCGACACCCCACAACTAGAAAAACCCCCCTTGTCCCCACACAACCAAATTTACACCACCCCCCGCAACTAGCCCCCCCTCTAGGCCCCAGAATCAAAACATCTGCCCGCCTGTCCCAACCCCATTCCCTGCTACTCAAACTTTTCAAAAAAGACATTGTCCCAGTCCGGCCCGAAACGGGCAAGGCCGTGGTAAATCAGTCTAGTGGACGTCCAGCCACCTCCTCCAGCACTCGCCATTCCTCCCAGCCCACCCCCCGGATCCCCGCACCGCTAGAGTAGACTCCCCCCGGAGTGAGTTCAGGCCGTCAGGGCCACTTCGCCGTTCGCCGCCACTCTGGAGGCCTCCTGGATGGCGGCCGCCATGTCCGCCCTGATCATGGGCGAGCCCGGACGCTCCGACGGGGGAGAGGTCCCCCCTCCAGCGTGCTGCCATCCGTCACGAGTGCTTTGCCTCCGCCGCGGAGCCGGGGTATCTGTATCCGATGCTGTGAGGCCCAACACCGCGCAGACATCCTGGAGGGACCGAAGCTGATGCAAAACACCGTTCCATCGAAATATCAGACGGAAGGGGTGCCCCCAAGAGTACTGTGTCCCTTGCTCCCGGAGGAAGTCAGTGGCGATCTTGAATGATTTCCTCTTCTGCAACGTGACTGTAGATAAGTCCTGAAACAGGGTCACAGGGTGGTCCCGGAATCGGAAAGATTGCTGCCCTCGTGCTTCTCGGAGGATCCGCTCCTTCAAGGGAAAGTCCGGGAGGAAGGCCAGAATGTCCGGGGCGGGCGCCGTAGCTCTGCGGGGGCGGCCCACCCGATGTGCTCGGTCTATGCGGATCCGAAAGTCCTCCGACTCTCCCAGGATCGCACGAAAGAGGGCTACCAGATATGCAGTCACGTCTTCACCCTCCTCACCGGACGGCACACCGCGGACCCGTATGTTGTTCCGCCTGGACCGATTTTCAAGGTCCTCGGCGTGGGCCTGTAGCTCAATCTGTTGCTCCCGCAGTCGCAGGACCTCCTGCTGCAGATGGGTGATCTCTTCATCCCTGGAGTGACCCGCTTCCTCCACTGTGTTCACCCGTTCCCCCAGGGAGTCCATCTCCCTCCTTACTTCGCGGACCTCCCCGGCCACCTCACGCTTGAGCGTTTGAAAGTCCTCCCGAAGGGAGCTAAAGAGCGATTCGAGAAATGATGTCGTCACCGGGGGTTCTCCGCCATCTGCTCCCCTGGTCGGGGCCGGGGAGGTCGTGGCGGGTTGGGTTCCACCGCTGCGTAGGGCGCCGCATCCCAGCATGTCCGGCAAGGTTCGGTCGCCCCGTCGCTGTCCTCTAGCGTTCGACATTGCAGCTGAGTAGAGGACGTTGAGGGTTACTGTCCAGCAAAGAAAGCAGCTATATGCCAGCCGGGGCAGCGCCACAAAAAGAGCACCAGGAAGGCCGAGCTGCCCGGCCGGAGACCACAAAATGGCCACTCTGTGATGTCGAGGGGCCAACGCCCAAGATGGAGAACCCCTCTCCGTCTCTGATCCGGGACCCAAAAATCCGGCCAGTGGGCAAAGTCACGGTGCGATGGTCGCCGGGGCCCGTAGCCTCAGGGGGAAATCTGCCCCGGGGGCCCCGTTCCTCTGCTCCGCTCAGACAACTGGCCGGAGCGGCCTCACCCAGCGGGCCTCTTCAATCCACGGGCTGGCGTAGTGAGGCGATGTCGACTCCGCCTCCGCTCCTCACCTCCGCTCTGCTCCGCTCCGTACAACCGCCGTCGGACAACTCCGAGCCGTTCGCGAAGCCGCAGCTGACTCCCACTCCGACAGTTCATGCACCGCTGCCGGCTTCACACACAGGCGGCTGGGCGCTCCGTCATGCTCCGAGGGTCGGGCTCGCACACGGGCCGTTCAGCGGGCCCCGACCCGGGCTTCACCGGTCAGGATCTCACCCCCGGCGGCGCAAACCGGGCTCAGCAGTCGCTCCACACCTCCACCGTGGGCACCAGGCTCAGTCGCCGCGTGATCCGGGGGGGAATCAGCAGGTACAAGCGGTGCAGGGATTCAGGGGTCCGGGAGCTCTCGGCAAGTGCGACCTCTCAGCCCGCCATCTTCTTGAATATATGTTAAAGCACTTTCTGTCCTACTTTCCTACTTGTGCTTCCTTTTTCATCTGTATATACACGCAGTAGTGCTTAGTGAACGTGTGCACTGAAGCCCATGTTGCCGCCAGGCATATGTCTTTAATGGGTGTGTTAGCCAGGAAGGCTATTGTTGCTCCTTTTTTCTGGTAGAGTGGGCTTGTGCCCCCTCTGTTAGTTCTTGACCTGCCTGTTTGTGGCAGAATTGTATTGTTTGTGTGATCCATCGTGCAATGGTGCCCTTTGTTACTGGTCTACCCAGGAAACTGCTTGCGAAGGACACAAAGAAATGCTTTGGTTTCCTGTGCTCTTTAGTTCTATCCATGTAATGCATTACTGCCCTTCTAGAGTCCAGAGTGTGAAGGCCCTCTCTGGGCTCGTGGATGGTTTCTGAAAGAAGCTTGGTATTTGTATTGTCTGGTTCATGTGAAACCTTAACACCATCTTTGGCATAAAGTGTGGGTCAGTTCTCATTACCACCCTATAGTTGTGTATTTGAATGTAGGGTTCTTGCAGTGTTAGCGCTTGCAGTTCGCTTACCCTGCGTAGCGAGGGGATTGCCACTAGAAAGGTTGTCTTCATTGTGAGCATTTGTAGTGATGCCTTCTGAATGAGTTCGAAAGGCGCCTTCATAAGCTCTGTTAGGACTAAATTAAGGTTCCATGCCGGTGGTGGCATCCTTTTGGGTGGCACTATCCTTTTAGCCCCTTCCAGGAATTCTTTTACTACTTGTGAAGTAAGGAGTAGTTTCTGTCCTGTAACTGCAGTTCTGTAGTAGGGGTAGCTCTGTTATAGTCATAATCTAGTGAATAGCCCCACCCATGTGCGTGGACCCCGGCAATCAAAAATAATCTCTTAAATTGTCAAATCATGCAGAAACTGCAAAGACACTTAGGGAGAATTTAAAGACAAATGATGCAGCCTATATCCACAGGCTACACTGTCCAGTACTTCAACTAGAAATTCCACTAAACAAAACCACACACAACACAGCCTGCCCAGTTTCTTCCACAGAGAAACTTGCCTCTACCAGTAAAAGACTCTGGAATGATAGAGAGGAAGGCATGGACAGACAAGCCCCATAGGCTGCCATTATGTGCCTTTAAGAGAACTTTCCAGAACTTTCTCCCAGTATCCCAGAATGCGCAGCAGGTCCCTTTTACTTTCAGTTCTTTTTGAAGGCGTAGCACGCCAGACCTGTAGCATTCCTTACAGGAATATTTATCTCCACCGGGGAGGAGGACGGGCGCTTATGACTATAACAGAGATACCCCTACTACAGTAGTAGGGGATCTCTGTGTATAATCATAATTTAGTAAATAGAATGGCAAGCCCATCCCCACACCAAAGCGGCGGTGGAGAGAAGAAAATGAACACCACTATTGTGCGAACAAATTCCGCAGCGAAGCCTGCCCAACCTGAGCATCTGCCCTGGCATCAGTGTCCAGACAATAATGCTTAGCAAAGGTATGAACCGATTTCCAAGTGGCCGCCTTGCAGATCTCTGCAATCGGAACATTACGGAGCAAAGCGGTCGTGGCAGCTTTTCCCCTGGTGGAATGAGCCTTAGGTTTACCCCCTAAGGTCTTATTAGCTTTTTGGTAACACAACTGTATGCAGGACACAATCCACCTAGAGATGGACTGCTTAGAGGTGGCAAGACCCGTCCTGACCGAACCATAATTGACAAATAATTGGTCTGACCTACGAATATCTTTGGTTTTATCCAGATAAAATTTCAACACCCTCCTAATATCCAGGGAATGTAGAGACCTTTCCGCTGGAGAGGAAGGATTCTGAAAAAATGGTCTGGTTGACATGAAAATCAGAAATAACCTTGGGAAGAAATTTAGGGTGAGTACGCTTAACAACCTTAGCAGCATGAAATACAGTGTAAGGTTCTTGGCAACACAACACCTGAATTTCACTCACCCTGCGGGCCGATGTAATGGCCACGAGGAACGCCGCCTTCCAGGACAGGTGCTGCAACGAAGCCTTATGAATAGGTTCAAAAGGCTCTTTGCTCAATCTGGACAGCACCACATTCAATTCCCATGAAGGCGAAGGAAGCCTGACAGGAGGGAACACTTTCTTCAAGCCTTCCAAAAAATCTTTAATCATTTCATTTCAATCTTTAATTCGATCACTTTTAGATCATAAAAGATGCAGAAAAAATACATACATTTTAAACTCACAATAATATCCATGTGGCATTTAAACATTTAAAAATGGTATAAAAAAGCATGAACAATTATATCAAATGCATTTTATAAAAACATTTCATTTGTAACAGGTCTTCCTCATGTTTTTTTTAAAAAAAAATGATTACGAATGTGCCACATCGCAGTCAAGAATTTAGCTACCCCAAATACAATAATAGGTGACAGGTCCGTTTTTAACATCCTGTATGCTGGAAGGGAGCGGGTGAAGCCCAATTTTTTTAGGAGGGGGACGAGCCAATATTTCCTGGGTCTTCGATAAGCTCTACAAAAAAAAATAAAGTGAAGATCATCTTCCAGATGATGTGCGCATGACGGGCAGTGCTCACTTGAAGAGGACTGATCCCAGTGTTTAGTGAAAACCCTTGTGGGAAGGGTGCCATATCGCCATTGCAGGAAAATTTTCCTTGTGAAGGCCGGAGAAATGTCATCTAGCACACATTCAAACAAGTGCACATCTTTAAACCTTAAAAACTGTTCTGTAAGGGACCCCTCCCGTAATTTCCCCACTGTGGCTGCGCGCTTCATCTCACGAAACTCTGTCACTAAGAGCTTTCGTGGAATCCTGTTGCATGTGTTGGCCGGGTCTATCCATAATTCTGGTCTACCTAATTTTTCACATGTTAGTTTAATGTAACTTAACCATGGAATTTGTCTTGACTTAGGTAGAGAGAGAATCTCTTGGAGCTCGTCCCTATAACTCGTAAGTTCTGGCGTAATCCAAATACGGCGCCAGAAGGTAATTGGTCTTAATCCCAACTCCTCCTCAATGGGTCTTAGACCAAGGTCAAGTCTCAGTGGAAGGAGCGGGGTACTTAGGGGTAAAGCCGCCATCTGCCTGATGAAATTATTTTCGGTGACCTGTAGGTTTTGAGCTGGGCTATAGCCCCATAGTTCACTTCCATATAAGACTGCCCCTCTAGCCTGCATTTTGTAGATTTCTAGGGCTGCACTGAAAGGTTTGTGGGTCGACTGATTTAGCATCCTGGAAATCCCACCCGTTCGTTGGACCAATTTCATATTGGCCTTTGCCTGGTGTGTGTCCCAGGTCATATCCTGGTTGATCGTTACGCCCAGATATTCGAAGGTAGAAACCCTTTCTAGTTTCGTTCCACCTAAAATAGGGGTTGGGCACGTTGTGGGCGCGGGGTTGAGAATCATGAATTTGGTTTTTAGCACATTGATCTCAAGCCCCCGCTCCACACAAAACACTGAAAACCCATCCAGGACTCTTTGTATTCCCATGGGAGATTTTGACAGCAGCAGGGTGTCATCCGCAAACATTATTGCGGGCACCCTGCGGCCGTTCAACTTGGGAGCATCAATGTCCTTGATCCTAGTCAGGTGGGCTATCACCCCGTTGACAAAGAGGCAGAACAGGGTCGGTGCAAGCACGCATCCCTGTCTCACCCCCCTGTCAACGGAGAACTTATCGGATAATGCCCCGTTTCTCCCACACCTGACACGTGCAAAATTTCCCTGGTGCAGCCTTATCAGGATATCCAAGATATCCACCGGGATGCCCATCTCCAGCAGTACAGACCAAAGTCTGTCTCTAGGTACTAAGTCGAAGGCGGCACGCAAGTCAACGAATACCGTGTACAAGCTGCCGCCCTCCAGTGCCGCAGTCTTCCAATAAAGGAGGTTCAGGCGGAATATCTGGTCCAAAGTGGATACCCCTCTTCTAAATCCCGCCTGATAAGGGCTCAAAATGGAAAACTCCTCTATCCAGTTTTGGAGGCGATCTAATATCAGCCTCCCGAATAACGTCTGGGAGAACTCTATGAGGCTAATGGGCCTGTAGTTGGCTGGGAGCTGAGGGGATCCCTTTTTGTATATTGGAACAATCTCCGCGCCCAGCCAAGTACAGGGGACCTCCATACCCCCTAAGATGGCATTGAATATCAAGACCAAATAGGGAGCCCAAACCTCGGGCTCTTGCTTAAATAAGTCGCCCGGCAAGCCATCCAAACCAGGCGCTTTACCTGTTGCGAGCCCTTTAATAGCTGCTCGTACTTCCATCTCTGTAAAAGGTTCTCCCACTATTGCTGAAGCAAAGTTCAGCAGGGTATCATAAGTTTGATCCTCTGGAGCCTTGTATAGCGGGTGGAAATGAGCCTGCCATGTTTTGGCTGAGATGTTAGGCTCAATTGCCGGGGCTAACTCCTCAGTCCCTGTATAAACTATGCACCAAAATTTACGGGAGTCCCTAGTGTTCTGGCGAGATTTTCCCATTTTTCATGTTCCCATTCGCCTTTGGCGTTAATATTTAGGTTCTTGTAGTCCCTTCTTCTTGCCTGGATGATTGACCTGTCTACACCTTCCTTAATAGATGTCAGAAGATCCGTTTTGGCCTTCCTGCAAGCATGATTGTACCAATCTTTAATCACAGGGATCTGGAAGAAGGAAGTCTGTGAAGGGCATTTCCTGTAGGCAGTCAAAGCAGCTAGATGAACCTTAATGGAATGAACATTAAGTCCAGACTGCGCCAAATGTAGAAGGTAAGGAAGGATGACGTCTTCCTTGCACGTCGTCGGGTCATTGTTCTTGGACTTGCACCAGATACAGAACATCTTCCACTTGTAAGCATAGGAAGTCTGAGTGGAAGGTCTCTTAGACTCATTCAGTATATCCATGCAATCTTCAGGCAGATTCATATGGCCATATTGCACTATCTCAGGAGCCATGCCGCCAAACTCAAAGACGAGAGGTTGGGGTGCAACATCTGCCCCCCGAACTTCGTGAGAAGGTCCGGCCTGCACGGCAGCCGTATGTGAGGAAGGAGAGACCGGTGAAGCAGGTCCGTGAGCCACCACTGTCTGGGCCATTCCGGGGCAATGAGTTTCATCCGAGCCCTGGACCGTGCCAGCTTGATGAGTACCGCCGGAATCAGGGGAATGGGTGGAAAAGCGTACAGAAAGCTGTTCGACCAGTTGATCCATAACGCATTCCCCAGCGTCCCATGCTGGTAGTACCTGGAGGCGAAGTCTCGGCATTTGCTGTTTTCGGCGGTGGCGAACAGATCTACGTCTGGAGTCCCCCACCATGCGAAGACTTCTCCTAGTACTTCGTTGTTTATGACTCATTCGTGGTTTTCCTGAACCAGTCTGCTCAGTCTGCACACCTGGCAGATGGGTAGCCGTTATCATCAGTCCTCTGGCCAGAAGCCAGTGCCAGATCGCCTGCGCCTCCTGTGACCGAGTGCGTGATCTCGAACCCCCCTGCTTGTTGAGGTAATACATTGTGGTCGTATTGTCCGTCTGTACAAGCAGAGAGTTGGTCTGAAAGGACGGAAGAAAGGCCTTCAGTGCCAAGTGAACAGCTCTGAGTTCCAGGAAATTGATGTGATACGTCGCCTCCATCGGGGACCACGGTACTTGAATCTGTAAGTCTCTGGAGTGCGCCCCCCAACCGTGGAGAGAAGCATCCGTCACGACAGTCTGCGTGGGAATGTCCTTGTGGAAGGGAACCCCTCTGAGGAGATTCTCCGCTGAACACCACCACTTCAGCGACTGAAGAGCATGCAGAGACAGTCGTACCTTGTCGTCCCAAGATCCTTTCCTCTGATCCTACTGGTCCTCCAAGCACTCTTGCAACGGTCTCATGTGCAGTCATGCGTGTGGCGTCAGGAAGATACAAGAGGCCATCGATCCCAGTAGAGAAGACACCATCCTCACTGTTGTAGATGGAGTGGTCATAAGAGCCTGAGCCTTCCGAAGGAGTGATAATCGTCGCTCCTCTGAAGGAGACACGCTTGCTGACAGCGTATTGATGGAGGCTCCCAAGTACTGTATGCATTGGACCGGAGTCAGGACAGACTTGGACATGTTGATGTGCAACCCCAGCTTGTTCAAGAGAACGCACGTCTTCTGGAAGTGTGCTCGAGCTTCCGAGAAGGAGGAGGCCTTGATCAACCAATCGTCCAGGTACGGGTAGAGAACACCTTGTTCTTCCTCAGGTGTGCTGCTACCACCGCCATGCACTTCGAGAACGTTCTCGGTGCAGAATGGGAGTACTGTGTATTGATAATGATTGGTGCCGACTTGGAATCACAGGAACTTCCTGTGTTTGTGTGCAATGGGCACATGGAAGTACGCATCCTGTAGGTCTATAGCACATAGCCAGTCTCCCTGTTGCAACTGAGGATAAATCTGATGCAACGACAGCATGCAAAACTTCTCTCTGCGAATCCACTTGTTTGCTTGTCGCAAGTCCAAAATGGGCCTGAACTCGTTCTTGTCCTTCTTGCGAACCAGAAAGAACCAGGAGTACAGACCTCTTCCTCTCTGAGACAGAGGTATGTCTTCTATCGCCCTTTTCCTTAACAGGATATCGGCCTCCACCTGAAATTTGCGCAGCTAAAACTGCGAGCTGACTGGTGGAATTGCTGGAGGCGGGCTGGTGAACCGAAGACTGTATCCATTGCAAACAATATTCAGCACCCACTTGTCCGGAGTAATTTTTCTCCACTCTGCCAGATAAAATTGAATGCTTTCCCCTACCGGAGTGGGTAACGGATCCGGGGGAAGTAAGCGCTCAGGGCCTAGACCCGGCCGGGCCTTTGGTCGCTGGTGCCGACTGTTGGCCGCCTCTGCCCTTAGGGTGTTTCTGGAACGGCTTACGGAACTGCTGTTGGTGCTGTGACTGTCCCAGATCTTGCCCACGCCCTCTACCCTGTCCACCGAACCGTCGTTAGAACGGGTGGTACGATTTCTTTGTCTCTTTGGGCTTCTCTAGACCCACAGCCGTGAGTGTTTCGGCCTCCACCTTCATGCGGGCCATTTCATCATCCGCATGTTTCCCAAATAGGGTTTCGCCAGAGAATGGAAGATTGGCAACCCTTTGCTGTGTGTCAGGTTTCAGTGACGTAAGGCGGAGCCAGGCATGTCGTCGCTGGTTAATCCCATGGCAAAAGCCTTGCGCCGCCAAGAGGGACGAATCGGCTGCAGCGCTGATAATCTGATTCGCCACCAGCATCCCTTCATTTAACACTTCCTGGAAATCTTCCCTCTTCTCACGAGGTAAGTGTTCCCCAAACTGCTGGAGGGAATCACAGAAGGCACGGTCATAGCGTCCCAACAAAGCTGTGGCACTCGCAGCCTTCATAGAGGTCGCTGATGTTCCACACACTTTCCTTCCAGCCGAATCCATCCATCTAGACTCTTTGTCTGGGGGGACTGTGGATGACGGGGTGGTAGCATGCTGTTTGCGGGCCGCCGTCACTATCACGGAATCTGGAGGAGGTTCCACCCTTAGAAAAGCCGGATCCGAATCGGGAGCCCAGTATTTTCTCTGTAGTCTAGAGGGGGCCGCCTTAGTCACAGCCGAGGTGAGAAAAAGGTCCATGGCCGGTTCCTCCAGGCCCGGCACCAGTGGCAGTAGTGGACGAGACAGGTGTTTCTGGTGCAGTGTCTCGAAAATTACCGATGTCTTGGGAGTGGGCACCGTCAAGGAGATGCCCAATTTTGCTGCGCCTCTTAACAGGACATCGTGAAAAGCCACCAGATCATCAACCGGCGACACCCTTGTGTCCGGTGATCCCGACAAGGTCGGAGAGCAGTCCCTGGTCCCTGAGGACCTTGAATGAGAGCGAGACCTGCGCCTCGTATGGCGGCATCTCGACCGCGTGGATGACCTGTTGCGTGACCGTTCCCTCCTCCTGGAGCGAGAGCGCGACCTCCCAGTTCGTGGGCGCTCCGCTGGTTTCCGTGGAGGCGTCTTCCGTGGCTTATCCTGGGGTCTTGGTCTAGGAGTCCCCTTAGGTGGTGTAGGAAGAGGAGGCAGTGACACCGACCTTGGAGGAGGAACAGGAGTTATCTCCGGCCGAGGGGCGGGCCCATGCGGCGGGAGCGGTGGTGGTGGTTGTCCTGAGGGAGGAAGTGGTGGAAGAGGAGGGTTGACGGGAGGATCCTCCTTAGGTACAGGGGGAGGAGGCGCCTTCGGCCGAGGTGGTGTATATACCACCGAGTACACCGAGCCCGGTGACTTCTTCGGAGGAGGGGACTGCGAACCAGCCCCTCGAGTAGGTGATCGCCGTCTCCGGCTCCCTCCACCAGACTCCGGCGCCAGAACTCTTTCTGCGCCGCTTAGGGGAGTAGGAACAACTCCTCGACGCCGATCTCTTCCTCCTCGACTCCGAGCGTCGCTTTTCCGGTGTCGAATGTCGCCTCCGCAACTCCGGCGTCGAATGTAGCCTCCGCGACGTCGACCTCTCCTTCCTCGACGCCGAACGCCGCCTTCGCGACATCGACCGTTCCATTCTCGACGACGAGCGTCGACTCCTCCTCGACGCAGTCACCATTCTCGAGGTCCTCGATGCCAACCGTCTTCTCGACGGCGACCGGCGGTATCGCCTCGACGGCGAGCGCCGATGCCTGTTGCTTCTCCTTCGACGCCGATAGCTCGACGCTGACGACGAAGACGCCATCGACAGTGGTTTCGACGGAGGCCTACCCAGGCTCTTCGACGTCGAATCTTCACGCCGTCTCGACCCGGAGCCCCGGGGAGATGGGGAACACACCGCCGTCATCCCTCTCGACGTCGTCGTCGATGCAATCAACGCGGACGGAGACCGGGACCGTTTGCTGGTCTTCCTGCCTCTGGGGAGCCCCCCAGAGGCCTCAGTAGAGGCAGAGGGAACCTTCCCAGCCTGCCCAGACCCACCTGCAGCCTGCAGTTGTCTCTCTTCTAGGCCTTGAAGCCTAATCTTCAGCCTTTCCCTCAGGGTCCTTGCTGAAAGGTTCTGGCAGATGTCACATTCTTCAGGGACATGTGCTTCAGGGAGACAGATAATGCAGACGTCGTGTGGATCAGTCTTGGACTTCTTCCTTCCACATGTTGGGCATTTGTCGCAAAGAGCAGGCATTTTAGAGCCCTAAAAAGCCTGAACAAACACACAGGAGGGAAGGGAAACACCAAGAAATATAAACTGCAAGCACTTTTATCAAAAAGTGAACAAAAATCCAATATAAACCCTTGAAAAGGGGAGAGCTCAATGCCAGAGTCCTGCTAGCAGGAGCCGGAAAAAAGAACTGAAAGTAAAAGGGATCTTCTGTGCATTCTGGGATACCGAGAGAAAGTTCTGGAAATTTCTCTTAAAGGCACAGTGTCCTATTTAAGCCACATAATGGCAGCCTATGGGGCTTGACTGTCCATGCCTTCCTCTCTATCATTCCAGAGTCTTTTACTGGTAGAGGCAAGTTTCTCTGTGGAAGAAACTGGGCAGGCTGTGTTGTGTGTGGTTTTGTTTAGTGGAATTCCTAGTTGAAGTACTGGACAGTGTAGCCTGTGGATATAGGCTGCATTACTTGTCTTTGAATTCTCTCTTAAGCGTCTTTGCAGTTTCTGCATGATTTGACAATTTAAGAGATTATTTTTGATTGCCGGGGTCCACGCACATGGGCGGGACTATTCACTAGATTATGACTATACACAGAGATCCCCTACTACAGAAAGAAGCTCTTCCCTGTCTCTCCTCTTGTGTAGGCTACTATTGATGCTAGGTGTACCCTCAGTGAGGTGGAACTTAGATTTGATTTGAGTAGGTGTGTTAAATATTTTAGCACCGTTGATTCCCTTGTCATCTTCTTGTGCAGTTTCTCCTTCATAAACCATTGTGTGAATCTTTTCCATTTTGCCACATAGCACGTACGTGTGGTAGGTATTCTTGCCTCTCGTAGCACCCGCAGTGTGCTCTCCAGCAGTTTCAGATGTGCAAACTCTATGTCTTCAGGAGCCATGTTGCTAGGCAGAGGCTCTCTGGCTGGAGTACCTCTCTGTTTGGCATGCAGAGTAAGTCCTTCCTTTTCCCGAATTTGTGAGGCGGTCCCTGCGCCATCTCCACTATTTGCGAGAACCATGACTGCCCGGCCCACTGTGGTGCCATCAGAATCAGCGTCATGTTGCTAGTTCTGCATTTGCTGAGTACCCTGTGTATCAGCGGTATCAGGGGGGCAAAAGCATACGCACATGTTTTCGACCAGCTTATCCATAGGGCATTCCCTTGGGATTGTTCCCCTGGTTGCCTGGATGGGAAGTATAGGCATTTTGCATTCTGGTGTGTTGCAAATAGGTCTATTGTCGGAGTCCCCCACTTCTTGAATAGCCTTTTTGTTTCTTGTACATTGAGCTCCCACTCGTGGGATGCCGATGTCTGTCTGCTGAGCCAGGCTGCCTCCACGTTGCCCTTCCCTGGTAGTTGTATGGCTAGGAGGTCTATTTTGAGTAGGATGGCCCATCACCATATGTCCTGCGCTAGGTTGGATAGTGCGACTGATTGTGTTCCTCCATGTTTGTTGAGGTGTGTGGAGTGGTGTGGTGTGGCTCACTGGTTAGAGGAGGCAGACCCGGAAGCAGAGAACGGCCCGGGACCAGGGTTCAATTCCTGACGCGGCGGGCTCGTGGACCAGGGTCAGCGGACTTGATAATTCTCGCCTCGGTGCCTAATCTAACCAGGGATCACACTCTGCAACTCTGGGCATTAGCTTGCCTCATCTCTACAACGGCCCCCCCATTCGCCGGGGATGCCTGGTTTCACCTTGGAGATACCCAGTAGGGACCATCTCACAGGGATAGCCAAAACGGGTTCCCCAGCGGTCTACAGCGCCACGACGCCTCAGGGCAGCAGTGCGCTTTACAAGACACATTACATTACAGGTAGAACATCGTTGTGGTGTTGTCGGTCTATATCAACACTCTTTGCCCGTACAGTTGTTTCTGGAAGGCTTTCAGGGCGCGGTACATACGGTCTTTAGTTCCAGGTAGTTGATCTGCCTGATCGCATCTGTTGGAGTCCACAGGCCTCGCCCCTTGAGTTGGTTCATGTGTGCTCCCCATCCCTTCTGGGATGCGACTGTGGTGGTCACTGTTGAGTTTTGTGGTGTCAAAGGCTTCCCCTTTGTTATGTTCTCCTTGTTCCACCACACTATCTCCTCTTGCACTGCGTGTGTTACAACCACTAGATCTTCCCAACTCCCTGTAGCTTGTGACCATTATTGTTGCAGCCATTCCTGGAATGGTCTCATGTGTAGCCGTACATTGGGGACTAGGTGTATGCAGGACGCCATCATCTCCATGATCTTGCTGTCCTCACTGTCAGAGCTCTACCCTTCTGGTACTGACGTGTCTCCTTCAGCAGGGCACGTGTTCTCTTGTCGCTGGGGAACACTTTGCTCTGTATGGTGTTGATCTGCGCGCCTAGGAAGATCTTCTCTTGCTCAGGTTCCATTGTGTATTGAGAATCCCAGTTCCGTTAGCATTTTTGTGACCCGTTGTGCATGTTCCTTGTATTGTTTGTAGGAACTTGCCTTTATGAGCTAGTCTTCGAGGTAGGGGTATACATGGATCCCTTTCCTCCTAAGGTGCGCTGCCACGGCAACCAGGCACTTGGTGAAGTCCCTTGGTGCTGATTTTAGTCCGAAAGCCAGAGTGGTGAACTGGTAGTGTGCCTTGTTGATGGCAAATCTCAGTAGATGTTTGTGCTGTCTGTTCATGGGAATGTGTAGGTAGGCGTCCTTTAGGTCCATGGTGGACATAAAGTCTCCGTCCCTTGTCTGAGGAATGACTTCTTGAAGAGATTGAATTTTTGTGTTCTTATGTATTGGTTTAGGAACCGTAGGTCCAGGATGGGTCTTAAGGTTTCGTCTACCTTTGGTACGAGGTAGTAGTTTGAGTAAACTCCCTTGTTTCTTTCTTTGAATGGTACTGTTTCTATGGCGTCCTTGTGAAGGAGTTCTTGTGCTTCCTCTGTGAGTAGTGCTAGCTCTTTTGCTGAGTGCGTTTTCCTTTTCGGTTTCCTGTTTGGTGGTTTCTTTTCCAGTTCTATGCAGTATAAGAACTGTATGATGTTCAGTATCCATTTGTCGGTTGTTATTTTCTTCCAATCCTGGAAGAAGTGTTTTAGTCTGCCTCGTACTGGTGTTACATGTTTGTTGATCTTTTGTCAGTGTAACCCTTTTTTGCTGACTTTGCTGTGCCGCTCCCCTAGAGGTGTCGAGTGCGTGGGCACGGTTGGTGGTGCGGAGTCACTTTGAAGTGGGTTACTGGCCCCACCCTTCTTGTTTGGCCTCGTCCATTCACCGTCCCGCGAAAGGACTGGCCCCGAGGCTGGTATTGCCAGGTTTGTTTTTGCTGGCTTGCTGTGCTTGGTTGTTGCCCTGGTAGCCCTGCTGGAATGTCTGATGTGACGTTCTCGGCTGGTTTACCTCTCTTCCGTTTGGCCTCCGTGTCTGTGTGCCTCTCCTCATTCCTCTGAATTGCAGAACCCCCATGGACCTTGCAGTTTCATTTTTTTTTTGAGTTGGGTGAGTTTCTCATCCACTGGTGCTCCGAACAGGGTTTCACCATTGAAGGGGGTGTTCAGGATGTTATTCAGTACTTCCGGCTTGAAGCCTCATATTCTCAGCCAGGCATGCCTTCTCTCTGTGACCCGATCATCATGAGCCTGCTGGACATGTTTGCCGCATCCAGGGAGGATTTCAGGCATGAGTTGGCTATATTCTTCCTTCCTCCACCAGGTGTGTTGCCCACTGTTGGTATTGCTCAGGGAGGTGTTTAAGCAGTTGTCCGACCTCGTCCCAATGCTGGTACGTATGCCTGTTGAGGTGGCATTAGAGTTCGCAATGCACCAGAGTACTGCTGCATTCCTCTCTATTTTCCTTCCAGTGAGGTCTATCCTCTTACTCTCTTTGTCAGGTGGTGGGTAAGAGTTTGTGGGAACATTGGCCCTTTTTCTGGCTGTTGCTGCAATGATGGAGTCGGCTGTGACAGATCCCTGGATGTAGGGAAGATCCTTAGAGGAGTGTTTGTATTTTTTCTCTGTCCTGGGTGTGACAGACCTGCAGCTTGCTGGTTCTTTGAAAGCTTCCCTCCCCTGGTTCAGGACACTTGGTAGCATGGGGAGGAATTGGCTCCTGGTTTGAGTGGGGAGCAGGGTCTCTAGGAGGAAGCAGGCTTTTTGTTTTTCTTCCTCCAGCTTCACTCCATAAGCTGTTGCTGCGTTCCTGATGACCATGACCATGTCATCTGGTGGCGAAGGCCTCGAAGGATACGTCTCCACTGCCTCTTCCGGGCTTTCGGCGTCGAGATCCTGACAATCCTGGTCCTGCGCCACCGAGGATGCCGAGTCCAAACTTGTGCGCTGGTCTTCTTCGCCTTCCTCGAAATAGTATAGGCCCTCTTCCTCTTGGTGTTCCTGGGGCTTGGGAGTTTTCAGCGGCTCTTCGGCGTCAAACTCCTCCTCGTCCTCGACCTCGACGATAGTCGTCGGCGGCTTTGACGGGATGGTGAACCTCTTCATCCGCTCGTCGAATTCTCTTTTCCTTTGCAGGATGTTATCCATTTCGGCCTCGAGCCTTCTCTTTTTCCTTTCCATCTTGGCGGCCTATTCGGCGGCGAGTGTTTCGGACGATCTCTTTGCCGTAAACGTCGACTTCGAAGCTGCCTTCGGGTCCTTTTCCTTCGCCATCAAGTGCTCCTTTTCGTGGGCGGGCTTCGACGACCTAGGATTTTCGTGTGTTTTCGCCGCCTGGGAGTCCTTTTCGAAGGATCCGCTGGGCTGTTTGTCCCTGGATGCAGCTGCGGCCGTCGAAATTTTCGGCACCAGTGCTCCCTTCCTGGACTTCGACTCTGTTTTTCGAGAGTTTGACTCAGGCTTTCGAGAGTCTGTCGGGGTTTTAGGGGTTGAAGTCTCTCCTACCTCTTTTGTAGTTTTCTTATTAGTCTCTATGACCGTGTAGTCATCTAGTCCCTCTGCGAAGTTGTCCTCTTCGTCACTGGAGAGGCCCAAGTCCCGAAGCGGCGGGGTTGACCTTTTCCTTGCATACTGTGGTTGGCTATCTTCTGCCTCTCTCTAATCCTGAGAGTCTTCAGGGTGAAGACGGAGCAGGCATTGCAATCCTTGGTTTCGTGGTCGACCGGCAGGCAGAGGTTGCAAACGGGGTGCTGGTCCTTCTGCGTGTACTTGTGGCAATTGCAGCAGAATTTGAACGGGGTCTTGTCCATTCCTGCGCTCAGGGGGCCCCTTGTGTCCGCATTCTCCGTTGGACGTCGAAGTATTCAAAGTTCTCCTCCTTCTTCGCCGTCCCGGGTCGGTGGTCTTGTTCCTGGATGTCTTCTCCAAACTTTTTCCGTGAATTTCAGCTTTTATTCTTTTTCTTTTCTCCAAAAACTCTGGAACCTCTCGGCGACGACCCAGACCCAACGGCGGAAAAAAGAATCTGAAGATGGCCCCCAAAGGTGGGAGCTTCCGCAGGAAGCGTGCCGACATCACAGGAAATACACCAGAAGGTGGGACATACACGCCCACCTGGGCTACAAAAAAAAAAAGAAAGAAAGAAAAGACTGCAATTCTGAAACCAACCACTAGACCGCGGAATAATGCACAGCATAGTGAATTCAGAAAGATTCATGCTGCAAAACCACGCATACCATTACATCGCATGCGCTTTTACAATGCATGAGATGTAATGAGTAATGGCTGCGGTGGCGGCTATCCATGTTGTTGTGAGGAAACTTAGGCTGTTTCCTCACAACTACGTGCACCAAGCAGGAAGGAGGAAGCAGGAACTGGGAGCAGAGACGGCGACGCTGGAGAGGAGAGAGGTAAGGGGGCTTGAGCTTGGGGTGGGGGTTACTTTTGTAGGGTTTAGGGTAGTGTAAAAGTAGTGTTGTAATGTTTATGTTGTGTGATTTATAACGTTTTAGTGTGGTTTTTTTGGTAGTGTAGTATAATGTTGTAGTGCTTGCTTAGTGTAGTGAATTAGGGTTTAGGGTAGTGTAGTAGTGTTTATGCAGTGTAGTATTTTAGGGTAGTGTAGTGTTTTAGGGTTTAGGGTAGTGTAGTATTTTAGGGTTTAGGGTAGTGTAGTAGTGTTTATGCAGTGTAGTGATTTAGGTTTTAGGGTAGTGTAGTAGTGTTTGTGTAGTGATTTCGGAGTTAGGGTAGTGTAGTAGTGTTTATGTAGTGTAGTGTAGTGTTTTAGGGTTTAGGGTAGTGTTGTAGTGTTTGTGTAGTGTAGTGTTTTAGGGTAGTGTAGTGGTTTAGGGTAGTATAGTAGTGTTTGTGTAGTATAGTGGTTTAGGGTAGTGTTGTAGTATTTGTGTAGTGTATTGTTTTAGGGTTTAGGGTAGTGTTGTAGTGTTTGTGTAATGTAGTGTTCAGGGTAGTGTAGTAGTGTTTGTGTAGTGTAGTTGTAGGAGGGTGGATACCTGACTATGGTTATCCCCAACTTTTTGCCTGGTGTTTTGCTGGTTTTTCGACTTAGTTGACCTAGTTCAAGTTCAAGTTTGTGCATTTATATAGCGCACTACTCACCCAGAGGGTCTCAAGGCGCTTGGGAAGGGGTTCATTATTTGTCGAATAGCCAGGTTTTAAGTTCTTTTCTGAAGTAGATGTGGTTTTGTGTAAGGCGGAGGTGAGTGGGGAGTGAGTTCCAGGTCTTGGCAGCAAGGAAGGAGAATGATCTGCCACCCATGGTGGATTTTCGGATGCGGGGACTGCGGCGAGGGCTTGATTGAACGATCTTAGTTGGCGGGTGGGTTTGTAGAAGGACAGTCGAGTGTTGAGGCATTCGGGTCCTAGATTGTAGAGGGCTTTGTGTGCGTGGGTGAGAAGGCGGAAAGTAATTCTTTTGTTGACGGGAAGCCAGTGGAGGTCTTTTAAGTGTTCGGTGATGTGATCTTGGCGAGGGATGTCTAATATGAGTCTCGCTGATGCGTTATGGATGCGTTGAAGTTTTTTCTGTAATTTTGTTGTGATTCCGGCATAGCAGGTGTTTCCATAATCCAGTCGACTCGTGACCAGTGCGTGGGTGACAGTCTTTCTTGTCTCGAGGGGGATCTAGCGGAAGATCTTTTTGAGAATGCGAAGTACGTTGAAGCAGGAGGATGAGACTGCGTTGACTTGTCTGGACATCGAGAGAGAGGAGTCTAGGATGAAGCCAAGGTTGCGTGCATGGTCTGTGGGAGTGGGTGCTGTGCCCAAAGCGGAGGGCCACCAAGAGTCGTCCCAGGCAGAGGGGGAAGATCCTAGGATGAGCACCTCGGTTTTGTCTGAGTTGAGTTTTAGGAGGCTATGTTTCATCCATTCGGCTACTTCTTTCATGCCTTCGTGAAGATTGGTTTTGGCGGTGTTGGGGTCTTTGGTGAGGGAAAGGATTAACTGGGTGTCGTCGGCGTAAGAGATGATGTTGAGGTTGTGTTGACGCGCGATGGAGGCGAGAGGACTCATGTAAACGTTGAAGAGGGTGGGACTGAGTGAAGATCCTTGTGGTACGCCACAGATCACTTCAGTGGCCTCTGAGTTGAATGGGGGAAGTCGAACTCTTTGAGTTCTCCCAGCGAGGAATGAGATGATCCAGTCCAAGGCTTTTCCTTGTATGCCGATGTTGCTGAGGCGTTGTATAAGGGTGCTGTGGCAGACTGTGTCGAAAGCTGCGGAGAGGTCGAGTAGAATGAGGGCCACAGTTTCTCCGTTGTCTAGTAGTGTTCGGATGTCGTCAGTCGCTGCGATGAGGGCGGTTTCGGTGCTGTGTTTGGCTCGAAACCCAGATTGAGATGGATCGAGGGAGTTGTTGGATTCAAGGAAGGCGGCGAGTTGGCTATTGACGGCTTTCTCAATTACTTTGGCCGGGAATGGGAGGAGGGATATGGGTCGGTAGTTTTTAAGTTCCGAGGGGTCTGCTGTGGGTTTCTTCAGAAGGGCGCTGAGTTCGGTGTGTTTCCAGCTATCTGGAAAGGTGGCAGAGTTGAATGAGCAGTTGATGACGTCCCGGAGATGGGGTGCGATGATGGAGTCAGCTTTGTTGAAGATGTAGTGGGGGCAGGGGTCGGTTGGCGAGCCAGAGTGGATTGAGTTCATTAGGCGGGTGGTGTCTTCAGTGGTGATTGGGTTCCAGTTGCTAAGGCTGTTAGTAGGTGGAGTGGGATCAGAGGGGGGTGGGGAGGGCTGATCGCTGGGGGCATTCTCGAAGCTGTTGTGGATGTCGGCAATTTTGTTGTAGAAGAAGGAGGATAGCGCATCACAGAGGTCTTGGGAGGGAGTGATGTCGTTAGATGCTGCGGTGGGGTTGGTGAATTCTTTGACGATGTTGAAGAGTTCCTTGCTGTTGTGAGAGTTGTTGTCGAGGCGATCTTTCAATGCTGATTTCTTGGCGGATCGAATCAGTTGGTGGTGTTTGCAGGTGGCTGCTTTGAGGGTGGCCATGTTGTCGGTGGTTGGGTTTTTTCTCCATGTTTTTTCCAGGGTGCGGCATAGCTTCTTGGATTTTTTAAGGTCATCGTTGAACCAGGGAGCCTTTTTGCTGGCTGATTTGATCTGGTGCTTTTTCAGGGGTGCTAATTCGTCAGCACTGTGGGTGATCCATTGCTTGAGATTGGTGGCCGCTTGGTTTGGGTCCAGTTAGAGGGAGGGAGGGTTTTGGTTTAGCGATGTGAGGAGTTGGTCGGAGGTGATTTTGTTCCAGTTTCTCCGAGGAATAGGTTGTGGGCGGTTGTGGTTCAGGGTGGTTTTGTAGCTGAAGTGAACACATCTGTGGTCCGTCCAATGGAGAGCTGTGGTGCGATCGAAGGAGATATGCTTGCTGGAAGTGAAGATAGGGTCGAGTGTGTGTTCGGCTGCATGGGTGGGGGTGTCCACAAGTTGTTTGAGTCCGAGGTTGGCCAGGTTGACCCTGCTATTCAGGGCCCCAGGCCTACTGCGCTCTCTCTCTAAAATGGATTCCATGTACGTTAGGTACATATCTAATTGGATACTGGGCCACCTTATCAGTCCCTGTAACTCAGGGTATAGGTGTACCCAGGGCCTACCAGGGGCTGCAGCATGTATTATGCCACCCCTGGCTGGCCATCTAAATCTGACACAACTGGCTGCACGACAGCTGGGGCAAGGTGGTGTAATCACCCTTTGCTTTAGATATAGTATACCTATATCTAACCCTAAAATAGACACATGTATTCCTATCAGTCACTCCTATGGCAGGCCTTAACAATCCTGAAGGCAGAGTGCTTGGAATTATGTGAGATGGAGCTCTGGCATGAGCTGAGCCCGTCTGCAGCTTGCGGAACCAAGTCCTAATAGCTGTTCTATGATAACGCGTACCATATACTCTTAAGTGCATTATAATCCTCGCGGTTATTTGCCAACTCTGGTATCGCTTTATCAAAACATGTCGAGTAAGGTGTCATACGAATTGGAATACTAACCCCTCACCAATTCTGGCGACGGGGTTAGCATTCCACCCTTCTAGAGGGACACGACATGTATGTAACTGTGAACCCCGGTTAAAGTTAACTCGAGCCTCAGCATCACAAAATGGATGCTGCCACCACAGACACAAGTCTGACCCCCTGCACCTGGGAGTCCTTCCAGCGAGGGGAGCTTGGACAAAGGGTTTCCTGTCGGGGCGGTGCTAGCACCATCCCAGACAGGGTTTTGTGTATCCTAGGTAGGCAGGGCTGAATACGAAGGTGACTGCAAGTGGCACCCCGGTGCTCACTATGCATCTGCCGGCTTGAACCAGTTCCAGGGGCACCCAGCCCCTGAGCTGGGGAAAGTCCGGACAGGGGAGAGGGGTGTAACCACCCCCCTTCCTGGTCCCACCCATGGACAGGACCTAGTCCCGTGCCAGCCCCTTTCTTTAGAATAAAGGTAGGAGCGGGGACCCTTCCAAATTAGATCATCTTTGAATCCTGAAACTACTTTCGACGAAAGGAACTCAAGACTTCTTCTCAAGATTTCTCCCTTGTGACTAAGGAGTAGTCACCCTGCAGCAGCAGGCACCAACTAAGTATCTTGCGGTTTGCTGAACGTCCTTCCTCCGGAACCAGACCGACCAGCACGACGAGACCCGGACTCCCTGCCCTCTCTGACCTCTACCTGCCTATACAGCACAGCTGAGAACCGTGGGTGCGACGAGACCAGAGGACCCGGCAACCATCAGAACCAGCACAACACTGATCCAGCACGACTACAGAGGGACCCTCGAGTGGGTGCATTGGGGTAAGAGAAGCCCCAACCCCAAGCAGCACGAGCACCGAAGTTCAGCCCCCGAGCATCCACCAGATCTGCGTGGGGCCCTTTTGCTTCTGTGTCGCTTGCCACGTTGTCCGGTCACTTGCCCGTTGGCTAGTGGCCCTCCAGACAACGTCCTACGTTTGTTTCACCGCTGGTCTAGCTCCTCTAGACTGGTCCTAGTCTCCTCCTGAAGGAGACCTTCCTCGGACCCTCCTGGTCCACTCCAGACGCCATTTTGTGTCACCACGTGGGTTTGCCGTAGCCAAGGCTTGTTGCCTCCTTCACCGGATTCAGCATCGCCAGCAGCAGACTTCCGACGTGGGACAGCTCGCAGACCTCCAGCCTGGTCGACATCAGCACCCCTGGTCCGTGCAGCAGCAGAATCCAGTGTCCCCTCTTCACCTGGCTGAGTGACCTCGTCCGGTGCCATCCTGGTGCCCACCTAATCACTGGCTAGTGATTCAGAACTCGGTCCCCTCTGCTTACAGGTACTCTTCTTCACTGATCCGCCCTTGGATCAGCCCGGAACATCTTCACTGGTCGCCTGCCAGCAACTTCCACTTCAGGCTCCTGGTTCGTCAACGAGGATTCCTGACGACACTTGAACCCTATGCAGCCGCAGCCCCTGGGCTAGGTAAACCGAGTACCACGGTGCTCCAGCGTAGAACAACTCTCTAAGTGTCTAGATCCACTTTCGTTTTTGACCTACCTAGTCGGGTTCGCCCGAGAACACTAACTTTGCATTTACTAGCCTCCATAGACTTAGTCCCGCATTACGCGTGAGAGTTCCCACTCTGCACACGTCGCCCCTAGGCCTCCTGCTTCTAATCTAAGGGTTCAGCATTGTAGGCCTAGTGATCCTAAAGTCTCTGAGAGTAGTTACTTACCTGCTAGTAATTCGCATTCCACTTCCATAGTATATGGTTTTTCGTGCCCCTCGGGCATTTGTGTAAATTGTGCGACTTTCAGTATTTCTTTAAGAGTTTTGTATTGTGCTTAGCACCCTGTCCTCATAAAGAGTCCAGGGTTGTTGTGTTATAAATAAATATCCTTTTATTTTCATAACAACTTGTGTGGTGTCCTTTCACTTGGTGTTCAAGGGGTATATGTGATGGTATAACAGCTGGCTTAACACACCCTCTAGAGTTTAGCCTAAAGACTGCTCTTGTCCATGCTACTAGGATAGCTGGTCTATAAGGTTGACTTACAACCAATCATCAATAAGGGTCATTTGGACTGATACATAGTGATCACTAGAATAGTGAGCACTGCATATCAGGCCAACTTCTCACAGTAGTGTTTTAGGGTTTAGGTTAGTGTAGTGTTTTAGTGTTTAGAGTAGTGTTTGTGTAGTGTAGTGTTTTAGAGTTTAGGGTAGTGTAGTGTTTTAGGGTTTAGTGTAGTATAGTAGTGTTTGTGTAGTATTTTAGGGTAGTGTAGTAGTGTTTGTGTACTGTCTTTGGGTTTAGGGTAGTGTAGTAGTGTTTGTGTAGTATAGTGTTTTAGGGTTTAGGGTAGTGTATTGTTTTAGGGTTTAGGGTAGTGTTGTAGTGCTTGTGTAATGTAGTGTTCATGGTAGTGTAGGCGTGTGTGTGTAGAGTAGTGTTTTAGGGTTTAGGTTAGTGTAGTGTTTTAGTGTTTAGAGTAGTGTAGTGTTTTAGGGTTTAGTGTAGTATAGTAGTGTTTGTGTAGTATTTTAGAGTAGTGTAGTAGTGTTTGTGTACTGTCTTTGGGTTTAGGGTAGTATAGTAGTGTTTGTGTAGTGTAGTGTTTTAGTGTGTACTGTAGTGTGGTAGTGTTTTAGGGTTTAGTGTAGTGTAGGGGTGGGAGTAGTGTTGTAGTATAGTAGTGTTTTAGGGTTTAGGGTAGTGTAGGGATGGGAGTAGTGTGGGTAGTGTTGTAGTGTGGTAGTGATTTTGGATTAGGGGTAGTGTAGGAGTGGGAGTAGTGTGTTTTGTAGGTGTAGGGGTAGGAGTAGGGATATCACTTACCTTGCAAAGTTTTACTACGAGTATTGCTTTACCACGCATGCCTTTACGTTGTAATGACACGCCTTGCTCCCAGCCTGGCGTGTCTATATGTTCGACAATTTGAGGAGGACAATATCTTCAATGACAGCAATCCTTTCTCTTTGAACCTGAAATCGTGGAAGAGAATTATAGACGATGTCTTCATAGTGTGGAAAGGCACCACAGAGGAAGCACTCTTGTTTCTGAATTGGGTGAATGGAATTGACCCCCACTTGAGGTTTACTCACAAGATTGAAGAGAAACATGCCATATTCCTAGACTTGGACATTAGTCTGACTTCTGAAGGAATACGTACCAAGGTCCACAACAAACCTACAGACAAAAATAGTCTGTTACTATATGAAAGTTTCCACCCTAAAGCCTTGAGACAAAATCTTCCAGTGGGTCAATTCCTCAGGATTCGCAGGAATTGTTCAGATTTAACAGACTTCATAATACAAGCAAGTGACTTGGAGAAGAAATTGCTTAATAGACATTATCCAAAGAAGCTGATAAATAGAGCCAAAAAGAGAGCTAGAAACAACCACCGTGAATCTCTACTTGAAGTAACCCAAAAAGAGAAAACAGACAGACCAGTCTGTGTAACTACATTCACTCCTGTTTCTAATAAAAT
Source organism: Lissotriton vulgaris (assembly GCF_964263255.1). Classification (NCBI taxonomy): domain Eukaryota; kingdom Metazoa; phylum Chordata; class Amphibia; order Caudata; family Salamandridae; genus Lissotriton; species Lissotriton vulgaris. The sequence continues at coordinate 1,089,430,712 of NC_141685.1, forward strand.
TCAGAATATTATCCGGAAGAAATGGCACATTCTGAACTCAGGCCAGATGAAATGGGAACAGCCACTGTTTGCCTTCAAACGAAGTCGTAACATCAGAGACGAACTTGTACACGCAAAAAGCAATACACAGATGAGAGACAATCAAACAATGCTGTGGGGTCATCAACGACCAGTGGGCCACTTCCCATGTGGTGGCTGCGTTGCATGCCAATTCACTAGTGCTATGAAAGAGGTGGATATAGGTACTGACAGACCTTGGATCCTTAAGAACTTCAGTAATTGTAATACTGAATGTGTAGTATATATGTTGACTTGCCCATGCAAAAAAATATATATTGGCATGACCACAAGGAAGATTAAGATCCGGATCAGTGAACACCGGAGTACTTTCAGAAGACAAAAGGATAACACCAAGCTTACTAGGCATTTTCTGGAAAATAACCACACAGATACAGATCTTAAATGGACTGTACTTGAAGTAATGAACAATGCAACTACGAATCGCACACACGCACTCCACGTAAGGGAACAACGCTGGGTGTTCAGGCTGAACACCTCTAGATCTGGCCTGAATGATGATATTCCTTGGCTACAGATGAACCAGTGATTAATTATAATCTATAACTTTCTAACACCAGTTTCCCTTAGATTGGATTAAAGCACGTTGCATCTGGTATTTTTCCAAAGTAGAATTCTGCATATAGATTCAGTTCCAAACTCTGCACTTTTCATAGACATTACACCTAACATTATTGTATTTTTAATGGCCATATAACAACATGCAATTGTATATGAACCATAATATTCTTGTTGAACACTCCACGTACACAGAACACTTTATAATTGGCTTTCTGAATCTGTCTATGGTTATGTGAGTAACACCCTGACCGAAAAAACATTGTGATCTAATCACACAACAGGCATTCTTTCTGCCAAACATGCGGACAGCTTTGCTTACAAGATACGCCCCATTTTTATGGAGCTTCATGTAGGAAGATATACATGACATCCATGCAACACTCCGGATATAAATTAAATCACACCGGCTTCACTTAGCAATTGCTAGGTTGCCATAGCAATGCCGATGACAGCGCACTACGTCAGGCTGTCCGACTGGATACCACGTGATCTCTTCGGATTGGGTAGACTAGGTAAATAGTTGCTTAGTTACCCGTTCCCTCCGTCCTCCACCCATCAGGAGTTTTTCCCTGATTTAACTTAAACTCTTCATGTATATTAAGGGCCATACAACTTCCACGAGTGCCTGTAAAATACTAAGAAGCATTCCCGTATTTCATCCTGTCATCACTTCTTATGATGTTGAAATACCGAACGAGTTTTTAATTAAAGAGCAACGTGCTGCTAATGCTTAGAAGCAAAATATATGCCGTTCGGTCATTATACTTATTTTACAAGCCGAACGATGCCTTCCATCAAAGAGCGATGACCCCTAAACACGGGTCGCCTTCTGACCACGCCTTCTCCCAGGCATCAGAACGCGATCAGGCACGCTTTGAGCTGAGCACTCTGCAGACTCAGGAAACAACACGTCATAAGATTGCGCCCATCAGTTAGGCTGCCTCCGTACCTGCATCTCATTGCCTCTAGCTTTTCATACTATTTAAACAGCAAACCCGGTGCTGCACTTTGTCGCCGGGGAGGAAATGAGAGCGGTATTACGTAGGTGATTCGACGGGGAATGGCCCCACACACAGTAAGTCTCGATCTTTGCGCCAAGATACACCCTTTGGTGACACTGTGATCGCGTTTTTATATAGATCACAGCCTAAAGTCCATTGTTTAATCCTCCCTCCATAGCGGATGTGACCACGGGGTACCCCCAGAACCCTCGCCTCCCATGGGGCTAATTGCTCCCAACTAATGGGTAAGACTTTCCTGCCCTCACTGCTTGATTCTCAGTACCATGCCTGTTTACATAAGCATTCTCTCAATGGGGTAAAACTCCAAATGGAGCTAAGTCCCCCATGTATTTTTCCAAGTATGTCTGAATTAACCTTGCACATATTCAGCATTGTTTACTAATACACCTATGGTTTTTTCATTTCTACAGGTCACTGGACCTTTGAGAGTGGACAAGGACTATAGGTCATATCCACAGAGTGGCACTACCTATACAGTAGGGTAAGATTGGAGCCCCCTAAATTGGTCCTGACGAAAGCCATGTACCTCCAGGACACTATGGCTGAAACATGTTGACCTTATGTTTGAAAAACTCACATAGCGGTGATTGAATAATTGATTTCTTATTCACCGCACCTCTTGCTTTTAAATCCCACATGGTTCCCCTACTAAATAAAGTTTCATGGGGGAATTCTAGATGGCTTTTTAACTCACTTTTCCCTTTGGGCCCCCACTCACTTTAGATAAGTGCATCCCTGTCGTCAGGTGTATGCCCGTCCTCCACCAAACGGGGTTTCTGGAGGGCGAGGACTGGCAGATGATGAAGCATGACACCTGGTGGTGTGTGATGCTAGTCCATCACTTTTTGTGAGATGCCCTAGTACTGCTTGGCTATCCACACTAACTTGGTCCTTTTTCTAGAAGCGGTCTATTTGTGTGATACATATTTAATTGGAGGCTGACCTACTTCTAGAGCCCTATTTGCCTCTTGTTCCCTTCCCGGGTCTTTACCCGAGTTCTTGTGGTTTTCTATACTTGTGGTAATACCCGCGTTGGAATGGCAGGCGTGGTATTACTATGTGATGTAATGACATACATCCGCGGTTACGGCTCCCGCAAAAATCTACAGTGCGAAGTGGACACCGCATAGCTGCCTTGCGGGCCCCTGCTGTTTTCAGGACGGCCGCCTCCCGCCATTTTCTGGCCTCCTGAGGCTTTACAGCCTCCCGTGGCTCCTGAGGCTTGTTGTATTGCTGAATTGAATACCAGCCCCTGCTGTAATGAGGAGCAGGTCGGGCGGACCGGACCTGACACAGAGCCCTGGGTCAAGGGCCCAGGTCAACGGTCTGCCAGCGTCATACAGCGGATGAACAGGCACATTGGCACACAGCAGAGGCAGGAAAAGACCGGGGACGAGAGGAGCGAGATAGGGAACGAGCGAGACAGAGAACTTGGACAATTTAGCCCCTCGCCCACCCTCGCAACTCACTTGACGCCCCTGGTACCCCCGCATCCTACAAGGAGGAGACAGAACATAGGATTGTCAATACCAGCTTCAAGCGGGGGTGTAACAGCCGGTCAGCTGGTCGGCGGCAGGCTACTTCCAGGCAGCTTGGACAACTGAGGAATTGAGGGACTGGAGGAGAAGAAGCAAAGAGAGCGGGTAAGAGCAAGCATAAGAGAGCAGTTACTGCAAGTAAGAGAGCGAGGCCGCCACTATTGGCGGCCGGTGAGTGCAAGCCCGGTGAGTCAGCGGAAGCGGCCTAACTAGGTTGGGAGCGGTTAGCGGTGTGCCAGTGTGCCCTACTCTTGGTTCCTTTGGTTCTCCTGCCTCCCGGTGTTCTTTGCCCTCCAGGTCCTACCCTCTTGGTCCTTCTCCAGCCCAGCATACTGCCTGCTATCCGCCAGTTCCTTGCCCATTCATTTATCCATTTTCTCCTCTTGCGCTCTTCAAGCGTCCTACTCTATTGTTTCTCAACTTTGCCACTCAAACTTCTTCATCACCAGTAGTTTTTAACATCTGCAGCAAATTTTGAGTGGCCCTGGGAAAACTTTGAGATTGGGTATTCGGTGCATCTTCTTCAACGGCTTCAAGGCAACCTCAGGCACCCTCATTGAACAAGAGACGCCTCAGCCACGAGTAAAGTATAAGAGGCGCGCCTAAAACCCAAGTCCTAGCTTAAGCCCTAGCTGGGCTCCAGCGAACGATAGGAAGATTGGCCAGAAACGGCAATAGCAACGCAACTAGAATAGAAGAAATAAAGACTCTTGAATACACTTCCCTTATTTGTATAGTTTTTGGGAAAGCCAATAAATTCAGGTAAGATGAAATCAGGAAAAATCTACAAGGTGGCATCAAGGAAAAATAAAAAAAACGACCCCCTAACAGCTCAAACCCCTCCATCAAGTAAAAAAAGGAAGACACCCGGGTCGAGAGAAAGGCTAGTTGCAGCACCGACACCAGAAACTACACTCTTCAATTTTGGCAATAAAAATGGAAAACAGAAATTCTTCTTTCTAAAGGACTCAATGGCCGCAATCTGTGCTCCAACAAAAGAGATATCAGGATTGTCTAGCCCCATAATGCCAAATAAACCAGGAAAAAAAACCATTACAGTCCAGGGGGACAACAACAACTGGACAGTCCAAAGCAAAGTTCAAACAGAGAACCAAGTCTCGCAGGGAATAATCGCAGCAAGAAGACAGTTAACCACAACAGCACAAGTCCATCTGAATCTTTCCCCCTGGGAAATAACAACAAAACATGAAGAAGTTTACAAATAAGCCATTATAATGTTGCAACTGAAGATCCGCCCAAAAACCCTGGCAGTCAGGTAGCCAATCAGAACGAAGCTTGAACCTGCTCCTTCTCTTTTTCCTCTGATGCCAATCTCCTTCAAATCTTGGAAATTAATACAATAAAACCAGATACAACTGCCCAGTAAAGCAAGGGATATTTCCATCAAATATCTCCCCAAAGGAATGGACATCTGGTGGAGAAGGGGGGTTGCTTCTACTCCCCTAAACCTGACTTCTAGAAACATCGGAATAGAGGATAAGTCAAAAGAAGGAAGTGCCTTAATAGAAACCAATCCCACATGCCCGTCACCTCCGATAACAATTTCATCGGTAAGCAGGATTGAGTCACAGTCTAAGTCTTCAGGAATACTTACCCAAGAGATACCAACTGCCCCATGGAGCAAATCCTTGCGGAGTGCACTGGAGCAAGCAACAAGGGCTCTAAAATTTCAGTCTGATAAAATGGAGGTGCAGATAGACCTCATCAACTTGATTGCAGAACATATAGCTGGTATAAATGTCAAATTGGACATAATCACAACGCTACTTAACAGCAGGGGCTGTTCAGAACTTCAATGGCAGGTCACTTGTAGCTGTAGTACAATCATTGATAAACTGGCCAAGCTCCCAGCAATACTCACAGATATATTGGGGGCAGTGCAGCCAACACCCAAAGCTGAATCCACAGAAGGACCACAAGAGATAGATGAGAATTAAGCCAAAGCAGAGTCTCTAATGACACCAATAGAGACGACAGCGACCAATGGCAAAAATAAAGGGGAAGCAGAGGAAGAGGAAAAATGTATGGGTCAGCCTAATAGAGGCAAAATCGTTTTCCGCCAACCTCTCTCAAACTGGGAAACTAACCAAAAGAAAGCGTGCAAGGAAAGATTAAAGCATACCACTCCAACTATCTCAGGGAAGATTTATCAAATTTTTACCAACCAAACCTTGACAACAGAAAAAAACAGGAATCTTAAAGAAGAATCTTTAGACCTATCTGCAATAGGGTCCAACTTAGCAGACATGGAAGTGGACCCAAATTTACTAATCAAAACATACCCGCCTCCCGTGGTAAATGCTTAAAGCAACCGAGAAAAAATGAGTCCGGAACACATCGATACAACTAAAAAACAAAAGGTCTAAAAAGGGGTTCAAAAGATAGGCTCAGAAAAGGAGAAACTAGAGCCAAAACACTTGAGCAACAAAGGAGAAGAGGTAACAATAACCCCACGGGTCCAGATAGTACTAGCACCCCAAAGCCGCAGAGACGAAAGCCACGATAAAGGAGTACAAGGTACAAGCACCCAAAAAAAAAAAAAAAAAAAAAAAAAAAAAATCGGTGAAAAAGCTGAAGAAAGATCAGGAGCAAAACTTCTGGACGAAATTAAAAACAAGGATTACAGTAGCCCAACCCCAATTATAGTTACCAGAAATACGAAGGGTCGGAGATGCAAGTTTCCATCGCCAGAACTAACAATAGAGACCCAAATTAATAACAAGGAACAAAGTAACTCAATTCCGCTAATAGTCACCCTAAATAATAAGGGCCGTACCTGTAAGTTTCCATCGATGGAACAAACAACTGAGACCCCATGGACAACAACACAGAAAAACCCAGAGAACCAGGAACAAAGGAAACAATCCTCAAGGCCCGACTACAAGAAAGGGCCAGAGACGATTATGTATGCCAAGAACCTCAAATAGGTCACAAATGACTCAATAAACATCAGTAGGCTAAAAAGGACATTAGAAATCCCTTAAACAATATAATAGAGACTTCCTTAAAATTGATATTTATGCTAGAATATTGCACAAAAGGAAGACAAGACACACTGAATCAAGGGAATTTGTTAATGTTGTTTAATGAGGTACCAGAATTAAAGGGGATAACATCATGCAACCTAATAGCTGTAGAATTTCAGCCAACGGGTTCCCCCATGGACATAGAAGAGACCTTGACAACTTGGAATTCCAAGGTTATAGTAGACAGGATCTACACAACAAGGGCAATACTTGAAGCCTGGGGAATCACTCTAAGACTCCACAAGCGACCTAAATATCCTTACCCCCTCTTAAAAAATGAAGTGATATCAAAAACGGGGCAGTTGCCTGGGAAAGGCCAAACATCTCGTCTACGCAGCGCTAGAAACACCTCGCTAATCGTGGAAAAGAACTCAACACATCCTGGCAGAAAAATTCTCGAAGTTTGGGCATCCAAGGGGAGGTTTATCATTTTTCACAACGGCAAAATATGACTGGTCCATAGAAGAATTAGAAACTGGAAAAAACTGGCTGCAAGCACTAACATTTGCCTGGTAAACATCATTTTAATAGGTTAAGCTGGCAACTAATAATAATCAACGGATATATCCACCCAAAGAGAAAGAAACAGAAGGAGACATTTTTAACATTGGTGAACTTGATTAAGTTACTACAAAAGACCCCTGAACACAGTAATCTGATAATTTCAGGAGATTTTACAGTAATCTTACTAACAGCAAACAGTCCAGAAGTAAGAGGAAGGATGCCCCGGGAATTAATTCAACAATCCAAGAGCTGCAAGCCTTAGGCTTAATCACCTTGAACGGCAACGTAACTGGAGAAAGATCTGCAGCCTCCACGTTTCTGAGAGGAAAAAGCCAATCAATTATAAACTTCACCATCATCAGTAATAATCTCTTTCCTATGATAGATTTCTTCCAAATCTGCCCACGTCCAGAAAGTGATAATTTTCCTCAGATTATGAAAATTAACATTACTTTAACCCAGGTACAAATATTAAAGTCCCTGGCACCATATCCAGAAAAATATAATCTGAGGAAACTAAAGTGGCGAGGACAAGATACAAACATAATAATGGACACAATCCAGGATTATTTGAAGAAAGAAGGGACACATAAAGAAGAAGAAGCACAAAAAATGGGAACTTTTGGGGCAGTTTCTTATTCTACAATTCCCAGCTGTTCTAGGGCGACAAAAGAAGATAGAAACTAGGAAGGTGCCATGGTTTATTAACCAATTCCGAGATCTTAAAAGGAGCATTGCCAGAGAGGTGTGCCTCCTCCAGCAAGAACGGGAAAAAATCTGACAATGGCAACCTCAAGGAAATGCGGAAAAAATACAAGAAAAAGTTTAGGGAGGCAAGAACAGTGTATAAAGAATCCATATGGAATAAACTACTATGGGCAAGTAAACTGCCAACAAGCTGGGAATTCTGAGGAATAATCAATAACCTGACTAAGGGTTCAAGATTCCACCAAGACACTGGAATAGGAGAAGACACGTGGATAAAATATATTCAAAATATGTACAATAAATTGGATTATGTTAATGCAGCCACAGCCCGAAAGAATCTGGAGAAAAACATCTTAGTCTCCAGACTCATGAAGGCAACTCTCAACAAATGCTAGAGATTAGCAGTAACAAGCGCGAAAATCTTACAAATACCAAACAATTGAAAGGAATAATAACAAAACTAAGAACTGAGGGGGTAGCAGGACCAAACGGGCTTCCAAACGCTCTTTTTAAGAACACACCCGAGTTTCGGCAAACTATTTCACACCCCTTTTCAACTACATCTATAATCAGAATATCGTTCAAAATTCCTGGAGAGGCAACATAATCCATCCAATATTTAAAAATGGCATTCATAGCAAGCCAGAAAACTATAAATTGATATCTCTGATTGATGTTGAAGCCAAATAATATGCTTCATGTCTACTGATCCACCTTCAAGAATGGATGAATGAGAATAGTAGAGTAGTAAAATCATTTGAATATAGGCCTCGTCATCGCCACAATCAGGACTCATCTGCTGCTGTCAAGGTTTTCGAAATTAAGCTGTAAATCAACACGATAATTTGAATTCTGAATTCATCACCTTCATAATCTGGGCTCATATGCTAATTTCAATGTTTGCTAAATATAGTTGTAAATGTGCCTGATGATTTGATTTCTAGACTCATCTGCTGATTCTGGAGTTTACAAATAACATTGTAAATCGGTAAGACGTTTTGAATTCAGGACTCATCAGTTGCATTTTATTCATCTGCTGACTTCAGTGTCCACATAATGTAATTGTAAATTGGTAAAAAATATTTGAATTCACACTCATTATCTGTGAAATCAGGTCTCATCTGCTGATTTCAGTCTTTACAAAATAAACTAGTAAATTAACAAGATTTGAATTCAAAATTATTCATCATGGCCAATTCAGGACTCCTCTGTGGACATCAATGTTTGATAAATAAAGCGGTAAACCTGCCTGAGGTTTGAATTCAACACTTGAATGGATAATAATATTGGCAAACTGAAGTTGGAAAATGATTTAAACAGAAACATTTTGGATTCCTCTATTAAATTCATAATTCCTCTTCTGAATTATTTAAAATATTAAACTGGCAATCAAAGGCCCGATTTAATATTTGGTGGTCAGGTCGTCCTCCACCAGGGCAACGGAGTAAATCACTCCATCGCCCTGGAACAGGTCCTGAATTCCCAAAGGACATTTCAAGCATTGACAGGTACCGCGATTAGGCATTTCCTGTAAATGTTAAGTAAAGTTGTCGCATGGATCCCTCAAACATGACTAAGCTGTATGGCAAAGCGCAAAGTTACGTTTGTTTTTATTTTCAAAAAGATCCCAAAGCAGGATTTTTTAATGGAAATAAAAAAATATAGTTATCTCTCAAGGATTGGGGGGGCGGGGAATTGGGGAGGAGCTTGCCGAGGTCCAAAATGGCCGAAACCTAAGCAAGCTCTGTGATCCATTCTAACTATCCCTAAGGTATCGGCTTCATCCAAGGGAGAACACGCCTTAAAAGCATTGCAACTGGTAAATCTCGTGAAAAGCCGTACATAGAAGTGATTCTAGGCATTGGAGGAGCTTGCTAAAGGCAGATACATCAAACTCAAAGACGCGGCATGCCTGGCCGGGGAGCAGCGGATCCGCATGGCTGCGGTACCGTAGAGGGTCTAGCTGCGGCGGCGACTCACGTGGTACCGACCCGGATGATTGCCGGAGTAAATTGAGGTGACGGCGACTCCCAATGGATCTGGGATAACGTGCTGCGGCTCCTGCCTGCTGTGTGGAGAGCGCCGGGTCCTTGGGCAGCAGCGGCCGGGTGTATCCATATGTGGAACTGCTGAGTGGGCTACAAGGGTGCGGAGTCTGCAGCGCGGATTTCCGCGGAGTCAGCGCCAGTCCCGGTGAGTGAACAAAACGCTGCGCCCCCATCCCGGCATTATGCCATGGCAAGGATTCCAACGTAACAGAAGCTGGGTCTCTGTGAAGCAGCTACCGGTATGTTTGCTCCACTCCCCGGAGAGGGATACACGAGAGGGCTGGTGAGAGCAAAATAGCTCTGGACGCAAGAGATAATAGGCATTGTTGATACAGGGTGCGGAGGAGCGCCCTCTGCCCATTTTAACTGCAGCAATAATAGCAGAACCCCCCTTAGTGGGTGAGGCCAATGTGATACAGCCAACAGCGCAGTGCTAGAAGATTGAAGCAGCCCCTTCGCCGACATCACTATATCGCGCACACCCAATTTCGCCATTGAGGGTGAAGCCGGGACAGTGCCACGAGGAGTAGAGCCGGTGGTCTCTGATGTGTATATGCTTACGGACACAGGGAGAAAGGACTAACACAAGATTCCATCTTATAAGCTGCAAGTAATTGCAACGCATTAAGTCACGGCTTGGGAAACTGAAGGCCCAGCGCGAGTGGTAGATCGTGGGAGGCCTGGAAGCACACAACCATGGAAAAGTAGAAAAAAAACTCAGCCCATATTGCACTTTGAAAAATGCAAAACGACCAGAAACAGGGAAGAGGGAGAAGAATCAGCTGCTTCAGATCAGGGGGATGGTGCTGACAAACTTGCGGGAGATATACGACAGATACTGACAGCCATGCAGAAGAGCTTCACTACGATCGATGGGAAGACAGACTCCCTCCCTTATCGGATGGACCGTATGACCGAACGGATAGACAAGCATGCAGAACGCCTGGATAAGGCAGAAAGAAGTGTGTTTGAAGTAGAAGATGCTCAAACGGAGACCGACAACAATCAGAAGCAAATGGGGAAGCTTCTTATGGCAATGCAAGACAAGGCCGAAGACCTAGAAGTGAGATCCAGGCTCAACAATATATGCATTATTGGCCTGCTCGAAACTACAGCAACTGGTAACATGGAGACATACACAGTTGCTTGTGAACTTGCTTGGTCGTGACACATTCTCCCCAATGTTCATCGTAGAGCGTACTCATCGCTCCTTAAACTCCAAGCCACCACCTGGCGCCTCCCCCCAGGCATGTGATAGCAGAAAGCGAGAAGGCAATTTGTCCCAATGAAGCATAAACTACGGGAGCACAACCTGGAGTATGCAATGCTATACCCAGCTAGGTTAAAAGTTACCATGACCGGCAAGCCCAGGATCTACACTGACCCCAAGCTTCAGGAGCTGGCCCTAAAAGAATACAGTAAGTCGGAAACATGGTAGTGAGCTACAGAAATCCATTAGCAAGACAGAACGCCCACAGCGACCTCGACAACCAAGATTGACTCTTATCGAAATAATGCAATGCTCATTTCACAATCTTTCTATAGTGCACAAGTTCATATGTTGGACTTCATAATTAATATAAGGTATAAACAGCTGCCAAGGGTTGAGGCATCAGTAGCAAGGGCAGATTAAAAGGTAACGCCTGAACAGGTACTGAATACATTTCTTAATACCATGATTGTTGAATGCTTTATTCATTAGCTAATGTGCTGAGTCTCCTCAGTGATCGAATAGTACACTATACAGCTGTTCATCGGTTGGGGAATCATCCCACGGATGTAACATATAGTGGGAGGATGGTTAGGTGCTGCAGGTGGACTAGTGTGTTTACCTGTAACATCCGCCCCTGTGTGTCACTCACTTCATGGCAAAGAAGCCTTTTTTTCCTTTATTAGTATGGAACTCATTAGGGCAATGTTTTGTTATAGGAGGGAGGGAGGGAGGGAATGTACTGTCTTGCTCAATTGGGGTCGTTATGGCGTGGCGCGAAGTTTTTGTCATGGGCTCCACAGTATACATGAGATATATGCATAAGGCTCAAAGATTGAGGATGTCGCATCTGGAGGTGTGGTTTTTAATAGACAGATAAGAGTGCTAGATGGCGCCAAACGTACTAACACATTTGTACGGGATCGGGACCAGGAGAGGTGGGAGGGAGCGACTCTGACACGTTGAATAAAGTTTTCAAAGAGGGTTTTATTTTTAAGTATGCTTTTCTCCTTCTACTAGTTTGTCTAATGCGAGCAAACTCGTCGGGTTCCGTCCTGACTCCTTTAGGAAACAATGAGAGTTCCAGGGCGTTTCTTCCATGCAGGTGCCGATAGTTCTCCAGACCGGAAGTGATTAGGGGTCGTCGGGGCCAAGGTCCTCAACTCCAATCATGCGGGGGAAGAAAAGAAACAGCAAGGAATCAGGCTGACGTCCTCGCAGGATTATAGGGGACCAGGGGGTGAGGGACACCGAGTGAAGGAGTGCAACTAAACGTAAGCTCTAGTGCCTATTAGTGCTCGTGAAGGGAAAGGGACAATGAGGCTACGCTTTTAGCAGTTTCACTCGTTTACTGTACTATTACAATTCACCCAGCCCGCCACTTTGCCCCGTACCTTAGCAAGCCACACTCCTCCCGCGGGAGTGGGGCGGGCGATTCGCCGGACCGTTGGCCTCCTGGCTTGTTGTCCACTGCTGGGCTCGTCAGGGCTTCTTCTCTGCAGGGCTCCGGTTCTGTACTTCGTCTCCAGCCTCGTCCGTCTTCTCCTAGGAAAACGCTGTCCGCCGCTTTCACGATTCCGCCTTCTTTTGAGCGTGTGACGTTGCAGGTGGGTGGAGCCTCGTCTCCCTCGTCGGTAGAGTTAAAGGGGCCGTATTCGATTCCAGCTTCGTGTCCCCAGGTTGCTTCTGCGCCTGCCCGAGTCCACTCGTCCAACCAGGCTGAGTCCGGCTGCTTGTCAGAAACAGAAAGGGGAACAGCTGACCACCAGTCTTTTAAGTTATTGGGTCTGCATTTTCCAGTATCGTCGGACACGAGTCCCACCCCGTCACACTCCTCCCCCCCTGGAATCTCCCGATCTGGGAGAGGAAAGACCCTTGAAAGAAAGTCAGCATTCCCATTTGCCGTGCCCTTTTTATGTTGCACAGAAAAGGAATATGGTTGCAGAGAGAGAAACCAGCGGAGCACTCTTGCATTCACTGTTCTGTTTTGATACATCCATTTTAAAGGAGCGTGATCTGTCTGTAGAAGGAAGGTCTTCCCTTCCAAATAGTAGTGCAGTTTGTCAATAGCCCACTTGATAGCCAAGCACTCTCTTTCTACGGTAGAATATCTGCACTCCCTGGGGAACAACTTGCGGCTAATAAATAGAATGGGATGTTCTATTCCATCGTCCCCCACCTGAGAGAGTACAGCCCCAATTCCTATGTCGGACGCATCAGTGGCCAGTATAAAGGTTTTCTTGAAATTAGGAGATTCAAGGATTGGAGCATTTGTTATGATGGTTTTCAATGTCTCGAAAGCATCTCTGGCTTCTTTTGAGGGAGTCTAAGTTCCCTAAGTCTGGTGTCTTTACGCAAGAGATCAGTAAGAGGTGCTGCGACCTCTGCAAATTTGGGAACAAACCGTCTGTAGTAGCCGATTAAGCCTAAGAAGGCTCGCAGGTCTCTTTTGCTGGTGGGAAAGGGGGTGTTCTGGATAGCTTTTACCTTCTCTGTTTGTGGTGCGATAGTGCCTTTCCCCAGAACATATCCGAGATACTTGATGGTATTGAAGGCTACTCGAGACTTCTTTGCGTTTACGTGTAAGCCAGCTTGTTGTAAGGCAGTCAGGATGGTATGTAGGTGCTGTAGGTGGTCTTCCCAGGTTTTACTGTATATGACAATGTTGTCCAAGTAGGCCGAACTGAATGACGTATAGGGTTTCAGCACTTGATTCATAAGACGCTGGAAAGTGGCAGGTGCGCCATGTAAACCGAATGGCAGAACGGTGAATTCGTACAACCCTTCATCTGTGATGAAGGCGGTCTTTCTTTTGTCTTCCTCCCGGAGAGGCACCTGCCAATACCCTTTGGTTAGATCAAGGGTGGTGATAAACACGGCGTCCCCAAGCTTTTCTACTAGCTCGTCGACCCTAGGGATGGGGTAGGCATCGAATGTGGAGATAGCATTCAGGGCCCTGAAATCCATGAAGAATCTCTTTGAACCGTCCGGTTTCGGGACCATGACAATTGGAGAAGCCCAATTACTTTTAGAGGGCCTTATTACACCAAGTTTCAACATGTCAAGTACCTCTTTTCTGACATCTTCCCGTCTAGAAGCAGGGATCCTATAAGGCCTTTGCTTCACAATTTTCCCAGCGGAAGTTTCAATGCAATGCTCTACAAGAGTCGTTTGGCCCGGGAGATCAGAGAAGATGTTGGACAAGGGTTGTAGTATTCCTTGAAGGCTTTTTTTCATTTCTTCAGGAAGTTCTTCATTTACGACAAGTTGGTCTAGGGTTGAGGTTTTTTCTGGCAGGGTAGGGAGTACCAGATTGTTGCTCTTTGGGACCGGACCGATCCATTTCTTCAACAGATTGATATGGTACGTTTGGGTCTTGTTGGCCGACAGACGGAGTCTATAAGTGGTGTTCCCAATAGTTTCAAGTACCTCATAGGGTCCTACCCACTCATTTTTGTGTGTGACAGACGGCAAAAGAAGCAGGGCCCAGTCTCCTACCTTGAGAGTTCTCAGTTTTGTCCCCTTGTCGTAATTCATTTTCTGTTTATGCATTTGTTGTTCCAAGTTTGTGTGAGCGAGGTCTCTTAGTTTCCCTAGCTTAGAACGTAGCTGTAGGGTGTACTCTAACAGAGACTTCTGTTCCTGTGCTTCTTGTGACTCCCAGGTGTCTTTCGTGATTTCTAGGAGGGACCTTGGGACTCGTCCATAAAGCAATTCAAATGATGAACAGCCTAGACTGCTTTGCTTTTGAGCTCTTAGCACATACAAGGCTATAGGCAGCAGGCGATCCCATGCCTGGCCTTCTGAGGACAACATCTTCTTTAATGTTGTTTTCAGTGTTTGATTATACCTTTCGACGAGCCCGTTGGTTTGGGGGTGATAGACCGAAGTCTTTAGGTGATGGATATTCAGTGACTTGCACACTTCTTTCATCATACGGGAAGTGAAAGGGGTCCCCTGGTCGGTTAGAACCTCTTTAGGAAAACCGACTCGGGCAAACAATTCCACAAACTTCTCGGCCACATTGGCTGTGGTTGGTGCTCTTAGGGGAAATGCTTCGATAAACCTTGTTGCATAATCCACAATGACAAGAGCATATTGGTGCCCTCTAGCTGACTTGGGCAGTGGACCTATTAAATCCATCCCTACTCGTTCGAAGGGAGTGCCGACAATCGGCATTGGTTGTAGGGGTGCAGCAGGTGGTCTGTGAGTATTCTTCCGCTGACAGATTTCACACTTCCTGCAATAGTCTTGTACATCTTTGTACACCCCAGGCCAATAGAAATGACGTAAAATACTATCCGTCGTTTTCTCTTTGCCCACATGACCGGCCGTTAGGTGAGCATGAGCAAAGAACAACACCTGTTCACGGAAAGCTGAAGGGACCAGCAATTGAGGATTCTTTCCTATGTCGGCTTCTCTATATAGAAGGTCGCTACGTATAACGAATCTAGGAAACAAAAGAGCGGAGGAATCCTGGGCAGCATGTGCGCTTTCCGATGCATTGAAAAGAGATCTATCCTCAGCTTGGGCAAAACGAAAACTGCGATCCACCACCCATGGATCAGGGGTTATGTATGCTGCCTTGGGACCATCTTTAGTCAGGAGGCGGTCAAAGACTGTCTCTCTAAACAGGGCAAGAAAGTCGGGATTGTCTACCCCCAGAATCATTTTCTCAGGAAGGGAATCCACCACTCCTACCCTCACTACAGCTGGCTCTTTGCCTATGGGTTGCACAGTAATCACAGCTATAGGATAGGGCTTAACGTCCCCATGAACACATCTTACATGCACTAGAGAGTCAGGGAGGTATTGACTAGGGAGGATCAGATGTTTTTGAACCACTGACTGTCTACAGCCTGAATCAAGAAGGGCTTTCACTGTTTGTTCATTTATCCGTATACTCACATGAAAGGAAGTTCCCGTTTCTGCGGAATAGAGGATGGTTTTGGGGAGATAGCCCACTTCCATTGGCTCTTCGGGCGGGTGTTTTCGTGGACACAGGCGAGCAATGTGGCCCCATTCACCACACTCAAAGCATTGGGGTCCACGGGACATGGGTGATTCCATTAGAAGAGGTCTGGGTTTTACAGGTTCTGTTATTTGTTTCGGCTTTTTTTCTTGTTTTCCTGAGGGTTGACTCTTTTGGTATTTCTCTGGTTCCCATACTGTTCCTCTGGGTTGTGCTCTTGCATAATTGGCTGCCATCTTGATGGCTTGTTCCACAGTAAGACTTGAGTGCTGTCTCAACCATCTTTGTGTTCCATACGGAAGAGCATCCATAAATTGTTCGAGATATATCTTAGCAAGAATATCTTCCTTAGTACTATTTTCAGGTTTCAACCATTTATCTGCCATCATTTTCAATCTAAAGAAAAGAGTCTTTGGGTTTTCGCCAGGTATCCCTTTTTCTTTTCTGAAACGCAGCCTATACGCCTCAGAGTCTAATCCCAAATGGTCCAATATCACATTTTTGATCAAGGGATATGGAGCATTGCCTACAGGGTTGGCCACCTGATACGCAAACTGGGCCTCACCGGTTAGCAATGGGGCAAGAAAAAATGGCCACTTCTCTTCCGGCCACCCCAGGGCTCTGGCGGCGCGTTCAAAGTTCATGAGAAAAGCGTCAGGATCTTCCCCGTGTACATATTTTTGTAGGGCTATTCCCGACGGGTTGGGTACATGTACCCGTTTTTCTACCGCCACTGTACTTGTGGGTGTTGCGATGTTTTTCTGAAGGCTGTCCAGCTGGGCAGATACAGTATTTCTGAACAAGTCTCGATCAGCTTGAGCTGAAGTTATTTGTTGCTCTACCGCCCATTCTCCTGTCCCTTCACTAGATGTTGGATGAGGGCGTCCATCTCGGGTTTGCAGACGGACTGTGATGGTGATCCCACTTCTGACACCACTTGTACGGGATCGGGACCAGGAGAGGTGGGAGGGAGCGACTCTGACACGTTGAATAAAGTTTTCAAAGAGGGTTTTATTTTTAAGTATGCTTTTCTCCTTCTACTAGTTTGTCTAATGAGAGCAAACTCTTCGGGTTCCGTCCTGACTCCTTTAGGAAACGATGAGAGTTCCAGGGCGTTTCTTCCACCCAGGTGCCGATAGTTCTCCAGACCGGAAGTGATTAGGGGTCGTCGGGGCCAAGGCCCTCAACTCCAATCATGCGGGGGAAGAAAAGAAACAGCAAGGAATCAGGCTGACGTCCTCTCAGGATTATAGGGGACTAGGGGGTGAGGGACACTGAGTGAAGGAGTGCAACTAAACGTAAGCTCTAGTGCCTATTAGTGCTCGTGAAGGGAAAGGGACAATGAGGCTACGCTTTTAGCAGTTTCACTGGTTTACTGTACTATTACGATTCACCCAGCCCGCCACTTTGCCCCGTACCTTAGCAAGCCACACTCCTCCCGCGGGAGTGTGGCGGGGCGATTCGCCGGACCGTTGGCCTCCTGGCTTGTTGTCCACTGCTGGGCTCGTCAGGGCTTCTTCTCTGCAGGGCTCCGGTTCCGTACTTCGTCTCCAGCCTCGTCCGTCTTCTCCTAGGAAAACGCTGTCCGCCGCTTTTACGATTCCGCCTTCTTTTGAGCGTGTGACGTTGCAGGTGGGTGGAGTCTCGTCTCTCTCGTCGGTAGAGTTAAAGGGGCCGTATTCGATTCCAGCTTCTTGTCCCCAGGTTGCTTCTGCGCCTGCCCGAGTCCACTCGTCCAACCAGACTGAGTCCGGCTGCTTGTCAGAAACAGAAAGGGGAACAGCTGACCACCAGTCTTTTAGTTATTGGGTCTGCATTTTCCAGTATCGTCGGACACGAGTCCCACCCCGTCACAACATTACTCACTTAAGTTCAGTTCCTCACATGGAACGTTAGAAGCCTCAACGAATTCAGGAAGCTGCGTAAAGGCATTGCATATCTTAAGCGGCATGAGGTGGACATTGTGTTGCTTCAGAAGGCACATCTGCCACCTTGATAGTAATATGCTCTCTCACAAGGGGCTCCTAGGACAATTCTCTGCCGCGGGCTTCACCACACATGCTAAGGGGGTTCCGACTTGGGTAAATCCAAAGTCAGGTATCACATTGGAAGGGTTAGACATCGACCCTAACAGTAGATATGTTAATTCACGGTGCCATGGACATGGTATGGACGCTGATGTTGTCAACATTTATGACTCAAACTATGACGATCCGCAGTTTTACTACGCTCTATCCGCTCGTATGCTACAGGACGTCAATATACCACAAATATGAGGTGATTTTAACTGCGTTTTAGATCCATCCCTAGATTGCTCGAAAGGCCCATCCAGACCCCCCCTCAGCAGCTGCTAGAGCAATTGGAGGCGTTGTTGCGCAGCTGGACCTCCTGCCGTCTGGCATATGCGGTCTACGAGAGTAGGAGGATTCACCCATTACTCATCCCCATAAGATATCCACACCAGGAGTGATTATTGGTTAGTCTCTAGAAAACTATTTCCCTGGGTTGTTGATTGCACACCACTTCCCCGCTCTTTTTCTGATAACTCCCCGGGATTGATGGATATTGATATTCCCCTAAGGAAGAGTGCCCCCTTTACATGGAGGTTCCCCCCATACTCTTTGTTAGATGCAGTCTGTAAACAGAAATGGCCTCAGCCATTGAAGACTTTTTGAGCACGAAAATTAGAACTGTTGATCACTTCTCTACTGTATGGGAGCCGTTTAAGGTGTTGATTAGAAGGGTGGTCATCTCTAAGCATGCAGGTGTGCTCCGCTCCTTGTGGAATAGGCTGTTGACACTTGAGGAACAGCTGGTTAACACGGAGTAAATGCTTTTGTAGGGCAAGCACGCTAGGGTCTCAGAGGACCGAAAACAAAACTCTTGAGGAATACCATTAGGTTGCAGACAGTGAGAAGAAGCACATGGGCAAATATGCTACTGCTAGAACTTATGGTGAGAGTGAGCGGCCGGGCTCAGTTCTCGCAGCGATGCTAAGGCGCAATAGAGAATCCGGCATGGTAGTAGAATTGAGGGGCGAAGACGGAGATCTGTTACATAAGCCATCAGAGATGGCTGACAGATTTTGCAGATACTATACAGACCTATACAGCTCCAAATTAGAGCAAACAACATGGCTATAATAGAATATCTAGAGCACCTACAAATGCCCTGGCTAACTAATTACCATAGGGGCACCTAATGGGGCCGCTGGACCCCGGCGAAATTCGCACTGCGCTCAATGCGATGCGTTAAAGTAGTGGACCTGGACAAGACGGACTCACAGTGACATTTGATAAAGCATATCAAGATCTACTTATCCTGCATTTAACTACTCTCTTTGAGGAGATAGTGGAGAAAGGGGTGATGCCTCCAACAATGAGGGAATCTTTGATTGCGGCTGCTGAAACCAGATAAACCCCAAGCAGAATGCTCGCCCTTTAGGCGACTGTCACTTCTAAATGTGGACACCAAAATATTTGCTAAAATTCTAGGGAACAGATTGGCCTCATTGGTCCCGTTACTGGTTAGGCCTGAGCAAGCTGGATTTGCTCCAAAGCGCACTCTATCATAACATTTGAGAACGGCATTTGGGGTGATACAGCATATAAAACCGGAAGTCAAAGTTGCTGTGGTCTTTCTAGAAGCAAAGAAGGCTTTCGACTCAGTGGAGAGGACCTTTATGAGAGCAGTTCTGAGGCGGTTGGGTGTGGGTGAGGTCTTCCTCAATTTGGTCACGGTCTTATATAACATGCCAGTAGCTAGGGTCCAAATTGGTGACGCGGTAACGTCTCACATTGTGATCTTGAGACGTACGTGCAAGGGTGCCCGCTATCCCTGTTGCTGTATGCTTTAGTTGCGGAGCCACTGGCGTGTGTGTTAAGGGAATACCATGAGTATAGAGGTATTCATTTCCCTAATTACCATCTCATTGTATCTGCATACGCAGACGATATGCTTCTATACGTTTGAGATCTAGGGACTGACCTAACCCCGGTGCTCATTGAAGTGATGAGTTTTGGGGCCATATCTGGCCTCAGAGTTAACTGGGCAAAATCCATATTTTTTCCACAGACTCCAGCCATGATTCGAATCGAATTGGACTATCCATTGCAATGGTCCTGTGACCCGGTTCGTTATTTAGGCATACAAGTTCATACGGACTGGACCTGGTGCTCAACGAGAACTATGGGAGGGCAATTTCCAGACTAGAGAGGGATATTAATCGGAGGATTTGCCTGCCATTATCATTAGTGGGTTGCATTTCCCTTATGAAGATAGTAGTCCTTCCTAGATTTTTATTCTGGTTTCAAAACATCCCTTTGGTACTCCAAAAGAAGATGTTTAAAGTCTTCAGCTCATTATTAATAAAGTTAGCATGAGCGCGTAAGCAACCTAGGATAAAATGGGACATACTCACATTGCCCTATTCCATGGGAGACCTCAGCACGGCAGATTTAGAACTATACTACAAAGCAGACAAGGGTTCACACGCACATTATTAGATGCATGGCCCGCAGAATCTTCCACATTTGCAGATCGAAAGAATAGCTGCGAACCCTTTTATTCTTCCCCAAAAACTGTTTCAGGCCCTTTCCAGACAACGCAGCATACTGGACTCTTATCAACTCTACTGTCCATGCGTGGCAGGACTTATTAAATAGGTAGGCAGCAGGTGTACTCCCCCTTGACTCTGGTGGAGTGGTGTCATTGGCTTTCCGTAAGTAAAGGAAAAGAAGTACTGCAAGCACTTTTGACACTTAACATTAGTAAGATTGGAGATTTATTCTCAGAGGGCCGGGAACGCTGATGGGCCAAGATAGAAGCGGAGGGGCATGTTGCGACACAAATCACACAATATCCCTTTTACAGAACCAAACATGAACTACACAAGCTGCTCGGGGACCCCATGCAGGAAAATTCGGAGGTGCTGGCCCTCTCATTTCTTCTGTACTCTGCAGCCCCTTCTAAAACAATTACCACTATTTAAGACTTGACTCAGGGATCCAGGAGGATGCAATCCACCAAGGCCAGGCTAGAAGGGCAAGGTGACCTTGGGGTTGCTATAGACACTAGCACTTGGCAGTACTGCTGTGAAGAAATGCATGGTATCTCACTTAATGGGAGACACCGACTCATTCATTTGAAATTTCTTAACAGGGTCTATTACACTCTGGAGAGACTATGCCGGTACGACTTAAGGGACACAACAACTTGCGATCACTTCAAGGAAGATATAGCTGGGTTCTTGCATGTAGCCTGGCTCTGCCTGCAGATACCAGAATTTTGGGATAAAGTTATACATACCTTGAATGAGGTTATAGAGCTCTCGCTGACGCCGGACCCACTGCTGGCACTGATGAGGTTCACTAAAAATCTGAAGAAGGGGGGTCAGACGTTTGGTAGCAATGGGCATACTACTTGCTAAGTGTAGAGTAGCAATGTGTTGGGCTCGGGCTCCTGCTCCGAAAATAACAGACTGGTCCAAAGACATGTTATACTGTAACACACAGTCAGAAACCTATAATAAACTTTTACCCCCTCAAAATCGCCCTAAACGTTTTTGAGGATTATACAAGCAATACCTTGTAGGGAAAGAAACTGGTAAACCGGAAGGACGAGAGATGGAATATACCCACATAACCTCTATTTGTGTTGATACCTGCTTCGAAGATATGGGACAGTAGTTGGATAAGATAAGAATTGTAGTATGGGACAATAAGTATCTGTGACACTTTTTTCACTAGAAGTATGCTGCTGTACATTTAGAACGCATTATCTCTCTGAATGTAATGACAATTATATCTCTCATTTGTATTATAAATCTACGCAACATTTGTCTCTACTGCTGTATACTGTCTAGAGCCAATGTTATATTGTAAAACGATAAAAATTAAGTTTATAAGTCATCTCCCAAGGCAAGTGCAGCATTTTGCAGTTTTCGCTGCCCTTTACTGCCAGGGTTTCCTGGCACTGACCTGTTTGTCCACCCATCTACGTGTGGGCCGTCTGAGGGGTTCAACCATAGCAGAAATGGAGTAATTTCCACCATAGTTACACCGAAGGTCAGCCCCATATTTAAGTAGGGCGAACAGACCATTAAGTTGGTGGAAACTGTACCCTTATGCCACAGACTACCCTTTCTGCCAACATATAAATCAAGCTCTATGTTTTCAGGAAGATGAATAGAATTTGATGTTGACTATTTGCATTCAGAAACTGTTGATTGCTCTTTTTAAATTGGGGTGAAAATGTCTTTCACTATTTATGAGGGGGGGTGCGTGTCACAACGATTACGCCATATTTTTGTTTTTATTTTGTGAATTAATTAACTAACAAGAAACATTTTCTTCATAACCAAATATTTAACCTTGTAGGGGCTGCGGAACACCTTGATGAAACTGGACACAGTCTAGGAAGGCAGGCTGGTAATCTTGTCAGTCAGTTAGAATAACTTTATTTCAGTTAGAATAACTTTATTTCGCCAAAACAAAGAAGGCATAAAAAGTATACTAAATATAAAAAACATTCCACAGCATTACAATGAAGTTAAAATACAAATGATTATATGAAATTTCCGCATAAAAGTATACATACATAATTATTAACACAATACAGTAAGTTGATTCCTCTTTTAAAGATAAAAAAATTCAGCTAATTAAACATCTCTTTTTTAGGGCAGATAAAAAGAAAGACGCCAAAGATAAACAGGTAAGAATGTCAGATAATAACTGCAGATAGTAGAGGGCCATACAACACTGTTTAAAATTCATTTTGCGCATGAGGGGGATAATAAACCTTCTCCTTTCATTACGATAGAATGTAAAGAAAAACAAAAAACGAATATCATTCTGGATAGATTGCTCATCACAGGTACAAAATGGAAGATCAGAGGCAACAGATATTACAGGGAAAACTCAACATCAAAGGAATATAATGTAAACAAAATCTCACAAAGATAAACCTATGTTGCAGGTTAGGGACAAACGATTGGTATGTTGCAAAGCCAAATAAACGCATGAGAACCTTGCACCAGCTAGAATTCTATTACCCAGGAGCTAACAGAAGGAATTGACCCAGGAACTAATTTCCATAATAATGGAAACAAAATGGTAGTTTAACTGTCTATTCCCAGATGAGGGTGGCTGTCTTCAAAGAATGCGTCCAGCTTTTAAATATTTACATAAAGGCATCAAAGCCCCCATGACACACAAGATCTTGGAGGCAAAATGTCCTAACTGACACAAAGGTATGAGGTAGCTGCACAACCCTTATTGGTCCTTGTATTCTGTAACTGATTTTCATTAAAACGGATATCATACTGAAATGAAACTGTCGACTGGTCTCGCATTCTTCTGAACAGAGTGAGAGGAAGAATGTGACCGACAATCCAAGGAGACAAATTGAAAATAGATAATTGGCCACATTATGCCCATGTACTACATTTTGTGCAGAGTTTTATATAGAGCGAACTTGACCCGAAACCGAACAGGGTATCAGAGAGTTTTACACAGCACTAGTTACGTTACATGAGGACACACATTCATTTTTGTTAGGCATGGGGAGATTGGAAAGGGGCGACCACTCGGTCCCCCCGAACGTATGGCAGAGTACCTCGATCCCCCCGGGAAGCCATTTTGGGCGGGAGGCGCGTCTCGGCTGGTATGCCCGAAGCGGCGTAGCCGGGGCGCGCTTTTTCCCGCCCTAGAGTGGGCTGGCCTAGACACTGACGCGGCTGGCCACGCCCTCGGGGCAGGCAGGGGCGGGTTTACGCCCGCCCTGAAGACGGATAAAAAGGGACGCAAGACCTGAAGGCATCCTCTTGTTCCTGTGCTCTGAAGCTGCACCTCCTCGCTGCACGTGAGCTCGAGACGGAACGAAGAGCCAATTTTGAGCGTTGTAATCGTTCTTGTTTGTTTTGCAGATACTCTGTTGGAGAATGCCGAAGAAGGCGGGAAAGCGCATGACTACCGAACAGATGCTGCGTATTCTCATGAAGGAGATGACCGAACTAAAGAAGCGAGTGGATAAGAACGAGGAAGGGGGACCAAAACGTCCTTTGGCGGGAGCAGCCCCGGGAGGGAAAAACAAGAGGCCCAGGAGGGGAGCAGCGGGAGAAGACATCCCGGGTCCCAGTGCCCCACTCGAGGCACCAACTCCCGTGCCGAAGGAAGGGAATCCGATTCCCGTTGTGGTCACCCCCGTGTCCGAAGAAGATATGCCGCCCGAGCTGGCAGCACAATTGGCAGCGTGGTTGGGTAAAGGTAACGAGGGCGCCACGGCTGTCGACGCACAGGCGCTGATGAAACAACTGCGCGAGAAACGAGAGGCAGCCAAGGTGTCCGCGCCGGCTGCAGTAGTTGACAAGACACAAGGGACGAGTGCGACCTCAGAGGCAGCGTCCGGTGCAGGTAAGCGGCCATTGCCGATTGCGAGGGATGAGTCAGCACCCTCTCGTAGAGAACAGTTGGGTCAACATGTGCCTTTGGCGATTAAGGAGAAGATTTGGGCGGGGGAATATGTAAACATCTTCTCGTTGCTTGTTGATCATTATGAAGTGGAGCATGTTAAGGGCCAGAAAGACCTCATGCATCCGAGTGTTTGGCGCGCAAAAATGGCCGCCTTTAAAGTGAATGAGAGTATTGGCAATTGGGGCAAAGCATGGGGGATTTTTACGTCGATCTTAGGGGAACGTAGGCCTGAGTTGCTTTCCGAGTTGCCAACCTATCAGTCGCGAATCATGGGGTACTCGACATCACACCAGGGTAACCATTGGTTCTGCTACGATAATCTGTTTAGAAAGGCGAAGGAGCATAACAAAAGCTTAACCTGGGATTGTTACGATTCTTTGACATGGGATAAAATGAAAGAGACGGGTATGTTGAAAATGCCATTGGTAGGAAGTAACGTTGGCGAATCCTCCCGCCATTATGGGGGGACGCCCTTTCGTTCAGGTACGGGTACCGAAGATTACTCGAGACCTGCCGGCAATACAGGAAAAAGGGGGTTCTGCTTTAATTTCAACAGAGGTAAATGTACTAGGCCACAGGGATCGTGTAAATTTAAACATGAATGTAGTGGATGCGGGTCGTCCCATCCTGAGTCCACGTGCAGAGCCAAAACGGGTGATAATGGGGGGAGAGGAGGCGCCAAACAGGTCTAATATAGTCCGAGGGGCGCCTTTACCTACCCCGATTGATACCTTGGCGATGATTCCCTGGCTCAGTGAATACCCGGATCGTACTTCTGCTGGGGTGCTGCGGAACGGTTTTTCGTATGGTTTCCGCATCCCGGTAGGGGACTTTCAGGGTGTGGGACAGTGTAAAACTCAACTTTCCGTCCTGCGGCATACGACCGTAGTACAGGATAAGATCCGGAAAGAGGTGACTCGAGGTCGGGTCGCCGGGCCGTTTAGTGTACCCCCGGTGCAGAATTTTGTTTGTTCCCCTTTAGGGGTGGTCCCCAAGAAGGACCCAGGCGAGTTCCGACTGATTCATAATCTATCAGCTCCACGTGGTCTTTCGGTAAATGATGCAATAGATCCAGAAGTGTGTTCTGTGCGGTACGCATCCTTCGATGAGGCCGTAGCCATTTTGAATCGCCTGGGGCCCGGGGCGCTAATTCTTTGTTTACAGGTGGGATTAGTATCGTGATAACTTTGAAAACACGGTTTTGATGCCTCCCCTCGAGCACTGGACAACCCCCACAGTACAGGTCCTGACACTACTTTCCCTCAGGATACTACTACCACCCTTGTCCCTCACACTTCCATTGACAAATGGGATCCGATCTCTTTAGAACTCTTTTTAAACTCATGGCTAAAATCAAATCTGGCTCCCCACTTGATGCCATGCCCCCTCAAATTCTAAGCACCCTTGACACTTCCGTTCTTTTACCTATCCTAGCCCTCCTGAATGCATCTCTGTCGGAAGCCACCGTTCCTGCAGCTTGGAAACACGCCATGGTGGTTCCTCTTCTAAAAAAAACTAACGCCGATCCCAACAACCCTTCCAATTTCCGACCCATATCTCTTCTCCCTTGCCTGTCCAAGGTATTAGAAAAACACATCAACCTCTGCCTCTCCTCACATATTGAGGACACGAAATTCCTACACTCATCCCAATCTGGCTTCAGGGCTGGATTCTCGACAGAATCTACCCTTTTAGGTGTCACAGAGGCTATCAGACAGCAGGTGGACAGAGGGGAGACGGTGGCGCTTATCCTGTTGGACTTAAGCGCTGCATTCGATACCGTCTCCCATGACATCCTCCTCTCCACCCTAAAGGCTGCTGGTATCCATGGCACTGCTCTAGCCTGGATCGCTAGTTTTCTGTCCGCACGCACTTTTCAGGTCTTTTCCTCCACTTCTGCTTCCACTGCCCTCCCGTCCCCACACGGTGTACCCCAAGGTTCTATCTTAAGCCCCCTTTTCTTCAATATCTATGTCAGTCCTCTCGCCTCTTTGGCAGAACAATCTGGTCTTTCTATATTTTCATACGCGGACGACACCCAAATTATTTTTTCTCTCTCCTCTAATAAACACGTCCCCAATTCTTCTCTCCAATCTGGGCTCACTAATATTGCCAATTGGATGCAGACCAATAAATTAAAACTAAACGGCGATAAAACCGAACTTCTCCTATTCGGTCCTGACACCTCTCTCTGGGGCCCTAAGCACTGGCCTCAGCAAATGGGTCCCCTGCCGGTTCCATCCACCAAGGCTCGCAACCTGGGAGTTACATTTGATAACCAACTGTCCATGAAACAGCATGTTGTGAAAGTCTCAGCCACCTGCACTAATATCATGCGGTGGCTGAGAAAAATAGCATGGATGCTTCCGCCAGACACCCAAAAAACTGTGGTCCAGGCTTTAATAACCTCCAGGTTGGACTACGGTAACGTGCTCCTCCTTGGGGCTAGCAAGGAGGTAACACGTAAATTACAGGTGGTGCAAAATATGGCAGCTCGTCTGCTCTGTAATCTGCCTAGAACTGCCTCTGTCAGCGCTTCCCTGCGCAGCCTTCATTGGCTGCGCATTGAATCAAGAGCAAAATTCAAAGCCCTCTGTTATATGCACCGGATTAAAACAGGCAACTCCCCCTCCTATCTCTCTATTCTGGTTCAACCGTACTGTCCAGTGCGCACCCTTAGATCCTCCTCTCTTGGCACCTTCTCCGTGCCCCGTTTCAAACGTACCAGAGTTGGCGGTCGCTCTTTCTCCTATCTGGCACCATCACTCTGGAACACACTCCCCATTTCTTTGCGTTTTGAAACTTGCTACCTGAAATTCAGGAAAGGCCTGAAAACCTGGCTTTTCTCTGCTTGATCTCCTTCCATCTTGTGTCTCCCTGCTTCTTGTTCCTCTGTCAGCGCCGGGAAACCCCTGGGTATCTGTGCGCTTTACAAACCCAAATATAATAATAATAATAATAATAATATGCAATAAAGAATGGTCAATTTGTGGTGTGTTTTGCAAATAAAGTAATCCTGCTTTAGTGTTCATTAGTAAGCATGTTTTAATAAAGTTGTTGTTGTTACTGTCCTTCAAGTAATTTAGTCATTTAGTAATTTAGTTAGAATTGTCGTATTTATTTTGGTCGGGCGGTAAGGTCATGATCGGTGAGCACTAATTGGAAGATCCCTATGAGTGGGCGTCACCCAACACGGATGGGAGCGCTCGGGAGAGGTGGCCTTTGGCCCCTCAACGGGGAGGCGGTCCCTTCTAAGGATGGGTCGCCGAAAGAAAAGGAAAGGCGGTCAAGGCCCCTTCCTGTGTAGGAGGGGTTACAGCCCCCTCCTGGGGAATTTCCCGGGGCCAGTGACGTCTGCGACGGCAGATGTGGTAAGTTGTGCGGGGTTTGGGGGGAGGTCTACGATACCTTCTAGATAACCTCACACGAGTCCTCGAACGACCTTTAACTGGCGTCGAGTTTATTGGTGCCCCCGTCAAGTCAAGGGAAATTGGTAGTTTGCACTTGAGGTACGCCTCAGTGCTGTCGCCCCTCCCAAGTGTGGGGGGGTATTTCTGGTTAGGGATCTTGACACCGGTTACGACCTTGCCGTTGGCCCTTAAACGTTAGGATGTACAATTTCAATATTTCAAGAAAATGTTTTGTAGGATGTTAGTTCGGCTAGGAGAACCTCTGTATTAGAGAATCTGTTAAGGTTAGCCAAACATCGCAATGTGGTAATGAAATTGTACATTAATATGAAAATGTTTAACGTTTTAATTTTGTTTTAATAAATACGGCCGGGAGGGTCACTCCCTCCCTCTTCCAAAAACTTCAAGAACTGTTTCCGGTTTCCCTCCTTTGGGGATTGTGTTGAGAGGGGGTGGCGGGTATCTCAGCCATATAAGTGATTTGCCCAGAATCACAGGAGGTTTAGCGTCATTACCAAGATTCGAACCCAGTTTCCCAGGTCCGAGGTCAAGCGCCCTTTTGTGGTCAAAATCATAAGACTCGAGTAATCTACAAAATGAAGACAAACCCTGAAATTGCAATTTTTCTTTTCGTTTTATTTAAAAAATAAATAAAATAACATAAGCTTCCATTAAAAACTACATTTAATGACAGATAAGAGAAAAACACTATACACTTTAACACATAAAATATATTCCAACAAAAATCCATCACAGAATTGTTAACCATACCTTAAACCTGGAGATATAAAACTCTCTACAATAGATTTAATGTTTTCAAAATGTCCTAAAATATCTTAAAAATACCTTAATATACAGAGGGTTAAAGAATATAAATATATTGTGCTTGACATTATGTATAAAGTTTTCACAAATGTTAGTTTTAATAACACGTCAGGGAAAAAACATAACATATGAATAGTATAGTATTCTTGTAAATTCGGCCCATTGTGTGATATGCTATAACTTGCTCCTATAGTCATTACATAACAGTAACATACCACACTTGAAATAATGTAAAAATCTACAAACTGATTAATCCAGTGTAGCACGAAGATAATATTGCATGCCCCAAAAAGAGGTAGCCTCAGATAACCAATTTAATCTGCTACAAAATAAAATATGACTCATCACAAAGAAAGCTCATATCAGGCTTCACCGCGTGACTGATATTTCATTAAATCATAACAATATATTATTCATGGCGATCTCATTAGACTGTGACTAGGAATATCTGCACAGAGATGTGAAATACATTATATATTTAAATTACTGTATTTCCCATCCTAAGCATCTTTGACCTATTTTGCGGTATTGCCATGCAAATGTAATATTTTAAAGTATCTAGTTATGCATTCAGGATGTTATACCACATTGGAAATAAATGACCATACTATTTATGTTTCATAGTAAGTCCTACTCCTATGTGTAAGATCTCATTAGGTACAGTTTTCCTTAAAGATAACAATATTTTCCAAAAGAATCCTATATTTACACTTTTCAAATTGCTAGGTAAACACCACCAACTATATAACTTTGAAGGTGGTAGTTTAATTAATAATATTTATTTAACACATTCAATTCTTTTTTACCAATGGCATTAAACATAGAAGGAAAACCATTTGCTATGGACAAAGCTCTCATAGATTGTTAATTTACTACAACAATCCACATTAGGATAGGAGTAAGATTCAACTTCACTGACAGAAACCAAGAGTTAGCACTTTAAAAAACATTATTTTAAATACTATCATTGCTTTATCGGTTTGTATATTTATTTCGGTATCTTAATTCATTAAAATATAATGCTAAAGTAATTATTTTTCTCTGTAGCCCTCCCGGTATCCTTTTGAAGGGAATAAGGTCCTCAGCGTATAGCATACAGGAAAAAACCTTTTGCCCCGTTTTAGGAAAGATAATTTATTCCCTTGACCTTGAGTAGGTCGGCAACATACATAGACAAGAAGGGGGGCGCAAGTACAGATCCCTTTTCCACCGATCCCTAATGCTGTATCCAGCAAAACACACTGCTAGATTTTAATGCAGAGTTCAAATATATTTGAAATTGGGCTATCCAGTCCCATATCTTTCAATATGATCCATAGCAAATATCTATCCACCTTGTCAAAGGCCATTACTAAAGGCAAAGAACGTTACATATAATATTTGCCACTTTAATAACACGTTTCTAAAATCACCGCTAGCAAAAGCAATTAAATATTGTAGAATCATCCTTTTTAAAACCAGGCTGTTCTATTAGAATAGATGGTTCATTTGCAGAAATAACCAAAGATGAAATTATCAAACTAATAAAGAGTTCCCGCTCATCCAAGGCAGCAGGACCCAATGGTATCACTATCGGCTTGATAAAGTTCAACATAGCATTTTGGAGTGCGATGTTAAAAAAGTTGTTTTCACAGGTAATTAAATGTGTAATGATACCATCTTCCTGGCAAGGAGCGATTGTTCGTCCGGTTTACATGCAAGGCCCAAACGATACAGGTACAGATTAATAGCATTGCTGGATTTTGAAGGGAAATTGTTAGCAAAGCAATTCCAAAACAAATTAAGGGCATGGGCGGAGCGAAAATCATTAATACCAATAACTCAAACTGGATTTCGCTTAGGGTGTTTGACCCTTGATAATATAGCTTCATTGGCCCCGATAGGAAAAAAGGCAAGCTTGCGGGAGATAACACTATACGCCTGCTTTGTGGATTATTCCACAGCATTCTACAAGGTAATGGCAAAGGCGGTGGAGAAAATTAAGAGCATGGGAGGTTGATCCAAACCTTCTAAATTATATTATCGGCCTGCATTCGGACTCATGGGTCATGGTGAAGATGGCTCATGATAATACATTATCACCAAAAATGGATACCACTAACGGTCTTAAGCAAGGCTGTGTCCTCGCTCCACTGATATTCTCTTTGTACATTGCAGATATAGATTTGGTGTTAAGTTCAGATATGGGTGTGGCACCTAAATTAGGTGATAAAAAAATACCATACCTAGCATATGCCGATGATTTTGTAATTTCATCCTTAACTCCTAACGGATTACAGCACCAACTGAACAAACTAGATGCATATAACAAAGTGAATGCTCTGATAGCTAATTTGTCTAAAACAAAAATGTTGACGTTTGGACAGTCTACACAATCAAAAATGTGGACTTTAGGAGAAAATCCAATCGAGGTAGTGGACCAATATAACTATCTCGGTGTAACATTTGACAAAAAGTTATCATGGCTAAACCATATGGTTAGTAAAAGTGTAAAATCTATCCCTATTACAAAACCAATTACGAGATTTAAAATGTTGGGAGGGAAAACAATTATTCCATCACCTAAAGCTTTACAAATTAAAATGATTCTGTTTTTATTGTGTGCATCTCCTGCCAAGTCAAGTCAAGGAAAGCTTTATTTGGCTGCTATATAAAACAGTCATAAAAGCACAAAACTTAAAAACACAGCATGATATTTACATATAATAAATAGTACATATGATTTTACAATTAAAAAGAGGGAAAACATGATACATACATTGCTATTCCAATAAAATACTTTACCTTATATAAAGTGCGGCTTTTAAGAACTGAGCTACTGTCCATGCTATGTGCTCGTTCTCTAATAGTTGGAGTAAAAACATTGCTTGGCGACACTGCCTAAGCCAACATTTTCTTAAAAGAGGAATAATCCAAGCTTTCCTTTGGTCTTGATAAAATTTACAAAACAAGACTAGATGCAAGGTGGATTGGGCAGAGATGTTGTCGCAAGGGCACAGTATTAGAATACGGGACCAATCATTCATTCTTGGGAATGTCATCATCCTATGGATGATACCCAATCTTAACCTAGTGAGAAGAAATCTGTCAAAAGTACCTGGTACAAAAGATAAGTAGGGCTCCATCCCTATGGTAGTACGTAACAGTTGATGGCTTCTCACAGTTATTTTTGCGACAGATTTTCCGTGCAATCTTTTAGCTTCAAGGAACTGGATGCTCTCATTCTTTAAATGCTTTCTAGGGATCTCCATCATTGAAGTTGGGGTTAAAAAATATTCAGGGAGGCCCAGTTCGTTCATAAAGTCACATATAAATTTGATCCAAGGGATCATCTCCTGCCATGAACAAGAAAGCCATCTTTGAGCTTGAAAAATGTTTTATGAAATGTGTACGCACCATACTCTATCTACGACAGGCTACTCCACATTGTATGAAATGGTTGGAATTTGGCCTCAAATCTCTGGAAATGCTGCATAAGAATAACTGTGTTAACTATACTACTGACTGTGCTAAGTCTGATTCATGCACATTCAAACATGTAATAATGTTGGAACTTCGGAGTAAAAAAGTAAGAGATCTGCAACTATCTAGTACAATGATGGAAATAGACTCCTATAATCTGCCTGATATACCGGAGATAGGGCGAATGACCAGGGATGTGCGGAAAAATGTAATATGTAAAACATTAAAGTTAACACAGTAGAATTTAGTTCCTATACAAGCCGGGAAATATAATCATCAGGGCCTAATAATTGACATATATACCTTGAAGGTTCAAGAATATTTGGGATGGAATCTGAGCAGTTATATCAAATGGAAATACCTAAGGTTCAGACAATTTTACTTTCCAATACAGGAGTTCGAAGGGACTTGAGATCAAGCTCTCAAAGATACACAGGTATGTCGGCTATGTGGAATCGGCAAGGAATTTCTTGAACATTTAATATGCATTTGCCCGAGGCAGTTGCCTATACAGAGGACGTATTTTTTCCGCCCAGTGTTTAATAATGCCAACATAAGAACAACTACAGAGGCTGTACGTTATTGTTTTAGGCTTGCAGGGGAAAGTGCAATTAGAAGGATTGCTCAGTTTTTAGAACATGCCTATAAAACATTAAATGACTAGATGACTTTTACTATATGGATATGTATATAGATGCAAAAACAGTTATCATGGTCTATGTATATTTTTTTTTTAGAAGGATACCACGCATGGAAATTATGTGATTTTTTTATTCTACTTTTATAATTGCTTATTCTCTATTATTGTAATCAAATGATTAATGCAATAAAGTATTTTACTACTACTATTAGAATATTTGCAAGGGAAGAAGACCAAATAGTTAACTGTTGTAATATCAGTTACGCAAAGATTATTCCTATAGAGTTCAATAAGGCAATCATTGGGTATTTTCTAGGTATTCATTTTTCACCTTTTTAAAAATCAGGAATTATTAACTTTCCTTTGCACAAAGGTGGTATAGCTGAATTTGGTGTACATTATCAAAACAAGGATGTCTATTGCCTAGCCTAGGAGTTCTTAACCTGGGGTTTTCAAAACCTACACAGAGGGTCCACTACTGTTTAGAAAATTAATAAACATTAGTAGAATAATAAAGTGTTGAATTAAAAGTTACATTATACATATTTTATTTGTGAATTAAATACAGGTCAAAATTAGCATATTTGTTTAATGTATACATATTTCTGGATTTTCATGTAATATAAAATTCAGAACATAGAAATTGCTTGGGTGGGATCCCTGGCTTCCAGTAGTGATTTAGCGGATGCCCACAGAAATTAAGAGGTTAAGGATCACTGGCATAACAGATATAAGATTGTATTAAATGAGCATTATTGGAATCCCTCCAGGCCTTGAGCATGTGATTGTTAAATGTGTTAATTATTCTAACATTCCCTCCATTGTCTGTTTGTATTTCCTTCTTTAGCTAAGGATATTAACCTAAAGTCTTGCTAACTGTAGAGTGAAATCGGTACAGTACAGTGATGTTGGACTCCCATCATGTTATTGGGACAGACATTTGCTTTTTATAGCTTACAGGGCTCGATAAATCTTAAAGATTGTACTAGTCCTGCAGGTCTAGTACCTTGGAACATTCCCTCGACCTGACTGTAACCCACTTGACCTCCGTCTCTGAAAACGGAGCAAAAGTGACAAGATAACATGATTTTTATTGCTCATTCCGTTTGTGAGCAATAAAAATGCCTTTAAATCTTGTTATCTTGTCACATTTGCTCTGTTTTCAAAGACCGGGGACAAAAGTTAGTTTATCTTCCTACTCGCCAGAAAGGGCGAGTAGGACCTAAAAATAGCCGTCCTCAGCAATTCTCCCTCGCAAATGCGAGCGGGCGAGTGGATTTGTCGAGCCCTGGCCTTATAATAATCATTCTATTGAAATGCGGTCATAATTTAAACCTAAGCCCAGCCAGGACGTACATACTTTTTGCTGTGGTTCAGGAGGCTACCAGATCAATTGATGAAAAGCAACAATAATACCCTGGTGCTTCTAAGTGACGAGGTTGCTTCGTAGCTTAAGTTGTTCATTGTACTTTCAAGGTGCCCTTGGGGGCCTTAATCAACAGAAGATGATGTTTCTTTAATCCCACAAACGGTCACCGCGGTCATGGGAGTTAAAAAACAGGCAAATTCTGTTTTAGCGTGAACAGAAGATACAAAAAAGTTCAGGGCCAGCTGATGAGCAGCAACCTCACAATGGAGCTTAACATTCCATTTACTATAATCATGGGAACAGGTCGCTAGTATTCAGGACCAAATGAAATTGGTTTATTATGACAGGTTGAATTGCAGTGTTTTAACTGCCAGTCAGACTACAATGGTAAACCTGAACCCATGTTTTATAGTGTCACTGTAGTGGATGGCACAATAGGTACTGCAGCCATATTAACTGACATTTACTTACAGGCCGTGGGTACATTTTATAACATACACTGGGGGTTATATGCAAGTTAAATCTACCATTTAGGAATATGCGAATTTAACCATTTCCAAAGGGGGGAGCACAGCAATTGTACCACTGGTTAGCTGGGGTAAAGTGCACAGAGTTGTAAAACTAGCAAAACATATAGGATCCAGCAAATGCTGAAAGATCCAGGGTGACTGCGGAAAAGGCAGATTTCCTACACATAGCTTTCAACTGGCTTATACTTTACTGAAAAACGGTACTAGTGCAATCTCAACAAACACTGCATTGAGATTCTTGAAAGTGCAAAGTCCACTTCCTCAATAATGAAAACATCAACCAGTGGCCTGTCTGGATGCGGGTGATATTCTAAAAATGAGGACTCTGTGGTTAGAAGTATCCCTCAGAAAAAAAACTAGTGAGGTATCTTTTCACTTTTTGAGCGAATCATGAAATGAGCGTGAAGTAATGAAAAGCATGTGTAAATTTTACACGTTTCCAGACAGAATACAAGCCTAAGTATATCATTATTAAACTTAAGTTTAATTCTGAATTAAATCAATGGTAAATGTTAATATCATAACACATACATTTAATTTATGCAATTATTTCAAACATTATGAACAGTTAAAGACTCTCACAACATGCGCAATAGTTTATAACATGACAAACTAGTGATTTTAAACTATACCTAAACCTTAGCTTTTAGGGTTTAGGGATGGGGGATTTAGGGGTGGTGAGTGGCTTTACTAGCACCTGCTCATACGCTGCTTATGATGTAGTGAGAGTGGTATGAGAGGGTCCTATGACTGTTGTCCAAATAGGGATCCTTCTTCCTAATTCAGAGTGAGGAGGCTACACCCTTTGATAACCCCTGCTCAACCCTGTGGTAACGTAGCATGAGCAGACAGGCCTATCTCAGAGGCAGTGGGTGAAGCATTTATGACCATACACAATAACGCTGGGAAGACACTAAAAACAGACACCACAAGCAGTTATAGAAAAGCAGTTATCTTTATATAGACTGAACACAAGGCTTTAAAGCGCTCAAGGAGCCACAATGCACATAATTACAGATTCACTTCAAAAGCAATAAAGGCACTCAAAAAAGCGTGTGGAACAAACTTAGTTCGAGGCCGGGGTCCACGTGACCCGGTGCTGCACAATGTACCTGAGATTTAAAGGGGCACGACATGCAGCCTCACAAGGAAGCCGCGGTGATGGCAGGCGGACTCGCAGCGGCCACAGCTCCCAGCTGTAGCGGTCTGCACTCACGATAATCCTGGGACGGGACTTAAAGGCGGGCACCCAGCGGCACATGCAGGTGGTAACTATATCCTCGAAATGGGGACTAGTGCAGGCACTCAGCGGCACAGCTCCTCAGCTGCAGCGGCCCACAATAGCGATAGTGATGACTCTCGCAGGACGACAAATGCGGGCACTCAGCGGCATAGCTATTCAGCTGCAGCAGCCCACAATCGCGATAGCGATGATTCTCGTAGGACGGCAAATGCGGGCACTCAGCGGCACAGCTGCTCAGCTGCAGCGGCCCACAATAGCGATAGCGATGCTTCTCGAAGGACGGCAAATGCGGACTCTTAGCGGCACAGCTCCTCAGCTGCAGCGGCCCACAATAGCGATCACTATGACTTTGGTAACACAGACAAATGCGGGCTCTCAGCGGCAACAGCTCCTCAGTTGCGGCGGCCCACAGTAGCGATAACGATGACTTTGGTAACACAGGCAAATGTGGGCTCTCAGCGGCAACAGCTCCTCAGCTGCAGCGGCCCACAATAGCGATATCGAGGACTTTGGTAACACAGGCAAATACTAGCTCTCAGTGGCAACAGCTCCTCATCTGCGGTGGCCAACAATAGCGATGCAATGACTTTCATCCCGGGTTCCCTGCAGTAGAACCAGAGGCTCTGGAATTCTCAACAGAGGCCTCACCTGCGAGTAGAATCTCCCTCAAATAGGAATTCGGACGGCTGATGGGTGAAGTCTAATGTCCCGAAGGGATGTACCATGTTACTCCGCATACTTTTACTCCGCATACCGTTACAACGCGACTTTTACAACGCATACCATTACAACGCATAGCGCTTTGGGGTGCTGGATAGTGGTAAGTATAATTTACTATTCTAACTCCAGTCCCCGTGGACCCTAGGGAAGGTGTTGGATAGTAAATTATACTTATTCCCTATCCTAGAGTGCGGAGTAAAAGATGCGTTGTAACGGGTGTATACCGTCCCGAAGTCTTCGGCAGGAGGAAAGCTCAAATCAGGCCCCTTGGGTAGTTGCTTCAGCAAGAAAGATGAAAGTTTCAGAGTCTTTTCCCTCTAGTTACACGGACAGAGGTTTGTCTTGATATCCAGAAGTAACACACCATCTAGGGGTCTTAGCACAGATCTTTATACCCCAAAAGTCTTTGTTCTCAAAAAGTCACAAATCACTGAACCCAGCCAGAACCAGTTAGGTGTTGTCCTGGAGCACTTTGTTACAAGTCGGCATCCTGCCTTTCAGGGAGAGGGGTCTGCCATCAGACGCACAGTGGGAGGTGGAGCCATCATTCACCTTGCCAGGCACAGCCCTGCTCAGATCAAAGGGTCAACCCTCCCCATACTCCACTGCTGATCTCTCTATTCGATCCAGGTCTGGCTCAGCCTGTCCTGACCCTCCAAAACCAGACAGCCAATACACATAACAGCAGAGCACACTGGAAGATTTATGCAGGAAAAAACCTACTTCCTAAAAGTGGTATTTTCGATCACAGAATATAAAAATAATTGTCACTAAAAGATGTACTTTCATATCTGGAGCTCAGGCATACTAAATTCGACTTTCCTATCATGTTTCTTGGGTCAATTAGGATTATTACGAAGCTACCCCGTGGTGAGGTAGAGCACCTCCGTGCACCGCACAAATGACTGCAAAGTCTACTTCATTTCACTCCTTTAATAACTGTTAGTACATCAAAAGTTCATCACTGGTTCAGCAATCCATTGATTTCATGGCATTTGCTATAACTTTCACCATCGATATTTCTCAAATTATTGTATCCAATACAAGTAAATAGTAATCCTTATGTGTCCCAATGCATTTCGGGCTCTATTGTGGCCCTTCGTCAGGGGATACTATAGTCTTGCAAGTAGCCGCCGTAGCTTTAGTAGCAGTAATATACGAGGCTCAATGTGTTGTGGTCCCTCCGTGTAGTCAGCTAGTAGCGTCTGTGGCCACAGGCGCTACGGCGGCTACTTGCAAGACTATAGTATCCCCTGATGAAGGGCCACAATAGAGCCCGAAATGCTTTGGGACACATAAGGATTACTATTTACTTGTATTGGATATAATAATTTGAGAAATATCGATGGTGAAAGTTATAGCAAATGCCATGAAATCAATGGATTGCTGAACCAGTGATGAACTTT
Source organism: Lissotriton vulgaris (assembly GCF_964263255.1). Taxonomy (NCBI): domain Eukaryota; kingdom Metazoa; phylum Chordata; class Amphibia; order Caudata; family Salamandridae; genus Lissotriton; species Lissotriton vulgaris. The sequence goes on from NC_141685.1 coordinate 1,089,468,476, forward strand.
TGATGTACTAACAGTTATTAAAGGAGTGAAATGAAGTAGACTATTGCAGTCATTTGTGCGGTGCACGGAGGTGCTCTACCTCACCACGGGGTAGCTTCGTAATAGACTTTGTATTATATACGCTGCTTGGACACGACAGCGATTTCTCCGCAGCACGCCACAGACCATCATCTGGATTATAATTGATTACCATTAAGCAGTGCCAGCCCAAATCATTTTCTTTGTTAGCTCAATTACGATTATACCAATTCATACAATCAATTTACAATAGGGAGCATTCGTATTGTGGCACTGAATGGCAGTGGCACAGCGCCCAAGTGGCACTGAATGGCAGTGGCACAGCGCCCAGAGCGTCTAACACCAGTAAACACAGAGGAGTCAAAAGTGAAAAATGGAAGGGAGACCCACACCAATGGTGCCAGGTTTAACACCTTTCCTTTGTGACACCAGGTAAAATCATGACCTTGTAACCTTGGTCTTCCTACAATGACAATATGTAATCTCTTATAGTTCCTAAAACATATTTAAAAGGTTTACTCAGTGATTTAAACACATATATGTAAAAGGACATCCTAATGCATCTTTACACATATACAGCAGGTCGCACCTAGTGACACAATGCACATATGTCTCCTCAGTGCACCTACACATTAATACACGATCTCCCCAGTGTCTCTAAGTGCTCGGTGCTCTGATATAATGTATATCTCTTCTGTTTAGCTACACACAGGCCTCCTCAGACATCCTTGATATTTAATAAGAATCTCTTCTTCCTCATAAGTAATCTCTTCACACCCTTTAAGCATGTAAGATGATATCTTAGTGCTCCTCTACACAGGTAAAAATATTCTTTATACTCATACATATATAGAAGATATCCTCAGTCCTCTTATACATATAGAAAATTGGTCTCCTCAACCCTACAACATATACATACAGTCTCCTCAATACAACTGCGCATATGGTCTTTTGGTGCTCCTATATACATTTATGGGGTCTCCTCAATATGTACAAACCTCTATCACATTTCCTCCCTGTCCCTATATAAAGATATATCTCTACATATATATATAGCACAGTGGCAGTCTAACTGTGTAGTTACAGCTAGCACCTAGTTACAATAGACAATGGATTTTAGTTTTCTAATAACTTTGGCTCAGTTTGACAAATCTTCACAAAACCTTTCCCCCAAAAAGTTAATCCGTGCTCAGCTCCTTCCTGGAGATTTTTGTGGTGATTCATCAAGCAGGGGCCAAGAAAGTGAGGTGGTTCCAAAAGGCAATTTTTCCCGTGCAATTTCCATTAGGGTTGTTTAACAGAACTTCCGCCAAAACGGCTGAACAGAATCACACCATTTTTTGCAGAAAATTAGATCTTTACCCAAAACGTGTGCTTTTTGTGATTTGATGTAAATCCGTTCACTAGTTTTTGAAAAATTAAGATTAAAAATGTATGTCTATCTGGGAGTCCCGCAGGTATGAAACTTCGAATAATAGAGAGATCTAATTGGCCAAGGCAGGGTCTGGTCATAGATTAGGCCATGCGCAGAAACCTCACACCGCGTACAGCCAAAGGCCACATGTAGCGAGAGGTTGGCATGGTTACATACGATAATAACATTTTACTTTATGTTAAGAAACTCAAGATTCATTGAAAAAAACAAAGGTTAAAGTGATTTTATAATTAGATTAAAATGTCACTTTAAACGTGAAAATCACCAGTTATAGTTAACTCAATAAACTACAACTCTCACCCTTGCCATGCACTGCTCATGATCTCTCAAATTATAACACTCATGATCTGTTCTATGACAAATATGCTAACATCACAGATGACATCTGAAAAGCGACATCATTGATAACAGCACTGAGCATGGGGAGCATTATTAGTGGATGCATATCTTTCCCCAGTTATGGCTCTTAAAACCCTCAGGGAGGCACCAGATCGCTATGAGCGCCTAGACGCCCATGGGTATTCGTGCGCTATATAAATCTTTCTCACATCACACATCACAGCTCCAGCCACGACTCCACCTTCACAATGACACCGGAGCATATCTGGCACCAACCTAGCACAGGTGACAGTTTCTGGATCTTTCCAGCTCATCAGGGAGGCGTGCAGAAAGGAAGTGAGTGATCAATGATAGTGACAAATCCAGCATATTCCATTTGAGATCTTATTCGACACAGCACTGCCTCCTCACTGGAAGCGGGCGGATAGGGAGGAACCTGCAGGAATAGAATGTATCCTGCAGAAATGTTCGTATTTAAGGTCAGTAACTTCTTTTGATAGATACATTTTTCCACCTATTCCTCACCTTAATAATGAGTTCCAAAGCAATGACTCCAAGGAATGTGAGAAGAGGTAGGGCCAGTTTTATCAAGTAAGTCATTCAACACAGCTCTAGCAAAGTACTCATTATTGTACACGCAAAGTGCAAGGTGGTAGTACTTATAAAAAGTATGTAAATTTGATCATGTAGAACCCTGAAGCTGATGGCAACCAAGATGGCTCTGAAAAGAGCTGTGGTGGTAGGTATGACAGTGCTGTGGTGGTAGGCAGTGGAGTGTGAATGAATGCCGTCTGGATATTTTATTTGCTAAGGCACAGCAGAGCATGATAATGAGATTTACTCAGCATGAAATTGTTTATGTGGTCACTGCCTTATCCTTTTTAGCTCCAGCAAAGATGGCAGTGCTGATCATCTACTCTGTCCTGAGGAGCAAGGTCAATGTAGTAAGATACCTCATGCCTGTGGTCCAGCCCATGAAACTGCTTCTCATCCTTGGTTGGTCATTGTCTGCTGAAGACGATCCCTTACCATGGCCCTCAGGTAGCATCTGGTAGTAATAAGAAGGGAGGGTTTTATGGTACTCTGTTGAATTTCTCCACCTCCCCACTGGGATTGATTAAAACCCTGTGGCACTTTCTGAATCCTCCTGGCTGACTGCAGCCCCTGCGCCGACCTCACAGATCCATCCCTGCTTATTACTCCCACTTTGTGAGGAACAGCCCCGCTTATCTGGGAGTGCGCTCTCCTTTCTGTGGGACGCGGTTCGTAACAGGCCCACCCTTGCTCCCTCCCACTGTCCCCCTGATGGAACTCATTATTTGAGGGGGAGGAAAAAGGGCAGAGAAAACTCGACATCTAATGGCCATGGGGGATTCGGAGGATGAATACCTCAAGGATTTGTTAATGAAAAGTCCACCTCCTTACGCCGAAGAATCTGGGCCCCTAAGCTCGAAAAATCAATTTTTCCGACATCCTAGAAGTAGAAGGGCCAGTGAGACAGATATAGCTGGTACCGATAGTAAAACCAGTGGTAGCGATGCATTCTGTAGGCCTAATACGGCGGTTCCAAATTATAAACCCTTTGGTGAGGACAGACCAAGTTTAGCAATCCCTACTGCCCCGAGTATATACCCTCCTTTAGTACCCCAAGTAATGCATGACAACTCTACGGAAAGGGTTTAGCATGAACGAGAAAGAGAAGCACTGATTAAACAGCGAAATGAACTAATTCAGACCATAGCTCAGATAAATCCCAGTCCTGACGCCCCGACATTCCCAGTAACTATTGGTCCTGCTATACCTCTTTCTCGGGATAGACAGGCTAGTTCAAGAACTCCAGTTATTACTCCAATTGTAGCACCCCCAAGAAAAGAACCGCTCATAGTTGATGATCAGGCAAGTGAATGAGAGTCCGTGATCTCCTTAATGGATCTGCCCATAAGGGAACCCGGAACCAGTGTACCACGGGCAGGAAATCAGGCTAAGGCAAAAGAAGTCCTAATTGAAACAACTTCAGGGATCAGGAGTGCCACAGTAGTGACTCCAGAGGAACTGGATAGATGGACCAGAGAAATAGAAAAAGAAACTCCCCAGCCCAAACGTTTAGATATCTACAGACTAAGCATAGAATGAATGAATGAATGAATACTTTCTTTTATAGCGCATGGCTACCCATGGGCATCCCAGCGCTGTAAGACAAAGGAAGGTAAAGACACTATTGGAAAAGGTGCGTCTTTAAGCGCTTCCTGAAAGCCAGATGGTTTGACTCATGCCTGATGGCATCTGGGAGTGCATTCCATTCTTTAGCTGCATGCACCGAGAGTCGACGGCCACCCATCCGGGCCAGCTTTATCCTGGGAACTACCAGCAAATTCCGCTGGTTGGATCTCAGAGATCTCACTGAATGGTGGCGACGAAAAAGGGGATCCAGGATAGGTGGGCCAGCACCATAGATGGATTTATGCGCCATGCACATGGTCTTAAAAGTTATCCTTCCCTTGATGGATAGCCAGTGCAAAGATTGAAGTGCGGCTTTTGCTGAACATCTTTTTGGGACTTTCATAAGTAGTCGAGCAGCACAATTCTGTACCGATTGCAGAATTTTTATGGTGCCGACCGGGGCCCCCATATAGACGGCATTTGCATAGTCCAGCCGTGACATAATCAATGACTGGACCAGCAATCTTCTGGCTTCGAAGGGCAGAAGGTCAAGCACTTTTTTTAAGACTCTCAGCAGCCCATAACAGGTTCCGGCTACCTTTTTTGCTTGGTGTTGAAATCCTAGAGAGGAGTCTAACCAGATCCCTAAGCTCTTTATGTGAGTCTTAGGTGGTGGGGGAGGTCCTAGGCACTGAGGCCACCAAGGATCAAGATTAATTGGGGCCTTGTAACCTAGGAGCATGATGTCTGTTTTGGCTCCATTTAGCTTTAAAAAGGAAGACGTCATCCATTCCAGAACCTTGGTGAGACATGGGGTCAGATTGTTGATCCCCAGATTTGAAGCATCGTTCCTCACCAAGGAAACCACCAGCTGCGTGTCGTCGGCGTAGGTAACAAGTTGGATTCCCCAGGGAAGAACCACCTCAGCCAAAGGTCTCATATAGATATTAAACAGAGTTGGGCTGAGGGAGGAACCCTGGGGAACGCCGTGATTCAGTTGCAGCTGGCTGGATGACACCTCTCCCTCAAAGACAGAAAAGCTTCTGTCGGATAAAAACGAATGGAGCCATTTAATGGCCAATCCAGAGACTCCTGTAAGATGCAGCCGGTGCAGCAGAAGAGAGTGGTTTACTGTATCGAAGGCTGCGCTGAGGTCCAACAGGACCACCGCAGCACAGCCTCCTGTATGGCCGGAAATGTGGGATTAGATAGATTGAATACTCTTAGTGAGGAGGAGTTGCTGTTTATCAGCAAAAGCCTTACCCGGAACACCAGAGTGCTCCATGAAAAATTGATGGACACAGCCGCTGATATGGGAATAGATGTTAGTCGATCCAAGGTATTACAGAAACCCTATAGAACCGAATTTTCCGACAAGGATCTAGAGAACATGAATGTGTCAGGGAAGAAGATACAGATAAAAGAATTGCTGAACGTACTGCAGAAATGGGGAGATCTAGATAAATGGAAAGCCAGGTGGGCAAAGAAAAAGGAAGACAGTAAGGCCAAACCAAAAACTTCAGAATATGTACTAAAAGAAGTAGGCAAGGCAGAAAACCTGTATCGCATGAGAGAAGTACCGTGTGGGAAATATGTACATGTCCCTTGGTCCCGACAGGATATTGTGTCCTTTACCAATGACTTCCCAAAATTACGAGAGAAACCAGTGGAGTGGTATAGGCAGGGTGAGCGATTTGTGAAGGCTCAAAAGTGTCTCCTGAAGGACCTGGATGGGTTCTTTGACATTGTAGTTCCTGTAGACTTATGGACAGAATGCAAGATTGTAGTTGATTGGCCCAGTGAAGAATATGAGAGAGACTCCAGAACGGGAGCTCCTTCACCAGATGTAATGAGAAAGTATGATAAAGTCATACAATACCTAAAAGAGAAAGTGCCAGCAAAAGAAACCGATTGGACCCGAATAGATAGAACTACCCAAAATCGTGATGAAACAGTGCACTCCTACTATGAAAGACTATTGCAGGTATTCAAGACCTACAGCGGAATCAATAATATTGAAACGAAGGATATGACCCATTTCATTTATCGATTCGTGTTGGGTTTGAGACCTGAAATATCCCAGTGGATTAGAGATAATAAAATCTGTTGGCAGGGCAAACCCATAGATGAGGTCCTTAAGTACGCTAAATACTGTGAGGATGAATTGGAGAACAAAAGGAAAGCCTTAAAGGAGAAGGTCATGTGGGCACAAGTAAAATTGGCTGAACAACAAGAGAAACAGTTAAGTAAAATGAATAATAATACTCAAAACTCTAATTCTGGGGGAGGAGGGAAGCCCCGAGTAAAGATGAGTAAAGAAGAGGCAAAGAAAAAGTTCCCCTGCCACGGGTGTGGTCAGATAGGGCACTGGAGAGATGAGTGTCCACATTTACAGGCTGGTAATGCCCCCATAAATGGTTTAAATCCACAGGTGCAGAAAGAGGGGCCACGAAAGAATCAGCAATAGGTAAAACAGCTTCCGTTGCCTCGAGCTCCTAGACCTAATTACAAGAATCAGGCTCAGCAAAATGAGGGAATCGAGGTATGGGAAGGAGGGGATGAGAGAAATGCAGCAACTTCACAATTCCTGTTAAATGATACATTCCTCTGTGATGAACAATACTGACGGGGCCTGAGGGGGGAGGACGAGGAGTGCGTGCTTGGCGCCTCCTTCCCGGTAGACCAGACAGGGCCATACATTGAAGGAAAGGTTGAAGGAAATGACGTCACCTTTCTGTTGGACACTGGTGCTACCCGTTCAACTGTGAGAACAGCGGACGTTCCAAACCTACCCCTCTCGGGAGAAGCCATCCAAGTAGTGGGCGTGTCAAATCAAATAATTAGTACTCCAGTAACTGAACCAATGGAGATTTCTATAGGGAACTTCAAAGAAATGCACAGATTTGTTGTCTGTGATTCCAGTCCAGTGAATTTACTGGGACGTGATTTGTAGTGCAAAATGAACTGTACCATCTTTTGCACACCAAAAGGCGTCGAAATTCAGACCCCAGATGAAGATAGCCTGTACAAACTAATGTTGCTAAGGCCCAATACAGCAATCAAGACTCTGACAATACAGGACTTACCGGAAGAGCTTCAACATAAAGTGATACCAGAGGTGTGGGATTTCACTGGGAGAGATGTAGGATTAATGGCAAATGTGGACCCAGTTAAAATAGCCATTAAAACAAATGCTATTTACCTGAAAACCAGACAGTATAAAATGAGTGCAGAAGTGAAAGCTGGAGTCGCAATTGAAGTAAACAGGTTACTAGAGGCAAACATAATACAGGAAGTAATGAGCAGTCCTTGTAATTCTCCCATAATTGGAATTAAAAAGCCTAGCGGAAAGTACAGGGTAGTGCAGGACCTGCGAAAGGTAAACCAAATTGTTGTACTTGCTGTCCTATTGTACCGAACCCTGCAGTGATTTTGTACCAGATTCCATGGAATGCGGAATGGTTTACCGTTATTGACCTATGTCACGCATTCTTTTCCATCCCATTGCATCCAGACAGCAAATTTCTTTTCTCTTTCGAGTTCGACAGTCATGTCTACGTCTGGAATCGTGTCCCCCAGGGGTACACAGAAAGTCCTTCGATTTTCAATCAGATTTTTAAACGATGCCTTGAATCCTTAGTCCTGCCAAAGGAATCTGTTTTGGTCCAGTACATAGACGACCTTCTGGTGGCGTCTAAAAGTCGAAACGACTGAGTCACTGACACCATTGCCTTGTTGAATCATCTAGGCAAGGGAGGACATAAAGTATCACCTGACAAATTACAGTTCTGTAAGAACTCAGTGAAATATCTGGGGCACCAGATAGAAAAGGGTATCCGAAGGGTTACTTCAGAAAGGATTAGAATAATTCCTGATATGGAGTTACCTAGAACCCAGAAGGAAGTCAGAATGTTCCTAGGAGTTGTAGGATACTGTAGACAGTGGATTGTGGGATTTGCTGTTTTAGCCAAACCACTGATAAAAATGACCAAGAAAGGAGTAGAAGATCCAGTTACATGGGATGACGAAATCATGACAGCTTGGATAAAATTATGAAATTGTCTGTGCTCAGCTCCTGCATTAGGAATGCCAGATTATTCCAAGAACTTTGAATTGTTCTGCAATACAAGAGACAATTGTGCACTCTCAGTCCTAACACAAGAGCATGGTCTGACCAGACGTCCACTGGCTTACTTTTCGGCTACTCTAGATCCAGTGGCTGCTGGATTGCCTGGATGTTTGAAAGCAGTAGCTGCCACTTGCACTAGTCTAGAACAAAGTGAAAACATTGTCATGGGACTTCCTGTAACAGTATATGTTCCACATTCAGTTGTGATTCTGTTGACCCGAACAAAGACCCAGTATCTCACACCTAGTCGGCCGACTAAGTATGAGAGAATTCTTATTGGTGCAGAGAATGTGATAATTTCCCGATGTAATATTCTGAACCCTGCAACCTTGTTACCCATCACCCAAAATGCAGAAGTGGAGGGTGAAATTGAACATAACTGCATTGACTTAACTGAGTTTAGCACCAAACCACGTCCTGATATAAAAGAAACAGCCTTACCTGTAGAGGACCTTGTGATGTTTGTGGATGGCTCCTGTTTGAGACATGAGGATGGAGAGTTGAGTGCTGCCTATGCTGTAGTCACACTGGAAACGACCCTAGAAGCATCCTACTTAAGTGAAATAAAATCTGCCCAAGTAGCCGAATTAATTGCATTGGCAAGAGCTTGTAAACAAGGGAAAAATAAGAGAGTAACCATATACACTGACAGTCAATATGGTTACGGGGTTGTTCATGACTTCGGCCAGCTGTGGTTGCAAAGAGAATTCATGACTTCCTCAGGTACCCCTATCAGAAATGGAAAAGTGGTACAAAACCTACTGGACGCAATCCAGTTACCCAAAGAATTGGCGGTGGTCAAATGTGCTGCTCACAAATCTGGTAACGACGATGTGACAGCCGGAAATCGATATGCTGACCAAATTGCCCAATATTGTGCCCGATACAAAATGTCCCTAAAAATTAAATTGTGGGGAGGTGGAAACAGCTGCCAACTTATGGTGTTTGAGAATGTATCTACTTGGAGGGAACTGAACGAGTTGCAGCAGGCAGCAGAGGAGGAGGAAAAGCAGAGATGGGAGACAGATGGATGTCAACCCAGGGACAGGGATGGTGTTATGGTTGATAAAACGGGTATGCCTGTAGAACAAGTTACTTACCTTCGGTAACGATATATCTGTAAGAAACATTAGTTAGTGTTAGATTCCTTACCTTAGAATATCCCCAGGCGTCAGTCTGGATCCGGAAACTTTTGCGTAGCAGTACCCCTGCGCGTCGGTAGGCGTCGTCTGCAGGCGTCCCCTGCGGCTCCGCGTCCGTCGTCGGCGTCGTGCGCCGTGATGACGTCGCTGGAGTACATAGACGCCGCCTCCGCGCGCTGACGTCAGTTCTTTGCACACAGCTTTTCCGCGCCAGGAGACGCAGAGCCATGAGAGAACCAACACTGGTGCCATGTAAAAACTAGGGCCCTGAAAGGGATGACCTTAACCCTAGGCATCAGTTCGCAGAACGGGGAGGATGGGTGGGTTCGGTAAGGAATCTAACACTAACTAATGTTTCTTACAGATATATCGTTACCGAAGGTAAGTAACTTGTTCATCTGAAAGAAACACGTTAGTGTTAGATTCCTTACCTTAGAATACATACCCCAGCAATACCAACCCCGGTGGTGGGTCTGCGAACCAATACAAAACTACACCAGAAAGTCCTGGAGGACAGAACGGCCAAAGAAGCCATCCCTCCGGACTTGACTGTCCAGGCAGTAGTGCCTCGCAAAGGTGTGCAGCGAGGCCCACGTAGCCGCTTGGCAAATGTCCTGCAAGGGGACTCCCTGGCCCAGGGCAGTAGTAGCCGCCGTGGCCCGAGTGGAATGGGCCCTCAGCCCAACAGGAGGCTCCTTCCGAGCCAAAGAGTAGCACGCTTTGATGCAGAGGACGACCCATCGAGAGATGGTTCGTTTACAAACCGCCCGTCCCTTCTTCGCACCCACGTAGCCAACAAACAGTTGGTCATCCACCCGGAACTGGCGTGTGCGATCCATGTAAAATGAAAGCGCACGTTTTGGGTCCAGACGATGGAGCCGCTCTTCATCCTTTGAAGGATGCGGAGGCGGGAAGAAGGAAGGGAGGGTGATGGACTGCCCGATGTGAAAGGCCGAAACAACCTTGGGCAGGAAAGAAGGTCTAGTCCTCAGAACCACCTTGTCAGGATGAATGGACAGGAAAGGAGGTTGGACAGAAAGAGCCTGGAGCTCACTCACCCTCCTGGCAGAGGTGATGGCAACCAGGAAAGCCGTCTTTAAAGTCAGGAGACGGAGAGGGCAAGAATGAAGGGGCTCAAAGGGAGCACACATCAGGAAAGTTAGAACCAGGTTCAAATCCCACTGAGGCATCACAAACGGAACAGGTGGAAACATGTGAGTGATGCCTTTCAAGAATCGAGTTACAATCGGGGATTTGAACAAAGAAAGCTGATCAGGAAGCCTCAAAAAGGCTGAAAGGGCAGAAAGGTAGCCCTTGATAGTGCCCAGAGCAGAGCCCTGCTGGGCAAGAGAAAGAAGAAACAGAAGAACCTCCGAAAGAGGGGCAGAAAGAGGGTCCACAGCCTTTGCTGTGCACCATGCCACAAATCTGTTCCACCGACAGGCGTATACCGACTTAGTGGAGGGACGCCTGGCTGCCAGAATAACATCACAGACTTCAGGAGGCAAGTCAAATGGCCTCAACTGCCGCCGCTCAATCTCCAAGCATGGAGGTGGAGACTGGACAGGTTCGGGTGGAGGACCGTCCCCTGCTGCTGCGACAGAAGGTCCTCCTGAAGGGGCAGGCGGATCGGGGGACCGACTGACATGCTGAGTAGCTCGGGATACCAGTACCTTCGAGCCCAGTCCGGAGCCACAAGGATAACTTGGGCCCGGTCGCGCCTGATCTTCTTCAGCACTCTGGGCAGAAGTGGTATAGGCGGAAAGGCGTATAACAGACCGCAACTCCACTCGCGCCGAAAGGCGTCGCCGTGCGAGTGCCGTCTTGGAAACTCCAACGCGCAGAACTGATGACATTGCGCGTTCTCTTCTGTGGCGAATAGATCTAACCAAGGCTCTCCCCATTGCAGAAAGAGGCCTTGCGCCACGTCCGAGTTCAGACGCCATTCGTGATCCATCGAGCACCGACGGCTGAGTTCGTCCGCCCTGGCGTTCAGAGAACCTGCCAGGTGTTGAACCGTCAGAGTCACGCCCTGACGTTCCAGCCATTGCCAGAGGCGCAGAGCCTCCTGGCAAAGGGTCCACGACCCCACTCCGCCCTGTTTGTTGCAGTACCACATGGCGGTGGTGTTGTCGGTGAACACCTGCACTACACTCCCGTTGACAAAGGGGAGGAATGCCTTCAGTGCCAGACGAATCGCCCGCAGCTCCAACAGATTGATATGGAGCCGGGACTCCGCCGGAGACCAGATGCCTCTGATCTCTGCCTCTCCCAAGTGGCCACCCCAGCCCTGGAGGGACGCGTCCGTCACGACAACGTGCTCCGGTTGGGGAAGGGAGAGGGACTTGCCCCTGACCCAATCGCGGTCCGTAAGCCACCACTGCAGTTGTCTCGCAGTGCCCTCCGAGATCAAGACGTGGTCGGACAAGTTGCCCTGATGCTGGGCCCACTGAAATTTCAGGTCCCACTGCAGAGCCCGCATCCGCCACCTGGCGTGATGCACCAGAAGGATGCAGGAAGCCATCAGTCCCAGCAGCCGCAGCGTCAACCTGACCGAGACTCGGGATAGCGGCTGAAAGATGGGAATCAAAGCCTGAATATCCCGAACCCGCCGTTCCGGAGGATAAACCCGAAACTGCGCCGAGTCCAGAACCGCTCCGATGAAAAGGAGCTTTTGAGAGGGACACAGGTGTGATTTCAGCACGTTGATGGAGAACCCCAGGTCGTGCAAGAGGTCTGCCGTCATCTGAAGGTGGTGGACGACTGTCTGGGGCGAGCCCGCCTTCAACAACCAGTCGTCTAGGTAGGGGAAGACTGAAACCCCTAACCTGCGCAGATGGGCTGCGACCACCGCCATCACCTTTGTGAACACCCGTGGGGCGCTGGTAAGGCCGAAGGGGAGCACGATAAACTGAAAGTGCTCCTGGCCTACCGTGAACAGTAGGTAACGCCGGTGGGCCGGCAGGACGGGGATGTGAAAATAGGCGTCCTGCAAGTCCAACGCTACCATCCAGTCTTGCGGGTCTAGAGCAGCCAAGACCTGAGCTAACGTCAACATCTTGAACTTCTCCTTCCGGAGGAAGCCGTTGACGTTCCTTAGATCCAAGATAGGACGTAGGCCCCCCTTGTCCTTCTTGGGCACCAGAAAGTAGTGGGAATAACAACCACGCCCTACTTCCGGCCCAGGAACGCGCTCGATGGCCCCTTGGCCAAGAGGGCCGTAACTTCCTCCTGCAGAAGTGTCAAGTGGTCCCCCGACACACGGTGGTTCTGCGGTGGCATGGCTGGAGGAGAGGTCTCGAAGGGGAGGGAGTAGCCCCTTCGGACAATTTGCAGCACCCACCTGTCCGAAGTGATCGTGCGCCAGTGAGCGTGGTGATGGCGAACCCTGCCACCCACCGGCGTCACATGGGGCCGAAAGCACGGACTAGGAGGATTTTGGGGTAGATGCTGCGGGGGAAGGTGTGGTCTGACCCCGCCGTTGTCCCCGACCGCCACCACGGCGGTTTCCACGGCCGCCACCGCGTTGGAAGGATTGTTGCGGCGCGTGGCTGGCAGCACGTGTGGGGGCGCCCCTTCCTTGGCCACGAAAGGGACGAAACGAACCCGGTTGCTGACGCTGGGTCGAGAGACCCAAGGACTTGGCCGTGACCCTGGAGTCCTTGAAGCGTTCCAGCGCGTGGTCCGCTTTGTCACCGAACAGGTGACAGCCATCAAACGGCATGTCCATCAGGGTATTCTGGACATCAGCCGAAAAATTGGCGGATCTCAGCCAGGCGTGGCGACGAATCGCCACCGTCGTAGACATAGCTCTGCCCAGCGAGTCGGTCGTATCAAGACCACACCGAATTGAATATTTCGCTGCATCTCGGCCCTCAGCCACAGCCTGACCGAGCTTTGCCCGCACCTCCATGGGGCATTCTGGCAGCAGCTCCGCGACCGTATCCCACACAGAGTGGGTGTAGCGGCCCAAGAGGCAGGCGGTGTTGCAAGACCGCAGGCCCAAACTAATGGACGAGAAGACCTTTTTGCCAAACTGGTCATACCTCTTGGATTCCCGGTCGGGCGGGGCCGACGGGAATGCGGACTGGGAGGTCGAGGCCTGGATCACCAGACTCTCAGGAGTGGGGTGGGTAGACAGGTACTTGGGGTCGTCCGGACAAGGACGGTGGCGCCTGGCCACGTTCCGATCAACAGGCGCACCTGAAGCGGGCCTGGACCACGTGCCCAACAGAACGTCAGACAAGGCTTCATTAAACGGCAGCAGTGGCTCCAGTGGGCATGACTGCGGTTTGAAGACCTCGGTGAGGATGTTAGGCCTCACGGCCGCGACGGGGAGCTCAAGGTTTAAGGCCTTGGCAGCCCTCATCAGCACCACAGAATAGGCAGCTCCCTCCACCGATGCCACGGAAGGAGGAGAGATCAAACCAGGGTTAGGAGAGTCGTCCAAACCACTGGCATCCCCCAAGTCACCTGTCCAGTCCGGGTCATACTGGCACTCGCGAGCCAGAGGGTCCTCGGACCCCTCCCAACCTTCACCGTACTCCTCATCCTCTCCGTATTCGGAGTCAATGATGAAGACCGGCTCCTCGGGGTTCATGGGCCCCATCGGCGCCGGGACCGGCGTCGAGCGACGCCCGTCCGGCGCCGCGTCCGGCGTCGGAGAAGGTAAGGGGACGGTGCCGCCCGGAGCCGGCGTCGGAACCCCACCGCCGGCCGGAACCGGCAGCGGAGAACCGGCGCCGCGCGGGGGCGGCGTCGGGGGTAACCCCGATGGCAACGGCGCCGGGGAGGCCGGAAGACCAGCCGGCGCCGATCCCGAAGGCCCCTGCGGCGCCGGGGTCGGAGCCGTCGGCGGCGCCGGGGCCGGAGCACCCGACGGCGCCGAGGCAGGGACACCCGAACCGCCAGGGCCCCCAGACGGTAGCACTGGGCCCGAAGGCGCCGTAGGCCCCGTCGGAGAAGCGAGCGCCGGCGACTCTCGCGGAGCCGCGGGGTTGGGGTCACCCGAGCCCCCGGCCGCATCGCGCGAGCGTCGGGGGGAGTCGGGGGTACGATGACGACGCCCCGACTTCTTGTGCTTCCTACCTGACGAGCCTGACGAGTGGTGTCGACTTCCGGAGCGCCCGGCGCGGCTCCGCGACCGCTCCCTCGAACGCTCTCTCGACCTCCGGCCGGACCGGGACCGCTCCCGGTCCCGACGTGGGGCCGACACCCGGAGCTCCAGTAGCTTGCGGGACCGCTCCCGCCTAGCCTTGTTGGTAAGGGCCCGGCAGTCGACGCAGGAGTCCACGTCGTGGTCGGGGCCCAGACACCGGAGACAGAGGCGGTGATGGTCTGTGACCGACATCGTGCGCTCACAGTCATCGCAATTCTTAAATCCAGGCATCCTATCAGGCACAATAGAGAAAAAAAAAACAATCGAAAAACTTGGTCAAAGACCGGAGTACTGCTCTTCAGATCTGCGTCCACTGGCGCGGAAAAAAGAAGAACTGACGTCAGCGCGCGGAGGCGGCGTCTATGTACTCCAGCGACGTCATCACGGCGCACGACGCCGACGACGGACGCGGAGCCGCAGGGGACGCCTGCAGACGACGCCTACCGACGCGCAGGGGTACTGCTACGCAAAAGTTTCCGGATCCAGACTGACGCCTGGGGATATTCTAAGGTAAGGAATCTAACACTAACGTGTTTCTTTCAGATTTACCAGACAGCATGGTTGCTCCAATGGCCAGAATGATACATGGAGACACACATATCGGGAGGGATGCGATGTGCCGTATGTTCCATGAAGTGTTTTACAATTCAAAGTATAGAAACATTGCAGAGATGCTTTGCCAAAGGTGCTTGGTTTGTCAGCAATTCAACCCAGGGAAAAGAACAGTAGTAGACCAGAGTACGATTGGAAAGGCAGAAGGTCCCTTCGTCAGACTACAAGCAGACTTTATTCAGTTACCCATGTGCAAAGGATATAGGTATGTCCTAGTTATAGTCTGCCTATTCTCAGGGTGGGTGGAGGCCTACCCAGCAAAGAAAAATGATGCCTCTACTGTAGCCAAATTGCTACTAAGGGAGCTAATACCTAGGTTTGGTTTCCCAGAAACAATTGAAACAGACAGAGATGGGCATTTTGCCAATGAAATCCTAGCAGAACTCTATAAAGCATTCAAGATTGAGCCAAAACTGCACTGTGCATATCATCCAGAGGCTTCTGGAATAGTCGAACAGGTGAATGGCACTATAAAATCAAGATTGGCAAAAATGTGTAACTCTACAAGATTGAACTGGATAGAAGCCTTGCCTCTTGTCCTGATGGTATTGAGAAGCATTCCAAACCGAAAGACAGGCCTGAGCCCCCATGAGATACTAATGGGAAGAGTGATGCGACAGGCATGGGTACCAGGACACAAACTGCTAAGTATTTCTGATGATTTGGTACTAGAATACTGCAGGCAGCTGGGTGACCAAGTGCGTTCTATCTCTCACCAGATTGGGGAGGACGCCGTCGCCTGGCCTACAACTCCAGCTCATAAGCTGAAACCTGGTGATTGGGTTGTGTTGAAGAAACACACCCGGAAGAGTTGCCTTGCACCAAAGTGGGGAAAACCAAGACAGGTGATCCTTGTCACTACAACTGCTGTGAAGTGCGCAGGCGTGCCGAAGTGGATTCATGCCAGCCATACCAAGAGGGTAACCGGAGAAGAAGCGACTGAAGCTGAAGGTGGTGCAGCTGAGGAGACTCCAGACGAGGGTCCGGATCTAGCTGATGTCATACTACCGAGCGCCAGTCAAGACGAATGGTTCCCAGCAGACGATCTGATTCTTGATCCAATAAGAACCAGAAAGTATTGCTACCAAGACAGAGAGTGGGATAGTGAGGATGAGACAGGACTAGAAGGAGAAGATCAGGTTATCGAGATTCACATCAGACCTGATCAGGAGATAGGTCAAGTAGGGACAGACCAAGTCATCAACACTCCTCCAAAGACTCCAGAAACTGAAAAGGGACAAATAGTAATTAGGGCTGAAGTTCATGCGGAAGAAAATCAAGGGTTCGAAGTGCATGAACAGGGACAGATAGACATAGACGAACGTGTTCAGGAGGCAGAGCCAGAAACAGTTGAAAGTCAAAGACAAATCCAAAGTATACCTGAACAAGGCCAGCTTAGAAACCAGGCAGAAGAAACTGAAGAAAGACCTGGGACTAGTCAGACAGGAAGGGAAAAAGACACTGTTGAAGTAATAGTGCCACAACAGAACGAAAATAAAAGGGCTCGTGAAGAGAGCCAATTTACAGTGACAGCTAAAAGGCTCAAGAAGAAAAGTGAACCCAGATACATAAAAAGACTGAAACTAAGGTTAAAGACAGTCGAAGAGAAATTAGAAGACCGGAAACGAGCTGCTAGTGAAAGACAGAGAGCAGGAACTCGGCAAAACAGACGCAGTACCAGAATAAAAAGACAAAACAAAAATTATCGGAGTCCTGAATGGACTTACTAGGTGTTGGAAGAAATTGATGATCCTGAAATAAGCGATAAAAGCGACCAAGATTCGATTGCTGATCTGAGTCCTGAAGAAGAAGACCCAACTTGAAAGTGAAACTGCGTAAGCCTCTTGTGTTAAGAAACAAAGAGGGGTTGGAAAGCCACCTGTGAGCCAAAATGACTGATTCAAATGTGAATGGAAGACCTAGAGGGAATTGTTGTAAAACTTGCTGTAAAATATGCTTATGTAGTGTAGCAATAGTAATAGTGATATGGATAGGACTAACAGTCTTTATACCTTTTATGATAAGTAAAGATACTAACTTGTACCCTACTAAATCAATGACGCCAGACACAGAAGTCGTACAAACCGAAGAAACACCACAAATTGTAGAAAGACGTGAGAATTCAGTTAGCCTGAAACAAACCAGACCTGACTTAGAAGCATCAGATGAGGAAGGACTACATTTTCACAGAATTAAAAACAGAACACATTTAAATGTCTTTGCAAATCTTTTAGTGCACTATGTAGAAGCTATGGAAATAGAAGATTGTTATGTCTGCATGAAGCTACCTACTTCTGTAGCTGAAGGTGTGACCTATCACCATCTACCCCTGACCTATGGAATTTCCTGTAGTATATTAGCAAGCTTATTTTATAGAAGCACCTTACAGTACTACTATTCAAACACTGACGTAATCTTTTCTGAACTTCCTATTCGGGGAAACCTGAACATTGTACATGTTAGAAGCGAAGTGACTCGTTACATGGGAGAATACTTTCTGACTATAGGTGACATATATTTAAATGAAGCCCGCAGAGATAATTTAACTTGTTCATTACATGAACTACAGAAAATGTTTTTGAAAATGGCAGAAAAGAGAAGGGAGAGTTTCCAAAGAAAGGCCAATGATAAGAGACAGAAAACTCCTAAATGGGCTGAAAACATGGAAAGCACCTCAAATGGCGAAGCTAATCTTGCACTGTTGCTGGACTTTGAACGGAAAGGGAAACTCTGTCTTCATAGAGAAAAGACTAGTTATTATAACAATGTATTCATCGGTTCCAGTGAATGCGAAAATAATTACAAGGTAATTGGAGGTTGGGGTTTTAAAAATGGGTCAGAACCTGTGTTTCCCGGAATTTATTACATATGTGGAAACAAGGCTTATTTCAAATTGCCGGATCACTGGTATGGAAGCTGCTATTTTGGCATTGTCTTCCCAAAAATATACCATGTGAACAACGCCGCTGGAAGCAATGAAAATACTAATGGTTTAGTACGTAGTAGACGTGAAAGTGTAGGAGAAATTATAGGCGATATATTTAGTGCACTGATACCTGGAGTGGGAGTGGTTCTGAATACTCACCGTATTTGCAAATTATCTACAGTAGTGGATCGGTTATCAACTGACACTGCTGCTGGATTCCTGCTGGTCAATACTGAAATGGTTGCGATCAGATCAATGGTTTTACAGAATCGACTTGCTCTTGATAACTTATTGGCAAAAGAGGGCGGAGTCTGCAGGATGCTGAAGGCGCAACATTGTTGCACTTACATTCCTGATAAAAGCGTAGAAATTAAGAAATATGTGCGAAACATAACTAATTTGGAAAAAGAACTCAAACCACTGGAGGTTGATAGTGCCTGGAAGAGACTAACTGATGGACTCTCCTCTGTAGGTAGTTGGTTTTCTAACATAGGTAGGAGTCTTGTTGGGAAAATACTGATGCCAAAAGCTGGAATAAGTTTGATTGTGTTTATTATAATAATTTGCTATAAATGTCAAAAATGCAGAAAGAAGTACACAGTAAACAAGAGAGGAGTGAAACGGAATGTTGATGAGCTGGAATTAGTGGAATTAAGAAACCAGATATACAAAAAGGCCAAGAATTTCCATCCTAATAAGGATGCTGAAAAGAGGCTCAACAACAAATTTATAGAAATAGAGATGAATGATATGTGAGAAAGGAAGTTGGCATCTGTTTCCATTAATAGTGATGATAGTAAATATCATCAAAGAGGGGATTGATGGAGCAAGGATTCGCACGTAAAGCGCCTTGCTCACATTCAAGAACCTCGTTTAACTTGTAATAGCATTAACCAACCTGTTTTGTCATTAATATTGCACTTTCACATTACACGTGGGTGTCCTAGAGACGCTTGCCTATGTGTCTATTAATCGTAATGAGGCTTGCATACTACAGAATCGCTGCTTCGAAGAAATCCAGTCTGCGCATGCGTCGGTCATACCCATGTGATGTGACGCACTCGCAGTTCTGGAGGGATTTTTCGCTCATGCGCATTACAGCTAAAATGGACGCTTTTTAGCTGTAGCTTGCTACTGCCGCTTTTGCACATCTATCTATTCTGCCTAAAATCCTAATGCTATAGATATTATAAAGTAAGGGATGTAGGGTAGCTATTCATGGTATACAGTGTATTCATTTTTTCTGTGTTTCTAATTTGTTTTCGCTTACTTTTCATGTACCGCGTATCTGTGGGCCTGGGAGTGGGGAGCCTCTCCATCTTAGAAGTCTGACAGGGACTCACCACGTGACATGAGAAATGAAGTCTTGCAACAGTGGAACTCAGCCAGCTGGCTGCCCAAGCTAAGATGCTCCTGGGAACCTGTTCTCTTGCCTGGGAGAAGACTTCGACTTGTACCTAAATTGTATCAAGTTATATGATAATGTTTGTGAGCTCCATTGTCTTTTCTACACGTAGACATGGGAACTGGAATGTAAGGGGTGAGTACGGAAAATTAAATATTCATCATGGGAACCCAGAATTTTAGGTGGTGACAATGACCTAACCACCTCTTCTGACCAATCCTAAGTGGGGATCCTGTCACTTGCAACATTTGTGGGTGGTCTGGGGACCCGAAAATGGTATAACTAGCCTAGTTTTAGCTAGAGAAATTGTCCGACTTGTCCGAGTAGCTGACCTGTCACCGACCCTACAAACTCAATAGGTGATTGGTACAGAGAGCTGCGGAGCACTCTGTCCGAAATTTCCACAAACTCCAAGGGGTGGAAATAGTCTTAAGTGCTGGCGAAGCACTTTGCTGGGAGATTCGAGAACCTAATCGGGGTTACTGGCGGATTCCGTGCAGAGAGGGGGTAGCGCAGGCGTTGCATCCGAAGCTGCAGGTGTTGGTCGTGCCCTTTGGTGAGCCCAGGCTTGACCCAAATCCTGGGGGGTATCCTGTCCTGATTGTCTGTGAGCTGTACCTGCTCGCTTACTGGCATCCTAAGTCCTTGAGGGTCCTTGTCCTCGCCTTTTCCCAAGCTGACCCGTGGCCAGGGTTAGTCCTCCTTCCTGTCCTAGGTAAATATACTTGTGGGTGTCCGTCTATCCATTCTCCTTCCTTCTTCTCTTTTAATAAAGCATCCTTGCCCGTGGTATTTCTCACTGTCCTCTCCAAAGATTTATATGCAAACTGTTTGATTAGCTATGTTCCATTTTTCCCCCTTCCTGTAGGAAATATTGAAATTGTTTTACTTAATTAGTGTGATCTAATTTTACTTATGTTTAGAATCTAGGTTTGAATTAGTAGTTAGACTAAGATCAATTTGAATCACTTGTAGGACTTTAGCAAATTCACTGACTAATGTGTTTGAATCCCACCTACCTTAGTAGAAGTCTGAAAAATGAATAGCATGTTCCCTGTTACCCTTACCCAGTAGTTTTTCACTCGCACTCGATGGTGCTTGCCCTCATTCATAGTTATATTGTCGTTATAATTCTGATTATTGGTATTCTAATCTGTATTAGTCTTATAATTATGTCACTCTGATTTAAAACTTACTATATAAAAATCTTTAAAACCCTTCAGGTGTCTGTGGTCAATATAAACGGTATAAAAGTGTTATTAAATGTATAAAATATTTTGATTATCTTATCTCTTGTCCACTGCTAGCTCCTGATCCGTCAGGAGAATATGTGCTTGTGGTAAGTCAAGTACACTGGTAATAGTGTTAAAGAAAACACATAGAATTACTGATGGTGGTGTGTAAACTCGCCCGATTCACAAGAATACTGTCATAAACACGTCATGGGCCCAAGTGCGTGAAATCTGGTAAAACTAAGAGTCGGGCGACCTGCGCGCTCTATCAGTACCTCTTACTTGTACTTTAAAGTACTGCGGCCCTGTAGGAAGGTAGGTACCTGACTATGGTTACCCCCAACTTTTTTTGCCTGGTGTTTTGCTGGTTTTCCGACTTAGTTGGCCTGGGACCCTGCCAATCAGGACCCCAGGCCTACTGCTCTCTCTCTAAAATGGATTCCATGTACCTTAGGTACATTTCCAATTGGTACTGGGCCACCTTATCAGACCCTGTAACTCAGGGCATAGGTGTACCCAGGGCCTACCAGGGGCTGAAGCATGTATCATGCCACCCCTGGATGGCCATCTAAATCTGACACAACTGGCTGCACGACAGCTGGGGCAAGGTGGTGTAATCACCCTTTGCTTTAGATATAAGTATACTTATATCTAACCCTAAAAATGGACACACAGATTCCCATCAGTCACTCCTATGGCAGGCCTTGACAATCCTGAAGGCAGAGTGCTTGGAATCGTGTGAAATGGTCCTCTGGCATGAGCTGAGCCCGTTTGCAGCTTGCGGAACCAAGTCCTAATAGCTGTTCCATGATAACGCATACCATATACTCTTAAGTGCATTATAATCCTCGCGGTTAAATGCTATCTTTGGTATTGCTTTATCAAAACATGTCGAGTAAGGTGTCATACGAATTGGAATACTAACCCCTCGCCAATTCTGGCGACGGGGTTAGCATTCCACCCTTCTAGAGGGACACGACATGTATGTAACTGTGAACCCCGGTTAAAGTTAAACGAAGCCTCAGCTCCACAAAATGGATGCTGCCACCACAGACACGAGTCTGACCTCCTGCTGCTGGGAGTCCTTCCAGCGAGGAGAGCTTGGACAAAGGGTTTCCTGTCAGGGGCGGTGCTAGCACCATCCCAGACAGGGTTTTGTGTATCCTGGGTAGGCAGGGCTTTACAGGAAGGTGACTGCTGAGTGGCACCCCGGTGCTCACTACGCATCTGCCGGCTAGAACCAGTTCCAGGGGCACACCAGCCCCTGGCCTGGGGAAAGTCCGGCATGGGAGAGGGGTGTAACCACCCCCCTTCCTGGTCCCACCCCTAGGGCAGGACCTAGTCGCGTACCCACCCCTTTCTTTAGGATAAAGGCAGGAGCGGGGACCCTTCCAAATTAGATATTCTTTGGAATCAAGACACGACTTTCTACGAAAGGACTTCAAGATTTCTTCTTCAAGATTCTCCCTTGTGACTAAGGAGTAGTCACCCTGCATCCGCAGGCACCATCTTAAGAACACTGCGGTCTGCTGCAAGTCGTTCCTCCGGAATCCGACTGCCCAGCTCGACGAGACCCGGCTTCCCTGGCACCTCTGACCTCTACTCACCTCTACAGCAAAGCTGAGAACCGTGGGTGCGACGAGACCTCGAGGGACCGGCCATCTTCAAGACTGCACAACTTCTTTCCAGCACGACCGCCGAGGGATCCTCTGGTGAGTGCTTTGGGGTCCGAGAAGCCCCGACCCTGAGCAGCTCCAGCACCGAAGTTCAGCCTCCCAGCATCTCCACGATCTGCGTGGGGCCCTTCTGCTTTTTGCTGCTCACCGCGTTGTTTGGCTACTAGCCCGCTGGCTCGTGGCCTTCTTAACGACGCCCGACGACATCACTGCTGCTGGTCTGGTTGCTCCAGACTGGCCCTTGCTCCCTTCCAAAAGAGGAGCACCCCGGACCCTCCTGGTCCACTCCAGACGCCATTTTGAGTCCACCGCGTGGGCTTGAATTAGCCAAGACTTGTTGCCCCAATCCTGGGTCCAGCGACGTCGACAGCTTCATCCATCGTGGGACAGCTCGCTCCTTCATCCTGGTCGCCGACAACGCCTCCTGGTCCGTGAGATCTGCAGAGCACAGCGTCGCCCACTCACCTAGTCGAGGTGACTACCATCCGGTGCCCTCCTGGTGCCACCTGACTACTGGCTAGTAGTCACGAACTTGGTCCCATCTGCTTTCAGGTGTCATCTATCTTCAAGATCCAGGCTTGGATCACTTCGAACTCTCTCCACTGGTCGCCTGCCAGCATCTTCCTTCCAGGCTCCTGGTCCGTCTACGAGGATTCCCGACGTCTTTTGAGACCTATGCAGCTGCAGCCCCTGGGCTAGGTAACTTCGGCATTTCGGTGCCCCAGCATAGCCTCACTATCCAAGGGTCAGAATCCACGTTCGTTTTCCTCCTACCAGGTCGGGTTCGCCCGAGAACACTAACTTTGTGAAAACTAGCTACCATAGACTTTGTCCCGCATCCCGCGTGAGAGTGCACACTCTGCACCCGAGTCCCCTAGGCTTCCTAGACGTAATCTAAAGATTCTATAGTCAAGTCCTAGCGATTCCAAAGCCTATTAGTACTGTGTTTACCTGCTAGTAATTTCGCATTCCACTTTCAGAGTGTATGGTTTATCGTGCCCCTCGGGCATTTGTGTATATTGTGCTAACTTAAGTATTTTCGTAAGAGTTTTGTTTTGTGCTTAGTACCCTGTCCTCATAAAGAGTACAGAGCTGTTGTGATTCTAATAAATACACTGTTTATTTTCATAACACTTGTGTGGTGTCCTTTCACTTGGTGTTCAAGGGGTATATGTGATGGTATAACAGCTGGCTTACCACACCCTCTCGAGTCTTTAGCCTTAGACTGCTCGTATCCACGCTACTAGGATAGCTGGTCTATAAGGTTGACTTACAACCAATCATCAATAAGGGTTGTTGGACTGATACATAGTGATCACTAGAATAGTGAGCACTGCATATCAGGCCACCTTCTCACAGGCCCTACCAAACTTTTTGGGTTGGTCAATCTTAGAATAAGATCTCTTTAGTGAGAAATTTCATATGACACATATTCTCTTAGCCTTTCGTTTAAGTGAGCCCACCTTCAGCTACAATGGTGGGGTTAGGAATTGTTGGGCTGTTAAGGAGTTTTAAAATTTTAAAAGAATCCTTTGTACAATTTTACAGATTTTGGCTGGCATAATACAGCCAGCTCATATTGTATTTCGGATAGGCTCTGTCAGGAATTGGTGAACATAAGGGGACAGATTTATCAAGGTTTTGCGTCACCCTTGTGCGATGCAAGGGGTTGCTAGGATGAAGCAAAACCTAAGTGATATTTTTCAAGTCACGCAAGGCCACCCATCTTGGGTGGCCCTGCAGGACTTGATAAATCTAAAGTAACACTAGGCATCACAAATCAATTTCTTGTGTTATTCTGCCCCAGGGAAGTGTTTCACTGGTGGAGCGTGGGTGTTCCCATGTATTCACCCTTGGATTTTGGCGCACTCCCAGATTTACTATTAGTGGTAGACCTTTGAATGAGTCAATATGCTACGCCTCACCAGGTGAGGCATAAGAAGGAGAAATATCTTTATTTCTCCTCGTTTTTTCCTCTTTCTTCGTGTACTTCCTTCTGCAGCATTAACAGAAAGAGGAAAATGCCTCTCAGGATTGTTTTTGTGCAAGAAGGTGTCCCTTCCTGCACAAAACAATCCTTCCCCTTGAACCATGACGCAAGCGTGCCTGCATTGGTGCTAGGCAGTCAAAAGTGCATCAGCGCTAGTAAAGGACAGGAATGCGCTGTATCATGTTAAATATGGCGCATTCCTGCCCTTTCCCTTCTAAGCAGAGCAGTAAAGTGGCTTGCTGCCTTGCGCTGTGTGAAAAAATTATAAATATGGGCACAGGACCCAAATGTTTTTTAGTTCTGTCAAATGCGGTGGGATGAATTTATTACTTTTGTAGGATTTTTTAAGAAAGACATTACCGTGATTGTTTAATGTTTGTTTGGCCTAACTGGCATATTATATATAAACAAGAATAAAAATAACTTGAAATAAATGTTATTTCAACCCAAGTGCTCATGTGCCCATCATTACCACAAGAATAAAATACCTTGTTAGTGGTTTAGAAGTGTAGTTGTATGCCAGTGAAGAGGGAGTGGGGGTAGGGAGAATGGTCTGTCCTAAGAGCTTTTTTGATGTATTTGGAGAATTGATTAGGTGTTCAAGCAGTCTTGCAAAAAATGTGAGGTTTCAGACAAAATAGAAGTATAAACCTTCACAGGTACTAAGAGTAAAGCTTGAATTTGGTCTTTCTACAAATCAATTGTCTCCGATGCACATGTGGGAATTGGCATTTACTATTAGCTAAAACCATGTAACTTATCAAAATTACAGAACCTCCAATTGGGTGGAGTTTCACCTGCTGAGAAACCCCTGAGAGTGATTATTACAGAATATATTAGGAGAACTAACTCCAGAGAAGCTAGGGCAAGGCATTAAACATTTAACATAAAAATGATCACAACTCCTAGCAGATGCTCAATATTGCGACTGAATCTTTGAAAGAACCTGCGGTAAAGCGAATACTTGTTACCTGACTGCAAATCTATTAATGCTTTATCATGGATACCTCTTAAGTAGAAAAAAAACCATGGCCACGCTCTTTCTCTGTTAATTTTGTATTTTTATTAATATCGATATCTAACACTCTAGAATATGTTTTCTCATATAAATATTTGTATTAACTCCTAACACATTTTTTAATAACAAGTGGAAATCTGCATGGTTCTGCCAGCAGAAGTTCGATTGGCGCTGCATCTTCCAGAGAGGACTAACCTTCTGCATTGTCCATATAGCAGGAAGCCATTTTGTTGCTGTGCCTCAATTCTGTTAGGTTGGGACAGCATGAGTTTTGAAAGGCACTGGATCACCATGCACCCGAATACGGTAGATGCAGGTGTAGTTCGGGTGACCCCAGTTGCTCAGGATCTGCAGCTTGACATATTCATACGTCTCAATATGGTTTCCCTGAAAAGGAGGTTGGAGATACAGACAAGTTGGATTAATAGTAGCCTTTGTTTGAGGAGCACCATTGTGATATCTCCTACAAAGGGATAGCTTGGAATGATATTTTATACATGACTGAAATATTGTAAGGAGCATACCGATATATATTGTACTAGGAAATATATACTGTCAGAATACTATAGCAGGGTTACTAAGTGATGGAATACCATGCCATGAGGAACATTCAATTAACAAAAGAGACCATGAGAATGGCATTATAATTTTGTGCCAAAAGGTTTTCATCATGATACTGTGCCAGGGTAAAATAAATATACTGCCAGAAAACATGCCAAGATAAATAGGTCACAGGCTATGGTACCCTGTGGAACGTACAAGGATAATGATGTGTCAGGGACATGCACCCATCAGATTATTTGGAGGACACATAAGCTTTCCTATTGCCCTCATCTTTCTCTTTCACCACAGCACAGTTATACCTTCAGAGTATTTCCTCCTTGTCCTAGCCTCTTCCTTAGTGCTTCTCCCCCCATCATTTTCTTCTCGGCCTCTTCTCTCCACAGTACTCCAACCCCTCTTCTTTAGAAAGACATTCTCAACTTTATTCTATCAGCTTTGCTCTTCTACTTCTTTCTTCATCACACATTTTTATCCTGATTTCCATCTTCCCTGGAATGACTACTCTCTCTAACAATCCAGTATACAATCATTCCCCTTCCTTGATCCTTGTCCTCTCTGTGCCTTTCTCCATCCTGTCCTCACCACAACTTTAGATTGAAATAAAAGTGCTCAAATATAAAAAAAAGTGACGATTTAATTATATCCTCACCCAGTTCTACTTCTTCTAAATGCATATGTATTCTTTCATCTTGTCCCTTATCTGATTTTCTCTTTGCATCTTTCTCCCCTTAGGCTTAGGCCATATACCACTATTTAATCCACCAAGCATAGCCAGTCTTCTCTGTCTTCATTATTCATCCATTCATCTTTTCACTCTCATCTCTTTTGCCTTTCTTCTCACTAAGATCTTTCTTTCTTTAGCCACTGACATTTTCTATCCTCTCCTACTACTCTCCTTTACTTTCATCAGAACTTTCTTTTACTCTAGCCATTCATAAATCTTGTTCCCTTGGTCTCTCTTTATATTCCCCTCAACCCTTTCTCCTCCTTCATGTTTCACAACTCCACCCTTTTTGGGCCCATCATGCTCAAGTTGGTTACCACTCTTACCTCTAGCCTTCTACCTGCAAGTCATCTCTCTCCTTTGCTTTCTCTCCGCCTCTCCTCACGTATGTATTCCTCTCCTCAGCCATTCGCTCTCATTCACTTCACTTAGAGGAAAGCTCCCAATTACACTAAGCACTTCCTGCTGACATCTGGGTGTTGCCAGTATAAATCTAGGTCTAATCATGAATGGTTCAGCCCCTCCACTCGTCTGCTGTTAGGATTTCAATTCCTTATTAGCTTTTTGACACATTCCAATTCACATATCAACAAATGGGAACATTCCACCAAATGTTATACACGCGTAACTCAAGTAGGGTCTGACAAAAGACTAGGGGAAAACAGGGGCGGAGGGGGGGGAACAATTTGGGGGAAGGGATCTCACTGCGACAGGAAAAAATCAAACTTATGTATAGAACCTATGTAATTGCCAATGACACACAGGTCAGCTAACAATAATGTGCAACATTTTTCCCAGGTCTCGTTTCCCACGCATGAGTCGCATTGAGGCAACTAAATATATAAACACAGTAAGAGGGGGAGGGATAAGCAGGAGACTCATCTGACCGCCAAGGAGGTAACCCAGCTCCGGGCTAAGTGGAGGGGCCAGGTGTTTGGTATGGTGTTCTCCGCCTATGCCATGCTAACAGTGTTATGGGTTGGAGCTGGTGTCCCCTTTAGAGTAGACATAGTACACATTGACACGGACTTTTCTTTGTCCAAGGGGTCTTAAATGGCCATTTGCACGATGTGGGAATTATATATTCTGCCCATACTGATCAATTGGCATTTTGGTCTTACTTAACAAATCTTATCACAGACTGTCCCAATGCCCAGTGATTCATAGACAGAGATTTTAATGTAGTATTAGATGCACAACTTGATCGATCGACACCTTCTCTGCTGCAATCCCCGGTATTACACAACTCCAAAATGCTCCAACAGCGGGTGACACTTTGGACTCTTGCCGATATATGGAGCCTAAAATACCCAATACAGCGAGAATTTTCCTTCTATTCCCTGGCTCATAAAGTTCATTCTTCCTCTAGAGAGACTTGTTTGCTCCACCTCCCTACACATGACGGTTAGTGATATACATTATCATTTATGAGGAAAATGCAGGAAAATGCAGGTACTACTAGAGGGTTGTGTATAAGAACAGCAGTGGGCATATGTAGAGTCTGGCCCGAGACGTTCTGAAAGCTGAAGCCTCCATACGGAAGTTGGAATACACCATGGGGTTCTCACTGGACAAGATGGAAGAACTGCAAGAAGCCCCAACTCACTACTTTGACAGCCTCTTTACTGTCATGACCATTCTACTTAGGGAGCTCGAGCCCAAAAAAAGGAGGGCAGGAGAAGTTGCTTGCTGGCAAGACTCGTCCCTCTGCGCATGGTCGATCTACCCCGCTTACTATCACCATGCCGGCGGGGGGCACAAACTATACGCAGACTGCCATTACTGCTGCCTTCTTTGGCTATTATAAAGCACTGTACACTGCCCCTCCCCATTACTTGAGGAGTTAGTTGATCGCTTTACCACTCATCTCACCCTTCCCAGACTATCGCAGGTGGCCGGAGTGAAGCTAGACACTCCCATTCCGACACATGAGATACTGTGGCTTTTGAAAGACTTGCCTCCGGGGAAGGTCCCTGGTACGGATGGTTTGACGGATGAATTTCACGTGAAATTTGCCCCTTTCCTGGCTCCCAAATTAGCGACATATTATGACTTTATGAAGTCCGACGGCATGTTTCCGCCGACTGTAAATGCTGTGGTCATCTCTACTATATTAAAGCCTCATAAAGACCCTACAGACCTAGCATCATACGGCCTGCTATCCATCCTAAACACAGACTACAAGACTACTCGCATGTCGTCTGCTTCAAGAATTATGTGATCTTCTTCAGTTCTCACCATAGCTTACACAAATGTCTGGAAGCAGTCGCTGCATGGATGGCTGCATCCTGCCTAAAACTAAACGGGGAGAAAACAGAGATTATGCTCTTGGGAAACACCATCGACAAGCCTATTGACTTAATCTGGCCCCCCTGCCTAGGCTGTCCCCCCTACCCAAAGAACAAATCAAAAGCCTCAGCATATGGCTGGACAGAGCACTCAATTTTAATCACCAGGCAACCAAGCTATCTGCCATCTGTTTCTGGCTCCTGAGGCTACTACGCAAGATTCTTCCCCTCCTCCCTTTCCACTCAAAACGGATCATGGTACAAGGGCTTATCCTATCTCGCCTGGACTGCGGGAATGCCCTATACCTTGGGGCTCCACAGTCCACACTAAACAAACTCCAAATTATCCAAAACTGTGCCGCCAGGACCCTTCTCAAGATCCCCCGACGAGTCTCAGTCAAAGCCAGACTAAAAGACCTCCACTGGCTCCCTGTAAAATCTAGGATTGAATTCAAGGCCATGTGCATCGTCCACTGGTCCTATTGGGGAACAGGTCCCTCTATTAACCGTCCCCTTGTAAACGCCTACCACCCCAATAGACACCTTAGATACGGGGCCTCCTACCTCACCACAGTGCCTCGAATCAAGAAATCGAGGTGTGGAGAGGAGGAGCTACGTGAGCATCCGTGATGGCCGCGTGCGCACAGAGCTCCCCGGACCCTTGCCACTCTTCGCAACTTATCCTGACAACATCCTGAATTCTTGGACGGATTATTGAAGAGGAACCTTGGCTGACTTCATAACTCTTTTCAAATTTCAATTCGGACTCGGGGAACCGAAATTACATCGATTTGAACTTTTGGGGCCCACCCTGCGGCAAGCCGGGGACTTGGCGAATTGTGAAGCCGGGACAGAGTTGAATAACAAAGGCAGTGGGGTCTTCCCCAGTAGCCCTACTCCAACTTTCGGTTTCGTTTCTGGGTCCTGGCATGGTCTGATTGAGAGAAGGTTCCGCTTGGTCGGGGATTTGTCCAGCCTCTATTCAGTGTGAGTGAGACTTTACCATCTACGCCGATTGGGTCAAGTCGTGTCTTTGTCTTGGCCGCACAAGCCAGTTTTTGTGGACTGTTGATGCCTTGCCCGCAGGCGGCCATTTTCACTAGGTCTCGCGGGCCCCTCCGGGGCGCATCTTCCAGCATGGCAGCCAGGGGCGAAGCAGAGAAACGGAAGACTAAGACGCCCCTTCGTGGGGGACCGGTCCAATCCAACGTTATGGACCGGTACACTCAATCCAAAGGATCCCCTGGAGTCACCAGCCGTACCCCGGAGGACGCCAAGGAGGACCCAACCGCCCCTACTGATCTGTCCCTGCAGGACATCATGGGCGCCATTACCAACATGAAGGAGACCATCGGCCAGCAGTATGAGGCTCTCGCTCATAAAATTGACACGGTTGCCATCGATGTCACCCTGATCAGAGCCGACCTGTCCAAGACCAACGAGAAGATGAAGTCGTTGGATCTGAAGACCTCTAGCCTCACGGCCGATGTGTCCGAACTTCAGAACGAACTTGGCAATTTGAAATCGGCTAATAACCTAATGTCCCATCGGCTGGAGGATTTTGAGAATAGGGCAAGACGCAATAACATCCGCGTCATAGGTGTTCCGGAAAATCCCGAGACTCACTCGATTGACCTCCTGGTTGAAGATCATGTCCTGAACCACCTTGCCCCTTCTGGACTGAGCATGTTCTTCGCAGTGGAGCGTGCCCATCGCATTCCGGGTGGAAAGCCTAAGCCGGGCGCTCCTCCGAGGCCTATCATCGCCAAACTTTTTCATTTCAGGGATCGTGATGCTATCCTGCAGACGTCGAGAGTGAGCGGCCCGGTGAAATTTGAGAATTCCACAGTTAACTTTTACCCGGACTTTACTCAGCTCGTCCAGAGACAAAGGATGGGCTTTCAGGGAGTTAAGCGACGTCTCCGGGACTTAGGATTGAAGTACGCGATGCTTTTCCCTACCAGGCTTCGTGTGGAGTACGAGGAACGGACATTCTTTTTTGACCGGCCGGAGAATGTGAGTGACTGGCTGGATTACCTGCCTGGCCGGAACGACCGAACTGAGCACCCTGGTGGTGCCGAGGGTGGTGAGCCTGTACAGAAGTGATGTTTCGGCACCTTATCTCTGAATACTAGACATTGCTCAACTGGGTTCTATTTATTTTGTATACTCTGTTTCACTGATGTTCCCTTCTGGGTGGCGGGAGGGACGGGCCTCTTTCCTCCTCCAGGGTCTTTTTGTAGAGTGGGAAATGTTAGGGCGACAGGCACACTGCATGTTGGGGTGGCTTTTTAGTCTACTGCAGGGGTGCAGGGAGGGGGGAATTGTAACGGGTGTTGGTTGGGGGGTGGGATGGGGTGTTTGTGAGTGTGTTTTTTTTTCTCAAGGCGACATATTGTTTTCTTCTATACTTCAAGTGTCCTGCTCTTTGTGGGGTGACTCATGCATCACTTGTTGGGATGGGGGGTAGTGGGTTGAGGTTAATATCTTGGAATGTCAATGGATTGGGTGATCGCATAAAACGGGGTGTGATACTGCAGTATCTGCGTCGCTTGTCTCCTGATGTGGTACTTTTGCAGGAGACGCATTTGGTGGGAAATATGTGTCATGCTATGATTAGGTGGGGTTATCGCCTGGTCGCACACTCCGGGTTCACCACTGGTTCTAGAGGGGTGGGTATTCTGGTTCGGTCTTCTCTCCCTCTGGAGATTGATGACGTAATCCTTGACGACAGAGGGTGTTACGCCGCCCTCACTGGTAGGTGGGAGGGTAAGACTCTTTCACTGCTCACTGTATACGTTCCCCCGGGTCTCCAGACCTCTATTTTCACAGATGTTGGCCGTGTGA
This sequence comes from Lissotriton vulgaris, assembly GCF_964263255.1. NCBI lineage: Eukaryota > Metazoa > Chordata > Amphibia > Caudata > Salamandridae > Lissotriton > Lissotriton vulgaris. Next base: position 1,089,500,139 of record NC_141685.1, read on the forward strand.
TGCTGGAGCTCCCTGATTGCATTCTCCTTATGGGTGGGGATTTTAATTCTGTGCTTTCTGGCATTATGGATCATCACCCCCCCAGGGATCTTCCTAATTCCCAGTCATGGCTTAGTGGGTTCTTGGACACCTTTGGTCTGGTATACTGCTGGAGGTTAATGCATCCGACACAGACTCAGTACACCTTTCACTCTGGGGCTCATGGGAGTCTCTCCAGACTTGATTACATCCTTATACCCGCTGCCCAGTCTTCCTCTGTTAGGGAGATCAGACACCTGGCCCGGGGCATTTCGGATCATTCTCCGTTGTGGCTCTGCATGGACACTGGGGTGAACGCTGCGGGGCGGATCGCCCCTATCAACCCCTGGTACTTGCGTAATCCCAAGACCCGTAACAGTCTGATAAAGTCCCTAGACCACTATTTCCTGGAGAACGAGGGGTCTGTTTCCTCCTCTGTGTCCCTGTGGGAAGCTTTTAAGACTTATTTGTGGACAGGCCCTATCCTTAATAGCTGAAACTAAGAAAGCTAGGAATCAGGAGGTGGTGAGTCTTGAGGCGGTAATATTGGAATTGGAGGCTGACCTAGAATCAGGCGTTACCCATGACAGACTCCACGCCCTTGGTCTGAAGCAGCAAGACTATAAATCCCTTGTCACGGATGCTGCCAAGACGATGTACAGGGAGCAGCAGGGTAGACTGTACAATGTTGGGGATAAGGCGGGTAAATTGATTGCGTGGCTTGACAAGAAGGAAAGAGCAAATCGTGTGGTCCCTGTGATTCAGACTTTAGATGGTGAGAGTGTGACTGACCCGAGTGAGATTGTGGAGTGTTTTGCGGATTATTTTCGTGCTGTGTACTCCCTGGTGTCTGATAGAGATGAGGATGACTCCCATTCATTGCTGCGTGACATTGCGCCGCCATGCCTTTCTGAGGAGGATCGAGAGTGCATGGAAGCTCCGTTGTCTGTAGACGAGATTGCGACCGCAATTCGTTCTCTCCGTTCGGGCAAGGCTATGGGCCCGAACGGCTTGCCTATTGAGCTGTACAAACTGCGCCCGGATAAAGTCGCACCATATCTTCGCGATATGTTTATAGAATCACATGACCGTGGCACCCTCCCTTGTGACCAGCGTTTGGCAACTATCGTGGTAATTCCCAATAAGGGCAAGCCTCGGGATCGCTGCGCATCGTACAGGCCCATCTCCCTGTTGAACGCTGAGCCTAAGGTTCTTGCCAAGGTTCCCGCCAATCGTCTGCTTACAGTGATTTGTGACCTGATCCATCCGGATCAATCCGGTTTTATTCCACATCGGAACACTGCTCTCAACTTGCGGCGCCTACATGGTGTTCTCGCGAGGGCGGGGTCTCTTCCGGAGCCGGCCATCTTGGCGTCCTTGGACGCCACGATGGCCTTTGATACGATAGAATGGCCTTATCTCTGGGCCGCCCTCGCGAAATTTGGTTTTGGTTCGGAATTGAGACACGTATACCCCGCGATACTTCTCCTGACCAGTATAGCTTTACCTGCATACACAACAAGATGTTTCTACATCCGCTAGACATGGTGGGAATGGCACTGAAGGACCTGTTAGGGTTCCCAGTCAGTACTGTAGGAAACATGTACCTTGAATAGTTATCTACTGGGATTGAAGGCGATCCTCTAGTTATCCTAATAACTTAGACGAGGGAGGTTGGTATTATTGTAGGTTTCACGTACTAACTTTGTTTTGTATTGCTTTACAAAAAGGAAAATGTACATGGAGACCGTTCAACTATAACTCTCTCTGCCTTCTCTGAAACCAGGGATGGTAAACTGCAACATGTACATGTTGATGCCGATGTACGCACCCAAATTGCTCTCTGTATCCTTGTGCTCCAATAATAGATATACATATTTTTTTTAAACAGTGGGCGGGATGTGAATTTACGTACACCTTAAGCAGGATACCCTATCTAATTAATAGCATTCCTCCATAAAGTCAAACAACAACTATGCCAGAAATGGACTCCACACCTCCTCGAACTGTTGCAGACAGTCATCTTGTTTGTAAATTACGTTTTCATAAGAGGCCACAGCATTCATGTCAGTCAGTCAATTTCAATATAGCGGTAAGACATTCAATTCCAGTTATGCAAAAAACATTGCCAACTGCTAGAGCTGTTCACATGGTGAGGCACTGGGGTAGTTGTGATGTGTCGTGTTGGAGGGCTATTCTACCAGTCAATGAAAGAGCGACCCCTAGATTCGTTTTACTCAAGTTCCAAGCCTCCCTCCAGAAGGTTGGAAGCATTAAACAGTCCCACACTACTATATATGGCTATATCACAGAGTGGTGTAGGACACCTCCAGCAGGTTGGATCCCGTGTCATGTGTGCTCTGAAATGTCTGGCCAGGGCCTAATGCCATTGGTGTAAAACTTTATAAAAACTGAATTTAAATAGTGCCTTCATCACTGTCTTGTCATGGGTCTACATGATTTCAAGCCAGTCATCATCCGCAAAGTCTATCCCAAGCCTTGTGGACCACCATCGACGCTGGGATCCTGCATTTTATTAAACAAAAAAGGCTTCTATCAGTGTCAGATGTAACCCAGATATAATGCCCCTGTGAGCTTTCTATCTCATAATATATTGCAGGATATCATTCACAGAGAGAGACCAAGGCCTATTCTCCAGAGTGGCTTTAAGGTTGTGGGACGACTGTGTGTACTGCCACTGTTGGGAGGGAGGCAAGTCATATTTTTGTGCAAAGACTGAAAACAGGAGTAAATCACCATCCTGTGTCAATACATCAAGATAACGTATCCCCTTAGTCAACTACAGTGACCGTTCTATTTCAACATCCTCAACTTGAATCTTTTTGTTTCTCCGAATAGGAGTCTGAGAATGGATCCATTGTGAGATATCCAGTAATGAGTGTTCTACACTAACCGTGCTGGGAGGCATTCAGAACAGGCTGAGAGTCATTCAGAATGGGATTGGTCGCATGACATGACCAGGAAAGGTCAGTGTATAAGAGTGTATAGTCAGAAGATGTACCAATAAGATGGCATTCTATACCTCGCCATGCCTGCACCTTCCTGTGTGCATTGAACATATAAATAGTCTGTGCCAATTGGTAAGCCAACAAGTATGATTCAGTGTGGGGGAGGCATAAAGTTTGGACGCTTTCAGTAGTTGTCGACTATCCTACCAAGCGAATCTCCGTACAGCCCTATCAATCTCTCTGAGGGTAGAGGTCAGCACCATCAGGGGAGCATGCTGAAGACATCCGTGAATCTAGGTATAATATTAATTTTTACAATTTGGATTTTACCCCACATAGACAAGTGCAATTTAGACCAGAAGGCAAATTCCATTTTAAACTTTATCCAACATGAGAAGCACATTGTCCCTAACTGTTTTGCAAACCCGGATTAAGAAGGACTCCAAAATACTTGAGATGTGATTTTAGACATTGAAAGGGTGAAGCGCTTACATAGGCTCTGGTTGCAGACGTAGTCTTTGGCATCGCCTCGCATTTAGACCAATTTCTTTCGTAACCCAAAAATATAAAAAAGTTTAGCTTCTCATTAGAACTGGTATCGAGGTCATCGGATTTAGAGACAGTGACCAGAATGTCATCACCATAAGCTTTCATCATCATAGTAACTTTATTGCGACCATTACAGTCATAAAAGCACAAAAATTTAAAAAATGAGCAATACAGATTCATACACATTCTGGTGGTGAAATGCTTGGAGGAATTTAGAGATTACAACTACATGCAATGGGTCCATGTCAGATTTAAAAATTCTGAAAAAAAACAGAGTAATCCCGTATGCCCAAATTCCTACACAGTTGTATAATCCATTTAGTCCTAGCCTGCTTGTAAACCGGGCAGAAGAAAACTACATGGATTTCAGTTTCCTCCGCCACATGGAAACCAGGGCAAAGATAGCAGACCTCATCCGACCCCTTATAATTTGTAGCAAATAGTGGGAGGGTCCCATATCTGAATTGAAGGAAAAGCCTCCTGGTGGGCAGGTGATCTATTGTATCCAAAACCTGTTCAAAATGATAGTGTGATTTAAAATTCATAAACCCATGAGTCAAACTCGTAACACTAACTACTTAATTTAGACTTGACAGTTTGAAATCTTTCAACTCTTTAGTTAGAGTTTGCGCTTCAATTTCGAGGTCCAAATTTGGGCTATCATCCGGTTTGCTCCGCTTAGATGCCTTGGAGTTCTTCCCCTTCTGCGGGGTTCCTCCTCGCTTCCTTTTAGAGATTGCTCCCTGTGCATACTCCTTGTGATTAGCGGGCTGGTTATGAACCAGGGCATTACATGGTACCACGTTAAATGGGGGATTTTCCAGTGCTTCACTCCTGGCCACTGAGGAACGTGAAACCTCTCCCTCCACCGAAGTACTCACAATGACATTCTGTTGCAAACCTGGACTCGGCAGCTGGGAAACGAGGAGTGGTAATGACTGTGGGACATTCGGAGGTGAACAAGCATTCATTATCCCCCCCAGTGACGACCTCTTTGAAAATATAGGATCCACCGAAAGTCTGCGTTCGGTAATCGCTATCTCGTGGGCTAAAACAGATGAGGCCCTTGTAATGAACAGATCTAATGTTCCTGCCACATAGCCCACTACAGCAGTCTTCCTTGTCCGTCCCTCTCGTGTTGCCATCGCTTTCCACAATTTTAATAAAAGTCAGAAAGCCCTCGTTAAATGCAACAAATAATCACTTACTGGTGAGCCGAGGTGTCTGTTCCTGTTGAAGAACTAAGAGAGAGGGTCCAGCCCACCTCTCAAAGTCTCGGACGGGCTCAGACGGGCACGCCGCGCCCGCGCACAGCGGGTGCCGCGAGGAGTAAAGTACCGGCTCAGGGAGGGGCTGATTGCTCCCAGGTGTCGTCGGGACCAAGGGCGCCTGGTTGCTGTAGTCCTCGTTGCTCTCCACAGGTTCCAAAAACTACCCCCAACAGAGTCTCCTTTCACGAAGCGGCACCCGCGCAGAAGGTTCCGCGAGGAGTAAAGTACCAGCTCAGGGAGGAGCTGATTGCTCCCAGGTGTCGTCGAGACAAAGGGTGCCTGGACGCTGTAGTCCTCGTTGCTCTCCACAGGTTCCAAAAACTGCCCCTAACAGATTCTCCTTTCACGAAGCGGCTCCTGCGCAGCAGGTGCCGCGAGGAGTAAAGTACCGGCTCAGGGAGGGGCTGATTACTCCCAGGTGTCGTCGGGACCAAGGGCGCCTGGACGCTGTAGTCCTCGTTGCTCTCCACAGGTTCCAAAAACTGCCCCCAACAAAGTCACCTTTCACGGAGCGGCACCCCATAAGCTTTCTTAGAATTTTTAAGAAATTAGTATCTTCTTGTTTTTATTGTCCTGAACCTGCCATAGCAGTTGGGAGAGAGTCCTGAGATGGTTTGAGGAAAACCATCCAGGCACAAACCCTACGTGAGAAAAGGTTGATTCATGAGGGAATGTATCGTTTCAGCCTATTTCCCAATATGTTTCCTTGGATCTTAATGTCAGTGTTAATTAATGATATGGGTCTATAGTTGGCATAAGATATCGGGTCCTTTCCAGGCATAGGTAGTAAGGAAATTCATGCCCTATAAACCTCAGGTTCATAATTAAGGTGGGCTGTAGTTTCTTTTGTCAGTAAATGTTTAAGGACAGGGGAACCTGCTAGGATTTAGAGCAGTTGCTGGCTCTCTGTTTGTAGTTTCTGATAAGCCTACCTTAGAATAGTGTCATTCTTTCTCAGAATAACCTAACACTTCTTTCACTTCTTCCCTAAGCCATGCTCATTTCCTTATCTTCGTTCAAGCCTTCCTTTCATCCTTACTTCTGTTCTTCTCCGCTTTTTATTCCATCCCTACTCCCTCCATCTTCTTTTCTTGCCATCAGCACTTACCCTTCTTTCTACTTCCATTTGCTCGTCTCTCATTTTCCGCTCTGCTCTGTTGCTTCCACTTCTTCCCACTGCCCTCTTTTCTTTGCCTCAGCAAGGCATCTTGCTGCCTTTTCTCCCCTCCATCTCTCTTCTCTTGCTTCACTCAACTCTTCTACCTCCTTTTTTCTCACTTCAGCTGAGACCTTCACCCTTCATTGCCTCTTCTGAGCTTGTTCCTCCTATTGCTCCGCTCAGCTCTTCACCCTCCACTTTGTCCTCCCTCCCCTTTTACTTCTTTGATCAACTCACTGCTCTTTTAAATACAAAGTTCTAGGTGCCTCTTTTCTTACCATTCCAAGCTTGGCTCCCAGTTCTGCCCCTAATGAGTATACCCTGCCCTCACAGTGCTCTAGGCTGTAGACCGAAGGACACTGCTAAAATGGCGAGAAACTCAGCAAGTGTGGAGGGAGAGACAGAGGAGGCTAGAGTTGGCTCCCCCTCGCCTTTTAACTCAGATCCGAGGCAACTTAGATTGAATGGTAACAGACAAAATCACTGAGAAGATAACCCGATTGACCTTTGCAGTGACATTGCTCAGACATGACTTTAAAAAAAAAAAAAAGTACTGCTGAAGTTGAGCAGAGAATTCCTGATGTATAGGTTGTGACGGCAACTCAGGCTAGGCAAATCAGTGAATTTGTAGACTGTGATCAAACTGAAAGACAAAAATGTGCTGGACCTTGAAAACAGGTCCAGACAAAAAAGTTTAAGGCTGTTGGAGATACCAGAAAACACCGAAATGCAGACTGGAGCCCTTTTTAGGAGGGTCATACCCACAATGTTCACAAACAAGGATGGTCTTGTGGAGATACAGCTAGACAGAGCTCACAGGACACGAAGGCAGTGGGCACCTCCAACAATGATAGGGAGAATTTATGCTACAGCAGGTCACATGTTGAAGGGTGCTAAGAGAGGCCCATTGCAGAATGTGCAAATTGTTGGCAAAGGGGTTGTGTGGGAGGGCTCATTGTTCCAGACAATGGTAGTGGAGTTGCAAGGTTTTATTGTGGGGAGTTTAGATGTAGCACAATGTGCTGTGCCATGTACATAAATGCTGACCTAAAAATATTTACTGGTGTCTATTGCCAGATGTGCGTTATAAGGGTATACACCCGTTACAACGCATCTTTTACTCCGCACTACCATTACAACGCGACTTTTACTCCGCATACCATTACAACGCATTGCGCTGGGGGGCGCTCTAGGATAGGGAATAAGTATAATTTACTATCCAACACCTTCCCTAGGGTCCACGGGGACTGGAGTTAGAATAGTAAATTATACTTACCACTATCCAGCACCCCAAAGCGCTATGCGTTGTAATGGTATGCGTTGTAAAAGTCGCGTTGTAACGGTATGCGGAGTAAAAGTATGCGGAGTAACATGGTACATCCGCGTTATAAGTCTTGCACGATTTCCATAAATCTTAGCGGACATCACAGAGGAGCACTATGAATATAAACCCAACCAAACTGCATTGGTTGTTATTCTTGGAGCAAGACTGAGAGGGTCCAACAACAACTATCAGCACTCCCACAAATTAAAACACAGTCCTTTAGTGTAACTGTGTATCCAAAATTTTCTTTATTCCAGATGTCATACAGTTGTTTCAAGCCAGCCAACACATTTCATCATTTGGAAATCACCAATGACTTCCTCAGGGCCATTTATCATGTAATGTGACAGGCGACTATTGTGTGAGTATAAGGCTCCAGAAGTGACTGTATTTATATTATGAGTGATAATTTTCCTACATTGTTGATCAATTGAGATAAGCTAGAAATCAAGTGAAAGGTCCGATGTGTGTGTGGTACCAGTGTGCTGTGTATTCGGCATACAGAAAGGTTAGAATATCACCCGAGTAGAGGAACAAAACCCTTTAAAACACTGTAGTGTTGGGGCAGAGGGACAACAATGGCTTACCAGCTCTTGTAGAACTGGTAATATGAGCTAGAGATAACCACTGTGCTATTATTAGAAAATGTTATGGAAAAAACACAACTTAAATGTGGATATAAGGCAGGGAGGTTAGTAAACAGAACAAATGTTTTTTCTGCAACTATCACTATAACCAATAGGGAAGGCACTGTGTGCACCAACCAGAAAGACATAAATATTAAGTTTATGGAATGCTACAGAATAACGTGTACGCTCCCTAGACATGCATCATTGTGAATGAAACAGCAAGAAGCTACTCGGAAGGTGGCATATTGCACCGACTCCAATGTTGTGTGATGGGGTTTATACCTAGCAAAAAAACATCGGAAAGCCATTGTAAAACTGATAGGACTCATCTGCTTTTACAGCTAGTGCATCAGGAGGTAAACCCCATAAATGAAAGGCCATTAAGGGGTAGGGCATTATTGAAAGTGTTAGTATTCAAGAGCTGTGTATAAACATTAAATATATTTTTTTTAAATTCTTTGAAAAAGTTTTGTATAGTGCGAACATGATCCAAGTGGTTATCAGAGCGCTTCACAATTAGGGTACATTGGATACGATAGTGGGAAAAGAACATTTGTTACATATATGTGCATGGCGCGAACATGACCCAAACAGGTATCAGAGCGCTTCACATACATTTAGGGTAGTACGTATAAAGTAGAGGGAAAATAACATTTGATACATATATGTGCATAGTATGCTAACTCTGGTATTCCCAGGTGTACAACAATGTAGTAGTCAATCTGAGCATCAGAATAGAGGGCAGTAAATAAGCAGTGGAGCCAAAAACCTGTTAATTAGGATTTTTTTCACTTCCTTTTTGAAAGAAGCGGCAGTTAAGTGCCTACTGAATTTCGACTGATTCACCGTGTTGGAAGAAAAGCACTGAAACAGAACTACATTATTGTATGGTATTGCTGGGGACAATGCCTGTGCTGTAACAGGCAGGATCACAGCAAGCTGAGCAGTGGATGCTGATGCCGTCGCCATCCCTGGACCTACTAATTACAGGCAGCACTAGACATGACCTGCTGTGCTCAAGCAGAAGCCTGTTTTGCAATAAACCCAGTCATACCACACCGATTAATATATGTAAAAAAGCATTTTCATTTGGTGTACATTTTGTTGTTGCACTCAGTGTAGGTAAAAAGATAAAACACGTCATCTTCCGCTTCTTTAGAAATGACAACAGGAAAACGCAGAGTTCAAAATAGCAGGGACATGTACAGGATGACGACAGGGGTCACAGGTAGCAGCAGTGTTAGAGATGAGAGACAGCAAGAGTAAAGAGGAGAAGAAACAACAAGAGAGGAGAGAGATAAAACGAAGCAAAGTAGAAGAAAAGGAGGAGAGCAAATCAGAAACAAAGAGAAAGCAGCGATGATGTGAAGAAGAGAGCATTAAGAAGAGAGAAGATAGAATGAAAGGATGTGGAGGACAGGACAAAGGAAAAAAGCAGACAAATGATAAAATGGAGACCCAGCTAATCACTGCTAGAGAGTGATAGTAAAGAGCCAAGATAGAGGGAAGACAGAGCAGAGCAAGGATAAAAGTGAAGAGAAAAAAGTGCAGGGCTAAAATGAATAAAGGGCAAACCAAAAATACAGGGTGTGGCAAAGGTGATAGAAAACAATTAGAGGTGAGAGGATAGACTCTTAGAGCTAAGACTTAGGGGACAGACAACAGATCTAGGTTAGAAGATAGAAACTGAGGCAGTGAGAGTGTTGAAAGTGGGGCTCACCGGAGGAAGACGTGAGCGGTGGCCCCTTGGCAATATTTTCAGCACCTGCACTTTTATTTTTTATTTTACAATTTAAGAACTGGCATTCAAAAAACAATTTACGGCAGGTACTTTCCTTTCACTTTGAAGACTGTTCTCAGCGCTCACTAGCAGAAGCTTTGACTCTGCACAGCTCATCTTGACAGCCCTGTAAATATCACAGCTCTGAACACTGATCCTGACGTCAAGGTCAAGAACTTATCGTGCATTAATGTGAAGCATGGAGCGCTGGTTCTTCCGACAACGGAAGGTGATACCATTCAGATGAATTAAAAGTGCGTCAAAGTGCGTCATCGGTGTCCATGAACTGCTTCCATTTTCCAACGCCTCTTCCCTCACTGACTCTCCGCCCGCAGGGGACAGACACGCAAACACCTGGTCTCCTATTCACTGGGCCAGGGGGAAACAATACAAACTCGGTTACATTGAAAGTGCTCAAGTGCAACGGATTCAGTGACGCAAAACCCAGGGCAGATAAATCTTAGCCAACACCCGGCCAGGGACTGGAGAAGGGATCGGACTGATACGGCTAAACTTATTGCATTTTTGCATTTCTAAATGCTGTACTGTTTGGGGATGAATACGTGTAAAATCGTGGTAGAGGATCCCTTTTTTAGGTCTCGCCTGGACATCGCATCCGAAGGATGCGTCCAGGCTGGAGACTTATAGTCGTCTGACACGGGGGAATGAGGGACACGAAACTGTGACGAGCGGCTGGATTGAGCTGCGTGCACGCGCGTCAACATTCACGCATGCGCACATCACAGCCACACGCATACACAGCACTCACACATGCGCACATACACACGCATACACAGGCACACCCCCGTCACCTACACGCATACACAGAGACCCCTCCACACACACCAGCCCCTCTCCTCTCGGCTCCACACACACGCACACGCATTTACACTTACACAGACACGCAGGCACCCAGACAGGCAACCCCCCCCCCGTCACACACACGCATACACACAGACTCCAGGACACATACACATACACACACACATGCACGCTCACACACATACACAGTCCGCCGCCGCGCGCGCGCACACAGATGCCCCCCCCCCCCCAACAAGGCGAAGCCCCACTCACCGGCATCCTCAGTGCAGCGGCTCCCACCGGCAGCAAGACTCTTCTTCCCTTCTTCGGCACCGGGGCGCAGGGTAGGCTCCTGCCTGCTCCGGTGCGCCAAACAATCGCGGCTCTTCCGTGGGAGGCGGGGTAGGCTCCCGCCCTCCTACTTCCGGTTGTCCCGCCCGGCCTGCCTGACTTCCTGTTCGCAGGCCGGCGCAAAACGAAAGCGGGAGTCCGCCGTAATTGCTTACCTTAGGGCATAGCTTTCCAAACTATGTGTCGCGACACGGTACTGTGTCGCCTGACATGTATGGGTGTGTCGCGCAACGGGGCTCTAATCAAGCATGTCCTTCTATCTGTCTGTCTGTTTAAAACTTAAGACTTAAAGATTTAAGACAGACATACTTTATCGTGCATCAGTGAGGCTGAGGCAGAAAAGGAGCGTGTGTGCGCGGCGGTTTCCTTTGCCGCGCGCGTTGATTGGTGAATGCGCAGTGAGTATTTTTTATAAAACTGTAAAATACTTGAATCAAATGCGCATCACGACGTCTGCGCATGTCCGTGACTTGGTATGATACAAGGAGGCAGGAGAGGAGAGTGTGCGAGCGGCCGGTTTCCTTTGCCGTGCATGTTGTTTTGCCAAGCGTGTTGTTCGTTGAGGGTGGAATGCGCAGTGAGTTTTTTATGAGAAAATTATTAGGTACAATTGCACGGACTTGATTCCTGGAGTACACCCTGTCCACGCACAGAGGACTCCTGAGCCGTGGATGGATCTGGTTTCCCAGGCGACCGATGGCCGGGTTGTGTGCCTGGCCCTCTCCATCAAGTCTTCGTCTGATCTGTTTTGATAAGGACGGGTCGGGTGGGTTCGTTGTTATGGGTGATTGATTTTTTTTTTTTGTAAGTACATTCCTCCAAGATACAGTGAAGCGTTTAGTACTTTGGTATTGCGGGTACATTTTGTCTCTTACCTCGTAGCTTCTAATCTACGGCCTTGTGCTGTTGCAGGAACATATCATTTTGCCATTTTGTTCAGACATTGACCAAGCTTAGCTCCTCTGACATAAACCAGTGCACGCAGAAGAGGTACCCGTTTTATGCCACAAAAGGAACAGTAATGATGAGTGCAGAGTGAGTGCAGAGTGACAGTGAGTGCAGAGTGCATGCAGTGAGTGCAGAGTGACAGTGAGTGCAGAGTGCATGCAGAGTGACAGTGAGTGCAGAGTGACAGTGAGTGCAGAGTGACAGTGAGTGCAGAGTGACAGTGAGTGCAGAGTGACAGTGAGTGCAGAGTGAGTGCAGAGTGACAGTGAGTGCAGAGTGCATGCAGTGAGTGCAGAGTGACAGTGAGTGCAGAGTGCATGCAGAGTGACAGTGAGTGCAGAGTGACAGTGAGTGCAGAGTGACAGTGAGTGCGGAGTGACAGTGAGTGCAGAGTGACAGTGAGTGCAGAGTGACAGTGAGTGCAGAGTGCGTGCAGAGTGACAGTGAGTGCAGAGTGAGTGCAGAGTGACAGTGAGTGCAGAGTGACAGTGAGTGCGGAGTGACAGTGAGTGCGGAGTGACAGTGAGTGCGGAGTGACAGTGAGTGCGGAGTGACAGTGAGTGCAGAGTGACAGTGAGTGCAGAGTGACAGTGAGTGCGGAGTGACAGTGAGTGCGGAGTGACAGTGAGTGCGAAGTGACAGTGAGTGCAGAGTGACAGTGAGTGCAGAGTGACAGTGAGTGCAGAGTGACAGTGAGTGCAGAGTGACAGTGAGTGCAGAGTGACAGTGAGTGCAGAGTGACAGTGAGTGCAGAGTGACAGTGAGTGCGGAGTGACAGTGAGTGCGAAGTGACAGTGAGTGCAGAGTGACAGTGAGTGCAGAGTGACAGTGAGTGCAGAGTGACAGTGAGTGCAGAGTGACAGAGTGCAGAGTGACAGTGAGTGCAGAGTGACAGTGAGTGCAGAGTGACAGTGAGTGCAGAGTGCGTGCAGAGTGACAGTGAGTGCAGAGTGACAGTGAGTGCAGAGTGACAGTGAGTGCAGAGTGAGTGCAGAGTGACAGTGAGTGCAGAGTGAGTGCAGAGTGCAGAGTGAGTGCAGAGTGACAGTGAGTGCAGAGTGACAGTGAGTGCAGAGTGACAGTGAGTGCAGAGTGACAGTGAGTGCAGAGTGACAGTGAGTGCAGAGTGCGTGCAGAGTGACAGTGAGTGCAGAGTGACAGTGAGTGCAGAGTGACAGTGAGTGCAGAGTGACAGTGAGTGCAGAGTGAGTGCAGAGTGACAGTGAGTGCAGAGTGAGTGCAGAGTGACAGTGAGTGCAGAGTGACAGTGAGTGCAGAGTGACAGTGAGTGCAGAGTGACAGTGAGTGCAGAGTGACAGTGAGTGCAGAGTGACAGTGAGTGCAGAGTGCATGCAGAGTGACAGTGAGTGCAGAGTGACAGTGAGTGCAGAGTGACAGTGAGTGCAGAGTGACAGTGAGTGCAGAGTGACAGTGAGTGCAGAGTGACAGTGAGTGCAGAGTGCGTGCAGAGTGACAGTGCGTGCAGAGTGACAGTGCGTGCAGAGTGACAGTGCGTGCAGAGTGACAGTGAGTGCAGAGTGACAGTGAGTGCAGAGTGACAGTGAGTGCAGAGTGCGTGCAGAGTGACAGTGCGCGCAGAGTGACAGTGCGTGCAGAGTGACAGTGAGTGCAGAGTGACAGTGAGTACAGTCACTCAGCACCACCACATTATCAGTCAGAACCACCACAGCATCACTCAGAACCACCACAGCACCACTCAGCACCACCACAGCATCACTCAGCATCACTCAGCACCACCACAGCACCACCATAGCACCACTCAGCACCACCACTGCATCACTCAGCATCACCACAGCCCCATTCAGCACCACCACAGCATCACTCAGCACCACCACAGCACAAATATGTTCTCTCAATGTTTCAAGCTTTATTACAAATGTCACAAAAAGATGTTAATATTTCACTTCTGTTCTTGGATTTTGTTACAATAAAATACACTGAACATAATCTTCACAAAAGTTATTTACAAAAGTTTAAGCTATTGCCATTATAAATTACAATCACTTTTATTAAGTATTAAAAAAAATTAAAAGCCATTGTTATTTGTAATATCAATACATCTAAGTCACGTAAATACAAATGTTGCATTACAAATGCTATAGGTGTCACATTTGCGAAAGTTATAACTATTGGCATTGTAAATGACAAAGCTATTAATTTAGCTATTTTCAAAACCAACACATAAATGAACGTTTGGTGAATTTCCATTAAAATATTTGACTTTTTTACTAAGATATTATTATACTGTTTTATGCAAACAAAATTTAGATACTGCATAAATAACTTTAATAAAACATATTTTATATGAAGCTTTTTATGTAAAAAAAAAAATATAGCATAAAGCAAAAAACAATTGCCATTTACAATGCTAATAGCTCAAACTTAAATAATGCGAGACCTATTGCATTGCAAATGCTTGTTTTCTATGTGCATTGTAATATATTTTTACAAAAGTATTCAAAAACACACTTCAGCAGCGTCTTTAAGTTCAGTTTCGGTGGCGTTGGTTTATATAATGTATGCTTGTGTCGGCATCCGTACTTCTGAATAGAAGGGTGAGTGTCAAACCGTTGCCAATGACGTTTTATACGTTGGACGTGTCTGGCAGATGCAGCCAGGGTGCTCAGATTTCAGAGTGGTTGCCTCTCTTTTCTCTTGCCTTAGTGCAAGGTTTACCAATCGGTCCTGGAGGATCCAGGCCAGATTTTCATCTAAATGTGGATATGCTAAAAATCTGGGCTGGATCCGAACCTCCAGGAGAACCCGATCGATGCCAGATTTTCATGATAACTACATGCCATTCCTCAATGCGTCCTTGCGTTACACTTGTGTAACTTTATCACCACTTTAGGCTGTATTGTTCAAATTTGAGTCCTATGAATCCTGTCATGTACCTCTTGTAAACGTTCTCACATAACATGTAAAGCGCTCTGATACCGTTGAGTTTAGCTAGCGCTATATAAATATTAATAACAATTTATTTGAATGTGGATATGCAAAAAATCTTGCATGGATCCAGACCTCCAGGACCAACATTGAAGAACCCTAACTTAGTGAAGAGGGCCCTGCATTCATTTGCTCCCAGAAATCGTCCTTTGGGGCGTTAGAAAGGTTGGTAGGTGGAATTCTTAACAACCTCAAGTAAAGTGAGAATAGCCACGGGCATGTTTAATGTCTAAAGGGAACTGTGACTGTCCAAGTCATTCGCCTGGCTTCACTCTTGATTAACGATGGCAGTTGACTGCTCCAGTCCCTGTGTGCCAAAGCCAGAGGCTGTGGAGTGGCCCGATGCTACCCCTAATCCTTGTCACGTATGTACATGTCCTTGTGATCAGGACTGCACGTTTTGGAGGACAGTGGGCATATGGCTTCCGTTGCAATGTCTCCTTGCACCAGTCCTGTATCCTGAAGGAATATGCTACTTACCAGTATGCATCTGTTCTTGGCATGTAGGGCTGCTGACATTCATATCCGTGCATAGATCGCCGCCTAGTGTTGGGTCCGGATGATTGCACATTGTGGTCCTGGAAGAGTCTTCGAAGTATCACAAGATAGGTGGCTCCTCCCCTGGACTACAGTGCGCATGGGCATCCTCTCTATCCTCAGATTGTTTTTCGCCATTGTGGCAGATGGAGTGTGGTACAGTAAGAGATGTCCATGCAAGAAAGTAAGAGTAAGAAAGAATGAATGCTACAGCTGAGACAGGCACCGGGGAGGAGGGTGGGCGATATGAATGTCAGTAGCCCTACATGCCAAGAACGGATGCATACTGGTAAGTAGCATATTCCGTTCGAGGCATGTGGGCTGCTGAATTCATATCTGTGCATAGAATGTATAGCAGTTTCTCCCCCTAGCGGTGGCTACCCGTGCCAGCTGCAGCAGTCTGAAATAGAGTTTTTAGAACAGACTGTCCTACAGCAGCCTGCTGTTTGGAATGTACATCTACACAATAGTGTTTTGTGAAAGTATGTATGGTGGTCCATGTGGCTGCTTTACATATTTCCTCTAGAGGAATGTTTCCTAGGAAAGCCATGGATGTCCCTAGTTTGCGTGTGGAATGCGTCCTTGGGGGAACTGTTAAAGTGCGTTTTGCTTTAAGATAACATATCTGAATGCACTTAGCTATCCATCTGGCTAACCCAGATTTTGAAATGGGGTTGCCTTTATGTTGTGGTGAAAAGGCTACAAACAACTGTTTAGTTTTCCTAAAATCCTTAGTTCTATCAATGTAGTATAGAAGAGCTCTTTTGACATCTAGTGTGTGTAGAGACCTTTCAGGTACTGACTGTGGATTTGGAAAGAACACTGGCAGTTCTATTGTTTGATTTATATGAAAATGGGATACCACTTTTGGCATAAATTTAGGGTTTGTTCTAAGAACTACCCTATTTGCATGTATTTGGATGAATGGCTCTTGAATGGTTAGGGCTTGCAGCTCACTAACTCTTCTAAGTGAAGTAATCGCTACAAGAAAAGCTACCTTCCATTTTAGGAACTGTAATTCACATGAATGCAATGGTTCAAATGGTGGTCCCATTAGTCTGGTTAAAACAACGTTTAGGTTCCAGACGGGTGAAGGTGGGTGTTTTGGGGGGATTATTCGTTTGAGTCCCTCCATGAATGCTTTAATTGCAGGCACTCTAAATAGCGAAAGATGCTGTCTGTTTTGAAGATAAGCTGCAATGGCAGCTAAGTGTATTCTTATAGAGGAACTAGCAGCCTGCCCGGCGTTGCCCGGGGCAGAAGGGGGCTGGGGGCAGCATTTTCGGCTTTTGTGCAGTCCTAGCCGGGCCCCCGGCCACCCGACATTGCCTAGACCGCCTCCCGCCCCCCGTCCGTCTGCCTCCCGCCTCCCTCTCGCCTCCCGCCCGCTTGCCTCCCGCCTCTGCCTTACCTGAGCCGCGCTCCGGACTTCACCGCCACTCCCGGGCCCCCGCCCGCCCTGACATTGCCCAGACCGCCTCCCCCTCGCCTTACCTGAGCCTCCGCTCCTCCCCGAGCTCCGGACTTCACGCCACTCTTTGCCGCTCCTCCCCGCCTGTCGTCATCACGCACGTGTAGGTCGCGGTCCGCACTACGTCGCGGCCGGCGCTCGTTTTAGGGGACTACTTTGTTTGTAAATTTTTATTTTTTAATTTACGTTTTATTTTTATTTTATGTCGCCTATGTCCATCTACACACCCTGAGGATTCCAACAATGTATTGGGTGTGTGGATTGGCGCTGTGGTTCCCGAGTTTACCTTGCCAAAAAGTTTCTGTTCTCTCTTTATACTAGTAGTATAGATAAGCTAGATTGCAACGATGTAGGTGCAAAAGGTAGCAAATGATATTTTGCGTTGAGGCATCTAGTGGGTTTATGTCATTGTTATTACAGTAAATGACAAAACGCTTCCACTTAGCTGCGTAACAAGCTTGTGTAGTAGGTTTTCTTGCCTCCTTGATAATGTTCATACAGTCTGGAGGTAAGTTTAGGTACCCAAACTCTAAGATTTCAGGAGCCAGATTGCAAGGTTCAGTTGTTGCGGATCTGGGTGCTGTATGTCTCCATGGCTCTGAGTGAGAAGAGTGGGTGTTAGCCGTAGTCTTTCATGAGGCACCACAGAAAGTTCTAGAAAAGTTGTGTACCATGGTTGCCTCGCCCATGTTGGAGCAACCAGGATTAGTGTCATTGAGTTTTTGGCGTAGTTTGCGTGCCACTAGCGGTATTAACGGTGCTGGGAGAAAAGCGTACGCAAATTTGCCTGACCAGTTCATCCATATCGCATTGCCCTGCAATTGCGGATGTGGAAACCTGGCGGCAAAGTACTGGCATTTTGCGTTTTCTTTTGTGGCGAACAGGTCTATCTCTGGTTGACCCCACTGTTGGAAGTACGGTTGTAGCACTGTGGGATGAATCTCCCACTCGTGCATCTGTTGGCTGTGTCTGCTGAGCAGATCCGCTATTTGGTTGTCTTTGCCTGGGAGGTGTTCCGCCATGAGAAAAATGTTTCTTTGAATGGCCCACTTCCACATGCTTTGGGCTAGATGTGATAGCTGTGGAGAGTGTGTTCCTCCCTGCTTCTGTATGTAGTACATTGCCGTCATGTTGTCCGTCCGGATCAACACGATTTTGTTGCATAAATGTACTTTGAACGCTTTCATTGACAAGAAAATTGCCATCATCTCCAACAAGTTGATGTGCATTTTCTTTTGTTGTGTCGTCCATAGGCCCTGCACTGTGTACTGAAGGACATGGACTCCCCATTTTGTTAGGGATGCGTCTGTTGTTAACACTATCTGTGGTAAAGGCTCCTGGAACAGTCGTCTCTTGCAAAGGTTTTGTGGATTCCATCAATGCAGAGAGTTTTATGCATGACTGGTCACCAACACTAGGTCTTTTAATTGTCCTTGAGCCTGGTTCCACTGGCGTGCTAAGCACTGTTGTAGCGGACGCATGTGCAGCCTTCCGTGAGGGACTATGAAGATGCACAAAGCCATCATGCCTATGAGTTGCATAAACACTCGGGCAGAGAGCGAGTGTTGGGTCTTGAACTTTTGGATGAGCAGTTGCATACTGTTTATCCTTGCAGCGTTTGGGTATGCTTTTGCCTCCAGTGTATTTATTGTTGCGCCCAGGTACTGCTGTACATGGGACGGCTGGAGATGAGATTTTGGGTAGTTCAACATGAAGCCTAGACTGTGCAGGAGGTGAATGGTCTTTGACATGTGGCTGGCACATTGCTGGGCTGACTTTTCTTGTATTAGCCAGTCGTCCAGGTAAGGATAGACGTGAATATGTTGTCTTCTTAAATGTGCAGCTACTGTCGCTAGGCATTTTGTGAACACCCTTGGGGCTGTTGTTACACCAAATGGAAGGACTTTGAATTGGTAATCTTGATTTTGTATTGTAAACCGTAGATACTTCCTGTGAGCAGGATGTATTGGTATATGGAAGTATGCATCTTTGAGGTCCAAAGTTGCGAGGAAGTCTCCTTGTTGCAGCAGGGGTAAGACTTGTTGTAGAGTAAGCATATGGAAATGCTCTGATAAAATGTATTGATTTAGGGGCCTGAGGTCCAATATGGGTCAGAGAGACCCGGCCTTTTTGGGGATGAGGAAGTAGAGTGACTATACCCCTGTACCTTGATGTTCTAATGGCACTAGTTCTATGGCCCCTTTTTGCAGCATGCTGATGACTTCTTGCTGCAATAAGTTTAGGTGTTCTGCAGACATAGGACGGTGTCTTGGTGGTATGTTGGGTGGTGTGGAGGTTAGCTCTAGGCAATAGCCATCCTGGATAATTTGCCTTACCCACTTGTCTGTAGTGATGTTTTGCCAGACTGGTAGGAACTGCTGTAATTGTCCCCCGACCGGTGTTGTATGGTCTGGGGGTAGCGCTAACAAGTCACTATTTTGTGTTGGTAGAGGATCTGGTGGTATTATTCCCCCCGTCCTCTGCCTTTGTTGTTATTGCCGCGGTATCCACCTCTATTGTTTTTATTGTAGGTGTTTTGCGTATTTGCTTTGTAGCCTGAGGTTTGCTGGGATGAGCTACCTCTTGCAGCACCTCTGTAATTGGAGCGACGAAAGGAGCCTCTATGCTGTTGGGATTGTAAGGCTCCCATATACTTAGCTGTTTCAGTGTCCTTTTTCATTTTGTCTAGGATTGTATCTACAGCTGGACCAAACAAATAGTCAGGATTTACTGGCTGATTTAATAAAGTGGACTGGACTTTGTTTTTTAAACCTGAAATGCGAAGCCAAGCATGTCTTCTGAGCATAACACTGGTGTTAATTGATCTGGCCGCTGTGTCTGCCACATCCAGGGCACATTTAATGGAGGCGTTAGTTATTAACTTTCCTTTCTGTACTAGGTCTTCAGCCTGTTCCTTGTAAGGTTCAGGTAAATGTTGGAGAAGTGTCTCAAGGGTGTCGTAATGTGCCCTGTCATACCTAGCTAACAGGGCTTGTGTATTAGCTATTCATCATATATTAGCTGCTTGAGCAGCTACCCTCTTTCCTGATGCCTCCAAGATCTTTGATTCTTTGTCAGGAGGTGGAGCTTCTGCAGTTGTTTATGAGTTTGCACGCTTACGTGCGTTGGATACCACTAAGGAATCCAAAGGCAGTTGTCCCTTAATATATGTGGGGTCTACTGGTGCTGGCCTGTACTTCCTCTCTATTCTGGGGTTAATGACCCGTGCCCTAGTTGTTTCCTTAAATATGTCACCTGCATGTTTAAGTACCCCTTTTAACATTGGTAGTGTTTTGACAGATCTTTCTGAAGTGGCAAAGGTGTCAAAGAGGAAATCCTCCTCAATGGGGTCTGCATGCATTTTAACATCGTGATGGAGGGCTGCCCTATCTATTAGTGCATTAAAAGCAGCTGTATCTTCTGTAGGAGAAGCCTTAGCAGGGTATGCAGGTGCGTCTGGAATGGGCTAAGAATCATCAGGATGTATTGGGTCTGCCCATGGTTGAGTTTGACTGCCTTGGTCAGGGTCCACTGTGTAATTGTATTCCTCATTGTCTTCATAATCCACCTCTTCATCAGAGTGTGTGGGTGTATATGAGTATGTGTGTGGTATAGTTTGTTTTATAGGCTCAAATAGAACAGGTGAGGTTGCACAGTCCCTTTTCTTTTTGAGTGGGATGACAGAAGTCTCCTTTTCATTTTCTGGTCTTATCTTCCTTTTGTAGAGAGTGACTTTGCCAGAATTAGGGTCAATGTAAAGTTTTGACTGTTCATCTGTTGAGGGGTCTTGATATAAGATCTCCTGCTCAGTAGTTCTTGTTTGTTTTAGCAATGTTTTTGGTTTACTTTGTTTTGGGTCGATGCCGGTTTTGGGGTCGACTGCCTTAGCTTTAGAGAAAATTGGTAGACCAAATTTGATCGGTCCGAGAGTTTTTTGTGCTTCAACAGTCCTTTTAGGCTGTGCCAGGTTCTTTGGAGCCGATGTTTTCATAGTTTCGACATTTTTTGTCGATTCGACAGTCCCCTTATGAATTTGTAGCATCTTCGGAACTGGTGTTTTCGGAACGATGCTTTGCTGTCTCGGCTCGATGCCTTTCTTCGGGTCAATTTTCTTCGGCTCAATATTTTTTCGTTGCACATCCATTGGTTTGTCGACTGTCTGCTTTGGTTCGACAACCTTTTTCGGATCGAGTCCCTTCTTTGTGTTGTCGACTGTCGACGCCGATTTCTTCGGTTCGACGGCCTTTTGTCTTGGAGTGGATGTAGGTGCGCCGGCCTTCGGCTCGACGACCCTTGTGTTTGACTCCGATGGATCGACATAGTTTGGTCCGAAGATCGTATTGTCGACGATTTTCTTTGGGATCGATTCCGATAGATCGACGTAGTTAGGTCCGAAGACTGTGTTGTCGATAAGTTTCGGTTTAGTTTTTGGTTCCATCGCTTTTGATTTCGATATCAACAGCTTTGGGTTACGTTGATTCGATGGCTCTTTTGTAATATTCTTAGCCGAGCTGTGTCGCGGGGCTATAGAATGTGTTTGAAGATCTTGGCTAAGGCCTTCTGGCAATGCCTTGACCCGAGCCTGTGGAACCACGGAAGTATATGTTTGGGCCGTTGTACTCACGGTTGGCCCCGATGTAGTTGGCCCCGTTTCATCACTGGAGTCGTCCTCGACGGCTCCGATCCCTTGTTCGTCGTCTCCTACCTCGACGATGTCTTCATTGTCGTCGACATAGTAGTTGGAGTCATGGTCTGAATCTTGATCCGACTGTTGTTCCGAATCTTTGGCCTCGAGGATATCTTGTTCATCGTCGAAGATTTTTTCGGGCTCTGGCGCTGGTTTCTGCATGATTTGCCTTGCGGCCCGTCGAACCCGAAGTGTCTTTTTAGATCGAAATTGCGCACAGGCTAGGCAGTCTGTTTCATTATGTTCTGGGGATAAACACTTGTTACATACAGGGTGTTTATCTATATAGGTGGGTATTTCGAATTACAAAGAGGGCATCTTTTGAATGGACTTCGTTCCATCGACGACCGATCTTCTTGGCGTCGAGAAGGCCTACGGCCCGATTCGACGTCCTGAGTGGAATGAACAGTAGATAAAGTTGTCGGCACCGATCGAAACAATACCGACGAATCCGAAGGCCTTTTGGCCTTTTAGAAAAGTTTTTTCCGATTCCGAACTTCGAGTAAAGGAAAGTACATCCGAACCCAATGGCGGAGAAAAACAATCTGAGAATGGAGAGGATGCCCATGCGCACTGTAGTCCAGGGGAGGAGCCACCTATCTCGTGATACTTCGAAGACTCTTCCAGGACAACAATGTGCAATCATCCGGACCCAACACTAGGCGGCGATCTATGCACAGATATGAATTCAGCAGCCCACATGCCTCGAACATATAATTCTCTGCAGACACCCGGCATGCAGAGGGTTAAGAAGGCAGTTTGTCAGACTATTAACATTTTGTCCTCGGGAATATACAGAAAGTTATTTTTGTTTATGAATGCCAGGCTTTCCTTATCAATGTGGCCACTGAATCACGTGCTCCTGTGCTAAAGGTGCATGGCACTTCAGTCCAATACATGGTATGTTCCTGGTCTGAGGTTAACCTACTCAGGGTAGGATCCACTTCACTAAAACACCTCCCAGTAAAGGTTTTGGACTTATGCTTGTTTGCTGGGGTGGCAGCTCGCTCTCCTAGTTTAACATAACCTTTGACCTAAATACTTAGGAGAAGGCGCCTTTCTTCACTGGGCTGCTCTGCATTATCCTAGTCTAGAACAGCAACAGTCACTGCTACTCAGTTTATCTTTTGTTTTATTCCATTAAACTGTCACTCAAGTATCTAATCACAGGTGTAAGAGGGAGGATAGTTTTTATGATGCCAAGCATTCCTGCTGACTGAGGACAGTGTTGCTTGGATTAGGGTCCTCGTCTTGAGTCATTTCCAACCTAGGAGGCTGCCTCGCCTACCTTCAGTATAGCTCTCTCTACATTTATCATTTGATGAAGTAGAGGCATGACAGATCGAACCAGGAGCCTTCTGCTTTTGGGTCTGTCACGTCTTCTTCTCACGCCCAATCACGATAGGAGACACCGGATCGTTTCAGGTACCTTTATTATATTGTTACTGCAGCAATGGTACACCACGTCTTGCCTCATGCCCTGGTCCTCCTACTCTGCCCCGGTCCTCCTACTCTGCCCCCAGTTTTGTTTCCTTGACCGGAACTGGTGTCCGGTGTCGGCCTTCACACTCTCGTGCTGCGGGGTCATAGTGACCCAGGTCACGACATCTCCCCCTTTGTTGCAAACAAACATTTGGTGACGCTATCTGATATTACTGACATAGAACATAGAAGATAGAGAGAGATAGAGAGAGAGAGAGAGAGAGAGAGAGCGAGAGCGTGAGAAAAGTTCTCGATGTATCCTTCTTCCCATTACATCTCTTCGATCAGTCTCTTTGGCTTTCTACATTCCCTTCTCTGCCGTGTCTCTCCTTCGTCCATTTGTGCACTTTCGTCCTGTCTGGTTTCCTCCTGCTCTGCTGTCTGATCTTCTTCTTCTTTGACCTTCAACTCCTTGAAGTGCGAGCTGTTTCTTGTGATGTGGTAGCGCCCTGCTGATGCTGTTATCATGGGCCCTTTCACTTCAGTCACCGTCAGCGGATCCTTCGAGAAGGGGCTGTCTGACTTCCTCAGCTGTCTTTGCCGCACTATCACTGTGTCTCCTTCTTTTAGTTGCGCCGGAGTGGCATGCCTCCTTGCGTCAGCGTATGTTTTCATTTTCGCCTTGGCTTCTTTGTCCTTGGCAGCTATGTCGCATCGCTCTTTTCCTGCTGTCTCTTCGATCTGCGGTATCCTCGTCCTGCTTAGACGGCCTAGCACTAGCTCGGCGGCGCACCGCCCTGTGGAGCTGTGAGGAGTGTTTCTGTAGTCCCTCAATATCTGGCACAGGGCTTGCCCTATCGATATCTGTGTTAGCTTTGCTCGTTGGACAGCCTTCTTTATCGTTCCCATGAACCTTTCAGCCATTCCATTCGCCTGTGGCCACAGAGGTGTTATTTTCCGGTGGCGTATCCCTAGGTAGTCCATGAATTTTCTGAATTCCTCTCCTGACAAAGGCGGACCATTGTCTGTTTTTAGAGTTTGTGAGGAGCCCCACACTGCGAAAACATCATCCATGATTGGCAGCGTCGCGTTTGCTGACGTTGACGCCACTTGCCTTACGATGGGAAATCTGGAGAATTCATCTATTATCACTAACAAGTAGTTTCCAGTCTCCAGGGGTCCATAGAAATCAGCTGCCAGCTCTGTCCACACTGCCTTTGGTAGTTCTGACATCTGTAGCGGTTCAGGCTTGGTCGGCTGTCCTGTCACCTAGAAGACATGGCAGTGTGTGACTGCAGCTTCGACCATGTTGTTCAATCCCGGGAACCACACCTTTTCCTGCAGCATCTTTTTTGTTGCTACCATGCCCCTGTGTGATTCATGCGCCAGGTCCACCGTCTGTCTCCTCAGTGCTCTGGGCATCACTATTCTTGTTCCTCTCATCATTATTCCATTTTTTGTTTCTGAAAGTTCTTCACGGATCTTTTTAAATGCTAGCATTTCTTCTTTGATCACTCCTTTTTCCATGATGCTGTTGTTGTGGACATGCCTCCATCTTTGTTGCCTTCTTACCATCTTGATCGCTTGCATCGTTGGTTCCCGTTTTGTTTCTTGTTCCAGTCCTTCCCTCTTTATTGATGCGGGAGTGCTGTGCTTTAGTATAAAGTTCAGGTAT
This sequence comes from Lissotriton vulgaris, assembly GCF_964263255.1. Lineage (NCBI taxonomy): Eukaryota > Metazoa > Chordata > Amphibia > Caudata > Salamandridae > Lissotriton > Lissotriton vulgaris. The sequence continues at coordinate 1,089,524,697 of NC_141685.1, forward strand.
TCTTCCGCCATTGATGTTGCCTCACGTGCGTGCCGTAGAGCGTGCCTTGACATGTGGTCCGCCGGGTTGTGTTCTTTTCCTGGTTTGTGGATGATCTTGAAATTGTAGTCCATAAGTCTTATTCCTCACCTCTCTATTCTCTGTGGTATTTTTGCATTGGGGTTTCCAAAGATCGTCACCAGTGCATGGTGATCAGTTATTATGGTGAATGATTTCCCATATAGCAACATGTGATAGTGCTCACATGCCCACACCACTGCCAGACTCTCTTTCTCCGGCTGAGAGTATGCTCTCTTGATGTCGGACAGGCTCTTGCTTCCGTATGCTACTACGCACCTTGGAGACTCTTTGCCTGGTCTGTGCTGTGCTAATATTGCTCCCAGCCCCACTGGGCTGGCGTCTACCGTCAATTCTGTGCACAGCAGCGGATCAAAGTATGTGAGGTGGTCTACTGTTGTCACTGCTTGTCTGATCGCTTCAAACGCTTGGCTGCATTCATCTGTCCATATGAAGGTCTAGCGTTGTTTCGTTCGTTCCCTCAGTGGCGTGCTCACCGTGGCAAAGTCTTTTATATATCTTGCACAGTAGCTGGCAAGGCCAAGGAATGACCTTACCTCTGCAACATCCCTTGGATGTTTCGCTTTCTCCAGCGTGTCCACTTTGCTGCGATCTGGTCGCATCCCTTTTCTAGAGAAGATGTGTCCAAAGAACCCCAATTCGTCTCGCCCCAGTTCGCCTTTGTCTTCGTTTAGCGTCAGCCCTGCTTGTTCTATCTGAGAGCATACATCCCGCAGTGCTGTGTCATGTTCATCATCTGATATGCCTAATACCAGAATGTCGTCGCTGTAGTTCAGGCTGTTTTTTACCAGCCTTATTAATTGCCAGATTGTCTCCTGGAAGATCTCAGCAGCCGACGATATTTAAAAACTCAGACGCTCGTATCGGAAAAGACCCATGTGTGTGGAAAATTTTGTGATATATGTGGACTGAGGGTCAAGTTTTAGCAGATGATATCCTTTGCACAAGTCTAATTTGGAGAAGCGCCGTGTGCCTATCAGGCAGCTAATCATGTCATACAGCTGAGGTCCAGGGTGCCTCACACGTTCCATTGCTGTGTACGGTATTCTCATGTCGACACAGATGCGAATTTTGGATGCGTTTTTCTTAGGCACGGTCACTATCGGCGACACCCATGGCGTTGGTCCCTCCGCTGGCTCTATGATGTCCTGACTTAGCAGCGCTTCAATTTCTTCCTTTACTTGTGGTTGTAGATGTATAGGTACTCGCCAGTGATGTTGAGCTACAGGTTTAACTGTGTCATTGATGTGCAGTGTTATTTGTCGCCCTTTCAGATTCCCTAGTCCTTGAAGCAGTCGGGGATATTCTCGTAGGATGCTTGCCTTCTCTGACACATTGTACGTCATTTCGAGGAGGCCCATCACCTGCGCTGTGACGTTGCTCAATAAGCACAGTGCCGGACTGTCACCTTTCAGTACATGGACCTCCTCTTTTGTTGTTTGTCCTTTGTATGTCAAGTTCTCTGTGAATTTTCCCATGTTCAGCACTGGTTTTCTTGATCCCCGTGAATACGTCAACGTTTGATGGCCTCAATACTGGTTTTACTTCCATCCGCTCATATTCCGACACGCACATGATGTTACAGGTTGCTCCGCTGTCTAGAACGAACCTTGTTTTGTGAGGTCCTACGTCTATGGTCACGCTCTCTGTTTTCTTTACTTCACTTTTGTTCACCAGGTGAATGCTTTCTCGACTCGTCTTCTTCCTTTGTCATGTCAGCAGTGTCAGACATGAGGTACAGGCGTTCTACCTTTTCTTCCACCTCGTCTTCTCCTGACTCGGCCGATGAGCTTCTGTTTGTCGTTTCTACGTGTCTGACATGCCTGCTCGTCGTCATCCTCGGTCTTCCCGGTCTTCCTCTTTCACATCTGAACTGCAGTCCCAGGCAGACGCTGGCAAAGTGATTGCTCCTATTGCACTTCCTGCAGGTCTGGCCCATTGCCCGGCACGCGCCTTTGTGCGGGAATTCAAGTCCGCATATGTAGCAGGTCAACTCATGAAGCTTCCTTGCCACTTGTTCATTCTGTCCTTTTTTCCAACCGTTTGTGCGGTTGTTCTCCGCTATGCCTGTTCTACTCGCCGTTCCTTTCCCCGCTCCATTTGCTTTGCTTGCGCCGTTGCCCTTGCCTCGGCTCTTGCCATTGACAATATTTTCTCCAGTGAGGTCGGTTCCTTCAGGATTCTCGTCCGGAAGGCCGTGTCACGACATCCTTCAATGATGCGCAGGCGAATCGCTTGTTCATTGTCGAACTCGCAGTGTGTCAATAGCTTGCGCAATCTCTTCGCGAATTCATCCAGTGATTCACCGTGTGTTGGAAAGCTATCGCAAAAGCGTATCTCTCAAAGTAAATGTTTCTCTGGGGATCAAAGGTGCTTGACAGACATGTTATTAGCCCTTTGTATGTCGACGTCTCTTCTGCTGGTAGTATTACTAGCAGGTCATCTACCTCATCGCCGACCAGATTTAGAAATAGATCCATTTGTTTGGCCTCTATTTCATCCGTGTCCCGCATGTACCGCTCGAATTTCCTTATCCATTTCTCCCATCTGATCCCTACTTGCGGTTCCGATAGATTGAATGGGAGAGGTCTGCGGTATTGGGCGCTCTGCTTTTCGCTCTTTTGTTCAGCCATCTTCCTTACTCGCTTGCTCCGACTCTCTTCAAATGTCTCTTGTTCGTTGCCTTTCTTCTCTTTCTTGTTTGCTTTCTTTTACATTGACTTGCTCCTCTGCCTTTTTGTGCTTTTGTTTGCACTTGATTGGGCTTATTTCCTTTTTTTCCTGTGCTCCTGTTGGCACTTGTGCTATTCTGCTTCTTTTCTGTTTGTTTTTCTACTTGTGTCCTCTGCACTTTCCACTCCCTGCTTTCATCTGCAGTTACATGTGCTTGTTTTTTCTTTCTCGTGCTCTTCTCGGCACTTTCTGACCTTTTATGCACTGTTTTCGTTTTTTTTTTGCCTGTTCTCAAACTGATTAACAAAAGGTGAGCGACCCGGAGTACCCTTGTACAGAATACATCAAATAGATTACAATACCTCTATACAGATCATAATTGACAGCAGTCCTGAGGATGGTTTCTACAATTAACTCTTAGGAAACCGAAACGTCGACCATACATCTTATCCCTGTCTTGTTTTATTCAATGTGCTCTGGGATAGGTGCTTTTTAGGTTCTGTTGAGTCACGTATTAATTTACTTATGTGTGTACCCACAGGCCTAATTTTTGTTTGTTCACTCATCTGTATATGAAGTTACTCACTCTAATGATTTTTTGATAAAACTATATATTTTTCCAATACACCTTGTGTCTTTGTTTGTATGTTGTGTCCTTTCAAAATAGAGTGTTTATATTGAATTACAAATCAACAGTATTCGATTGGTTCCTAATAAGGATTATTAATTCATCCTTTCAAATTGAATCTAAGTTACTAAATACGTATAAAACAAATCCCCTTGAAGGCATCTTTACCCTTTGACTTTAAGATGGCCGCTGTCTTTTCTTGAGCACTGATTGGTCGATCCGCCTGACCTTGTAATTGCCTCTTCTATTCACCCGATGGTTTGTGCGCTCTTTCGCTTACTTTCAGACTCTCAGCGCGATCGGACCTTGTCTTACCGGCGCTGCTGCCGGGCGAGGTCTAATGCTTCCACTGCTGCTGGCACGGTCGAGGTGGGCTCTCGCGCCGTGTCTTCACTACGCATGCGAGCCAGGGTGGGCTCCTGGTCTCGTTTTCATCACCGTCGGGCTCCAGACACACGTGTGCTCTGTCCACACGCACCTTCATCGCCAGTTGTCACGTCTGCTTCTCACGCCCTATCACGACAGGAGACACCGGATCGTTTCAGGTATCTTTATTATATTGTTACTGCAGCAATGGTACACCACGTCTTGCCTCATGCCCTGGTCCTCCTACTCTACCCCCAGCTTCCTTTCCTTGACCGGAACTGGTGTCCGGTGTCGGCCTCCCACACTCTCGTGCTGCGGGGTCCTAGTGACCGAGGTCACGACAGGGACACCAATGCTGTGACCTCAGGCTGTAGACTGGGATTTGTAGTCGTATCCTTTCGCTTACGACGTCTGAAAGCCTCCATTCAGGATTCTATTCAAGACAGTTGGTGAAGAGGGAAGGGGCCAGTCTTCAAACAACCAGTCATGGAAGCAAACTTCTTACAGCATGGACAATTCTGATCAAGCCTTAAACGGGTCAACTCTGCTTGCTGTGGTTTGATGTTTAAGTTAACATTTGATTCACCACAAGGTAGTACAACCACAATAGTTTTCCTTACACAAAGCCCACGTCTTCCTAATCACAGACAAACATTAGAAGTGTTAGCCACGGCTGGGAAACAATTGACATTGCTAGCTTTTAAATCTGAAAAACATGCTTCATCACCCCTGTAGGATTCGAGCATGCAATATTTCCTTAAGCTAATTAAAGGACATTTTGTCAACACCTGTCTAGGTTTCATTTTCTTCTGGCTTTGCATATATTTAAACAGTAAAAGGAACCGATCGCCCCAATGCAGTGTGTTTTGGTTGAAAGTGCATTTAAAGAGTGGCTGATGATTTGTCTGTCTGTGCAAGAGTTGGTTTCCCGCCACCGGTTGGCTTGACTTTGCAAGCACAACAAGCTAATCAGACTGTGGGGCCTGGCCCTACCGTTCCATCTCCTTATGCACACACCCCTTGATCTCGTTCCTTCGTGTGTGTCTTGTTGCATGTTCTTCTTGACCTTCCCCCAAGACCATCCAACGCTGGCAACCAGAGGGAGAGGTTAAGGACATTTTCTGTGGCATCTTCCCCTATTTGGGCCAGTTGCAGCCTGAAAGGGGTCTTCAGCCTGAAACACTGCATTGTTCATCTCCTTATCCTCTCCTGGAACCACCCACCCATCAATGCGCTTCTGGGTTAACTCCATATCATCTACCTGTGGGGTAAACAGTGCTTGCTATATCTTCGGTCTTTTTATTGGTCTGGGTGGGTTCAAGAGAATACAGCTTGTTGGATTAATAGTACTTCCAATGGGTAGGGCATTGACACTGCTGAGAGGTATAACTACATACCAGGGGACTCCGCTGAGAGACAAACAATTTCCTACCTAGGATAATGTGACCCCTAAAGATGGTAAGTACCTATATGTATAACTACATCTATACCTCATGTCCTTCGCAGCATCTTAGCGTAATTAGTCACAGATTGCTTCCACCGCAATATTCAACCTCTCGTACCTCACACAACATGTGTGATATAGGCCAAGCTAGAAACACCACCCCTTTCAACCTTGCACTCTAAAGGGTGCCCAAAAACACAATACAAGTGGGAGAGCTTCATGACCTCACGCGGAGTATCAAGTGCTATAGAAACAATGCAATTGTGCCACCAGATAGAGCTTTAGGCCTCACCACTGGTATGGCAAGCGCTACGTGCATACTAATACAACACACTGCACACCATGCATGTCATATTTGAGGATTCTAAAAATTTATATGAGCATATTATAGAAAAATAGAGACACTCAAGTTTTTAAACATTTTGTACCTTCCACCCTGAATTGTAAAGTCAATTGTAAATAATTAATTTACACCATATGTTTTCATTCATAGGTTAATGAGTGCTACTTTAACATGCCTGGAAGCTCCATTACAAATATGTGGAACAAACGCAGGATACAGATAATTCCAAGATGCTGTGACAGGAAACTTGCCAAATAGTTATTTGCCATGAGCAACAAGTCAACGAGCAATCGCCTGCTTAAACTACACCATCAAAATACTGTCGCATCAGTCAAATGTACAAAGAGGTCACCCCGCCAAAAAAGCAGAAGTATACAAATGTGACGTACAGGCTCTCTAGTGTTGCAGTTCCTACCCCCACTAGGGCAATCTCAAAACAGGAACATACCATGTAATAAACTGGAGTAACATGCACCTTTATCACATGGGCCCATGAATCAGTAGACACATTGATAAGGAAACTAAGGGATCCATCAGAAAATAAAATGATCACCCTAATATAGGGGACAAAATATCTGTTAAGGGTCTGATAGACTGGCTTCGCAATCCACTGCATGCACAGCATCCTAATGCTGCTTTTAGACATCAGGGCACAGTATCTTTATACTGTGCCCTGGTGTGTAAAAGCAGAATTAGGTTGCTGCGCCAGGACGAATATAACATCAACAGTCTCTAGGTAGTCATCATATGGACAGTTTTCTCGATACAGTATTCTGATGGACACTTTCTGAATAACATCACAAAAAGTGATGGGTGGAATGCTTGAATCAATCTCAGCCACTGGTAAGTACTCTGTGCCCCTTTCTGGTCCATAGTGTTTTCAGCTTGTCTGTGTCATTACAGATAGGAAGCAACCCTAATGCAAATATTGTCCCTGCCATAAAAATATTGTCCCAGCTCTGAATACCAGCACTGCCCCCTACTGGGAGAAAGAAGCAGACCTGCCAACTCACACAGTGCCACCCGTGTGTCACCCGATACCGGCGAGCTTCACACGGTCATCCATGAGGAGCCAAAATCCCACGGTGGAAGGCATGAGGAGCTGGAAACAACTGAAAAGCGTTGGATTCTGAGCTCCTCTTTGTAGGCTGTGAGTAGCTAAAGTCCATTATGACATGTGAAAACACCCCTGGGCATGGCTGCAGCCCGCCAATCTTTGTGTTTTTTGTTTTATTGGAGGGAGAAGGAGGTCGATGGGGGCGGGACAGGTCCAGACTGGGAACAGCAACCAGCCCTGGCAGTAAAAAGCACTGTTCCCGCTTTTGTTACAGGGGGCGGATATTGAGGCACTGCTGCAAAACCGTCCCCCACAGACAGAAAACCGACCCCCACCCCTCGGGCCCACTGAGGAAATGCCCGGTGCCCGGTACAGCCTGTCCAGCCCCGGGACGGTGTACATGGCAGACGGGTCTCAAGGGTAGTACTCAGAACATTACCCCGCCACTCCAAGGCCTCGCCCCTTCTCACACGGCGGCTTTTATTTTGATGTTGACTGGTCTGAAAAATAACTGATAGAATAAGTGGGCAGCCACAGGGTTGGACTGCCACCCATGTGACCTTGTGCCTATGCCATGATTACACTGGGTTAACCAGGCTCCCCAACACTGGCAGTGGCCTCAGAGGAGTATATGAGTGCATTACTAACAGTGCTAGAGTGACTTCAATGACCTGCAGCACCCTCTCCGGAGTCTCATCTGTACGCAGGTGCGGGCTTCGGTGTTCATTCACCGCTCCCGTTACACTGGTTCCTTCCCAGGCTCTGGCCACCTTGGAGCCTTGTGGGAAGGTGGACCCATTAGGCCAGTCACCCAGAGGCAGTCTGAGAAGCGGGCATAGGAGTCCATTTAGCAGTTATGCTGGTATAGAGGCTCTGGTATATTAACCAGGTTTCGGTGTGCCCACGGTCCTACTGGCCTATAGGACAATCAGGCAGTGCCCGAAGGGCTGGTGGGATAAATTAGTGTGTGGGCCATTTGTGTTAAGATTTCTACTCTAAATTCGAGACTTAAGCCAACAGGAGAAAAACAGAGGCTGGAAGAGGTAGAAGAATGATGTAGACAATCACCCACCTCCAAGGCCCAGGTCTGGGCAGGCTCCAGCTCCTTTTCATACACAAACATTCCCAGCAGGATCTTGTCCGTACCCACTTCATCCTTAAGGCCCTGTACACGTGGGAGAGGAGCAGAGCGAGAACAGGTTAGCAGACACAGGATGGTTGGGAACACCGGGGAGGCAAGTAGAAAGCACAGAGCAGGAGAATGTAAGCCAAGCCAACAAACAACACAGGGCCGTGTGGGTATATAACAGGGCAGGTGAAAGCAAAGGGACAGAAAATACAGGGCAGGTGAGAAGAAAACACTGGGTAGATGACTAGTGAATCATGCAAGCTGAGATCAGAACAGGGCAGGTGAGTGCTGCACAAGAAAGGTGAGTGAAGCACAGGAAAGGTGAGCGCAGAACAGGAAAGGTGAGCGCAGAACAGAAAAGGTGAGCGCAAAACAGGAAAGGTGAGCGCAAAACAGGAAAGGTGAGCGCAAAACAGGAAAGGTGAGCGCAAAACAGGAAAGGTGAGCGCAAAACAGGAAAGGTGAGCGCAAAACAGGAAAGGTGAGCGCAGAACAGGAAAGGTGAGCGCAGAACAAGAAAGGTGAGCGCAGAACAGGAAAGGTGAGCGCAGAACAGGAAAGGTGAGCGCAGAACAGGAAAGGTGGGTGCAAAACAGGAAAGGTGGGCGCAAAACAGGAAAGGTGGGCGCAAAACAGGAAAGGTGAGCGCAAAACAGGAAAGGTGAGCGCAAAACAGGAACGGTGAGCGCAAAACAGGAAAGGTGGGCACAAAACAGGAAAGGTGAGTGCAAAACAGGAGGGGAAAGGTGAGCGCAAAACAGGAAAGTTGAGTGCAGAACAGGAAAGGTGAGCGCAGAACAGGAAAGGTGAGCGCAGAACAGGAAAGGTGAGCGCAGAACAGGAAAGGTGAGCGCAGAACAGGAAAGGTGAGCGCAGAACAGGAAAGGTGAGCGCAGAACAGGAAAGATGAGCGCAGAACAGGAAAGATGAGCGCAGAACAGGAAAGGTGAGCGCAAAACAGGAAAGGTGAGCGCAGAACAGGAAAGGTGAGCGCAGAACAGGAAAGGTGAGCACAGAACAAGAAAGGTGAGTGCAGAACAGGAAAGGTGAGCGCAGCACAGGAAAGGTGAGCGCAGCACAGGAAAGGTGAGCGCAGCACAGGAAAGGTAAGCGCAGAACAGGAAAGGTGAGCGCAGTACAAGGAAAGGTGAGCGCAGTACAAGGAAAGGTGAGCGCAGTACAAGGAAAGGTGAGCGCAGAACAGGAAAGGTGAGCGCAGAACAGGAAAGGTGAGCGCAGAACAGGAAAGGTGATCGCAGAGCAGGAAAGGTGAGCGCAGAGCAGGAAAGGTGAGCGCAAAGCAGGAAAGGTGAGCGCAAAGCAGGAAAGGTGAGCGCAAAGCAGGAAAGGTGAGCGCAGAACAGGAAAGGTGAGCGCAGAACAGGAAAGTTGAGCACAGAACAGGAAAGGTGAGCGCAGAACAGGAAAGGTGGTCGCAAAACAGAAAAGGTGGGCGCAAAACAGAAAAGGTGGGCGCAAAACAGGAAAGGTTAGACCCAAACAACAGGAAAGGTGAGAGCAAAACAGGAAAAGTGAGCGCAGGACAGGAAAGGTGAGCGCAGAACAGGAAAGGTGAGCGCAGAACAGGAAAGGTGAGCGCAGAACAGGAAAGGTGAGCACTATACAGGAAAGGTGAGCGTAAAACAGAAAGGTGAGCGTAAAACAGAAAGGTGAGCGCAAAACAGGTGAGCGCAAAACAGGAAAGGTGAGCGCAAAACAGGAAAGGTGAGCGCAGAACAGGAAAGGTGAGCACAGAACAGGAAAGGTGAGCGCAGAACAGGAAAGATGAGTGAGGAGCAGGAAAGATGAGTGAGGAACAGGAAAGGTCAGTGCAGAACACAGCTGGTGAACACGAGTAGATTGAGAATACAGTGCTTGAGAGTAGAGAATACAATGAACTCGAGTACAGAGCAGGTGAGTGGAGAAGAGGGCAGGTGAGTGCAGAGTGTGGGCCTGTGGCAGACGTGCGGGAAGCGTCCTGTCTGCTTTGGGGGTTTAGAAGGCAGCACGGAGTTGCATAATGATGTTGGCAACCTATGCAAAGAATAAAGAACAGGACGACCGACCAAGGTCAAGCACAACCAAGACAAAAGTATTGACAATGAGTCCAACTTTGGTGCGACACACTTCCAGTCCCCGTCGTCCCAGGGCAAAATTCCGGTCAATAGGTTTCATCAAAAAGCGGAAGGCGCACTCATTGAAGTGTGACACTAATTCTTCTCATTTTAAAGAGTTAAATTCTTTATTTCGGTAATTTTACCAGGACATTCATACAGCCAATGTGTTTCGTTCCATGTGGTAACTTCGTCAGGGCTCCAATAGGTAAGTGCCCAATTGGCATGGCAACTGGAAAATATGTTCAATACGAGCTATCATAGATAAAAACCAGCACAGGAAAGCATCATTCAAGGAAAAAGTATGTGTCTGGTGCTCCTGTCGTTAGTTAACACCCAAGGATCCCAGTTATCACAATTGGGTGAAAAACTAACATTTTCCGTAGACAAATACGTGTAAACTTAGTAGCCCGCTACTCCAGGGACAGATGGAATAATGAAAAGAAGCTTGTATTCGGCTCCAGAACAGCAAATAAGCTTAGCAGGAACCTACATTAAAGGACAAATGAAGGAATGATCAGAAGAAGCTCGTATTCGGCTTCCGGGAAGCTACGTAAGCTGGATCCTAGACAGCGACTCCCAGCAAAGTAACCAAGAAAGAACAATCGTTCATTATGCACCTCCTTGCTGCCTTCTAAACCCCCAAAGCAGACAGCACATACATTTTCCTTGGATAATGCTTTCCTGTGCTGGTTTTTATCTATGATAGCTCGTATTGACCATATTTTCCAGTTGCCATGCCAATTGGGCACTTCCCTATTGGAGCTCTGACGAAGTTCCCACATGGAACGAAACGCGTTGGCTGTATGAATGTCTTGGTAAAATTACCGAAATAAAGAATTTAACTCTTTGGACTGAGAAGAATTAGTGTCCTATTTCAATGAGTGCGCCTTCCGCTTTTTGATGAAAAATGTTGGCAACCTATGCCTGGGATGCATGGAGTATTTTTTTAGCTTGTGACCTTGTTTGAAGATAGATTGCGGATTCACTCTGCCTGTAAGGGACATGGAGCACGCAACATCAGTTTTGTGCATGTCAGATGGTTTGCCGTTAGTGGAGTCAGGACCCCACGAGGTCTCTATGGAGTACAGCAGATTGTGGCGGACCACTGTCCCAACCATTGGTCCTGCTTGTGGCTTCCCTTCCATCTGAAGGCGAAGGGATGGGGAAGGGCAGTGCCGCATAGCATCTATTGGGGAACAGGGGGCAGCAAACGCAAATAAAATCTAATGAAACACTTACCGAGACACACTGGACGTCTTCTTTTTCTTCATATACAGCCCGTCTACCAGGAAAGTGCCTTAACCAATCCTGCCGCTGCTCTCATGCATTAGAGCAGCACCTTGATTGGAGGGAGTGGTCTTACTCAGAGCTCCACAGCGCTCTGGAGTCCTGCACTTGCTCTAACCCAGCTGTCTTAAAACAGCTAGGTTAGAGAAATTTAAACTGCACAAGTGTGGCTGGCCGTCCAAGACGGCTGGCCAAAAAGACATGTGCACTTTTAACAGTGCATAGACAGCCTACCCTTTTTCCTTCTGCTGTCACTCAGCAGCGGCTCCTCCCCTTCCTGACGCTCTCTTGAATTACCATTTTATTTTTCATCTCTGGGGCTTTGGGAGTAATTTATGTGGGGTGATATTCCTCTGCTCCAATGGAGGAGCTGCCCCTGAGGGAGGGCCTATGTTTAATCAGCCACTTCCTGAAAAGGGGAGGGGGGTGGGGGGTGGGGGGGTACAATGAAGGAGCTAGGCAAGGTTTGTGGTCACAGGAGAAATCTTTGGACCCAAAAGACAGAAGGTGAGATAAATAAAGGGGAGAGACAGGTGGAGTCTGTGAAGGAACCACATACAGACAAGTGGCAGCAGATGATACCGGCAGAGACACCAACATCAACTGGTAGAGGTGCCACCATCAACCAGGCACAGAGGGAGAGGCGCAGGTGAGCCAGCCTTAGGGAGCACACCCCTTGGTGCAAGGGTTCACCAGGAATGCAGTTCAGGGTGCTAAAACCTCCCAGGAGAACAGTTCCACTTCAATGGACCTCTCACAAATGGGTGAAAACTAGCGAGAGGGCTATTTAGGGCAAAGAAGGATGGACTAAGCAGAGGGGCCCTGATATGCCCCACACAGAAGCCGCTGTAGAATGGGAGAGCAGGGGGCCACTAGGCAGCTCCGTAGTGGTGGGACATAGGTTAAAAGACCTGGTAAGGGAGGATGGTGCACGGGCCAGGGAGCTGCCTGGCTGCAGCCCCTGCTGAAGCCAAATGAGACAAGGGTCAGGGAGGACACCAACGACATGCAGCAAAAGTGGTCCCTGTCGAAAGGGGAAAACAGTCTTGAGTGAGTGCCCACGAAGCAGGGACGAAGGGCCGGAGGCAGGCGGATGATGAAGGACTTTCCAATGATGCAAAGGGGACTCAAAGCAGAGAAGGGCACTAGTGAGGGAAACTGGATGGCTAAACAACAATGAATGGTGGGGTTACCGAGCCACTAATGACAGCGGCTGAGGGGGGCACAGGAGATCTGATGGAAGTATCAATACGAGTGCAGAAGGAACAATTAACAATGGCACCACGAGAATAATAACACAGCAGTGGCGGAGAACGGCAGAGTGATGCTCCACCAGTGAAATTACTACACATGGGGGTGTCAGACCCTCTTGGTGGGCACCTCATATTGAATACCAAAGTACAAATATGGGTTAATGAATACATTAACGACATTGTGTTCTCTTTTCTCCAAATTCGAAAGTATTGGTATGATGAAATGTTACCACAATAGATGGTGGACACCTTGAAATGTCTGAAAGGTTTCCAACACAGTGAATGAGTATTACAGGGCATTGTTTCTGTATAAGATAATTCAGTATATATGCCAGCATCATATGCAAAAAGATCCTTTAGAATAGTGTGGCTCTGTGGAAATAAAGGTCATCATGAGGAGCTAGCAAGAGCTTTGGTGGAACTGGCTTGGGTTCAGCAAGACGAAGAGTTCAGGTCCAGAAGGAGTTTCATAACCTGAGAGTAATGGGGAGACGTTGATAATGAATTACGTCTGCAATGCATGACGCAGACCAGACCTCTACCGCCTGTGCACACAGTGAGCAGCTTGCCCATTACCTCACATGCATTTCAAGTGTGTCCCACCGCACGGGGGTGGGAAGAGGAGCCAACAAGGTCCGACCGAGCATGCTGGAAGTCCAGTAGAAGAGCATGCCACAGGTTACAGTGTTATGTTAATTGGGATTTGTGAAGAGCATACTCACCGGCAGGTCTCTTTGCGCTGAGATAGAGTTGCTGAAACCCCACCATTGGCTATCTGACAGTACACCAGATCAAAGCACATGTTGTTCCCAGGCCTCTGTGAGTAGGAGGGTCTTACGTTTTTTCTAAAATGAGAGAAGGGCGGTTTCTTTGCGTAGTAGCTTGTTCCATAGCTGCGGGATCAGGACAGAGAAAGCTTGCCCGCCTTTTGTGGTTTTGATGAACCGCGGACAGCAGGCCTGCCTAGGACGAACGGAGGGTGAGTCCTGGCACGTAGCTCCCCATGCGCTCCTTGATGTATACTGGGGCTTGTCCATGAAGGGCTTTGTGGGTGATGCAAAGGCCCTTAAACCTGGCTCGCTGGTTGACGGGGAGCCAGTGCAGCTGCTGCAAAAGAGGTGCGGCACGTGAGCGTCTTGGGAGCTTGAAGATTCGCCTCGCTGCATCGTTCATAGTTACTTGCAGCTTGCGTAACAGCTTCTCCGATAGTCTAATATATAAGGCGTTGCCGTAGTCCAGACAAGACACAATAATTGCCGACACCACCATCTGCAGAGTTGAAAATGATAGGATAGGTGCCAGTTTCCTCAGTTGACTCATCTGGCCCAAACGGGTCACAACCACAGTGGACACTTGGTTCGACATGGTGTGCTTGGCATCTAATTTGATGCCTAAGCTCTTTACAACCAGTACTGGTGTGGGTGTGGCGCCTAACTCTTGTGGCCAGAAGAGGTCCGTCAAGGGTTACTTCCCGTGGTAATGACTAGGACCTCTGTTTTGTCCGGACTGACTTTGATCAAGATGGCCATCATCCAGTTGACTGTGTACCTGAGAATACTTTGTACACGCAAATGTGCTTGAGAGAAGCTGTGAATTTGAAGGATTAATTGTGTGTCATCTGTGTAATTGAATACCTGACAGTCCGTTAGGGACAGAGCTGCCACCAGTGGCTGGAGATAGATGTTGGAGAGAAGTGGGGACAGCGCAAAGCCTTGTGGGACTCCGCAGGTCAGTGCCCCTTTGTTGGACACACGGTCTGCTAGTTGGATCCTTTGTGTCCAATCTGTCAGAAAGGAGGAGATCCATTGATGTACCACCCCACATATACCCATATCAAAGATGCAGGCCAGTAGTTGATCGTGGTTCACCATGTTGAACGCGGCTATGAGGTCTAGCAGAATTAGGGCACAAGGCTTCCTGCTGTCGGCTGTAAGCCTGAGCTCATCCAACACCGATAGCATCACCAGCTCTGTGCTATGGTGGGCCCTTAAGCCTGCCTGTCGTACCTGGAGTAACTGTTGTTTCTCGATGAATTGTGATAGTATTTGAAGGACGTGCTGTTCCATTACTTTGGCCAGAGAGGGGAACTGAGATATGGGCATATAGTTCTTCAGGTTGGCGACATCTGCCCCTGCCTTCTTCAGCAGAGGTGTTACCCTGGCTTCCTTGAAGTTAATGGGGACCCTCCCACTTGTCAGAGATTGATTAATCACAGCGGGAATCTCTCTGTCTATTACTGGTAGAGCCATTTTGAACACCCTTGGTGGACAGGGGTCCACTGGCGATCCTAACTTGATTCAAGTCGTAATATGGAACATAGAGTCTCGGTCTAGCATCAGAAAGGTGGAGAGTATCTTGCTGTGGTTGCATGGCGGTGCTTCCACAACCAGGTGCTTCTGACTGGTATGGTTATTGTTCATGTCGATTAGAATGTCCCTGACCTTGTGCAAGAAGATGATCTGGAACCTGTTGCAATCTTCTGGGCTGGCAATTGTTTCCTGCTCCTGTTTTTGACCTAGTTCCTTCAATATTCTAAAAGTTTCTTTCTGCATGTTTTCTGCCTTCCTAATCCTGGCCTCATAGTACTCGGCCTTTCTTGTAATGATGGCTTTTTTTTATGTGGCTGACATGGCTTTATATTCCTTGAGCACCTCTGGGTCAAATAATTTACGCCACTGCCTCGTGTTGGCGTAGGGTTTGTTTCTTTCCCCTTAGTTCCTCAGTGAACCAGAGGGCCCCCTTGCGCTTGTGCCTCACCCTTTCCTTCCGGGCAGGTGCCACCTTATTGACGGCATCTCTCAGCCTGTTAGAGAGACTCACTCTCCTGATCATGGCCCTCAAGCTGTAACCTCCTAGGAGAGTTTCCTCTCAGAGCAACCCCTAGGCTGCCTGCCTGCCTCGATTTGGCTCCACCTTCGTACTACCCTCCATTCCGAGGGTGGTTGCGTGGGTCGCCTGGCCAGAGGGACCAGGAATCTGATCAGGTAGTGGTCTGACATCTGTCAGACCAGCCGGTGGCTGAGTGGTCCAGATGAGATCTAAGGTGAGTCCCTTATCGTGGGTGGGGGATTCCACAAGCTGTAGTAGCCCCATTGTGGCCATGGCCTCCTCCAGCTGGCTGGCATGCGACTCTCTAGGCATCTTGTCCCAGTGGTAGTTGAAGTTCCCCACCACCAGGAGTTGTTGGTACCTTGAGTGTAGGTCACTGACTATTTCAGTGAGTAGCTCGTTGAACAAGGGGGTCTTTTGGGGAGGGGGTGGGGGCAAGGGGGGGTACACCACCATTACTGCCAGGCAAGAGGATTTGTAGCTTATTTTTGCCCCTAAACGTTTTGCGCGGTCTAGGCTCTCAGCAACTAGCCTTTCTACTACTAAATGCTTGTTGTATAACAGTGCTACACCCGCCCCTCTTCATAGTCCATGGAAAGGGCTGCTATAATATCTGGACCTGAGCCTCCTTCTAGCCAGGTTTCTGTTTCTGCTAGGATGTCTGGGGCTTCATCATGTAGGAGCGAGAAGATATCTAGGTTATGTTTCTGGCGGGATCGTGTATTTAGTACTACTGACCTTAATCTCAAAGGTTTCCTTTGCCCGCACCCTGAGGGATATGGGACTGAGTGGCAGTTCTCACTCCTCTCCCTTGCTTAGCAAGTATGTTCTCTGACCTCAATTTGTCTTCCACCAGCTTGTCCAGGGGGTGAACTCTGTGCTCTAGTGCCTACAGCTCATCCGCTGAGTAGGCCAGGATTTGACCAGGGGTCCTGGCCCTGGTCAATAGTGATATTCACAGTGCCTATATAAGGGCCTCCCAGGTGTGCAGACCTTACTTTTTGCTACTTTCTACGCCAGAAGTGCGGAGTCACTACGTACACCGACCACTGGTGAGGAAAACTATAGCCCTGAAATGAGAAAGCCATGTCCCTAGAAATCAGTTCAGAGAGTGGGGAATGGGTGGGTCAGTAGGAATCTGCGACTAAATAGAGTCTCTATCAGATAATGCATTACCAAAGGTAAGTAGATACTTTTAGCCACAGATTCCTTACCTTGGAATAGATACCCGAGCAAAACCTCCACAGAGGGGGGTCTGCAGACCAATTTCACATGAATGATGATTGTGAAGTAGTGTGGCTCACTGGTTAGAGGCGGCAGACCCGAGAGCAGAGGACGGCCCGGGACCAGGGTTCGATTCCCGGCGCGGCAGGTTTCTGGACCAGGGTCAGCGGACTCGATAATTCTCTCGCCTCGGTGCCCACTCTGATCAGCGATCACACTCGGCAACTCTGGGCATTAGCTTGCCTCATCTTCACTAACGGCCCCACCAGACCGCGGGGGATGCCTGGTCTCACCCTGGAGATACCCATTAAGGGACCATCTCTCAGGGAAGCCAGGAAGGATTTCGCAGCGGTCGAAGCGCCTTGGGACCCTACGGGTAAGTAGTGCGCTATATAAATGCCAATACATTTACATTTACATTTAAGTCCTTCAGGACTGAACGGGCAAAGTGCCCATTGCTACAGACCTGACTTTCCAGACAGTAGTGTTTGATAAATGTGTGCAGGGAAGCCCAGTATGCTGCCTGGCAGAGGTCCAGGACCGGAACGTCGCCAGCTGTGGTTGCAGCTTTAGCTCTGGTGGAATGAGCATGCAAACCCTCAGGGGGTTGCTTCTTGGCCAATGCATAGCAGATTTTGTTGCAGAATAAAATCCATTGTGAGATAGCCCTCTTCTGCACCTCCTGTCCTATTTTTCGCTGCAACATACCCCACAAAGAGTTGGTCATCTATGCATTACTCTTTAGTGCGGTCAAGGTAGAACGACAATGCTCTTTTGGGTCCAGATGGTGAAGTTGCGCCTCTTCCTTCGAGGTATGAGGCAGAGCATAACAAGTAGGCAGAGTGGTTTTTTGGTCTACATGAAATGTAGTGACCACTTTTGGAAGAAAGGATGCTCTTGTGCGCAGCACCACTTTGTCTGGGTAGATGTTTAGATAAGGCTTGGATGACGAGGCCTGAAGCTCACTGACCCTCCGGGCAGAAGTTATTGCCATCATGAAGGCTGTCTTGATAGTAAGGAGTCTAAAGGGACAGTTATGCAAGGGTTTGAAGAATGGAGAGTGTGTACTCCATGAGAGATCAAAAGTGTACTTGTTTGGATTAATATCCGTTCTTTCCAGTCGTCGTACAAAGGCCAGAACTACTTCAGATTGCAGTGAGATTCCGGGATTCAACCCATACACTAACCCGCAGACTGAGAGCTGAGAGCAGGGACCGAACTGCATTTGTCAGCTTTAAAAACTTACAGAAGAACTCTGCTCCTTGAGTATTGAAACTCTTGTCTTTTGGATTCTGTCTATTTGGAATCAGAAATAATATACGCTGTATATGTGGAAATAGCCTTGAGGAAGCCCCAGTGCAACTCGCCAATAGGGGGCGAAACACGTGTCGGCTGTCCATGTTTCACTAAAAAACAATAAAGATGTCTCACTGCAATCTGAAGTAGTTCTGGCCTTTGTACGACGACTGGAAAGAACGGATATTAATCCAAACAAGTACACTTTTGATCTCTCATGGAGTACACACTCTCCATTCTTCAAACCTGTCTTCCTTTATGAAGCTCAAGAGGTCCAGAGCTTCGAGTGTGTCTCCAACTACCTACAAAAGTAGCTTATCAAAGCGTTGTTTAAACCTTGGAATCCTTGGACCTTTCTGTTTTGTTGGTAACAGTTATGCAAGGGCTCAAGCGGAGCGCACATCCGTAACTTCAGGAACAGATTAAGGTCCCAGTGAGGCATAACAAAAGGAGTGGGAGGACACATATGTTGTAAACGTTTCAAAAACCTATGTACAATAGAGGATTGGAAAAGGTAAGGTTGGTCAGTCAACTGAAGACAAGCAGAGAATGCAGAAAGGTATCTTTTAACAGTGTCTAGAGCACAGCCCTGCAGGGCAAGGGAAATAACGAACAAGAGAACCTGAGAGAGGAGGGCAGAAAGGAGATTATTGTGTCTTTATGTACACCATGCTAAACATTTTGCCGACAGTAGGCGTAAATAGTCTGGTAGTGAGATGCCTAGTGGCCAAGATCATTACAGACTTCAGGCAGAAGGTCGGAAGCTGCCAACTGTCGCTGCTCAATCTCCATGCAAGAAGGCGGAGCATTGACAAGTTCAGATGGAGAAACCTCCCCTGCTTCTGCAACAGAAGATCCTCCCAAAGGGGCAGCCTGATCGGAGGACCGATGGCCATGCTCAACAGCTCAGGACATCAGACTATCCGTGCCCAATCCGGAAGCTTAAGGATGACTTGAACCTGGTCGAACTTAAGAACTCTGGCAGAAGTAGTATGGGCGGCAAAGCATACAGGGGGCCTGAGCTCCACTCGAGAAGAAAAGCGTCTCTGAGCGAGAGCTGCTATACTCCCGTGTGCAACACTACTGACATTGCACATTCTTGTTGCTGGCGATCAGATCTAACCAAGGCTCTCCCCACTGTTGAAAGAGTCCTTGCTCCACCTCCAATGGAGACGTCATTCATGATCTGCTAGGCATCTTCGGCTGAGTTCATCCGCTCTGGCGTTCAGAGAACCAGCCAGATTTTGAACAACCAGGGATATACCCTGCTGCTCCAGCCACTTCCAGAAATGCAGGGACTATTGACAAAGGGTCCATGACTCCACCCGCCCTGCTTGTTTCAGAACCACATGGTGGTGGTGTTGTCAGTGAACACTTGCACAAGCCTTACCAGGATGAAGGTTAGAAAGACTTTCAATGCCAATCGGATCGCTCTGAGCTCCAATAGTTTGATGTAGTGGCCAGATTCCGCAGGAGACCAGAGTCCTCTGATCTCCACCTCTCCCAGATGGCCGCTCCATCCCAGGAGAGATGCTTTCGTCACTATTGTCAGATCTGGTTGGGTAAAGGAAAGAGGTCTGATGCTGACCCAATAGCAATTCGTAAGCCACCACTCCGTTCCCTCAGAAATCTGGACCATGTTGAAGAGATTTCCCTGATGCTGCCCTCACTGGAACTTCAGGTCCCACTGCAAAGCCCACATATGCCAACAGGCACGTATCACAAGAAAGATGCAGGAGGCCATGAGGCTCATCAGCCTCAGAGTAAGTCTCACAGAATTCCAGAATAGAGGATGAAACATCAGTATTATAACCTGAACATTCTGGACTCACCGTTTAGGAGGATAGGCCCGAAACCGCTCTATGTCTAGAACAGCTCTGATGAAAGAGAGCATCTGAAAGAGTCAGGTGTGACTTCGGCCCATTGATAGTTAACCTCAGCAAATGCAGGAGGTCTACCGTAGTCTGGAGGTTGGAGACGGCAGCCTGGGGCAACCCTTCCTTCAACAGCCAGTCATCAAAATAGGGAAAGACTAGCACCCCAGATGAGCTGCAACCACCACCATCATATCAAAAGGGAGCACAACAAACTGAAAAAGCTTGTGGCCCACAGTTAACAGCAGGGAATGCCTGTGGGCAGGCAGGACTGGAATGTGGAAGTATGCGTCTTGCAAGTCCAATGCCACCATCCAGTCTCCTGGGTCCAGGGCAGTCAGGATCTGAGTAAGAGTGAGCATCTTGACATTCTCCTTCTTGAGGAAGAAATTGAGAAAGCGCAGGTCGAGGATAGGACGTAGAGCTCTGTCCTTTGTGGGCACCAGAAAATAGCGGGAATGGCAGCCACAACCTACTTCTGGTACCTGCACTCTATGGCTCCTTTGACCAAAAGATGAAGAGATAGATGGTCCTCCATCAGCCTTTCGTAAGTAGGTGGCATGGAGGGAGGGATAGTCTTGAAGGGGAGGAAGTAGCCCCTTCGGACAATCTGCGAAACCCAACTGTCCGATGTAATGGACTGCCAGCAGGGCACATGATGGCGAATCCTGATGATGGTGAGTTACTTACCTTCGGTAACGATGTATCTGGTAGAGACACAGTTTAGCTGCAGATTCCTTAACTTAGAATATTCCATAGGCGTCAGACTAGATCCGGAAAAAAATGTTTCCTGAGCAGTACCTCTGCGCTAGAAAGGCAGCCAGTAACCACATGGCTGAACTGCAAAGTACAATAAGAGCAGAACAACATGTGTCATGGCGAGAGTACCAAAAGTGAGTAACATCAGAGCACGTGCACCAAGCTCCCCACAATGACCTATGAAGAAGAACATAGACCAATACAACTTTCAACTCAAGTGTATGAGCATAACAAAAGGGGCCCCAAGACAATTGAGGGGAAACAAAAGGCAGAGGTAGGGTGGAAGGAACATGGGATCTCCATGCCAGAAACCCCTGGGCGGAAGATCAGTAAAAGCAGGTATCCTATCCACCCAAATAGAGAAAGGGTGGAGAGCCAATGCGCTAGAACAGAGCAACACACCCGGCCCCAGAGGCAGGCGAGCCAGAGCACCCCTCAAGAGGGCCAAGGCCACCTGTGAGGAGGCCTGTGGGCAGAACCCCACCTGAAAGGCCGTCACAGAACGGGGAGGATGGATGGGCGTTAAGGAATCTGCGCTATACTGTGTCTCTACCAGATACATCATTACCAAAGGTAAGTAACTCAGGCATCTGATAGAGACATCTAGCTGCAGATTCCTTAACTTAGAATAGATAACAAAGCCATACCCCATTGGAGGGGGGTCTGCGACTGAAAACCCACCAAGTTCCCAGAGAAGGAATCCGTCAATAATATGGACCAAAACACGGTGGGGACAGCAAATGCCAGCAATTCCGACACCAGACTCATGAAGGTCCGCAGGGAAACTATGAGAAGGGGCGGCAAAGGCACCACAATCCTGCAGAGGACTGATGAGAAGGCAGTCATCCAGGCAGAATAAAAGAAGGAAAAACACAGAACAAATAAGGCCAGTGTATGATGAAAGAAAGTGTAAAAACTTCTGAAAAAAGAAGTGCAAGGTAACACCAGATCCCACAGATTCGCAATGAACACCGTCCCAAGGAAGGATGAGACAGTAGGTCACACATGACAAAGGATGCCAAGAAAGGAAGGTGAGGGAACAACATCACCATGCCTAGATATACAGAACTGTGGCCACCAGAAGAAACATGCATGTGGATGACATGATGCACACAAGGAGACAGTGGGTGCCATGAAGCCTACACCACGCCCATAGAAAAACCCACAGACTGAGGTATCAGGATGTCAAGCCGTCCACCGTACTCAAAGGCGCCAATGGCAAAGGAGAACCGGGACAAAAAACGCCAGCCCAAGACACAGAGGTCTCTTGCTCACAAGAAAGAGAGAGAGAGAGAAAAGAGAGATGTGGGGTAAGGACCCCCAACACCAGGCGTTGAAGCTCAGTAAACATGCATGCAGTAAGGGTTACCCCTTGAAGCAAGGGAAAGAACTCCGGAAGAATGCCCCAGGGAAAAGAGACTTCCCAGCAGGTGCCAACAGCACCAGTGCGGAGTAGATCACAGCAATTGCAAGATACCCAAAAGTGACTGCATCCTGTCAACGAGGAAGGAACCCTGGCCTCCTGTGAGACAAACGGGGATACCGGCCACACACTTCACGAGGAAGAGTGAAAAATACACAGACAGAAGATTGACATGGAGTGGAACATAGACCACTAGACCACAGTGAGTCATAAACAACAGAGGCAGCCCAGAGGCTGAAGCTGATAACCCTCAGCGGGGCAAGCAACAAAGGGATCGGAGTCCCTGCCAAGGGAGAACAGATGGAAAGAGAACACTAGGCAACTACAACAGTGATGTAACTACCGGACATTCCACTGCCCATAGACAAAATACTCCACTGGATTCGAGCCATGAGAGAAGACACAAACACATCCCCACTCCAGGGATGAACCCGAACAGAACGAGCCAAGACAGAGGTGCAAGGAACACCGTTGGCACCCTGTGACAGTGAACACAGCAGGCGTGTATACAGAACATGGAAAAACTGTTCCGGAACACAACACACCCCAAGGGGCATGGGCCGACAGGCAGAAAGAACACAGCAAAGCTGAAAGAACACGCCATGGAGAGCCAGGCACAGCAGAAGGCAGAAGAGGGCTATGGTCCAACCCATACAGGACAACACCAAACCTGTGAGGCTTAGCAGCGGGGGCGTCCCACCAGTAGAAAGAGCGGGGTGAACCAGGAAACCCGCAGCAGAGACAGAAAAGAAGCAGGCTGCAGAAGAAGCCTTCGAAACTTCCCATGACAGTAGCTATACAATAGCCAACAAGTACCCCACATAGGGTATGGTACATCCCAACAAACAAGAGACACCTCTTGAGACAAGCTCCTAGGCAGAGGACTCAAAAAGTAATATACAAAAACAGCCTCACCAACTGAGGATCGGCCGGAGAGGGCACCAGCGTCATTGCGACATCAGCTCGACGTCAAGAGCCGCCAAAGATGCCTTGTGCGTCCGGTGGTGGAAGGCGTTGACACGACCTCCGGCGTCGCACAGCGTCGAAACGGCTTCAACTCAATGTCGAGTGCCCCGGTGGAGCCTCGTCCACCTGGCGCTGGACTGGCGTCGACTCGACCTCCACCACGGTTGAAACCTGCGGTGAGGAACGGAGTCGACTGAGGAGCGAGAGCTGTGCTGCAGCCGCAACCGGCGTTGAAGCAGGGAGCCACACAGGGCTGTGCGAAGACGACCTGGAAGGCTTGGACGTGCAAGGAGGAAGCCCTGATGATGCAGCGACTCCAGAATCGGAGTCAGGGTGCTCGACAGGTGCTGAGGGCAAACCCGCCGGCAAAGTCCTGATCTGAGCCCCAACCCCCTCTGTGGGGCGCGATGGCGCACCAGGCAGAGGGGGTGACCCAAAGATGGATAGCAAGGCCTGAGAATAGGCCTCAATCTGGGCCCTAGTCGGCCGGGCGCCAGGAAACGGCGGGTGGGTGGTGGTCGACTCCTCAGGATCTGTGTCCGCTAGAGACTGGGAGTTACGGGCCCCGCCGTCAAGTGAGGTCGGCGACCTCCGCGACTTCTTTTTCTTATGCGTGCCTGCGGCATCAGAACAACACCAGCGGGAACAACTCCACGACCTGTCCCGAATTGATCCCCCAGCACGAGAAGGAGACCAGCGGCGTGGGGGCTCCGAACGGGACATCCGGGCGGTCAGCAACTTCATGCGACGTTCCCGCAAGGGCTTCAGCCGGTGGCAGGCGCACACTCCTCGGAGTCATGGTGCTCGCCCAAGCACCACATACAGATCACATGTGGATCCGTCGCCAACATCTGCCGCGAACAGGAGTCAAACGTTTTGAAGCCCGAAGGCATCAGACATTGTTCCCAGACTCCAAAGAAGGCCTGAAAATCAAAAATAGGCCAGAGGTAACCGCTTCTCCGGATCTGCATTGGGACGCGGAAAAGAAGAAACTGATGTCAGCATGCCGGGGGGGGCCTATATGGCTCTATTGACGTCACTTCCGTGGACAACGTCAGGTCGGAACCAGGCAACGCCACCACCCGGCGTGCAGAGGTACTGCTGGGGAAAAAGGTTTTTCCGGATCCAGTCTGATGCCTGGGGAATATTCTAAGTTATGGAATCTGCGGCTAGATGTCTCTATCAGATAAAGTAGACTAGGAGGGTTTGGAGGCTGCAGCTGGGGGTGGTGGTGGGGGGTTTGTTGGTGGACTGACTCAGCCGCTGTCCACCCAACCCACAGGGCCAGTACGAACTGCGGCCATGCACAGGCTGGAAAGTTTGAGCGACGCTGTGGGTGGGTGGGCAAGGATGCAGCAGTATGCCTCTCCGGTGGCCCCAAAAGAAGCAAAAGGCAGATTGAGGGTGACGAGGAGCCACAGAAAGGCCCAAGGACTTAGCCGTAGCCCTGTTATCCTTAAAGCACTTCAGCACTAAATCTGCCATGTCTCTGAAGAGACCGGAGCCATCAAAGGGCATGTCCATGAGTGATGTCTGGGAATCTGTAGAAAAGCCAGTAGTCCTCAACTGGGCATGGTGTTGCTGGGCCACAGTCAACAAATCTGCTCCGCTAAGTGAGTCATTGGAGTCTAGTCCACAGAGAATGGTGAACTTGACGGCATTCCTCCCGCCGGCAACAACCTGGAACCGTTGCCTGCACCTGCGCAAAATTATCCCACAGACTGCTGGAATAGCGTCCCAATGGGGTGGTGGATGAGGTACTTTGGGTCCCCTGGAGTAGGAGGTGACAGCAGGCAATTGTCCTGTTCAGAGGAGCCTCTTTGCTGGGACCAAGTCCAGGCAAGTCATCAGTAAGTGTCTCAATGAAAGAGAGAAGCAGTTCCGATGGGGACAATTTCGACTGACGCACTACCGTCAAGACATTATTCTTGACTGCCTCCAAAGGTAAGCAAAGGTCTAGGACCTCAGCTGCCCTCCATACCACCATGGGGAAGGAAGCTCTGTCACCGCAGCCACAGTAGGGGGAGAAAGCATGCCAATATCTGGAGAAGTGTCTGTCGGTTGGCTTCACCAGTCCATTTGTTCCTCATAAGGCTGGTATTTTTCAGAGTACAGTGACCCCAACATTCCTTTCCCGAGTCCTGTCTATAAGAAAAGGGCTCAGGCTCTGGCCTGGAAGGCATGGTTCCAGTTGGCGTTGGAGCCGGCGTCGGATAAGGCCCTCCCACTCACTGTCAGAGAGGTGCCGCCGGTGGTGCAGAGAACGTCGTCCTCAGGTTCGCATTGGGAAAGGTCAAGTTGGCATGACCGCCGTCAATCTGGATTCATCTATGGATCCTTGGGGCCTAACTGATGCCGGTGCTGGAGCCGTCAGCGTAAATCCAGTGGAGGACCCTCCTGTACCCACGGGGCCCGAAGTCGTGCCAGAGGGAACGGGCCACCCAAAGATGAGATGTATGGCCTCGTAAAATCCTTTAAATTGGGTGGGGCTCACTCCAGGTACTGGAAATTAGGGAGGCGCAGAGTAGACTCTGGCCCTGGCTCAATTGCAGAGCCCGGTGTCAAGTGACGATGGTCGTTCGTCTCATAAGCCGACGGACAAGGTGAAGTCGAAGCACAATTCGACTTCTTGTGGGACTGCGATTTACCATAGTGGATCGACAACTTGGAGTGTAATGATAACCTCGAGCTCCATAACCACTCCCGGGACCTTCCTCTTGACTGGGACCTTGATTGTTGCCATGTCGCACATTGAGATGCCATAAGCTTGAGGGATCGCTCCCTCAAGGCCTTCTGGTGCATGGCATGGCAGTCAGGGCAGGCTTTTGGGTTGTGATCCTGCTCGAGGCACCAGAGGGATACAAGATGCAGGCTCGTCACCGACCTCTGTCTGTGACAGGCATCATAGGGCGTGAATCTGGCCTTCTTAGATGACATTTCTGCCACAACAGGAGGTAAACCTGAAAAAGACTAAGACAAAATGTCAAAAAAACCTAGTCAAAATATGACTAAGAGGTAGCTCTTCTCAAATCTGCGCTGGCTGGGGCAGAAAGAAAAGAACGGACGTTAGTGTACCTGGGTGCGCCAATATAGGCAGCAAACAATGCCAACAATGCCACGCGGAGCTGAACCATGCCACCTCTCGGCACGAAGGGGTACTGATCACAAAACAATTCCGGATCCAGTCTGACACCTGGAGAGAATTCTAAGGTAAGGAATCTGAGGCTAATAGTCTCTATCAGAGAGTTGGGAAGAAAAAGATTTGGAGACATGGAGATTCGACTGTGAAGAGAGCAGAGGATCATAAGGGGAAGATGTTTGAACAGCAGCTGGGTTTGGAATTTGAAAGAGCAGTGGTGCATTGATATGGCCTGGAGGTATGGGATGTGGTCAATTGAGGCACACATTATGGGAATTGAGGAGTAAATGGTTACATCCTGATGCGGTAATGTTACACCAGGGAATAAACAGTCTGCTGCAGGCCACAGAGCTGGAACTGATGAAGCTGATGAAAAAGGACTACGTTCTGCTGTGGGACAGATGCAAAGGATGTTGTTCTACTGAGAACAACTACTATCCAGAGGGGTACGGAGGGGTACGGAGAGGGACGACGAATCCAAAGGAATTAAGGTGATTAAGTACACTGAGATCATGTGTGTCTAGTGCTTTTAGGCACGAACTGGCACATATTTTGTTGCAGGGGAACAGGCTATATTTAGAGAAGATGATGGAGAAGATGAAGGAATGGATACATGAGACGTGAATATTTGAAGGAACAGAAACAACACTTCGGGGGAGGGTTTTACTGGTTGCGAGTGAAGGCTCAATAAAGAGAGATGGATAAGCGGGCAAAAGATAGCACAGAGGAAGTAGAGGAGGAGAGAAGAGGAACTGGGAATCAATGAGGTGGGCCTAGTGCATACTAGACAATCAAGTAAGCGGTGGTGGGACAGAAGGGAGAACACATGAAGCTAGTCATAACATTAAGTTAAGGTTGTTGTTCAGGTGAAGAAGTGGGGTGGAAAGGTGAATACCCTTTAGGGGTGGGGCAGGGTTAGTGATAAATGATGGAGCTTTGTTTAGGGCATGTAGGCATGTGTGGCTCAGCAGAAGGGTGTAAGTGGGGGCCATCTTGCTACAAATAAAGGCAGCCTTGTGCACACAGCATAATGGAGCCACTATTCCCCTTTCAACAGGGCGCCTGAGTGAAGAATGACATTGAATGCAAGTGGATAGCCAATACATGAAAGGTGAGGAGGGAACACTGGGTTGGTGATAAGTGAAGACAGATATGGGGAGTACAGAACAGGACGGGTGAGTGCAAAACAGAGGGCAGGTAAAAGTACATCAGTGAGTAGAGAACACAGGGCTAGTGAGCAGAGAACACAGGGCAGGTGAAAGCAGAATACTGCATGTGAGTGCAGAACACAGGGAAGGTGAGTAGAGAATGGAAGGCAGGTGTGTACAGGTGAGCAGAGAACACAGGACGGGCAAGAACAGAGGACATGAGGATACAGGACAAGCCTCAACATAAGAGAAAGCAGTACAGGTGGGTGTTGAACATAGGGCAGGTGATAGCAAATGAATAGAAAACACAGGCCTGCCTGGTGAGTAAAGAACACAGGCCAGAGGAGATCTGATTTTGACTTTGTGAGTTTACAGAATGCAATGATAACAAGGTGTACACTGATACTAGGCAAGAGTGTTATACACAAACAGACTAAGAACTATTAGATTTTCACCGGAACAGTTCACACACTAGACAGAGAGAACCAGTCCTCCCATAATGCATTGGGAGAACTGGTGTAAGGCGCTCTGCGTGTGAGAATCCTACCCATGAAACATTAAAAGGCCCACCCCTGCAGAAGAAAACGCCATTAGGTGTCTATGTCAATAGGACTGCACCTGAGCATTGTTTACTACTTTGCCGCAGGCACTTCCAAGCTGCAAATAAACACACCAGGAATATTATTCGCTGATGAAAGGAGAAGAAAAATATGTGAAAGGAAAATGGTCACATTGACTGAGCAAGTACCTTACTGCTCTGCTATAACTTTAAAATTAGGGTTTAAAAAACAGATTGAATTGCATATAATATAGTGCACCAGAAACACTGATGTATGCCCAGCAATGTGTGAACCATCCATGTGTAAAGCATACCAAGTGATTGAAGGCGAGAACCCACGGCTCTGAGAAGCCTAAAATGATTTTAGGTGACAAAACATCAAAACTCTCACCTTCCCCAAACTGCTCTAAAGATCTTCCGGATGCACCACAGGCGCACACAGACGTTTTAAGGGAGCTGTACTTACGGTAGCGTGACTGAAGAAAGAATGGGCTAGGCTGGTGGCTAGTACAGGTGAGAGGGCAACACAGAACATGTTAGCAGAGGCAGCAGGAGAACACAGGGGAGGATACTGTAGGTGAGCAGACAGTACATCAAGTGAATGCAGATGCGTCGAGACACAGGTAGGTCAAATGAGAGGAGAAGACAAGGCAGGTGAGTGGTTAAAACAAGGCAGGTAAGTGCCGGTGAGCAGAGAACGCAGCAGGTGAACTGAAGTGATTACTTAGCAATGTGCTGGAAAGTAGAGAATGCAGTTCAGGTGAAGGCAAAACACAGAGCAGGTTAGGGGAAAATATATAGTACTTGAGCAGCAACCACACAGCACAGAGCAGAGCACACAGGACCAGTGGATGTGGAGCAACAGAACACATTTCAGGTGAGTGGAGAACACACAATAGGTGAGTTAGTGTGATTACAGAAATCAGGGCGATTGGGTTGAGGTAAGTACAGCACACAGGGCAGATGAATGTACGTGACTAGATAACAGGACAGGTGAGTAAAGGAGAAGGGCATATGGGTGTAAGTGACAGGGTAACACAGGACAGGACAGGTGCGGGAAGGTGAGTACATGACAGAGCAGATGAGTGTACATCACAGGGTAACATAGAACAGGTGCGTGGGGTGAATAAAGGACACAGGGCAGATGAATGCACCTGACTAGATTATGGAACAGGTGCATGCAGGTGAGTAAAGGACGCAGAACAGGCAAGAGTACATGACAGGGTAACACACAATAGGTGTATGCAGGTGAGTAAAGGACACTAAGCAGGAGAATGTACATGACTGGATTACAGGACAGGAGCGGGTAGGTGACTAAAGGACAAGGGCAGATGAGCGTTCGTGACAGGGTAGCACAGGACAGGTGCAGGCAGGTGAATAGAAAACACAGGACAAATGAGCAGCGATCACAGGCAGGTATGTGCAAGTGAGTAGAGAACACAACCAGGCAGCTGCAGGCGAACAGAACACAGGGCAGACGGCACACAAAGAAGGCAGACTGGTCAGGAACACTCACGTAGAGGGCGAATTCCCGGGGTGCACTGCTGACGCTTCCTGTGTGAGAGATGAACCGTGAGATGTGGTCCACGGTCAGGGCTGTGGGGCGAATCCTGTGGCTCAGTTTCAGGACCGCGCAGCCTTGGTGTCCACGCAGTGCCCAGCAGTTCCCAGGGGTGTTATCCGGCTGTTAAGGAAAAGTAGCCAAGATTAAGAGCTGACAAGATTGAGTGCTTTTACAGTGATCGACACACACTGTACTGGTAAATATACAGAGGGACATATTTATGAGCCCCTTTGCTTCGCTCTTGCAACAAGCAACGGTGGTGCAAGAGCAACGCAAACGAAGGATGAGATTTATGAAGCCACGCAAGGCCACCTTGTGTGGCTTCATAACTCTTGAGGAATGCACGCAGCGCTAATCGGTGCGTTGCATTACTCTGCGCCAGGGAGGCATTTCCATTGGTGCTGCGTGGGTGTTCGCATGCAACATTTATGAGCCCCTTTGCTTCGCTCTTGCAACAAGCAACGGTGGTGCAAGAGCAACGCAAACGAAGGATGAGATTTATGAAGCCACGCAAGGCCACCTTGTGTGGCTTCATAACTCTTGAGGAATGCACGCAGCGCTAATCGGTGCGTTGCATTACTCTGCGCCAGGGAGACATTTCCATTGGTGCTGCGTGGGTGTTCGCATGCAACATTTATGAGCCCCTTTGCTTCGCTCTTGCAACAAGCAACGGTGGTGCAAGAGCAACGCAAACGAAGGATGAGATTTATGAAGCAGCACAAGGCCACCTTGTGTGGCCTTGTGTGGCTTCATAACTCTTGAGGAATGCAAGCAGCGCTAATCGGTGCGTTGCATTACTCTGCGCCAGGGAGGCATTTCCATTGGTGGTGCGTGGGTGTTTGCATGCAACATTTATGAGCCCCTTTGCTTCGCTCTTGCAACAAGCAACGGTGGTGCAAGAGCAACCCAAACAAAGGATGAGATTTATGAAGCCACACAAGGCCACCTTGTGTGGCCTTGTGTGGCTTCATAACTCTTGAGAAATGCACGCAGCGTTAATCGGTGCGTTGCATTATCCTGCTCCAGGGAGACATTTCCATTGGTGGTGCGTGGGTGTTTGCATGCAACATTTATGAGCCCCTTTGCTTCGCTCTTGCAACAAGCAACGGTGGGTGGGTGTTGGCATGCAACATCCATGGATGTTGATGCATTCCCAGATTTATCAGAAGTGGCACACCAGGAAATGTGCCAACAACCTACGCCTCCCCAGGTGAGTAGTAACGAGGAGAAATATATTTATTTGTCCTTGTAAGTTCATCTTTCCATGTGTGCTCCAAACTGCAGCACATAGAAAGGAAAAAGCCTCTCTGGATTGTTTTGTGCCGGAAGGTGCCCTACCCACACTAATGTAAATCTCCTTACAATGCAGGCACCATGGTGCCTTGCATTGGCGCTAGGCAGGCAAAAGGGAAAGGACAGAAATGCGCCATGTTGCCTTAAATATGGTGCATTCCTGAATTTTCCTTGTCACGCAGTGCAGCCTAGCGAGGTGACTTGCTGCGCTGCACTGCGTGACTTGCCCATAAATATGACCCAGTGTATCTAAAGACAATCCAGCAGGGTAGGCACTGACGGAGAATAGCAGGACTAGGAAAACTGATGACGTGACGTGACGTGGCACATCTGGAGTGACTCGCTAGTCCTGCCTTGTGGTGGTGTCATTTTTCCTAATAATCCCTTCCAAAATAGGAACCTTCCCTGCTTGTAGTTAATAGTTCTCCTAGCCTGGACTTGTAGTGCAAGCAGTTCCCCAAACTCGGTCTTCTAGTTTCAGCACTTTCCATAATCAGGGTTTGCAGTGCCAGGAGATTCCCTTCATTTGACTTGAAGAGCCAGCAGTTTCCCTACTACTGCCATGCAGTGTCAGCAGTCTCCCTACATGTACTGTTAGGAGTCTGCAGTTTCCTTAGCCAGACCTGCAGTGCTAGCTGTTGCTAGTTCTTCCCTGAAGATGGCACCACAAAATAGAGTTAGGCGACCTGCTGGCACTGCAGAAAAGCACCCAAGAGATGGCAGCACTGAATGACTTACATGGACTAATGCGGACGAGGCAGTGTAGAGATAGAAGAAGTGCTGGCACTGCAGAACAGGGTTTAGTGAGGTGCTGTTACTGTAGAACAGGACTCAGGGAGGTGCTGGCACTCCAGAATATGCTTCAGGGTGGTGCTGGCACTGCAGGACAGCACTTGGGGAGGTGCGGGCCAGCAGAACAGCGCGCAAGGAGATGCTGACACTGTAGAGCAGGTAATGGCTCAGTGAGGTGCTGGCATTTCAAGACATGAGATTGTAAGGAAGAAGGATGGTACAAAAAAATAATGACTGAAGTTGTGTATTCAGGTCCAATAGGCTCGAGTGTGAGCGGCCAGCCGCAGAGACAGATGTGGGAGACGGGGGTGGGTGCGAAAATAAGGAGTGGGCACAAAAAACCCCCCAAACCATTACATTTTGGAGAAAACAATTGCACTCAAAATACATTTCAGTTAAATTTCTTACTCCAGTTTGGTCTTCAGTGCCAGCGCCAAGCATTAGCAGAGGCGCTAGAGCAAAGGAAGCACTGCTACTCACCTGAAGCATCACGTCAGCAGGCTTGGAGTACTTCCAGCAGAACCAGAAAATGCAGAAAGTATTGGAGTCACTTTTATAGCTTTCACTGTGGGCGACGACACAACCCCCTAGGAAGAGACACAAGCATGAGGGGTTCGGCTCTGTCCTAGTCCATCACCTCCAGACTGACGAGAAACCGGGAAACATCACCACTGCCATCAACGAATAAAACCCATTCACCCGATAACTACCAGCAGACACTAATTCCAGCCCTGCTACTCATAAGCAAACATCACCTTGAACCATAGCACCAAATAGGAGAAAAAGCAATAAACCTAACCCCAAGCAGCAACTATCATCTGAAGCTAAGCAGGACACAACATCTCTCTCCATGCCACCAACCAAGCCACACAACCTCTACTTCCAGAAACTAAACAGGTCACATACATTCTCCACCTAATACACCAACCATCATATGGCATCTCCACTCCCTGACACATCAACACGAACCCCAATGATGGCACAAACAAATCCTGACACAAACCAGTAAACACCACTTGCAACCACAACAACAAGCACAATATATTACTTCTAACTCTGACACCACCAATGATATACAACAACCTGATAGCAACAAGAAACCACCACTTCCTAACATTCTTCAAGAAGAAACCACTCCCACTCCCACAAACACAGACATCAAGCAAGGCGTAGCAACATCACCCTTGATACGAAGCAGTAAATACCACCTACACCCCGACACTAACCAAGCCACCCATATCATACTTGATAACATCCAGCAAACACCACCCCCACATGTGCACTAACTAGCAAACACTACCAGCAAACCAGACATCAAGCAGAACCAGGCACCTCCACCCTTGCTACTCCGATCTCACACTATAAAGGATAAAACGCCGTCCCCACCTATGACGTGGGAGTGTGAAGGCTGTGGGAAAGAGGGCTATCTGCTAATAAACCAAGATATGCAAACATCTCTGTAAGCTGTTCAAAATTGCATATAAGGTTCACTTGTGCAAAGCCTTTACAGTTAGGGAGAACTCTCTAAGGAAATAAAGGGCCAGATGTACAACCCTTTTTTGTGGTCGCAAACGGGAGATCTGCCAGTTTGCAAATGCAAAAAAGGGTCCAGGCATGTACATACGCTATTTTGCGAGTCACTGACTCGCAAAATAGCGTTTGCAACTCTCACTATTAGGAAGGGGCGTCCCTTCCTAATAGCGAGTCTCAATGCCATGTACTATTTTTTTGTGACCGCAATTTACAGTTGCGAAACACTAGTAATTTACCACCTTCTTTAAGTAGGTCGTAAACCACTCGCAAACGGTAATTGGTCTATGTGAGTGTGTGCAAAAATATTTTTTAAGAGCAGGTAGTGGTCCCATGGACCACTTCTTGCCCTTAAAAACTGAAACAGAAAAGTTTCATTTTTGTTTTTTAAATGCATCCTGTTTTCCTTTAACCCCTTGACCGTGGTGCAAATTCCGCCGTGGTGTTGGGGAATTAATGAGTGGGCGTGTTTCCGGCGGCCCCCGACCATCCTCCGCACACGACCACTGTGACGTCGGACGGCCAGGGGCTGCCCAACGCACGCAACGGGTTAAGGTAAATGGGAAACATAAAAAGAAAAACTGCTTTATTTACAAAAGCAGTCACAGACATGGTGGTCTGCTGACTCCAGCAGGCCACCATCCCTGGGAGTGCTAGCCATTCCCAATGGGGTTGCAAATTGCACTTGCCTCATGAATATTGATGAGGCATGCAACTTGCGACCCCTTTGGGAATCGCAAACAGTGTCTGAGACATTCACTTTTGCGAGTAGCAAATTGCGAGTAGCAGTTCGATGCAATTTGCAACTCGCAAAAGTGAATGGTCGTACATCTGGTCCAAAATGCCTGTAAGCTCAGATCTCATTACTGTCAGCGGTTGTAATACAAAAATGTGAACATATTCACAAACAATTTGTAGAAATTAAATATAATCCCAAAAAACTCCTATATTGTATATGGTATAACGTAGGCCCCTGACTTGTCTTATAAGGATACTGCAAGTAACAGAGGAGTTCTGTGGCCATATACAAGAACGCGGCTGAAGGCTCAGTTCCTTTATAGGGTTATGGAACTCTGAGGTGACTTTCAATATCCTTCCAATGTATGGTAGGAAATACGACTTTCCAAACACCATCACCCTTCCCAGGAAAAGAGATAGGGGCCAGCAATGTTCCCTCTAATCTAATTATTTTCCTCTGTGTGCGGCAGTGGAGGGTCTCTGTGCGCTGCAACCATGGCTAATGTGCGCCAGGAACCAGACCGCGCATGCGGTGCCAAATGTCACTCAAAACGTTTACTTTAAATAAAAAGTGAAAAGATGGTGCATTTTCACTCATTCAGTGCCACAACAAGGGTCTTAAGGGCAGTTTGCAAATTGGATAAACACGCGAAAGGGCTCTGATTAACAT
Organism: Lissotriton vulgaris; assembly: GCF_964263255.1. Classification (NCBI taxonomy): domain Eukaryota; kingdom Metazoa; phylum Chordata; class Amphibia; order Caudata; family Salamandridae; genus Lissotriton; species Lissotriton vulgaris. Next base: position 1,089,558,876 of record NC_141685.1, read on the forward strand.
CAATACTTTAACAAAAGCCCACAATTGCTCTTGCAGCTGCGCATTACTAACAAAACAGTAGAGCCAGTTTAAAAACACAGCGTGTACTTGCAGAATGTACACGCTGTGTTTTTAAACTGGCTCTACTGTTTTGTTAGTAGGAGATTGTGGCATTTTGTTAAAGTATTGATGTTAATCGGAGCCCGTGGACAACAATATTTTTGCTTCACGATATTTGTGTATCACAATATTTCCCCCGATATTTCTGCCTCCTGATATTTACAGCTCAATATTTTGTCCAAACACCATAAAATCATTTACAATATTATAACCTCTATCATCTCTCAAAGTCTGGAGTTTGTTGCCTTTAGACCCCAGATTCTACACATCATTTCCACCTATGCCGTCAGTGTTAAGAAATACCCCTTGTAGAGCACATACCCAGTCACTAGTGAGATGAATGCAGGCAGGGATCCTGTGTCAAACCTGTTTTTACATCCTCACAGCCTCTGACCTTGTCAAGACGATCTATGCCATTTATTAATCCCAGCCTTAAGGGGTCTGTTTAGTGAGATTTCCGAAGTAGAAGTTTTCACTTGTGTCTTACAGAGCACCCTCGGCATGAAACCCAGTGCAACCCTTACCAAGCTGGGAATAAATAGCCTGTGGTACAGTGGCCCTGGTATGAAATAAGTTGTAGAGCATGCCCATTGAGCGAGGCCCTAAAAAGGGAGCTCATGGAACTGCGCAGAGTGAGAGCTCACTGACACAGCGGAACACTTGCAGCAACCCTGAGCCTTAGAGAGAGAGGCTCAGCCCCCGTTTACAGAGCAAAACCAGACAGCACTCCATAGCACAGCAGGCCTTGCAGAACGAGAGTCAGCTCCACGCCTTTTCTGAGTGCTAGGTGAACCAGCAAGTGCTGGAACCAGGACCTGTGAACTAACGCAGTTTACGGCAATTATCAAAAATCACCAGGCCGGCCCCTTATGTGAAGAGACATTGCCTTGTAATACTTTCTGTGGCTAACTTTTTTATCCCGAAACACTTTGCCAGCTGGGATTGTAGTTCTCTCTTTTTCCTATCACTTAGAACGGGCATGATACAAACCCAGCATGCAAAGTTCACCGGCTTTAAAGAAAATGGACTTTGTGGGCCTGGGTTGCTTCTTCACTGAGCTACTAGAGTTTGAGGAGCTCCTGGGCACATGCGACCTTCCTTTTCAAGTGATTTGAAGTAGTTTCAAGATCAGTTTAGAGCTTCTCATTGCTCAAAATGGTGTAATTTCTGATGAGTATCTCTTTCCATTGACTTCACTGCTTGGTTTTACTAGTGAAAAAGTGTCACCCTAAGTATCCCCCATTTGCCCATTGAGCATCACTCATAAGTACATGGACACCATAGAAATGTTGCACATGAGCAATTTGAAAACTTGTAAGCTATATAATTATTCTATTTTCACCAGTTGAACACTTAATACTCAAGTTCTAATGGAAGGAGACCCTTTGAAAGTCAGCAGTACAGTATTATATTTATGTAGCGGTCCCAACCAAGAGTACCTGCCTGAACCCGCAACGTAGGTATATAGTAGTTCAGCTGACTTGCTGTGGCTGTTATTATGTTATGTTATGTTATGTTAAACGGGGTGCTTCTATAGCGCACGGCTACTCCGAGGAGTGTCCCGGCGCTGTCAGAGCCTCACAGGTCTAGAGTGGGAGAAAAGAACGGGACGAGCGGGAAGGGGGAAGCATAGACGGGAGTGGAGTTATTGCATGAACAGCAAGGTTTTCAGATCTTTCCTGAATGCCAGCAGATTGGAGCTGGATCTGAGCGAGAGGGGAAGGTCGTTCCACAGCAGGGGCGCAAGATGTTTAAAAGAACGCCCCCCACAGCGAGCACGATAGATCCTAGGAGTGACTGCCCTGGCCTGAGACGAGGAGCGTAGGGATCTAGAAGGGAGATAGAAAGTAATCCATTTCTGGAGATAGCGGGCGCCTATACCATGAAGGGCTTTAAAGGCGATGGTCAGGGCCTTGAAATCGATCCGCTTCTTTATGGGCAGCCAATGAAGAGTTCTGAGGAGCTCAGTGGCCCTGGCTCTCCTGGTGAGGCCAAAGATGGCACGGGCCGCAGAGTTCTGCACAACCTGGAGACGCGATAGGAGGTATTCCGGCAGACCGAGGTACAGAACATTGGCGTAGTCAAGGCGAGAGCCAATCAGGGCCTGCACCGTGGTCTTTCTGTGCTCTACGGATAGAAGCGACAGGAACTTCCTCAGCATCTTCAGGATCGCAAAGCATCTGCCAGCCAGGCCCGACACCTGGCCCCTAGAAGCGAGGCAGTTGTCGACCTGAATACCCAGGTTTTTCGCAGCCCCGGAATCACTGTCAGGAGGGAACATAGCGGCAGGCCACCACTCTTTCCATCTGGGGTCTGCGGGACAGCCGAAGAAGAGCACTTCCGATTTTTCGGAGTTGCACTTGAGGCTGTGACGACTGAACCAGTCAAACACTGCCCCAAGGCAGCCCCGAATAGAAGTACCGTCAAAGTCGTGGCCCTTGTCGCAGGTGAACAGGAGTTGCGTGTCGTCAGCGTACGACACGATCTGGGCCCCGAAACCCTCTGCGAGTGCCGCCAAAGGGGTCATGTAAATGTTGAAAAGCGAGGGGCTCAAAATCGAGACCTGCGGAACTCCGACCTCCAGAGGCGGCATCGCGGCAGAAAAAGGAGGAGCCCAGATAGTTTGCTGTCGGTTGGAGAGGGAAGACCTGAACCAACTGAACACCGTCCCCCTAAGACCCACCTCCCAGAGTCTAGCTAGGAGGCGGTCATGGGGGACGGTGTCGAAGGCTGCAGAGAGGTCGAGCATAACTTTTCCTCCCCTGTCCAAGGTTGCCTTGATCGCTTCGGTGACCTCGAGCAGAGCAGTTTCGGTGCTCAAGTTAGAGCGAAAACCAGACTGGTATTTGTGTAGTATGTCGTTCGTCTCTAGAAAGTGGGACAGAGTAGTGTGGACGTGTTTCTCAACCACTTTCGCAAGGGCAGGCAGAAGGGAGATGGGTCTGTAGTTGGCATGGGAATCAGGGTTTAGATTGGCTTTCTTGAGTAAAGGCAAGATGAGTGCCTGTTTCCAAGGCTGAGGGACTTCACCTGAGCTGAGCGAGAGGTTAAGGATCGGGTTGATGAGGTGATTGAGAGTACGGGCCAGTTGCGCAAGGGTTTTAGCAGGGCATGGGTCGAGAGGAGAACCTGATTTAAGTTTGGAGAGGAGGTCCAAAGAGGACTGGAGGAACAGTGAAGGAAAGTTCCAAAGGAAAGGCCCTAACACGGTCGGAGAGGGATCCAGAGGGCAAAGGGTGGGAGTGTAGCTCGTATTGGAGGTACCAAAAGAAATCTGGATAGTCCTAATTTTGTTGGCAAAAGAAACGGCGAGTTCGGAGATCCAGGACTCGGAGTGCGAGATTTTAGGATTGGTCCAGGGTGGGGAGATAAAATCCTTGACATTCTGAGCTGCCTGCGCCCACTGCCTTTAGTGTACTGTGTCTGAGAACTGTGCAGTCACGCTGTCTTACCCCGCTCAGTTTTCTGCTGCCTGCCGTTAGTGTACTTTAGTTCAGCGACTTCATAGAGTTTCTAGTTGCTAAAATGGATGTAATTTTATGTTTCCCTTGTCTTCATTGCGTGACTTTGCTCTCGAGAAAGTGACACTCATAATCATTGAAATGTCACTCATAATTACACTGAAATTATGAAAATGTCACACAGCAATTTGAAACCTTAGAAGCTATGAATGGGGCAGCCCAGTAACATGCTGCTCTCTAGAAGGTATGACGCTGGATGATAGTGGGCTTTTGTTGAAGTATTGATGTCAATTTTAATTCATAAGGCTTTATTCGGAGCATAAAAGAATGTCCATAAAAGCATACATAACAATTAAAAACAGGTCACAATTACAATACAGTTTACATAATTGGTTAAAAAAAAAAAACATGATGTACAAGCAGGGGCAGGAGCTGTGATTAGCATCAATACTTAAACAAAAGACCTCAATAGCTCTTGCAGCCGTACATTACTAACACAACAGTAGAGCCAGTTTAAAAACACAGCGTGTGCACTTGCAGAATGTACACGCTGTGTTTTTAAACTGGCTCTACTGTTGTGTTGGTAAAGCGCGGTGCGGGGGAGATTGTGGGCTTTTGTTAAAGTATTGATGTTAATCAGAGCCCGTGAAGGGGCTCTGATTAACTTCAATACTTAAACAAAAGCCTACAATCATCCAGCGCTTTACCAACAGCCACATAGCTCCATGCCCCAAGAAAGCCTTACCTGTACTCCGTCCCGACTCCGGCACGCCGCAATTAGAAAGTGGCTGTTTTTCGCGCCGCTCGCTGTTTTAAAGCAGCAGCGCGACTCTCTCTTGTGATGTTTTGGCTGTGTGTGCGCTCCACACACGGAGTACGCGCTGACGTCAGGAGAGGTGTGCGCGCGCATGTTAGCGGGAACGGTGGGGGCCAGATGTACGACCGGTTTTTGGGGTTGCAAATGGGAGATCGGCCAGTTTGCGACCGAAAAAAAGGGTCCTGGCATTTACAAATGCTATTTAGCGAGTCACTGATTCACAAAATAGCGTTTGCGACTCTTGCTATTAGGAAGGGGCGTCCCTTCCTAATAGCGAGTGTCAATGTAATGTACCATTGTTTTGCGACCGCAATACCACTAGCAGCTTACCACCTACTTCAAGTAGGTGGTAAACCACTCGCAAATGGGAAGGGGTCCCCAGGGGACCCATTCCCCTTTGTGAGTGTGTGCGAAAATAATTTTTAAGGGTAGGCAGTGGTACCAGGGACCACTGCCTGCCCTTAAAAAATGAAACTGAAATGTTTCATTTTTCTTTCTTAAATGCATCCCATTTTCCTTTGAGGAAAACGGGCTGCATTGTTTTAAAAAAAGAACCTGCTTTATTTAAAAAGCAGTCCCAGACGTGGTGGTCTGCTGACCCTAGTAGACCACCATCCCTGGGAGTGCTAGCCATTCCAAATGGGGTCGCAAATTGCGACTGTCTCATGAATATTAATGAGGCGTGCAAATTGCAACTCCATTAGGAATCGCAAACAGTGTCTGAGACACTGTTGCACTTTAAATTTTGCGAGTCGCAAATTGCAAGTCGCAATTCAACGCAATTTGTGACTCGCAAAATTGAATGGTCGTACATCTGGCCCAGGATGTTTTCAGGTGGGGAGAATAAAAGTAGAATTTGTATTGCAAAATTGAACACACCAAAAGCAGTCAGTAATTTGTTGCAAAAGGATCTTAGATTAGTTTAATATAAGTCGGATTAAAGAAAAGCTGCAGCTCAGAATGTGTGGAGACATGCAGAGAGATGTTATCTTTCTGGTTAGGACCTGTAGAATGCCCTAAATAAGCTTCTTTCCATAAATATCTTTTTTCTGCTGATCACTGTTCGTTTACAAAAAAATAGCAGAAGTAGGAAAAGCGATTTCTCGTATTCGTTGTTTAAACTGCAGCTGTGGTTAAACTCTGACTTGCCTTTCAGCTTGGCTGTTTGCAGAGAGCATTAGGACGTCACAACTCTGCTGTAATAACTTATTACAGTTGAATAGCTAAATCATTTCGTTATTACAGGTTACTAGAGGAGTCACACGATGTCAGAAATATGGAAATTGAAGAAAATCTTTCAGTATGGGATCACAGGTCATCATGTATTATGAGTAAATATATTCAAACTACGGACGCAAGAGTAATCCTTTTATTTTGGAAGCAAACGATGTACTGGAAAACGTTTTCAACTTAAAAAATATGGACAAAGGTTGCGGACAGCTTTGCCGGCACACTATCGTACAGTATAGTTTGTATGCTTCCAAAATAAAGTGTACTAAAAAATTATTTGCAACTTTTGTACACCAGAGAGAGATTCAGACCAAAACCCAGAAGCTTACTTTGAAATAAAACCGCAAGAGTCAGAAGTCTTTTTGTTCACTGGTTTGACCAAGTAAGACTTGCCTCCTGATTTAAAATGCATCGGAAGGAGGAAGCTTGGGATTTTACCGACAAGGACACTGGGTTGATAAGGAGTACTGCTGGTTTGAATAAAGGGAAAATCATATGCAGTCTATCCCGAACGTTTCACTATAAACTCACTCCAGAGGTATTCACAGGAATAGTTCCTGTAGTTGAGCAGATGACAGATCAAGGTATTTTGAAAGAAGTATTGGACAGTCTTTACATCGAAACTATCATGGGTCTTCAAGAAGCAAATCAAAGTTGAGAGTAGTGGAGCACCTGAGAAAGGGTAATCAAATTTTAATCCCATGTGGTTCTGTGGTACAGATTACTGCTGTATACATTTTCCAGATTCCATCAGATACGTAAGGGGCCACAGTTATGGACCTGTGCCAAGTATTATTTTACATTGCCCTACAAGAGGACAGTCAGTTTCTTTTCGCATTCATTGAGTAAACCCCTGGTAAGGTGCACAGTCCCATACAGGTATACCAAATTCCCTTCAATCTTTAGTCAAATACTGAGAAAACATCTGAAGACCTTACAGTTGCCCTGCAATTCATTGTTGGTGCAATAGATAGATCTATTGGTGGCATCTAAAACAAAGGAAAGATGCAGATTGGACACAATTGCCCTGTAAAATTACCTACCAGAGAATGAGCACAAGGTATCTCAGAGTACACTTCACTACTTTCAGTAAAAGGCCCTATACTTGGGACACCACATTGAAAAGGAAATGAGGAAGGTGTCCAAAAACATATCTCTGCAATCCTGAGAATGAAGCCAACCACTACACAAAGAGAAGTCAGGATGTTCCTGGGAATGGTCCGCTACTGTCGCAAGTGGATTCCAAACTATTCCCTAGTGGTAATATGTATATAAAGGCTTACACACAGTGAGCCGGTATCTGAGAATGATGAATGCACGAGTGCCTTCCTACAGCTCAGAAACAATCTCTGGAGCATCCCGTCCCTAGAAATGCCAGATTATAAGAAATACGTGTTTCCCTTTTGTCACAAACATGAAGGGTGCGCATTCTCTGTGTTAGCACAGACCCACAGAAAAGTGAAATGGCCAGTGCCTCACCTTTCAGCCACAATGGGTGCAGTGGCACTTCTCAGTTGTCTCAAGTCAATTGCTGGTGTGTGTGTGCAGCCATCCAGCAAAGTGAGGGTATCATAATAGGTTATAAACATATTGTGATGGTCCCTCACTCAACTTAAATTTAGTTGGCTTGTACTCAAACTCAGCATATGACAAATAACTGTCTAACGAGCATATGACAAACAGAGGCTGAAAACATTACCATTCGCAAATGCAACATTTTGAACCTTGCAACACTCTTTCAGGTTTAGATGATGAGAATGATGATTTCGATTACAACTCCGTATAAGTTACAGAATTGTGTACCACGCCAAGACCAGACATGTTGGATGCACCACTTGATTTGGCCGAAATGACTATTTTTGGATGGCTCTTGTTTTAGAGACCATTATGGAACTTTGAGAGCCGCATATGCAGTCAGCACCACATTTGGTATTGCGGAAGCATCCTATTTGAGCAATGTAACCTGAGCACTAGAAGCTGGAATAATCGCATCAACAAGTGCATGTTCTGTGCCTGATAAACTGAGTTACCATTTACACTGACAGCCAGTATGGGTTTGGTTGGGTCAATGATTTTAAACAGCCGAGGTCCCAACGATGTTTTATGACATACTCTGGTTACCCCGTCAAAAATGGGATTTGTTTTAATCTCCTTGAAGCACCGCAGCTAAAGAAGTTGCTATTGTGAATTGAGCTGCACACAAGAGCGGCGATGATACGATGACATTGGAAATCAATACACTGACCAGGTGGCCAATTACTGCTAGAGTCCAGCTCATTCAATCTAGACGAATCATGTAAACGTAAAAATGTGACTCATGTGCCATTGACCACTGTACACACTTTGAAAGAATGCAAAGACCTTCAAAGATAGACCCGACAGTGAGAGGGAAAGGTGGGTCAGAACTGGATGCAGAAGGGATGAGAGTGACACCTAGGTTTCAAATGACGGGAGGCCAGAGTCGCTGGATTTACTATTGCCCGCTATGCTGCAACACTTCAGTGGCCCTACCCATGTGAGAAGGGATGGTATGATCTGAATCTTTTAGAGGTATTGATTCAACACCCATTTCAGGTTCATGGCTGAGAGCTTGTGTCAGCAATGTGTTACATGACAGCAGTTAATTGCTAGCAAGAAGACAGTTGTGAACAGGAGAAACATAGGAAAGTCAGACAGTCCTTTTATGTGCATTCAGGTTTATTTCGTTGACATACCTATTTGCCATGTCCTGAGGTACCTATTGGTGGTTGTTCGCCTTTTCTTCCCCTGGGTCAAGGTATACCCAACTAGAAGGAGGGACAGTTTTAATGTAGCTGAATTACTGCTAAGGTAGTTTGATCCCTCGGTTTGGCATGCCTATTTCTATTAAATCAGATAGTGGTACACATTTTAAAAATGATGTCATGGAGTTACTCTGCCTAACTCTTGGATTCAATCAGAAATAAATTCCATTGCAGTTATAGACCAGAAGCATCAGAAGTGGTTGATCATTTCAACAGTACATTGAAATCCAGAATTGCCAAAGCACGTGCATCCACCTCACTCAAATGTCCTGATTCACTTACACTTGTCTTGACGAGTCTCATATGCACGCCAAACAAAAGAACAGGATTCTCCTCCCATGAGGTGTTGATGGAGAGAGCCATGAGAATCCCGTCTGTACCTGCAGCTGTGCTTGTGAATATTACAGATGGCATTGTTCTTGAGTACTGCAGAGGACTGGCTGATGTTGTGCATTCTATTTTTCAAATGGTTGATTTGGCTACCCCGACCGCGAAGCAGGGACAGTGCCATGACCTCCATTCTGGAGATTGGATTCTGGTGAAGATGCATGTGTGCAAGAAGTACTGGAGCTTCACTGGAAGGGTCCTCACCACGTAATTCACGTGTAACACATGAGGGTGAGACAAGCTGATAAAGAAGTGGTGACAACAGCCACAATTCACTGAGTCAGACCGCAATCAGATGTGTGTATCTGGAAGGAGGGGATTTGCATGTTGAATATCTGCAAGACAAATACCAACAGCTGCCCTAGAGCTACAGGACAAAATCAAGGTGAAAATACTCAAAAGTCCCATCTCTAGAGAAAGAAATAAGAATCAAAACTCAAGCTTCATATCTATAGAGTTTCTGGTGAAGCCTGTATTTCTGTAAGGGTCAAAGATGATCGGGCGAAACTATCTTTAGCCTGTGACAAATGAAGTGCGGATGCCAACAGTGGTCAAACACAGGTCTGAAAAAATAGATGAGCACTGTGAATCACAGTCAGTCGTAAGCATCTCAAGTGAAAGAGTGAATCATGAAGAAAGTTGGCCAAATGTTGCAAGAAAAAGAAAAGGAATACTGGAAGGAGTGCAAAGAGCTGAGGACGCTGTAGGAGAGACAGCGTAAGAAGAGCAAGGTGATGATGATGAACAATAATACTTAAGAGACTAAAGGTGCCTGAAAGCAAGTTTGCAGGTCATGAATGGTTATAGCTTGTTGATGTCCAACAAGCTCAGCAATTAGATACCATCCTCAAAAGCTTTATTTAGATCAATTTGGATCATAAAAGTAAGAACAAGACAAAAACATCACAAATAAACATTAAAACAATTATAAACAACAATAAATATACTTTTAAGAAGTGCCGAAAGCACATTTAAAATACAGTTTAAAAACCCCATTATGAGTAAACACATCAGAAGTGACTGTAATGCATAGAAGAATATTAGCATAATAAGAATAGAAGCCTACAAAGAAGGAAAATAGAACACAGTTGCACAATCAACCGCAGAGACAAGCCGTAGGCATCAGATGCTTGTACATATTTCGAGCGCCTTACCCATATCGCCGTTAAGAACTTGGCCAAACAGAAAACCACAATCCAGCTGGTATTGGATTGCAGTAATCTGAATGCCTCCTGATATTCCCTAATGCTCAGATTTTTAGAAAGTGGAACAATCCACTTTGAGCGAAACTGTTTGGAAAAGGGGCAGAAAAACAAGATTACTAATAGATTTAGAACCCCCTAGGCAACCCATACAAAGATCATCATTTATGCCACTTTCATAATGCCATTTGCTAGTACATTATTTTAAAGGGAGAGATCCATAACCTAAAATGTGGGTGGAGTTTCCTGGCTAGAGGGGAAGCAATTTTATCAATGGTACTCTCATAATAAGCCACACGTTTGTGGTCATTAAAGGCTACAGAAAGAGAGCCCTTGCAGTGCATAATATTATAAATTTCAGCACTCTCCTAAAAAATTACTTTAATACTAGCTTTAGAGAATGAGCACATGGTCTGAGGAGAGTCCCAAGATATGTCCAAGCTCAACCTTTGTAATAGGGCATTGGCAGTACATAACCACAGGATTTTTCTTGCACAGTGGAATTAAAATGTCTCTGAGGCCCCCCAATAAGACTCTAGGGCAGGTGTTGTCCAGAGCTGATACCAGAACATATGAAGTCTGCACTCAACCTTGTGAGCAATTTTCTTTTGAGCCTCCTCAAAGCTCCGCACCATACAAAACCGCCCCCAAAGCCTTAACTTTATACATTTCTAACGCTGGGGCCACCCTTCTAGATGAACTTTTCCTATGGCTTTTTCATATGTATGGCTGTGTTTAATCAAGGACAGCTGGGCTTTTGCCACCTGTGTTGCCCAACATAGATTTTTTCGTACGTTTTATACCTAAAAAGTCCTAATTTGGCACCACGTCCAAAGGGGTGTCCCCCACTAGCATCCACCTCTGCAAAGGTACCCCTTCTGCTTGGAGAAAGTCATGCATTTGGTCTTAGAGCTATTAAGCTCCAGGTCCGTTCAACACAGAACTGAAAAAAGTTCAAGAGCTGTTGCGGTTCCTGCGGCGACTTAGATATTCGCAAAGTATCAACCTCAAAGAGGAGTGCGGAGACCTTCACCCTCCTATTTTGGGTGCATCACAACCATCCTGGTTTAAGAATTTGATTACACTATTAATATATAATGTGAACAGAGTGGGCGCCAGGACACACCCTACTTGCCCCCTCCGAACAATGTGAATGAGGTCAGTCAGGGCCCCATCCTCCCCCCACCTTACCTGGGTATGGATATCAGCATGTAGCTTCACTAAAATATCCAACAGGGGGACAGGTACACCCATTTCCTCAAGCACCTTCCATAAATTAACTTGCGGGACCAAATCAAAAGCTGAGCGATGATCGACAAAGGCAGAATAAAGTTTGCCTTTGCTGATGATCACCTCCCTTCCTATAGATGTTAACAAAATGGAAGATCTGAACTATAGTGCTCACATTCAATCTAAATACCACCTGCCAATCACATAGCGCACGCTCATTCCTAATCCAGTCATGAATGTGGGCCAGAACCTGTTTACAAACATTTTTTCATAAAGAATCAGTCAGGCTTAAGGGTCTATAATTGCCCAGGTTTGCTTGGTCTCCACTCTTAAAAACAGTAATAATTTTGAGCTAATTTCCATGAAGGGGGAATCTCCCTGCCAGCTAGGATGATATTGGAAAGCAGGTTAATGTTTTGCCCCCAAATTTCCGGGTTCTCTCTATATATGTAATTCAGAATTCTATCTGGACCTGTGGCGCCACCGGGTATACAAGAATTGATGGCTTTTGTAGTTTCACTTAATGAAAAAGACAAGCTGCTAGAATTGTGTAGATTACCATATGGAAAAGCCATTCCATCGCCCTTGGCAATATCATAATTGATAGAATAAAGCTGTCCAAAGTGTGCCACTCATTCATGGGGTTAAATAATGAAATCAGGTGAAGGTTTACAACCATTCAAGCAAACCACAACTATCTTCTAGAATGCCTTATTATTCTTGATGGAATGTGCTTCATTCAGATTTAACTACAGTGAACTCTCGCATTCCCTTTTCGCTTTACTTAGTTCTAACTGATAACAAGACCTGCTTTTGGCTATTACTGGCTAAGATTCAGACTTAAATGCCACATTAAGTTTGCTCTTAGCTAATCTACATTTCCCCATTCTACCAGATATCAGGATTTGGAGTAAGTTTCCCCTTTTATCCGTCCTTTCCCAGTAATTTCCTAATGTGGGCAAATCACTTCTTGAGGTAGGTAGGAAACTCCTCAATCCTAGACATGTGAGAAAGTTTATGTAGGTACTCATAATCCATTGTAATGCGATCACTGAAGGGCTATAAGATTTCTCATCACCCAGCCCACCCTAATGGTTATAAGATTGTCGGTGTAAGAAAGAGCACATATATCTCCATTGCCGTGAAACACGTGCTGGGACTACTGTGTCATGGAGTGACAAACTAAGGGTATTATGGTCGCTATCTATACGATCTACTTCCGTATCCAGAATAGCAGGCCACAGCTTGACGTCCGCCAGAAAATAATCTATTCTACTACTATGGCCCGGCCCATTGTAAGTCATTTTGTCCTGGTGGTCCAAGGGGCATCCACAGTTTGTGGCTCGGAGATCACAATTTAATGTTGGAGTCAACAGATGGCCAGCTTTGGATGTCCATCTTACTGTGGGGAGGTCGATTTGTGGTATACCCCACAGATTCTACAATTCCTGGGTTAGATCAAAAGGAGGATCAATCATTGGTTCAAAAGTAAAATTTAGGTCACCAGCATCCAAGAGCAAGTCTTGCCCAACATTCTCCAATAGTACTTGCTCTAGTATATAGATAACCTGGGTTTCCTCACTACGGACCTCTACTCTGTTTTATAAATTATACATTTTTAGAAACGGACCAGATGGGAACACCAACCCAGCTGCCAATATATCATGAGAGGCAATGGGAACTAAGGATATTCTACACTGAAATGCTGTTTTAACCCATATACCCAGCCCACCTGAGGGCCTGCCCCCTGGCAGATTTGATCTCATTCACACAGAAAGATGTGTACCCACCTCTGTGAAAAGAGGATAAGCACCATGTCTCCTGAAAAAGACAGATTTCAATAAATTGACCCCACTCAACCTCGGACAGTAGCTTAGATATTCGTGCACATTCCATGACAGAATTTTAATGGAGGCCTTGGAGGGCAGCCTACCAACATCAGGAACAGGACAGGTCAAATCAGCAATGGTACTTCTCTCAATATTAGCAACAGGGGACCCAGATGCGGGACACACTGTCTGACCCAAGGGCTATCTCCAGTGACCTCTGGTTTCTTCCACCTAGTCAAAGGGGGGGAGCTAGCCAAAACTCGAGATGGGATAAGATATGTAAGCAAGTCCTCCCCAGGGGCTCTAGCATCCTTAGAACTACAACAGGGCATCTTAGACTCAAGCCATAGGGAAACACAATTGAGCTCATTACTGACTTCTTCCAACCCCATTTTGGCCCCCTCACACTGTGTGGCTTGTGGCTTAACGGCTAGGGCGGCCGACCTTGAAGCCGGGAACCAGGTTCAAGTCTAGCAGTAGGCTCAAACAGCCCGTGATTCTGGGCAAATCACTTAATGCTTAAAAAAAGGATTGTGTCTGTCTGTAATGTAACTGGTGCTCATATAAAGCGCACGGATACCTTCGGAGCAAGGTCACGCTATATAAAAAAAAACTACAACCCCTGAGTCAGAGCTGGGTCACAAAAATTAAGCTGCATGCTAGCGTTTGCACTAGAGATGGTACGGACCTCGACAGCCATGAGGTTCTCCACCAAATCTCTATGGGCAAAAGAGACCCGCACTTTATGGTAGAAGCAACCGGTGCTTTCAATACTTACAGCCCCTATAATATCACTCCTAATAATTGAGTAGCACTGTCTTGTCTCACGGAACCAAATAAATTACTTTATTGATCAGGGAATCCTTCTCTTCCTTAGATCCAGAGGACATATTAGGGACCTTAAGAAGAAAGACTGTCACTGGAAAATTGCCTACCTTGCTTGGGGTATAAATACCGTTCTGGACTTGCCCTTATGGCCTATATCCCCAGTGTAAAGCACAGTAGTTAGTGCGTATACATGAAAAAAAACACTCCCGCTCTGGGTCTGTAAATGGATCCCACTTGGATGATCTCAGACAGGGAAGGGAGGATTGAGGGTGTGCTCTCCCAGCATCGATACCAAGGCAGTTGAGGGCTAAGGGTAAGGGCAAAAATGGTCTTAGGGGGAATTTTTACCATTGCCCGGTGTCATGGGCGTTCGCAGAAATTTTTCCTGGGGGAGGCTAACCTGGCAAATGAAGGGGGCGTGGCTAATGTTAATCAACAGGGACGGGCTAAAATGGCAGACAATCAGGATCCGGTAATGCTCAGGCCAAGCTGAGAAAAAAAAGTGGTGCATTCTGCATCTGAAACTGGACAACAATTAGAGCACACATGAACCCTAAAATTACCCCTCTGGCCCCATAAAACTCATACATTCCTGGATACCTAAAGTTGTCCTCCTGGCACCCCAAAACCCATACCTGCCCTGAACCCTAAAATGTCCCCCCCTTGCACCCCAAAACCCATACCCACCCTGAACCCTAAAATTACGCCCCTGGTACCCCAAAACCCATACCCACCATGAACCCTAAAATTATCCCCCTGGCACCCCAAAACCCATACCGACCATGAACTCTAAAATTATCCCCCTGGCATCCCAATACCCCCACTTAACCCTAAAATTACCCCCTGGCACACCAACACCCATACCCACCCAGAACACTAAAATTACCCCCTGGTATTCCAAAACCCATACCCACCATGAACCCTATATTCATCCCCTGGCACCCCAAAACCCATACCCACCCTGAACCCTAAAATTACCCCTGCCCCCCCCTAAACTCATACCCACCCTGAACCCTAAAATTACCCCTGCCCCCCTCCCCAAAACCCATACCCACCCTGAAATTACCCCCCTGGCCCCTTAAACCCATACCGCCCTGAAATTACTCCCCTGGTACCGCAAAACCCATAACCACCCTGAATCCTAAAATTATCCCCAGTCACCCCAAAACCCATACCCACACTGAACTCTAAAATTACCCGCTGGCACACCAACACCCATACCCACCTGGAACCCTAAAATTACCCCCTGGCACCCTCTGAGGCTAGGGTTATAGGGTTTCTCTCTGTCTCCCACTGAGGCTAGGGTCATAGGGTACACCTCTCTTCCTCCCTGTGAGGCTAGGGTCTTAGGGTACCTCTCTTCCTTCCTGTGAGGCTAGGGTCATAGGTTATCTCTCTGCCTCTGAGGCTGGGGTCCTGAGGCACCTCACTGCTGCCTTCGCCTGAGGCTAGGATCCTTGGATGCCTCTCTTCCTCCCTGTGAGGCTAGGGTCATAGGGTACCTCTCTTCCTCCCTGTGGGGCTAGGGTCATAGGGTATCTCTCTTCCACCCTGTGAGGCTAGGGCGTTATGTGTCCTCTCTACCTCCCACTGAGGCTAGGGTTATAGGGTACCTCTCTGCCTCACTCTGAGTCTAGGGTCATAGGGTACCTCTCTGCCTCCCTCTGAGGCTAGGGTCATAGGGTACATCTCTTCCTGACTCTGAAGCTAGGTTCCTTGGATACCTCTCTGCCTCCCTCTGAGGCTAGGGCCATAGGGCACCTCTCTACCTCCCTCTGAGGCTAGGGTCCTAGGGTACATCTCTTCCTCCCTGTGAGGCTAGGGTCTTAGGGTACCTCTCTTCCTTCCTGTGAGGCTAGGGTTATAGGGTACCTCTCTGCCTCCCTCTGAGGCTAGGGTCATAGGGTATCTCTCTGCCTCCCTCTGAGGCTGGGGTCTCGGGGCACCTCACTGCTCCCTCTGAGGCTAGGGTTATAGGGTACCTCTCTTCCACCCTGTGAGGCTAGGGCTTTATGTGTCCTCTCTACCTCCCACTGAGGCTAGGGTTATAGGCTACCTCTCTACCTCCCTCTGAGGCTAGGGTTATAGGGTACCTCTCTGCCTCCCTCTGAGGCTAGGGTCATAGGGTACCTCTCCTCCTCCCTGTGAGGCTAGGGTCATAGGGTACCTCTCCTCCTCCCTGTGAGGCTAGGGTCATAGGGTACCTCTCTTCCTCCCTGTGAGGCTAGGTACCTCTCCTCCTCCCTGTGAGGCTAGGGTCATAGGGTACCTCTCTTCCTCCCTGTGAGGCTGGGGTCATAGGGTACCTCTCTTCCTCCCTGTGAGGCTAGGGTCATAGAGCACCGCTCTTCCTCCCTGTGAGGCTAGGGTCATAGGGTACCTCTATTCCTCCCTGTGAGGCTAGGGCCATAGGGCACCTCTCTGCCTCCCTCTGAGGCTAGGGTCTTAGGGTACCTCTCTGCCTCCCTCTGAGGCTGGGGTCCTGGAGCACTTCACTGCTGCCTCCCCCTGAGGCTAGGTTCCTTGGGTACCTCTCTTCCTCTCTGTGAGGCTAGGGTCAATGGGTACCTCTCTTCCTCCCTGTGAAACTAGGGTCATAGGGTACCTCTCTTCCACCCTGTGAGGCTAGGGCGTTATGTGTCCTCTCTACCTCCCACTGAGGCTAGGGTTATAGGCTACCTCTCTGCCTCCCTCTGAGGCTAGGGTCATAGGGTACCTCTCTTCCTCCGTGTGAGGCTAGGATCATAGGGTACCTCTCTTCCTCCCTGTGAGGCTAGGGCCATAGGGTACCTCTCTTCCTCCCTGGGAGGCTAGGGTCATAGGGTACCTCTATTCCTCTTTGTGAGGCTAGGGCCATAGGGAACCTCTCTACCTCCATCTGAGGCTAGGGTTATATGGTACCTCTCTGCCTCCCTCTGAGGCTAGGGTCCTAGGGTACCTCTCTGCCTCCCTCTGAGGCTGGGGTCCTGGAGCACTTCACTGCTGCCTCCCCCTGAGGCTAGGTTCCTTGGGTACCTCTCTTCCTCTCTGTGAGGCTAGGGTCAATGGGTACCTCTCTTCCTCCCTGTGAGGCTAGGGTCATAGGGTACCTCTCTTCCACCCTGTGAGGCTAGGGCTTTATGTGTCCTCTCTACCTCCCACTGAGGCTAGGGTTATAGGCTACCTCTCTGCCTCCCTCTGAGGCTAGGGTTATAGGCTACCTCTCTACCTCCCACTGAGGCTAGGGTAATAGGCTACCTCTCTGCCTCCCTCTGAGGCTAGGGTCATAGGCTACCTCTCTTCCTCCGTGTGAGGCTAGGATCATAGGGTACCTCTCTTCCTCCCTGTGAGGCTAGGGCCATAGGGTACCTCTCTTCCTCCCTGGGAGGCTAGGGTCATAGGGTACCTCTATTCCTCTTTGTGAGGCTAGGGCCATAGGGAACCTCTCTATCTCCATCTGAGGCTAGGGTTATAGGGTACCTCTCTGCCTCCCTCTGAGGCTAGGGTCCTAGGGTACCTCTCTGCCTACCTCTGAGGCTGGGGTCCTGGAGCACTTCACTGCTGCCTCCCCCGGAGACTAGGTTCCTTGGGTACCTCTCTTCCTCTCTGTGAGGCTAGGGTCAATGGGTACCTCTCTTCCTCCCTGTGAGGCTAGGGTCATAGGGTACCTCTCTTCAACTCTGTGAGGCTAGGGCGTTATGTGTCCTCTCTACCTCCCACTGAGGCTAGGGTCATAGGGTACCTCTCTGCTTCCCTCTGAAGCTAGGGTCATAGGGTACCTCTCTTCCTGACTCTGAGGCTAGGTTCCTTGGATACCTCTCTGCCTCCCTCTTAGGCTAGGGCCATAGGGCACCTCTCTACCTCCCTCTGAAGCTAGGGTCATAGGGTACCATCTCTGCCTCCCTCTGAGGCTGGGGTCCTGGGGCACCTCACTGCTGCCTCCGCCTGAGGCTAGGTTCCTTGGATACCCCTCTTCCTCCCTGTGAGGCTAGGGTCATAGGGTACCTCTCTTCCTCCCTGTGAGGCTATGGTCATAGGGTACCTCTCTCCCTCCCTGTGAGGCTAGGGCTATAGGACACCTCTCTACCCCCCTCTGATGCTAGGGTTATAGGGTACCTCTCTGCCTCCCTATGAAGCTAGGGTCATAGGGTACCATCTCTGCCTCCCTCTGAGGCTAGGATCATAGGGTACCTCTCTTCCTCCCTCCAAGGCTAGGTTTCTTGGATACCTCTCTGCCCCCCTCTGTGACCGGAAGACTCCCTCAGGAGAGTCCACAAGTAACCTGCGACAACAGCACACCCTCGCACGTGAGTACTAAGACAGCTGTTCTATGTACATGTGTGTAACAGCATCATTTTAACTTAGGGTCACTGTTCAATCCATATAAATACTAATGTTGTTTTAGTAATAACTTCCACTCATTGGCACACGCAATCCTGGGGGTTCCTAGCATTTATTGTACAAGCTGATCCCGGAGGGGCACCTTAATGGAGAGTTCAAGATTTCACTTCTCCATTTTAGTTCCTGAAGGGAGCAGCTAGCCTGCTTGGCAAAAACAAGTGAGCATTGGCAAACCCAATAGTTTGTTTGAAAATGCTCCTTTAATAAATGCGACAAGTGTGTGTGTGCGTGTTTGTACGTGTGTATGTGTTTGTGAGAGTGTGTGTACACATGTGTGCATTCGTGTTTGTGTATGCATGTGAGCACGTGTGTGCATGTTTCTGAGTGCATGCACCTGTGCGTGGGTGTGTCTGGTTGCATGTGTGTGTGCGCATGTGTGCATGTGAGCATATTTGTGCATGCATCTGAGGTTATGCATCAGACAGAATGACAATGGGTGGGAGGGGCTGCGAGGAGGAATGCGAGGCGCCCCATTAGGGAGTTGAGGCCTCTCGCAGGGAACAGCTCTGCCCCCTGCAGGACCTAGATTTCCGTAAAAGCATGGGCGTCCGCAGGGGGGCAAGGAGGGGCTCTCCGGAGGAGGCAAGCGCCCCTCCGTCCGTCCGTGCTTCCCACCCCTCCCCCCCCCCCCCCCCCGAGGACACCCATGCCCGGTGTGCAACAGCTGTGGTGAGTGGGGTCCCCTGCCATAGGAGAATGTCCTATATTTTCCCCACCAGGTCTACACATCTCTTTATTACTTTTAATCCCATCAAGGTTTCCCACCACCTTCTGGAGTGATTTGACCTGGTCTCTCCAAACTCCAAAACCCTGCCTTCAAATTTTGTAGCATTTTAAAAAGCCCTGGGGTTAGAAGGGTAGGTTTCGCTGCCTGTGGACTTTCGCTTGCATTATCGTCTGTGGAGTGAATTGTGTAGCAATTGCTACATTCAACAGCAAGCATACTTTGAACCGTCGAAGACTTGACGGGGCTAACAATAGTTTGTAACTCTTGCGATCGCACAGACGTGGCCAGGTAGTGGCTTGAGTGTGGGTTTTCAAACATTTTATGAATCCTCTTGGCTGGCTCCACATCAGGACATTTTGTACTGGAGACTGCCGATTGAGAGTTTAAATTCATATGGTGTCTAAATTCCAACAATAGATTGTCAATCCTATCCATTACCCCATTTAATCTACCAAAATGTGTGTTTTGTTTCTCTTTTGGAGCCCTCGATGCCCCTTTTGCAGCCTTCCGTTTACCCATTTCACAATACCCCAACACATATAAGAAAAGAACACAAAGGTACTATAACATTCACTCGCCTTGTCAATCCTCACCTCCGGGTACTAAATGACAAATGTAACACTACAAGGGGAACAGGGTTACAAAACCCATCAATATGTGGGGATTGATCAACACTTTCCGGAACAATAAGAACACTGTCACACCACTCCACAGGTCAAAAGGAATGCAAAAGAGTCTGTTTGGAAGAGTTTTGTGGGGCACACCGGCTGATCGGAAAAGACCGCCATTGTACACCGCCTCTGTCCAGCAGAGATTAGAAAGTGAGCACCACCGTTCTTTTTCTTTTTCTCGCTTCCTCTCTTTCTTTCCTCCTCTCTTTCTTTTTTCTTTTTCTCCTCTCTTCTTTTTCCATTATATTGTAATTTCGTTATTGCTTTGACCTGATTGCTATTCTGTTTGCATTAAGAGTATTATAATTTTATGTATTGCAATCTATATTTCAATAAACTAATTTTGAAACTTAAAAGAAAGTGAGCACCATCAAAGCACGAGTCGGCGACTCGGCCCCAGCCACTATCTCAGGGACTAATGTTCCATCAAGGAAGTTCCAACAGTAGTCAGACCAAGGGGGGTGGCTCTGGTCTGTCTCTTCCTGTTGATGACGGGCGCAGGATGGACCCCAGCTTTGGCCATGGGCGTCCCACACTGCTGGAGTGCAGGGTGCTTTTCGCACGTCAGATGAAGGCCCGACCCCTTGCAGAACTTTTTGACACCCGCACCCCCAGGCGCAGTGACTGGTGGAGAAATGAGTCCCCTACTCCTCCTGGGTCAAAGTGATGAAGTGGCCCTACAATGACCAGCAGGATGTCCCCAATTAAATACAGAAGTCATTGATTTGGCAAATTGCAAATACATTTTTGAAGAGCCACCTTGAACATGAACCAATTAAAAGGCGAGACAAGCATTCCTGAATAGATCTTGATGAAATATTCAATTGATATTCAAACTAAGATTTTGAAGCAAAAGTCTGCTTTGTACCGTTGTTATCCAGTCGAAGATATCAAGTTTCTTTAGGTATCCAGATGGAGGTTTGGGATTTCCCTTTTAGATATCCGGTGGAAGATGGTAAGTTTCTTTTCCTTGAATGAATCTTGCGTATATGAGCTGAAACCTTTATTGGGACTTTCATATTTTCTTGATTTTTGAATTTTGTACCATATAATTTAGGGGTTAGATTTTTTCCTTAGTTTTTTTAAGTGCGCAGCCGCGCTAGCCCAGACCCACTGTACATCGTCTGAGGTGAGGGCAGCCTTTCTCGAAAGTTGGTGACTCATTTCAGTGTCATCAACGGGCCAACAAATTTGAAATGTCTTGGGTGAGGAGGTTCAGGTGCCCAGAAGCAAGGGAAGCGCAAACCAGAAAGCATCCTGTGTCACCCCAGTACTGCTGTGCCTCTCCACAAGCACACAGTCAGTGGCGACTCCTCCACTAAGGCGGAGGAGCGTCGCACCACAACTAACTGAGCAGTAGTTAAAGGAAAACTAAATTGATAATAAGCAGCGTTATTATCATTTTAGTTTTCGGTTTCCTGGTGCGGGCGGGGCGGGACTGCTAGAGCAGGGGCCAGGAGGAGGAGTGGGTGCTCCAGAGCTGGCCAAACAGTCATGCATACTTTGCATGTTCTGCACCCAGACCACTGGCGTAACGAAAACTGAGGGGGCCTCCCTGCACGGAACTTAGAGGGGCCCCCTCGGAGCTCAATCAGGAGCTCTCCGCCCAGAGGGCAGTGCCGAGGGAGCCTCCTGGAGCTTGGGCCCCCCCCACCCCGCGGGGGATGCGGGGGCCTGTGTTACGCCCCTGACCCAGGCTGCATTAGAGTCTGGGTGCATGCAGGACATGCCCATGCCCCCATTCCCCATCTGAGCGCCGAACCACGGCGCTAAGACCAATCACAAAGATGCATTACGGCGTTGTGATTGGCTAGGGGAATCAGGAGCCTGGGTGCTTCCTAGTTATTGCTTCCGAGGAGCGAGAGGCGGCGAGCGGACTAAGAGGCGGTGGCCAGCCAGGTGGCCAGCCTGAAGGTGTGGTTTAAAAAACATATATTTTTTCATTTACAACCCCCACTCCTCCTCCCCCTGCCCGCCACCCCGGTAAATAGCGGCTGCCACTTATTGCAGCACCACCTTCAACCAAACACTGACAGTCAGCAGAGTTCTTTTTGGGAGGCAGCGGTGAGGAAGGCTGCAGCTCAGCTCAGCGGCTAAAATAATTAACTTTAATACGCCAGTCTGCACGCATAGGTTCAACAGCACACACAGCTGAGCAAAGTACAGCACCTGCAGTGACACTGACAGTATGAGTACTGTACACAGTCAGTGACAGGGTGTGGCTGTACTGCAGTCAATGCGGAGGGGGGGGCTGTGGAGCCGGCAGTGCCGGGGGAACTTAACATACTCAAGACTAAAAGCGCCCTCCGCAAGATCACCAATCGAAGCAATTTGAAGACCACAGCTGAGCTGCCGGGCCGAGGGCTCACTCACTGCACAGCGCACATCAAGATCAGTTGTGTCCCAATCTAAGCCGCCCTGCCACACAGGAGTCTGAGCCAGCTGCCTGTGCAGCCACGCCACGCCACGACTCTGCCCCAACACTGAGCACAGTCTCTAGGACGCCCCTCTGCTGTACCTCGTGGTCTTGGTCACTGCCTGCTCAGTTCACCAGGCTCAGCGAGCACAGATGGAAAACAGGTGCTAGAAATATGTGATAATGCAATTTAATGGGGTGAAGAGGACCACCACATTAAAATGCTTTAGACTAACGCTTGATCCGTGGTACTTGTCAGGCTGTACATTTAATTCTGAAATGTTATATGATATTTAATTCATATGTTGACCAAGGCCAGTTGTGGAGCAACAAAATTCTTAGGGGTTTAACACTGCTCCCAGTACATCAGTAGTGCTTTAGGATGAAAACAGGGAAAAAGTGGTACAACAAACTCTTCATGCGAGAATACTTTTATAAGTGGAAAACCAACTTTTGTGCACATATACCAAACTTATATGTGTAGATAAACCACATCATTTGGATTCCGACAAGAGTTTACAGGATTTAACTAGTTATGAAATGTAAATATCCAGCCAAAGAATTTTGTATATTTTCAGAATCACTGCATACCAGGGAACTGAAATAAAGTGATCTGCTCAAAATGTACATAGTGTAGAAAAGTGAAGAATGTTTGACTGGGGTGATCGCCGTAATCCTTAGTTGACAATCTAGGCACTAAGATAGCAAGCAGAATTGGAGTTTATTTACAGTAACATTTTGTGAAATGGAGTAAATACTTTAAAGTAAATTAGCAAGAGCTGTCACGAGACACTTGCTCAAAAACTTAAAAGTAAGGAGAATAATGGTATAATTAGAAAAAAGGTATAACCTGAACTTTTATCATCAGAACTCCGGCATAATGAAAAAGTGCTGGCATATTCGGAGTCATACCCTGATCAGAAATCTATTCTCAACAGGTCCCATTCATAAACGGAGCATCATCTGTATTCACGGAGCCTGTAAATAGTTAGATATGTAACCTGAGTAGAGTACCCGAGTGTTCAAAGTCTGGCAGAACAGAAAGGTGGCAGGATAAGAGCCTTACTTGAATCCCAAAGCTCACTTCCTGTCCTGTGCTCATTGTTTCACTGGACTTAAGCTGCACCTCCCTTACTGGGCCCACAAGGCAGAAACCAGTCTGGGGTTGCCAGTGCTACTATCTGGAGGGGATTTGTCTTGGCAGTTCAGGGTAGACTGTTCCTATCAGAGCAGGACTGAGATTAATTTGGAAATAGCTGGTGTCTTTCCATAGTGAACAAACAAAAGATGGCCTAGAAGGTGGCCTAAGTTCAAGCTTATTATTAATTTAATGCATTAGTTAATTAAAATCATATTTGAAGAATAAAAGCAATTTAAAACAGTAATAATTCTAAAAAGAAATCCAGCTATATAAAAGACACATAAGCAGTTTATTACACTCATAGGGCCTAATTACGAGTAGGGCAGGCCATGAGACTGCCGTATTCATGGTGGCGGTCAGACCACAGCCACCACTGTAGGCCCGCTTGCAGTATTACAACTGCGGCGGTTGGCTCACCACAGGACCGCCAGGTTTTAGGATCCCGCGGGTAGCAGTGGTGGCCAGCGGCAGCAACATGCTAGCGGTGCCGTTGCAGCACCACCGAGCATATTACCAGTTGCACTTCCGCCACCCTTTTCAGGGGGGTGACATCAAAAGTGATAAAGTGCAGAGGACACTTTTAACCCGGAGGCATTAGGAATCACCAATACAGTTACGGCCACACCTTTCTTAGGTGCTGAAGTAATATCAGGTCCTAAGGTCCGATTTTACAAGTTCAAGTTTTAGCAAAAGATGCCACAAATGTTCTGTCTATGATACCCATACGTTTTACATACCACACGGAAAGGGGTAGATGCATTACCTGGTGGCATGCCATCAACTGCTTGCCTTCAGGAGCGGAGCCCAAAGAGGTCAAAAAGAGTTTTAAAAAAAGTCTACCTCTCCCTTAATAACATCGGGCATATGCAGACTATATGAATCATAGATTTCTTGTAGATGTTACACAGCATACAGATTGTGGCGGATGTTTCGTTTAACCCGTTTGGCATGCATTCTAGTGTATGGAAACCTCAAGGCAGTACTGCAACAGTCTATGCTTGATGATCTTAGATAAACCCAGGCTCAAAATTGGTTGGGGACCAAACTTTACATAAATATTTAGGATCAGCCAAGCATGCGCATGATTCGCCAGTTGCTGCTTGCCTTTTGAAAAGACTGCTGCCAATGGATTTTAATTGCAGTTTTTTAAAAGCGGCGAAGGTGACCAGGGCGGACCATAAGCTCTGTACCTGGAGGTTCTGAAACACCTTGTCCAGGATGGTGTGTGCTATGGGTTTCCTACTCGAATCTAAGACTTCTTTCCACGACTGATGCCTTCATGTATTATCTGTTGCTACCCTTAACCTAAAACAGATTTTTAGATAAGCCTGTTGTCTTATCCGTGTTTGCTATAACAAACATAATTCCAGCCGAACCTTGGCTGAAGAACTGCGCTTCGGAAGCCAGAATACTAGTAGGCGTTAAATATAAGTTGATCCAAAAGCCTAGGCTCGCTTCCACGCATTCATTCAGACCCATATACAATGGTCGGGAGGAGTATTGCGCGGATGACTTTTCAATGGAGTCAAGAGAGGGGCCCCAAAGTTTTTCGTGGAAGCTTAAAGAAGCATTAAGCAAGGAGGCAGCCTTTGCTTTTATGTAGTCATTCTGGGGCAGGAAAGTTCCTCCAGTGCAGATTACAAATCTCAAGTATTTATGCTCTCACTTTTTTGGTTAATGAAGCATTCAGATACCAGGTGCCTGGCTTCTTGATCTTTTTCCCCATGACCCCGATTTTAGTTTTGTCTAGGGTTGATGGTTCATCCGTTTAATTGAACACATTCAAAGAGTTTATCTAAAAGACGCTGGAGCTCGCCTAGGTAATTACGTGGTGGATGAGATTGATTCAATTATTCATCCTTCACATTTTTTTTAACAACCCACCTTATCATTTACCAAACAAGAATCCATGGAAACGGGGTTTCTGAAAATAATGTAGTCATCGGTGACAGTTCCCTTTATTGCCCCTGTTTCAGCCAACCTAGAATCTTAACTGCCCACCATTTTCAATGCCCACCCTTCGCCCCCTCTCCACCCAAAAAGTGCCTGCCGTGACAAATTATAAAAACAGCTTTGCATGAATCAACATGTTCAATATTCCTGTTCTCACACATTTAACAACTTTTGTACCTCATGTTCTGCTTGCTGTCGGGTAGTAGTTTTTGCTGGTATATATTACTTTGACTTGGTTAGTTGTCATCTCGCCTTAGGCTAAGCACTTGTAGCTCACTTATTTGACCGCATTTAGTGCTCTAAACCATGGTGGTCACACCGGTGCGGTAGCCTCCTCAACATATACTCATTTGGGGTTCCGTGTGGCCTAAAACTTCCTGTATTCTAACTTCACATTGCTAATCAAGAGTCCATTGCAAGTACATGCCACTGACTCCTGTGTTACCGTGACAATGATGGCAGTACTCCTTTGAATTGAATTGCCAACTTGGTCGCCCCTATACATTGCCAAACGTAACTGTGAGAAAATAGATCTGCAGATAATGGGAGAGGAATTTAAAGTTTGGTGTGATCCATTGTGGTAAAAGGTATTTGGCCAACCTCTGGTTCCTAAGGCGGTGGTTAGAAATCTACAAGTTAAATCTGATCAGTTCTCTTTAATATCTCAAGTAATGCTCTCACCACCATCTGTTCCAGCATTATGAAAACTCTCAGAAAGATTCTCCTCTTCCTCCCCGTACTAGCTATAAAAACTGTGGTGCATGCCATGGTCACGTTCATGCCGGACTATTCCATCGCTCTATATATTGGGCTACCACACAATCTTATTGAGAAACTTCTTTTAGTCCGGAATAATGCGGCTAGACTCTTGTGAATCTTCCAGGCATTATTCCTTCTCTTCTAAGTTAAAGCATCTTCGCTGGTTGCAGATTGAAAAAGGATTCAATTTAAAACATTAATTCACAACCATCGAGCCCTGAATAAGACAGGCCAATGTAGCTTGCAGCAGCTTTTTTCTCTCCCTTAAGATCATTGAGGTTGGCTGATATGTCTCGTGTGCTCCTGCATAGATTTCAGCTCACTCAGGTTCTGTAAGGCTCTAAGCTTTGGAATCAGATCCCCTTAACTCTCATAACTATGCTGAATCTTTTCAGATTCCGTAACGATCTTCAAAATGGCTCTTCTGTGCCTCATAGGTGACTCCTACTGGGTTATTTGATGGCACTACTTCAACTGGTTTCTTAGCGCCAAGAAGCTCTTTGAGCACAGTTGTGCTTTACAAATCTTAATTACAATCTCAAATTAGTATTGTATCTGCATTTGTTACCCCATCACTTTTTTGTTTTTCTAAACAAACAGAACACCAAACAGCCTTGGCAAGAAACTGCTAATACCATCTTCTCCCCAGAATACAAGCATAACACAGCACATTTCTGCCACCAACCAGAAAACACCACTTCCCTTCCTGCAACAAGCCAGCAAGCACCACCTCCACCAACAACCAACAGACACCACTTCCAGCCCGGATACTAACAAACAAATATTACTTTCACTCTGGGCACCAAACTGGACACATCACCTCTAATCTTGCCAAGAAGCAGTTAACACAACCCACATCCCTGACACAAATCAAGAAGCTGACACGAAGCAGAAACCATATACTTGAAACCAGCCAGCAAACACCACCCCTACCCCTTACACCAATCAGCAAGCACCACATCCTCCCTTACACCAAGGGGGACACTGCAAATCCCTGTCACCAAGCAGCAAACATTACCTTGACTCGTGACATCAGCCATAAAACACTACTTTCGCTAATGACAAATCCAGTAATCACCATATCCACTCCTTTTGACAGGCCACAGCACCCCCATCTCTGATACGAACCAGCTAGCACCACCTCCACCCATGACACCAATCAGGAAACCACCACAACACATGACACCTCTACACATACAGCCCCCCTACCCCTGTCCACTACATCAAGCAGAACAGCCATGAAAGCTCAAGCTGTCTTGTGTCCAAGCATTGACGAAACCATTTGTTTGTGATTGGATGTACATTTTGGGATCAAGATAAAATGATTAATATGTTTAATATCAATATTTCACGTGGAACGGATTGTCTGACCACATTATGTCTCAGATTGCAGAAAGGGCATGGTAACTTAGGGCACATTATAATATCCATCCATTATAATATCCATCCTTGTCCTTGCTACAAATGGAGGAACAGGATGTTGGGCACTGAATTCCATACACAATACTGTAGTTGCAAGACCAAGAAAATCTAGATTCATTTAAGTATAAACAGAGATAAGCAGAGGTGAGCTGTGTAGAGAGCCAAATGAAAGAGCAAGAGATGGATGAGGTAGAGAAAGAGAGGCATACAGACTGCAGAGAGGTAGAGGTAAGAACGGAGAGGGAGAAGAGAAGGAAAGAGACAACAGGGATTATCTTCTGACTGTTAATGATCATGGTACCAGGTGGCCCTGGACAACCGTCCACTTTGCCCTTGCTTTAAACATCGCTTGGTGGCCCGAGTGTGTAAAAGAATTTGCACCCAGTGCTGACGGACCTCAGATACAGGATAATCACCACCGCCCTTACCTAAAGACTTGAGGGCGAAATCTGCTTTCAGCACAGTGTCCTGGCAGCTGCAGCCAGCGGAGGGCTGTTTCATCAACTGAGCTTCTCTCTGCAGCAACAAAGGTGAGAAAATATCAGGGGCTTGGCCAGTGGTGGCTGGTATTTAATGGCGGAGGGATAGGAAGGTGGGGTCGGGGGGAGAATGGAAAAAATAATAATTAAACACTTACCTGTGTGCTGCCGCCTCTTGGTCTTCTACCCCCGCTTTCAGGAGTCCAGGGCAGGAAGCACTCGGCTCCCAGGTCCCCCATAGCCAATTACAATGCTGCAATGCAGTTTTGTGACTGGTCTGAGCGCCGTGATTTGATGCTCAGCCAAGGAATGAGAGCCTGGGCATGTTGTCCACCCAGCCTATAATGCAGCCTGGGTGGAGAACATGCAAGGTGCCAATGACGGTTTGGACAGCCCGAGATGTCCAGCCAAAGCATTATGCACACTTGGAATGGGCAAACCACTCCTCCCCAGCCCTGCTCTGTGAGCAGAGCAGCCCCATCCCCTACCCCGCTGAGCAAAAACTGGAAAATAAAATGATAACAACAATGAGTCAATATCAGTTTATTTTTTCCTTTTTGATCTGCTCAGTGGGGCAACGCTCCTCCGCCTTAGCAGAGGAGACGCTGCTGGGCTCAGGCCCCGTGTGAAACCAAGGAGAGGTGCTTAGTTTTGTGGAGTGATGGTACATACACAGGAGGCCTAACCCAGACCTATATTGAGGTCACTTTTACTGGTAAAGAGTTCATTAGCAAGAGGGGGAGAGACAAGGCAAGAATCCCATTTTTGTAGCACCAAATCTCCAACTCCAGCAGCTGTGAGGAAATCCCTGCTTTGGAAGCGGGCTCCGCCGCGTCTCGCTGGCCCACTGTGGCATCCCTGAAGACATCTCATCGCATCCAGGACAGGAGTGACGGGGCATCGGGCGAGGCGGTCTGGGCCTGGCAAGGGGGGTGGGGTGGGGACAGAAAACCCCTGTCACCAGCCCATCCAACCCGCACGACGAATCACTCTCCACATTACTGAAGGCCGATTCTGGATGCATAACTGGTCCTGAGTGGAGACAGGAGTGTGACCATCTCCCACCTTGGTGTCTGTGAAGGCACAAGCTGCGGTTAACCAAGTGACTCCCTCGTACGCCTGGCCTGAGGGACCCAGGCCCTCGCAAGTCTGACCCACAACCCGGAGGGACTGGAAATGCGCCCATCTGCAAGCGCCCTGTGGAGCTGTGACTCACCGCTCCCAGCCACTATGGGGAAAAGAAAAAGGATAGAAACCGCCTGCGACCCAGACCAAAATGGACCAATGCACTTCAAATGGCCCGGGATACACGGACTCTGCTGCAGCGAAAAATCCCTTCCCAGACGGAGACCTCAATGCAATCCTCCAGGCCATATGCTCCTCGCAGGCCTCAGTCGAAAACAAGATAGGTGAGGTGCGTGTCGACATGGCACTTATACGCCAAGACCTCGTAACACCATGGTCCGCATAACGGAGGCTGCAACCCGCCTCTCCACAGTCGAGGATGAGGTGCATCAGCTGAAAGAGCAAGTCACGTAACTTCAATCCCACACAAAGGAACTAAACAGGAGGGCAGAGGATGCCGAAAATTGCTTGAGACGTAACAACCTTCGACTGGTAGGCTTTCCTGTAGGAGTTTAGCAGGGTCAAGCGGCTACTCTTGTTGAGAATTGGTCTATTTCCTGGATGCCAGAGGGTGCACTGTCAACATGGTTTGCGGTGGAGCAGGCCCACCGATCTCTGGCACCCAGACCACCACCAGGGGCCCCTCACCAACCAATCATTGCCACGGTCCTCAATTTCAGGGACATAGACGCTATCCTGCAAGCAGACTGGTCCCAAACAGCCCTGACCTACCAAGGCCACAACATAATGATTTTCCCAGACTACACCAGGGAAGTCCAGGCGTGACGACTATCCTACCCGGAGGTCAAGCAGAAGCTGCGCGACCTCAACCTCCAATACCGGCTGCTCTTCCCGGCCCGCCTTTGTGTTGTCTTCCAGGGAAAAACCCACTTCTTCAAATCGCCAGAATTGGCCTGGACCTGGCTCACGGAGGATCCCACGTGCCCCCCCCCCCCTTCTGTTTCTCTGGAGTCGGGTGGCGCGGTCTGCGGGTGCCAGATCCCAGAGGAGGAGCACCTGCTCCTGCAGGCGCCGGGATGCCATGGGCGGTACATTGGCCTCGATCTGCCTGGACCGTCAGCTGCTGATGCCCCGCAGCACGCCTGATCTGTGGGGAAGCCCTTGGCCAGGAGCAGTCCTCCCACACCCCCAGACACAGGGTCCACTGACAATGATCTTTCCTGCATTCCAACCATCTAAGACATGTAGTCACAAACTTGGCTGACTCCGACCTGGAAGGAACTCGCCCGGGAAACTAGATTTCTCCGTCCGATACGAGCTGAAGTATCTAGCTGGATTCACCCTCTGCAAAATACATATCCTGACGAATGGAGGGGTCCACCACGCAGCTTCATACTAAGCTTTCTAATTTAGTTTAGTTTTGTTACTAGAACTGTTATTAATGCGACAGATGCTTCCTTTCACGAAGTATAGGGTGGCGGGGTGGGTTGGGCGGAGGGTCTGGGTCCGTAGTCCCATGTTATGGTTCATCTATGTTCGACGACCACAGCGCAAAATTTCTCACTCGCAGCAAAAACGTGCAAGGCTCTCGTGCCAAAACGCCCAGATCTCCTCACACACCTGTCTGCTGTCCAGCCTGACCCTTAGGACTGGCAACAACAAGTGCCCCTCAGTTACCACATGCCAACTATGGTGCAAGCGTTACATAAGAGAAAACTCCTACAAAACCTGTCTTGGAACGTTAATGGCTTTCTAGCAGGGTTAAACGCACGGCCGTCCTGAAATACGCCCACAGAAATGCCCCGACGCCCTTTTACTCCAAGAAACACACCACATGGGTAACCACTGCCCCTTCCTCGCGAGGTATGAGTTTGACAGAGCCTGGCAGGCAGGCTTTGAGTGGGGCTCATGTTGGGTAGCAATCCTTCTCCGACACACCTTTCCCTTCATGCCCACTAATGTCATCAGGGACCCTAAGGGCAGCTTCGTAATCCTAACTGGGACACTGGGAGGGGCGGTCAACAACCTAGTGTTGCTCAACGTGACACCAGCTACCCTAGCAACTACCCTGAAAATCACTAGCGACAACATATGCTCTCTCCTCCCGGGGTTGACGGCGGTGGGGAAGGGATTTCAAAGCGGTAATGAGACCAGATCTAGATGCCACAGGCACACCCTCCCCTAGAAGGTCCCTATGTAACAGAGTGGGCAACAAACTTGGGCCTCTGCCACATCTGGAGGATACTGAACAATAGAACAGCTCAGTACACAAACACCTCTGCGGAGCACCACTCGCCCGTGCAAATTAACCTGGTCTTTATGCCCACTCCTGATTGAGTGAGGTCTCCAATATCAGCTTCCTCCCCCGGGGTATCTCAGACCATTCGCCACTTCTTCTGAGTCTAGGCGACTCCGCAGGCACCCTCTGCTCCATCTGGAGGCTGAATGCCTGGTTCCTCCAAGACAGCAAATTCCGTAAGGCGGTCGGGGACAAACTTCAACAATACTTCCTAACTAACCAAAACACAGTCGCCTCCTCAGGCAACCTCTGGGAGGCTGGGAAGGCAACCCTCCGTGGTTTTGCCAGGGGCCAGCTTAAGGCCAAGTCACAGGCACAGGACAGCCGGCAAACCCTTTTCGAAGCCCATGCTGCCTGCCTGAAGCAGACCCCACCCGCAGCTTCGGCGAAAAGGAAGAGAGACAGATCTCGCTCCTGAGAGACAAAATTAAGTAACTTTAGCTGGATTTAGCATAGCTGATATGGAGGTCCTCGGTTGCCCGTATATATGGATGGGGGGACAAGAACGGGAGAATTCTCCACAGGTTGGCCTGGTACCCTATGGCGAACTGCATTGTCCCTGAGATCCAAGATCCAGCAGGCGTCACTCATCGCACTCCGGTCTCCATAGTCCAAGCCTTCGCCGACTACTCCCGACTCTATTAGTCGGCCCGACCAGACACCCCGGCCCTTGCACTGTCCGAACTGGGTCCGATCCAACTCCCCCAGCTACATGAATCAGAAGCGGCCAGCTTGGACCTCCCCATCATGAGGGAGGAAATAGGGGAGGCTCTCTCCCTTGCAGCGGCCGGAAAGACGTTGGGACCAGACGGTTTCCCAGAAGAGTACTACGCCTCATACAGTGATATACTTATTTCCTACCTCCAAAACCACTATGCGGAGGTGAGTGAGACAGGGAGGTTCACACTCACAGATGTGGCAACTGTGGTAGTCATCCCCAAGATGCAGCCCCCCTTGCCTTTCTGCTCTGACTATTGCCCAACCTCTCTAATAAACAGAGATTAAAATATACTCGACAATCCTATCCCAACGACTAAGACCGGTTCTTGGCAAGCTCGTTCACCAAGACCAGTGCGGCTTTATGCACTCGCGTAGTATGAGGCATTGCCTTCAATGCCTCCACCTGGCCTTGGCCCACCGTCACTTGATCTCCCCGTACCTGGCACACTTGCTCGTCTACTTCGAAAAGGCCTTCAATACGGTCGATTGGCTGTATCTGGGGGACGTGCTCGCTGCAGCTGGCCTAGGCCCTCACTGCTGTCGTTTGGTCCGAGTCCTTTACATACGACTCACGCCGCGGGTGCTTATGAACGGGGTCGTTTCGGACACATTCCCGATCAAAAGAGGAACGAGACCGGGATTCCACCTTTCACCCCTCCTTTTCGCCCTGGCAATTAACCCACTGGCATGCCTCATCCAGGCGAAGGAGCTAATCCAGGGTTGGAGGTGCTCGCACGAGGATCGGTTCGCCCTTAATGCGGATGATGTCCTAATCTTCTTAGCTGACTCGTCACGGTCAGAGCCTAGGTGCCTCCAGCTCCTTCGCACCTTCGAGCGGGCGTCAGGTTTGACATATCAAGAGACTGCTTCGACTGGCAATCTACCATCCCGTTAAGGTGTCAGTTGTTCAAGTATCCGGGTATGTGGATTGTGCTGCTACCAGAGCTGGCATGGTCACTCAACATCACCCCACTGGTTAAGAATACCAAGACGGACCTCCGGTGCTGGCAGGCTCTCCCGCTCAACCCCTTGGAGAGGATCGCCCTGTTTAAAATAATTATTCTCCCCCGCTTCCTCTACGTCGTCCAAAACACCCCGTTCGACCCCCCACGCAGTTGGTTCAGGGAACTGGACAGCCTGGCCACCGCCTTTCTTTGGGTGAACTCGAGGCCTGGAATGGCCCTTCCCCACTGCCAAATACCGCATTTCGATGGAGGCATGGGCATGAACAATCTCTACCGATAGTATCTCGCAACCCGCCTGCTAATCTTACACAATTGGTTCTAAGGTGGATGGTCTGATCCGGCTTATCAGGTTGAGTTGGAAGGGCTGCCCCGGATCCAAGCAATGATCTATGGCAACCCAATACCTACCGCCTTACCATGGTGACCCGAGCAGTCTTACTGGCTTGGTGCGGTTCCCTGCGCTACACACTCTGGGACACCAGACTCGCGTAGCAGACAACCCTCTGGTATGGTGGAGACTCCAAGAGGTGGGGACACTGGAGGGCTTCAGGAAATGGGATCTTATTGGTATTTCGGAGACCACATGCGCTCATTCCAGGACTTGTGGGCTACCTACTCCCGCCACCGTCCCAATTTTACAAGTATCTGCAGCTCTGACACGCTCTTGCCTCGCACGTCCCCACAGGCACTACATTTCCAGAGCTCAGTCCCATGGAGGCCCAGATCATGATGGGTAATTTGGGGAAGGGGGGTGTTGCAGATCTACCGGTCACTGACCGACAACAGTCCGATTTCACTTGATCACCTTAGACACAGATGGGAAGCTTGGCTGGGCCCGTTGGGAGGAAGAGGACTGGCGTGATGCTCTAATGGCTCCTAAAACCATCACTATTTCAGCCTGGCTCCGTGCGGTCTAGCTATACTATCTCCACTGTGCATATCTTACTCCTATTCGCCTCAAATGTGTGGGCCTACTAGCTACCCTGTCCTGCACGCACTGTGGGTCAGACCCGGCAGACTTCTTCTACATTGTATGGGTTTGTCCTTGTCTCGTTCCATACTGGATGCACTGGTGTCGGAACTGACTGACGTCCTGGGCTGGGAGGTGCCACATAATCCTCTGAACTTACTCCTGGGTGTTATGGACGGCCTAGACGGGTCCAGAGCGGACAAAACCTTTTTGAGTACAGCCATCATGGTGGCCAAATGGGACATAGCTGCCGCCTGGAAAAGCCCCACCCCACCCAGTGTAGCCAAATGGCACAGGGGCATAGAATGGTGTGCAGCTCAGGAGAAGCCACTGTATGAAGCGGGTGTGGGAAAATGGTTGGGTCAGGGACCTTTTCTACTGAGAGAGACACCTCGGTCTGGCCTAGACCATAGCATGCATTGTAAGCAACTAACGAGACAGATAGTACTATATCATGACTGTGATGCATTGTTGTGCTGTACTTACTCTCCACCAAAATTCAATAAAATTGGTTATCAAAAAAAAAAAAAAAAGAGACTAAACAGTTAAGCTCTATTCTGGACAAAACACAGCCTACAGCTCTCCCAGTGAAGTTGCATAAGACACTATTTACAGCTCTAATACCGAAACGTCCCACCCTACAGCTCTCAATGTAGCATTAAAAGCACATGGAGAGATTACAACTCCATCCAGAAGCCAAAACCACAATCCAGTACTCTGGCAGCATTTTCACAAGGAGTTTAGCGGACCCGTCTCTATTCGGGGGGTTAATACCACAGTTCTGTAGCAGCTAGAGGTCTCACCAGCTTTTGTGCCACACGTAGATCTTCCATCTGTGCCTCCAGACTCGCCTGCTTTGCATGGAAGGCCTTGAATCCAGCCTTCTCTGCCCACTGCTCAGCCTGTTGTGCCCTCAGAAGCGCACTCTGTGCCCGGAGGTCGGTGATCAGTAGCCGGTACGTCTGGATGGCCTTCTGCAGGGCACTGTACTGCGGCCTGTGCAATACACAAAGTTGGTTATCACACTACGTGCTGTTCTTGGGACTGCACATAATAAAGTATTCAAGTCCAGTTCTTCTCTGGTTTGTATTGTGACTTGTGTTGGCTGGTTTGTGTAGCAGGATGATCTGTTGTAGTTTGGATGTGGTATCTGAGAATACTTTGTCGATATGTGCAGAGCGGTGTGAGAGAGCACATTCTAAGAGATGGTGTGAAACTTGTGTGACATACATAGGCTGGCAGCAGGGCCTACATTCACCTGGTGAGGCTGCTGATCACTTGAACCAATAAAGATACTGCACTTTTGAGTGCGAAACACTACCATTGTTTCATATACACATCTATATATTCTATTAGTAGTTTTGGGGTACGAATAATGCACCATACTTCAGCAATTAGTGTTTGAGAAAATCGTAAAAAGAAGCAAGAACTATACACAGGAAGTAATAATCAGTATCATTTGTTCCACAGCTGCACCCAATGTGTCCAAAAATGAAATTTGACTTAATTCTAGATAACCGTCTTGCATCCACAGCTTTTGTTAAGGGCGGTGTGGCAACAAATGACAAGAGCTGGTCATTCCAAGCAGAGGTCAGCCTGATAGACTCTTCATGGCCTGGTCGGGCAGCCAGGCACTATACATATGCCAATTGTGCAAGCACCTGGCAGCCTGAGTCAAAATTTGCCTCAGGCGAGGGGGAGCGTCACTGACTTACTCCTACCATGGCCCTTCAGTTTTAAGCCCTGAAGCCCCCAGGGTCAAGTGTCCATCAGTGATGCTCGTTACAGAGTGGGGTGGTGTCAGCAACTATAACTAGCCCCTTCCCACTCAGTGGTGATTAAAGGAAGGTACTCCTTTTACTGTCGGACCTTTGATAAGATCAGCCGATTAGAGAAGGCGGCGGGATCTTCCTTCCACCAGGAAATGTTTGTGTATTTGTACATTCATGCTATGATTGGCTGTGTGCATGTTTATGTGCTGGGTGAGAGTATGTGTGTACGCTTGAGAAAGAGTGTGCATGAGTGTGTGTGCCCATCCCACCCCTGCTGTACATTATGAGCCTCTGCCGTCTTGACTATCGACAAGCTGCGAACATGAACTGTTCTAAGTTATAAATGTAAAAAAGTTAAGGTTTCTATTCCCCAAAAGTGGAGGCAACGGATCTTCACACTGAGAAGCATGTATTATTATTAACTGAACCACAGATCATAGTTTCTGACTTACAGCCTTTGTATAACCTAAGCCCAGGAAAATACAGAAATAAAGCGAGCCAGCTCACTTCAGCAGCACTGTAACAGGGACAGTCTGTGCCATGACAAAGAAAGCAAGCAACAACAGAGCAAGTAACAATGATGGGGGTAACATCGACGTTGGGGGGAGTAGGAAAAGAGGCCACCAATAACAACATCAATCCGTCCTCACCCATGTTCCATAGAAGGGACAAACACAAGAAAGCAAGTGAAGCTGGGACACGTTGACCAATGAGAAGCAAGGAAATTAGAGTGATGCCGAATCCAACTAATAGTAAGTAATGGGCAGGCTCCACGCCCATTTTAAGTTCACAAAAGCTCTCTCTGCCACCATGCATACCCGGTTCTCAAGCAAGACCTAAAAAACGGAACAGTGCCCTGTGCTCAAAGAGGGAGCACATAAATGAACTGGTCTTAAAAACTAGTAGTTCAGATCATTGGTGAGCTGTAGAGCTGGAGATTCACTGAAAGGAGCAGGGTACACTTTCATCTCTTAAGACTGGTGCCAATCTGACCTCATTCTACATGATTCCCTTAGCCTATTTGTTTCTAATTGTAATTAGTATTATTTTTTAATGGCGATGCTTTGCCTTTTTGAATTGCCATATTTAACAAAAATAAGGAAGAGAAGTTTCTTTTGTTGTAAATGTAATCCAAATGTGCTACATAGTTTCCATATTTAGGATGCAGTGGTGATTCACTTGATGAAAAACTCGGAGCCCAAGTATGTGAACTTCACTTATCATAAAGGTATCTGTCGTTCCCACTTTGCAATGCGTCTCTTAGTTATTCGAAGACATGGTTACTCTGCGGATATTCTTAAATCCCTGGCATTCATTTGTTAGGTAAATACAGATTTTTTTTATTATTTTGCCTCGCTCTGAGAATGCTAGATGGGCCACAATACCCATAGATCAATTGATTTTGGTCAAACATAACACAGGTCTCTGTTTTTAATTCCTGTTGTGTAGTCCTGTGCCCCTAGGGCTCAAAGGGCTTCAGCCCTCCCTGCTCGGTCGTGTGCCGCAGCCCGGGCTAAGACAGCTTCTCGAGCTACGCACAGACAGTTTTTGAGCTGCTGTAGGCTTGCTGGTCTGGCATCTGTACCATTGCAGCTGCACCTGAGTACTTCACACTTCTTTAAAAGACAATTTACTTGTTAACGAGGCTTTGTTGTTTTGTCACCCCTTCTTAATGCCCCTGCGTCTCCACTCTGCCTATTGTTGGAAGGGTTTGCCCCCCACCCCCCGAAATTTTTATTAGCCCCACCCAAAAAAATAATAATTGGCTGTAGTTGCGCCTCTGGCGGGGATGGCGTTATGGAATGGTCCAGCGAATGGTGAAGGTGGCTAAAACACAAGTCGAAGTAGAGTTGTGCAAAGAATCGATTTACCCTCCTGCAGTTGATCTCTTGAATCATGAAATATAAATTAACATACTTTCCGAACATATTTTAATTTTAACATTAACGGTCAACTAGTTACATTATGGCCGCTTCCTTCTTGAGCACTGTGTTCATCCTGGGGGGAGGTGTGAACCCAGTATGTGCATTGTTTCTGGTCCCAGAGAACAGAGGTTCTCGACCCAGGGGTCCAGAAACCTGTCTTGTGGTGGCAGGCTACCTACAGCCAGTCTGTAACCACACCAGGGATGGCAGTTTTTCATCTCTAAGGTGCCCTCCGAGTCCATGGTTCACTAAATCCCACACTGGTATCAGGGAGGGTTTATAGAGAGGAGTCGTTAGGTACCAAACACTCCTGGTTTCAGAGAAGCCATCAAGGTGCTGGGAAACTCGAGTTGTCGAGTTTCCAGCCCATGTACTATGTATGGCTTTCCCTGGCACTTACAATGCCTAAGAATGTACTTAAATGTTGTAGGGGCATATTTGCACATGCAGATATGCCCATACCTGGGGTAAAGTACGCCCAATATTAGGGCTGTGAGGCCATCTAGAGGAGTGTCTTACCTATACCAGAGGCAGTGCTAGTTGACAAGGCACACAGGCAGTGTGCCATGTTGACTTTGTCGTTTTGTCTGCATCTGGCCCTGCATGCGGCAGTGGCAGTCTGCCCAGCCTAGGTCAGGGGTCACTAGGGAACCCTCTTCAGTCCCAATGCCATAGGTACCAGGTACCATTTACTAGGGACTTACTGAGGCCTGAAGGGCCAATTGTGGAACAGTTTCAGTAAAGAACACGGTTACTGGGAACCTGGCAGCAGGGCCCCAGTACACTTCAATCAAAGTTGTATCAAAAGCCAGGCAAAAAGTGTGTGTGTGGAGGTTGGGTACTGCAGCAGAACCCCATTTTCTAACACTCCCTTTCTGTAGCAACTTCATTGAGGGAACGATTGGTAGCTCTGGTCCATGAGGGTCATGTGGGTATGACTGCAACCCTTTTTTACTGGTTTCCTTTATCCTACTGTGAAGTAGGCATTCATGTCAGCAGATGTTCTATTTGTAGCAATGATGAGAAACCCCTTTCTGCGTATAGATGCCAGGCGACATCTGGTGAATTACCAGAAAGGTCCTTAGATCAAGGTCGGAATCGACTTCATAGGACTCTTGGATGAGTCATTCAATTGTATTAGTCAATTACTTCAGTAAATAGATTGAAGTCAAATTTTTGTCCCAAGCCGCAACTGTAGAAGTAATAAAATTCTTGAAAGAAGTATTCTATCTGGAGGATTTCCCTGGCAATTCGTTGGTGACAATGGCGTACAGTTTGTAACACATGAAATTATGAATTTCTTAAAAATGA
Source organism: Lissotriton vulgaris (assembly GCF_964263255.1). Lineage (NCBI taxonomy): Eukaryota > Metazoa > Chordata > Amphibia > Caudata > Salamandridae > Lissotriton > Lissotriton vulgaris. Next base: position 1,089,597,738 of record NC_141685.1, read on the forward strand.
ATGAGGTGGTGCACATCAAAGCCTCTATATACCATCCCTAAAGTAATAGACAAGTTGAATAGGCAATCTGTTTAATTGAAGAAACAATCCAGATGGCATTAAAAACACATGTCCCAAGTTGACGCAGTTCTTAGGACGAGGCTGTGGTCCACCGCACTACCTCACACAACACCACAGGCAAATTAGTCATAACAAAATGACATCCCTATGGCTCGCTGCTATGTAAAAATGGGAAAGCAGGATTCTGGCAGTGTTTTCAGTTAACCTCAATCCGGTTTATTGGGGTGTTCTTGTCACGTTATTGCTATGTTGTATGGTATTTTGGAGAGTAGTTTCCGTCCATGGTTAGTTTTAATGTACAATTGCATATTGTTGTCAATGTCTTGCCAGTGTTTGTTTCTAGGGTCTGGTTTGATACAATGAGGCTTGTGGAGTGAGAGAGTCAGAGATTTGGTGGAGTCTCTTGTCTTGCTTGTGAGGTCAGATATGCATTGTTTATTTGTGGTCTGAGGGACAGAAGAAGTACACTGTGTCTCTGGTGTTCTAGGGTGGTTAGCAGGGATGATTTTTTTGTTTTCACAGGTTTGAGACAAGTTGGAAGGAGAGCGGTGTATCGCATAATTGTGGTGTGCTTGCAATGTTGTAGGAATAGTGTGTTGCGCATAGCGGTGTTACACATATAGTCAGTTTTTTTAATATTGTGCGATTGTGAGAGTTGTACTCATGATGCTTTGGGTGAGTGGCAGTGTTTACATGATGATGCTTTTACTAGGGATATCTGTAGCTGTCTTTGTGTAGCTGGGATAGGTGTTGTATTCCAGTTCGAAGGAAGTATGCAAAGGTGCACGGCCGAGCTATCACAGTGGTCTGAGAAAGAGAGTCTTCTGGCAGTATGTGAACAACTAGCATGGCAGACAAAGAGTGTTGATGCAACATTTGTTTACCATTTTACATGGAAACTAACCTGAACTAAAACATTAACCATGCTCTTCATTAGAGGAAGGAAGGTGCTCGGTTACAAATAGTCACATATCCTTTCTTTGGTCTACTCAGTATCCTGAGACCACCATTTTGGAGCACCCCCACACATCACAAAAGATAATGAAGTGGCCTTCTACACATCTGGCCTCCCCTTCAAGAGGTCATTGTTACAGCACCCAATATAACTGCAACACCAAATACAGCAGGGGGTGCAGCAGGTCAGAACTGAGGGACAGTGACTTAGCTCATAGGAGACTGAAGGGGACTACCACTTACTGCAATAGACGCAGGCGGTCCTTCAGCACCTTGCGCTGCCTGTTCACCGACTTCTTGAAGACGTCCTGCAAGAGACGGCTCCGGGGGCCACTCCCAGCACATCGTGGAGCATGTGGTGGTTCCGGGTGATCCCGGCTGCAAGAGAGTGGTAGAACATTACATAGATGCACATATCCAATTTTATTGGAATTATGTGTCAGAGCACATGCACTAGGCCTGATTAGCAGTGTCCCAGTCAAAAAAACAGCAGCAAAAAGGAGCACTTTCTCACAGTCAATCACAGCAAACCAACACATTTCAAATATGTCCCTAGAGACACTCTAACTGTTCCTACGAGGGGCTGTCACACAGTCAGTGCTGATACTGTAGTATCGAATATGCTACTTACCAGTATGCATCTGTTCTTGGCATGTAGGGCTGCTGACATTCATATCTGTGCATAGATCGCCGCCTAGTGTTGGGTCCGGATGATTGCACATTGTTGTCTTGGAAGAGTCTTCGAAGTATGTTATGTTATGTTATGTTATGTTATGTTATGTTACTGGCATTTATTGTGCGCACAGCTGCTCCAGCGAAGGAGCGTCCCGGCGCCTGACAAGGAAGCCACACAACATAACTGATGAGATGGACATTAGGAAGGGAGAAGACTACGGGAGCAGAAGAGTCTTGACAGCCCTACGGAATGAAAGCAGGTCAGCGAGGGTCCGGGTTTCAAATGGAAGGGCATTCCACAAGGCAGCAGCACGCACACGAAAGGAGCGTCCCCCAGCTCGACTGCGTTTGAAACGTGGGACTGCTGCTAATTCACGGTCCGAAGAACGGAGAGAACGGCCCGGAATGTAGGGACACAAAAGGTTATGAAGGATCTGGGCAGAGGAACCTTTTAAGATCTTAAAGGATATACAAAGCACTTTGAAGTGGATCCTCTGCCTAATTGGTAGCCAATGAAGAGCACGCAAGGTGTGGGAAACAGGACAGAACCTAGGAAGGCCTACAACTGCTCTGGCAGCTGCATTTTGCACTCGCTGGAGACGGGTGAGCTCGGCCTGGTTTAACCCTATAAAAAGGGAGCTGGCATAATCAAGCCGAGACAACACCGTCGCCTGTACCACAAGTTGACGGGTCGAGGCGTCAATAAATTTGAGTACAGGTCTCAGATTACGCAAGATGCCAAAGCAGCAAGCCGCAATCCTTTTAGTGTGGCATACAAAACTAAGAGTAGGGCCCAACCACACCCCAAGATTTTTTATCTCCGAGACCGGAGTAGGGGTGGGACCCAGCTCAGGGGGCCACCATGTATCGCCCCAGAGTTCCGTCTGTTTACCAAAGACCATAATCTCTGTTTTTTTGGCATTCAGTTGGAGACAGTTGGACGTCATCCAACTGGGCACCGCCCGTAGTCCGTCCCGGAATCTTGGGGCCTCCACCCCAGAATCCCCGCTGATCGTGACCGCTAGCTGAGTATCGTCCGCGTATGACACCATGGTCATACCGCAGTGCTTTACGACCTCAGCCAGCGGCCTCACGTAAAGATTGAATAACGTGGGACTCAGCGAGGATCCCTGCGGGACCCCAAGCGTCAGAGGATGGAATTTGGACTGATGGGGCGGGACAGCCACACAGAAGGAACGGTCCGCCAGAAACGATCGGAACCACTGCAATGCGATGCCAGTCACGCCTGCCTCCTCGAGTCGCTGCAGAAGAATCCCATGCGAGACGGTGTCAAAGGCGGCGCTCAGATCTAATAAAACAAGCGCCGCCATTTGACCCGCGTCGAGCACCGCCCGCAAATGCTCTACCATGAATAAGAGAGCTGTCTCCGTACTGTGGCCAGCTCGAAATCCATTCTGTGTATCATCCAGAACGTTCGTGCGCGAGAGATGGTCTGAAAGGGCGATGTTGACATGCGCCTCCGCCACTTTAGCTGGCCACGGGAGAAGCGATATCGGGCGATAGTTCTCCGATTTACTGGGATCGAGAGATGGCGTCTTCAATATGGGCATTACTACTGCCTGCTTCCACTTCACAGGTACCAGGCCTGATGTAAACAAGATGTTAATCAAATCGCAAACTGGCAGGAGATTAGAGGGTGTCAAGTCTCTAAACATTGCTGGCTTGAGCGGGTCAGCCGGAGACCCCGACTTAACTTGAAGGGCCAATGTCTTAAAAATCTCTGGTGTAAGGCAGGGGAAAGAATCTAAGACAGCCTGTCTGGGAAGACTATGTAGCCCGACGCCTGTATGCACGGCCGTGGGAAAGGCTCTATAGATGGTATGAACCTTCTCCCGAAAAAAGGCCGCCAGCGTTTCACAGTGTGTGTTAGAGCCAATAACATCCGCAGAGGGCTTTTTAGCCACAAGGTCCTTGAGAGCTTTGAAAATTGTTTTAGAAGGATTCAGACTGTTGCGGAATTCCAGGGCGTAGAATGCTGCCCGGGATCACGAGATAGGTGGCTTCTCCCCTGGACTACAGTGCGCATGGGCATCGACTCCATCCTCAGATTGTTTTTAGCCATTGTGGCCAAGATGGAGTGAAACTCAGTGAATGATGACCATGCTAGAAGTATATGTGAATTCTGCAGCTGCTACAGGCTGCGGGGAGGAGGGCGGGCGATATGAATGTCAGCAACCCTACATGCCAAGAACAGATGCATACTGGTAAGTAGCATATTCGGTTCGAGGCATGTGGGCTGCTGAATTCATATCTGTGCATAGAATACATAGCAGTCCCTCCATTAACGGCGGCCGCCCGTGCCAGCTGCAGCAGTTTGGAAAAGTGTTTTGAGAACAGCCTGCCCTACAGCTGCCTGCTGTTTGGAGTGCACATCAACACAATAATGCTTTGTAAATGTGTGTGTGGTAGACCATGTGGCTGCTCTACATAGGTCTTCCAAAGGAATGTTTCCAAGGAATGCCATAGAGGCCCCCATCTTTCTGGTGGAGTGGGCCCTTGGTGGAATGGTGAGAGTACGTTTTGCTTTCAGATAGCACATCTGGATACATTTAACGATCCACCAAGCAATACCAGCCTTGGAAATAGGGTTACCTTTGTGGTGTGGTGTGGTGCAAAGGCGACAAAGAGTTGCTTAGTCTTCCTAAAATCCTTGGTCCTATCGATGTAATACATCAGGGCCCTCTTGAAGTCAAGGGTGTGGAGCATCCGCTCCGCCAATGACTCTGAATTTTGGAAGAAAACAGGCAATTCAATAGTTTGGTTAATATGGAATTGAGACACTACCTTAGGAAGGAATTTAGGGTTAGTGCGCAGCACCACCCTGTTAGAATGAATTTGAATAAATGGCTCTTGGATAGTTAGTGCTTTGAGCTCACTAACTCATCGCAGTGAGGTAATCGCTATGAGGAAAGCCACTTTCAATGTCAAGAATTGAATCTCGCAGGAATGCAGTGGTTCAAAGGGAGGACCCATCAGCCGGGTGAGGACCACATTGAGGTTCCACTCCGGAGCTGGTGGAGTCCGTGGAGGAATGACTCGTTTGAGTCCCTCCAGAAAAGCCTTAATGGCAGGCACCCTGAAAAGGGAGAGGTGCTGCCTGTTCTGGAGATAAGCGGCCATAGCGGACAGATGTATGCGAATGGAAGCATAGGCCAGATTACATTTGTACAGATGGAAAAGGTAACAAATGATATTTTGAATAGACGCATCTAACGGGTTAATGTTGTGGTCTGCACAATAAATGACAAACCGCTTCCATTTTGCCGCATAGCATGCTCTGGTGGTGGGCTTCCTCGCTTCCCGAATGATGTCCATACAGTCGGAAAGCAGGTGCAGGTAGCCAAACTCTAAGACTTCAGGAGCCAGATCGCCAGGTTGAGCTGTTGCGGATCTGGATGCTGAATGTCGCCATGGCTCTGCGTCAGAAGGCTGGGTGTGAGACGTAGCCTCTGATGCGGTACCACGGACAGTTCCAGAAACGTGGTATACCATGGTTGGCGAGCCCACGTTGGAGCAACCAGGATGAGAGTCATCGAGTGCTGCCTGAGCTTGTGTGCCACCAGCGGTATCAGAGGTGCTGGGGGAAAAGCGTACGCAAATTTGCCTGACCAGTTCATCCATATCGCATTGCCCTGCGATTGTGGGTGTGGGAACCTGGCGGCGAAGCTTTGGCATGTTGCGTTCTCCCTTGTGGCGAACAGGTCTATTTCTGGATGACCCCACCTTTGGAGTACTGATGGATGTATCTCCCACTCGTGCATTTGGTGGCTGTGCCTGCTGAGCAGGTCCGCCACCTGATTGTCTTTGCCCGGGAGGTGTTCCGCCATGAGGAAGATGTTCCTCTGAATGGCCCACTTCCACATGCTCTAAGCCAGGTGAGACAGCTGCGGAGAGTGTGTTCCTCCCTGCTTTTGAATGTAGTACATGGCTGTCATGTTGTCCGTCCGGATCAACACAACCTTGTTGCACAGATGTACTTTGAAGGCTTTGAGTGCCATGAAGATTGCCATCAGTTCGAGAACATTGATGTGCATCTTCCGTTGCTGTTGCGTCCATAGTCCCTGCACTGTGTAGTGGAGGACATGAGCTCCCCATCCCTGGAGAGAGGCGTCCGTCGTCAGGATGATCTGTGGCACAGGCTCTTGGAACGGTCGGCCCTTGCAAAGGTTTCGTGGATTCCACCAATGCAGAGAGTTGTATGCCCGACCGCTCACCAACACTAGGTCTTTAAACTGCCCGTGAGCCTGAGTCCACTGACGTGCTAAGCACTCCTGAAGCGGACGCATATGTAGCCTCGCGTGCAGGACTATGGAATGCAGGAGGCCATCATGCCTATCAACTGCATGAACACTCTTGCTGGAAGCGAGTGTTGAGGTCTGAATTTTTGTATCAGCGATTGAATGCTGCTGACCCTCACTGAATTTGGCTGTGCTGTGGCCGCCAGAGTGTTTATGGTTGCGCCCAGATACTGCCGCACGTGGGCGGGCTGGAGGTGGGATTTCGGGTAATTCAGTGAGAATCCCAGATCGTGCAGGAGGTGAATGGTGTGGGACATGTGGGTGGCACACTGCTGGGCTGACTTCGCTTGGATAAGCCAGTCGTCCAGATAAGGGTAGACGTGGATGTTCCGTCTTCTGAGATGCGCCGCCACTGTCGCCAAGCACTTTGTGAACACCCTGGGTGCTGTGGTGACACCGAAAGGCAAAACCTTGAACTGGTAGTGCTGGTTTTGTATGGTGAAACTGAGGTATTTCCTTTGTGAAGGGTGCAGTGGAATGTGAAAGTACGCATCCTTTAGGTCTAAAGTTGCGAGAAAATCCCCCTGCCTGAGCAACGGGAGCACTTGCTGCAGGGTCAGCATATGGAAGTGTTCCGACAGGATGTAGTAGTTGAGTGGCCTGAGGTCCAGGATGGGCCTGAGGGACCCGTCCTTTTTTGGTATTAAGAAGTACAGGGAGTAGACCCCTGTGCCTCTTTCCTGCACTGGCACGAGCTCTATTGCTCCTTTTTGCAGCATGACGGTGACCTCCTGCTGCAATAAGTGCAAGTGCTCGTCCGACATAGGACGGTGTCTTGGGGGCATGGTGGAGTGGATGTTAACTCCAGACAATAACCATATTGGATAAGTTTTCTGACCCATCTGTCCGTGGTGATGGACTTCCAGCGGGCAGGAACTGCTGGAGACTTCCCCCGACCGGTGTTGTGTGGTCGGGGGCAGTGACAAGGCGTCACTGTTTGCTGGTGGCAGAGGATCTGGAGCTGTTGTTGCCATGTCCTCTGCCCTGGCGCTGTTGCCACGATATCCACCTCGACTCTTGTTGGTGTAAGTAGTCTGAGTGTTGCCCTTGTAGTATTGCGTGGACTGGGAGAGCTGGCCCCTGGAGACGCCTCTAGTGCTGGAGCGACGAAAGGACCCACCCCGAAACTGCTGGGACTGTAAGGCACCCATGGATTTTGTAGTGTCAGTGTCCTTTATCTTTTCTAGGGTGGTGTCCACCTCTGGGCCAAACAGGTGATCTGGGTTAACCGTTTGGTTGAGGATGGTGGTTTGGATTTCCGGCTTAAATCCAGAGATTCTCAGCCAGGCATGTCGCCGAAGCAAAACACTAGTGTTTATCGCTCTGGCAGCGGTATCAGCTGCGTCCAGAGCGCACTTAATGGAAGCGTTAGAGATTAGCTTCCCTTCCTGAATCAGCATCTCAGCCCCTTCCTTGTATTGATCAGGCAGGTGTTGCAACAGGGTCTCCAGTGTATCGTAGTGTGCCCTGTCATAGCGCGCCAGAAGCGCCTGTGTGTTAGAAATGCGCCAGATGTTGGCTGCCTGTGCTGCCACCCTCTTCCCCGAAGCCTCAAAGACCTTGGATTCTTTGTCTGGGGGAGGAGCATCACCCGTTGTCTGAGAATTAGCCCTCTTCCGGGCATTCGAGACGACAAGGGAGTCCAGAGGCAACTGTCCTTTAATGTAGGTAGGATCAGTAGGCGCCGACTTGTATTTCTTGTCAATCCTAGGGTTGATCACCCTTGCCCTGGTAGGTTCCTTAAAGATCTCAGCAGCATGCTTTAAAACACCTTTCAGCATAGGCAGAGTTTTAACAGTTTTTTCTGATACTGAAAAGGTGTCAAAGAGGAAATCCACATCCACAGGGTCAGCATGTAGCTGGACGTTGTGATTGTTAGCAGCCCGTTCAATGAGGGCATTGAAAGCAGCAGAGTCCTCTGTAGGGGAAGTCTTAGCAGAAAAAAGTTGAGGGTCTTGTCCTGAGTGAGGATCCCCAGGGTCACCACCAGCTGCCCAGGGTTCATTGGTATCCTCAGGGTCTGTATAGACTGGATAACTGTATTCATCCTCATCATCTCCCTCACCAGCGTCCACATCTGAATAAGTGGGCGACACATCATAAGTCTGTGGGGAAAGGGGTTCCAACAAGACGGGAGAGCAAGCAGAGTCCTTCTTTTTCTTGAGAGGGATCTTGTAAGACTCCAGTTGGGGTTCTGGGGTGATTTTCCGCTTCAGGAGGGAAAGCCTGCCCGTTTCGGCGTCGATGAAGTGTTCCTGATGCTCATCCCCCGAAGGTCGTCGAGGTCACGGGCCGTGAACCACCGATGATGCCTTCGGCGCCGAGGAGACCTTTTCAGGCACGCCGGCCACTGCCTTAGGATCGAAAGCCTTCGGAGCCGTCTTAGGCGGCAACGTGAAGTGCATCGGCGTGGACGCCTTAAGTGGTTTCTCCACGGGTTTCGCAGGCGGAGGATCCTTCGGATCGACCGACGCGGTGCCCTCACGTATGCGCTGCAGGGAGTCCGTCACCTTCTTAGTGAACGCGGCGGATGGGCGCGCCGGTTCAATGGAATCCTTCGAGGCCACTTTCGGAGTCGACTCTCGGGGCGCAGCGCCCTTGGCCTTGTCGTGCGGACGCGGGGTCGTGAGGACCTTCGGGTCATCGAGTCGCTTCTTCGGGTCACCGAGAGTTTTCTTCGGCTCGCCGACAGCCTTCTTCGGGTCGACAAGGCTTTTGCCGGTGCCGATCGCCTTCGGCGCCGACGTGCCCGTCTCGACCACCTTCACTTTAGCCTTTGGCGCGGCAGACTTCGTCTCGACGCCCTTGACTATCTTCGGCTCGACAGCCACCTTCTGCTTCTTCGGCGCCGAAGCCTCCGAAGCCTTGGAGCCGACCAAAGCGATGCGCACTTTCGGTTTCGATGCTGGCACCTGCGCAGTATCTGGCGTCGAGTCCGTAGGTTTCACTTTCGGTTTCGTTTTGCCAGGGAGTGGCTCGGCAACAATGTCCGTGGCCGGGCCCGAAAACGGGGCCGAGGAACCCATAGCGAGATCTTGGGTAAGGCCCGAAGGCGATCCCTCGACCTGGGCCTTATAAATCGGCACGGCCCTAGAGTCAGTTTGAGGAAGCTCCTCATCCGAGCTATCCTCCATGGCCCGAGGGCCCCGTTGTCGTCCCCTACCTCGTTGACTTCTTCGCCCTCGAACACCTCAGCATCCGCGTCGTAGTCCTCTTCGACGTCCGACGCGGGGTTTCATTCAGAAACGTCCTGGATAGATTCGTCCTCGACATCCCCTGCATCGAAGATGTCCACAGGCGCCGGAGCAGATTGCTGGGCCTCCAAGCGCGCAGCTCGTCGAAGCTTAAGCGTCTTCTTAGACCTGAAGCGGGAACAAGCCATACACTTGTCCTCATCATGGTCTGGCGACAGACACTTGTTGCACATCGATGTGGGGGTACTTCGAGTAACAGACCGGACATCTCTTGAATGGACTTCGGTCCATGATGGACGGTCGATCGGTCAGGAGTGTCGACTGGGCCTTCCGCACCGAGAGCATGCGGGAGAACAGAATCCGGCTCGGAGCCGGGCTAGAAGAATTAAAGCCGAACGCTAGACAATACCGACGTATAGACTAAAGACCTTTTGGTCTCAAGAAAGTTTTTTTTATTGATTCCGACAAGAGGGAATTAAAGACATCCGAACCCAATGGCGGAAAAAAACAATCTGAGGATGGAGTCGATGCCCATGCGCACTGTAGTCCAGGGGAGGAGCCACCTATCTTGTGATACTTTGAAGACTCTTCCAGGACAACAATGTGCAATCATCCGGACCCAACACTAGGCGGCGATCTATGCACAGATATGAATTCAGCAGCCCACATGCCTCGAACTAGGTAGTTCCGTCACTCTCTACTACACAAACATAAACAAACAGACTCAAGATGGAGTCGTACCTCCGCTCACAGCAAAGAACAATCAAGCATTCGACACAGGCCTTGTCTTGAAGCACACACTGCCAAGAAAACAAAGACAGCACGGTACCAGCATGCAATGCTTGAAAAGTGCAAATTCACCTCCCAGAAGCATACTTCAGAAAGACAGTCCAAGCCTGGCCTACTCCCACAAACTTGGACAGTTAAGGCCCAGCTTACTGGCATCCCTGCATTCCCAGTGACCCAAAGACCCCACCAATGGGCATCCTTTGCTCCATCTGTGGTCTCATCACAGGAGTAAAGGAATACACCTACATCAACCCAGCCCTCCAGGAGTTACAGCAGCTGCTCCGTTGGGCCTGCATCATCTCCAAAACCTGTTGCATCACCTACACAAAGCTGCAAGACATGGCGTACCTTTGTTGATGCCTAAAAAACAAACCATCTCAGCTATGCAACGTAATACATGGAGCCACAACAATACCCAGCTCGAAAAAAGGAGAATACAAAATTCAAGCAGTGTGATCAAAGGGACGGGAATGGCAGCCTCGTTCACATCAGGCTCGTGTCCTGCATTTTGTAATTCATAAAGGCACTGAGACCCAGCGCCAAAGGGAGAAGCTCTCTCTGATCTACAATAAAATCCATCCTTTTGCTTACCCATCTATACAATGTCCACTCCTCCCCACTAATGTTCATGATCTTGAATATTTCTGTGAGGCCTTTTTATTACTGGGCCCCTAAACTGCTGCTCTCCAGTTGGATAGCCGAGTTAGTCCCGTTGGGTACTTGACTATCGGCGCAGCAGAAGCAAGCACACATCGCTTACTTAAGGAGGTGAAGAGGGCTTTAAACACAGATTACCACAGTGAATAACCCTGATTAACTTAATTTACAAGCCAGTGCTTTGACTTCAAAGCCGTTTCTGGTGCAGAGGCACAACCCCAAACATATTTCTTAGTCCTTAATACCAAGTACAAGATTGTCTTTAACGGTCAAATGAACTAAAAATGAAACTGCATTAGCTTTTTTTCTTTTTAAACAAAACTTACCTGAAATCACTGAACTCACATTTTTGGGTGAGAAAGAAACCCTTACAGTTATCAACACTCTTCCTGAGAACAAAACCCAGGACAAGCAGGATCGTCACACACAGAGGGTAGTCGGGGCTCTTTGTGTCAGGCCTCACGCTTTTGGGAGTCTGCTCTCCTGTTACAATTTTTTTTTTTAAATAATAAAATAGAAAGCCTGACTTATTGCTTCTTAAGGACGCTAACCAGAGAATGCCGCAAGGTGGCACCAAATACTTTGTTTTCACTTTCCGTGCAGTACTTCCTAGATCCAATGGACCACGCAAGTCGATCCCAAACTCGCTTTTAAAAATTGGAATACAAACATAGGTCAAACTTCCAGCAAACACACTAATACCCATTTGAGATAATGTAGCCTGCACAGACTGGCCTCATATTGACACCATTAACCCCTTCACTGCTGCTATCTCACTGGATGCAGACAATGCTTCCGCTAAGGAGTCAAGGAGCTTTTTTGTGGCCACATTAGTAAGAGCAAACCCAAGCCATACTTTTGACAGGGCAATCATATCAGTTTCTCCAGGGACCCACAGGGATTTCCACTGTCCCCTCTACTTTTTGCTAGTCGCCCTGGTACCTCTGATCAGAGCACATCAGGCCAAAGGGCTGCAGGTCGGCATAAAACCAGAACACACTGCATACAAACTGGATGCTTATATGAGCAACTTTATGCGATTAATTTCCAATGTGGATTTATTTCCAGGAACGTAAAAATAACTGAGAAAAATGCACAAAAAACTAGAACGTGCTTGTCCCTTCTGAGGCAGAGATACAACCACAAACATTTCTAGCTTCTTGGAGATTGTATTTCTATAACAATGGCCTCATGGGCAAAGTCATTGGGGCTGCAGTCAGGGCTTTTACTACAATGGTTATGCAGTAAATGTTGATGCACCAGTAATTGGGGGACGAAAGTGATACAATGTAGCAATATTCCTACAGTATGCCCGGCCTTCTCTTGGTTTCGGCTCTAGATGCAAGCCTGGACAAGTCAGTAACTGAACTTTCAGCTGCTGAGTTTCCCTCGCCAGAAACAGTCAAAGGAAACTTAACCCAAATGCAAACAAGGGTCCGACTCAATGAAGCAAATTATATTGTCCAAATGTCCTTTTGAATGCTGATCTTCAAGGCACTGGTAAATAAATGACTGCCCAATCAGGGCACAGTTCAAAGGCGTTGAAAAAAGCATACAAGACCCAATGTAGTTTTCTGTTTTTTTAACAGTGGCAGATGAAACAGTAGTTGAAGCAAGATCGCTTACCTTTTGTCCACTGGGGCCTCCTGCCACTGGATAAGGACCCACATCCCTAAAAAGCGAAACACAAGTTAATAATCCAACTCTTTAGCAGCATGTGCCCCAAAATGGAGGTAGAAGAGCTTTAGATATAATGGTGCAGGGACGCATGTCTAAACATGCGACTCAAGTGTACAAGTTCCTCTGCATTAAGACCAAGGCTCTGCTCACCAATGGGCCTCCCTGCAGTTAGCAGACAAGTTGTCAGGAGATAGGGAGGCAAAGAATTATGGGTGGTGTAGGCACCTTCCTCTGCCTGCCCCAGCCCCCAGGCCAATTAATGAGTGTCTCTGACAACAGAGATAAGGCCTGGGGAAAGAAACGGAGCTTAGTGGATGTTTGCTTTAGTATCCATTAGGAGGAATTTAAGCAGCTCTAAAGTTAACTGCACAAATTTGGAAAGTGTGATGGCTAGCAATATCGTAATTTCTTTAGAAAACCCAGCCCGCATCGCTAAGTGCAAGGCTAAAATAATGTGAGCTGACAGTGGCAAAGCTTAAAGACGCCAGTTTAGCTGTGCCATCTCCTTTTACTGCTTCAGAAACCTTCCAACTGAAAATGAATTACAGGAGCACAGAAATGAGATTAGGTGGCCCAGATGCTGCCCTCAGCATGTCCGCTAAGTGGGGTCATCCGGCTGTAAAGATTGGGTAAATGTACCTACTTGAGCCCAGGCCTGGTTCATTTTTTGGGTGGCAGGGATGAGGGGGTGCATGGGGATTACAGATGAGCCAGGCCCCCCAAGTGAGCCCCCAATGACATGGGCTCTTTCTTTTCACCGAAAAGGCACAATGTTTACCCACTTTCTGTCAAGCCAATACCTCAAAACTACATTCAAAGGAATCCAAAATTCCTCTCACTTGACATGGGGATCGCTGCAGTATTCGTGGTCTGGATACCAGTGGGGCAGAAAGAGTATTTGGGCTCCAAGGGTGAGAGGGTAGCTCGACCCGATACCAGGACAAGTCCACGACCAACCCTATATTTTCTTTTTAAAAACAAATCATTCCCTGGAGTCTGCTGTGCTTCCCACCATCCCTAAAGAGTGCAGGTTGGGGGTTAACTCAACAACCCACAGGGGGGTGTGCTGATTATGTGCCAAATAGAGATGGTGCACAGTCAGGTCTCCCTATGGAGGGGGCAAGGGGGATCCATGGACCACCACACATTCCCCTGCAGGTGAATGCAATAACGCCTTGCCAAGGAGGATGCCTTTTCCTCTCTTCAAAGAGTGTCCGCATGACTATTCCCATGCCAGACTGGGACCAGGGCTGGGTCAGGAATCCTTCCATAAGTGCTCCTGGTATACCCTATGTGGAAAAATATGATGGATTATGCTCTAAGGCCTTCTGAGCTGAGTTAATCTCCCCAGCTGCCCGTGAGCACCTGTGGGAGCCTATGGGATGTCTGGGTTGCTCCAGGCCACGAGGGCGTCCCACTGCTGTGCACAATAAAGAACACAACATCTTCCGTCTGCATCACTCTGAGTACGGAGGACAGTCCTTACCCGGACTGTCTGTAGGTAAACCTGCTTTGTCCGAGACCACCTATGAATTGCGGGGAAACCTATGTGTGTCCCCAGTTTCCTCCAACAGCGCTGAAGAATCTTCAGCTACAACCACTGGCATGAGAAAGTCAGAGACTGCTGGACGAGGACATGCTTAGTCCAGGACCACTGACAGATGAACATTTATCTGTCTAGCGGGTTCAGAGGTATCTGTATTTGAACCCTGGGTCTTCTGTCACCAACTCTGTTTTTTGCCTGTTAGAGCCTGTTTTCCTAGATCTATGATCATCCCTTGCACAAAGACAATCCACCAGCAAGACATGGTTTCAAAGTTATAGGGCCTTTGAATTGACTTGATCCCTGGGGGAGGATTCCGGAGTACAGACACAGAATCCTATGTAGTCCGCAAGCCTCTGGGCTAGTGGACTGGACGTCCTTTGATCATGCTCAGACACTGGGCACTGGAGGTTATCCACCTGGTCCTCTAAGAGGACCATTTGGGTTGGTCATGATTATTTGAACAGAGGGCAAGGAGGCACTACCAAAAAGACCGAGAGGGACCTTTCTCAGTCAGGCTGTAAAGGGAGAGGGAAACACATCTTTACAACTTTATTTCTATAGTAACCAGAAAGAGCTAAGCTGGAGGAGAGACAGAAGAGGTGCAGCTGGATGACCTGAGAAGTGAGGGGCAGATCTGGGGTCAATGCGATGGGGAGGCAGAGGCAGACTTGGGATGAGGGTGATGGGAAGCAAGGGGCAGGCCTGTGGTCTGGGCGATGGAGAGTGAGCGCCACACTTGGAGTGCCAAGAACTAGACAGGGGTGTAGGTCCTATTGAAGCAGCAGGTACAGCGCACTGGGGTCCAGAGACTCATTGAACCCTGATTATTGATGTATTTTGTAATGCAAAAAGTGGAGGGAAGATTCATTCTTTGGACTAGGGTTTATGACACACTGACTATGACACTGGTACTAGGAGTCTCCTTTACTCACCAGCCATCAGCAGCAGCACCACAAACACCATAAACCGAGGTTCGGTTCGGCTGTTCTCACCTAAACGTAAAACAAGCACAGTTGGTAAAGGCCACGTGGGACTAGACGCCAAAGAATACAAATCTCTGCAAAACTCTGAGGATGCTGTCTAATGTGTGATCAAACATGGAGTTTCCTTGTGGAAGGGGAGACGCCGATTAGTGCCCCTAAATGTGAATGCTTGTTTGCGTGCTAGTCGTTGGTTTAAGTGCATGCTGGGGGTTGTGTAATCTCAGACATTGTATTTTCGGAATAGAGATACGCAACAGAAGTTGTCTCCTCTCTGTGGAGGGGTGATTGCCTCCTGCAAACGTGGGACGGTGCATTTGACTTGATGCTCTATTGCAGGTGAGGCTGTCGTGGTTAGCTAAACACTAAGTAAATACCCTGTAAAGGTCGGGGGCACGTACCTGCCTTGCCAGACCCCTGGTGTTGGACTGACAGGCCACGAGCCAATAGGAGGCCGCTCACCTGGCGCCGGGTGCGTGAGTCAAAGTCACCTGTGGGCAGAGAAGGAAAAGTCACTAGTCGGTAGCTCTAGTTCTGCAGTTTTGAAATCGTTTCATATTTTCAGTCGTTTAAAGACAGGTCTCAGTTTGGCTGTGAGGGGTTCTTGAGAAAACTGGGAGGACCGGAGGCAGACACTCCCCTTCTGCCATGCGCGAAGGCGAAGCCTGTTACATTTGGTAGGGGCGTCGGTCACATATTAATGACCATCCAGATGCAGGGGGGTTCAGCCCTATACTGAGCTCCCAACAGGGGCACAGCTCCCCTTCAACTGCCATGTGGCCCCTAAACACCACTGCCAACAACAGAAAGTCTAGGCCCCTCTCAGAGTTTAATGCCAAAGGTTGCCAAGTATTTGCAGGCACTTCAATTCAGTTTTCTAGAAAGTGGGACCAATCCCTATGCTCTGGAGCAGGAGGTTTTAAGCTTGACCCCAAGGACGAGCTTACAAAAGTCACCCATGCACTCGCTGTATCCTTTGTTTCAAGAGACAGACACCTACTTTCTAACGCCCAGCTAATGCGCAGGAACTAGCGAACTGGACTCCATCTTGATGAGGGTTTTGATCTCTCTCTTCTGTGCAACATTGAATATGACGGGATACCCAAGTGTTATAGACAAATATCAAAATGGTTGCATGACAGAAGCACGCATGGCTAAACCACAAGTGCCTCTACAACGCAGCCCTAATCACAAATGTGTCTGACCAACGCATTCCTTTACCAGGCAATTTTGTGGAAAAGGCATGATTGGTAAAGGAATGTGTGGTAAAGAGCACACCATAGCCCTCCACACTGAGCCCTAAAACCCTGGCCCCAGTCCTATAAACAACCCAACCCCCTCATCGAGACCTAAAAATGACCCCGCCCTAAAACTTAAAACTACACTACCGCCACTCCTAAAACCTAAAACTACCCCGCACTGAGCCCTTTAATACCCTGGATCCTGCCCTACAAAGAACCTGACACCTTGAGCCCTAAAAACTACCCCTATTCCTAAAACCTTAAATTATCCAACTCCCCCTGCCATGAACCCTAAAACCCGGGCCCCTGCCCTATAAACAACCCCGAGCCCTAAAAACTACCCCACCCCTAAAACTACTCCCAAACCCGGCCCCAGCACCTCTTTCCTGTCCGCGTTGCGCTTTCAGGCCCGACGCTTCTGGTTCCTGGACATCTAGACCGCGCACTCCCTTAACCACGCATATGCTTGGTTAAGGCATATGCTTGGTTAAAGCATATGCTTGGTTAAGGCATATGCGTGGTTAAGGCATGCGTGGTGGTAGTTGCGGGGAAATGGCATGCTTGGCTCTGCTGCGTTGTAAAGGCCATTTCCTTAACAAAATGGCTCTTTCAGATAAAGTCTGAGTTGAAAGTAAGGTACGATTCGAACAACAATTTCTTTAGATGCAATGACTGGAGAACCCTGGATAAAGGTCAACTCACAAATTTCATAGCACGGTTACCAATCTATAGAAACGTAAAATACCCACAGTGCCCCAAGTATACTGACCTCTAAATCCCCAAGTGGTACAGCAGTCTTTTTGGGTATAGACAAACTTGGCCAACCATACTAGAAACCAGGGTTTGACCGCAGCTCGCAGCCATGCCGTGTTATAATACTGAATTGTAATTTAAGAAAACAAGGGTACCCCAATAGTAAAACCAGGGGTCAAAGTCGATTTTTGAGGAAGAACAATGGTTTACGGTGGCCTAAAGAGGTCCTTATATATAAGGGAGAAACTTAGTAGATATTATTTGACTTAATCAAAAAAAGTGGAAGAGAGCATATTTTTGTAGGATAGCGTATAAAAAGCAATTTTTATTCTATTTATAAACATATACTTAGGCGGACGCGGTGATTAACTCCTGCCGGGACGAGGCTGAAAGTAATCGAATAAAGAAGAAATATATTGTCAATACCTGGCCCCCATAATCGATTAAATCTGACCGTCGGAATCTGGATTGTGGCCGTCATGAACTCCTAATACCTAAAAACTAACTGAACACCGTTACTGGAAATCACTAAATATCAAAATTTATTCCTGGCGATCAAAATAACCCTTTGCCTAGTTGGATGGAAGAATTTTTCCATCAAACAGAGAAAGCTCACCATGTCCTGATGATGATCTAAATTAAAATAGATCGAAACGCCGTCGACCCCTCCAAGGAAATTCCTTGCCCCATTGTATATATTTATGTGGAATATATCCTTGTTCGTGTGACATTTGTATATAGTCCTTTTTCACAGTATATCTCTCACTCAGTCACCCTATGCACCTTGTCACTAATGTGAGCACCTGAAAAATATATATATATGTTGACAAACTTTCTAAGTATATGTTTATAAATAGAATAAAAATTGCTTTTTATACGCTATCCTACAAAAATATGCTCTCTTCCACTTTTTTTGATTAAGTCAAATAATATCTACTAAGTTTCTCCCATATATATAAGGACCTCTTTAGGCCACCGTAAACCATTGTTCTTCCTCAAAAATAATACTGAATTGTTGCGCGTGCCCAAGACCTGTTGCTATCGGATTATCAAAGGAAAAATGTGGCATAGGTGCGGTGTCTGAAACGGCACAAATATCTGGACAAGGCCTTTTATCACCTTCTGACTTATATTTCAGGTCTGGCTTCGGAACAGCATTAGGTGTTTCGGCAGCCTCATGCAGTTAAAATATGAGAAATAATAGTACATACATGTGTGAATACACAGAGGAGCTTTGGGTTAGCGCTCTTCTTCATCAATCGGTTTGTTCAACTGTCATTCACATTGTGCCTCAACCACCACTGCATATAGCAAGGGAACTACAGTCATTGACTCTCTTGCACAAAGAGTGGTGGGGGTATGCCTGTTTAAGCTATGTCATCAGGTTACAGTAATTCAAAGCCAATCGTACAGTTTCTTTGTGATCATAACACTCCTATTTTCCTCTGATGTGCATTACAACTAAAAAGGATTACCATACCTCTTCTAAGAACACTTGCCTGCAAGCAAGCACTTGTACTGTTATAATAAAATGATCTGTGATGGTTTTATTTGTATTTTTTTTGTTCAATGCACAGGGCTCTACACGTTAAGGCAGTGGCATATTCTTATTTTTATGGTATATACTTGAAATTAAAAAAAGAAAAAATGTAACCATTGCACCCTCTTACCTAGGCAAGGCAATGATTTAGATAGGCTGCTCTGTTCGGCTGTTATCCTTGCCTCTATGTGGAGAAGGAAGGTAACTCTAGTGCTGAGTGTACATTATGGTTGAGGTTGGGGAAGGAGGTGCGCAGGATGTGCCATTTTCTGGATATGACCGTGCTGACAAAGTTTGCACCCTTTATGCACCAGAAGGGGGGGGGGGGGGTCACTGGGTAGGGGAAACCTACCTTCAGTGGAAGAGGACTGGCAGAGCCGTGGGGACCCTCTGTTGTCTGTCCCCCAGGAAGTGAGTCACTGCAGCCCCCTGTTCATGTAGCCTGGAAACCCGTCTCCAGATTGTATAAACAGGAGCCTCACAGGGTGAGTGCTTTTCTGTTATCTTCTCAGTTTGGGGTTGAGTGCTGGCTTTGACGATACTATTTTCACATACATACCTCTCTCTGCACCTTCTAACACGTATTCTTTGTTGTTCTTCTTTGGGGGGTTCTGAGGTTGGGTTCGGGTGCTATTTCTCTCCTTGTCCTGCAGTGCTTCGTGAACATGATTTTAAGCCGGTTTATCTGTAGCCTGTGGACGACCAGTAAAACTGGGATTGGGTGGTCAGTGTGAAGATATGGCCGGCGCGTTTCCGGGCCTAAATGGTTTTTGCGGGTGGTTCTGACCAGCACTCCGCTTTGGACGGCTGTGTGAATGAAGGAAGGTTCCAGAAGCGCGCCTGTGCGTGGACTAAGAAACGAGGCCCGTGTGACGGGCCAGGTGCGTGAAGGGCCAGGCCCCTGACGGGCCAGGTGCGTGACGGGCTGTGCCTAGAGTCCACCGTGCGAGCGCGTCAGTCCTGCGCGTCAGTCCTCGGAGAGTACAGTGCAAGCACGACGGACGCATTAGTGTGTAAAATGGCGCTTTAAGTAGAACAGTTTACACGCCTGAAACACTAGCCTGGCATATTCTACAACAAATATCCCGCCTCACAAACATCCCAACCCCCCCCCCCCCCCCTCCACCACACACACACTTACGCTTCACCAACATCTCGCTCTCTCTTTTCTCTGACCCTTCCCAAGACCTTCTACCTCCTATCACCTTTCAGCAATCCACGACTGTTTCACTCCTGCAATTCACCACCACCACCCACACTCCACTGCAAGGCTGGCTTGCCCCTCCTATGAACCCCTTACTTGCCCCTAAACTCGCCACTTCCAAACCTATCCATTCCTCGGGCTAGACTTGTCCTCACCAAAGGTAATCAGGACCCCTCCCTTCCCCATCCTAACAAATGCCAGCCACCACTGCACGGAAAACCCCCAAACCATGGAAAACCCCCAAACACAAACAGGCCCTTAAACCCACTCCTTAGAGGACAGGCCGACGGGCGGGCACGATGCACGACCCGCGGCTGTGCAGGGCAAGGCAGGAATGAGGAAGCCTCGCTCTGCACAGCTACCCCAAAACCCTCAGCCCTCACCTTTTCACATCCTCCAAGCCAAGCTGCCACCTAGTCCCCTCCAGCATGCATCAGCCCTTCTAAAGAACCCTGGGTAATAACTGGACAAGCCCACCTCATCCCAAGTACCTCATTCTTATGGAGACAGGTGTTTGAGAGCCTCAGGGAGGCAGCATCTGCGGCATTCTCTGGAGTGCCCCCGAAGGCTAAAACGGGACACAGGGATACTCCGAGAGGTGGACGGCTAAATCCCAGGTCCTCCCTAAGGTTCTAGTGGTTTCTCGCTGGGAGGGTGGTTCCCTCTCTGCTATAACTGGTTGATGGCTGCTCGGGCTTGGGTTGTAATAAAGCGCAGTGGAACCAAGGGGGCTGTAAGAGGGTGAGCATCTGAAAGTTTAAATGTACAGTACCTAGGTAGCCCACCTACCCCATTCTGAATGAGATTTGACCCATAAAACTGTCAAGCAAACTGAAACAGATAGTCCAAGCTCAGGAATCCTGATGTTCCATTCCTTGAGTGCTACCAAGGGAAGGGTAGAGCTTGACACTCCGGCTTTCACAGCGCTGACCCAAGGCTGCTCCTAATTCCTTTAGGGCAAGGAAGAGACCACATAGCTCCGGGTAAGCTGAAACCAGGGCCAGGGATGTTATATCCACTAGCTGTACAAGTACCCGGTGAAGTTACAGGTACCCAAGAGTGAGTGATCCCCAAATAAGTCTCAGAGTGCAGGTGTGAGGTATTTTGAAGGTTCAAGGCGGGTGTGACTAACTCCAGAAAATCATCTCCTTTATCATCTGCCCTATGACGTTGCTTCGAAGCAGCCATAAATATGTGATCCCCAAATAAGTGTCAGGCTGCTCAGAGACTGTGGTTCTTGGGAACACCTCTGGTGGGGCACTAAGTGTATAGATCTAGGCTACCAGCTACTCTTCCAGTTGTCCACAGGGCACACATACAAAAAACATCCAAACCACAGATGCGGGCACCCTCTCATGTAAGGAGCCAGGATGCACCTCTGACCCACAGTATCACAGATCTCCACACCATACCCTGGAGGATTCCTTCAACTTGGAAAGGATGGAAGGAGCCAAGGGCAAAGCTTCAGTCTTGTGCCACAGCAACAAAAGTGACGCCCTCTCACAAGTATCCAAGGTGCAAAGATCCGCGGAGTACCTACCTGAGGCTGTGCGCATCTGGGATGTGATGGGCCTGTCTAGCGTCGGTATAGTCAGATCACTGACCCGGCTTCTGATCTTCGTGCCGAGGTTCAAGTCACCTATATGGCAGAAGAAGATACAGTGAGTAAATATCCATACACAGAACCTAGGTTTCCAGATCAGATTTGGTACCTCTGGGGATCCCTGTCCTTCGAATTTCTTGGAGCCCTCTGTGCTCCTGTAGCTGTAGCTTGGATCACAACCCACTGATACTTGTACCGGATACTCTCAGGGTATATGTACCTGCGCTGGAAACTCTAGAACCCCCCCTGTAGCTAGAAAAAGGATTTTCATCATTCTTAGACATTCCTAGACTTCTCAGGCCTCCCGTTCTTTGCAGAGGACCTGCATCCATGTTTGGCAGGTTGCAAGGTTCCTCATCTCTCATATGTACATGAACAGGGGACCCGCAGCCTTCCTGAGCAATCTAGGCTTCCTTTACAGGGGTTTCTCGACCATCATATCTGTACCCCAACTCACCTGTACTGCGTTGGTTCCTGTGCCTTTGTCAGGCACCATCAACCCTTCTGTACATAAATGGGGGTTCTTAGCCCTCCTGTACATACATCAGGTATTTTCAGCACCCTTCAAACTCCGGGGTCTTCAGGTGAAAGCAACGGAGTACTACTTGTGACTTACCCCAGTAGTGATAGTGGTGTTGTTCCACTCTCTTTACATCAGGAGACTGGGTACTGGATTCTCCTGCTGTCGCTGCCAGCTCCGGGGACCCCCGGGATGAGGAAGACTTCCTCTTGAAAACTCTAATAAAGACAAAAGAAAACAAAGACAGCTCGAAAGATTGACCCAAGGCGCTACGGTTCCCAATTTGACCACATTCTTTGCCAGAAACCCCTGGCTCTTTAGATTTTTAGGGTGCATAGAAATCTCTGCAGTAGGAACATGGAAGGTAAAACAAGGAAATACTTGGTAACACTGCTGGGATCTTGACATTTCTCTAGACTAGCAGCAAGACATTCCTACACGGGCCAACAAAATGCCCTAGTGCCATCTCGTGACACACCCAAGATCATATTTATGAAGATCGTTGTGATCCAGG
Source organism: Lissotriton vulgaris (assembly GCF_964263255.1). Classification (NCBI taxonomy): domain Eukaryota; kingdom Metazoa; phylum Chordata; class Amphibia; order Caudata; family Salamandridae; genus Lissotriton; species Lissotriton vulgaris. The sequence goes on from NC_141685.1 coordinate 1,089,619,967, forward strand.
ACAGGCAGGAACCCCTACCTCTTGAAAGGTTTGCCACCAGCCATCTCACGATAGCTGCACTGCCCTTGGGCCATGCTGGCTATGCGTGAGCTCCTCCGGGGGAGCGGCTGTGGCTTGGTGTCAGCCGACATTGACCGCCTACTGCCACCTATCCAGAGACTCCAGGCAATGTGAGGACTCGTGCCTGGAGGAGGCAGATCACATGGAGCAACTGTGACATCACAACTGCTTTCCACCAAGGCTCCATTCATGGGCCTATCCAGCCTCTTCTACAAATGCGTGTCATCACTAAAGTGACAGTCAATCTTCTGTCTCCACGGAGACGTACTCTTCTAGAATTTGGGTGATGGGGAAAGACCAATTTTCTATCTCTGTGGAAACCAAAGGACTGTACGAATTTAATTTCATACACCTACCATTTCAGACATCTAACAATTTATATGTGCCCAATGATCAAACTCTGCCATCGCCAACTTCCCAAAGCTGAGAAAAACATTTCGCAAAGTTTGGGATGGTGTAAATGTTTTACACAATTTATTTTCGAAAATGTTTATGAACAATGTAAACTTTTTTTCTTAAATAACTTCTGCAATTTCTGACTCACAACGTGCTTCAAAATGGAACTGAACAGAAAATATACAATATAAGGTAACTGTTACTTTCCGGTCTGATCAGAGATGTTAGAGAATCCACACATTGAGTTCAAATGTATGACTGAAGTCCAAGCTGAAAGCACTACACGTTGTAAAAGCAAATATTTGTAGTGACGGATAAAGCAAAAAGTGTTCTCAAATGTTTATTTTATTTTCAGAGCTATAAAATGGCTAAAGTTTTAAACATTTCTTAAAAACGTTGCCAATATGTAGTATGGCGCACAAAAATTATTTCAAAAATATAAAATGTGCAAAAAGCAAATGTGTTTTTTATACAGATGTGCTCTTTTGAAAAGTCGGAAAAGACAAATTCAAAACTTTAGATTTTTACATTACAAAAGGTAACAGAAATGGGGCGAGGTAAGATTCAGAGTAATGAAGATTTCCGGTAAGTAATTCAAGCATTACCATTTCACTTCTCTTTCTCACCACATTCCTAAAATGAATTTATCCAAAGCAATAAAATGCACTGCTGAAAAAACACAACCAAAATTAATGCTGCACCTAGTGAAGTTAATGAAAGAAAAATATCTGCATTTTACAAATCAATTGCTACTAATAATGCAGATCCAAAATTAGTTACAGATTCCACTACCTAAACTCTAGAATGATTGAGGAAAGCATTTAGTGAACCTCAAGTGGCTGTCTAGGGGTCACCAACAATTTAAACCCCACAAGCAACAGCACAAGAAGCAGCTATTCCTCTCGAACAAAGTCCCAGAATTTAAGGAGGTAGGAATACACCAGAAACTCATAAGCCAAATAAATTGCACTACAAAGCTAACTAAGTGTAGAAATTTAGGATTTATAATTGTTTCTGATATTCCGAAGAATGGCATTCAAAAATAAACTATAAGTAAATCCAGACAGCTTTCCATACAAATATTGAATGGAAGTCCATCTCCTCGGCTGACCAGGAGTTCATTACGTGACATCACGCGCTGCTTATGACATCGCAGGAGGTGACATCACATGAAGTTTGATCTCAATGCAGCCTCGAAGTGTGTTTTAAACAGTGATGTAACAAGGGCGTTGTGGGGCCTAATGCCAAGAAGGAGAAAGGGCCCCCATCCACAGGGACATCTTAAGAATCTTGGGGGCCTTGGGCAAAACTTAATTTGGGGCACCCGTGTTTGGAATAGCTTCGAATTTATGATCCAATTTCTGCTCTTTCATGCCCTCTTTGGCTAGGTCACTGACTACACAGGCACACTCATCCACATTCTAAATGTGTTTACATTTAATATTCAGGGATAGTGAAGTATTTTCAATATTGTAACACAGCAGCAGTCCTCTAATATTACTGCACATAAATCTGGGACACCCTCCCACTGCTCATATGAGAGGTACTGTTTTGATATTTTTTTATAGATGTTGCAGAAAACATAAAAACAACATTTATCTGCAAAATGTCTGTAATAGACTCTCAAAATATTAAAGGCGAAGCAAAGGGTTTTTAAAACAATCTGTTTAAGAATTATTCAAGGTCCTAAGGGCAATACTCTGCACAACAGGGGTCCCTTGAAGGGCTGGGGCCCTGGGACAGAGCCCACTTTGCACATGCCTTAAAACGTCTCTGCCCATCCATCAGTTGGATAGTGAGAGCCATAGGATGTAGTACCCCCCCCTCCCCCGATCATCCCCACATACAGGGGGTCAGTGAGATTGCATATGCGCCACTAAACATAGATATGCCCTAGGTTTAAAACAATCTAATTTGAAACCTCGAATATATAGTATGTTAATACAAGTGTTGGTTGGATAAGAGGTACAAACATTAGTACAGCTAGCAAAGTTAGAACATAATTGCATCTAGATTACCATTTGGCAGTGCTTAATTTGAGCCAGTGGTTGCCTGTGAAGCCACTGGCACTTATATTTGGAGGACAGTACTTATGTTTCACATCAGACATTTACTGATAGTAAGAGAGGAAAAAAACACACAAAGCCGAAAGACGAAGGAAAGGAATGACAGAAAAAAAGGCACAAAGGGGGACACCGGGACCCTCGCAGCAGCGACCCCTGGCACTGCCTCTGCGATCTCTGGCCTCAGAAGTAGCAAAATCAGTGATAGGAACTCAGTGGCAGATGTTGAAGTTCCACCCTCTTTGTTTTCTATCAATTGTTTTTATTACTCTAACAATGAGAAATGTTTCAATATTCATTATCCATGCAATAAAAAATGGAGTACAACTAAATGGAATATGACCTTAACTTGCAGGTGGTGTAAGCATAACAAATATGCCTTCAAAAGTATGTTGTGTGCATGCTTGTGAATGAGGGTGAATTTATGTGAGAGTGTGTGTGTATGTGTAAGCATGTGTGTGAGTGAAACTGAAGGTCAAAGCCTGTGTGATGTCACTTTCGCTATCCCTGACAGTTGGTGAATTGACGTCCATGATCGCCAAAGTTGCTCACGCTTGTTAGGCGAGTTCTGACCTCGAACACTAAGTGAAAGCAGTTTAGTCTCATGTGTAGCCCCCACGGGCAATGCGAGTGGGTGTACTCGCAGCACTGTTGGGCCTACCTAGTCTAGTGGGCAGCAGGACAAAAGCAGCTAACCTGAAAAATAGTTCTGGATGCCCGAGAGATGTATGTACACAGGGCATTGGAGGCCATTTGAAGTACCCGATTTCAGAGAGAATGTCTTTAAGGAATTGTTCCATGTAATCTTGGGAAATGGGAATGGAAGCTGCTGGTACAGCACTTTCTTTAGAGTCCATTTCAGCTGCTGTGGCTTTGTGTCAAAGAGAGGTTACTGAACTTTCTTTAACGGGTTTGAGACGGGGCATGTTGGTTGTTTGCCGAGCTTCACTTGTTGTCTCCCTGTGAGGATTGTGGTGGGTGGGGAAAAGGCCAGTCTGGGCTCTGACAGCTGGGCTAGGTGCCCACTCCACCTCAGCCAGATGAAGGGGGAGAGGATTCAGAGAGGTGGTTCTGTGGGTACTGGTAGCACATAACCACTGGGATTAAAGCAAAGTGCAGTCCCTTACACAGTCACAACTAGCTCCAGGAGGCGCCTGGGAAGCAAGGCCCGTCTCTCTGCTAAGTCTGCTGCTTATTTTAGGTTCTTTAGGTCTCACAAGTTGGGGGGCTTGTACCTGCCCAGTCGATTCTCAGTCTGCCTGAGGTGGATGTGGGCCAGGCGCTAGTACAGGGTGAATAATTGGGACCTGGAGCCAGCAGGGGGGAAATCCCAGACTATCATTGGTCAGAAGTTGCCACTCTGATCTCCAGACTGCAGAACACAGGGCCCATGCGCAACCAGGAGGGCCTCGGGGTCGCAGCCGTGCACTGTTCCCAATGCACCTCTGAAGCAGCAGGCAGGTAAAGGTCCTCGATTGGTCTAGGGGTCATAGCCTCTAACTAAGCAGAAAGCAGGTCACTGGGCTAGAGATAGAGCCTATGCACCGGGCCAGTCCAAGTCTCCAGAGTTCTTTAAGCCCCACTTGTTCAGGGCTCAGCCACCTCCTCGGGTCCCAGGCGTTCTGCCGCACCCCCATGTCAGTATGCTCTCCCATTGCAGGGGGGTCTCACTGGCGCTTTTGTCGCTCACCTCTAGTCCATGAGGCGAAGCCACAGCATTCTTAGGCCTGCCGCAAGGGAGATAGCAGGATCTGAGCCATACAGGGGCAAGTGTTCCGGTGTTTTTCCCAGCTTCTTAAACGCTTGCGGCAGGGTCAGGCGGCACTGGAGGATAGGATGCAGTAGGAGTTAAGGCTAAGCTACGTGCTTGCACAAGTGGTCCAAGGTGGCACCCAGGCGAGGGTCTTCAGAGTGCCAGGCTCCGTTGCTGTCTCCCGGGCCTCACACACCCGGATCTCAGACTCTACCCTTCTGCAGGAGGCCCTCAGTTATTCACGCCAGCAAGAAAGGGCTGGTGAGGCCGGTCCTGGTGCACTGGAATGGAGCAGATGGGCTGCAGGGATCCGAAGGTGAGACCAAGCATGTCTCACTCCATTCTCGTCTTGGCCACACCCCAGTGATATCTCATTTCAAACATACTCCTCCTCAGTTATATCAGATTACATCACAGTTCTGCAAGTAATTAATCGTAGACAGGGGTTGATAAGGGTCAGAACCTTCATCAGGACCAATAACAGCAATCATACAGATTATATGCATAGGTATTTTTGGTGCAGTGTCTTAAATGTTAAATGCCCTTAGCCAAAACAAAAAATTGTGGAGCAGAGATTGTAATGGAACATAATAGTTTAAACTATGTGCCAAATAATGAAATATTCGAAAACTCAAATGGGGTACATAAAAAGGCAGTAACTGTAAGGTAAAGAAAACCTGGGCATGCAAGAAGTATTTATGCAAGAAACCTTCAATCTAATCTAATTCTTGTTTGTTTACATTAATGTACATTAGTATGAGTTGCAAAGCCACATTAAGGACTTATTTTAATTACTTTACTTTTCAAATAAATTATTAGTTTTCAGGTTCTTTTGCCAATTAGTGATTTAATCCCTGTGGTCCATCTACAGTGCTTTGAGTGCAAGACTGACCAGAGAATATGGTGTGATCTGGATTTGCTATACACTTTGGTTGTTTGTTTTAAAAGGAATTGGGAAAGGCTTAGTGTGAGAAAGTGCCATCTTTCTTGCATGGTATGCCCCCACTTTTTGCAGAATTGCTGATGTGCTTTGACTGAGTGTGCCCTGGGCTCCTGCCAATCAGGTGACCAGGGCCTGTGTTCCTTCCCTAAAACTGTATTGAAGCTAAAACCCAATTGGCATCTCTGGCCACATGTCAGCCCCTAGTATATGTTACCCTAGGTACCAAGGGCATTGTGACCAGAGAAGACCACTAAGGGCTGCACTACTTACTGTGCCACCCTTAGGGGCCTTGCACCCTGACACCCACACTCTCCCTTTGCAGATTGAGTGTCCTGGTGCAGAACTAAACAAAGAGACAACATGGCACACATCCCTGTGTGCCATGCCCACAAACCCACTGCCCTTATATATATCAGTCACCCCTCTAGCTGGGTACCCTATGCCAGTAGTGTGGGCACAGGTGCATAAGCCCTTTGCCCCTACAGTACCCAGGGCCATTCCTTGGCACTGTAAGTGCAGTGATGCCATTAAGTATATGGTGCTAGGAGGTTATCATTACGAACTCCACAGAACCATAATGGCTACACTGAAGACTGGCAAGTTTGATATCAAACTTCTCAGCACATTAAACCCACACTGATGCCAGTGTGGGATTTAATGTAAAATGCATTACAGAGGGCACCTTAGAGATGCCCCCTGAAATCTAACCTACAATCCACGTCCTGTCTGAGAGTCTGCGTAGGCTGACACACAGCAGACATGTTGCTGGACCCCTGGGTGGAGAGCCTCTGCTCTCCTGGGCCTGCAACAATGCACATCCTGGGCGAGGTGCTAGGTCTCCTCCCCCAGGATGTGCAGGGGGAAGCTTCAAAGGCATGCTGCCTTTGTGAGTTTCTCCAGGCCACTTGCTGTACTCAGCAACTGGCCCCCACCAGTTCTGACCCCCACTCTGGCGGGAAGACTGGCGGGAAACCCTACTTGAGGAAAAGGGGTGTGCCAGCCTGTGCCAACTCCACCCCTCAGGTGGGAGAGCCGAGGTGAAGCAGAACTCCGGGCTCCAGCCATCTTGAGGGTGGGGAGCCCTGCCCAATCAGACATAGGTTCCTGCCTCCCTCCCACAGGAGAGGTGCAGGATAGGGGTGTTCTCACCCCAGGACAGGAACCTATTGGTCCCTGCCCTTCCCCTACCTGTAACACCACTAAATTTAATATTTAGGGGCACCCTGAACCTTCCTTCCTCAGATCCCCATTTCGAAACAAGAAAGAAGACCAAGAGGAAGAAGACTTGCCGTGCAGCTGCTAACAAAAGGACGACACCATCTGACTTCGCCCCAGCCCTACCGGCCTGTTGATCCTTGAACCTGCTAACCTGCAAACAGCAACCTCGAGAACCCCGGAGGGCCTGCCTGCCTTGATTCTCTTAGAGAGTGGAACTCCCATGAGCAGTGGTTCTGCCCAAACAGAAATACTCCTGGTGCCAGCCAGGAACCGCAAATCCAGCCCACAATGCACCCGCCGAGCCCGGCCAGTGCCCGAGTGGACAAAGACCCTAAGGACGTCCCCCGGCGATTCGGACCTGGAATCCAGTGCCCAAGGACCCTCCTCGACGACCCACATGACGTTTGCAGCCTCAGAACCAGGGACCCCTCCAACCATGACCAGCAGAGGGTAAGATTTTCCGACCTTTAAAGACACCCCTGCACCCGGCGCCCCCCCTCCCCCCCCCCCCCCCCCGGTAACTTGAATTTCCTTCCATAGGATATCATTGCCTGCTTTTTGCTGAAAAAGGTTTCTAAGTGTCAATTTTTGAAACTTACAAATATTCTTTAAAAATCGTGCCAACGATAAAAACATAATTACTGCCTGTTTTAGATAGATGTCCCAGTGCTGAACCCAGGAGCCCAGCACTGGATTACAGAAGTAACGTAAACATACTTTACCTACATACTGAATTTCTTTCCATAGGATAACATTGGTAATTTCATCCAGAAAAGTTTTCAAGGGTCAACTTTTCAAATACAATAATATTCCTTAAAAATCACTACAGTAACCAAAACGATTTTACTTATCTGTGTACAGCACATGTCCCGGGACTGAATCTAGGATCCAGACCTGTGGTTAGAAAAGTAATCTACAAAGTAATTAATGGCATTTAACTAGAAATTCCCATTGGGCTCAATGTTGCATTGTGTTTGAAATTGTGTTGCCTATTGCAACAAACTTTAGCAATTGTAATCAAAGAGTCTAATGTCTATTTGAAAAGTATGTAACTAAAGTAATCAATTCTGAGAAAGTATATTTTGATACCTTGCTGGTTCTAAAACAAAACAACTATATCTTTTGATACAAAACCATTGGCCTGGAGTTCCGTTCTTGAGTGTGTGAGACCATTTGCTGACTGAGTGTGTACAACAAATGCTTTACACTGTCCTCTGATACTGCCTTACTGCTCGACCAAGCTACCACTTTAGAGAGTAAGGTTATATCTAACTTTAACCTCTGCCAAACATCTGGGGACTGTGGTCACTTTCTTACACCTAGTCAGTGACGGTTGCCCTCCATTGCTGATTTGTGATGCACTGAACTATTCTAGTAGTGTTTTATTTGGTTTTACTGTCTAAGATACTCTTTAAAGAGGTAATCTAGACTTTGAGCATAACTATGTAAATTAGTCACAGTCTGTATGTAAGAAACTGGCTCTCTATATACTACACCAAAATGAGGTATAGTGTGTGTAGAGTTCAAGTGTCCCCAGAGGTAGGCAGAGGTTAAAGTTAGATAGAACCTTACTCTCTTTCTGTGGTAGAGTGGTAAGCAGTGAGGCAGTATCAGAGGACAGTGTTAAGCATTTCATGTACACACTCAGTCAGCAAATGAATTCACACACTCAAGAACTGAACTCTAGGCCAATTGTTTTTTAATAAAAATATACTGTTTATTTTTAGAACCAAGCAAGTCTGGCACAGGTAAGCATTAAATAATTTTCAATAATATGTTACTGGTTATAGAACAGTTTGAAAATGCAATAGAAATTTAACTTTGTTTGATTTACAGCGGAGCAGTAGTATGCAACATTTAGCAAATGCAGTACATTGAAATGAATAGGCTTTTTCAGTAAATTACAGTTAAGATACTTTTTACGTTGCTTTTCTAACTCAGTGCTGGATACCTAGATTCAGCACTGGGACATTTCCTGGAAACAGGTAAGAAAATACGTTTTGGTTATATGTGCGATTTTTAAAGAATATTTTCAGATTTAAACACTCAACACTTAGAAACTTTTTGAAGCAGTACACTGTAACAGAATTTCTGTTTTGTTCTTGTATAAAAAAAATCAATAAAGCATTTTGAAAAAAAAACCAAAACAAAAGAAATGATAGGCTTTCCAGTAAATTGCAGGTAAGTTACTTTTCTAACTCAGTGCTGGATACCTAAATTCAGCACTGGGACATTTCCTGCAAACAGCAATAAGGACCAAGACACAGAAAGTGAATAGGCCTAGGGCCTAAAGAATCGCTGGGGCTACCCTGAGCTACCAAGAGTTAGGAAGCAGGAGACCCAAAGGAGGGGTGTGCAGTGTCTAATCACACACGCAGGTTACCATAGAGAATGAATGGGAACGTAAAAGTTACAAACTAGTTCTTTTAGGGCACTTCTGACTGGACTCTGTGAAAGTTACTTGGAGCCTAGACAGTTGGATAGTTGATACCCACAGGAGCACCAAAGTACTCGCATTACCTCACCCACAGGAAGCGGGTGCATAGGTGTAAAGTGTGTCAGGTTTCGTCGTCGAATCCCATGGAGCCTGGGAGAAAGATGCTGCAGGCGACCAGGAGAGAAGTGTCCGGATGGATCCAAGGGTGGATCGAAGATGAAGAGGACCGGAAAGCAGAGGGGACAGAGTCTGGGTCACTAGCCAGTGACCAGGAAGGAACCAGGCGATGTCGTGAAGTAATCAGGTGCTGTCGTGAAGCTTGTCTCTGCAGCCACGTGGACCAGGAGGCGTCGACGACAACCAGGAGTCAGTCACGGACTGTCCCACGAAGGGTCTCGCTGTTGGCAGTGTCTGCTTCAGGATTGGAGTCAACAAGCCTTGGCAAATGCAACACACGCAGAATACGAATTTGGCTTCTTACTCAGACCAGCAAGGTCTGAGGGGCTGCTTCTTTTGAGGGAAGCAAGGGCCAGTCTGGAGCAACCAGACCACCGGTGTAAATTCAAAGGATCGTCGCCAAGATGGCCACTAGCCAACGGGCAAGTGACCGGGCAGACGCATCGAGCAGGAAAATGCAGAAGGGCCCCACGCAGAACTCGTGGAATGTGCAGGGCTGATCTTCGGTGCGGGGCTGGGGCTTCTCAATCCCCAATGCACAGCTTCGGGGTGCCTCGGGTGCTGCACTATTAGCAAGTCGCAGACTTTTCAAGATGGCCGGTCCTACGTCTCTCGTCGCCTCCACGGGTCTCAGCTCTGATGGGACTGTGGATCGGGCTGTTGGATGTCTGGAAGTCCGGTTCTTGTCAGGCTCTGTGCTCGGACTCCGGCGGGAGGCGTCGACAAAGCAAGCCTTTGATCGCTGGATGGTGCCTGCTTATGCAGGGTGGTCACTCCTTGACCACAAAGGAAATTCTTCAGTCGTGTTCTTGCAAAGTAGATCGTCTAAGGTCCAGAGGTTCGTTTCATAGTTTCAGTCAGGATTAATCTCAAGTCTTGGGACTCAGCTCCTACCTATATACCAAACCTAGGGGCTGGATTACCTGCAAGGTCCCTCCTATGGATGGGACCAGGGAAGGGGGTGGTTACACCCCTTTCCCTTTGTCCAGTTTCGCGCCAGAGCTGGGGCTAGAGTGCCCCAGCAGCGGTTTGAACTGGACTATGCATGGAAAACATTGTATGCCCCAGGCAGTGTCTCATTTCTTTCAGCCCTCCCTGCCCCAATTCACAAAAGCCTTTCTGGGCTGGTGCTAGCACCTCCCAAGGCAGGAAACCTATTGTCCAAGCCTCCCTCCCTGGAAGGACTCCCAGCAGCAGGAGGTCAGACTGGTGTCTGTGGCAGCAGCATCCATTTTGTGATGTTGAGGCTCTGGTTAACTTTAACTGCGAATAGTAGGAACATCTTGTCTTCTCCCCCTAGAAGGGTGGAATGCTACCCCCGTCGCCAGAACTGGCGAGGGGGTAGTATTCCAAATCGTATGACACCTTACTCGACATGTTTTGATAAAGCCAAATAGGAGTTAGCATTTAACCGCGAGGTTCATAATGCACTTAAGAGTATATGGTATGGCAATATCCTAGAACAGCTATAAGGACATGGTTCCGAAAGCTGCAGACAGGCTCAGCTCATGCTAGAGCACCATCTCACATAAAACCAAGCACTCTGCCTCCAGGATTGTTAAGGCCTGCCATAGGAGTGACTTATAGGTGCATATGTGTCTAGATATAAGGTTAGATATAGGTATACTATATCTAAGCAAGGGGTGATTACACGACCTTGCCCCAGCTGAGTGATCAGCCAGTTGTGTCAATGTGAGTGGCCAGCCAGGGGTGGCATAATACATGCTGCAGCCCCTGGTAGGCCTTGGATGCACCTATGCCCTGGGTACCTATAGTACACTGTACAGGGGCTCATAAGGTGACCCAGTATACAATTAGAGATGTACCTAGGGTACATGGAGTCAATTTTAAAGTGAGAGCAGATAGCCTGGGGCCCTGATTAGCAGGATCCCAGGCCAACTAAATCGAAAAGCAGCTGAACACTAGACAAAAAATCTGGGGTAACCATAGTCAGGTATCCACCTTCCTACAACCACCACTTGGAGAGGTAAGTTGGGAAGTTAAGGGTTGGTTAGGCACCGTCGGTATGGGCACACAAGGCCGTGGGGCGACGGGTGCAGGGATGCCTTTTGGGGTCAGATATTCTTACCAGCTCCTGGTCGCTGTTAGGGGTCCATCTGGATTTAGGCTGCAGGCGTCGGCTGAAGGCTTGAGGCAGGTCAGGGGTTGCCGGATCTCGGGTCAGGATCGCTGGGGTGACCTCCCCGTGGTGTTTTTCCACTCAAGCTCGGGCCGGATTTGGCGGGTGCAGAGTGGGCTGGATTTGCGGTGTCCGTCCGGAGCCAGAAGCTGCAGTTTGAACAAGCCCGGTGTTCATGGGAGATTCAGTCTTTGAACTAAAGGCAGGCAGGTCCTTCAGGGTTTTTTAGGTTGCTGGCTGCAGGACACACCGCGATTTCGCAGAAGCAGGTTCGAAGGGAGACATGCCTGTAGGGCTTGGGCCAAGTCGGTGGGCATCGACCTCTTGTTAGTTCTGCACGGCTCTTCGGTCCTTCTTCCTATCTTCTTTTCTATTCGTTGTTTCTGGATCTGAGGAAGCAAGGTTAAGTGTGCCCCCTAAATACTAAATATAGGGGTGTTACAGATAGGTAAAGGGCAGGGACGTATGGGTCCTTTCCCTGGGGTGGGTACAGTGGAAGGGGGGCAGCCTGTTTCTGGTTGGCTGGGTCCCCTCCATCCTCAAGATGGTAGGGACTTGAAGTTGTGCTTCACCTCGCCTCCCCCACCTGAGCGATGGAGTTGGCAGAGGTAGGCACACCTCCCTTCCTGACTTGTTTTTCCCAAAAGTTCTCCCACACAAAGTGGGGAGTAGAACCAATTGGGACCAGTTGCTGAAAGCAGCAAATGGTCTGGAGAGGCACACAAAGGCGGCATGACTTTGAAGCTTCTCCTTCGTGAACTCTGCCCATCCCGGGGGAGGAGGCTTGGCACCTCGTCCCAGGATGTGCATTGTTTCAGGCCCCCGAGAGCAGAAGTTGGTCGAGTTTCAGGGGGCATCTCTAAGATGCCCTTTGTTGTGCATTTTACATTAAATCCCACACAGGTATCAGTGTGGGATTAATGTGCTGAGAGGTTTGCCACCAAACTTCCCAGTCATTAGTGTAGCCATTATGGTGTTGTGGAGTTCGTAATGACAAACTCCCAGCACCATATACTCTTAATGGCAGCACTGCACTTACAGTGCCCAGGGATGGACTTGGGCACTGTAGGGGTACAGGGCTCATGCACCTGTACCCTCACCAGTGTCATAGGGCACCCAGCTAAAGGGGTGACTGATGTTTGCCAGGGCAGTTGCTTGTGGGCATGGCACACAGGTATGCATGTCATGTCGACTCTTTACTTTGTTCTGCACCACGGCACGCAGCCTGCAAAGGCAGTGTGTGATTGTCAGGGTACAGGGCCTCTAAGGGTGGCACAATATGTGATGCAGCCCTTAGAGACCTTCTCAGGTCACAGTGACCTGGGTACATGTGGTGCAATTTACCAGGGGCTGACATGTGGCCAGAGATGCCAATTGGGTTTAGGCTTCAATGCAGTTTTAGGGAAGGAACATAGGCCCTGGGTACCTGATTAGCAGGAGCCCAAGGCACACTCAGTCAAAGTCAATGAACATCAGCAATTCAGCAAAAAGTGGGGGCATACCATGCAAGAAAGAGGGCACTTTCTCACACAAAACGAAAGACGATGAGACTAACCTTGCTCTAGAAAGTCTTCATTGTCTAAGTGGAAGAACCTGGAAAGTCCATCTGCATTGCAAAAAACACAGTTGATGGACAGAATGCAGAACAATGTCTTACATTCACCACAGTACAAAGATCTGGGCCTAAATCCATCGTTTTTTTGCACTTCACACCACCCTAGGTCAGACAATGGCTATATGCAAATCAGCCTTGACCCTGTGCCTCATGGGAACAGTCCAGCCCGAACTACCAAGCCATGTCTTTCCTAGACCGGAATCAAGCATCTAAAGTCCATCTGCATTGGCATTGGCATCCTAGGTCTGTGTTCCACTTCAAAGTCCATTCCCTGTAGGGAGATAGACCACCCCAATAGTTTAGGATGTTTTCCTTTCATTTGCATTAGCCATCTGAGAGGTCTGTGATCAATTTGAACTAGGAAGTGAGTACCAAACAAGCATGGTCTTAACTTCTTCAGGGACCAAACCACAGCAAAGACCTCCCTCTCAAAGGCACTCCAATGCTGCTCTCTGGGGTGAAGCCTTCTGCTTATAAAAGCAACAGGTTGGTCTTGGCCTCAATCACTGGTCTGGGATAGGACCGCTCCAATCCCTAGCTCAGAGGGATCAGTCTGCACTAAGAACTTCTTGGCATAAGCTGGAGCCATCAGAATAGGTGCTGAGCACATTGCTTCTTTCAGGGTGTCAAACGCCTTTTGGCAACTAACTGTCCAGTTCATCTTTTTGGGCATCTTCTTTGAGTTGAGTTCTGTGAGGGGAGTCACAATGGACGCATATCCCTTCACAAACCTCCTGTAGTACTCAGTCAAGCCAAGGAATACCTGACTTGGGTCTGGGTTGTTGGAGCTGCCCAGTCCAGGATGGCCTAGATCTTGGGCTGTAAGGAATGTACCTGGCCTCCACCAACAAGTTGTCCCAAGTACGCCACAGTGCCCTGCCCTATTTGGCATTTGGATGCCTTGATAGTTAGACCTGCAGTTTGCAGGGCTTTTAAAACCTTCCCAAGGTGGATCAGGTGATCCTGCCAGGTGGAACTAAAGACAGCAATATCATCAAGATAAGCTGCACTAAAGGACTCCAACCCAGCAAGGACTTGATTCACCAACCTTTGGAAGGTGGCAGGGGCATTCTGTAAACCAATTGGCATTATAGTGAACTGATAGTGCCCATCAGGTGTGGAGAAGGCTGTTTTCTCTTTTGCTCCTGGGGCCATGCCAATCTGCCAGTACCCTGCAATTAAGTCAAAGGTACTTAAGAATTTGGCTGCCCCCAATTTGTCTATCAACTCATCTGCTCTTGGGATTGGGTGAGCATCTGTCTTGGTGACAGAGTTGAGCACTCTATAATTCACACCGAACCTAATTTCTCTTTTTCCACCCTGTGGATGAGGTTTGGGGACCAGAACCACTGGGCTAGCCCAGGGGCTCTCAGAGGGGTCAATGACCCCTAACTCCAGCATCTTTCTGACTACAGCTCTAATGCTTTCCTTGACTTGGTCTGATTGTCGATAGATTTTGTTTTTGACAGGTGCACTGTCACCAGTGTCCACATCCTGGGTACAACAGTTTGTCAGACCAGGGGAGAAAGAAAAGAGCTTAGCACACTGCTGCAAGACTTGCGTGCAGTCAGTATGCTGCTGGGCAGAGAGGGTATCTGAAAAGACAACTCCATCCACTGACCCATCTTTTGGGCTGTAGGAGAGGAGGTCAGGGAGAGGTTCACTCTCTGCTTTTTGTTCCTCATCAGTCACCATCATCATGGTGATATTGTCGTGTTTTATCTAGGACCCCGATCAATATTGTGACCTTATGCCCCTATACGGCTATAATCAATCCATACCCCTATAATGGCATAAACGATCAGAACCATATTTCAGAAACTCGTCTCTGCAGCTCATTACAGTACATGACACAGCAGAAGCCACTATCTTAGATTCCTAGATTACACACCGAGTTCTTTCAACAGATAAAACCCCCAGCAACCTGGGAAAGCCCCGCTTGCTTTGTTTTTATTAGTAAAAGAACTCTAATGAGCACTGTAAGAACGACCAGTTCTTAGTGACATCTTTATTGACGTCTTATGTCCAAAAACTTACGTCAAACAATGCACCTTTCAGGTATAAATACCATTGCCTTAAGCAAATGCGATGGTGGTGGTGAATACAGGAGCAGAACAGCTGTCCCTTGCAGAGCCCAGCAGATGCGAGAAGCCCACGGACGCTACCCCTCCTCCTCCTTGACGCGCTGAGAAAGACGCTGTCTTTTCTCCTGCCGAGAAAATCCAGCTCCGGCGTTTCCAGCCTACCCTTGCGGGCAACTGGAATATCGAGTCCTGAGGGGAGATACCAGACCTCCAACATTTTATTCCAGAGGTACGGTGTTGACTAAACCCTTAGAGAGAATTCTTGAAGCAAACCCTTGGCACAACCAACTTAACTTAAACTGCTACTTACTTACTCCCTCCCATGTATTAGGCTTAGGTCAGGTACACCGGGGTAGGCGTAGTTAGAAGCACCAGTTGAGGACGTTAGCTAAATGTATATATGAATGTATATATTTTATTCATTTTAACTATCGTATGGCTAAGAAACCATATCAATGCTTTTACAGTATTATTTCGCAATACTTCTCTTGCATGAGAGGAAAGACTGTTCAATAAATAATACCTTTTATTGAAAACGCCCATCTCTCTAGTCTCTGCATACTGGTAAAAAGTAATCTGCACAACTGACTGAGTGAAATAGCTGTCTATTGTTTCACACGACTCTAGAGATTGACTCTTATTCTAAGGAGCAAAGTTGTCATGTTTATGCGGTTGTTGGAAAACTGAATCCCTTCTTGTCTGAGCCAGGAAAGCTGATCACTTCCTATTCAGTCAAGAAAGTTTCCAGTGACCTCTGAGCTAGTAGGTACAAACCCAATTAAGTCTAACATAGTCAGTAGTGACCTGGAAGACCGCACTTCTATGTCTACACTGCTGTTTATGTTATTCCAATGCGCAGGGCCTATAGGGAAAATAGGAACTACACTACATGGCGCCCAACGTTTGGTAAGGCGATAAAACTAACGCAAGACGTTAGAGTAACTCAGTCGTGCTTTTTCACACAGACCCTTTCTCCCGTAAATACTCGAATAGACGTCTGGAGTGGGTGAAAGGTTAAAATCCGCCCGAACTTATAGGAAGAGATTCCTATGTAAAGCTCTGGTTTATTCAACGTTGAAGGATAAAGTGTTCCAAAATATTGTGCACCTAATCTTTGTCTCCTTGGAGACCTGCTCTGCAAAACTTTCATTTATACAATGTCAGTAGAAAACAACGGAACCGCTGAAGCCGCAGTAAATGCGACTCAGCAGGGTCCCGATGAAACAGGAATTAATGAACCGGGTGCGATAATCATCCCGGTCAACATAAGAAAAACTATAACGTTAAAACTTATGGAAAATGGACTGACCACACAAGGTGGCACAGTCGTCTTCGTGATAGAGGCACACGAATATTGGCAGACAGAGGTATTCTATTCTTGGATAAAATTTCCAGCGGCAAACGCTGCAACACACGAGTTCCACTATTACAAAATAGAGGATCCACCAGATGAATACGCTCCTTTCGAGGAGATTGAAATCCCATTAAAATACCAAGAGCATCTGCTCTGGTTTAAAGGCGCCCTAAAACACAATGATCATATTACCAGGCTAGGTCCACTAGGTAGACCAGGAGCAACGTGGCCGGTTCTAGCCAGCTACACACCACATCCGGACATTGATAAAATGTCAAAAGAAGAACTTTTAGCACAGCTAAAAACATTAATTAAAATACATAGACAATTGGTCCAATATGTAATGCGGACTGCAACAGTCCAAACAGCTGTTAATGTTCCACAGCTGACCCCTCATCAGGGGAACACATAAAATGACACCACAGAACATACAATCATGTCTTGGTAAAACACCCATAAAACGGGAACAAATTCCTTTCTGGTTAGCGCAGAAAATTACTCAAATAGAGGCAGTATTTCCGAATACTACCCCTATTGAGAAACTCAGAATTCTGACCATCTGCCTTCCAATGGGGGTCGCACCACATGTGGAGGACTGTGACACTTGGGGTACAGTCTTTGCTTCCATTTACACGAAAACACATGGTGTTTCGTCCATGGCGGTAATACCAGATGTGCTAAAACAGATTCAGAATGAATACGGTCCAGAACCTGCTTTAACTCTTGGTATGAAATTACTGAAAGACTTCAAGCAGGTCTGAGAAGCAGCATCTGTGGCGATCCGCCAGAAATTGAAGAAAACAGATATAACAGATCAACCAATTGAGCTTGCCAGAATTATAGAAAAATGTTATGAAGAAATAGGTAAAGACAGCTTGGGTGGGAAACCAGTAAAACCCCAACTACTCGAAAATCCTGAAAAATTATTTATTAAAAATAATTCAAACACTCCTAAAAAGAGCTGGGATTGAAATAAACAATCCACTCCCAAAGTTTTCCAGTCCAGAGGAAGGTCTCCTCGACAGAGGGAAAGGACTCCGACTCGATAACACCAGTCTCCCCAGAGGGAGCACTCTGAGAAAAGATATAACCTTAGAAATAGGGATAACTTGAAGAAGCCTGATAGATATCAAAGTATTGATACACGTCCCTCTCGATCTTTTTCGCAGAAATCGGAAAGAAGAGGACGGTCAGACACAGGAGAGCACACCAAGTCCAAAGACAAGGAACCTGCTCAAAGTAATAAATCACAATTTCCAAGAAAGAAGGTAGCCAGTATTAGAGTAATTGAACATGCCGAGAATACTGAGGACACAGCTGAAAAACAGGGAGTGGGCACAGACAATGCTAGACAGTGCAGCAGAAATCACCATAGCTCGCAAGATCCTGATGAGTCATCTGGAGACAGTGGACACAAATGAATACATTCAAGTAGAAACTGCCGACACCAGAGTTAGCGAACCTCATAAGATATACTAAATAACACTGCGTATAGATGGTGATAAGACTAGGAAAATAAGGGGTCTATTTTGGGATAAACTCTCAAAAGGCTATGACATCCTGTTAGCTGAAAAAGATTGGCCCCGGGGTTTGTCAGGGAGTGCCCTCGTGGCGAAGAAATGATTATGCCTGCCTTCTCGAATCACATTCCGATTCACACTAAATATATATATGCGAGGAAATGGGCAGTAGCCCAGGCACCAGCATTATATAAAAATCATGTAGGATGGGATGAGGACTCTCCTCCTCATAAAATCCAGTTAAAAAGTCAACCGACTGCACAAAGGCAGTATCCAATTAAGCAAGAAGCTAAAAAACAGGTCAGGGAGAATTTAGATCAACTTGAATACCAGGGGGTGATTGAAACATGCACCTCTCAAATGAACAATCCTTTGTTTCCTGTCTCCAAACCGGACAATTCATATCGTCTAGTCCTGGACTACAGACACCTTAACTCATGTTGCAAAACATTTGCAGTACAAAATTCGCATAGTGCTGCACTAATGAATAACATAGTTCGCAAAAAATATAAAACGACATTAGACATATCTAATGGGTTCTTTTGTCAAAATATTGCACCAGAAAGCAGGTACTTGACCGCTTTCTCAGTAATGGGGTCACAGAAAATTTCTGTAGGCTCCCACAGGGATTCAAGAACAGCCCAGGACTATTCTCAGCCAGAGTAACAGAGTTACTACAAATATATGATGATGAGGCATTATCTTACGTCGATGACATCTATCTAACAGACGACGACTTGGAGACTCACTTGAAAAGGGTGAACACCATAATACTTGGGTATCCTGCAGAGGGTTACAAATTCAACTTTAAAAAGTCAAGAATTGCCCATCTGACAGTCTTATTTTTAGGATACGAATTATCAAGTGAAGGAAAAAGCCTAGCGGACAACTTCATAGAGAAGTGCGCTGTACTCCAAGCACCAAAAACGCTGAAGAACTTACAATCGATTCTAGGCTTCCTGAATTTCGGAAGAACTTACATTCTAAATTATGCGGAGAGGGTTAAACCTCTCTACGAACTAATTTAACTTGATTTTAAACCAATCAACTGGACTCAAAAACACACTGAAATTTTGAGATCTTTGCAAACAGACATGTTAGCAAAAACAAAATTAGATACATGTGACAATACACGCTATCTTGTAATCCGAGTCATCCCTGGAAGATGCGGATTCACGTACCTGACCTCTAATGAGGGAGAAACGGTACCAATAGCTTACAAATCTCACTTGTACACACAAGCAGAAAAAACATTCAGTCTCACAGAAAATACTGTGAAAACAGTACAAACTGCAATAGCGAATGAACGAGAACTAGCACACGGCAAAAGGATCACTGTTCTCACAGCAGAATCCGCCTTCGAGGCACTATTCAGCCCAGTAAACCTGCCTACAGTGTCACTGGATCCGAAATGGATACAGTGGGAAAATTCTCTTGCTGCAGAAGACGTGAAATACTATTTCGCCCCGCACATGAAAAAACTGAATGATTTAACTTATGAAAAAGAATATCCTCTGCCAATCGAAATTCTTCCTCTCCAACAGTACTCCTGTATAATCTACACAGACAGATTTGTACAGCATTACAATGTAGAAAATAAATCCTACGATGCAGCCTGCGCGATTGTTAAAGGTCGCTGGCTCTGCGGTAAATTCAGACCGAAAATAACAAAAACTGAATCACTGAGAAAATGTTCGGCTCAGCGAGCTGAAATCAGATCTTTAAAGATGGCGCTTGAAAATGCAGAACGTGAATTCCCAACACTAATCGTGTGCGATTCGCAATTTTGCGTCCACTCTTACAATAATGAGTTGCAGAGCTGGGTTCAAAATGATTACAAAGATGACACAGGTGCCACAATCAAGCATAAAATGCTTTGGAAACAAGTAGTTCTTTTACAGAAAGAACTACAAAAGACTCACGTGATACACACTCTGAGTCTTCAACGCATTGGCGTTCACGTTGCAGGGAATTTATTGGCTAACACAGCCATAGCGGAAGCAACTAAACCGGCTTCCGTAGCCACAAAAAAGCGTTCAGAAAAATATATAGATGGGGAAACCATGCTGGCAGTAAAAACGTCCTTAAAAGGCGACTGTGCAGCACTACCCGTGAACTATCCACTCAATTATGCATACGTAATTGATGCAAACTCCGTTCCTTTTGCTCGAATCCCTGGAGTGGGGGATAGGGTAATTCCAAACACGAACCGGAGAAAGTTACTAATAGCAGACGCACACATGGGTGAAGGTCCAAGGCACAAACAGATGAAGGAATCCCTGACTGAATTACAATCAGTATACTGGTGGCGGAGAGGAGCCTGCACCACTATAAATATGTAAAGAACTGTCCGGATTGCGACAGAGATCGCAGCAGCGAGTCAAGCGGAGTAATGCCATGGCCTGGTATGTAGGTAGCGTAATGCTGTCTATATGCAATCCAGCGTCCTATTAATTGTTTAAGACTACATTCACTTAAAAAATGTGGCCCCAGCGCTCGGCTGACAGCAAAACTGTTATAAAAGATCTGCAAGTCTTTATCGGCACATACGCAATTGCCATGTTCCATTCTGACCAGGGTCCTGCTTTCAGCCCTCGAGCTTATAAGGAGGCCATGGCCTGTATGGGCGTTGGGTTGCGA
This sequence comes from Lissotriton vulgaris, assembly GCF_964263255.1. Lineage (NCBI taxonomy): Eukaryota > Metazoa > Chordata > Amphibia > Caudata > Salamandridae > Lissotriton > Lissotriton vulgaris. The sequence goes on from NC_141685.1 coordinate 1,089,640,367, forward strand.
CTCTCTTGTCCATTCCACCCTGAGGGGAACAGTGTAGTGGAAAGAAAAAACCGAGACATAAAGTAATCTATAACGGCAAAGGTATTAGGTTCGGGTGATGGGTGGGTCAAACATTTAATAAGTGTCCAACGTAGTCTAAATAATTTGCCAAGAAATTCACTGAAAGGTTTCAGCCCGTACGAACTATTGTTCGGAACTAGAATGCATATTGAGGATCTTGATAGTCAGGCTTCAGTGGTAAAAGACAAGAATAAAGACTTTGACATCAAAGATAGTTTGGCTGTTTTATAGGACTTGAATGAAACAAAAAAATCCTTAAGCAACATAAAAATAAAGCAACTACCACTGAAGACACACCACGAGTCCCAGCAAAACCTGTCTGGATTCCAAAGATTGGGGATCTGGTCAGAGAGAAAATAGCGGTGAAGAAGGAATTTGGGCCTTCTTACAGAAAAGCAGTACCTGTCTTGGCAATCAACGGAACAAGATCAGTAGTACTACCACCTCTTGCTGGTAAAAAGGAGAACCGAGCTGTATCAATCGACCTGGTAAAACCACAATCATGTGGCCTATAATCAACAGTAGGCCAAGTGGACTCCCAAGAAATAACAGAATACCCAAATTTGCAACAATCCAAGAGGTTCAAACTGAAAGACTAATCAAATTTGATAAACCTGCAGTGCACAGAGAGGGACTATGCAATAATGCCATGGAACTCGTGCCTCTTGAAACACAGATTGAAACAGTTCGTCATGAAACACCAGTATACAATGATGTGGCATCAGAATGTGCTAATGAAAGACAAATTGAGAAAACAATTCCAACAATTGACAGAACTGCCTCTGGCTACTTCATCAACTTCGGCACCTTTTCTGAAGATCAAAACGACCCTGAAGTGACGCCAGAAACAAAGACTTTTAAAGAAAAGGCAACAGAACTCTTTCATCAACTCAAGGAAACGTATCTTATTTCTCCATGGTTAGAGTTCTGGTTTGGGCTAGGTGTATTTTTTCTCCTACTTTGGCTCATCATGATACTTTGTTTGGGAAAATTCATTAAGGGGAAATACAGTTCAATGGACACAGCAAGTCAGAACATCAACTTAGTCCTGAAACCACACAAATCATCTCACGTCAAGAAAAGAAGACTATCATCAGTAAATGTCACAGCCATTCCAATACCCGGCGGGGTAGTATGGGACAAGACTGACTATTAAGTATATGGCCCGGTCGAAATCTTGAAATATCCTCACCAGTACAAGGTTTCATTAAGTGATTTTGTAAAACCGAGTACATTCTCTGATGATTGGGATTTTAAAAGTATAAATAATATGATGTCGGATTTAGTGTTGTCAGCAAGATTTACAGGCCATGATTATTTACAAGGTTCGTCTAATTATGAACAGATGTACTGCTTTTCACATTACGCAGACCATTACTTACATAAATCTGCACAACCTAGAAATGTTTTTAAATATAACCAATGGGAACATTGTGCTACTCCACTTAAAAGTAGTTCGAAAACATTCTATGAGAAATTCCAGTACTTCTCAGGGTTTAACACAAGTGATGCAGAAACATTTTATGATAAACTGTTGGATAAAACAGGGTTGAAAACAATGCTGACAAATACTAAATTGATATATTTAGAAGCATTTTATGAAAAAATTATGACATTTGGTTTTGATTTTTGGAAAAACAACATTGAAACAAAAACCATCTGGGGTACAAAAGATTGGCAGGTACAAGGTGTAGAAGCATTATTTCGAGCCTGCATGATCCCAGAACAAATAATGTTCTTAAATGACACAATTCACCAAACAACCTGTCTTGGCCTAGCTAAGATTAAAGACCTTAACAAACCGTCTATTCCAAAGCCAATACCTGATAATGCAACCACAGAGGTTGAAACAGACGTATCAAAAATTTTACATCTAAACAGAACACATCCTGATTGGAAAAAGTGGTTATTCTGGCCTACTGACACGAATAACTGTCAAGATAGATTCCTGAACAAAACACAGGGGTTAAAAATGACCAGACCAGACCCTAGATACTCCCAGAGACAACATCCAGGGATAGTAACAACATACAGTGTAGGGAAACTGTGCCTTGAATGGCTAGAATCATCCACACTGACAGAAATTAAGCAACACCTATCTTTACTTAAAGATGGTGCTGACTTGCGCGATTTCATTATGGGACCATGCAAGCAGCGTCAAAAACGTTTCATAGCGGCAAGTGTATATGCGGCTTACAACGAGGCATGGAAAGTAATGCAAATTGAAACAGCTGAAAAATTACGAGAAATTGATCGTATTAATTTGGAAAAATAACTTTCTGTTGTGAACAATGGGTTAATGACTCTGTCCTCCAGAATATATTCACTGGACAGTATTGGACAGTATTGTATCATCTGCCATCGATATAATAGATAAAGACTTGCTAATGTTCTTTATACGCTTTATATCGCGGCCGGCCCAGATGGGTTGTAGGCAGCATGCTGTGTTAACTTATTACTTCTATCATATGGTTATGAGGTATGATGAAACTACATACTACAGCTGCCGGCCTGCTTCCTCAGGTTGTAGGCGTCGAAGCTGTGTACTGATTACGTAACTTCAATAAAGGTCTTAAAAAAAAAAAAAAAAAAAAAAAAAAAAAAAAAGACTTGCTAATGTTACAACATGGCCAGTCGCAATTACGTTCTATTGTACAGCTAGGCTGGACGCTGCAAAATCTTCGTTCAGGCTATGTGCCATGGCGTCTAATCAACACAACGTCATTGTTTTCCATCTTTAACCTTACTGATAAACAAATCAGCTTGGCACAGAAAGGGCAGACTATACAATCCTGAGCATCAAAAAACTTGAGAGATTACCATTGACAATGTCAGAAAGACCTGTCATTGAATGGATAATACACGGGATTATCACAATTCCGATAACAACTTTCCGCTTTAAAAATTGCCTTGAGTATATACCGACTGGCTATTATGAACGATTGGGTAAAGGGTACATTAAGTCATCATGGAAATTACCATATACACACACATGCTACAGTGACAACAACAGATATGTATTTCTTAGTGGTGAAAATTGCAAACATTCACTAAGCGGTATACTTTTGTGCCAGGGTATTAATTTACACAGGGCCTGTGAAGGAACTTCAAACAACCTTTCATGCCACCAACATGGCACACCTGCAACGCAGATGGAGCCCTGCTATAGGCAGCTTTCTAACGGGAGTTACATTCTAATAACGGATCACAGCTGTTGTGGCTTGGTGCCAGGGAAAGCATATCTCGTAAGCGTAACTTCCATGGTCACTTGCTGTATGCAAGCATTGTTTCCAAACAGCCCTGGAGATTCCGAGACGCCGATTTGGCCTCCTTTGAATGTCTCTTCTATACGAATTGATACATTAAGCAGAATGAAGTCTGTGCTTTTACAGACAACAGTGCCCATCACGTCATCGAAAGACACGTATGATCTCCAAGTTGCAAGGACAACATCAGAGATACATGACCTTTTATCAACAAATTGCCCCGTGCATTTCACAGAAATGCTTAGCCAAATTCTAAATATGTCAGATGCCGTAGATATCTCAAACGTATTTAAGACCATTTTTTCGGGACTGTTAACACCATTCAAAGCAATCCTGGGAATTATTCCTAATTTTGTCCATTCAGTCTCTGGCGGCATACCCCTGATTTTGGGACTTGTAGAAGGCATTTTATTTTTGACCCTCCTGCTCCGATATGGCAAGCCAAAACACAGACATGACTCCGGCAAGGATGGAAGAAACGATCCTAGCAGTACGCTACCGGGACCGCATAACTAGAGTCCTTGGATTGGCCAGGCTGAGGGATCTGAACATGACCTGGTTTCTTTCATTTAGACCTATATGGCAGACCTGCATCTTACCTGTGCTTCGATGTATGCTATGCGGAGAAGAATGCGTGTTAGACACCTGTCTTGCACTACCATTAGCAGTACCAATGGATATCGATACTTTGCTAAGTCCTGTAACGGCTCATGCATCGTGTTGTCCCCAGCGGCTACCAATCCTGATGACGGAATTCGTTGAGACTCCTGCGCTACGACTAGGTGGCGGCAGTGAAGCGATACATAAAAGCAACATCACTCAGGTACGGCCTTCTGTGAGCATTGCTGATCCAGAAATCAATGATAGCAATCATTCTCACACCTGCCAAGTTACAGCATTTTCGAACTTGGTCGAACTATCACCTGAATATGTAGACCTATTCTTTGAGAGCTTGTCTGATATGATGTTCTCCCCTGAACAGAAACAATGATTTTTGGAAAGCATTCCGGCGCACCGCGTTCCCATGAACTCTGAATTCGGCCTTCAGTTTTGATCAACAAAAACTACTGAAAAGAGTTGGAACTCTATTCACCCGTTCACCATGAGAATGTTTTTTTTTTTATTGAACATTTTTCAAAATATTTACCTTTTTCCTGGCACAAATACCTTTGCTTAAAGAAGAACTATTCATAAAGAACAGAACTTCTATTTTTAGTAGATCTAGAGACAAAATAACTTTACCTCGGCCTCTAGCACATTTTACAGCAACTGCATTTATATGTGATGAAATAGTCTCGCCCTTCTTTTCTGTATTAAGATACATTTCATGTGTATTTTTTTGCAAAATCGTTCAACTGATTACATATGCTATAATTTTGAATGATTTCTATGCTTAAAAACGTACAGTTCCTATACTATCATGTATTTCATATACGCCATTTCAAATGCAATATGTATTTTGGGGTGGGTAGGAATACACGCGCATCTTATTGCTTTAGTTTTTAGTAATTTGATGGACATAAATTCGTGGAGTGGGTGTCGTGTTTTATCTAGGACCCCGATCAATAATGTGACCTTATGCCCCTATACGGCTATAATCAATCCATACCCCTATAATGGCATAAACGATCAGAGACATATTTCAGAGACTCGTCTCTGCAGCTCATTACAGTACATGACACAGCAGAAGCCACTATCTTAGATTCCTAGATTACACACCGAGTTCTTTCAACAGATAAAACCCCCAGCAACCTGGGAAAGCCCCGCTTGCTTTGTTTTTATTAGTAATAGAACTCTAATGAGCACTGTAAGAACGACCAGTTCTTAGTGACATCTTTATTGACGTCTTATGTCCAAAAACTTACGTCAAACAAGGCACCTTTCAGGTATCAATAATACCAACGTTGCCTTAAGCAAATGCGATGGTGGTGGTGAATACAGGAGCAGAAAAGCTGTCCCTTGCAGAGCCCAGCAGATGCGAGAAGCCCACGGACGCTACCCCTCCTCCCCCTTGACGCGCTGAGAAAGACGCTGTCTTTTCTCCTGCCGAGAAAATCCAGCTCCGGCGTTTCCAGCCTACCCTTGCGGGTAACTAGAATATCGAGTCCTGAGGGGAGATACCAGACCACCAACATTCTATTCCAGAGGTACGGTGTTGACTAAACCCTTAGAGAGAATTCTTGAAGCAAACCCTTGGCAAAACCAACTCAACTTAAACTGCTACTTACTTACTCCGTCCCATGTATTAGGCTTAGGTCAGGTACATCGGGGTAGGCATATTTAGAAGCACTAGTTGAGGACGTTAGCTAAATGTATATATGAATGTATATATTTTATTCATTTTAACTATCGTATTGCTGAGAAACCATATCAATGCTTTTACAGTATTATTTCGCAATACTCCTTTTACTGTACGCACTTTATATAATAACAAGGCTTGCAATTGTGGCAATTCATTTCTCTTGCATGAGAAGAAAGACTGTTCAATAAATAATACCTTTTATTGAAAACGCCCGTCTCTCTAGTCTCTGCATACTGGTGAAAGTAATCTGCACAACTGACTGAGTGAAACAGCTGTCTATTGTTTCACACAACTCTAGAGATTGACTCTTATTCTAAGGAGCAAAGTTGTCATGTTTATGCGGTTGTTGGAAAACTGAATCCCTTCTTGTCTGAGCCAGGGAAGCTGATCACTTCCTATTCAGTCAAGAAAGTTTCCAGTGACCTCTGAGCTAGTTGGTACAAACCCAATTAAGTTTAACATAGTCAGTAGAGACCTGGAAGACTGCACTTCTACGTCTACACTGCTGTTTATGTTATTCCAATGCGCAGGACCTATAGGGAAAATAGGAACTACACTACAATATCAGCCCTGTCATTGTAGAGCTTTAGGCGGTTCACAGGTAACCGTTTTGGGTGTCCTGCTTGTGCCCAGGTCAACTAAGTAGGCGACCTCACTCTTTTTCTCTAGGACACAGTAAGGGCCATTCCATCTGTCCTGGAGTGCCCTTGGTGCCACTGGTCGCAAAACCCACACTATTTACCTAGGTTGAAATTCAACCAGTGCAGCTTTTTGGTCATACCAGTGCTTCTGAAGCTCCTGGCTGGCCTCAAGATTCTTGGATGCCTTTTCCATGTACTCAGCCATTCTGGACCTTAGGTCAAGCACCTAGCCCACAATATCTTGTTTGGGTTCTCGAAGAGGCTTCTCCCAACCCTCTTTTATAAGACAGAGTGGTCCCCTCACAGGATGGCCAAACAGAAGTTCCAAGGGGGAAAACACTACTCCCTTCTGTGGCACTTCTCTGTAAACAAAAAGCAGGCATGGTAAGAGGACATCCCATCCCCTTTTGAGTTTCTCAGGGAGCCCCATAATCATACATTTCAATGTATTGTTGAATCTGAGAAGTGGTGAGAAGTTTGGCTCACTGGTTAGAGCAGGCAGACCCTGAAGCAGAGGTCAGACCCGGGACCAGGGTTCAATTCCCGACGCGGCAGGGTCTTGAGCTCAAATGTCCATGGACTCGATAATTCTCGCTTCGGTGCCTGACCTAATCATGGGTTCACACTCTGCAACTCTGGGCATTAAGCTTGCTTAATCTCCACAACGGCCCCCGCCGCGGGATGCCTGGCTTTCACCTTGGGGATACCCTGTAGGGGCTATCTCACAGGGAAAAGCCAGGACGGGTTCCCAAGGCAAGCGCGGAGATACCCCTTCGGGGGTCGATTCAGGCGCTATATAAGAAACATAATAATAATAATAACAAGGCCATTGGTTTGTGGGTGATAGGGTGTAGTAAACTTGTACTGCACTTCACACTCTTTCCGCATGTGTTTGATGTACGCAGACATGAAGTTGGAACCTCTATCTGAAACCACCTCCTTAAGAAACCCTACCCTGGTGAAGACACCAATGAGGGCCTTGGCTACTGTAGGAGCTGTAGACATACTAAGTGGAATTGCTTCAGGGTACCTAGTGGCATGATCCACTACCACTAGTATGAATGTATTCCCTGAGGCTGTGGGAGGTACAAGTGCACCCACTATGTCCACACTTACCATTTCAAAGGGAACCCCCACCACAGGCAGTGGTATCAGGAGGGCCTTTGGGTGGGTACCTGTCTTGCCACTGGCCTGACAGGTAACACAGGAGCTGACAAACACCTACACCTTTTGGTGCATCTGGGGTCAGTAAAAGTGGCTGACTAGCCTTTCCCAAGTCTTGGTTTGGCCCAGATGTCCAGCAAGGGAAATGTCATGTGCTAAAGTTAGGAGGAACTCCCTGTACTTCTGTGCCACTAAGTCTCCTGGTGGCTCCAGGATGGGGTCTCTTGCCTCAGTGTACAGAAATCCTCCTTCCCAATAAACTCTGTGGGTACCACAGACATCTCCCTTTGCTTCTGAAACAGCTTGCTGCCTCAGGCTTTCAAGAGTGGACAGTCTTGCTGCCCCTGGCACAGCTCTTCCCTACATTGTCCCCCTGGGCCCAAAATTTCAACCTGGTAAGGGTCACGCTCCATAGGGTCAGTTCCCTCAGGGGTGACCAAGTTCTCTCCCTGAGGAGAGGGGACCTGATCCTTTTGCTGAACAGAAGCTGGCTCCCCAGTCTTCTTACCTTTTCTCATGGTAGGTTGGGCCATACTTTCAGGCTCCAACACTTTTCACCCTGCCTTTTGCTCTGTGCTCTTGTTTTTACACACACCAATTCAGGGAAATCCAACATTGCTGCATGCATTTCTAGTTCAACCTCAGCCCAGGCTGAGGTTTCCAGGTCATTGCCAAGCAGACATGCATCTGGTAGCTTTGTAGAGACCACTACCTGTTTCAGGCCAGTATCCACCCCAGTCTGCCACCATAGCCATTGTATGATTAGTGGTAACACTGTCAGCATTGGTGACTGGGTTGTGAGAAGTTAGCCTGGCATATGATGTCCACTAGTTCTAGTGGGCACCTTGCACCAGTCTAATCGACCCTTATTGATGGTGGTTATAAAGTCAACCTTATAGAAAGATATCCTAGGGGTAGCAGTGACAAGTAGTCTTCAGGCTAAGACTTCAGAGAGCAAATTAAATGAGTTGTTTTACCAATTATAATCCCTTGAGTACCAAATGAAAGCACACCACACAAGGTATACATAACATATATATGTATTTATTCTAAACACAACCCCTCTGCACTCTATGAGGTTAGAGGTAAAAGTACAATACAAGTTACCCAATTAGCATACGATAAGTTGCACAGTATACTCTATGCCCTAGGGGCCTCACAAACCATATACTAAAATAGTGGTATAAGAACCACATGTGGAATAGAAAGCAGGATTGGGGACTGTGGAATCGCTGGGGCCACTCTAAACAACCAAAGGTTAGGAGGTAGGAAGCCCCTCGGGAGACGCGTGCAGTGTCTAAACACAGCTGCGGGTTACCATTGAGTTTCTATGGGAAACTAACAAGTTACACATTTACAATTTAAGGACACTTCCGGATGGACTAAGATGGAACCCTTTTAAACTAGGACACTTCTAGAGTCAAGACCCATGGGAGCACAGGAGTACTCGTGTTACCTCACCCAGGGAGTTTAGGGGCCTTTTCGTGTCAGGTTTTGTTGTCGTTGTCAATGGAGAGCTGCGTATGTCTTGTTGGTTGACATAGCTCTGGCTTGCGATAGAATATGTCTGCAGTCTTGTGGAATGCTCAAATCTTGGAATTCCCGCTCATGAGGTTCCATGCGGACAATTTTAGCGATTGTAGGTCTGGATGCAGAATCTGACCGTCGTTCATGGAAATGAAGTTCTGGAATGTCGGGAGTTGTACTTTGTTGCTGTGAGAAGGTGGCCTGATATGCAGTGCTCACTATTCTAGTGAACACTATGTATCAGTCGAGCAACCCTTATTGATGATTGGTTGTAAGTCAACCTTATAGACCAGCTATCCTAGTAGCGTGAATACGAGCAGTCTAAGGCTAAAGACTCGAGAGGGCGTGTTAAGCCAGCTGTTATACCACACATATACCCCTTGAACACCAAGTGAAAGGACACCACACAAGTGTTATGAAAATAAACAGTGTATTTATTAAAATCACAACAGCCCTGTACTCTTTATGAGGACAGGGTACTAAGCACAAAACAAAACTCTTACGAAAATACTTAAGTTAGCACAGTATATACAAATGCCCGAGGGGCACGGAAAACCATATACTCTGAAAGTGGAATGCGAAATTACTAGCAGGTAAGTACAGTACTAATAGGCTTTGGAATCGCTAGGACTTGACTATAGAATCGTTAGATTACTTCTAGGAGACCCAGGGGACTCGGGTGCAGAGTGTGCACTCTCACGCGTGATGCGGGACAAAGTCTATGGTAGCTAGATTTCACAGAGTTAGTGTTCTCGGGCGAACCCGACCTGGTAGGAGGAAAACGAAAGTGGATTCTGACCCTTGGATAGTGAGGCTATGCTGGGGCACCGAAATGCCGAAGTTACCTAGCCCAGGGGCTGCAGCTGCATATGTCTCAAAAGACGTCGGGAATCCTCGTAGACGGACCAGGAGCCTGGAAGAAAGATGCTGGCAGGCGACCAGTGAAGAGAGTTCGAAGTGATCCAAGCCTGGATCTTGAAGATAGATGACACCTGAAAGCAGAGGGGACCAAGTTCGTGACTACTAGCCAGTAGTCAGGTGGCACCAGGAGGGCACCGGATGGTAGTCACCTCAACTAGGTGAGTGGGTGACGCTGTGCTCTGCAGATCTCACAGACCAGGAGGCGTTGTCGGCGACCAGGATGGAGGAGCGAGCTGTCCCACGATGGATGAAGCTGTCGGCGTCGCTGGACCCAGGATTGGGCAACAAAGCCTTGGCAAATTCAAGCCCACGCAGTGGACTCAAAATGGCGTCTGGAGTGGACCAGGAGGGTCCGGGGTGCTTCTCTCTTGGAAGGAAGCAAGGGCCAGTCTGGAGCAACCAGACCAGCAGCAGTGATGTCGTCGGGCGTCGTTCAGAAGGCCACAAGCCAGCGGGCTAGTAGCCAAACAACGCGGTGAGCAGCAAAAAGCAGAAGGGCCCCACGCAGATCGTGGAGATGCTGGAGGGCTGATCTTCGGTGCTGGAGCTGCTCAGGGTCGGGGCTTCTCGGACCCCAAAGCACTCACCAGAGGGACACTCTGTTGTTGTGAAGAAGTCGTGCAGTCTTGGCGATCGTCGGTCCCTCGAGGTCTCGTCGCACTCACGGTTCTCAGCTTGGCTGTAGAGGTGAGTAGAGGTCAGAGGTGCCAGGGAAGCCGGGTCTCGTCGGATTCCTGAGGAAGGACTTGCAGCAGAACGCAGTGTTCTTGATGGTGCCTGCGGATGCAGGGTGACTACTCCTTAGCCACAAGGGAGAATCTTGAAGAAGAAATCTTGATGTCCTTTCGCAGAAAGTCGTGTCTTGATTCCAAAGATGATCTAATTTGAACAGGGGGCCCGCTCCTATCTTTATACTAAGAAAAGGGGCTGACCCGGTGACTAGGTCCTGCCTATGGGTGGGACTAGGAGGGGGGTGGTTACACCCCTCTCCCATGCCGGACTTCCCCCAGGCCAGGGGCTGGTGTGCCCCTGGAACTGGTTCTGACCGGCCTATGCGTAGTGAGCACCGGGGTGCCACTCAGCAGTCACCTTCCTGTAAAGCCCTGCCTACCCAGGAAACACAAAACCCTGTCTGGGACGGTGCTAGCACCGCCCTCGACAGGAAACCCTTTGTCCAGGCTCCCCTCGCTGGAAGGACTCCCAGCTGCAGGAGGTCAGACTCGTGTCTGTGGTGGCAGCATCCATTTTGTGGAGCTGAGGCTTCGTTTAACTTTAACCGGGGTTCACAGTTATATCCATGTCGTGTCCCTCTAGAAGGGTGGAATGCTAACCCCGTCGCCAGAATTGGCGAGGGGTTAGTATTCCAATTCGTATGACACCTTACTCGACATGTTTTGATAAAGCAATACCAAAGATAGCATTTAACCGCGAGGATTATAATGCACTTGAGTATATGGTATGCGTTATCATGGAACAGCTATTAGGACTTGGTTCCGCAAGCTGCAGACAGGCTCAGCTCATGCCAGAGCACCATCTCACACGATTCCAAGCACTCTGCCTTCAGGATTGTCAAGGCCTGCCATAGGAGTGACTGATAGGAATCTGTGTGTCCATTTTTAGGGTTAGATATAGGTATACTATATCTACAGCAAAGGGTGATTACACGACTTTGCCTCAGCTGTCATGCAGCCAGTTGTGTCAAATTTAGGAGGCCAGCCAGGGGTGGCATAATACATGTTTCAGCCCCTGGCAGCCCTGGGTACACCTATGCCCTGAGTTACAGGGACTGATAAGGTGGCCCAGTACCAATTGGAAATGTACCTAAGGTACATGGAATCCATTTTACAGAGAGAGCAGTAGGCCTGGGGTCCTGATTGGCAGGGTCCCAGGTCGACTATGTCAAAAAACAGCTAAAACACAGGGCAAAAAGTTAGGGGCAACCGTAGTCAGGAGGTACCTTCCTACACAACCCCCCCCCCCCCCCCCCCCCCAAACGAAAGGAGATAAGGCTATCCATGTCCAGGTAAGCCTCTATTACCTAAGTGGCCATATAAGGAAGGACCAGCTCTGGCTTGGTTTCCCCCTGTGTCATGGTCCACTAGGCAACCCCTCACCCCAAGGGTATCTGAGGGTCTCCACCATAGGGAATCTCTGTCTCTGGTGTGTCTTGGGAAAGAAAAAGGCTGATGCTGGGATGGAGTGCTGAAGTGAGGCTCCTCTACCTTTGGGCTCAACTTCCTCCAATCACCATCCATCATGTGTGCCTTTCTTTCCTTAGCTGAGATGCACTGTGCTCTCAGGGTCAGCCTCTGGCTACCTAAAGCTGGAGGCTGAGTCCCTCTGTTTGGCTTACTGGAAGGACAGGTCAGGTTTGCGGTTTTTAGGCCCCATGTTTGGCTGTGCCCAACAGTGTCCAGCTGTGGGAGGTCCCTTACTACTTTTAAGGGGGATCCCTCAGGAGTCTGATTTCTTTTCACTTGGCTAGGTTTACCAGCTTCAGTGATCCTAATCTGCTGATTAAGGAGTTCTTTTGGACAGGGGGCCCTTTGGGGTCCACCACTGGCCTCCCTGACCTCTTCAGCCCTGGGCTGAGTGAGGCAGGGTAGAGAGGGGCAGGTTACCTGCTCCAGACTGGGTCCCACCTTGGAAGGGTCCACTGACATCAGGGGCTCTGCCAGGCTAGGCCTGACTACCTCTGGGGCAGTTCCTTCACAAGGGGTCAGATCAGTTCCCTGAGGAGGCTGATCCTTGCCTAAAGTCTGGTGGGAGGGAGATTTCTCTTCCTCCTCAATGCTCTCTGTCTGAGTGGAGTGATCCATTGTTTCAGGCTTCACAACACTATCATCTGTTTGAGTAGAGGCTGAGACCATTACAGCCTTGCCAACCTTTTCAGGAGGGCACTCAGTTTGTGTTTGGGCTGTGACTGTCACAGCCCTCCTATCCTGTTCAGGAAAGTCTGTCTGAGCCTGGGCAGTGGCTACCACTGCTCTTCCAACCTTTTCAGGGAGGAATGGTGCTTGGACTGGGGCTGTAGTTATTACTGCCCCACTAACCTTTCTGGGTAGGCCTATCATTCTGGAGTGAAGTTCTTGCTCCACCTCAGCCCATGCTGAGATTTCCAGGTCATTCCCCAGTAAGCAATCTACAGGTAGGGTGTCTGTCACTGCCACTCTCATGGGCCCTGTGACATTACCCCAGCTGAGCTCAATTACTGCCATGGGATGCCTTCTTTTCACTCCATGAACGTCTGTCACCTGATAAGTGAAACCAGGGGTCAGTTGAGCAGAGGGGACCAGATGGTCAATCACCATGGTGATGCTGGCCCCTGTGTCTCTGTATGCCTCAACTTTCTGACCATTGATAAGGGGCTCCTGTCTATACTTTCCCAAAATGTGGGAACCAGTAGTGAAGTTGGCAAACCCCAAGCCAGTCTCACAGACAAGAGTTGTTTCAGGGGACCTGGCTAGGCCATAGTCCACCTGGTTTCCCAAAGTAATGCCCACCACATTCTTGGGGGCACTCCCACCACCTGGGGGATTACCACTAGTGGTAACAGGAGGTCTGGGAGTATTACCTGGGGGTATGTTTTCCTTATTGCTATTTTTAGGGCAACTGACATCACTTTTGTAATGGCCCACCTGTTTACAGGTATGGCAATAAGGTTTCTTTTGGGTTTTGGGAGAAGTAGGGGACCCACCCTTGTCAGAGGGTTTTTGGGGCCCTGTGGTTTGATCAGCAAATTTATTCCCACCCTTCTCTTGAGGCTTGGTTGATTCCTTCTTTTGGTCACCACCCTGGTTCTTAGGCCTGACCCTGGTTCTGACCCATTTGTCTGCCCTCTTACCCAATTCCTGTGGAGAGGTCAGATCAGAGTCTACCAGGTGCTGGTGTAATAACTGGTTCTGACAATTACTTAAGATTTGCTCCCTCATAATTAGATTGTACAATCCTTTAAAATCAGTAACCTTACTTCCCAGTAGCCAGCCTTCAAAAGCCTTAGTGGCACAATCAACAAAGTCAGTTCAATCCTGAGACTGAGTTTTCTGGGTATCTATGAACATCAACCTGTACTGTTCAGTGGTTAAACCAAACCCATCAACCAGTGTATTCTTCAGGACTTGGTAATTGTTAGCATCCTCAACTCTAGTAGTGAGGAGCTTATCTCTACCTTTACCTTCAAAGGAGAGCCACAAGATAGCTGCCCACTGACTCTGGGGAACACCCTGCACAGTGCAGGCCCTCTCCAAAGCAGTAATCCATTTGTGGATGTCATCCCCTTGTTTAAAGGGGGGCACTATCTTATTCAGGTGCTTTGTATCAAAACTCCTTTCCCTATTGCTAGGTACAATGCTGCCACCAGTGGGGTTTGACCCACTCAATTCCTGCTCTCTAGCAAAGGCAAGTCTTTCTTTGGCCAGGGCAAGTTCTTCCCTTGCAATCCTCAGATTGACTTCCCTTTCCTTGGCTTCATAGATTCTCCTCTGAGGGGAGGTCATCCTCCTCAGAGCAGAGGCCTGAGAGCCATTGGTTTGAATGGATCTGTTAGAGCCTCTTGATAGAGACCTAACTCGTCCATTCCCAATGTTAAGCTGGCCTGAGAGGGGTCCCAGGGATCTCCTAGTACCATTCTCATGCCTGCTTAAGTTGTCCCTAGTTAGCTGACTAACTACTTCTGGACCTTTGTCTGCCTCATCCCCAGATGTCTCCTGATCATCATCCTCCTCACCTGAGAGATGGATGAGATCTGGGTCACCCTGGTTCCTTCTAGGGCGGGCATGTCCCCTTCTGGATGAGAAGAGCTAAGAAGTTTCTCAGCCTTTCTAGCATCATAAGTCTCTAAGAGACCAATCAGAAATGGGATTGTGGGGTTAGACCCCTGTTTTAGCTTCCTGGAGGTACACACTTGTCTCATCTCCTGGAAGCTAAGGGCTGCATATCTAGAAGAGGCCTGTGGAGGGTCCTCAACCACCAGAGGGGTCTCAGTAGACTCTCCGAGGTTAGACATGCTTCTAGTGTGGTGTAAGTGATGCACCTACCTACACTATGTGTTTGCCTACTGATCCCTTGCTAAGAGTTGCAGCCAAGGTGTGCTAAGCCTTGAGGAGCTGCAACAGCTGGTTCAGTAGAACTCAGAGTATTCTAAGCTAAGTTATATGTACCTGAAGTACTTATGTGATCTTTCAACAAGATATTCTTAGGATACGTGTGGTAAAACAGCAAGCTCAAATCCCAACCGCTGCTCACCAATGTGAGAAGGTGGCCTGATATGCAGTGCTCACTATTCTAGTGAACACTATGTATCAGTCCAGCAACCCTTATTGATGATTGGTTGTAAGTCAACCTTATAGACCAGCTATCCTAGTAGCGTGGATACGAGCAGTCTAAGGCTAAAGACTCGAGAGGGCGTGTTAAGCCAGCTGTTATACCACACATATACCCCTTGAACACCAAGTGAAAGGACACCACACAAGTGTTATGAAAATAAACAGTGTATTTATTAAAATCACAACAGCCCTGTACTCTTTATGAGGACAGGGTACTAAGCACAAAACAAAACTCTTACGAAAATACTTAAGTTAGCACAGTATATACAAATGCCCGAGGGGCACGGAAAACCATATACTCTGAAAGTGGAATGCGAAATTACTAGCAGGTAAGTACAGTACTAATAGGCTTTGGAATCGCTAGGACTTGACTATAGAATCGTTAGATTACTTCTAGGAGACCCAGGGGACTCGGGTGCAGAGTGTGCACTCTCACGCGTGATGCGGGACAAAGTCTATGGTAGCTAGATTTCACAGAGTTAGTGTTCTCGGGCGAACCCGACCTGGTAGGAGGAAAACGAAAGTGGATTCTGACCCTTGGATAGTTAGGCTATGCTGGGGCACCGAAATGCCGAAGTTACCTAGCCCAGGGGCTGCAGCTGCATATGTCTCAAAAGACGTCGGGAATCCTCGTAGACGGACCAGGAGCCTGGAAGAAAGATGCTGGCAGGCGACCAGTGAAGAGAGTTCGAAGTGATCCATGCCTGGATCTTGAAGATAGATGACACCTGAAAGCAGAGGGGACCAAGTTCGTGACTACTAGCCAGTAGTCAGGTGGCACCAGGAGGGCACCGGATGGTAGTCACCTCGACTAGGTGAGTGGGTGACGCTGTGCTCTGCAGATCTCACGGACCAGGAGGCGTTGTCGGCGACCATGATGGAGGAGCGAGCTGTCCCACGATGGATGAAGCTGTCGGCGTCGCTGGACCCAGGATTGGGCAACAAAGCCTTGGCAAATTCAAGCCCACGCGGTGGACTCAAAATGGCGTCTGGAGTGGACCAGGAGGGTCCGGGGTGCTTCTCTCTTGGAAGGAAGCAAGGGCCAGTCTGGAGCAACCAGACCAGCAGCAGTGATGTCGTCGGGCGTCATTCAGAAGGCCACAAGCCAGCGGGCTAGTAGCCAAACAACGCGGTGAGCAGCAAAAAGCAGAAGGGCCCCACGCAGATCGTGGAGATGCTGGAGAGCTGATCTTCGGTGCTGGAGCTGCTCAGGGTCGGGGCTTCTCGGACCCCAATGCACTCACCAGAGGGACACTCGGCGGGCTTGTTGTGAAGAAGTTGTGCAGTCTTGGCGATCGTCGGTCCCTCGAGGTCTCGTCGCACTCACGGTTCTCAACTTGGCTGTAGAGGTGAGTAGAGGTCAGAGGTGCCAGGGAAGCCGGGTCTCGTCGAGCTGTGTCGTCGGATTCCTGAGGAAGGACTTGCAGCAGACCGCAGTGTTCTTGATGGTGCCTGCGGATGCAGGGTGACTACTCCTTAGCCACAAGGGAGAATCTTGAAGAAGAAATCTTGATGTCCTTTCGCAGAAAGTCGTGTCTTGATTCCAAAGATGATCTAATTTGAACAGGGGGCCCGCTCCTATCTTTATACTAAGAAAAGGGGCTGACCCGGTGACTAGGTCCTGCCTATGGGTGGGACTAAGAGGGGGGTGGTTACACCCCTCTCCCATGCCGGACTTCCCCCAGGCCAGGGGCTGGTGTGCCCCTGGAACTGGTTCTGACCGGCCTATGCGTAGTGAGCACCGGGGTGCCACTCAGCAGTCACCTTCCTGTAAAGCCCTGCCTACCCAGGATACACAAAACCCTGTCTGGGACGGTGCTAGCACCGCCCTCGACAGGAAACCCTTTGTCCAGGCTCCCCTCGCTGGAAGGACTCCCAGCTGCAGGGGGTCAGACTCGTGTCTGTGGTGGCAGCATCGATTTTGTGGAGCTGAGGCTTCGTTTAACTTTAACCGGGGTTCACAGTTATATCCATGTCGTGTCCCTCTAGAAGGGTGGAATGCTAACCCCGTCGCCAGAATTGGCGAGGGGTTAGTATTCCAATTCGTATGACACCTTACTCGACATGTTTTGATAAAGCAATACCAAAGATAGCATTTAACCGCGAAGATTATAATGCACTTAAGAGTATATGGTATGCGTTATCATGGAACAGCTATTAGGACTTGGTTCCGCAAGCTGCAGACAGGCTCAGCTCATGCCAGAGCACCATCTCACCCGATTCCAAGCACTCTGCCTTCAGGATTGTCAAGGCCTGCCATAGGAGTGACTGATAGGAATCTGTGTGTCCATTTTTAGGGTTAGATATAGGTATACTATATCTACAGCAAAGGGTGATTACACGACTTTGCCCCAGCTGTCATGCAGCCAGTTGTGTCAAATTTAGGAGGCCAGCCAGGGGTGGCATAATACATGCTTCAGCCCCTGGCAGCCCTGGGTACACCTATGCCCTGAGTTACAGGGACTGATAAGGTGGCCCAGTACCAATCGGAAATGTACCTATGGTACATGGAATCCATTTTACAGAGAGAGCAGTAGGCCTGGGGTCCTGATTGGCAAGGTCCCAGGTCGACTATGTCAAAAACCAGCTAAAACACAGGGCAAACAGTTGGGGGCAACCATAGTCAGGAGGTACCTTCCTACAGTTGCCCCTCGACATCTGTAGCAGTTCCGAAAACCATGCCTGCCTCGGCCAGGCTGGTGCTATCAGAATGACATGACACAGTTCTAACCTCATTTTGCGAAGTACTCGCGGTATTAAGGGAATTGGAGGGAACGCGTAGGCAAACCTTCCCGTCCAGTCCATGTGAAATGCATTTCCCCTGGAATCTTGTTGAGGGTACCTGGACGCAAACTGGACGCATTTTGAATTGTCTCTGGTTGCGAACAAGTCTAATGTGGGAGTGCCCCACTTTTGAAACAGTTTGTGAAGCTGAGTGTCGTGCAGTTCCCACTCGTGCGTCACGCTCGCTGTGCGACTCAGGGCATCTGCCCGTGTGTTGAGGATGCCCTGTATATGCTGTACCTGAATCGAAATGCCGTGATTTATCAGCCATTTCCAGATTCTTTGCGCCAACGCAGACAGTTGTTTGGATCTTGTTCCGCCCTGCTTTAGAAGATAAAACATAGTCATGGTGCTGTCCGTTTGAATGAGCACCGACGATTGCCGGATTCTGGGTAGGAGGGCTTGAAGTCCCAGAAATACCGCTTTGAGTTCCAACATATTTATGTGAAGCTGTGCTTCCCAGTCTGACCAGAGGCCCTGGATCTCCAGCTCTTGAAGGTGCGCGCCCCATCCTTGCAACGAGGCGTCCGTTGTCATCACATAATCATGATCCTGAGGTACAAAATTCAGACCCTGATTTAAGTTCTTCTGAACCTTCCACCATGACATGGCCACCTTCATACGGTGAGTGATGGTAATCCGATCCTCGAAGGTTCCTTTGGACTGAACCCACTGCTCGTCCAGTTGTTCCTGCAAAGGTGTCATTCGAAGACGGCAGTTTGGCACCAGTGGGATGCAGGAAGATATCATCCCCAACATGGATTTGTACATCCTCACAGAAGTGACCCTTTTTGTCTGCAGGGTCGTTGCTAGACCCATTATCTTCTTCATCCGATCCTCGGAAGGATACGCTTTCACTGCCTTGGTGCATATCCATGCTCCTAAGAAGTGGATGCCCTGAGCTGGTGCAAGTGAAGACTTTTCCAAGTTGGTCCTTAGTCCCAAGCGCTGGAAGAGTCGAATGCAGCACTGAAGAGACCTTTTGGTTTCTCTGAATGATGGACCTGTCACCAGCCAGTCGTCCAGATATGGGTAAATGTAATGCCCTTGTAATCTTAAATGGGCCGCCACCGGGGCCGTGCATTTGGTAAACACCCTCGGGCCGATTTGAGGCCGAAGGAAGGACCTTGAATTGAAAATGGCGACTCTCCACGATGAATCTTAAATATTTTCTGTGCTTCCGATGAATTGGAATATGGAAGTACGCATCCATGAGATCCAATGACGCCATGTAGTCTTTCTCTTTTAACATTTGAAGGATCTCTTGTAATGAGAGTATTCTGAAGGGAATCTTTTTTATGTATTGATTCAGACCCCTCAAATCCAGTACCTGTCTCCATTTCAGAGTTTGTTTCTTTTTGATGAGGAAGAAATACGAATAGAAGCCTTTCCCTCTGTGTTGTTGCGGCACTTCTTCTATAGCCCCCTTCTGCAACAGTGAATGGAATTCCCTCTGCAGCTCCTGATGATGTTGGTTGTGCCTGAGGACCGGGGGATGATCTGGTGGCATTTCTACTAACTCTAGGGTATGGCCTCTACTTATTACATACAAAACCCATTTGTCCGAAGTTATGGACATCCAGTTGTTGAAGTATTGAGACAGATAGTGGTCGTTTTCCGGGATCTGCTGTGTGGGGAGCGCCGGCCTGAAATCATTGAAGTCTGTTAGATTGTTGATTCTTCCCTCTATTGGAAGATTTGCCCCTGGACTGCTGCTGGTAAGAGGAGTTGGAAGGCCTGTACTGGTTGCTTGTATTGTATTGCCTATATCCCTGTTGGTTATAAGGCTGATATCTGTTGGTCTGATATGAAGGTCTCTGATTGAATTGACCTCTGCACCTCTTTTACGAAAGGACTGGAACCGTCCTTGTTGAAGGGATCCCAGCGCTCTAGCAGTATCCGTGTCCGATTTGATACCTTGTAGCGCTTCGTCTATATGTTTTCCAAATACATTTTTGCCATCAAATTGCATATCTACAATCTTCGCCTGCACCTCCGGACGAAATGATGTTGCTTTAAGCCAACCCTGTCTTCGAAGCGAAACTGCTCCAGCCATCTGCCTGAAAGCCATAGAGGAAACGTCCATGGCAATGTCAATTGATTCAGCAGCTGACTTTGCTTCGTCTTTGAGGATAGCCGCTTCTTCTTCTTTCCTATCCTCTGGTAGTGCAGACAGAATGGGTGCCAGATCCGACCACATTTGTCTGTTGAAACGGCTAATAAGGGCCATAGCATTGGCTGCTTTAATCGTAGAGGCTGCCATGACCGCAAACCTCTTCCCGGCTCCGTCCATCCTCCGTCCTTCTTTGTCTGGTGGCACCAATGAAGTAGCCACCGGGTTCTTAGAATTCCTCTGCGCTGCCTGCGTCACGACCGACTCTGGACTCGGGTGTCCTATTAGACAGGCTGCAGCAGACTCTGGCGCTCTATACTTTTTTTCGATTCTTGAAACCGAAACCGCTATGGAAGCCGGTGTCTTTAAAATTTTTAGGCCCTCTTCCCAAACGTGAGGGATAATCGGGATTGAGCGAGTCGATTTCCTGGCGTCATCTTTGAAATCATACAAGAAACACTCCGTTTCTTTAACTTCCATATCCAAATTAAATCTCTTAGCTGCTGGAGGAGGAGCTACGCCGCGAACCAAGATGGCCGCATAGGCTCCCGGCTCCGCCGACCTCCACCGGCGGCTCGTCTATCCTGTCGTTTATCCTCTACCCACGCCCTGTGCCTGGATGTAGGAAGGTTGCCTGATGCCAACGGTGCTTTCCCGGTTTTCCCACCTTATTCAGCGACGAAGTTATGTCGTGTCCCATTCTTGGCCTTCTCCCGGGCTGCCGCCGGGACCTCGATTTTTGAAACACCTGGAGGGACCTGATCAACATCGGCTGTGGGACAGCGATTGTGGCCGGTCTCCCAGGTTTGAATAATTCTTTCCGCTTGTGACTCTTGTCCTCGCTGAGGGATGGTGCCGGAGGAGAGACACTGTGACGTGCTGCGATCCTCCTGCACCGTGGCTGTGGGTTGTGTGCCTGACCCTCGTTTCCTGGTCCGGGGGCTGACGGGATGCACCCACGGCCAGTGTTTGTGTTGATTGTGCTAGTTCGGGGCGCCCTTGTTGTTGCGGTCGCCAACTGTGTGCCCTGAGCCCGGCGATGTGGGCTGGAGATTGTGTCCCCCTCCGTCCTCTGGACCCCGGGATGGAGGGGATGGATGGCGCACATTCCTTGAGATCCGTAATGGCAGCGATTGGGGCGCTCCGCTCGCAATTCACCGGCGCATGTGTCTCCCTGGCGGCGAAACTGGATGAAGTTTGCTTGCGACCGGCCACGGACGCTGCAGCGCCTGCACAGAAATCTGCTGTCCGGTCGAACGATTTGACCTACCATCTTCAGGAGAACGAGTGGCAGCCCGACTTTGCTCCTTTGAGAGTCGGCCTCGCTTTTCCTTCATCGGCTACAGTACATGGTCTTCCCTCTAAGCCTCCTATTCGATGGTGTATCGTCACTGGATGTCATGTTCTTCATTGCCGAGTCTCAGGGTCCCGTCGAAGGGGATCGCCATTTTCCTTTGTTCTGGCCCGTTTGCATAACGGATGCCGCCATTTTGTGACCGGACTTTGCTTCACCTTCACTGTCTTGGTCTGTCATGGACGCTTTGACTGCCTCTGGTCGGACATGGATTGGTCGGGATGTGCTCCGGAACGGATTCGCTCTGGTCAGGGTTGACTTTGACTTTGAGGTTTTCTTGCTCCTCGCTGCTGCTTTGGACCATCTGAGACGCTCCCTTTGTTTGCAACTTTTATGACTTTGGCGATGAATCTCCTTGTGAGGCTTGCAGGGTTGACTTCTATTTCCCTGGGGTTGCTCCTGTTTGTTTCTCTCCTCCTCCACTTCTTCTTATATTTTCCCTTCTGTGGGGCAGTTCCGGGGCGACAGGCACGCTGTTAGTGGGTTAGGCCGTAGCCATTACAGGGGTGCAGGGTGGCGGGTGCGGGGGGGTTTGTTATTTTAGTTTGTTTTGTTCTATGGTCCCTATCGCTCTTTTCCAGCTTTGGGAGGGCTCTTTCCTCTTTCGTAGGGTTGGCTGTCTCTTGGTCTTGCACCTTTTCTTTTTTCTTTTTCGGCTTCTTGAAAAACCTTTGTTTTTCTGTTCTTGGGGGGGTAGGCTCTCTGGGGTGATTTTTAGAAATGTGGATTACTGCATTGTGGTTTATTGTCCAGTATTATCGCCGTGGCTGCCCAGATTGCATAGTTGCTTTAGTCATAGCCTATCTCCGACTGTAATTGGGGTAAGTCCCAATCGTCTCCTTTGTGCTTCTATCCTGTAAGGTGTGATGTCCTTGTTGTTGCAGCCCCTACTCTTTTTCTAAAATTTAAAAAATGAAAACCTCATATCCTGTTTGCGAGCCCCGCAACCACATTGATGTGCTTGATATATCCTATTTACTGATTGGCTCCAGTTTCTCCTGTTTCATTGACTGACTTTGCGGCCGGCCATGATGGTTGTGGGCCTGCGCATGTATCTCCTTTTTTGAATAAAGGTTTTCAACAAAAAAAAATTCTCTTAGCTGCCTTCTCCGTAATGTCATGGATCCCTCCGATGTCTTGAGGAGGAGAAGTGGTTGGCAGTGGAGTAGGTGACGGGGCCGATGGCAAAATGTACTCATTCCATTCCTGCCTCGTAGCATCATGTACAAGCTCCCCTTCCTCAGGCTGATCATCCTCATCGGAATCCGTTAGATCATCCCGGATTGTTAGGACTGGCAGTGATCTCACCACTTGCTCCTGAGAGGTAGATTGGGTCTTTGGAGGTTACGATGAAGCCACCGGCGTAGATGACTGAGGAGCATTTGCCTCCGGAAAACGTCGGTAATAATCGTTTATCATGAACCTGAGGTCAGAGACAAGAGACACAGGTATGGAGACTGACTCCTCTCGCTCCTCCTGTCGTGACTCCTCTTGTTGCTCTTCATCCTCATTATAATCACATGTTTCCTGGAAAGACTCATATCTAGAAGATTGAGCTCTGTCTTTGAAGGAAAATACCTCTTCTTCGTCTGTGTCCTGGCTCTTTATTTTGAGTTGCGAGGGGCTGTAGGCAGCACCTGAGGACTCCCCTCCATCTGAATCTTGTTCCAATAAAGAAGATGGAGGCAAAGGTGAAATCTGCGTCCACGACGTGAATTCTGCAGATTTGCTTATAGTCGCCGAACCCCTTGACGACTGAAATGATCGAATAGAAATCATAGTCTTCGACTGTGGTGATTTAAATGCCTTTGCCGTTGAAAGTATGATCTTCGTCGACGACATAGTCACCGTCGATGGAGCCGTCGGCACCAAAGCCATCGTCGAAGGGACCGCCGTCGACGGGTTCCCCGTCGACGAGCCTTTCGTCGTCGACGTCGTCGTTGTCGACGGTCTCTTCGTCGACGGGATAATCATACTCGTCGACGTTGTCGCCGTTGCTTTAAATCCTGTCGTCGACGAAGCCGTCATCGTCGAAACAGTCGTCGTCGACGGTGAAGTCGTCGACGGAACTGAAGATTTTTCCACAGATTTTGCAGTAGAAGCTAGGGAACTGGTCGACGGAGCAGACCCTATCCCTTTCTGACCTGACAGCTTCTTGAGAGGAGTAATAGGGAGAGATAACGCTGCTTTCTCCTTTGATTTAATCTTTTTAGACTCCACTTTTTCCTCAGAATGAGAGGCCTTTCTCTTTTTGGGTCTCAGGTTAGAAGATTCCTCCCCAGAATCTGAGTCCGATGCGGCCTTCTTCTTTTGAAGCCACAACAGCAATCAAGCCTCTCTGTCTCTCAGAGTTTTAGCAGAGAAGGTTCTACAGTATTTACAATCCTTGGCCACATGCTTAGGATGAAGACAATATGGGCAGTCCTTGTGAGGATCTTCAGAGAAAAGCCTGGCCTTTCCACAGGATCTGCAAGGCCTGAACAGCCTCTTTTTAGAGCTTTCAGCCATTATGAAGAAAATAGGTACACACAATACCTTAATCCAGAAGAAAAGACAGTAGAAGTAAAAGGTCAATAGTTCACTTAGGAACAGCAAACTGAGCAGAGCTCAGGGAGACTCCTTTCTCTCACGAAGGCGGTTGGAAATCTGAGGCAGGAAGTTTCTGCTGGGGAGTGTGAGGGCAGGGCAGCAATGCTGATTGGCTAACTTTTGGACCAAACAATGAGGAGGTCTGGTTACCAAATACTTCAGTCCCTATGGGCTTTTCTATCAGTTTTCTTCTCTATGATACTGCTTTGGTCATTCTGTTACCGTGAGACTCCCACCATGACGGCGGGGAAGATACAAGCATGTGAATCTGGGAAAGATGTAATACTGGAGAAGCTTTATTCCACAATGTATCGCCCACCTGGTCCAAATTTTCCTATGTTTAGCGGGACAGCCATGAGCTAGGAATACTATTTCCGCACCCAGGCACCTATCCAGTTTGGTCTTTCATTTGCCTAGTGTCTGGGGAGACGTCCCTTTCCACAGTTGTGCGATATCGCGCTTGGCAATAGTGAGGGCCAAAAACAGTAAGTGTTGCTTGTACTTCTTTCCCCCATATTGTCTTTGCTGTGTAATAGGAAGAGTTTTGGATCTAGCGGGAGTGCCTATGAAAGAATCTCATTTAAGCAGAACCTGATTCTATGTCAGAAGTGTAGTAGCGCCATACAGCTCCAAACAGTATGAAAGAATGTCCAGTCGTCTCGTCCACACCACAGGTATGGATGGGATTGAATCACTGCCATCCCCCAGAGTCTGGTCCGGGTATAATATGCGCAGTGGTGATATTTAAACTGTATCAGTCGATATCGGGTAGAGCCTGCTGCGCCCCGTGGGCTAGCAATGGGCTCGGCCCAATCGTCGTCCGTCATGTCAGGAATGTTGGCTTGCCACGTAAGCCTTGTCTTGTCTAGCGTTGTGTGTGTGTGGGTCATAAGGGTCTGGTATATTTGCCTGATATTGTGCAGGCCCAAATCTCCCATCAGCAGACGGCCCTCTAATGGGTGGAATTCTGGAAGGGACTCAAGCGTGCGGATCAGAGGAGTCAACGCATGACGGAGTTGGAGGTAGTTGTAGAATTGTGTTTTGTGTAATGTAAACTCGTCTTTTAGTTGCTGGAAGGACTTCAGTGTACTGCCCCGCATCACATCCCCAAGGGTCGATATCCCCACTATATCCCACTCCCGGACCCCTTCCAGGGCAGCCACCCGGCGGAGGTATGTACCCTGCCATAGTGGGGTCGTCTGGGTCAGCGTTCCGCTCCAATCCATCTGTCGGACTGTAGTCCGCCGCAGCTGTATTACGACTTTACCTGCCAGAGGTAAAAAATCTGAGCGTGTGGCACTATACAGGAGTTGGAGGAGGGGATATTGTTCCATTGCCGCATGTTCGATTGCGTAGGCCGGTTCCATGGGTGAGTTATATCACTATTTGTTTACCACAAATAGATGGGATGCAGCATAATACGAAAGCAAGTTACTTACCTGTAACTTTGGTTCCCCAGTATTGGTAACTTTCATAGATTCCCATGCTTTGTATCATTCCCCCGTCGTCGGAATGGGAGCCTCGTTAAATAGCATAGCAGTAGGTACAAAAGAGAAAGAATGGCCTAGGCCTCATCTCATTTTGTAGCATATCCACCTCTTTTTGTAAAAGAGACCAAAAAAGTTGCAACAACCAGCCAGAGTAGCCTCACCCCATAGAACCCTCCTGAGAGACTCAGATTTTCATAGCTGTTGTGTAACCGAACCACATCTGCAAGAGGCTGAGCTTTCCATGGGGAGGAGGGTGGGCGCATGGGAATCTATGAAAGTTACCAATACTGGGGAACCAAAGTTAGAGGTAAGAAACTTGTTTTCTTGCCCCAGTATTGGAACTTTCATAGATTCCCATGCTCTTTAGTAGCTAGCAGTAAGCAATAAGAGCACATTTTGTTACAAGAGTATCAACACATCTTAGTAAACTTCTTTTCATAGGAAGCAAATATATCTTGCTACAACAGATAGGAAAACATCATCTGATACAAAATGTGCAATCACAGGAAGATGGGATAGTATGGAAAGCTCACCTCTCATTGGAAAAGATTTCTCAGGACTGCTTGTCCGACTGCAGCTCCGCTCCTCATGGAAGAGTCCAAGCAGTAATGCTTTTGAACGTGTGGGTACTACTCCACATAGCCGCTCTACAAATGTCTTTGGTAGGGATCTGATCTCGTTAAAATGAGCTCGAACATGTCAGTCTAGCAGCTTGCCAGCTTCCTGGTGACAAAAGTGAATTGCACTGGAAATCCACCGTGAAATGCTTTGTTTTGAAAGCGGAAAACCCTTGCACGGAGCACTGTAAGCAACGAAGAGCTGTGAAGACTTCCTGAAACTTCTTGTCCGTTCTAGATAAAATTTTAAACATCTTTGGACATCTAAGGAATGTAGCGACCTCTCTGCTGGAGACGATGGTCAAGGGAAAAAAGATTTCAGAACCACCGGTTCGTTCAAATGGAAATCCGAAGGGACCTTCGGAATTAATTTTGGATTTGTTCTCAGGATTAAAGTGTCTTTCTTGAATTGTAAAAAGGGTTCCATAATAGTCAACGCTTGGAGCTCACCTATCCGTCTAGCCGACGTTAGGGCTAAAAGAAGAGCTACCTTCCATGAAAGGAACTTAAAATCATTCTGCAAGGTTCCGCTTTGAGTTTCCTGATCAGCCTCGGAATCAGGGGTATTGGAGGAAAGGCGTAAACAAATGCGCCTGACCAGGCTATCTAAAGAGCAATCTCCAGTGAACTGCAATGGGGATTCCTGCATGCATAGAATTGGCATTTTCTGTTTTCTGGACTCGCAAACACGTCTATGGTCTGAGTGCCCCAACAGTCGAAGGCCTCGTCGAGAGTGTTTTGATCTAACTCCCACTCGTGACAGATTGATTTTAGACGACTCAATGTGTCCGCTGTCGTGTTGAGCGCACCTGGGAGGTGTTCTGCTGAAAGAGAAACCCGGTTGAGAATTGCCCAATTCCATATTTCTTGGGCTTCCCTTGAAAGAAGTCGAGATCTTGTCCCGCCTTGCTTGTTTATATAATGCATGGCCGTCGTGTTGTCTGTACGGACCAGTACAGTGGAATTCCGAATTCTTGGAAGGAAAGCTTGCAAAGCTAATTGAATGGCTTTGAGTTCCAGAAGATTGATGTGGGAAATGCGCTGCTCGGGTGTCCAATGAACACTCACTTGAAGATCCTGCAATACTGCCCCCCAGCCTTCCAGTGAGGCGTCTGTGGTTATAACCATGGGAGATGGAGAAATCTTGAAAGTGAGACCTTTTGAGATATTGTCTTTCACCGTACACCAGTTGGCCACTTTCCTCATTAATGGTCTTACTGTTATCTTGTCGTCGAATGTGCCTTCTGCCTGGCACCATTGTTTGTCTAGCTGCTCCTGCAGCGGACGCATCCGAAGTCTGCAGTGCGGAATTAAGGGTATGCAAGATGAAATCGATCCTTGAAGTGACTTGTACAGACGGACCAATAGAGACCCTTTCTTTTGTAGGAGACAAGACAAAAGAATGAGTCTTTTCTGTCTTTCTTCCGAAGGTAAAGCCTTGCAGCAACTTGTATCGAGAATGGAACCTAGGAACCTGGCCGACCTGGCCGGGTAAAGAACAGATTTGAGTTGTAAACCTAGCTGATTGAAAAGTCGAATGCAGCTGTCGACTGCTGTGGAAGCTCTTTGAAAGGATGGAGTCTTTACTAACCAATCGTCTAGGTAGGGAACAACCTCTAGAGATTGCTTTCTAAGAAATGCTGCCACTGGGGCTAAAACCTTTGTGAATATCCGTGGGGCGGTTCTGAGCCCGAAAGTAAGGACTTTAAATTGAAAGGGGCTCTTGGCTACTGTGAAGCGTAAGAATCGACTGTGAGCTAGATGGATCGGTACATGGAAATATGCGTCCTCTAGATCCAGAGTTGTCATGCAATCTCCTGGATTGAGAAGCCGTAAAATATCCAAAAGAGATATCATTCTGAATGACAGCTTTATGAGATAGGTGTTTAGCTACCTCGGGTCTAAAATTGGGTGCCACTTCTCTTCCGTCTTGCGAATTAGGAAAAACCTGGAATAGAAACCTTGTCCTCTTTAAGACTGAGGTACAAGTTCTATCGCCCCCTTGATGAACAATTGATGGGTTTCGAGACGTAGAAGTCGTAGATGTTTTGATTCAGTGGCGCGAGGAGCTCTGGAAGGTGGGAAGTGTTGAAATTCCTATGTGTGGCCAAACCGAATGATATTTAGGAACCACCGAACTGATGTTATGATCATACAGCTGCGTAGACAATGAGAAATCCTGCCCCCTACTGATGTTACCGGAGGAGGAGGAATAGTAGACAGAGCCAAGAGGCCACTATTGCAGTTTAGACGAATTTCTCCGCTGGCGACCCTGTCGACCTTTTCTGGCTGGCGAGAGAAAGATGCTGATTAACTCTGCCTTTGAGAGTATTGTGGTTTATAGGTTTGAGAAGATTGAGAATAGGAGTAGTAGCGCTGTTGGTATCCTCCTCTGTAGTTGGAGAAACTCTTGCCTTTTGCCCCTCGGAAAGCTAACTTACGATATTGCAGAGTGCCTAAGGACTTTAGCTGTTTCTGTGTTCTTTTTAATATCCTGTAAGGCGTCATCTAGATGCTTGCCAAAAAGCATATCCCCGTCAAAGGGCAGATCTAAAATCTTATTTTGCACCTCAGGGTGAAACCAGGTAGCCCGAAGCCAACCTTGTCTTCTCAGGACAGCCAAACCTGCCAAGGCACGAAAAGCAGTCGTGGCGATGTCCATGGCGCAGTCAATTATCTCTGAGGGAGATCGCTCCCCTTCTTCCAAAATTTTCCTTGCATCCGCTTTAGCACTGTCAGGTAGCTGATCCACAAACGGTGAGAAATCGCACCACATTTGGCAATCATATTGTCCCAAAATTGGCACGAACCAGAAGGCTGGACATTGAAGAGAATCTTTTACCCACATTGCCCAGGCGTCTACTTCCCTATCAGGTGGTGAAGCCAGAGAGGCCGATGGATTCTTTGATTTTCTCTGTGTCGCCTGGGAGATCACGGAGACCGGCTTCGGTTGGCCAACCAGGCAAGCGGGACTACCATCAGGGGCCTTGTACTTCTTCTGCAGCCGCGGTAGTACCGGAATAACGGTAGCTGGAGACTGCATGACCTTCAGACAATACATGCTTTATAATGGGAATAGAGCGGATGGATTTCCTGTATGGCTCTTTGAAATCTTAGAGGAAGCAGTCCGATTGAACCACTGAAACCAGAAGGCCAAACCTCTTTGAAGCGCTCTCCATGAGGTTATGGACACTTCCGATGTCTGCTCGACTGGAATATACCGGATCCGGTGAAGGAGAAGGCGGGTCTGTAATGATATAATCATCCCACTCTCTATCCGGGTTTGGGACCTCGGACACCTCTCGTCCATCATCTGAAGAATCATCATCATTATCACCATATGCCTGACCCGTGGTGATAGCCTGTCTCTCTTCCAAGGGTTCTTGTTCTGGTGGCTGAACCGCAGAGGCTGATGGAGGAGGTGGTGGAGGAGGCGGCGGCTGTATGGACTCGGAGGATTGAGATGGAAATCTTCCCCTATAATCCATCAACATGATTTGTAAGTCATTTATCAAAGAGGAGGGCATAGAAACCATACCCTGCTGGGATTGCTGCTGCGTTCTCTCCCTGGGAGGAGGTTGTCGCTGTTCTTCGTAACAGTCATCAGAGTCTGAGTCCTGGTATTTGAGCTGGAGCTGAGATGGACTGTAGGCATCCCCATAAGGACTATCATCCTCCTCTGAGTAGTCTTCCTCGAAAAGTAAGGCCGGAGGAAAGGGTGTCACCCTTCGGGGATATGTCATCTCTGGTGTAATCTGGCGTCTTCGGATTGAAATTTTAACTTGTTGAACCGTCGACGGAGTAGTCATCAACGACGAAGGTCATCGTCGGTGATGGAATCGTCGTCGACGAGAGTATTATCTACTGGAGGAAGAACCATTGTCGTCGGAGGGGAAATAGTCGACGAGCTTGTCGTCAATATCAAAGCAGCCGTCGTCTCCGACATAGTCGACGTCGTCCTCGTCGACAGCACCGTCGGCGTCATCATCGTCGACGTTGAGGATATTAATATTGTTGATGACACAGGGAGAGTAACCTGAGCTGTCGACGAAGTCACCGTTGATGGAACCGTCGACGAAGCAGAAATGGACCCTTGATGGATTTTAGCAGTCGTCGTCGACGTACCTGAAGATGCCATCGTCGACGAGCGGGTCTTCTTCTCAAATTTCCCTTCTTGAGGTAGGGAAGCAGGCTTCTTAAAAGTTTTTGCCTTCTCAGGTGGTGAAGAGAGAACAGAAGGCCCTTGAGGCCCCTTCTGAGTAGAAACCACCTCAGACGCAAATCCCTCTTTCTCCTTTGCACCTCGGTGAGATTTTCAGGGACTGGACCTACTAGACCTGTCAGAGGTCTTTTGAGAGGCCTTAGAAGGAGGCTCAGCTGATGTTGAAGGGGAAGACCTACCCCTCTTTTTAGACCTCCTTGATGAAGAAGCTGAGGAGGAATCCTCGCTGTCACTGGAAACCACTTCCTTCCGAGACTTTATCTTTTGCAGCCAGGTCAAAAGTCTTCCTTCCCTGTCTCTTAAAGTCTTAGTGGAGAAGGCTCTGCAGATCTTGCACTCAGTGGCTTTGTGGTCTGGGTACAAGCAGTAAATACAATCCTTATGCTTGTCCTCCACATATAGCCTTTTCTTGGAACAGGTAGCACAAGCCTTAAATAAGCACTTCTTCTCCTTATCTGACATTTATGAAGAAAATAGTTGAATCCCAAGTTGTAGAAAGAAAACTGAGCAGAGATCAGAGGAGACTCCCTTAGCACAACATGTGATAGAAAATCTGAGGCTTCGAGGCTCTCTCAGGAGGGTTCTATGGGGTGAGGCTACTCTGATTGGTTGTTGCAATTTTTTTGGTCTCTTTTACAAAAAGAGGTGGATATGCTACAAAATAAGATGAGGCCTAGGCCTTTCTTTCTCTTTTGTACCTACTGCTATGGTATTTTTTGTTTACGGAGGCTCCCATTCGGATGACGGGGGAATGATACAAAGCATGGGAATCTATGAAAGTTCCAATACTGGGGTAAGAATAAATGTCTGCTGCCACGATCCCCCACAGTATGTGGATTGGATGCATGGGGGCAGTGCAACCCTGACCACCCCACCTTTCCAAAGGAATTTGTTTTGTAAGGCATTGTCCTGTGTGAACCAGGAACGTGGAATTTTATATGGGAAATTTTGGAGGCGATATAGGATTAGAGGTAGCGAGACAATCTTGAATATAGCCAATCGCCCATAAAGGCATAGGGGAAGAGAGGACCATATTTTAGTTTCACCGTTCAGGCCTGCCATCAATGGAGTAATATTACAGGCCCATGAGACTTTGGGGCATGGTGACACACAGATACCCAGATATTTAAAACCATCTGTCGCGTGGGACAGATGCGCTGCCCAGATGTGCTGAGAAGTTTGATACTAAACTTCCCAGTCTTCAGTGTAGCCATTATGGTGCTGTGAAGTTCGTAATGACAAAGTAGAAGCACCATATACTCTTAATAGCAGCACTGCACTTACAGTGCCCAGGAATGGACTTGGGCACTGTAGGGGTACAGGGCTCATGCACCTGTACCCTCACCACTGGCAGAGGGCACCCAGCTAAAGGGGTGACTGAGGTATGCCAGGGCAGTGGTTTGTGGGCATGGCACACAAGGATGTGTGCCATGTTGACTCTTCACTTTATTCTGCACCAAGACACGCAGCCTGCAAAGGCAGTGTCTGAGTGTCAGAGTACATGGCCTATAAGGGTGGCACAATAAGTGCTACAGCCTTTAGAGGCCTTCTGTGGTCACAGTGCCCTGGGTACCTGTGGTACCATTTACCAGGGGCTGACATGTGGCCAGAGATGCCAACTGGGTTTTGGATTCAATGCAGTTTCAGGGAAGAACCATATGCCCTGGGTACCCGATTAGCAGGAGCCCAGGGCACACTCAGTCAAAGAACATCAGCAATTCAGCAAAAAGTGGGGGCATACCATGAAAGAAAGAGGGCACTTTCTCGCACTGCACATTGATCCTATGGGGATATCCTAAAAATATGGCATGTGCCTAGTCCCAATACACTGCTTTAACGAAACCTATCTAGAGTCGGTCAGAATATTTCAGTGGACTAGCGGCTGCAGGTCTTTAATATCATCCTCCACAAAGGCATCTTAGGTCTCAGGCAGCTGCCCGCCATATTACCACTGAGTAAGAAGTGAATGAAGAGAAGATGTGCAATGAACAAAACATTATAAACTCAGACCTGACATATTAAGATGAATCTTCACATGGAGTTCGGACGGTAAGGCTCTGTGAAAAAAGGGGCTTGTGACCTCAAGAAGACCTCCACCTTTCTATTACACCTACAATCCAGCACAATTCGTAGAGTCGGCGATAGCCATCCTCTGCTAACGAGAAAGTCCACATGAACAAACCCCAATCTGCAAAAAGCATGGGCTTGACATCTATGGGAACCTACCCGAGAAGGTGAAGAAAGGTAGGGATCTGCCAAATTGCCCGCTTGCATTTGTTAGCTAATCTCAGAAATAAAAACACCTCAGAACTGGGGAAAGAAATACTCTACGAGGCAGGAAAAACACCTGCAACCCAAGTGATGACAACCCAACGCTTCTATAGACTGAATTTATTTTCCGTGCAGCTCTCATACTTGTTTGGTCCAGGAGTTGTTGTCGATTGGGTCCCAGCTGTCTGTCTGATTTTTTCAGTAAATGTCCTGGTGTCAGGATGACATCACTTGCTCACCCTCCCATGGACACGGAATCTGTAGACGCAGGTCTTCTCCTTGTTGCCCCAGTTGGTAAGGACCCACAGTCTGATCACACGACAGGGTTCGGGAGCTTGCCGCTTCAGATAAGAAAGAGATAAAAGGAAACAATGTGTGTTGAGGGTCAAGGCATTGTACTTCATATGGTCATGTCCTACCACATGGAAGAACACACACAGAGTTGTCAACAAGGTATACCTGTACCCATACACCTCAACACTAGAGAAGCCACCTTTCAATGCAAGGCTACCTCAGAAGTAAAGCATTTCAGAAAGGTCACAGAAACTTGGAACCATCTGAGAGACAGTGGGCTCACTAAAGGTGAGGGATGGCCATACCAGAGACCGCAAGCTACTCGAGAGATGGGAATTCCTGGGGTGATGTGTTTCTTTTAAGAGGCAACATTTTGATGCTGGGACAGCCTTGTGATAGGTGTAAGTCATCAGTGCAAAGAATTAAGGCAACCTAACAGGACAGCTGGTCACTTCTGAAGGTGACAGGAAACATAAAGTGCTGTGGCCACATGAGTCGAGGGGTCGCAACTTGACTGCAGAGGTAGCCATGAAAAGTGGGCGTGGCCAGGAAGAAGTGAATGTTGCCAGGTTGAATAACTGCAGATGTGGAAAAGCGTAAGAAAAAATGTAAGTGTGGTGTCCAAGTGGGGCATGGGTTGTAAAGTCTCAATAAGTGTGAACATGTGAAGTGATTGTGGCTAGAGGAGGCCGGAAAAAAAAAAACTGGGCCTCAGTTCCTGTTTGAAGTTCTGTGGCAGGGGCTGTATAAGAAATACCGGACTGAAGGTACACTATTCGATCTGTTCTTTCCAACCTGAAAATATAACCATCATTCGATATGGGTCCTTCGAGGCAGGCTGGTACTCTCCTGCTACTCTAAAGACGTTCAAATTCTTTCCTGCCACCCATCTAGAGGCTTGCACTCTCCTGTCATCCTAGGGAGGCATGGGCTCTCTCCCGCCAGACAGTGGCTTCTACCTCGCACCCTAATGGGTATGCTTTTTGCCCTGCCATCCAATACAGAGGCACAGGCATTCGTAACTAAGCTCTGACTCTCTCCTGCAATCCTAGCGAAACCTCTGCTCTATTCTGCACACCACAGAAAGTCCCCATCTCTCTTCTGCGGCACGAGAAAGGCCCTGGATCCGTTATGCTGCCCTACAAAGGCCCTGGCTCTCACCTGCCTGTCCACAGAGTAGGGTGCTCTCTTTTGCCGCCCCGGGAAGGCGTAGCTCACACCTGCTTGTCTGGTGCTTTCTACTGCCACCCCAGAAAGGGCCCTGGCTCTCATCTGCTTGTCTAGAGAGAAGGGTGCTCTCTTCTGCCAACCCAGAAAGGGCCATGGCTCTCATCTGCCTGTCTAAACAGTAGGGTGCTCTCTTCTGCCATCCCAAAAAGGACACTGGCTCTCACCTGCTTATCTAGAGAGTAGGGTGCTCTCTTCTGCCACCCCGGGAAGGCGTAGCTCACACCTGCTTGTCTGGTGCTCTCTTCTGCCACCCAGAAAGGCCCATGGCTCTCATCTGCCTGTCTAAAGAGTAGGGTGCTCTCTTCTGCCACCCCAGAAAGGGTCAGGACTCTCACCTGCCTGTCCAGAGAATAGGGTTCTCTCCTCTGCCACCCCAAAAAGGGACCTGGCTCTCATCCGCCTGTCTAGAAAGTAGGGTGCTGTCTTCTGCCACCCCAGAACGGGCCCTGGCTCTCACCTGTCTGTCTAGAGAGTGGGATGCTCTATTCTGCCACCCCAGATAGGCCTAGATCACACCTGCTTGTCTGGTGCTCTCTTCTACTGCCACCCAAGAAAGGCCTAGCTCCACGCCTGCTTATCTGGGGCTCTCTTCTGCCGTCACCCCAGAAAGGCCTAGCTCACACCTGCTTGTCTGGTGCTCTCTTCTGCCACCACCCCGAAAAGGCCTACCTCACACTTGCTTGTCCGGTGCTCTCTTCTGTCACCACAGAAAGGCCTAGCTCACATCTGCTCGTCTGGTGCTCTCTTCCGCCACCCCAGAGAGGGCACTGGCTCACACCTGGTGTGTTTTAGAAGCTCAAGCTGTCATTGGCCATCTCTCTGCGGTCACTAATCGGTTTATTTCTATGGGATAAGGTTGAATGGCTGCCTGAAAGCTATGAAATAACAAAACCAAACAAAGGTTTGGGTCCTGTCCCTACCTGGCCTGGACCACTCTAATATCATTAACACGCAAATGGCCAGATAGGCTGTTAAACAATCATTAATCTACACTTAGACATACAATTCCAAGTATACGTGAATTATTTCACATTAGTTTCAAACGTTCTTCACATTATTTAGAAAACATTCAATCATGTCACAGAAAGGAACAGCAATTGTTCAGTGTGGCAAACTTGTAAAAACATAAACTACATATATATTATTATAACGCAACACAAATTAAGAAAACACTTTACATGAACATACAAAAGACGTAGACATCATTCAGATTGTAATCGTCCTCCTAATATTTAGAGCTCACCAGTCCTTGTGTAACACACAGAAAACAGGCGGACCTATCACAGTTCAAAGGGTCCTGCCTGAGTAGTGGGCTGTAGCTAACTAGTTTTGGGGCACATATGGGAATTGGTTTAAAGAAATGATGCCCCATTTGTGATTCGACCCTTCGTGCTGCCTTCAGCCCACTAC
This sequence comes from Lissotriton vulgaris, assembly GCF_964263255.1. NCBI lineage: Eukaryota > Metazoa > Chordata > Amphibia > Caudata > Salamandridae > Lissotriton > Lissotriton vulgaris. The sequence goes on from NC_141685.1 coordinate 1,089,675,946, forward strand.
TCAGGCAGGACCCTTTGAACTGTGATAGGTCCGCCTGTTTTCTATGTATTAGCGTCCTGAGTTACAGTGTAAAACACAGACCAATACTTCATGTACCCATAGAAAGCATTTTTAGTTTAGACATATTTTGCAAAACTCGGTTTACGAATCAAACTATTCTCACTTCCTCATGCCACAAAGGATTACTTTCAAAGTCACTGAAGGGAATAACTTCCGGTCCATGGGTGGGAAAGCTGTCTGCAGCCCACCAGAGGCCTACTGCCATGGTATCTGTGCCAGAGGAAGCATGGCAGAGTTGTCTTGTTTGACTGCATAGCATTTCTGGGCAGATTCCTGTTTTGTGTTGGTATGAACATATGATCTGGGGCCTGTATGTGTGAATTCTGTGAGCTTTCACTCAGGGGAACGTTCTGAGGGGGGCAGAGTTACAGTGTCTGTAATGACATCACAGAATGCTGGGGCTGACTGGAAGCTGTGTGAGAGTTCTGGAGAGAGGAAAGAAGCTGAAGACAAAGAAAGGGCTGTTTTCATCCAGGTCCTGAAGAGACCACACAGATTAATTACCTGGGAATGTTAAACTGCTTGGGGCCTCTCTCCTACATATTGTGATGGAAGCACCAGGCTTCTGAATTATTAACCCTACCAGGAATGTCATCGCATACTACAGTGTGAATAAATAGGAATGATTGAATACTTTTATTGCTCTGTTAAAATAAACTAAAAATTACAATTAAAATCATAATGATTGCCCCAGAGAGTTGTTTGCAAATGTGATGTGTGCGAAAACCCCCCACCAATTTTAATCAAAACAAGAGGTAAGCAGTTGACTAAAACTTTTCGAATTAAGTATATCCTTGCCATTTAACAAAGCTTGAAAGGATTCCTAGTTATTTTAAAAAGCTTTTTAAGCAACGACCAAATTTACTTTAATGTGGATCTTAGGGTGAAAGGCGGACCCCTCAATGGAAGGATAGTGGATGAACCTCAAGGAACCCTTTACAGTGGTTGTGGGTTATTTTATAAGATACACACCATAAACCAAACTGTCACATATTCATAAAATACTAAAAGAAAATCTGAAAAAACACACCACAAAACAATGACAGAAAAGAGATTCCCAAGCTCACAGAATATAGATATGTGTAAAATAGGAACGGTTTTAGTCTTTTACTAAAATACACACCCATGCTTTCTACAGATAGCGAGTTCCATATCCTTGCCCCTTTAACAGCAAATCTGTGATTGACGACTCAAAGTTTAGTTGCTGGAATGTGTAAGAGACCAATATTATTTGTTTGAAGATTGTTGTCGTTTGTACTCATGATAATTCCTCCTTGCAGGTAGAATTTTGCACTTCTGTGACTACACCTGATTAGCAAACATGCAATTTAGATTCTCTTGCTGATCTGTAACCAATGTAGCAACTTGAACCTAACCAAAATATGATCAACATAGTTAGTACCAGGCTTGTGTAAGAAAGTGGCTCTGTATTTACTGGACCAAAGTAAGGTACAGTGTGTACAGAGTCCACAGTCCCCAGAGGTTTGGCAGAGGTCAAAGTCAGATCTGACCTTACTCTTTAAAGTGATAGCTTGGTCGAGCAGTAAGGCAGTACCAGAGGACAGTGCAAAGCATTTGTTGTAAACACTCAGTCAGCAAATGGTCTCACACACTCAAGAATCGAACTCTAGGACAATTGTTTTGGATCAAAATATATCGTTGTTTTATTTTAGAACCAACAAGGTATCAAAATATACTTTTTTAGCATGAGTTACTTTAGTTAAATACTTTTTAAATAGGCAATAGACTTCTTGATTACAATAGGTACAGTTGTTGCAATAGGCAACATAATTTCAAACACAATGCAACATTGAGATCAATGGGAATTTCTAGTTAAATGCAATTAGTTATTAGATTAGTAGATTACTTTTTTAACCACAGGACTGGGTCCTAGATTCAGTCCTGGGACATTTCCTGTAAACAGTTAAGTAAAAACGTTTTGGTTACAGTAGTGATTTTTAAGGAATATTATGGTGTTTTAAAAGTTTCACATAGAATCACCAATGTGATTCTATGGGAGGAAATTCACTATTCACAATTTTCAAGTGAAACCAGTCAATGTTACTCTATGGAAGAAAAGTGAGTTTTCGGCTTTTGGGTAAGTACTCGACTGGCAGAGTTACGGTTCTGGGCATAGACTCAGGGGTCTCCCAGGTTCGGGTTGGTACAGTTGGTACACCCTCAGCGGCACCGGGGCAGCCGGGTGCAGAAGTAGTTAGGCCCAATGTTATCCAACGAGAGGCAGGGGGTCTTCGGTTGGTGGCTGCTGGCAAGCAGGCCACGTGGCTGTGTGAGCTGGGCTCTTGGTCACTTGCTCAGGGCAAATCAGCAAACTTTAGTGTATTGGGGGACCTCAATCTCCACCTTGAGCGTCGTGACTCACCCACCATACTAAAGTTTCTGGGTGACTTGGAGGTGTGCCAGCTTATCCAGCTAGTCAATGGGCCATCGCATCAGGCAGGTCATCTTTTAGATCCGGTGTTTACAAACATCCAGGAAGTTACAATCACTACTCCTAGTCCCCTCAGTTGGACAGATCATTTCCCGGTCCTCATTTTGATTAAGATCCCAGCTAGCTGTAGGGAAAAGCTCCCCCCCGCTGTTGTGGAGGCGCCCCTGGAACAAACTGGATAATGTCCTGTTTGAAACCAGACTGAAAACTTCCTGCCCAATCTGGCCTAGTAATATGGAGGAGGCCGATACAGCTTACAGGGAATGGATTAATGAGTCACCTTATCATTTCATCCCAATGAAATGGTCTAGGCCTAAGCGTGTGCAGTCCCATCCGTGCTTCTCTGAGGCACTCGCAACTAAAAAAAAGCAATGCAAGCTACTGGAACGCATCTGGAGGCGATCATATGATCACTTGGCCAAAATTAACTTTAGATCTGCCACTAAAGCAGATCATAAACTTATAAAGTTGACCAAAGCAAGTTATTACACTGACTTGATCAACTCCAGCACCAAACGCTCCAAAACTATTTTTGCTCTGGTGAAGGACCTGACCAAGGCTCCGGAAGGAACAGGTAACTTGATAGTATCTGACGCACAGTGCGAAGAGCTATCATGTTTCTTTTTGGACAAAGTCAAAGGGATTTACAACTCTCTACACCCGGATGGACACACTACCACTCTCAGCCCCACCATAGGCCCAGTTGACCTCCAATGCTCACTTTAAATCCTGCCACCCATTGAGCAGACTGAGATGGAATTCCTGGCCTTAAAGGTAAAGTCCGGCTCCCCGGAAGATCCCGTTAAACCTGATTTGTTTAGATCTTTCTAGGACTCCATTCTGCAGGAGGGGCAGGCGCTGATCAACAACTCACTTCAGTCAGCAGCCATCCCGAAATCTTGGAAACATGCTAAAGTCCCTCTTCTAAAAAAAAACACGTTGGACCCCGCCAGGCCGGGTAGCTACAGACCTTTCTCTCTACTTACATACCTTGCCAAGGTGGCGGAAGCTCATGTGAATTCCATCCTGACCACCTACCTGGAGTCCAACGGAATTCTGGAACAGTCCCAAAATTGATTCCGTGCTAAACATAGCACGGAGTCTGCCTTATTGGCTGTCACGGCACACCTAAGGGAGGTGTAGGACCAGGGCGAGACCTCGTTTTTGATTCTGCTGGACTGGAGCACGGCCTTTGACACGGTCTCCCACAGGATCTTGCTTAAGAGACTGTGGGAGACCGGAGTCAGGGAGAGTGCCTTGGATTGGTTCGCGTCATTTCGATCTGACCGTTCCTTCCAGGTGCACGCCCCGCCGTACTCGTCCAGCAGGCACCCTCTGGAATGTGGGGTTCCGCAGGGTTCTGCGCTTAGCCCCACTTTATTCAATGGTTATGTCCGCCCCTTGGCTATGTTGGCCAGAGAACGTAAGATTAAATTAATATCGTATGCGGACGATACACAACTCATTTTCACTTTTTCCAAAAACACTGTGGTGGACCAAATTAAATTCCAAGAAGACAGTCTGGCCATATCAAACTGGTTGTTACAGAACTGTCTTCAGTTGAATTCTTCCAAAACGGAGGTACTCTTAATAGGCAAGGAAACTCAGAAATGGGACAAACACTGGTGGCCCCCCACATTAGGACCTCCCCCCACTCCTAAGGAGGTAGTTAAAAATTTGGGCGTGATGTTGGATAACTCACTCTCTCTAGAGACTCATGCCAAAAGAGTGGCAGGCACCTGTTATGGTCGCCTTCGCTCCCTTAAACCCATTCTTGGCTTCTTTGAGCCTTCCACTCGTCAGATCATAGTCCAGGCCCTAGTCTTATTCCATCTAGACTATTGTAATGCCCTTATGCTTGGCTCTAACCTGACAGTGATAAATAGGCTACAAAGAGCTCAGAATGCAGCCGCTTGTATCTTGTTTGCACTACTGCATCTCTAAAATACCCTCTGTAGTGCATTTTACATTAATTCCCACACTGGCATCAGTGTGGGTTTAATGTGCTGAGAAGTTTAATATCAAATTTGCCAGTCTTCAATGTAGCCATTATCGTGCTGTGGAGTTCGTAATGACAATCTCCCAGCACCATATACTCTTAATGGCATCACTGTACTTACAGTGCACAGGAATGGCCCTGGGTACTGTAGAGGCACAGGGCTCATGCACCTCTGCCCACACCACTGGCACCCAGCTAGAGGGGTGGCTGAGGTATGCCAGGGCAGTGGGTTTGTGGGCATGGCACACAGGGATGTGTGCTATGTCGACATTCTGTTTAGTTCTGCACCAAGACACTAAGCCTGCAAAGGCAATGTGTGTGTCAGGGTACAGGGCCTCTAAGGGTTGCACAATACGTGCTGCAGCCCTTAGGGGCCTTCTCTGGTCACAGTGCCCTGGGTACCATTTACCAGGGGCTGACCTGTGGCCAGAGATGCCAATTGGGTTTAGGATTCAATGCCGTTTTAGGGAAGGAACACAGGCCCTGGGTACCTGGTTAGCAGGAACCCAGGGCACACTCAGTCAATGTACATCAGCCATTCAGCAAAAAGTGGGAAAGATGGCACTTTCTCGCAACTTGCAGCTACATTTTGAACATATTGTAAACTGATTAGTTTAGACTTTGGGAGTACAATCATTAAAGTATTAGCATATTCAAGTGTGAAAATGTTTAATGTGCCTCATACTTTTATTGTGTTGTTTCTGTTCTATGTATGGTAGGGTAAGCCTCTGCTGTCACGGACTAAGAAAATTGTAAATTAAACTAAAAGCTAATGTGGCCGCTAAATTGAGGTTTGCACCCAGATGACTAAATCTTTTATTGCAATTTTGGCAGAAGGTTGTTGACTGCCAAATATAACTTTGAAGCCCGAGGGAGTTTTGGGGGGAAATTTGAGGGTTCTAACAAGATCACAGAAGGCCTCAGTCAGTCTGCTTCATTGAGTTTGAGGTTACTGTTGTTCAGTCACATGTTAGGGCTAAAAATGTTGACAAATAAATAAGTCTGGGTCTCTTCTGCGTAACAGACCTCCATATCTAACAAAAGTGTGTTCGGATGTAATGTCACATGCATGGTAAACAGGTGTGTATCCGAATCCTGAGTGACTAGACAACATATGAAACTGGTGTCCTGACTTTTCGTTGGCACAGCTCACACACGCTTGTGTGGTCTGAGGCCTAGGCCTGTCCATGGTAATTCCAAGGTCCAGAATCTTTTCAACAAACATGCCCTCTATGATGACATGGAAGTACTGTCCATGTGCTGAGTTACTGACACAAAGTGATGGTGGTAGCATACTGATTTTTTTGGGATTGACTGTAATAAACACACCTTTGTTTTGGTTGAGAAGTAATGAACTGGCTCCACTCATGTAAAGTTCCACTCGAAGCAACACCCAGACGAATTGAGCTGAGGTGACATTCCTAGTGCATGTTGAGTGTGTGAGGGATGGATGTTGGTATGACTGTATTTTGCTGAGAGCATGGTTGCTGGGAACAACAGGATCCATTTTGGATCGCCCTTGGTTTGACAAGGCACAAGATGGAGGATTGGATACAGCTTCGATAGTGGAACAGTATAGCCTGCATTCCCGGAGCTTAAGAGTGGAGCCCCAAACCCTGAAATATGGGAGGAAGAAGACATGGCTACACTTGGAAATTAAATGAGGCTATTTTACTATGAAATTACTGATTAGTATTCCTGAATACTCCCATCTGGTGGATAGCAGAGTAATGGAGGTGAGTCAGCAGTTTCTATTGTTAAGGCTAACAAAGTTTCTCGGCAGGGCCACACTTTGGCTTTTCCTGAATTCTACTTCATAATGGATGATGAGAGCCAGGTGCAAAGTTTCCTGTTTGGAACCAGCAGCTGCACTACCTGCTGTGAGAGCCATCACCTTGCACAAAGGTTGGGTGCATTTCAGCCGGAAAATGAAATTTGAAGAGGAACTATCCCCAAACAGGTTCCTCGACTTTAGACAGTAGATCAATATCCCGGGCCTGGAAAACCAGCATCAAAGAAGGGCCCAAAACGCGCACTTCATTCCATTTCTAAGATTTTCTTGACCAAGGAAGGGATTGAAATGCAGAGTAATTGCAGAGCTGATTTGATCCAGGTGTGGTGTCAGTGTGACAGCCAGTCTCCCAGAGGTGAGGAGACTTTGCTTGAAATCTGCATACTTGTTGCCTGTCTGCCTGAAGGAAGGAGAGTGCCTGGCCGGCCTGCAGGAGGAGAGGCCCAGTTTTGTTCCTGGTTTGGGAAGCACCCGGAATAGCGGACTTGTGATCGGTGGGGGGCGGGGGTGATCGGCGTCAGCCTAAGCTGTGAGAGGAAGCAACATCAACCCCCTGAGTGAACAGCATGTCCTCCGGCATCCCTGAAGAAATCCAAGGTTACTGCACAGCTGTTGCCCAACATCATGACCGCTGTAGCAGAGGATCCCTCTCCAAAAGCTTGGAGGCTTCAGCAGCTGAGGCCAGATGACCACTGCCAATGTCTACCATGCTCCTGTTTTAGCAACAAGATCCAAGAGGCATGCCACCCGCCACCCCAACCTTGAGCCTGCTGACAGAAACTCTGCCTGCCCATGCAGACATGAAGGTGCACCACAATCACAGCGTTGAGCCATACTCCAACGGCCATGCTGTGATGACAGATTGTTTTCTGCTAATGGAGATAGAGCTACATGCTGAAAGTAACCACAGCTGCCAGTATGAACACTTCTGAAATATATGAACTGAAGTGACAGTTGGGTCCTAACATTTAACGACTGCTCACATAAACCAACTAGAGAACTTGCACCTGGGCAAATTCTCGCCCATAGCTGTAGTAGTGTGGTGACTGTAGCCACTGCTATGAACATGGAAGTGGGATGGGAACTGAACCAATTGTGCTGGGACTCTGTGGTTGTGTGGAAGTTATAGGAATTGGCTAGATTCACAGTCTGGTGTGGAATGGCATACTTGGCCAAGCTTGCAGAGCCATTACAGGATGGACCCCAGGACACCAGATACAAACAACTTCAACCTCCATGGTTGTGGCCCAGTAGCCCTGTGGCCCTCTCCCCACCCACCAACCGAAAGGGTCTCTCAATGAGAAATTAGGTTTTATGACTAAGATGAGAATTAGAAGGGACAACGGTAACTCTTAGAGTCTCCCATGCTCAACTTTAATCACAGATGACTGACATGAACTGAGCCCTACAATTTATATCCACCTTTTTCAAAATGAGTTAAACCCACTTAAAGTCTCTAATCCAATATGGCTGCCTCCATCCTGAGATGGTTAAGTAGTAGATTGTACTTCCTGTATCTAATGTGGATGACAAATCAAGAGTAATAAGTAGGTTTAAATCTCCACCAACTGCTGCAGTCAGTACACCATCCTGCAGGGATAACAGGATAGTCTCTGGACTGTGGTGGGACGTGAACTTCAACTAACAACTATCCAGCTAACAATGACACTCTGAGAAAACCTGCAGCTGAAAAGCTACTACCCTCTCCCCACAAATTTAGACATCCAAGGACGGGCTTCTATTGGCCTTTCCTTTAGCAACATATCAGAATCTAGAGATGGCTTCTTTGTAGGACGTTAACACTGACTTCTTTAAGATCCTTGCATAACTCTTGCACTAGGTGAGAATTTAATCAAGTTACGTAACACAGGGAAAAATTATTATGGCCCTGTTATTTCCAACCAGTTCAAGTAATTCATTTTTTTCATAACAAGTGGTTTTTGTTCCTTCTGGAAATGCCTCCATTTCCACCACTGTTATTCCTTTAAACTGAAAGAGAACAGCTGTTCTCTAGTCCCTGTGGCCCTGGCTTTCACATTTATTGACATCTCTTTGCTGTCCTGGAGGATACACTGATGTTTGTTGTGGCCTACTGAATCGTGGATATCCTTGAGTTTTCCAATAAAATAGTTATTAAATGGCTAGTTCCTAAACAATAATGTAATATGGCCAGGAAACAAGCATCCTGGGCTAACAAAATATTGAATGGTCTAGTATAGTTGTTTAGCTCCATTATTAGCACTTTCAGTTTGGTATGTAGATATGTTATCCCTAGAAAAAAAAGACTTTTCATAATTCTGTAATTCATCCTTTAACTGAGTGCGATCATGCTAGAGCTTTCGTTTTACTCCATCTAGTTTACAGACACCTGCAGTACTGTTTCAGTTCAATAAGCACTGGAGTGAACCATGTGAGAAGGAAAGTCATTCTTTTTTGGTTTCTGTGCTGCAATTTTGTTATAGAATCCTAAATTGTTATGGAAAATTTACCAAAAAAGTGACATCTGTTAATTGATTATTACAAAGTTCTTCATTTGCCCTGATCAGCTCTGTTTCTAAGTTTTGTTTAAACATATGTTATTGGTATTCACCTTTTGTTACCATCATTTTTCTTTTTGCATTTTTCACCCCGAGTGGGACGGGTATGCACACACATGGTTCCCGTGCTCACCATGCCACTGGATTCAAGCTATCCTGGCTGATGAGGGGTGATACCCTAAAACCGGTCCTAGGATGATTGTTTCCAGTACACGGTGGACCTGGTTTGGCAGTTGGGGCTGAACTGTTCCCATGGGGAGCAGGGGCAAGACTGATTTGCATATGGCTGGATCAAAACTGGAATGGCGGGCTGAGCAAAAAAACGATGGATTTAGGCCCAGAATTCTGACTGGTAGTGAGTTGGTTTTTATTTGCATATGCAGAGGCCTAGGCCCTGACCCTCCTAAGTGCGAGGTCCAGGCACTTTCAGTGACCAGGAGGGGTCACTGAAAGCCCTTATGGTGGACAGAGGGTTACTGTCCCCAGCACCTAAAGTTGTGATGGCAGCAAACTATGTTTTATGATTCATAGTGTGATCAGACCTTTTTATGTGGTGATAGTGAGAGTATGGTCTACTGACCCCACTTAAGCAAACTCCCCTGTTATATATAGTATACCTAGGGCTCCAGGCTTTATGGTATTTACTTTGTTTGACATTTCCGTCAGTATTTTTTTATTCATACTTATTTTTTGTTAATGTTATCTGTACTTATCCATATGTTTTTGGGGTGTCGTCAAAAATGAAGTTTGAAACTAGTATATTTCTACACTTATTTAACGATAAATGAGCGCTCATACTTGACAGGTTTCAGTGATATGAACAACCACAGACGATAAATGAATGCACTTATATGAAAACACACACATTTTAGTATCAACATTGTGCCTATCTACTGCAGATTAAGCCTCCTTCCTGTAGTTCCTTTAGTTTTTTTAACCCTCTTATCTGTCAGTCTGCACAGCTATTAACCAGGCAGTCATCATCAGACACATTTCGAATCATTCAATAAACAAACTAATGCACAAGTTACTTACCATCGATAACGATATATCTGTAAGAAATATTAGTAGTGATAGATTCCTTGCCTTAGTATTACCCCCAGGCATCAGACTGGTTCCGGAAAGTTTTCATCAGCAGTACCCCTGCGCATCGGTAGGCGTCTTTGTGCGGCTCTGCATGCGTTGTCACCAAGATGACGTCGCTGGAGCTACCTAGATGCTCCCAAGCGCGCTGACGTCAGTTCTGTACACTACTTTCTGCGCCAGGAACGCAGAGCCATGCAAGAAACTGACCACTGGTGCCATAAAACTTGGGCCCTGAAATGGATGTCCCTAACCCTAGAAATCAGTTCGCAGAACAGGGAGGATGGGTGGGGCGGTAAACAATCTATCACTACTAATGTTTCTTACAGTTATATCGTTACCAAAGGTTAGTAACTTGTGCATCTGCAAGAAACACGTAGTGATAGATTCCTTACCTTAGAATAGATACCCCGGTGGTGGGTCTGCAAACAAATATCACACCAGGAAGTCCTAGAGAACAGAACGGCCAAAGAAGCCATCTCTCCTGACTTAGCTGTCCGGACTGTAATGTTTGGTAAACGTGTGCAGCAAGGCCCACGTAGCTGCCCGACAAATGTCATGCAAGGGAACTACCCGTCCCAAAGCAGTAGTGGCTGGCTTCGCCCAATGGAGGCTCCTTTTTAGCCAAAGAATAACAAGCCTTAATGCACAGAACGACCCACCGAGAGATGGTCCGCTTGTGCACGGCCCGACCTTTCTTGGCGCCCACATAGCCAACAAAGAGCTGGTCATCCACCCAAAACTGTTGTGTGCAGTTTAGGGAGAATGAGAGCGCTCATTTTGGGTCCAGACGGTGGAGCCTCTCTTCCTCTTTTGAGGGATGCGGAGGTGGAAAGAAGGTGGCCAAAGTGATGGTCTGCCCGATGTGAAAGGCAGTGACAACCTTTGGCAGAAAAGATGGACGAGTCCTTAGAAGAACTATGTCACGATGGACAGAGAGAGAAAAGGAGGTTTAGAAGAAAGAGCCTGGGGCTCACTCACTCTTCTGGCAGAGGTGATAGCCACCAGGAAAGCGGTCTTTAAAGTAAGAAGCTGAAGAGGACAGTTGTGAAGTGGCTCAAATGGAGCACACATCAGATATGTCAGACCCAGGTTCAAGTTCCACTGAGGCATTATGAAAGGAACAGGAGGGAAAAGATGAGCGATGCCTTTTAAGAATCTATTTACAACAGGGGACTGGGAAAAGGAAGGCTGATCGGGAAGCAGTAAAAAGGCTGAAATGGCCGATAGATAGCCCTTGATAGTGCCCAGAGCAGAATCCTGCTGGGCCAAAGAAATGAGGAATAGGAGAACCTCTGAAAGAATGGCAAAAATGGGATCAACAGCCTTTGCTGTGCACCATGCCCCAAATTTATTCCACCTGTAGGCGTATACCGTCTTAGTCGAGGGTTGCCTGGCTGCCAATATCACATCACAACCTTCAGGAGGCAGGTCAAAAGACGTCAACTGCCACCGCTCAACCTCCACGCAAGGAGGTGGAGGCTGGACACGTTCGGGTGGAGGACCATCCTCTGTTGCTCCCGAACAGGCAGTCGGATCGGGGGATCGATAGCCATGCTGAATAGCTCGGAATACCATATTCTTCGAGCCCAGTCCGGGGCCACAAGAATTACTTGGGCCTGGTCGCGCTTGATCTTCTTCAGCACTCTGGGTAGAAGTGGTATAGACGTAAAGGCGTATAGTAGACCGCAACTCCACTCGCGACGAAAAGCGTCGCCTAGCGAGTGCCGCCTTGGAATCCTAACGCACAGAACTGAAGACATTGCGCGTTCTCTTCGGTGGCGAATAGATCTAACCAAGGCTCTCCCCACTGCTGAAAGAGACCGTCCGAGTTCAGTTGCCATTCGTGATCCATCATGCACCGGCGGCTGAGGTTGTCTGCCCTGGCGTTCAGAGAACCTGCCAGGTGTTGAACCACCAGAAAAATGCCTGATGTTCCAGCCATGTCCAGAGGCGCAGAGGCCTCCTGACAGAGGGTCCTCGACCCCACCCGCCTTGTTTGTTGCAGTACCACATGGCAGTGATGTTGTCTGTGAACACCAGCACTACTCTCCCCTTGACAGAGGGAAGGAATGCCTTCAGTGCAAGCCGGATCGCCCGAAGCTCCAGAAGGTTGATATGGAGCCGGGACTCCGCCGGAGACCAGAGTCCCCTGATCTCCGCCTCTCCCAAGTGGCCGCCCCATCCCAAAAGGGATTCGTCCATCACAACTGTGTGTTACGGTTGGGGAAGGGAGAGGGATCTGCCATTGACCCAATCGCGATTCGTGAGCCACCACTGCAATTGGCGTGCAGTAAACTCCGAGATCTGGACGTGATCGGACAGGTTGCCCTGATGCTGTGCCCACTGGAGCTTTAGGTACCACTGCAGAGCCCGCATATGCCATCTGGCATGATCCACTAGCAGGATGCAGGAGGCCATCAGGCCCAGTAGCCGAAGGGTCAACCTGACCGAAACCCGGGATAGAGGCTGAAAGATACGAATCATAGCCTAAATATCCCAGACTCGTTGCTCAGGGGGATAAACCCGAAACTGCGCCGAGCCCCGAACCACTCCGATGAAGATGAGCTTCTGAGAGGGAATCAGGTGCGACTTCGACACGTTGATGGAGGTGGGAAACGACGTTCCTGAGGTCCAGGATAGGACACAGGCCCTTGTCCTTCTTGAGGACCAGAAAGTAGTGGGAATAAAAACCAAGATCTACTTCTGGCCCAGGAAAGCGCTTGATGGCCCCTTTGGCCAGGAGGGCCGTGACTTCCTGCTGAAGAAGTGCAAGATGGTCCCTCGCCATGCGGTGGCACTGTGGTGGCATGGCTGGAGGGGTAGTTTTGAAAAGGAGGAAGTAGCCCCTTCAGAAAATTTAGAGCACCCACTTGTCCGATGTGATGTTGCCCTAGTGGGGGAGAGGATGGCGAATTCTGCCGCCCACTGGCGTTTGATGGGCCTGAAAGTTCGGACTAGGAAGGCTTTGCAGTGGATGCTGCGGGGGTGGAGGTGGAGGGCCTCAGCCGGCCTACGCAACACCACTGCGTAACTTGCTCCCTCCTCCGAAGCCACGGAAGGAGGAGACAGCATGCCAAGGTTAGGCGAGGTGTCAAGCCCACTGGCATCCCCCAAATCCTCCGCCCAGTCTGGAGGACGCTTCTTCGACTTCTTTTTGGAATGCTTTGATTTACCTGACCCTGTGTACAAAGACTTAAATCCACACGAACGATGGTGACGGCTCCGCGACTGGTCCCTCAACCTCCCTCGGGACCGGGACCTTGAGCGGCACGGAGCCGACTGCCGGACTTCTAGCAACTTTCAGGACCGCTCCCCTAAAGTCTTTGGTGCCATAGCCAGTCAGGGCATGACTTGGAGTCGTGGTTGCGCCCCAGGCAGTGGAGACACAAGCAGTGTGGGTCTGTCACCGACATCATGCGGTGAAAGTCCCTGCAGTTCTTGAAACCGGGCATCCCTACGACACCAGGAGTCTATCGACTCAGGAGAATTGAGACAAAAAGGCCTAAAAAATCTCAGACAGAAAGTGACTGGGGGTACTAGCTTTTCCTAGATCTGCACTTGCTGCCGCGGAAAAAGAAAGAACTGTCGTCAGCGCGCGTGGGCACATCTAAGTAACTCCAGCGACGTCATCTTGACAACAAGGACACCAACGACACACTCTGAGCCGCACGACTACGCCTACCGACACGTAGGGGTACTTCTGACGAAAACTTTACGGATCCAGTCTAACACCTGGGGGTAATTCTAAGGTAAGGAATCTATCACTACGTGTTTCTTTCAGATTTCATCCACAGTTAAAATTAAATACAGACGGGAAAAAAATGTTTTTTTCTCTGTATTTATCAGTGAAAAAACAGTAAAAAAGGAAAACATGGAGTTTTATAAGTAACCCAGGACCCTGTGCTGACATCCCGTGTTTATGTCAAGTGATTGTACGTGTAGGTTATTATGTGATACATATGTGGTAGTAGGCTTCTAAGTCTGTGTAAGCCAGTAGTATTCACTGGATGTTCCTGATTTAGCACGGCACACCATCAAGATAGCCATACATTGAAGTGAGGAGGATGGAGACAAGTCTACCACTAGAAATTCCATGAAGACTTTGTTAGAAAGAGGCTGCCAACTAGTTCTTCCTCAGCACTTCCATTTGAATAATGGAAGGGGTGAAGGTGGGACTGCAGTTTGTTGTTCAAAGTGAGAAAGATTCTAGGTCAGACCTGCCAATTTGTCAATGGTACTCATTATTACTTGAGAAAGGTTGACGACAGCCAGGTACAGAAAACTCACACTTCATTGTACCCTTGTTGTGGGCACTCCTGTTTAGAGATCGTCTCAGCGCTACCTCCTGTGAAAAGCATCCCTTTACACAAACTATGTATATTTAGATTGGGGGGGGGGTGGGGGGAAGCTTTACATAAGCACCAGTTGCGTTAATGGAGGACACATTCATTTTTGTTAGGCACAGGGAGATTAAGTGATTTGCTCAGAATCACAAGATGCTGAGCATCCCTGCTGAGACTTGTACCCGGTTCCCCAGCTTCGAAGTCGACCGTTCTAGCGGTTAGGCCACATTGTGAAAAAAGAACAAACTCAATGCTTGAGATAGTAGAGTCATATCTGTCAGAACCCTGTTCAGACGGCCACAGGGCAAGCAGAACTTACTGGGCCCAATCATGGGGATGAGGCCTTTTAGCCTTGATATCTGGGGGCGCAACTTACTAAGGATCCTGAGAAATTAGGCCAAGTACTCCTTGAGCACTTGACTCTGTGGTAGCACAGGTCGAGCAGTCCAAGGCTTCCCGGTGGGTGGGATGGAAAGGTAATGTGCACAAGCGGAACACAGGCTCGCAACTCAAAATACGTTCTGTAACACAGTAAATGATCGTCCAGTCAAATACTTGTTTTTAGGAAAAAAGGCGTATTTATATACGAACACAAAGTAAAATACTGCATTCAAAAACAATACACACAGTACCCCAGGTCAAGGGTCTAGTTTTTCAATAACAGGTTCAGGAGTCCCACACCTCTCGCTAGAGGTAGTGGTTATTCCCCATTCACTATAAACAATATTTAAGTTAAACCCCACTAAGTCCTACTCAGACTCATTATTAAAGTCAAAGTGTTCCAGCGCCGAGGTGCTATATGGCCAGCACATTCACCTGGGCTGTCTGGCCCATAAATGAGTCTTATGGTGTCCTCATCTCATTATAGGCGGTCCTGCAGAGGCAACCGCCGGGGGTCCACCATGCTCCTCCAATGCCCGTACGTTTCCTGGGATCCTCTCCATAGGTGGGGGATGCTCTTGGTGCAGGTCCTCAGTCGGGCCTTGGGCCTGTTTGGGTTACTATCGAGTAACTGCAACAAATGATGGACGGAATGCTGAATGATTCAAACATTCTCCCCCAGTCAAGAGATCTGGGTTAAATCCATCGTTCTTTTGCCCACTACGCCACCCCAGTTTGGACCCAGTCATATGCAAATCCGTCTTGACCCTGTGCCTCATGGGAACAGTACAGACCGAACTGCCAAGCCAGGTCCTCACTGGACCGAAAAAAGCATCCTAGGACCGGTTTCGGGGTATTTCACCCTTCATCAGCCAGGCTAACTTGAATCCAGTGGCACAGTGAGCAAGGGACCCAGGTCTAGGCATACCCATCCCACTTAGGGCGAAAAGTGTAACTGCAACAAATGAGGGACGGATGTTCTGCATTCTGCCCATCAATTGTTCTTTTTGCATTTGTCATCCCGAGTTGGACGGGTATGCTCAGACGTGGGTCCCGTGCTTTCCATGCCACTGGAGTCAAGCAGTAGTATGAGCTTTATTTGATAAAAAATATCATAAAAGCATGGAGTCAAGCTATCCTGGCTGATGTAGGCGGAAAGCCTGAAACCGTTCCTAGGATGCTTGTTTCCAGTCGAGAGAGGACCTGGACTGGCAGTTCTCGCTGGGCGCAGGATCAAGACTGATTTGCATATGGCTGGGTCCAAATTGGAATGGCAGGTGAGCAAAAAAACAATGGATTTAGGCCCAGATCTCTGTACTGGGGTGAATGTGTGACATTGGTCTGCCTTCTATTCATCAAATGTTCTTTTTGCATTTGTCACCCCAAGTGGGACAGGTATGCCCAGACGTGGGTCCTGTGCTCTCCATGCCACTGGAGTCAACCAATCCTGGCTGATGAGTGCTGAAAGCCCAAAACCGGTCCCATGATGCTCGTTTCCGGTCCAGGGAGGACCGGGCTTGGCAGTTCAGGCTGGACGGTTCCCATTGGGCACAGAGTCAAGACTGATTTGCGTATGGCTGGGTCCAAACTGGAATGGCATGGTGAGCAACAAAACAGTGGGTTTAGGCCCAGATCTCTGTACTGGGGTGAGTTTGCATTCTGTCCATCAATTATTCTTTATGCATTGGGTTACTATGGAGGCCTTCTCTTCACGAAAACGCTCTCAACCAGACCACGTACTTGCCTGGTCCACATGCCCCCATAGCATACAGTGTCAATGTTCTCACTATGTACATGGGCTACCGCCTGATCAATACGGCACCAATCCTCACTGCAGCCCCAACTGGCATATGTGGTTGCCGACTTCACTCCTCGCACAGGCTGTATGGCCTGATCAGCACAACAGCAATCTTCAGTGTGGTCTCAACCTAGCATACAGGGTTGTCGACTTCAAACTCGCACACAGGCGATGACTTTTTAGTGCAGCAACATTCATAGCTCAGTTCACGGCAGCTCACTGTGAGAAAGTGCCATCTTTCTTGCATGGTATGCCCCCACTTTTTGCTGAATTGCTGATGTACTTTGACTGAGTGTGCCCTGGGTTCCTGCCAATCAGGTACCCAGGGACTGTGTTCCTTCTCTGAAACTGCATTGAAGCCTAAACCCAATTGGCATCTCTGGCCACTGGTCAGCCCCTGGTAAATGGTACCCTAGGTACCCAGGGCACCGTGACCAGAGAAGGCCCCTAAGGGGTGCAGCACTTATTGTGCCACCCTTATAGGCCCTATACCCTGACACACTGCCTTTGCAGGCTGAGTGTCTTGGTGCAGAACTAAACAGAGTTGACATGGCACACATCCCTGTGTGCCATGCCCACAAACACACTACCTTGGTATACTTCAGTCAACACACTGCCCTGGCATACGTCAGTCAACACACTGCCCTGGCATACTTCAGTCACTCCTCTAGCTGGGTGCACTATGCCAGTGGTGTGGGCACAGGTGCATGAGCCCTGTGCCCCTACAGTACCCAGGGTCATTCCTGGGCACTGTAAGTGCAGTGATGCCCTTAAGAGTATATGGTGCTGGGAGGTTGTCATCACGAACACCACAGCACCATGATGGCTACACTGAAGACTGAGAAGTTTGGTATCAAACTTCTCAGCATATTAAACCCGCACTGATGCCAGTGTGAGATTTAATGTAAAATGCACGACTGAAACAAACCCACATTCCGTGTCCGGACTGAGAGGCTGCCTAGGCTGCCACCCAGTAGACATGTTGCTGGACCCCTGGGTAAAGAGCCATCCGCTCTCTTAGGCCTGCAACAATGCACATCCTGGGACGAGGAGATAGGTCTCCTCCCCCAGGATGGGCAGGGGAAGCTTCAAAGGCATGCCACCTTTGTGAGCTTCTCCAGGCCACTTGCTGTACTCAGCCACTGGTCCCCACCGGTTCTGGCCCCCACTCTGGTGGGAAGAATGGCAGGAAAACCTAAGTCAGAGAAAGGGGTGTGCCAGCCTCTGCCAACCCCAACCCTCAGGTGGGGGAGGCGACGTGAAGCACAATTCCGGGCTGCCGCCATCTTATGTATGGGAAGCCCTACCCAATCAAAGCTAGGGGAGCCAGGACAGGGACCTATTGGTCCCTGCGCTTGCCCTTCCTGTAACACCACTAAATTTAGTATTTAGGGGCACCCTGAACCTTCCTTCCTCAGATCCCGATTTTGAAACGAGAAAGAAGAACAAAAAGAAAGAAGACCTGCCGTGCAGCTGCTAACAAGAGGACAACACCAACTGACTTGGCCCCAGCCCTATTGGCCTGTTGATCCTTGAACCTGCTCCTGCTAAACCCCTGCGTCTCCTGTGGTCAGCAACCTCAAAACCCCAGAGGACCTGACTGCCTTGCTCATCTAAAGACTGAGACTCCCATGAGCAGTGGTTCTGCTCAAACAGCAACAACCCCTGGTGCTAGCTAGGAACTGCGAATCCAGCACACTTTGTACCCGCCGAGCCCGGCCCATCCCTGAGTGAAAAAAGACAACGAGGACGCCCCCAGGCGATTGTGACCACGAATCCAGCACCCAAGGACCCACCTCTACGCTCCTGACGCTGCCTGCAGCCTCATAACAAGCGACCCCTCCAACCGAGACCAACTGAGGGTAAGTTATCACGACGCCAAAATACACCCCTGCACCCGGCGCCCCACGGCCCCCTGTGCCCAACTCCTGAGTGTCTATCTATCCTCCAACATCCCAACTTACCTCTCTAAGTGGTGGTCACAGCTGAAGAATCTCCGTCCCCGAGCCTGCACACTTTGATCAACTTCCAGCTTTCCCATTGAAATATGTTGGGCGCCTGAACGCCCAAAAGCACCCTGCACCCAGCCGCCCGAGTGCCACTGGAAGTGCAGCAACTATCCTATCTTACTTCCCCACTTGCCCTGTGTAAGTGACCAGGAGCTCCCACAGCCGTGTGGTCTGCCTGCTAGCAGCCACCAACCAAAGGACCGCTTTCCTCCGTAGGATAACTTTGGGCCTACTCACTCTGCACCCAGCTGCCCCTGTGACGTTGAGGGTGTAACGACTGTACCTACCTGACCCTGGGTGACCCCTGAGTCTACCCCCAGAACCTTAACTCTGCCAGTCGAGTACTTACCCAAAGACCGATAACTTGATTTTCTCCATAGGGTAACATTGGCTGGTTTTCACTTGGAAATTCTTTTAAGTGTTGAGTTTTGCAACTTTGAAATATTCCTTAAAAATCGTCCGAACATCAAAAAAAAATTACTCCCCTGCTATCAGGAGAGACCCTAGTGCTGGATCTTTGTGCCCAGCACGGACCCTCAAAAGTAATTAAAACCGTGATTTACTGTTAACCCAATTTTCCTCCATAGGAATACATTGCCTGGTTTTTGACAGAATTTCTTCTAAGTGTCGATTTTCAAAATATTCTTACAAATATTCCTTAAAAATCGCCTGTGTAACAAAAAGGTTTCATTTTAACTGCTTACCGGAAATGCACCAGGGCGAATCTAGGATCCAGCCCTGAGTAAGAAAAACATTTGTAAAGTGATTTTATTGCATTTACTTAAAAACTCCCACTGAGCTCAATGTTATTTTGTGTTTAAGTTGTGTTGCATATTGCAACAACTGTAGCTATTGAATTTAAAAGTCTATTGCTAATTGAAAGTATTCTATTGCAACATCTCATTCTGAGAAAGTATTTATGGTACCTACTTGTGGTTCAAAAATAAACAACTATATATTTTTATATACAAACAATTGGCCTTGAGTTCAATTCTTGAGTGTGTGACACCATTTGCTGACTGAGTGTGTACAACAAATGCTTTACACTGTCCTCTGATACTGCCTTACTGCTCGACCAAACTACCACTTTAGAGAGTAAGGTTATATCTAACTTTAGCCTCTGCCAAACCTCTGGGGACTGTGGACTCTGTGCACACTGTACCTTACTGTGGTCCAGTATATACAGAGCCACTTTCTTACAACGGTGGATTTTTCAAATTGGTATTTTTTAAAATTACTAAAAGTCTTGTTAGGGCCTTGCTTAAGCCTCTTTAGAATTTTTGAAAAAATAAAAGTCACTGTAGTCAAGGGTAGAGGGTCAGCAATTATTGAAGATAACCATGAAGACATACAGGACATGGTTGAGGAGCTCAACCTCACCCCTTATCTCCACCTGTCTTTTCAGGAGTTTAGGTCCTTATCTAGAATTAAAAACATAGTCATGGGCCAGCATCCAACCAAACAAAGGCTCCAGGAGCTGCTGCTGGCTGAGTATGCCAAGGCCCACCCTTCTGAGAATGGTGATGAGCACTCAGAAAGGGAAGGAGGTGAGGAAGATGGAGACAGGTCTCAGCCTCCACCACTTCCTATGGAAAGCAGGGTCTCTGTACCCTTGACTCCAAGAATCAACCCTTGGGGACCTGAAGGGCACACAGGTGGTTCGGGTCCCATTGAGGGCAGCCCCAATGAGAAGGACAGCTTTCTAGCAAGGCTGGCAAAATATTATAACTAGAGTCTAGACTCCTGGCTCTAGAAAAGGAAAGGAAAGAGATGGGTTTAGCACCCATCAATGGTGGCAGCGATACAAATAATAAGGATAAAGAGCAGTCTTATGATCCTAAAATACCCAAAGGGATTGTCCCAACATTTGAGGAGGGTGATGACATCACCAAATGGTTCACAGCCTTTGAGAGGGCTTGTGACATGAGAAAGTTAAAGAAACCTCTCTGTGGGGGACTCCTGTGGGAACTGTTCTCTGGTAACTGCAGAGACGGGCTTCTGACCCTCTTTGGGCCAGATGCAGGGTCCTATGACCTTATGAAGAAGACTCTGATTGAGGGATTTGGACTCACTACTGAGGAGTACAGAATTAGATTTAGGGGGCTCACAAAACCCAGACCCAGTCCTGAATAGATTTTGAAGACTACTCAGTAAAGACAACGGAAGGTTGGTTAACTGGACACAATGTGCATGATTTTTCTGAACTTTACAATTTGTTTATGAAGGAACACACCTTAAGTAATTGCACAAATGAAAAGTTGCATCAGCATTTGGTAGACCTGGGTCTAATTTCTCCCCGAGAATTGGGAAAGAAGGCAGACCACTGGGTCAAGACTAGGGTGACAATTAGAGCCACTGGGGGTGACCAGAAGAAGGTTGGTTACAAAACCTCCCCAGGGGAAAGGTGGTGAGATTCCCCAAGATTAAAAGTCTGAGTCTTCTAAAGGGCCCCAAAAACCTGTGCAGGTGGGTGGGTCCCAGACTACTCCCTATGTGCCTCAGCCCTACAGGGGGAAGAACCTTGATCCTTTAAAGATCTGGTGTAACAACTGTAAGAAGTTGGGACACTTAACTGTAGATACATCTTGCCCCCACAACAAAGCCACTAAGGCACCCAGAACATACTCGCCCCAAGAAATCGAGCACCCGCCCAGTCAATACACTATGGGATCTACCACCGGTCACGGGACATTACCGTTGTGGATCCTGTGTAGTCTGCCCTCAAACTATCCAGGGTAAAACCATAGAACTGCCAAGGGATTTTACCTGGAACATCAACAAGCACACAAACTGTAATAGCTCAAGGTGCATTTATGTACTAATATGCCCTTGCAGGATGATCTACATTAGCATGACGATGCGTTCTGTGAAACAACGCATCATGGAACATAACAGCAACATCCGCTGTAAAAAGACCCACACTAGGCTGTATGAACATTGTAGACAACACAATCATTTGGCAGAGAATATGCAATGGACCATCCTCGAATGTCATCCCTCAATCAACCAACAGGCCCTTTTCAGAATGGAACAAAGATGGGTACACCGCCTCCATGCAGATGAGCATGGTTTGAATGATGCTGTGCCTTGGAGTATGCTAGCTAGATAACCTAAACTTGGACTGTTCTGACCCCTGTCCGAGTATAACTCGTATTTACTAAAGCACCGAAGTATTCACCCCCAACCCCGTTCCAAGATGGCGCCTGCCTATGCAAATCCACTGGCGTGTGGTAGTCTTCTCTTTCTACACCACGCCTGGTTGCGTTACCTAGCAACGCTCCCTACACACGCCCACACGCGGCGCCCGCGGCATTCGGTATCTTAAGCGGCTCGGCCACACACGGATTGATCGGCTGTCCCGCGAGTTTGCCGCTGTGGGATGGGTAGGTGACTACAAGCCTAGAGCCAGGAGCCAATAAGGTAAGGTGCGGTGTACAGATACGATCATTCCTTATGGCATCTATTCGCGATCGCCATGGCTTTACCACCTCGGGACCTAAATGATTGTATTCTGTACCGTTAACCACGACCATAACCGGCAGATATATTGATTCCTTCCAGGTGACTACCACATAGCTCTGGCCCCACAAGGACAGTCTGTGGGATCTACCGATCAGGGACTACGGGTAAGAACCCCTCGAAAATACTCACCCGGGTTGATCCGGTTCCCACTACTTCACATCTAGCGTAGTCCCTTCAGTACGGATTTAAGCTTTTAAGCGCTTAGCTTTTAAGTTTCTAAGTTTGTAATTTCTCAATGTTCAATTTGTGTGAATGCACACACGACCCTTTGGCTGTAAAACACACACGTGTGAGCGAGCATGGTGTACCTTTCCATATGTGTATCAAATTAATGCATCCTTATCATTGACCGCATATGGCACTTACAGTATAAATCCTTTGTTCCCCTTTATTTTGTATACAATCCTCTCTGTCACGAGCGTTGTCACCTTACCTTGGTTGAGGTCATTGAACCACAACTCTGTCTGCATGATATTACCACATGTAAACGTGTACAACTAACAGACACATCATTGACTGTGCCCTTCTCTCCTTCCTTTCCCACTCTTAGGGCGGGAATCTACGTAGGATTTGATCCCACGACACCTTGCAGGTCGTATACTCGATTCCTTCTAACAGGGGGAATTCGTAGCAAGTTGATGAGCACTTAGGTCCTGATGAATTGCCCGAGAGGCATGAAACATGTCGACCACACCACTATTGAGGGTTGAATGAGGCCAGATCACCCTAGCCGTTGCGCCTCAGTACCCCTCATTTCACCATTTTTAATAAGGCAGTGAGCCATATTATTAAAGTTGTCTTAATGGACTTCACTGACCTCTTTTAACTTCACTCACGCTCACTACTGCACCTTTGTTTTTGGCCCCTCACACACACGCACCCATTGGCTAAGGAATAAAAGAACTCCGCTAAAGTGTAGCACTTCGTGCTACCCGACAGGCATTGCATCGCCAGCCTGCCGCAGGAGCAGGAGGCCAATGATGACACGATACGATCATCGGGTGGGATGGCAACAGTCGTCCAACCTTCGAATTGTGTGAGGCATCCTTAATTCCGTAAAGGGATTACCACATTCCCTGTCACGTACGCTCCTAGAGAGAGAGGTGTCCCTTCGCTTACTTTACCCCATGTGGGGAACTCTGTACACTCTTTGTTGACTTCCAAGTTGTAGGACACGTACATTGGACCCCGATAAATATTGTCCACTTTCTGTTCCCCCTCTTTGATATAATGGTGATGACCACTCAGAAAGGGAAGGAGGTGAGGAGGATGGAGACAGGTCTCAGCCTCCACCACTTCCTATGGAAGGCAGGGTCTCTGTACCCTTGACTCTAAGAATCAACCCTTGGGGACCTGAAGGGCACACAGGTGGTTTGGGTCCCATTGAGGGCAGCCCCAATGAGAAGGACAGCTTTCTAGCAAGGCTGGCAAAAGATTATAACTAGAGTCTAGACTCCTGGCTCTAGAAAAGGAAAGAGATGGGTTTAGCACCCATCAATGGTGGCAGCGATACAAATAATAAGGATAAAGAGCAGTCTTATGATCCTAAAATACCCAAAGGGATTGTCCCAACATTTGAGGAGGGTGATGACATCACCAAATGGTTCACAGCCTTTGAGAGGGCTTGTGACATGAGAAAGTTAAAGAAACCTCTCTGTGGGGGACTCCTGTGGGAACTGTTCTCTGGTAACTGCAGAGACGGGCTTCTGACCCTCTCTGGGCCAGATGCAGGGTCCTATGACCTTATGAAGAAGACTCTGATTGAGGGATTTGGACTCACTACTGAGGAGTACAGAATTAGATTTAGGGGGCTCACAAAACCCAGACCCAGTCCTGAATAGATTTTGAAGACTACTCAGTAAAGACAACGGAAGGTTGGTTAACTGGACACAATGTGCATGATTATTATGAACTTTACAATTTGTTTATGAAGGAACACACCTTAAGTAATTGCACAAATGAAAAGTTGCATCAGCATTTGGTAGACCTAGGTCTAATTTCTCCCCGAGAATTGGGAAAGAAGGCAGACCACTGGGTCAAGACTAGGGTGACAATTAGAGCCACTGGGGGTGACCAGAAGAAGGTTGGTTACAAAACCTCCCCAGGGGAAAGGTGGTGAGATTCCCCAAGATTAAAAGTCTGAGTCTTCTAAAGGGCCCCAAAAACCTGTGCAGGTGAGTGGGTCCCAGACTACTCCCTATGTGCCTCAGCCCTACAGGGGGAAGAACCTTGATCCTTTAAAGATCTGGTGTAACAACTGTAAGAAGTTGGGACACTTAACTGTAGATACATCTTGCCCCCACAACAAAGCCACTAAGGCACCCAGAACAGCTACACCTGGGGTAGCAAGTTTACAGATGGGATCAACAGTGTGAACAGAGCAAATCAGGGTGTACACTGAAGCAGTTCTAGTTTCAGAAGGGGAAGTTAAGTTTGCCACTGTAGCTGTGTGGCCACCCAATGTAAAGAAGTATTTGCAATACCCCTGGGTTAATGGAACTAGGATAGAAGCCCTGATTGATACAGGTGCCAGTGTCACTATGGTGAGAAATACACTGGTTTCCCTTGAGCAATACTTGATTGGGAAAACTTACCCAGACATCAATGCTGACAGTGTTACCACCAATCATCCAATGGCTATGGTGACATTAGGCTGGGGGGGGGGGAAGAGTTACTGGCCTGAAACAGGTAGTGGTCTCTCAGAATTTATCAGATGACTGTCTGCTTGGAAATGACTGGTTGAATTGAAAACCCATGCAGCCATGTTGGGTATCCATGTATTGGTGTGTGTGCAAACAAGAGTACATAGCAAGAGGAAGGGTGAAAAAGTAAGATTGGAGCCTGAAAGAATGGCCCAACCAACCAAGATAAAAGGTAAGAAGACTGGGGGACCAGCTTCTGTACAGCAAACCACTCAGGACCCCTCTCCTCAGGGAGAGGACTTGTAAACCCCAGAGGGAACTGAGCTTTTGGAGCTTGAACCTTACCAGGTTGAACTTCTGGGCCCAGGGGGACCTACTAGGGAAGAGCTGTGCCAGGATCAGCAAGACTGTCCCACTCTTGAAAGCCTGAGGCAGCAAGCTGTTTCAGAAGCATAGGGAGATGTCAATGGAACACACAGAGCTTATTGGGAAGAGGTATTACTGTATGCTGAGGCAAGAAACCCTACTCCTGGAGCCATCAGGAGAGTGGTAGTGCCACAGAAGTACAGGGAGTTCCTCCGAACTTTGGCTCATGACATCCCCCTAGATGGACATCTGGGGCAAACAAAAATGTAGGAAAGGCTAGTTAGTCACTTTTACTGGCCCCAGATGCACCAAAAGGTGAAGGAATTAGTTAGCTCCTGTGTTGCCTGTCAGGCCAGTGGCAAGACAGGTGGCCACCCAAAGGCCCCCCTGATACCACTGCCTGTGGTGGGGGTTCCCTTTGAAAGGGTAGGTGTGGACATTATGGGTCCACTTGAACCTCCCACAGCCTCAGGGAACAAGTTAATGCTAGTAGTAGTGGATCATGCTACTAGGTACCCTGAAGCAATTCCACTTCGGACTACTACAGCTCCTGCAGTAGCCAAGGCCCTCCTGGGTGTCTTCACCAGGGTAGGGTTTCCTAAGGAAGTGGTTTCAGACAGAGGCTCTAACTTCATGTCTGCTTACCTGAAACACATGTGGAAGGAGTGTGGAATGCAGTACAAGTTTACTACCCCATACCATCAACAAACCAATGGTCTTGTTGAGAGGTTCAACAAGACAATGAAAGGCATGATCATGGGACTCACTGAAAAACTCAAGAAGAGATGGGATGTTCTGTTGCCATGCCTGCTTTTCGCTTAAAGGGAAGTACCACAGCAGGGAGTAGGGTTTTCCCCCTTTGAACTTCTGTTTGGTCATCCTGTGAGGGAACCACTCTGTCTTGTGAAAGAAGGTTGGGAGAGACCTCTCCAAGAACCCAAGCAAGACATTGTGGACTATGTGCTTGGCCTGAGGCCCAGAAGCACAATTTACTACTTATATAACAATGTATCTGTAAGGGACATTAGTTAGTGATAGATTCCTTACCTTAGAATAATCCCCCGGCACCAGACTGGATCCGTCAAGTTTTCGCTTAGCAGAACCCCTGCGCGCCAATAGGTTGCGTTGTACGGCTCCACGATCGTCACTGGCGTCGTAAGCGCCGGGATGACGTCACGGAGACAACTTAGGCGCCACCATGCACCCTGACGTCTGTTCTGCACACGACTTTCCACGCCGAAACGCAGAGCCATGCAAGGTACCGAGCAATGGTGCATAAAAATAGGGCCCTAAAAGGGGATGACCTTAACCCTAGTAACCAGTTCGCAGAACAGGGAGGATCGGCGGGGCGGTAAGGAATCTATCACTAACTAATGTCTCTTACAGATATATTGTTACAAAAGTAGTAACTTGTGCTTCTGAAAGAGACACGTTAGTGATAGATTCCTTACCTTAGAATAGATACCCCAGCAATACCAACCCCGGTGGAGGGTCTGCGAACAAGATTACACCAAAAAGTCCCGGAGAATGGAACAGCCAAAGAAGCCGTCTCTCCAGACTTGACTGTCTAGGCAGTAATGCTTGGTAAACATGTGCAACGAGGCCCACGTAGCTGCCTGACAAATGTCCAGCAAGGGAACGCTGAGTCCTAAGGCAGTAGTGGCTGCAGTCGCCCTGGTCAGATGGGTTCGCAGCCCCACAGGAGGCTCCTTCTTGGCCAAGGAGTAACATGCTTTGATGCACACAACGACCCACCGGGAGATGGTCCGCTTGTGCACAGCCCAACCTTTTTTGGCACCCGCGTAGCCAACAAAGAGCTAGTCATCCACCCGGACCGGCTGTGCACGCTTCAGATAGAATGCAAGCGCACGTTTTGGGTCCAGACGGTTCTTCCCTTGAAGGATACAGAGGCGGAAAGAAGGTGGGCAAAGTGATGGCCAGCCCGATGTGGAAGGGCATGACAACCTTTGGCAGAACAGAAGGATGGATCCTTAAAACCACCTAGTGAATGAACAGAAAGGAAAGGGGGTTTGGAAGAAAGGGTCTGGAGCTCACTCACTCTTCTAGCAGAGGTGATAGCAACCAGGAAAGCCGTCTTCAAATTGAGAAGAAATAAGGGACAGTTATGAAGGGGCTCAAAGGGAGCACACATCAGAAAAATCAAGACAAGATTCAAGTCCCACTGAGGCATTATGAAGGGTTCGGGTGAAAACGAATGCGGAATGCCCTTAAGAAAACGGTTAACAACCGGAGACTAAAAAAGAAAAGGCTGATCTGGAAGCCGTAGAAAGGCGGAGATGGCCTAAAGATAACCTTTGAAAGTGCCCAGAGCAGAGCCCTGCTGGGCCAAAGAGAGAAGGAACAGAAGAACCTCAGAAAGAGGGGCCGAAAGGGGATCCAGAGCCTTCGCTGTGCACCATGACACAAACCTGTTCCACCTACAGGCGTATAACGTTTTGGTGGAAAGACGCCTGGCTGCCAGAATGACATCACAGACTTCGGGAGGAAGATCGAAAGGTGTCAACTGTCACCGCTCAATCTGCCCGCATGGAGGGGGAGACTGGACAGGTTTGGGTGGAGGACCGTCCCCTGCTGCTGCAACAGAAGATCCTCCTGAAGAGGCAGACGGATGGGGGATCGATGCTCATACTGAATAGCTCGGGATACCATACTCTTCAAGCCCAGTACGGAGCCACAAGAATCACTTGGGCCCGGTCGCGCCTGATCTTCTTCAGCACTCTGGGCAGAAGTGGTATAGGCAGAAAGGCGCACAATAGACCGCAGCTCCACTCATGACGAAAAGCGTCTCAGAGCGAGTGCTGCCTTGGAAATTCCAACGCGCAGAACTGATGACATTGCACGTTCTCTTTGGTGGTGAATAGATCTAACCAAGGCTCTCCCCACTGCAGAAAGAGACCTTGCACCACGTCCGAGTTCAGAAGCCATTCGTGATCCACCACGCACCAGCGGCTGAGTTCGTCCGCCCTGGCGTGCAGGAAACCTGCCAGGTGTTGAACCACCAAGGTAATGCCTTGATGTTCCAGCCATGTCCAGAGGCGCAGAGCCTCCTGACATAGGGTCCACAAACCCACCCCGCCCGGTTTGTTGCAATACCACATGGCGGTGGTGTTGTCCGTGAACACCTGCACATCACTTCCCCGGACAGAGGGAAGGAATGCCTTCAGTGCAGGCCAGATCAACCCGCAGCTCCAGAAGGTTGATATGGAGCCGGGACTCCGCCGGAAACCAGAGGCCTCTGATCTCCGCCTCTCCCATATGGCCTCCCCATCCCAGGAGGGACGCATCCATGACCACTATGTACTCCGGTTGGGGAAGGGAGAGGGAACTGCCACTGACCCAATCACGATTCGTGAGCCACCACTCCAACTGCCGTGCTGCGCCCTCCGAGATCTGGAAGTGATCGGACAGGTTGCCCTGATGCTGTGCCCACGGAACTTCAGGTCCCACTGAAAAGCCTGCATGTGTCACCAGCAGGATGCAGGAGGCCATCAGGCCCAGAAGCCAGAGGGTCATCCTGATTGAAACCCGGGATAGAGGCTGAAAGAGTGGAATCATAGCCTGAATATCCCGGACTCGCTCTCGGGAGGATAAACCCGAAACAGTGTTAAATCCATGAAGGGGAGCTTCTGAGAGGGACTCAGGTGCGACTTTGGCACATTGATGGGGAACCCCAGCAAATGCAGGAGGTCGGCCGTAGTCTGGAGGTGGGTGACGACTGTCTGAGGCAAGCCCGCCTTTAACAACCAGTTGTCGAGGTAGGAGAAGACTGACACCCCAGACCTGCACAGATGTGCTGCGACCACCACCATCACTTTCGTGAACACCCGAGGGGCGCTGGTAAGGCCCAAGGCGAGCAGGGCAAACTGAAAATGCTCCCGGCCTACCGTGAACCGCAGATAGCGCCGGTGGGCGGGCAGGACGGGAATGTGAAAATAAGCGTCTTGCAAATCCAACGCCACCATCCAGTCTCCAGGGTCCAGGGCAGCCAGAACCTGAGCCAGAGTCAGCATCTTGAACTTCTCCGTCCCGGAGGTCCAATATGGGGAGCAAGACCCCCTTGTCCTTCTTGGGGACCAGAAAGTAGTGGGAATAACAACCACTCCCTACTTCCTGAGCGGGAACGCACTAGATGGCCCCCTTGGCCAGGAGGTCTGTGACTTCCTGACGGAGAAGAGCCAAATGATCCCCCGACATGCAGTGTCATCGAGGTGGCATGGCTGGATGGGAGGACAGAAGGGGGAGCAAGTAACCGTGGCAGATTATCTGCAGCACCCACTTGTCCGATGTAATTTTGCGCCAGTGGTGGAAGTGGTGGCGGACCCTGCCACCCGCCGGCGTGGGTTGCTCCCCGAAGCTCGGATTAGGAAGGTTTAGAGGTGGAAGCAGCGGGTGTGGAAGTGGACTGACCCGCCCGCTGGTTACCAGACCAGCCCCTGCGGAAGCCACGTCTGCAGCCGCGCTGAGGCTGGTTCTGCACAGGTTTAGTGGAGGAGCGTGCTTGTGTGCTTTTGCCCTAGCCACGAAAGGAACAAAACCAAGGCATGGCAGAGTGTTTTGCGGAAAGACCAAAAGACTTGGCCATGGCCCGCGAGCTTTAAAGCGCTCCAGGGCATTGTCAGCCTTTTCACCAAAAAGACAGGAGCCATCAAAGGGCATGTCCATGAGCGAGCCCTGGACATCGGGCGAGAACGCGGTAGACCGCAACCAGGCATGGCGCCACAACGCCACAGTCATGGAAATCACTCTGCCCAAGGAATCAGCAGTGTCCAGACCACACCTGACGCAAACTTTGCTGCATCCTTGCCCTCTGCAATTGCTTGGGAAAGGACAGCCAGGACCTCCTTACAACACTGAGGCAAGACCTCGGCCACGAATCCCACACCGTGAGAGTAGCGGCCCAATAAGGAGGCGGTGTTAACCGACCGCAACCCCAAACTGGCTGAGGAGAAAAACCTCTTACCATATTGGTCCAGCCGCTTAGAGTCCTTATCTGGCGGAGCCGTTGGAAAGGCACTCTGCGACGTAGAGGTCTGAATGACCAGGTTCTTAGGTGTGGGGTGAGTGGTCAAGAAGGCAGGGTCAACAGGCGCCGGGCGATGACGTCTAGCGACGTTCTTCTCCACTGGTGCTCCCAAGGCCAACCGTAACCATGTACCCAAGAGGACTTCGGTAAGGGGCTCATTGAAAGGGAGCAGCGGCTCTGATGACGTAGACGCCGTCTGGAGCACTTCCGTAAGGAGGCTGGTCTTAAGAGCCACTGTAGGGAGGTCGAGATGGAGAGCCTCCGCAGTTCGACGCAGCACCATAGTGTAGGAAGCACCCTCCTCCATAGTAGGTGGAGGGGAAGCATACCCCCGGTCAGAAGACACATCAAGTTTGCCCGCATCTTGAAGGCCCCTAGACCCGGAGCGGTGGTGAGAGGAGTGCCAGACGTCCAGCAACTTCCGGGCCAGCTTCCGCAAGGCCTTCGGAGCCATGGCTTGGCAGTCTCGACAGTCCGGGGAGTCATGATCGGTCTCCAGGCAGTAGAGGCAGACGTGGGGGTCTGCCACAACATATTACGGCGGCACGACCCACAAGACTTAAAGTCGGGCATCCCTACGTGCACCAGGAGACAAGAAAATGAGACAAAAATCTTCCAAAAAGTGGTCGAGGTACATGCTCAATCTGGAGCAGCGCTTTCGGCGTGGAAAAAGAAAGAACTGACGTCAGTGCGCATGGTGGCGCCTAAGTAGTCTCCGTGACATCATCCCAGCGCTTCCGACGCAAGTGACGGACGCGGAGCCGCTCGACTCAACCTATTGGCGCGCAGGGGTACTGCTAAGCGAAAACTTTACGGATCCAGTCTGGCATCTGCGGATTATTCTAAGGTAAGGAATCTATCACTAACGTGTCTCTTTCAGATTGGCTGAGTATATGGAAAAGGCATCCAAAAATCTTGAGGCCAGCCAGGAGCTTCAGAAGCACTGGTATGACCAAAAAGCTGCACTTGTTGAGTTTCAACCTTGGCAACAGGTGTGGGTTTTGGAGCCAGTGGCACCAAGGGCACTCCAGGATGGATGGAGTGGCCCTTACCCTATCCAAGAAAAGAAGAGTGAGGTCACTTAGTTGACCTGGGCACAAGCAGGACACCCAAAAGGGTTATCCATGTGAACCGCCTTAAGCTCTACCATGACAGGGATAACATCACCATTCTGATGGTGACTGATCAGGAACAAGAAGCAGAGAGTGAACCTCTCCCTGATCTCCTCTCCTACAGCCCAAAAGATGGGTCAGTGGATGGAGTTGTCTTTTCAGACACCCTCTCTGCCCAACATCAGACCGACTGCAAGCAAGTCTTGCAACAGTATGCTAGTCCCTTTTCCCTGGCCCCTGGTCTGACAAACTGGTGTACGTATGATGTGGACACTGGTGACAGTTCACCTGTCAAAAACAAGATCTATCGACAGTCAGACCAAGTCAAGGAAATGATCAAAGCTGAAGAAAGCAAGATGCTGGAGTTAGAGGTTATTGAACCTTTTCAGAGACCCTGGGCTAGCCCAGTGGTTCTGGTCCCCAAGCCTCATCCACATGGTGGAAAGAGAGAAATTAGGTGTTGTGTGGACTATAGAGGGCTCAACTCTGTCACCAAGACAGATGCTCACCCTATCCCAAGAGCAGATGAATTGATAGACAAATTGGGGGCAGCCACATTTCTCAGCATCTTTGACTTAACTGCAGGGAACTGGCAGATTGACATGGCCCCAGGAGCAAAAGAGAAAACAGCATTCTCCACACCTGATGGGCTATATCAGTTTACTGTAATGACTTTTGGGTTAAAGAATGCCCCTGCAACCTTCCAGAGGTTGGTGAATCAAGTCCTGGCTGGGCTGAAATCATTTAGTGCAGCTTATCTTGATGATATTGCTGTCTTTAGCTCCACCTGGCATGGTCACCTTATCCACCTTGCAAAGGTTTTAAAAGCCCTGCAATCTGCAGGCCTAACTACTACAGGAGGTTTGCGATATGGGTCCATTGTGACTCCCCTCACAGAACTCATCTCGAAGAAGATGCACAAGAAAATCAACTGGACTGTTAGTTGTTAAAAGGCTTTTGACACCCTAAAAGAAGCAATGTGCTCAGCACCAATTCTAAAAGCACCAGATTATGCCAAGCTGTTAATAGTGCAGACTAATGCCTCTGAGCTAGGGATAATAGAGGTCCTATCCCAGATCAATGATGAAGGCCAAGACCAACCAGTTGCTTTTATAAGCAGGAGGCTTCTCCCCAGAGAGCAGCGTGGAAGTGCCATTGAGAGGGAGGCCTTTGCTGTGGTTGGTCCCTGAAGAGGTTGAGACCCTACTTGTTTGGAACTCACTTTCTGGTTCAAACTGACCACAGACCTTTCAGATGGCTAATGCAAATGAAAGTGGAAAATCCAAAACTACCAAGATGGCCCAACTCCCTACAGGGAATGGACTTTGAAGTGGAACACAGACCTGGGACTGTCCCTGCCAATGGAGATGGACTTTCCTGGTTCATCCACTTAGACAATGAAGGCTCCCTAGGGCAAGGTTAGTCTCATCACCTTTCGTTTGATGGGGGGGTTGTGTGAGAAAGTGCCATCTTTCTTGCATGGTATGCCCCACTTTTTTACTGAATTGCTGATGTACTTTCACTGAGTGTGCCCTGGGTTTCTGCCAATCAGGTACCCAGGGCCTGTGTTCCTCCCTAAAACTGCATTGAAGCCTAAACCCAATTGGCGTCTCAGGCTACAGGTCAGCCCCTGGTAAATGGTACCCAGGGCACTGTGACCAGAGAAGGCCCCTAAGGGCTGCAGCACGTATTGAGCAACCCTTAGAGGCCCCCACATGTTCTGACCCCCTCTCTGGCAGGAAGAACGGCGGGAAAACCTAAAGGAGAGAAGGGGGTGTAAACCAAAAAGGAGGTTACACAGTTCCCCAGATTAAAAGGGGAAAAATGTGCGGATGAACCAGAGTGAGTGGAAGGCAAACAGGAGGGGGGGGGGGGGGGGGGGAGTCCTTGTTGGAAATAGAGTCCTCACACACCCAGCAAGCTAGGTGTCATGCTTCATCATATGGGCCCACTCCTCGTCGGGTCGGCGGTGCAATACCCGACGGGCAGCCATAATGGGGCTCATTAGCGGAGATCTTT
The DNA here is from genome assembly GCF_964263255.1 of Lissotriton vulgaris. Taxonomy (NCBI): domain Eukaryota; kingdom Metazoa; phylum Chordata; class Amphibia; order Caudata; family Salamandridae; genus Lissotriton; species Lissotriton vulgaris. The sequence goes on from NC_141685.1 coordinate 1,089,709,108, forward strand.
TGTTCCTGCCGTATGGTGCCGTGGGTGTGAGGGCCCTAGGAGGGGGTTTTAGGAGAGTGTGTGTAGATGTGCGTTAGTGGTTAAAAAAGGTTGGGTAGTCCTCAGAAAAACCTTTAATGAAGTGGTAACCCACCTTACTAATAACAAACGGAGTGGTGGCTCTCTGGCTTAAGGGTCCAGGGGAGCCCGTCCCTACTCTATATCTATAGTCCATCTTAAGGATGGGGAGCCCTACCCAATCATAGCTAGGCTCCTGCCCCTCTCCCACTGGAGACTGGCAGGATAGGGGGTGTACTCACCCCAGGACAGGGACCCACTGGTCCCTGTGCTTGCCCTACCTGGAATACCCCTGAATTTAGTATTTAAGGGCACCCTGAACCATTCTTCCTCAGATCCCGATTTTGAAACAAGAAGAAGAACAAGAAGAAAGAAGACCTGCTGTGCAGCTGCTAACAAGAGGAACAACACCAATTGACTTGGCCCCAGCCCTATTGGCCTGTTGATCCTTGAACCTGCTCTTGCTGAACCCCGGCGTCTCCTGCTGTCAGCTACCTCGAAAACCCCGGAGGACCGGACTGCTTTGCTCATCTAAAGACGGACTCCCATGAGCAGTGGTTCTGCTCAAACAGCAACAACCCCTTGTGCCAGCCAGGAACCGCGAATCCAGCACACTCTGAACCTGCCGAGCCCGGGCCCGTGCCAGAGTGGACAAAGACCACAAGCACGTCCCCCCGGCGACTGTGACCATGAATCCAGCATTCAAGGACCCACCTCGACGCTCCTCACGATGCCTGCAGCCTCACAACAAGGGACCCCTCCCACCGCGACCAGCTGAGGGTAAGAGTTCCCAACACCAAAATACACCCCTGCACCCGGCGACCCATGGCCCCCTGTACCCAACTCCTGGGTGTCTACCTATCCTTCAACATCCCAACTTACTTCTCGAAGTGGTGGTCGCACCTGAAGAATCTCCGTCCCCGAGCCTGCAGCCTTTGTTCAACTTCCAGCTTTCCCATTGAAATCATTGGGTGCCAGAAGGCCAAAAAGCACCCTGCACCCAGCCGCCCGAGTGCCACTGGAAGTGCAGCAACTATCCTATCTTACTTCCCCACTTGCCCTGTGTAAGTGACCAGGAGCTCCCACAGCCGCGTGGTCCGCCTGCTAGCAGCCACCAACCAAAGTACCCTATCCTCCATAGGATAACATTAGGCCTACTCACTCTGCACCTGGCTGCCCCTGTGCCACTGAGGGTGTAACAACTGTACCTACCTGACTCTGGGAGACCCTTGAGTCTACCCCCAGAACCTTAACTCTGCCAGTCGAGTACTTACCCAAAGACCGATAACTTGATTTTCTCCATAGGGTAACATTGGCTGGTTTTCACATGGAAATTCGGAAGTGTTGAGTCTTGCAAATTTGAAATATTCCTTAAAAATCGTCCGAACATCAAAAACAAAATTACTCACCTGCTATCAGGAGAGACCCTAGTGCTGGATCTTTGTAATTATAACCGTGATTTACTGTTAACCCACTTTTCCTCCATAGGAATACATTGCATGGTTTTTGACAGAATTTCTTTTAAGTGTCAATTTTCAAAACTTACAAATATTCCTTAAAAATCGCCTGTGTAATAAAAACGATTTATTTCAACTGTTTACAGGAAATGCACCAGGGCTGAATCCAGGATTCAACCCGGAGTACGAAAAACATTTGTAAAGTGATTTTATTGCATTTACTTAAAAACTCCCATTGAGCTCAATGTTATTTTGTGTTTAACTTGTGTTGTATATTGCGACAACTGTAGCTATTGCAGTTAAAGGTCTATTGCTATTGGAAAGTATTCAATTGCAACATCTTATTCTGAGGAAGTATTTATGGTACCTACTTGTGGTTCAACAATAAACTATACATTTTTATATACAAAACAATTGGCCTAGAGTTCAGTTCTTGAGTCTGTGAGACCATTTGCAGACTGAGTGTGTACTACAAATGCTTTGCACTGTCCTCTGATACTGCCTTACTGCTCGACCAAGCTACCACTTGAGAGTAAGGTTATAACTAACTTTAGCCTCTGTCATACCTCTGGGGACTGTGGACTCTGTTCACACTGTACCTTACTTTAGTCCAGTATATACAGAGACACTTTCTTACACTCACTTCTGGCATCCGGGGTTTGTTGACTTTTCCCTGCACAACGGCAGCGACCCGACCAGTACAGCCATCTCCTCACACCTCGCCGCACTTGTTTTGGGCTAAAATAGCCAGTTATTTAAGTATTGGAAAATTAGCATTGTTAGAGGCCTTACCTGCAGAACTCCAGAGTGTGGCTTGAGTCTGTCTGTCTCCAAGGAGATTCTGAACTGAGGAGCAGCTCCCAGCCCCCAGCCCCCTGCCCAGCAGCCTGAGCTTGCTGATTGACTCTCTAGCTCCCAAGAAACCCTTAGCCATACTCTCTCACCTGCCCAGGCCCCTTAAGGTTTGTTGGGTAAACCCCAATACATTCTCCTCCATTTTGTGACCTGCAGCTTCCCTGTGCCCCACATTGCCGTGAACCAAATACCAAGAGGTGGTAAGGAGACAGACTTTGTGCTGTCTATTTCCTGAATTTTAAAAAGCATTTTCCTCTACCAGTGCATGACTCGTTTTCACCTGTTTTGTTTGTGGGCTTGATAGTTAAAAAACTAAAGTTTGACCTGCCCGTGACTGCCTCAATTTACCTGTTGCATTGTGGGCTTTGTAGTTCAAACTCTACTGCTTAATCTACATGTGAGTACCTCAACTTCACTTATTTGTTTGTGAGCTTTGTAGCTGAAAATTTGCTGTTTTGAGCTACCTGTGACTGCGTCATATTCCCTCCTAGTTTCGCCCCTAATCTGTGCTCAGACCTGTGTAAGCAATCCACCCCAGCTCCCTTTTGTCTTAGCAAGTGAGTGAAACCAGATTACCTCCACTTTCCCTCCCAGATACAGACATATTATACCAAAGCAGAGTGTGCTCTGAGACTACAGTAATCTGCTCGTCATGTTTAAACTGTTTGGAAAGTGATTGCAGCACTCATTTTTTGGCTAGGAGGGGGATTTGTTTAAGTGTAGGAAAAGCAGTATTGTTAGCGGCCTAGTTTAGGCCATTATCCGCAGAACTCCAGAGTGTGGATTTAGCTAATCTGTCTCCAAGGACATTCTGAATTGAGGAGCAGCTCCCAGCCCCCGGCCCAGCAGCCTGTGCCCGAGGTCACGCGCACCTTATATAAGCTTCTATTGGATGTTACATCTGTGCACTGATTGGTGGCCGTATATGGTGTTTCTATTAGGTTTAGGGTTAGTGTTCTGATTAGATGATAAGTCTAGGGTTCTGACTGGTCCCTGGGTCAGTGATTAAATTGGATGTAGGTCTTAGGGTTAGAGGTCTGATTGGTGGAGAGGTTTAGGGTTTTTTGTTTGGTTTCTCGGGCTAGGGTTTCTATTGGAACTAGGGCTTAGGGTATGGTTTCTTATTGGCAGTTGCGACTAACACTGTGATTCACTGTAAGGGCTTGGTCTCCAATTGGGCCCAGGGCTTAGGGCTAGTGTTCAGATTGGTTAGGGTTAGGCCTAGGATTCCAATTGGCTGAAGGGGTCACCTGATCACTAGGTGTAGGACTTGGCCTTTTTGGCTAAAGTTCCCTAAACTTTTTGCTTCCCCCTAGACCGTTTTCCTGACATACAGTTGCCAATTTTGATGCTTTGGGTACTTTGCCACAGCTGATCAGTGTCAAAGTACAAGTGTTCCCTATGTAAAATGTAATGGTATTTGGTTGGCCATGATTGGTATGTTTGCCTTACTAGTAAAGTCCCTAGTGATGTGCACGGTGTGTGCCAGGGCTAGTAATGCAAAGGCGAGCAGAGAAAGGAACTCAGGCCTGCAGTGTAGGGCCTGCCCGCAGTTTGCTAAGTTAGCATGTTGTGCAGCCACTTGTCAGGCCTGACTTTCCCTTTTACAAACACATTGGGCACCCTTGTAGTAGGTCCGGGTAGTCCATAGGCAGGGTGCAGTGTAGGTAAAAGGCAGGATATATACTAATGTGAATTACGTGCTGACAGTGAAAAACACTCCACTTCATTTTTCACTGCTGAAGGGCCATCCTGCCCATAGGGCAGAATGGGGAGGATGGGTATTGTGTTTGTTAGCCTAGTTTCCTCTAAGTTTATAACGGAGAGGTGAAGTTTAGTATGTATGTAGGGCCGGTCGCTCCACACACCGCGCAGCTCCCTCCGTGAGTGCCGGGACCCTTGACCCCCCCGCTGCTGCCTCGCACAGCTGTGTGCCTGGATTGCCGTTCTGCAAGCGGTTTGCCTGTCTGTGCCCCTGACTTTGTATTTCGTTGTGCCTACTGTGCCTGTGCCCCTGAGATTGTTTTTTTGTGCCTTCTGTGCCCTTGAATTCTCGCCGTCCCAGTGTCCTTTACCGCCGCTTTTCCCCGTCCCCGCTCCCATCCGCTGCTCCCCTGTGGCCCGCCCCCTTTTTTCTTACTGTAACCCGCCCATTGGCCACCCCACTCCCGCCTCCCAGCTGCTCCTCCCTCCCACTTGGCCATTTATGGAGGTCGCCGCGCGGTGGTGAGCTGTGACCTTTGCCCCTGCCTGCAGGGCCGGTCACTCCACACACCGCGCAGCTCCCTCCGTGAGTGCCGGGACCCTTGACCCCCCCCGCTGCTGCCTCGCACAGCCGTGTGCCTGGATTGCCGTTCTGCAAGCTGATTGCCTGTCTGTGCCCATGACTTTGTATTTCGTTGTGCCTACTGTGCCTGTGCCCCTGAGATTGTTTTTTTGTGCCTTCTGTGCCCTTGAATTCTCGCCGTCCCAGTGTCCTTTCCTGCCGCTTTTCCCCGTCCCCACCGCTGCTCCCCTGCGGCCCGCCCCCTTTTTTCTTTCTGTAACCCGCCCATTGGCCACCCCGCTCCCGCCTCCCTGCTGCTCCTCCCTCCCACTTGGCCATTTATGGAGGTCGCCGCGTGGTGGTGAGCTGTGACCTTTGCCCCTGCCTGCAGGGCCGGTCGCTCCACACACCGCACAGCTCCCTCCGTGAGTGCCGGGACCCTTGACCCTTCGCTGCTGCCTCGCACAGACGTGTGCCTGGATTGCCGTTCTGCAAGCTGTTAGCCTGTCTGTGCCCCTGACTTTGTATTTCGTTGTGCCTACTGTGCCTGTGCCCCTGAGATTGTTTTTTTTGTGCCTTCTGTGCCCTTGAATTCTTGCCGTCCCAGTGTCCTTTCTCGACGCTTTTCCCCGTCCCCGCTCCCCGCCGCTGCTCCCCTGCAGCCCCGCCCCCTTGTTTCTTTCTGTAACCCGCCCATTGGCCACCCCGCTCCCGCCTCCCAGCTGCTCCTCCCTCCAACTTCGCCATTTATGGAGGTCGCCGCACGGGAGCGCAGCGGGTGCGCCGATTGTGCGCCAAAGGCAAGCCCGTCTACGCCCGTCCGCGCCCAGCGCCAGAACCCCTGGCCCCCGCAGATGCCATCCCCCCCGCCGGACCTACGACGCCGCCACACTCAATGCACTCAACACAGGCCGGATCCCCGGCTGCTACCGAGCCACCCCAAGACGCACCCACGGACCCTTCACCTGCCAATCCTGCAAATACTCCTGCATCCGGAGCTGCACCGCGCCCGCCAAGCCGAGCACCAGCAGCAACCACCTGAAGTGCATCCTGCTGAACGCCCGCTCCGTCCACAGACACACCGTGGAACCCTGGAACCTGCTCGACACCACATCTCCAGACGTCGCCTTCCTCACGGAAACATGGATGAACGCCTCCTCAGCGCCAGACATCGCCATCGCCATCCCTGACGGATACAAGATCACCCGGAGGGACCGCGTCAACCAGACAGGAGGAGGCATCGCCATCGTCCACAAGAACACCATCCACATCACGACCAACTCCGACGACACCCTCACAGCCGCCGAACATCTTCACTTCCAGATACACACCGACCCCAAGACCATACTCAGAGGCACCCTCATCTACAGACCCCCAGGACCTCGCACACAATTCAGCGAAGACATCGCAGACTTCATCAGCCCGCACGCCCTCGCATCCTCTGACTACATCCTCCTAGGGGACATCAACTTCCACCTGGAGAACAACAATGACAACACCACCACCACCCTGCTGGACAACCTCACCAACCTCGGACTCAAGCAACTGGTGAACACCCCCAACCACTACGCCTGACACACGCTTAACCCAGTCTTCTCCTCCAGCAAGTACATCTCCTTCAGCCATGCCACCGGACTCCACTGGACAGACCACAGCTGCGTCCACTTCAGCTTCAGAAGAACCACGACTCCACCTCCCGCAACAGGTTCCCCGCAGAAGCTGGATCAAGATCACCACAGAACAGCTCACCACTTCAATGAGCCAGAACCCTCCCGCCAGCTCAACGGACCCCAACCAAGCAGCTAACAACCTCGCACAGTGGATCACCAACTGCGCTGAAGACCTCGCACCTCTGAAAACTCATCCCAGCAGGCCCGGCAGCAAGAAAGCCTCCTGGTTCAACGATGACCTCAGGAACTCCAAGAAAAACTGCCGCACCCTCGAGAAAGCCTGGCGCAAAGACCCGACCACAGACAACATGGCCGCCCTCAAGCACGCCTCCCGCAAACACCACCAGCTGATCCACACCACCAAGAAGACAGCATTCAAGGAACGACTAGACAACAATGCACACAACAGCAGGGAACTCTTCAGCCTCGTCAAAGAGCTCTCCAACCCCAGCGCCGGAAACAACGACATCACTCCCTCGCAAGACCTCTGCGACTCACTCGCCTCGTTCTTCCACAGCAAGATCGCCGACAAACAAAACAGCTTCGGCGCACAGACCACGCACCCAACCACCGAACCGACGCCCCCCACCACCACCCTCCACACCTGGACCCCGGTCAGCACCGATGACACCATCCACACGATGAACACCATCCACTTCGGATAACCAACTGACCCATGCCCCCACCACATTTTCAACAAGGCTGACTCCATCATCGCACCCCAACTCCGGAACATCATCAACTGCTCCTTCAACACCGCCACCTTCCCGGAGAGCTGGAAACACGCCGAACTCAGCGCCCTCCTGAGGAAACCATCAGCAGACCCCACCGACCTCAAGAATTACCGCCCCAACTCGCTCCTCCCTTTTCCGGTCAAAGTCATCGAGAAGACCGTCAACAGACAGCTTGCCGCCTCCCTCGAGAAACGGATCCCTCTAACACTCGCAGTCCAGCTTCCGAGCCAACCGCAGCACCGAGACCGCCCTAATCGCAGCCACTGACGACATCCGAGCCCTGCTCGACAACAGGGAAACAGCGGCCCTCATCCTCCTGGACCTCTCTGCAGCGTCCGACACGGTCTGCCACCGCACCCTTGTGCAACGCCTCAGCAAAGTCGGAATCCAAGACAAGGCACTAGAGTGGATCATCTCGTTCCTCGCCGGAAGAACCCAGAGAGTCCGCCTCCCCCCGTTCAGATCCGAGGCCACCGAAGTCATCTGCGGCGTACCACAAGGATCATCTCTCAGTCCCACCCTCTTCAACGTCTACATGAGTCCCCTCGCAGCCATCGCACGCCAACACAACCTCAACATCATCTCCTACGCCGACGACACCCAGCTGATCCTCTCCCTCACCAACGACCCAGCCACTGCCAGAACCAACCTACACGAAGGGATGAAAGACGTAGCCGAGTGGATGATGAACAGCCGCCTGAAGCTGACAAGACGGAATTCCTCATCCTTGGATCATCACCCTCTGCCTGGGACGACTCCTGGTGGCCCCCTGCCCTGGGCAACGCACCCAAGCCAATGGACCACGCACGCAACCTGGGCTTCATCTTGGACTCCTCCCTCTCGATGACCAGACAAGTCAACGCCGTGTCATCATCATGTTTCAACATCCTAGGCATGCTCCGAAAGATCTTCCGATGGATCCCCACCGAAACCGGAAAGACGGTCACCCAGGCACTCGTCACCAGCCAACTGGACTACGGAAACACCCTCTACACCGGCAGGGCCGGCCCTAGGCATGTGCAAACTGTGCACCTGCACAGGGCCGCCAAACCCCAGGGGCCGCCACGTCCAGTCGATGAAGGGGGCCCCTCAGCTGAGCTCTCGGTAGAGAGCTGTCTCTCTCTCTCTAAAGCAGCTGCTGCTGTCTGCAGCCTGCTCCTCGCTCTTCGCGCTGCTAACCTTTGACTGAAGAGAAACAAAGTATCAACTTCCATTGTTTCTCTTCAGTCAAAGCCACGAGCCAGGCCCGGAAAGAGGAGGGGGTGGGGGCCCTAGAATGGTGCATTCTCCTCAGGGCACTATTCCTTTGAGAAGGGAGGAGGCCAGGGCTGTGAGGGAGGGGGGGGGGGCGAGGGGGGGTTGTCAGGGTTTGGGGGCCTACATGGGCTGGGGACCTCTTAATGTGATTGTGGCACCCTTAAAAAAACTGCTTCCCTGCCTCCCCCTACAAGTTATCTAAAGACACAATTACAACGTTGAAGCTGGCTCTGTGTTTCCACATCAGCATTTTAAAAGCATGCTTAAATTTTCTGGATGATTTTAGCCGCGACTACGCATGTCTAACTTGCGAAAGTGAAAGCGATTTGCACACCCCTCTTGTGGCGAAGACGCAGTGTTCTGCTGTGTGATTGTGCACAGGTTGGCCCATGGTGAATTATAATCATTAGAAAGAACGCTCCAGAGTCAGAAGCACTTCCTCAGCCACCAAGTTTGGGACAAGGAAGAGACAGTGAGTAAGTTTATTTTTATTGTTGAAAGGTGAAACAGAGGTCTCGGTGGAATGGGATAACGGCTCTGTTCAGACAGCCTGTAGGTCCTTTCTCCAACATACGTGCCTGTGTGATATAGTTTGTAATCACTGTGACATTTTTAAGAACTTTTATACATAATAGAAATTGTGTGTTTCCGACTAGTCATGGTTCTTGTAAACAAAATTTAATTTTAATTGCTTGCTTTATCGTAGTCCGTTTCACGCTCACCCTGACATCTGTTTAAGACCTCCAAGTCATTTGTTATTCTCTCGGTGTACCAAGCCAACCTTCCCTCTGAGTTCTGTAAGCTGAGTTACAGTGAAAATCGTTATGTACAGCACACAGAGGTGTCAAAATGGCATTTGTACAAACATTAATTTTATTGTGAGAGAAAAGCATCCTCATTAAAACATGAATGCATGTGAGGGTGATGTGCTCTCTGCCCACCCTTGTTTGGCCGATATATTGTTGGTAGTTCTTAGTATTTAGTGTGCATCCTTGGCTTGGGATGGTGGCACTTTCCTTGTATAGCCAGAGTACATATGGATACTGGATGAAAACTGCAAACTGATAGTAGAGCACCTGCCATGCATTTACTAAACATAAAAAGCTTGTCTATTAGGTCAAAATTATTTTGTTTGAAGAAAGTGATCAGCTTACGTTTTGGAGTCCAGGCGGAGGGGGAGAAGGGTGCAAGGCAGAGGGGAGAAGGGTGCAAGGCAGAGGGGAGAAGGGTGCAAGGCAGAGGGGAGAAGGGCGCAAGGCAGAGGGGAGAAGGGCGCAAGGCAGAGAGGAGAAGGGCGCAAGGCAGAGAGGAGAAGGGTGCAAGGCAGAGGGGAGAAGGGTGCAAGGCAGAGGGGAGAAGGGCGCAAGGCAGAGGGGAGAAGGGCACAAGGCAGAGAGGAGAAGGGCACAAGGCAGAGAGGAGAAGGGTGCCCGGCAGAGAGGAGAAGGGTGCAAGGCAGAGGGGAGAAAGGTGGAAGGCAGTGAGGAGAAGGGCGCAAGGCAGAGAGGAGAAGGGCGCAAGGCAGAGAGGAGAAGGGTGCAAGGTAGAGAAGGGTGCAAGGCGGAGGGGAGAAGGGTGCAAGGCAGAGAGGAGAAGGGTGCACGGTAGAGAAGGGTGCAAGGCAGAGGGGAGAAGATGCAAGGCAGAGAGGAGAAGGGTGCACGGTAGAGAAGGGTGCAAAGCAGAGAGGGAGAAGGTTGCAAGGCAGAGGGTAGAAGGTTGCAAGGCAGAGAGGAGAAGGGTGCAAGGCAGAGAGGAGAAGGGTGCAAGGCAGAGGGGAGTAGGATGCAAGGCAGAGAGGAGAAGGGTGCAAGGCGGAGGGGAGAAGGGTGCAAGGCAGAGGGGAGAAGTGCAAGGCAGAGAGGAGAAGGGTGCAAGGCAAAGGGGGGAAGGGTGCAAGGCAGAGAGGAGAAGGGTGCAAGGTGGAGAGGAGAAGGGTGCAAGGAAGAGGGGAGAATGGTGCAACGGGGAGGGGGAGAAGGGTGCAAGGCGAAGGGGAGAAGGGTGCAAGGCAGAGAGGAGAAGGGTGCCACGGGGAGGGGAGAAGGGTGCAAGGCAGAGAGGAGAAGGGTGCAAGGCAGAGGGGAGAAGGGCGCAAGGCAGAGGGGAGAAGGGCGCAAGGCAGAGAGGAGAAGGGCGCAAGGCAGAGAGGAGAAGGGTGCAAGGCAGAGGGGAGAAGGGTGCAAGGCAGAGGGGAGAAGGGCGCAAGGCAGAGGGGAGAAGGGCACAAGGCAGAGAGGAGAAGGGCACAAGGCAGAGAGGAGAAGGGAGCCCGGCAGAGAGGAGAAGGGTGCAAGGCAGAGGGGAGAAAGGTGGAAGGCAGTGAGGAGAAGGGCGCAAGGCAGAGAGGAGAAGGGCGCAAGGCAGAGAGGAGAAGGGTGCAAGGTAGAGAAGGGTGCAAGGCGGAGGGGAGAAGGGTGCAAGGCAGAGAGGAGAAGGGTGCACGGTAGAGAAGGGTGCAAGGCAGAGGGGAGAAGATGCAAGGCAGAGAGGAGAAGGGTGCACGGTAGAGAAGGGTGCAAAGCAGAGAGGGAGAAGGTTGCAAGGCAGAGGGTAGAAGGTTGCAAGGCAGAGAGGAGAAGGGTGCAAGGCAGAGAGGAGAAGGGTGCAAGGCAGAGGGGAGTAGGATGCAAGGCAGAGAGGAGAAGGGTGCAAGGCGGAGGGGAGAAGGGTGCAAGGCAGAGGGGAGAAGTGCAAGGCAAAGGGGGGAAGGGTGCAAGGCAGAGAGGAGAAGGGTGCAAGGTGGAGAGGAGAAGGGTGCAAGGAAGAGGGGAGAATGGTGCAACGGGGAGGGGGAGAAGGGTGCAAGGCGAAGGGGAGAAGGGTGCAAGGCAGAGAGGAGAAGGGTGCCACGGGGAGGGGAGAAGGGTGCAAGGCAGAGAGGAGAAGGGTGCAAGGCAGAGAGGAGAAGGGTGCAAGGCAGAGAGGAGAAGGGTGAAAGGCAGAGGGGAGAAGGGTGAAAGGCAGAGGGGAGAAGGGTGCAAGGCAGAGAGGTGAAGGGTGCACGGTAGAGAAGGCTGCAAGGCAGAGAGGAGAAGGGTGCAAGGCAGAGGGGAGAAGGGTGCAAGGCAGAGAGGAGAAGGGTGCAAGGCAGAGAGGAGAAGGGGGCAAGGCAGAGGGGAGTAGGGTGCAAGGTGGAGAGGAGAAGGGTGCAAGGAAGAGGGGAGAATGGTGCAACGGGGAGGGGGAGAAGGGTGCAAGGGGGAGGGGAGAAGGGTGCAAGGTGGAGAGGAGAAGGGTGCCACGGGGAGGGGAGAAGGGTGCAAGGCAGAGAGGAGAAGGGTGCAAGGCAGAGAGGAGAAGGGTGCAAGGCAGAGAGGAGAAGGGTGCATGGTAGAGAAGGCTGCAAGGCAGAGAGGGAGAAGGTTGCAAGGCAGAGGGTAGAAGGTTGCAAGGCAGAGAGGAGAAGGGTGCAAGAGGAGAAGGGTGCAAGGCAGAGAGGAGAAGGGTGCACGGCAGAGAGGAGAAGGGTGCACGGCAGAGGGGAGAAGGGTGCTCCAAGCACGGTACGACCACTCTTATTACGAAGGGATACTCCAAGCAAGGTTCGACCACTCTTATTATGAGGGGATACTCCAAGCAAGGTACAACCACTATTATTACAAGGGGATACTCCAGTCAAGGTATGACCACTCTTAATACAAGGGGATACTCCAAGCAAGGTATGACCACTCTTATTACAAGGGGATACTCCAAACCAGGTATGGCCACTCTTATTACAAGGGGATATTCTGTCATCCGGGTAATGCATCCTGCTTTAGTGTCCAGAATCTGCTAAATGCCAGAGCACCGGCTGCTTGAATGAATTGTGTGATCGTGGGCAATATTTCAAAGTCTGGTAAATACTGTGAAAGCTGAGAGGCCAGGCTAAGTTTGCACTGCCCGTCATACAAGAAACACTGCTCTCCACTGATGTGGCTCCTTTTTTTAATGCTTAGCCAAGGGATACGTAGCCCCCCCCCCCACCCGCACACACACAAACCCCTTTCTTTGCATAACGCTGGCACACACTTGGACAAAACTCTAGCCTTTCCACACTCTGGCATAGTATCAAGCCATAGCACGTAAAGGAGTGTTTGTCATTAAGTCGAGGGAACCTACAATAAATCAAATATTTGAAATAGAGGATGAATCATTTCCTTTTACTATTTATTGACTGTTCAGGTATCTTAGTTCACAGGATTCCACCATAAAAGGGCACCAGGTTGCACCCAGAGTACTCCAAAATTGGGGCGCTGCTAGGCGAGAGGGGAGAGACAAATTGGCAAAATTAAATTTTATCTGTGGCTCTGAAAATCTTTCCACCAAAGATGGGAATAGCCAGAATGCTACGGCAAGGAATATTCTAAATCTCTGGATATTTGACTCATGTTCTCAATATTTTTCATATTGTTTTCCAATTCACTGCCGCATTATAGTTAAGTTCGCCGTGCAGTGTGTGGCATTGCGCCCTAATTTTCCCCAAAAGAAGCTTTGCCTATTTTCCAACCCATTTTCTGCATTTCTGGAAACTCGCAACTACTATGTGTTCATGTACAGGACCTGGTGGAAGACCCTTATCGCTCCTTCTGCATGAAATACTCGGCTCCCCCACCCACCCCACAACCCTTTTAACCTCTCTTTCAGTAAAAAAATGAAAACATTTTCCTTCATTTGTCAGCGTAGGTAAATCCACAGTTTGATATCTCAACGCCACCAAACCCTTAGTGTTACACATTTTGCCAAGAAACTCTAAATTGAATAATAGAAAACAAAATAATAATAAAAAGCAACATTTAGGCTTGGATAACGTATTCAAAGATAGACCTCCTTTAAAATTTCTATAGAAATCTGAGCTAATGGCCCTAGATTTTTTCTCTTTTGCATTACATGTTTCAAATCATGTACAGAAAAGCTCTGTGATGCAATATCAATGGGAAACTGCGTGCTATAAAAAAACAAGCATTTGCAATCCAACAGGTATCGCATTATTAAAGTTTGAGCTATTGGTGTTGCATTCTTTAGCAATGCCAATAGCTAAAACTTTAATAATGCGAGACCTATTGAATTGCAAATGCTTGTTACCAATTGCCTCTATTGTGTGCATGCCTTCTGTGGCCTCTTTTTATAATTTTTAATACACAATGGGATTGTGCAGCAGGAGAACACTACTAGCTGTGAAGTGCTTATGCAGAACCGTTTATTGCAGCGAGCAGTGCCCGCTCTTTTCAGCGAGCGTTGTCACCAATGCAGTGCAGGGAGCAGTGCTCATGCACGGCAGGCAACGGTCACTACAAGAACACTGCCCCTTAACTGCGTAGTCGGTGTCTACTCTCTTTAGGAAGCCACGCCAAATCACTACTGGTGGCAGTGCACGTGCACTGATGATGTGAGCTCAAATGCACCTCGTGGTCTTGTGTCGATTTACTGCTGGGACGGCTTTATTTCACTTAAGGAAATACTGGCCATAGCAGTGCAGGGCTCAGTGTTCCTTCACAACAGGGGGCAGTGTCCGTTTACTACGAGGGGCAGTGTGAATTTATGCAGGGTGTAGTTCCAGAGTTACCGTATGCATTGTCCTAAATTGTTGACATAATACAGAATATTGACTTATACAGCCAGAAGGGGATTGTTCGGTGTCGTTAAGGTGCCTGTCCCACAGAACGTTAGAGCAGCCAGAGATGGTTTTTCAGTGCCAGGGGTTTTCTGTGCTATTTGCAGATGTTTCAGCCTGGTGCTCTGTCAGAGGCTGCCTAAACGCAGCAAGGTATTTTCGTCAGAAGTTACGCTTTATCTTGCCTACAGAACTTCGCAGTTTTTATGTGAAATGCCAGATTTATTTTTACTCCATAAGCACCAACCCATTTTTTTCAGTGTATACAGAATCCCGTTTGTACACAGATAATAAGATGCTTTCGAGGTTCAACAACGCAACCAACGCTGTTGGCGCATTTCGAATGTCAAAATCGATGCATATCCCATTGTAACTTTTTCTTGCAGAACGTGTTGTATGTTATTGTTCGTATGTTGCCATTTTCATGTTTTAATGCCCCACTAAAGTTGTTTAACAGAGTGGGCCTGTGGTATGCTCACTACTACCTCTTCTTGTTTTCTCTGCCATTTGTCTCATTGTTTGTCTGTAAGTGAATGTCATCACCCCGAGCAACACACGCACGGCTTCAGTTGTGCTGTAAACGTGTAATCACATAGTGCACACCTTGGTCTGAGGCTTCTCCCGAGCCAGACATAGCAGGAGCCCGGAGCGTCGCTGCCATTACCTGATCCAGACTGCACTGAATACGCGCTGCATTTACAACTCTACAGGTCGAACTGCAGAGCAGTAAGCATGAGCGCAGGGGCGGGGGTAAAAGGTGAGGATATCGGGCGACCACTAAATTGCATTAGAACACCTGTTCTGTTGCACCGCCTCCCCTTCGCGCTCTTGCGCATGCGTCGGCTGTACAATTGTATACGTCAGGGCAATTTATGATTAACGAGTCTGAAAAGAGGCTTTACTCTCGAGAGCAGTGTCGGTTTCCTGACAAAGAGATTGGGAGAGAGTGGAAGCGAGAGATAGACATGGATGACATTTTGGGGGTGCCCAGAGGAAGCACCTGCTACAGTGTGTTGCCTTTTGACCTCCACCTTGCCCTTTGGTGACCGGTCTCCTTAGCAAAGTCCTTCCCCCATCCCCTACGTTTACCCCTCCCCCAACCACACACACACACACACAAACACACCACACACATTCAGCTTATGAAGAGAGAGAGATAAGAACAGAAACTAAAGAGGGCCCATGGAGCTTTGTTTACTTTTCTGTTGTCTCCATTTCTTGCTCTTTCCATAACACCTCAAGCAGTAAATAAGAGGCCGTCGAAAGTCCATGGTTAGACACGCCTGTGATGTCACTGGGTGTGAAAGGGAGTGACATGTCGCTTTTGTCACCCATAACATTTTGGTGAATCGATGTCCATGAGGGTCCGGACCCCCTCTTCCGGGGCCCCCACCTACGCTCCCTGCACAGGGCCACCATGAGCCTAGAGCCGGCCCTGACACCGGAACCACAGCCAAACTACAGAAAAGACTCCAACGCATCCAGACCGCCTCCGCATGACTCATCCTGGATATCCCCCGACACAGCCACATCTATGGACACCTGAGAGACCTGCACTGGCTCCCCGTCAGCAAGAGAATCACGTTCCGACTCCTCACCCACGCACACAAGGCCCTCCACGACCTGGGCCCCGGATACCTCAACAACCGCCTGACCTTCTACACTCTCACCCGCCAGCTACGATCTACCAGCCACGCCCTTGCCGCCGTTCCACGCATCCGAAAAACTACCATCGGAGGAAGATCCTTCTCCTACCTGGCAGCCAAGACTTGGAACTCCCTCCCAATCCACCTCCGTCTGACCCAGGACCACCTCTCCTTCAGGAAGCAACTCAAGACCTGGTTGTTCGAACAGTAGCGGACCCCCCCCCCCCCCCCCCTCCCCCAAGTGCCTTGAGACCCTCCGGGTGAGTAGCGCGCTATACAAATTTCCTGATTGATTGATTGATTGATATGAACTCACAGTGTCGTAACACATTCTTCTGTGAAGGTGGTTTTGTCACTGTGTGTTCAGAAACCGCTCTTTTACAAAGTGGCTGAGTTTTGTGCTTTAGGCATTTCTGTGGGTCTCTGATTAAATGCGGATTGTATGTCTGGTTCAGAAAGGTGAGAGGAGCTGGGAGAGGTCTTGACCCAGGGAGGGGTTGAGATTGCACCAGGCTGCCCTGCATCTGAAGAGTAGGGGGAGGAGAAGCCCGGGAGGTGAAAAGGCCTGGGCTGGTGCTATAAACAATTGTCCCATCTCCGGCTGAGTGATTAAGGATCCATATCCCTAGTATCAAAGGGAGAGAGGTGACACTGGGAGGGAGACACCCAGAACTGATTTAGGGAGGGGTCAGGGACCCCTGAGCAAAAACAAACTTCAAAGACATTAAGGGGTATAACTATGAGAGCTGAAACCCCTGAACGTTGGAATGAAACAGAAATGGATTGAGACTGAAAAGGCTTGGACCCATTCTGTGGTCAAGAGGAACCTCTGCTAAAGAAGGAGCAACTGAAGAGACAGCTGTGGAAAGACCAATCCTTGCTTCGTGATCTGGGACTGGTCTTCAGTTTTCTGTTCAAACCAAGGGAGAGGCTCTTGGGACTGTGCTTGGAGGCGCTGGGTCCCCCTGCTTGAAGAAGACTGTGCTTTGTGCTGGTCTTGTAACACCAAGGCACCGAGGTGAGCTGGCTCCCCGTTTGGAAATACAGGATCATAAAAGTTTCCGGAGAAGCCCCAAGCAATGCGGTGTGCGCATACTTTTGCTGCTTGAGACCCTCAGAAGTTGTGCCTTGTGATCGTGGGCACGCAGGAGTAAGCGGAGTCACGGACACGCTGGGTGCGTGTTGTGGTGCAGGCCAAGGCATTGGTGAGGAGCGCCTGGTCGTGGTGTGCATGGGGAGATTAAGTGAGACTCAGATGTGCAGAGTGCGTGTTGTGGTGCAGGCCAGGGCGCTGGTGAGGAGAGCTTGGTCGTTGTGTGCACCAAAAGAAAAAGTGAGTCTCAGACGTGCAGAGTGCGTGTCGTGGTGCAGCCAGGGCGTTGGTGAAGAGTGCCTTGACATCGTGAGCACCGGAAGAAGAGGACAGACTTAGACGCACAGGGTTTGTGTCTAGGTGTGTTCGGCTCGGATCTCGGCCCGTGCTGACCCAAGGAGGGGTAGTACTGGGGCCGGAGAGAGAAGCAGTACTATTGTGTCATCATTGATCCATATTGGGGGCACTGTTAACGGAGCACCTAAACTGTCGTATTACACTTTGCATTATTGCTGCTAACGAACTATCGAACTGGCGTATAACGCCTGACATCATTTGTGCCTGACGAACTACATGCTTGGTGCGCTACGCACTGCGTTATCTTTCCCTTGCAGATTACCTGATTGTAACATGGCGCATTGCATTATTTCTTCCTTGCACAGTATATGATTATAACGTGGCACAGTGCATTATTTGTTCATTGCACAGTACAGGATGTAGCGTGACACATTGCTTTGTTTCTTCCTGGTACAGGGCATGCTGGTAGTGATACACATTGCATTATTCATTGTATTGCAAAGTACATGACTGTGGCGCTACATATGGCATTGTTTCTCTGTAGCCCAGCACAAGAGAATATCGTTACACATTGCAGTATTTGTTTTCTTTTGCAACATCTGTGATTCTAGCAATACGACTGTCCTAACCTTTTGGAAACTGTTAGAAGTGAGCTTAAATGTTGACTAGACGTGCTGGTTGGGATTAGAACCTACCAACCCACCGGGAAGAATACTTCCCATTCTTATATGTTGGTTTGGTATCATGAGGTCATATTGTTCAACTTCTTATATAAAGATTATACTCATTTTATAAAAACTTGTGTGGAGTCTATTTGTGGTAACATCATTGGGTTGCTGTGAGTGTGGTTGCACATACTGTACACTCATGCCTTGGAGATAAGCCTGGCTGCTTGTGCGAAGCTACTAATGGGGTGAGCAGGGCTAAATCGGACGGTGTCTTTACTTAGCTTAACGTTGAAGCGAGGGGTCGGGGACTCCCCCCTCCAGCATTTGGTGGCGGCGGTAAGCGATAAGGACTCCCACTTTTAACACTAGGGCTATATAAAGTCAGGTTTCTGGGTGTCTCAGCACAGGCGTTGAGGCTAAGGACAGAGAAGACAAAGGCAGCTGCCTGTTTGAGCCTGTTCAAGATTGGTCGGGCCTAGGACCAGAGGACCAAAGATGTTGCTTATTTTCATATCCACCAACACCCACTCAACCCTATCCACTTCTACAACCATATTAACACACTCACAACAAATGTACTCTACCCATTTAATACAAACCAATCTTAAACACACTTCAATGTCTCAGCACCCTCTACAAAACCCCAGAAACCACACCTTTACATCCTTATAGCCCAACTACCACACACTTGCACCTTCACTTACACACAAAACACCACGCTATGCTATACCACTAACCAAACCACTCATCATGAACATAACTGAAAACCACACCATACATAGCTATATCCCATCCAGACACACACTGCCTACTCTGATTACACCTAACAAACCCCTTTCAGTCACCAATAAATCTATACTCCACCTTACATCTTTTTATCCACCAACACTCTACTCTTCTTTTTACCACACTAACACAACCACACAAAACATACTTACACTCCAATGCACCACACATATTACCTATTTTAGCAATCAATCTAAAACAAACACTCCTAACTCTTGTTCATACCTTCTCACACACCACATACACACTTTTCCAAAAACCCATCACCACCACTTTACCTTGCAGCTTCCGCTCACTGACAATACTTTACATACAAAGTCCTCTCAGAAAACAACTACATCATCCCTTCCTTTCCTTACTCCTAAAAAACAAAACATAACACACACCAGCACAACAAAATCTCTAACACACCACTTTCCGTCACAAACTAGAAACATACACCACTCCCACCTTCCTGACTACACAAATAATGCACCCCATATACCGAATCCAATGCCAAGATTTCTCTATTCCCCCTCACCTAAGAAATATACACCAACATTATTTTAACCGCCTCTCATACATTGGATGATTTAGAACCTTACAATATGATCCACATGCTGCACCACCACCTCCATCTCATACACCTTCCGCCCTAAACAAACAAACAAAGTAAGCAACAGGCCACTCTTCACAACTTTGCATTTCCATGTCTATTGCACAACAAGGCTATTCTACAAAAACAACACAGCCTACCAAATCACTCTCAACTCCCATCTCCACCACTTACACACGCAGACCATTAAAATGCCTTCTTAGCCAGCTGGATGAGCAACACAATACAAAACAACTACACTTTTGCTATCCTCATACAGCTAAGACCAGCAATAACGACATACCAGCTACAAGCCCACAAAATACTGCTCACTCTTGTACAAAACAAAGTCACACCCTCACCAAAGCATATTCTGTAACTGCCTACTAGTAAACGCTCGATCACTCTCTAAAAACAAGCATCAGATCTACGACCTTCTCACTAACGCACATCCCAAATTACTCATCATAACTGAATCATGGTTGGGAGATGATATGGCTATAGTGTTGCATGAATCCATTCCTCCAGGCTCTCAAACTATCACACAAAATTGTGTAGGCACTAAAGGTAACAACGCCTCCATACAAGGTTGTGAGGCACTCTTCACCAGATGCAACCCGACACTATTTTCCTCCTGTAATTTCCTGCTCCTTTACAGAACTCCACCTAGCAATGCAACATTCCCAGACACACTTCTATATACAGTTTCAAACCTTGTAACACTACACTCCAACCTATGCATTCTGGGTGGCCTAAACATTTGGTTTGACAAACTCAATATACCCCATCCAAAAACAATCATCACTGGCTAGACTTACTGAACCTACATCAGATCGTCCACAAACTCACACACATAGTTTGACACATCTTAGATGTCATGTTTGCAAACACAGAACTGGCTACCTTTCAAAGGATGACTCCAGTCACATGGTGAGACCACCATTTGCTGGCTTTCCAACATACAATAAAATAAAGCAACATATCTAAAACAATCTTACATGCATCCACCTATCAACCGTGGAATAAACTCAGTTTTGAACACTTAGAAACACAACTAACATCCAGTACAGATCTAGACATAATACATTCTGAATTCACTATATGAGTGGTCACATGAAGCTTTTGATATCCTAATACCACTAAGAACAATAAAACAGAACAAAAGAAAACATGCACCTTAGAGAAATACAGAGATAAATGAGATAAAACAGCAAATTAGAAAGCTACAACGCACCTGGCTCAAAACAAACACCAATCAAGACAGACTTCACCTAGAGAAACTTTACAGATTATACAAGTCAGCAATCAAAAAAAACTAAAAAAGATACTATTCAGACATAATTCAAAATGCTAAATGTACAAATAAAGAATTATATAAAATTCTCACCAGATTTCGTAAACCAAATTGCCTAGAAGGGGCTCATCCCAGTACTCCAGAAATTCACGGGCAAACTGGCAAATCATTACACGACCAAAGCAGACAATTGGACTCTTCATTCCTTCCCAAAAAATTCACACAATGAATTTATGGATCTGGTCAAAGCAAGCAGGCCTGCTGGCAGCCCTTCTGTGAAAGGCTGACTTAGTATATGGTGCTCACTTAGGCAAGTGTAGCACCCTGCACTAATCCAGACAACCCTTATGGTGATTTTAGTGGTCTTAGACAACCTTAGAAAACTCTGTAAATGGGAGCTGTGGAGAGCAGCCTCAAAGCTTAGTCCGGAAGGGGTGTAAAGTAGCTTGTTTTACCAGTACTTAATCTTATGGTATAGGTTGAGTGAAAAAGAACCACACAGTTAAGTTATAAAAAATAGGTATTTATTATTAACACTCACTAACACAATGTGTTATCACCTACCCGGAGATACAACACAATACACACAATACTTGTCAATAGAATATGTAAATAGCACAGAATACACAGTGGTCCCCAGGAGGAGACCAAACCATATACTAAAATAATGGAATGCGAACCACGCCCTAAGTAAAGAATGGACCCAGAAGACGAGAAGAGCCAGAGACCCAACAAATCTCCCAGGGTGAGTACCTAGGAACCCCACGGAGGCTGTGTGCAGAGTGGGAACACAACCGTGTGCTCAATGTTAGTAAATTGTAAGTTGCGGTTGCAGTTCAACCCCTTCCCTGCTCATGACGAGCTACACTGGTCGTGTGCTTATGACGAGCTCAGCTCGTCATGAACAATGGGAATCTGAAGACTTCAGCACCAAGCAGAAATTTCTGTAGCATTCAAGGTGTTAAAAGAAGAAGGACCCTTCCCAGCGGACCCTGAAGAAACCCTGTGGAAGATGGACGGTTGAAGAGTCACCCAACCCGTGAATACCCGAGGAACCTGGATACCTACACCAGAAAAGCCGGGTGCATAGGTGTCAAGTGACGTCGGAAACCACCGTAGACCACATTGGAGAACTTCAGAAAAGATGCAGCTGGCAAAGAAGGTGAAAGTGTCCAGTGGAACACAAAAGTGGATTCAAGATGAGAGGTACCTGCAAGTCAAGGAGACAGAGACTATGCCACTCAGGAGTGACCAGGAGGCACGGAAGACTAATTCCTACTGATGTTGGAGATAGAGGGGAGTTGACGGTGCCCTTGAAGTTGCAGCTGTACAGACAAGGCGACACAGAGGAGGACCAGGAGCCATGTACGAGCTGTCCCACGTCGGATGTCAAGAGCCAAGGTGTCAGTGTTCAGCAGGGGCACCAACAAGCCTTGCCAACGGCAACCGACGTAGTTGAAGAAAATGGTGCAGTGTAGAGACCAGCAAGGTCCAAATGACTCACCATGAGCAGTTAAGTCAGAGCTGGCCTGAGCAAGCAAGGGAGCCCACTGGAGCCAAAGAAGACCCTCAGGCCGAAGGCACAGGAGTCGCAAGAGGACCTTGAACAGCTTACCAAAGGATGAAGGCCCACAGTGCAGAGGATGAAATGCAGGTGAAGATCTTGGCTGCAGGAGATGCTTGAGGTAGGAGCTTCTTGGAGCCCGAAAATTTCGGGAGCAGAGAGTCAACAAGCCTAGGCAATGGCAGGTCGACGCAGTGCACAGGGGTTCTGTTTCGGCGGTTTCGACAAAAGATTATGGCCTCAAACTCAGAGAGAAGACAGTGCAGGCCTCGAGGGAGTTGCAGAATCACCATCTGTGTTTGAGCCTTTAGGAGTCCGTTGGAGCACAGGACCAGCAGACCGGTTAACTGTTTTGCTGTGTCTGTAGATGCAGGAGAGTGACTCCTTCACTCCAAGGGAGATTCCTTTGGGTATCTTGGATGTCCATAGGCCCTGTGAAGAACATGTAGGGAGCACAGGCATAGACGTTGCAGCAGACTTGCAGGACGATGAGACCAGGAGCAGCAGGAGTCTTCCCAGTTGCAATTCGGTTCCCAACACAAAGTCCAGCGAGGTCCAGAGTGCCCAGACGGCTGAAGGTGGAGTGGTATGTGATCTGAATCTGGTCCCACGACAAATCTAGGGACCCACCCACAGGTAAGCCCTTAAGAGAAGTACCCTAATGAAAGGTTTGGAACGATTTAGGGGCCCCTCCCAGGGGAGGAGGGGCTGGACAGTGAGGAGGATACTCCCATGTCCTTTTTATTTCTTTTTTTGTTGAAAACCTTTACTGACATTTCAACCAAATACAAGTATGGGCCTACAACCCCCGGGGCTGGCCGCTAAGCAGTTAGATTAGCAGAGAGCAACATTTAAATCACATGCAGCACCTCTGGGAGCAGAATCACCATACTAGCGTACTCTTGGTCACTGAATAGTACAATTAGAAAGACAGGATATAAAAGGTTTTCATTTTATAGTATAAGATGGAAGGATCAGGTGCCGAACAATGTCCCAGCAGCGAAAAATGGCAGGCAGAATAGTAAACTTGTCAACAGTAGACAGTAATAGGTCAAATCAATGGCGCTGAAACAGGCGGTTCAGGATATGAAGGAATATTACTGTCAATTCGCGCCTGCTAGTCACCTGCCCTAAGACCCAGAGAACACCACGAAAATTGAGGCACAGATGAAAAAGCAGTGATTGATACCAAAGGAAATCCACTGCACTGACCCAGAAAAAAAAAAGACAAAGAAAGATAAGAGAAGAGAACAAAGGCCATAGAATCAAAATAAAAACGAAAAATCCCCTCCCCCAACCCCCCACCCTGCACCCCTGCAGATGACTACGGCGCTCCCCCAGCAGTGTGCCTGTCGCCCGAGAACCAAACCCGAAATATAGAAGAACAGAGAAAAAAGAAAAAGAAAGGAAACCCCACCCAACGGGAAAGTGGAGGAGGGCGATAGTCTATGCGCTCCCTGTCTCTCCCCTCCGCCCTAACAAAGGGGGCCCCCCTAAGCCAGCACGAATAAAGTTGTCCACCATACAAAAATACCCCAGGGGGAACCACAAACCCCCGCCCCGGAATCCGTCTGTTAATGAAGCAGTCCCGTTACCAATAGATCCATCGTAAACAATTCAACACACAATCTCAGCCTTGGCCCCGTCTATCAAAGTTGCAGAGTCCCTCAGATAAGTAAAGCCCCATCCCCGGAAAGTCAAAAGTCACACAGTAGCAGCCGAAGCCTGGGCCAGCAAATGGGAGAGGAATAGCAGATCCCAACGCACACGGCTTGCACAAACGATGTCCCTCCCCGTCTCCGAAACCAAGCATCGTTACATCCGCCATGTTGGGAGACCGATTGGGGAGGGGGTGCGACTCGTTCCGATCCAAATTATAGTGTGGGCCAACAGTGTCCAGGATGGGGGAAGCAGTGAAATGTTCCGATAACTGTAGGACCGATGTTTCCGAGAACGTAAGAGGGTCACCAATCTCAGCACACACGATGAGTTCCATTTCTTCGGGGGCAGGCACAGCTTCCAGCACCGGGTCCAAACGCGCCACTAGGGCGCCCAACAGGAGGCAAGTTGGCTGCTGGGTCTCAAAATTCAAGTCAGGGCTTGCTCCCGGTCCTATGATCCCATCTGCTGCCACAGCAAACGATTGACCTGGGCCATCATCGTCGCGCGAAGCGCCGCAAGTTCCGCCATTACCATCCGCAAGGAAGGGCCACATTGAGTCTGTTCCGCCAAGTTCCATACGTCCGCAGGCATAACTATTTCCACTGAGAGGTGCCCTCTCCGGGACAGGACACGCCGGAGCAGAATCAAGCTGTGAGGGGCGGGCCAGCAGCACGCAGCAACGTGCGGCGGGACCCCCGCCCCGGGGCACCAGCGGTGCTAGTGCCGGCCCCCCGCGACGCAGCACCGCGCGCCACCCGTCACCTCACCTCAGGTACAGCACCAGGCAGCAGATGGTTGCAAAGTAGTCCAGAGAAATTTTCAAAAGTTCCAAGGACCGGACCCAACCACTCTCCTCAGTCCGTTGTTGTTCACTTTGGACCCGGGTAGACCAGCAATCGAGACCCCGGCTTCCAGTCTGGGTTAGGCCTCAAAACATTTTCGATGTTACTTCACCCCAAAACATCAGAAAAATTCCGTGGTCACACCATCGGGGTGCCGACTAGTTCACCCACACGAATCCGGCGCAGGAGATCAGGATATTCGACAGGATAAGCGAGCGTAGGACGGAGGTCAGCGGAGCCGGGAGACTATGCGGCCATCTTGGTTGGTGTCGTAGCTCCTCCTCTCACTCCCATGTCCTTTGTCAAGTTTCATGCCAGAGCGGGAGCCAACAGCTCCCTGAACTGGTTTGGACTGGAACATGCAAGGAGGGCACCAACTGTGTCCTTCAAGCAGTCTGAGTGGTGCTGGCAAGTGACCCCACCCTGTCCCAATACACTAAGACCTGCCTGGGAGGTGGTCACACCTCCCTGTGACAGGATACCTATTGTCCTGCCTTCCTCTGCTTGATCTTGGCGCAGCAGCAGGAGGGCAGATTCGTGTCCCTGGTCGGCAGCAGCTATAGTTTGCTGTCTGGGTCTAGAACACTGGTAAGGGGAGCCCTGAGGGCCTCCCAGAGGAGCTTTACAGTGCATGGAATCATACCTCTGACATCGTTTACAGTCTGGGGCTATGATTCCCTGGGGCTATGATTCCAACATGTTTGATACCAAACACTACAGGGTTTGTTACAGCCAGATTAGAGATGTTCATCGCGTAATGACGCATGGACACTCTATGTATCTTAATGACTGATGCACTTACAACCTGGGAGAATGGACTCCGAATGTTGTAGGGGCACCCTCACACTTAGAACCGAGCCAGCTGCCTTCAGGATTGAAAGGCCTGCCTTAGGGGTGACATAGGTTTTAAGTGCACTGACCCCAGATATAAGGAATCTTATATCTCTCGTAAGTGATGCTAGGACAAGCTTACACAGGCTGCAATGGCAGGCCTGCAGTCACAATTTGAGTGGTCTCTCATGGGTGGCATAATACATGCTTCAGCCCATGGGAGACCCTTGGTGTACCTACGCCATGGGTACCATATACAAGGGACTTATCAGGGTACACCAGTAGCCAATCTGGAGTGTACCAAAGTACTTACCATATCCAAATTAGGGAGGAAGCACAGAGACTGGGGTCTTGATTAGCAGGATCCCAGTCAGATTAGTCAGGAAAACATAATGACACCAGAAAAAATTGGGGGTGACCATGAAAGCAGACCCTCTTTCTGAAACCTTCTGACCAGTGTCCACCACAAACCTTCAAGACAATTCTTCTAACTACCTCTGCCACCACACCAGTAAGAAGAATCATCAACGATTCCTTATCTACTGGAATATTTCCAGAAGATCTCCAAAAGTCATACAAACAGCCATAACTAAAGAAAACAAACCTGAAGCAGCTTAGCCCAGACAACAACATACCAATTTCAATTATCCTTTTCCTGGGCAAACTGATAGAAAGAGCAGCATTTGCCCAGATATCACAATTCATTGAAGATAATTCCACAATTTCAGACTTCCAAACAGTGTTCTGTCCAGGAAGAGGCACAGCATATGCCCTTGTTGCCATCTTGGATGACCTTAAGAATACAGTTGACCGGAAAGGGGTTGCTGCACTTCTTCTCTTGGTCCTTTCAGCTGCCTTTGACACGGTTACCCATGACACTAATACAAAAACGCTACAAAGCCAAAATAGAGGGTACTGCTCTCGATTGGATCACATCTTACCTTCACAACAGAACTAATGTCATCCATACCCCCCTTTCTCATCCAAACCGTACTTCAGGAAAGTAGGGGTCTCTCAAGGCTTTATCTTCTCACTCATGAATTTCAACATCTACATGAAGTCATTACAAGCACTGATCATTCAATTTCACCTCACATGCAATAACTTAGCAATAGATCTCAGACCCAATCTAATAGGAGATCCAACGAGGGATTCCCCAAATGTTACCTCCTGGATGTTCTTACTCTGCAATGCCCTGCCCCCCCCCCCAGTCAATTTAAAAAGGAAAACACCCAACACTAAAACCTCAACTCCATGGTTTACCCAAAAACTGATAGACATACATCTTCAATGTAGGCAGCTCGAACGCCGATGGCGTAGAAACTATAAATCAGAACAACTCTCCCAGTTTAAACAAGCCTTAAAATTAAAAGCCTATCAACGTCAAATTAGAATAGAAAAGAAAGTATATTACTGCAAAGTACTCGCCTCAGCTGACTCCGATCAAAAACCTATTTTTAAGATAGTGAAATCCTTCACACATCCTAAATCTCTCGATAGAGAGATTCCACCCTCACAGACTATTTGCTTATAGCTGACTAACAGAAAATTCAAAACATCCACACCGATTTTAAGGGGATATCTTTCCCTAACATAGGACTAGCAGCCGAATTCCAGAATAAGTCACACTACTTACACTCCTTTCAAACAATTGATATGGAACAATATCGCCAAGCTATCCTCTCCTGCAAATCAGGATCCCCCTTTGACTCATGCCCCCGAAGATCCTCCACGCCATCATTGACACTGTGAACCCATTAATCAACAGTATAATTAACTCTTCACTTTCACTAGCTGAAGTACCCCTAGACTGGAGAAATCGCTGCAGTTAAGCCCCTCCAGAAAAAAGCAATTATCGAATCCCACCACTCTTTCTAACCTACGGACAATTTCCCTACTACCCTGTCTCAGTAAAATCACTGAAAATATAGTCAACAGTCAACTTATAAATTTTCTGGAATACACTAACCTGATATTTCCGACTCAATTAGGTTTCAGGTCTTTACACAGACACAGCACTTTTACATACCTCTGAGAGCCTTAAATTTGCCCTGGATAGAGGACAAAACGAGTGGTACTGATTCGGCTAGATTTCTCAGCTGCGTTTGACACCATCTCTCATGAGATATTGTAACATCGCCTGAAACCACTATGTACAGGTGTTCCGCAGTGCTCCATATTAAGCCCAGTGCTGTTCAACATCCACATGGCCCTCCTCTCAGAACTGATATCATCATTTAATATCGAAACTACCTTTTATGCCGACAACACTCAGCTGATCCTAGCATTAGACAATCATTCTGGCAATGCTGAAGAAAATTTCCCACACTGTTTCACGGAGGTCATACATTGTATGAAGCAAAACCACTTGAAGTGCATCTCAGAAAAAATACAGAAATCATGCTTCTAGGCAAGGCCAATACCTTCACCCCCAGTCACTGGTGGCTGCTCAATACACTCAAAATGGTGGAAGTAGTAAACAATCTTGGGGTAAAATTCGACGCAACTCTATTGTTCCGTCCTCAAGCACTATCAGTGGCTGGCAAGTGTTTCCAGCTGATTAAATCCTTGAAAAAGATTTTATTTTATTTTATTTTTTATTTTTTTGGAAAACCTTTATTAGATAGTATGTGCAAAACAGATACGGGCCTACAAC
This sequence comes from Lissotriton vulgaris, assembly GCF_964263255.1. Classification (NCBI taxonomy): domain Eukaryota; kingdom Metazoa; phylum Chordata; class Amphibia; order Caudata; family Salamandridae; genus Lissotriton; species Lissotriton vulgaris. The sequence goes on from NC_141685.1 coordinate 1,089,736,910, forward strand.
CCACAGGCCGGCCTCGACAATAAAAGGCACATCAGCAAGCAGTTAGGCAACTCAGCAGCATATCAGAGCAGGCACGATTAATCCAAGTTACACTATACATAATTGCGCCGCCGAGAAGTAGGATAATGAAGGTTTAATTTTAAAGTTTTGAAATGAGTCCATAGCAATAAGGGTCATGAAGGATCCGAGGCAGAACAATACGATTAGGACAGAAGTGGGCAACGATCAACAGAAAATTAGCAAGCATTATCCTCAAAACAAACGGCTGTAAGCAAATAAGTCAGGATAGAGGATGAACACGCCACATAATGACCCCCAGCCGCTACCCGCAAGATCCCAATCCTCCCCCCGACCCAAGGAAATAAGAAAGGGAAAGAATAGAAGATAAGAGAAATAAGAAGAAAAAAAGGGAAAAATAGAGGCCCATAGAAACTGAAACAATCGAAGAAATAACCCCCCACCCTACACGCACGCAGAGGCTACGGCCTACCCCCCCTAGCAGTGTGTCTGTCGCCCCAAAAGAGTACCCGAAATTCAGAAGAAAGAAAAAGAAGAAAAAAGGAAGAGAAAATTCACATATGACCGGAGGAGGGCCAAGGATATAACCAAAGCAATCAATACTATTACCCGCGGCCACCCAACCCCGGGCCCCGACCTAGCACCCAACCAACAAGTACCTCCAACAATTATCATTTACAGTCCCAGCCATGCACGTAGCAGGTTGCAGCAAAAGAAGAAACATCCTCAGCCCTGTCCCCTCCGAACCGGCATGACAACGGAGTCCAGTTCTAAAACAGCCAACATGGACGGGAAGGGCCACCGTGGAATCCATTGCAGAAGTCGAGACGCTTGGGACGAGTCAAACTGGCTTGGAGCTCGATAGCAAAAGTCAAAAGAAGTCACCACTGCCTGTCCGAGGATAATACAATAGGGAGCAAGACGAGGCGAGAGTTCCAGCGTAGCAGCCGGCCGATGCGCGAACAGCAAGTCCAGAAGGACGCATGGAAGCATGCCACCAGAGGACAAAGGAGATAGGCAACATGCAAAGGAGATAGGCAACATGGCGTCCGAAGCACAAGCACCGGCCATCGCGAAGGATCAGTATCACCAAACTCCTTCAAGGCAAATCCGGAGAGTGCTGCAGCGGATACTGAGGCGCGCCCATCCGTCTCCTCCACATATTCCAAAGCAGGCGATTCACCGTTAACCGGGTGAGGATGTGGCGTAGTGTGCAGCACTGAAGGACCATCACGGCCGGCCGGAGAAATCTCAGCAAGCCGGGCCCCCAAGCCATTGGCAGTGTCACGAAAGGCCAACCGCAGGTCTTCCAGAGCCTCCAGGATGTCCCGAAGTCTCAGCGGCGTATCCAGAGTGGAGGATGCAGCATTGACCCCCATCCATGGCGAACGGCTGCAGAGCGCCTCAGGAAGCGAGTCTCTCTCGTCAGCCATCAACACTCGCGAATTCCATAGAAAATCTGCAGGGCTCAGCTGGGGCAGAGACATGAAGGCAGCCGGTCGTGGGGAAGCTCCAATTGAAAGGAAGCCGGCAGAGCGGGGAACCCCACTGGCAGTCACAGGGTTCCCAATACAGAAAATGGCGTCCGCCACGGAGGGATAGCAACAAAGAAGCAATCCCGGCCCTCTCCCAGCCAGGCCGGGATACAATGTAGAGGAGCCGGTACAATGTAGCAAGGCGCGCTGGGCTGCCGAGCGGAGGGAAATGCTACGGCGAGACGCCCAGCGCCACACTGCAGGTCGAGTCAGCCGGCTCCTCCTCCTCCGCGGCGGCCGCTGCTGTTGTCGTCGCCGCCGGCCGTCTCTCACAGGCAACGACCCGGCTGCAGCCACTCGAAAGGCCGGGAAGTACACCTGGGCCCCTCGCCGCCGGGACCGCTCCGTTTTCGCCGAAAGTTGCAGCAACGTGATCAGGAGCGTCCCACAAGGAAGCGTAGCGCATGGAGGTACAGGATGTGCGGCAGGATAATGGAAAAGGGCACACGGGTCGGCGGAGCCGAAGAACTAGGCGGCCATCTCGGCTGCAGGCTAGGCTCCTCCTCAATGTTGAAAAAGATTTTTGACCATCTCCCAACCACAGCAAGAAAACGGTCACAGAAGCCCTAATTACCTCCAGATTAGACTACTGCAATAGCCTTTACGTTTGTGCCAATCTTTAAAAAGTTTCAGACCCTGCAACATGCGACAGCCCACCTAGTGCTTAAACTGCCACACAGCTCCTCACCTTCCGCAGCTTTAAAAACACTACACTGGCTACCCATTCACAAAAGAGTGCTATATAAGTTACTTGTAATCACTTTCATAGCTTTCAGGACCTCAGGACCCGCATACTTAAGATCTGGATTCACGCCATATGTCACGACACGCCTTCTTAGGTCTTCATCAGCTAACCTCCTAAAACCTACACCGTTCAGATTTAAAACTAATGGGGGTAGAACACCAACTGTCCTTAGAGCAGAAGCACGGAATAAAGTCCCCAGTTATCTTCATCTCATCCAATCAGAAGCCCGTTTCAGGAAATATCTGGATCTTTGGAGCTCCAGACTCTTTGTGCCTCTCACTTATCTAACCCTTCAGTACTTCCGAGACAGCAGCACCATCCTGTACTTCCTGTCTATTCTACTCAGCACCAGGATACTCCAGCTGAGTGATAGTCGCACTTGAAAAGTAACAAATACAATACAATACTATGAAGCTGACACAAATACTCCTTAAACTGGAAAACCCCTAAGACATTGGAGACACACACATTTGGGTTGTCTCAGATCTGTGGATGACATAGAGCCATTTCAAATTGAATCTTTCCAAAACAGAAATACTCACGTGTAGCGATTGGAATAATTATAACTCACTAGCCCTGGCCTGATGACCTGTAAACCCCACCTAAAGTATCAAAAGTAAGAAATCTCGGAATTACCATGGCCTCCAAACTATCAATGATTGCCCAAGTGGACAAACTAGCAAGATCAAGTGTTACTATAAAAACTGCAACGCACCTTTCCCCACTACTATCTCTCTTGCTCTGTCTAAACTCGATTACACCAACAGCCTCTACCACGGATCATCTTTAACAACTATGAAATATTAGAAACTAGAAAAGATTAAAAACTCTGCTGCATTACTACTCTTACATATAAATACACAAGCCCATATCTGCCCAGCCTTGAAAGCCCTACATTGGTTACCAGTTGCCAGAAGAGTCACATTCAGTCTGCTTTGTATCACCAACAAAGCGATACATGGAACAGGACCGCTCTTCACCGGGAATAAAATCACCAAATACATTCAACAAAGGAACCTCTGCTCAAAATTGGCACCTCACCTCAAAATCCCACCATGCAAGAAAAAAAACATAAGTGGCACATGCTTCTCTGTTCAAGTAGCCAAACTAGAAAACCCTTTATCCCCAAACATAAGATTCACGGATAACTACCTTATCTTCAGAAGACTACTCAAAAGTTGGCTTTTCCCCACATAACCACCATGCTCAAACAAACATACAGCATATCCTTCTGTATATAAGCATTTATTTGGACTATAGATGTGTATTGCTTTGTATAAACGTGTATAACAAATATGTTTTTAAACATATAGAAATTTGCTAGTTCTGCTAAACAAATGTAAATATTACTTATGGTTATATTATTCTATGTTTAACATGTATATAGTTGACTGCATAAAAAAATACATATTTTATCATGTAACTATTTATCTACAATTGATTTACAGTTGGATTACAAAACAAAATTAATAAAAACAAATACATTTAAATTAAATACAGCAACACTTGAAAGTCTGAGTTTATTAAATACAACTTAAATATACATATATTACTGAAAACCGTCTTCTATCCCTTTCAATCCAAATAACAGACTAACATCTCCACTCCTCAAATGAATTTCATATTTCCATTTACTAATTCACCACTTATCCTTTTTATGTTCCGGAGTAGCGTGTTACTCGTCAAAAAAGCGCTATATAATTGCACTTATAATTGCCAGAATCCCCACTGGATCTCACTCCCTCCAACACTCTACTCTTTCTCACAGAGCACACTGATCTTGGCAAGCAGGCAGGCAGGCGCTGGTGCTCATGGGCCATATGGTCTTTGTACCTGTTGAGTGTTTGTGCACACACAGTGAGCATGTTACAAATGTCTGGTAGTTAGTGTTTGTGAGAGTACTAAGGCAAGCACAATCCATTATGGATGCTCCTAGTTGTAGCATGATACTAGATAGAATCTGAGTATATCATCCCCTAGTAGGATAAATGTATTGCCTATATTCCAGTAGGTGTATCCCAGCACATGTGCAACACAAAACACACTGCGCAGCACTATACACCAAATCGATGTGGGCCAAGAGGGAGTTAAGCACATAGCAGCTGAACTTTAAATAAGTGAGCCTGTAGCACTTTACTGACAGAGTTAAAAAGGCCTGTTCACTACTACTGATCACTATAAGGTACGCTGCCACCACCACGTTCATGCTGCTTAACACCTGACAAACCATTACAAAAAAATAGGGAAACCCCAAAAAAATCCGTAGGAACTTGGTAGTACATGTTAAAAGACACACGTGGTTCTGGCAGAGATAATTAACATTTCAAGAAAAATGGTTTTCATACCCAAGAAGGAATACAATGTATACAAATAGCAATTGGTTTCACTTTTTCATTTTGAAAAAATGCTCATCAGATTAGGCATTTAAGTTTTTGAACAATATTTTAACAAAGCTATTCAAGCAGTTGCTCCAAGGTAGGATCAAAAGGGTGTTAGATAAAGTGTTTGTGATAAGATGAAGAATAAGAGGAAGGTAGGAATACAAAGAATAAATATGTACAATAAAACGATTTAAAGTCCAAAAGTCTGGAACCTGGCTGAGAATTTTAGACATTTTATATAATCCGTAGTTTAGATACAAACTCAGCAAGCTGTCGCAAGTTGGTGCCCACAAATAAAAATCATCTGCCACAATCCTCAAATACCAACCATAAGGAACTGCCCCTTTTAGCATTCACTATATCTACATTGTCAAGAAAGCTCTCCAAAGAAAAACTAAAGCAAAAACTGCAGGTAATGACCAATGAGCCCCGTGAGTTGCCAAGCAGTCCCCAAAACACAAAACTGCTGCTCATCGCAGAATTTACTTTGAGGGGCCCTCACGACATCCTCAACCAAGGGAACATACTAAAACGTTTCAAATCACTACCAGACCTAAACCACCTACAATCGAGAGATATAATCGCTATCGAATTTATTCCATCTACCAGATCTAACACGGGCGAAGCTACGCAAGTAACACTGGTTACACCGGCAAATGGGGCTTTGGTCTTGAAGATAACTGACCAATTTAAAACCTGGGGTATAACAATAACAATACCAAGTGCACCTCGTTACCCCTCAATACTGGAAAATAACCAGGTGTGTATTTCTAGCTCTTCCATAGCCCCCTATTCGGTACGGAGGTCCGCAAGAGGCAGCTCGCCAACTGGACCCCCTGAGCCCGCAATTGACCAGCGAAACCTTGGTGAAGCAGACTGGTTATGGCTGCCGGGGATTCTATCCAGAAACCAGACCGATTGGACCACCATTAACAACAGTCTGACTATATGTTCCTGGAACATCAACGGATTTGGCCTGGAAAAACAATCTCCCGCCACCCTGGACTTTTTAAAAGAATATGACATCCTCCTTCTACAGGAGACATGGGCAGGAGAAAGTATCCCAAAAGTGGGCTTTCTGGAGTTCATGACACCTGCCACCAGGCAGTCCAAGTTCGGCAGACCAAGTGGCGGTCTCTCGATCTATGTATCAACAAAACTATCCAAATGCATCAAACAGATTAAATTTGATGAGGATTGGCTCTCTAGAATAATTCTGGGAAGTTCGCTTACGGAAGTTGCTCATCCTTAACACCTATATTTCCCTCTGCACCACTAAGAAAAAATCCAAAATGGACAACCTGATCATCTCCATTTGCGACCTAATTGGCAAGTATGGCAGTACACCAAGTATCATTTCAGGTGACTTCAATACTAATCTCTACTTCAATCTTGCCAACGACACAGGACCAGACCCCCAAGTATCCCTCCACATTTTGCATCCCAATCAATTCCTGTTGGGAACAAATCTTCAACTTTGGGTGAATATGTGGTAATGCAGTTCAATAGCTTAGGATATACCTTATTGAATGGGCGCTTTTCCACTGACATCCCGCCCGCATGGACCCGGCCAGAGGGCAGATCACTCTTGTTTTTGGATTTTACTCTAGGGAGCAGAGAAATACTGCCCTGGATCAAGAGCTATCAAATTGCTCCACAAGGGGAGAGTGATCACAGGGCACAAATAATTACACTATCCACCGGCAACCTACATCATCAAGAACTGGCCCACACCCACTCAGGCAGCCACACAGAGGACCTAATGCGGATAAAGTGGTCAGATTCCACTGCCCTATCCCTGATGGAAAAAAGCAGAGCCCTAGTACATCAATCTCTAGAGCTAAATACTCATGTCGTTCGTGGCTGGACCACTTTTTCAAATCTCCTTCTCAAAGAACTTCCTATAAGGAAGGGCCCGAAAAACCAAACGTCTCAATTTTACATCTCAACAGCCACAAGGAAATTAAGAACTGAGAGGAACCGAGCATTCCGTCAATCAAGAAAGAGTCCCAGCAATAAAATCTACTTCAATAACTACAAGCAAGCTCAAGCAGCTTTCAGAATCACCACCTAAAAGGAAAAACTAGCGGCCTCGGATCAATTCTGGCTGAAGCTTATTCATAAAAGTAAAACTCCTAACCCAAAGCAATTCTGGTCTCTTGTAAATAGAAGCAAACAAAGCGCAAGTGGTTACGGTAGTGCAAACATTAGCAAAGCAGTCTGGAGTAGGTTTTGATCTCTTCATTTTAGAGACACCAACAAAAACGAAGCTTGCACCAATTCCGCCAGCCCTGTCAACCCCATAATCTTTCTTCCGGGACTAGAGAGCCCGAGTCGGGCTCGGCCTGTAAACACCTCACCTGAAGATCTGACACACAAGGAATCAATGAAATGGAATGATACCTCACCAGAGCCTACGGCGTTGCCGGATGACTTAAAAAACAAGATCTCAAGCTTCATAGGGAAAGCCAGAGCCAAAGGAGCCTCAGGCCCGAACGGCCTCCCTCAAGCCATGTTCAAATCTGATGCCTATGGTCAGAATACTTGACCCCTTTATTTCTCTACTGCAATCTAAACAACACGGTCCCAGAATCTTGGCGAGGTGCAGTCATTCACCCAATCTACAAAGGTGGGACGAGAAACAAGCCAAAAAATTACAGAATGGTTGCACTTCTTGACGTGGAGTCTAAGTACTTTGCAAATATTCTTCTGGAGGAGCTACAGGCTTGGGCCAAAACAACCGCGCGCCTTCCTTTTAACCAGTCGAGCTTTGTGGCCAATACCGGTACTACAACCAATTTACTAACGCTAACCGTCTTGATGGATAAAGCAACATGCCAACATATCCAGCTGCACTGCTGCTTTATAGACTTCAAAGCAGCCTTTGATCGTGTGCCATGGGGTCTGTTATGGCAGACACTAAAATCGTGCGGCATACCCCAGCCTCTTCTTCAGGCTATAAGTCAACTCCACATGGAAACGTGGATAAGAATCAAGCTGGGCGAAGGCTGCCACGTTTCCTGGAAGATCCGAACTGAAACCGGCGTCAAATAAGGGGTGTGCATTGGCCCCACTCCTTTTTAATTTGTTCATATCCGACCTCTCTCCAATTCTCGACATTGTTAGCTGCCACCCCCCTCAACTTGATGGGACTCGCATCACCAATTTGCTTTACGCCGATGATCTGGAGCTGTTAAGTCACACAAAAGTGGGTCTCCAGAGGCTACTGGATTAATTGCTACCCTACACGACAAGAAACCATCTAGAGCTTAACTTGTCAAAAACCAAAACTATCTCTTTTGGGAAGCAAAAAAGGTCAACAGAAAGGTGGTACTTCAATAAAACAACCTCCAGTTATAAATACCTGGGCATCTTTCTGGATACAAGAGGTTCTTTTATCAAACACAAAGAAGCATTAAAAATTAAAGCTCTGTCGTTAGAGGTGGCCGCTGGAAAATTGGCAAAATAGCTACTAGGTCCCAGACTAACACCCATGCTGAAAGTAATGAAAGCCAAAGTAATCAACTCCCTGACGTATGGACACGAGATCACCAAGGGCACAACCAGTATATTAATAAGCAAGTTAACAACAAAAATCTTTAAGAGAGCCTTTCGGTTGCCAAAATCTGTCTCGCCTGCTCAAGTGAGGCTCGAATTGGGACTCCAAGATCACCATGGAGTGGAGGCAGATGCATTCGTTAAACTGTGTCATAGACTGAGCCATGCCCAGAAGGGCTCCTTGGAGGCCCGACTCTGGCAGGAAATACAGAAAAATCAGACCAGCCATAAGCATCGGCAACTCCTGGATTACAGCCTACAGTTACTAGGTGCAAAAGACCTCTGGGATATAAATCGCTCTCTCCCGGTGTTCAAGTCCGCCATAAAAAAAACGTTAGATTGTGGTCCTTTCATTCGGACAGGGTGTAATCGTCAATTTCAAAGTGATTGTTCAGCCGCCCTACCTCTCAAGCACATACGCACATTATTGGAAACGCAAGTTTTTAGCCTTGAAGATGGGAGAATGGTCCTTTCTGCAGAACCTCCCAGAATGGCGCCGGCCGGGTAGTAGCACGGAATGCAGGTTGTGTGGCTACCATTCTGAAACAATGGAACATATCGTCTGTGCATGCCCTGCTCACAGCCAGACGGTCAGTGTTGCGAGGCCATTGTATTATGTTGGGAGTTCGATCTTGCCGCCAAGCAATAATGGCCGCTCTCAACCCTGACAACACCAAGTTAAACATTGGGCTCTCGAAATTTGTCCATAAAGCGTCAAATCTTCTTGAATCCACACTCCCATCCAAACTCTCCTCATTATAGCAGAGTGGCCGAGCTAACAGGCACAACATCCAAATCAGAGACTACAAGGAATCCAGAGTGATGCACTGTATCAGAACATTATTAGATCTTAACGGCCCCCCAAATTTTATGTCATTTTAATTTAATTGTTTTAAAACTCTTATCACAGTCATTTCTCTTATTCAATTTCGCCATGTTTTAAATTGTAAATCGTTTTTTTAAACCAATCAGTAAAGATTATTATTATCATAGTTACAGGTTACATCATTACAAAGGTTACACAGTTATTACAGCATGGCAACATAGTTACTTGTAAGTTCAAGATAAACAATAGGCACAAATATGTAAGAGGAAAAGCAGGCAAGGGGAAAGAATCAGGGGAGGGGGGAAGGAGCTGGGGAAGTAGACAGGTAATGAAGGCGGGAAAGAGGAGGGGAGGGTGAAGGACATCGCATGGAAGGAGGAGGGGAAGGGCTATGGGGACACAAACCGGTAGACGAGTCAAAGCAACGTCCAAAGTCCAGTAAGCTGTGATCCCAGGGGAAGTGATATCGCTTCCCTATCTCTGTTGCGGGAGGCTCCCTAGGCGCAGTGGACTCTCTCAGCGGGTACGCTGAGACTCCAGAGTATAAATATTGGATCTTTCCCCAACAAGGGGAGAAGGAGTGCTTAGTCAAAGGGCACAAAGGACAGGGGGCTAGGCAGACTAGCAGGCAAGGTGAGAGATTCAGGCGAGAGTGGATAGGAGCGGGGGAGGTAGACAAAGGGAGAAAGAGTACTAAATGGGAACAGATTTAATTAATGAGTTATTATATAGTGCTGGCTATGGCTAGATTGGATGGAATCAGAGCGCTTTACATGAGGGACAGTAATGTTGCAAATTACATCAGTCAAAAATTACATAAGTATCAAGAAAAGCCTTTAAAGAACATAGGGGACAATGTGAATGGAGCAGGAAGGGTAAGGGGATAGGGTAAAGGGGTAGGAGGAAAACAGGACGTAGAGACGAAGGGAAAATCTGCCAAGGGCCGGCTGGGTAGGTGACGTCAGAGAGGGGGAGTCCAAAACCCATCTCCTCTTTAGCTGTATGGTAGCTCTACCAGGCATCAGCCAAATCGCTAGGTCTCCACAGTCTGGGGTAAGTTCTGCAGGTTCCAAGTCCTGATGTGTAGGTAAGTTAGGGGATAGGTTCAAGGTCTGGTCAATGTCCAATTGTTGTCCCAGGGAAGTTTAACAACATGTAGGGGACCAAAATAACAAATCCAGCGTGCACACACCATCACACGCACAGACATGCACAAGCACCCATCAATGAGAGCACACACTCTCCAAAGCGCACTGACGCACACAGACAAGCACATAGCCAGAAACATCCAAGAGCACAAACACACATAAAATCCCATGCTCTAATGGAAAAACACCCATATATATGCACGCGCAAACACCATTACATGCACAGACATTTACAATCACACACAAATGTGCTTACTCTCATACACGCAGACACGCACAAACGCACATACAGAAACTATCAAGAACACAAGCACACATACAATCACATGCTCCCGAACAAAAATGCCCAAGGACGTACACACAAATACATGCACACACACACATACTCACACACCATCACACGCACAGACATGCACAAGCACACAACAAATGTGCGCACACACTCTCATACACGAACAGAGGGCGCACATACAGAAACATCCACACGCACAAGCATACATACAATCCCATCTTCTAATACAAAAACACTCAAATAAATAAATGCACACACATCACATGCGCAGACATAAGCACACAAACAGAAACATATGTGTGCACAAGATGAGGACAAAACAGGCAGCACATCAATTGAGGTTTCCACTTCATGCTCTTGGTGTACTATAGTCGCCGTTGAAGATCTCACAGGAAGTGAAACATCTCCCTGCTGGACTGTTTTGGGCATACTATTCAGTATTGGCCAAATTGTGAAATTTGACATGTTCAATGGAAATATAGCGATTTTCCTTGCGACCAGGTAGTGGAGGCAAAATCACAGTTTGTGTGCCCTTTAATCTAAGAAATGGGACTGGTGCACGTAGGAGGGACCGAATTCTTTTCTGTTCTCTATCTTCTCCGGGACCAGATCTCCAACTTTAGGAAGCCACCCTGTGACTGGGATCAGCACAACTGTGTCTTCGGACGAGTGCAACTCAGCTTTAGCAAGAGTGTGTTGAGTCTTTTGTAGATCCTGTAACATTGGTTATCTACATCAAATGTTGCACCACCGCGACAACGTCTAGACCATCAAGATCTGGCACAAACATTTTGATTCTAAAGAGCATTTCGTATGGGGTCTGCCCACCCAGAGATCTTCTTGGGAGATTATTTAGTGCACGTTGAACCCCACATAAATGAGTCCGCCAACCCTTGCCAGTACCTAAGACTCTACCTGTCAAGTCATGGTTCATTCGTTCCACTATAGAATTGCCCTCAGGCCTGTATGGAGACGAAAATTGCAATAGCACCCTCTGCGACTTCATTGCATCCTTGTAAGCCTTAGAGGTGTACCCAGGACCCTGGTAAGAATGGAAGGTACTACAAGCAAATGTTCCGATAAAGACACACAAATCTCTAATGACATTTTGAGCGTAAGAACTGCGTTGCGACCTAAGCCAAAGGAATCTAGTGCACGAATCCACTGCAACAAGAATATGTTTATAGGCAATGTCGGACGTCAAAGGACCGCAGTGATCAAGATAAATACATCCAAATGGTTGATTTGAGATGCATAGCTGCGTGTGAGGTGGACTAGCAACAGTGGACGGCTTAATCTTTTGACAAATGTCACAAGACAGTACATAATTGCAAGTCTGTCTATACAGACCACGCCACCAATAATGCTGCTGCAAAAGAGACACCGTTGCTGAAACTCTACCATGTGCAGATGCCATGCCTTCGTGTGCGGCTACAATCAAAGGAAGCCTGCGGTCCTCGTTGGGAATCAGCCGACCCCCAATGGTCGGAATGGAACCCAGGATAACTTGTTCCGGGGATAAATTATATGAATATATAGAAGGGAAACCTTGTGGGATCGCCGTCCCATCCCTTGTAGCAGATATACCAGCTAGAATTTCATTATCAATTTTAGTCATGGACCTTGTAACTGCTGCTACTGAACACATGACAACTGCAGATTTGGCTGCCTCGTCAGCCACACGCTGATGTCCAAGAGTATGTATAACATGTGTGAGTGGCAAGCTTTAAGAGCTGCCACTCTAACCCAAAGTGTATTATGCTTGATTGCATTACCTTAAAGTCCTGATAATCATTTTGAGACCAAAAGAATGGATTGTCATTAAAGAACTGTACACAATAGAAAGAATAGCACATTATAAGTCTAGGTACATCGGGATCAGTAAATTCGAGAGCCAATACCAAAGCCCGCAGCTCAGCCAACATAGCCGTGCAGTCACCGAGAGACTGTGTGTGGACCAAGGAAGACTAAAATCACTGTCAACCATAGAGCCCACCACAATAGCACAGGCAGCCGAGTAAGCATGTTTGGAACCAACGGCCGGCTGTGCAGATCAGTCGATATAAACTATACATTTGTATTGGTAAAGAGGAAGCAAAACCTGTGGTGCAGAATGAACCTATTCGTACTGTAAAAACTCCTACGTCTGCAAGGATGGGTCAAAGATAAAAGTGACATCAGCCGATGTCAAAGAACTTGCCCACCTAGTCCAACGCAGGTGTAAGGCTTTAGAATTCGGTACGCTCGCCTTTGTGACTGCCACTAGAGTAGGCACAGTTGATACCATTAGAATGCGTTTCCCCTGAGCCAAAGTGCGTGCCTTCAGAATCGTAATCTGTACTGCTGTAAGAATTTTCTCAATGGGGGAAAAACACATCTCTGCTGATGCATACAAATGCAATTTGTAGGTAATGGGGACAGTATTGCCCTCATTGAATGTCAGGTAAGTGAAACCCGTTATACCAGGTACAATCCGTATGACTAAGTTAGTTGTGTTGTCACAAGTTAACAAAAAGATTTTCGCTAGCAGATCAGACTGCAAAGACCAAAGAACATCTGTCTGTTCTGGAAGACAGCTGGAAAACGAAAAAGAGGGTTGTATCAATGCGTAAAGCGGTGTGATACGCTAAGCATAATCAGGAATGTATGTCCTCCCGAAATTAAAAAAACCTAGCAAAGATTGCAACTTCTTAAGAGTAGAAGAAGCAGGGGTGTGGAATTTAATAAAATATCTACTTGTCCATAGGACAGGTAGCTTCATAAATCTATTTGTCCTGTACAAAATCCACTTGTTCCTTTGCTGCCGTCATGTAGTGCACAGTCAAAAATTGTCAGCACTCATTATATAAAAGCTCGGATAATAGCTTCTCTGGTTATGTCAGGCTCATAGTATAGAAGGATTTGAATACAAGTGATTTCCTTATTTTGCCTCTTTTCTGCAGATCTACCCAGTCATCCTTTCATTCACCCACTGATATCTAGCATTTCACCTTTACATTGGCTTCCATGCATTCTTTCATCAGCCTTTCACCATTCTGTTTGTCGATTCATCCATCCGCCCATCCATATCCAAATCTACCCATCCATCCCCAAACATATCCATCAGCGATCTGTCAATCCTTTCCCTCACCCATTCTTCCGCTCATCCATCAATTTACCCTTTCACTCTTCCAATCGTTCACACATCCGTCAATTTACCGTTTCACTCATCCATCCTTTTACTTACTGATCCATCCACCCTGCAACCCAGCTATCTTTTCACCCTTTGCTTCATCAACAGATCCATCGTCCATCCACCATCCCTATCATCCATCCTTTCACTCATTCATCCATCTAGAAAGCCACACTTACACTCATACTCACTCATCTATCTACCCTTTCACCCACACATCCATCCTTTCACCCACTCACCCTTACACGTTAATTATGGGCCTTTGTCTGCTGAGCTGCAGACAGAAGAGGCTCATCAAGAGCTCCACTCCCACTGTAGCTGTTAAAGCGAGTGGTTCAAGATGCCCTTGGGGCCCAATTTATCCTTCCAGCTCCAAATCTATCATTCAAACTCATCCATCCCTCCTTCCTTCCATTCATTCATACATCCATCCATCCATCCACTTTCACCCCTCAATCCACCCTTTTACTCATATCCATCCACTCTTTCGCTCATCCCTCCATCCAGCCATCCTTTAGCTCTTCCATCTTTCACCCCTCCATCCTCCTTTCCACTCCATCAACCCTTTTACTCATCCCTCCATCCATCCTTTTGCTCTTCCGTCTTTCACCCCATCCATACTCCTTTTCACTCATATCCATCCTCCCTTTCACTCATCCCTCCATCCACTGTTTCACTCAACTATCCACCCATCAGTCTATCCATCCTTCCACCTATCAGTCTATCAATTCTTCCACCCATCAATCTATCCATCCATCCTCCCATCAGTCTATCCATCCTTCCACCCATCTATCCATCCGTCCACCCACCCAACCATCCACTCCATCAGCCATCCACCCACTCCATCAGCCATTCATTCACTCTTTCAATCCACCCTTTTATTCAACCATCCATCCTTTCACTCATCCATCCACTTTGACCCCATCTATTCAATCACCATTTCACTCATCCATCAATTCTTTCACTCATCCATCCTTGCATCCATCCTTTCACTCATCCATCGACTTTCACCCCATCCATCAATACATTCACCATTGCACTCCTCCATCCATACATTCTTTCACTCATCCATTCTTACATACATCCTTTCACTCATTCATCCATGTATATATCCATCCACCATTTCATGTTAATTATGAACCTTTGTCTGGACCTGCAGAAAGAAGAGGCCCATTAGGAAATCCACAGCTGCTGTAGATGCACAGCGGCGTGTTAAGATGCCCCTGGTGCAAGCACAAAGTGAGACGAGAGGCCCAGTGCAAGGAGAGAAATGAGGGTGCGCCTGAGGATTGCATCAACTCCCCATGGGCAAACTTATTAACTTTAATGTAAGCTCTGGGTGTGGTAAAATATGAGAGGCCAAGGGAAGCCGGTCAGGCAGAATAAAAAGCAGGGGGTTCACAAGGTTAAAGTCAGAGCAGGAGCCATGAGTCCCTTAAGGCAGCCTCTTACATTCCAGTGATGTCTGTGTTCTGGAGCTGCGTCTTGTGCTCCAAGAAAATGAAAGGACCAGTGGAAGGCCTGGAAGCCACACAAGCGCCTCGGGGAGAAAGCAAAAGACTGTTTACTTGTCCTTTGGACAAGTTAGACATTAAAACCTCTTGACCTTGTAAGAAATCTAGATGTCTCGGGCATCGGGAGATAGGAATTCCCCACCCCTGAGGAGGTCGAAATTGAGCACATTTCTACAGAAAGTGAGGGGCTAACCATCTCCCTTCATTGTTGAGTGTAGTCCAAAAAGAGAACCGCCAAATAGGCGTAATGAGACTTTGCAGAATTAGGGTAAAGATTTAATTTTGCTAAGGACAATATGATATGGTCAACGCTCACCAGATGTGGTATCAATTTGTTATCAGTCAAATAAATGTCATTGGCGTTAGAGAAAGCATCAGGATCCAAGTCATGTAAAAGTGACACAACACGCGCAGCAAACGCACCAGGACTATACTTATAGTCCATGGGCAATCTTGTAACTCTTTTCTGATTGCCGACCGCAGTAAATGCAGTTCAGTCACGGCTCTCAAGAGCCAAATTGTGACTGTAAAATCCATTGGAAATGTCTAAAGTGGTTTTATAGGGGTGTGGCCAAGATGGCAACGTGTTGCTCTATCGCTCCCGCCGACGGCCCACCATTAGCACCGGCATTTTGCCACCAAGGGTCTGTGGACCCCAGTATTGGAGCAGCTTTGGGCGCTCAGGCGAGCCACAGTAACTTTGAGCGCCACCGGCGAGGGCGAGAGAGAATAATCGGCGGCGCGGCCGTGAGCGCACCCCTCCCCCTGGACCGCCAGGAGAGGCCCAGGACTTAGGGCGGTCTCCTCTTGTGCGACGGACCAGCAGGTGCGGGGGGCCCCGCGGAGCAGTGGTGAACGCTGGGACTGCGCCACACCACTGGGGTGATAGAGGTTGTCTGACCCCGAAGAGAAGCTGGTGGAGGTCCCGGGAGCGTTGCGGGCGGAGGGCCGCGCCGCCATTTTGAGCTGAGGAGCGCGCGTCCACGGTCGAGGGCCCAACGGTGGAGCCCGGGCCCTCCTGTGGCGGCGTACAGAAGGTGATTGCACAGAGGAGTGCCTGGTGGCGCCTGGCGAACCCTGTGGTCACTGAGGGCCTGGGCGACTGCGAGCCTCGAGTGCAACTACGCGGGGGCCTAGTTGCTGGACAGGTGTGACAGCCACGCACGCGCTGGGGTCCGCTCTGGGCCTCAGGCGTTTTGTTGGTCTCCCGCGGCGTGGGGTCAAAGCGCCGACCCACAGGAAGGAGGAGAGCGAACAGCGGCCTGTCCTGTGGGGGCCCCCTGTGGACTCTTTCTTTGTGGAGTCTCCGGCACGAGAGTGTGATAGCGGACCCTAGGAGCTGGGCGGGACCGTGCTCCACCTTCGCAGCTGTGGAGAAGAATCCCCCGCCCCTGATGAGGAGAGGCCCTGCAGCAGCATGGCGGGCCTGAAACGCCCGCTCAACATGGCGGTGAGTGTCGGAGGCCTTGTGGCATGGTCACGGCGGCAGCAGTGAGTCGAGGGGGTGAGAGACTTTGGGACTGAAACCGAACCAAACTGCGATGATCCCTGATGACGCCTGCCGGGGGGGTGTGGGGGGGGGGGGGGGGTCTCGCTGCGGCGAGGCTGTGGTGATCTAGCGGAGTGGGTGCGCTGAAGATGGTCCCCTGCCGCTTGCACCCCTGGGGGAGCATCTGCGGGACTGTCTTCTTCGAGGCAGCTAGCCAGAGGAGAGTGCGGGCTGGAGAGGTGGGATCCCTGGCACGAGGGGTCTGCAGGGGACAGGTGCCACTGGGAGCAGTCCACGTGCGGGCCTTGGAGGCAGTAGAGCCACATACGGGGATCCCCAAGCAGAGAGGCAGTGCTAACTCGCGGAGGGCCTACAGTTAGAACTGCTGCCTGGCCTGTTTGACGGTGGCCAGGGACCACAGAGAAGCCCGGTAGCGAAGGCCCATTGATGTCCCCGGTGAGTGGGGCTGCGTGGAGGATTTCCTAGTGCCGTGGCCAGGGGGACTATTAGAGATATGGGTGGGGTCGGGACTGAGGTGTGAGGTGACCCCAGCTGTGGACACAGCACTCAGGAGAGTGAGCTTGGGGCTACTGGAGGGCACATAGTCTGGAGCCGCTGGCCGCTGTGGCACCGTCCGTGCTGAGGCCCGCGGTGCTGCTTTCCCCGGTTGAGATTGGCCTCTGGAAGGGGTGAGCAGCTAGCTAGGCCTCCTGGACTTCTTGAGTGGCGGGGGCTGTGGGTGCGCGGGACGGGTGATCCCTGCGGCGCACAGAGCACGCTATGTCCTCCTCTAGATGGAGAAAAGATAAGACACTGAAAGACCTATTTGCTAAGGCCCAGACAAATACGCAACCTTCCGAGATGGCTTCAAATTCTGCCCAATCTGCCCCGGACTGGACTGATGGTTCGGAGCCCATTACCAAGGCTTTTCTGGAATCGCTATTTACGACTCTAAAGGACGACATCCACACATTGAAAAAGGAGTTCACGGAAGAAGTCAAGGAGATCCGCAGAGATGTGGATGGCATAGGCGAATGGGTGGTCGCACTGGTAAACAAGAGTGACGGGAAAGACACCAAAATTGAGGCACTCCAACAGGAAATTTTGCGGATCCCCAACCAACAGGTTGATCTCAAAACGCATCTCGAGGACCTAGAGGACCGTTCTCGAGGACATAACGTACGGATCCGTGGAGTTTCACTGACCGAGGGTACCAGGGATCTGTTCAAATTTACGAGGGAGCTCTTCAATCACATTCTGGGGCCCCCGTTAGAGTCAGACCTCTGATTAGACAGGGTGCATAGGGTGGGGGCCCTGTGCCCTACTTCGGCCCCACTGCCGCACTTTCTTGTATGTGTACATGACTATCGCACCAAAGAGGAAATCCTCCAAAAAGCCCGGCAGTTGCACCCTCTGTCCTTCAAAGATCAGTCACCGGTTCTGTTTCAAGACTTGTCTGCCCTCACCTTGCAGAAGCGCAGAACCTTCAAACCTGTCACATCCCACCTCCAGCAAAGCAACATTTCCTACAGTTGGGGCCACCCGTTCCGTCTGGTGTTCAAACTGGACAATAAACTCTACCAGCTCCGCTCCTTGTCGAAAGCATGCCGCCTGCTGGATATAGACCCCCAGGCCGGGGAGGGTGATCCGACGGGCCCCGCTGTGGAAACGGATGTATCCAAGCCTCGGTGGTGCATGCAAGGCAGACGGCGTCGTGTTAAGAAGCCCCCCACAGCAGAGATTATGGAAGGCCAGCCAGCTGCAGTGGAGGCGGTCTCCTTCAAACTGACCTCGCCTCATCTTACCTGATCTCTATGATTTGCCACAGCTGTTTGCTTGCTAGTTTCTTTTGCTAGGCTGTTAGCGGGATGGGGGGCTGTTGAGAAGTGCTTGAACTATCCACGAAGATGGACACTGTCTTTCTGATTGCTTGGTTTCGAGTTGGAGAGGGTTTTTTATTTTTGGGGGGAGGGGAGTTTGAGGGAGGGTACAGTGTTCCTTGTACACCTTGCGCCTGGGGCTGAGATAGCCACACAACACCTTGTCCCTTTGAGAAGGCTGATGCTCTTGGTTTTAGTTTTAGCAGCGCTAGTGCGATACTTCTGCCTTCTGTTACCCTGTAGGTTAAATGCTGACTACAGACCTTAAAGTACTCACTTTAAATGTGAGGAGATCGAATAATCCTGTGAAGCGCAAAGCGGTCCTCTCCTGCTTAGAGCACTCACAGGCGGACATTTGTCTCCTGCAGGAGACACACCTTTTGCAGAGGGGCTGCCACCGCCTCCGGTCCCGAAGTTCCCTCATCAGTTTTTCTCTTCAGGCACTACTAAAACGGCAGTTGTAGCTATCTTGGTAGCCCAGAGGTTCAAAGGGAGGATCGTACAGAAGGAGGCTGAGATAAAAGGCAGGCTGTTGACGTACAGGTTCGCTCTGGGGGACCACAAGTTCACGCTTGGCTCAATCTATGCCCCTAACGAGGGCCAGGAGAAGTTTTTCCACTCCCCCCTCGTCGACGCTACTGCCACTCCAGATCAAGACATCCTATTGGGTGGGGATTTAAATTTGGTGTTTGATAATTCCCTAGATAGGTCATGTCAGCGCTCCTCGCAAGCTGGGGCCCTTTCTGCGGAGGGACTATCCCATCTCCAGGATCTAGTTATTAAAGAATTATGGTGCAGCTTTCACCCCCAAGGACGTGCATACTCATACTACTCTAATGCTCACAAAACATATGCCCACCTAGACTACCTACTGGTGTCAACGGCGGTGCATGCGCCAGTGACCGAGGTGGAAATCGGGGTTGCCTCTCTCTCTGATCACGCCCCGGTGACAGTAGTGCTTGCCTTCCCACCATTCCAGCGCGTGCAGCGGACCTGGCGCCTTAGGGAGACTCTGCTACACAGTAAAGAGGTAGTTCTAAAGGTACAGCGCGTTATCACGGATTAACTTTCTCACAATAGCAACACGGACACATCACTTGCTACACAATGGGCGGCACTGAAGGCAGTCCTTCGGGGGGAGTTTATTGCAATCTCCGCGGACGCCGTCTCAAGCGGGAAAAGCTCATACAGCGCACGAGGGAGGTGGAGCAAATGCACCAACAAACAGTGGCCCCACGAATATGGGGGCAACTTAAGGCGGTGCGTCCACAATTGGCAGCCATCGATCAGGACAGGGCGTAATTTGCTGCGTTAAGACTTCGGCACGCCTTCTATACGGGTGGGGATAGGTGTGGAAGACTGTTAGCTCATAAATTGCACGAAACACGACAGCATCAGAAAGTTCAGGAAATTCTTCGGCCGGACGGTAGGAGCGTTTCGGATGACCCTGGCATCGCGAGTGCTTTTAGTGATTTTTACGCCGACCTTTACACCAGCTCCCCCTTGGAGGATAGGGTTGGAGAGGCTTTCCTTGCCTCTGTCCATCTACCTGCCCTTACGAAGGAGCAGCCAAACACCTCGAGCGCGACATTCGCCCAGAGGAAGTTATCTCTGCCATCTCACGTCTTAAAGTGTCAAAATCCCCTGGCCCGGACGGCTTCCCTGCGGTCTTTTATAAGACTTTCTGTGCACAAGTCGCCCCCCTTCTTACACGCCTTTTTAATACATTCTCAGAGTCTGGAGCGATACCGGGAGATCTCCTGCGAGCTTCCATAGCCGTAATCCCTAATCCGGGGAAAGATAAGTCGTTTGTGGAGCGTACCGCCCCATCTCGCTCCTTAATGTAGATCTTAAATTATAAACGGGAATATTGGAGGCTCGGCTCGCAGCCCACATGGGAGGACAGGTCGATCCAGACCAAGCGGGATTTATCCCGGAGCGCCAAACCTCAGACAACACTAAGAGGGCCCTGCATCTCATGGAAAAAGCGACCCGTACGAGAGAATTTCTGATGTTGGCTATCGACGCTGAAAAAGCGTTCGATAGGGTTCATTGGCCTTATCTAGAGAAAGTCCTAGAGAAGGTGGGATTGGGTGCTAAATTCCGCACATATGTAATGAACTGTTACAAGTTCCCGATGGCCACGGTTCGCATTAACGGGTACACGTCTCCCCGATTCCCCATGGAGAGAGACACTAGGCAGGGGTGCCCTTTGTCACCCCTCCTCTTCACCCTCTACATGGAGCCGTTGGCACAAAGGCTGCGGTGCAATTCACGGGTGATGGGGATCAAATTTGGGGGCTATGTACACACAATCAGCCTTTACGCTGATGATGTCCTGATCTTGCTGGCTAACCCGCGGGAATCACTGCCTGCCTGCCTCGCAGATCTCGAGCTCTTTGCACAATGTTCTGGCTTTAAGGTTAATATGAGCAAATCGATGGCGCTTGATCTGTCTATGGAGAGGTCCACTAGAGAACATCTGCAGAGCCTGTTCCCCATTCAATGGGCTGATGGGGCTATCCCATACCTGGGGATTCAACTGGCATCCTCACTCACCGACACAGTCAACATTAATTATGCCCGGTTGGGACGAAAAATCAGTTGGTCGTCCCGTTAAGGGGTGTACCTTTTATGGATAAAAAACACAACATCAGCCAATTGAGGGCTTGCGTATTGGAAATTGTACCAAAAAAGGAAGGACCCTTGAATAAGAAAATCCTCTTACAGAGGGAAAATTATTGGATTTACCATGGCCTCGCCCAGTCTACAATCTTGACGCTCCCCTCCACCGAACTGTTGATCTAACGAGTCCTGCAAGGAAGGAGGATCAGGAACCTGACACCTCTCTGGTGTCTTAATCTTAGAGCGGTCATGCAAATCACACCTACGCGCGGAAGCCTCAGGTGTCGTGAACCAGTATGCAAACCTTGCTTCTGTTGTTGTTTGTTCTTATTCCAATTATTTTTAGGAAAGAATGGACGCCCGCCTTACTGGGAGGGGGTTTATTTTGCTGCTCAGTAAAATGTTTAATTCCCAAATTATTACGCCCTAATGATTTATACACCTTAGCGATAATCTTAAGCATTTCGTGTTATCAACGTCAGCGACTGACTCACTTGCAAACTAACCGCTTCTCCTTTTATATTGCAAACACAAGGAGATGATGAATGGAGCACTGAAACATTCCAGATACTCGCCCCCTAGTCACAGATCTGGGTTGAATCTATCATCATTCTGTAGCTCACTTCACCACCCCAGTTCAGGCACAGCTATAGGCAACTCAGTCTTGACCCTGTGCCTCATGGGAATAGTCCAGCCTGAACTGCCAAGCCTTGTCTGCCCTGGACCAGAAACAAGCACCATGGGACTAGTTTTGGGCTAACAGCCCTCATCAGCCAGGCTAGCTTGATTCCAGTTGCAAAGTGAGCAAGGGTCCCACATCTGGGCTTACCCTGCTAATGTAGTGCAAACAAAGCCAACACAAGGAGATGATGGACGGAGCGCTGAAACTTTTCGGACACTCACCCCCAGTCACAGATCTGGGTTGAATCCATCATCGTTCTTTAGCTCACTTCACCACCGTAGTTCAGACACAGCTATATGCAAATCACTCTTGACCCTGTGCCTCATGGGAACAGTCCAGTCCAAACTGCCAAGCCATGTCTTCCCTGGACTGAAAACAAGCATCCTGGGACTGGTTTCGGGCTGACAGCCCTCATCAGCCAGGCTAGCTTGAATCCAGTGGCAAAGTGAGCAAAGGACCCACATCTGGGAATACCCTGCCAACTAAGGGCAAACAAAGCAAACACAAGGAGATGAGGGGCGGAGGGCTGAAACTTTTCAGATATTCACCCCAGTCACGTGTATGCCCATAAGTGGGTCCCCTGCTCTCCATGCCACTGGAGTCAAGCGATCCTGGCTGAAGAGGGGTGAAACCCCGAAACCAGTCCTAGGAAGCTTGTTTCCAGTCCAGTGAGGACCTGGCCTGGCAGTTCGGGCTGGACTGTTTCCATTGGGCACAGGGTCAATCTGCTAAATTGGGAAGAAGACCGTTTGGTAAACTCATTGTAAGGATCCTGTGTTTTTTCCAAAGGAGTAGTATTGGGAAAAACAGCTTCAAGTTGCTCAAATTGCTCGGCTAACCAGAAAGGCAAATCATCTCTATTTTGAGAACGCTTTCCCATCACTGAATTAGTACCAATTACCATGCCTCCATCTCCTGGTTGCTGAGGTAGGTATCCAGCCCGAGCCACCTGGATCATGTGGGACATATATTGTACCACGCTTCTATGAATATTAAGTAAAGATTCATGTAATTCTCGCAGCTCTGCTTCTGTAACACCACGATCACTTGGGTGTGGTGTAAAAGCCGCCAACAGGGGCCATGTTGCTCCGTCGACCGATACAGGGCCTAGACGGACCATTTTAACAGGGTGAGGTAGAGCACCATTAAACCAGATGGTGTGCTTCTAAGCTGACAATGGAACCTCAAGTGACCGATAAGATGTATTATCCCAGGGAACCGCAGCATGTTGATATTCGTGAAAGAAATTCTCTTTCCCATCCACCCCCGGGAACTTAACCCAAGAATAATATACATCAAAGCGAAAAGCAGCGTTTGCTTCAAACACAAAGGAAATGTCTGCTCCCGCAGCCGGGACGCCATGTTGAGTCAAATGAGGAGTTAGTGCTGCATGATTATGAGCAGCAATAGCCATTACCAAAACAGAGTGGAAAAGAAGGAAAACGTCAGCACAACACTGGGTATTAAAGAAGAAAAACTACATCTTTTAAAATCCAAGCTTGAAAAACCTATAATCTCTAATATAGGAGGTAAATCCCTCGAACCATGGCCGTCTTCGGTAATTGGTATGAGGGTATTATGGATAAGCACAAGCGCTACTCTGGGGTCTCGCAAATAAGTACCAGACCAAACGTTGGTGGTGCCATGTTACAGAGATTCTGCATACGCAGAACTATGAGCAGGATTATGGGACCTCAGTGTGTAAGGGCTTGTCCTGCCTACCACCTTAATGTCCACGAGTCCAGGACCGACTAGCTATAGTGTCTCACTAGCTCTCCTACTCACACACAGAGAAACCAATGATTAGACACCACAGAACACAACACTCACGGATCTCTCAGGAATCGTGGTAACGAGACACACCTTTTCACTCACACTCTTATACTTGTCCACAATAAGGTCTGACAGAGACACGAAAATAGCTTAAAATATTTATTTTAAGTAACGTGCTCCAAAATGAAGTATACGAGCCACCACCAGAAGCAAAATGCATAATCTCAATACAGTTAGTATTGCAGCAAGGCTATATATCATAAAGGGAGATGTCATTTTATAAAGACAGTGGATAAAGGACTATAAGGCCTAACCACCCTACCCTGCAGAATTATTATCATATAATAGAAGATATCTGGGCTTTGTCAGCAGACCCCATACCTCAGGCCATAGATCTTATTTCTACATCACAGCTGCGGGTTGCTCTTCTCCCTGGAAAGGGCCCTTTCCAAGTGGGTCTTCCCTAAACACGCATCCCCATAATATCAAAGTACGATTCTCCAGCAGAAACCGCTGCATTTGTATGTTTTGTCTAAGTGCTAGGGTCTGACCAGAACATAATAACAAACTCCAGGAACAGGCAGAGAACGAGCACAGCAGAGAGTTCTCATGTGAAAGGCATAAACAGAGTCTTGCAAAAATAAAGACATTAAGTGTTGTGCGCAAGAGCTGCACCATGGCTAAAGGGCCCATGCTAACTTAATGATGTTGCCAATGACTCTAGAGACCATGTGAAAGGGTGAATGTTTGCATTATTATTATTATTATTATTATTATTATTATTATTATTATTATTTGGAATCTTGTATAGCGCACGGTTACCCTCTGGCATCCCCGCGCTCGTTCATGACTCAAGGGAATGGAGCTAAGAAGACCGCATTAAGCGGGGAACAGGTGGGTCTTAAGTAGCTTTCGGAACCGAATAGTACCAGTCTCTATCCGTAAATTCAAAGGCAGCGCATTCCATAACTTGGCTGCGTTCACCGAGAATCTTCTACCGCCCGTCCGGGCTCTTTTCACTCTAGCCACTTGTAACAAAGATTTGTGGTCAGAGCGTAGGGCTCTAGTAGCCTTGTAAGGGAGCACCATATTACCCAAGATGGGAGGACCCTTCCCCCGCAGGATTTTATGAGCCGTACAGAGAGATTTAAAATTGCATTGCTAAGCATTCCGTCCATCAGTGTTCCTTTTGCTTTTGTCACCCTAAATCGGAAGGGTATGCCAAGACGTGGATTCCTTGCTCGCTGTGTCACTGAATACAAGCTAGCCTGGCTGATGAGGGATAATACACTGAAACCGGTCCCAGGAAGCTTGTTTCCGGTCCAGGGAGGACCTGGCCTGGCAGTTTGGGCGGACTGTTCCCATCAGGAACAGGGTCAAGACTGATTTGCATATGGCTGGGTCCAAACTGAGGTGGCATAGTGAGCAAAAGAACAATGGATTAAACAAAGATCTCTTGACTGGGGGTGAGTGGTTGAAAAGTTTCAGCACTCCGTCCATCATCTTGTTGTGTTTGCTATGTTCGTCCTTAGTGGCCAAGAATATGCCCAGACATGCGTCCCTTGCTAGCTATGTCACTGGATACAAACTAGCCTGGCTGATGAGGGATAATACCCTGAAACCGGTCCTAAGATGCTTGTTTCCGGTCCAGGGACCTGGCCTGGCAGATCGGGCGGACTGTTCCCATCAGGAACAGGGTTGACTGATTTGCATATAGCTGGGTCCAAACTGGGGTGGCATAGTGAGCAAAAGAACGATGGATTAAAATCAGATCTCTTGACTGGGGTTGAGTGGTTGGAAAGTTTGAGCACTCCGTCCATCATCTCGTGTTTACCATGTTTTCTCGAAGTGGCCTAGGCTAGGGCACGCCCAAATGTGGATCCCTTACTCGCTGTGTCACTGGATTCGAGTTAGCCTAGCTGATGAAGGGTAATACCCTGAAACCTGTCCCAGGTTGCTTGTTTCCGTTCCAGGAAGGACCTGGCCTGGTCGTTCGGGCTGGACTGTTCCCATCAGGAACAGGGTCAAAACTGATTTGCATATGGCTGGGTCCAAACTGGGGTGGCATTAATCAATCAATCAATCAGGGATTTATAATGCACACTACTTATCAGTGAGGGTCTCAAGGCACTAGTGAGCAAAAGAGCGATGAATTAAACCCAGATCTCTTGAGATGGGGTGAGTGGTTGAAAAGTTTCAGCACTCTGTCGGGGGCGCCAGAGGGTGCACAAGCAGAATAGCCGCCCTGTGGTGAGGCTCCTGCTACCCGGAATAATTATCCGGTATTTATCCTACTAAATCGGAACGAAAATCGCCCTTCTGAAGCCTACGTGCTTAAGTCTACTAGCTCCACACTCTGTGAAAATCTGGAGGCAATCCGAGGCTCAGAGGCTGAGAAACGCAGTGCTGAGTTCCCTGCCGAGAGCTGCCTTGGTGGCGGAGGGTACAAAAGGGGGATGGTGATGGACGGAGCATCCGAATCAATCAAACACTCACACCCAGTCAAAAGATCTGGGTTTAATCCATCACCGTTCTTTAGCCCACTCTGCCACCCCAGTTCAGACATGGCTATATGCAAATCAGTCTGACCCTGTGCCTCATGGGAACAGTCCAGCCCGAACTGCCAAGCCATGTCTTCCCCGGACCGGAAACAAGCTTCCGAGGACCGGTTTCTGGCACTTCAGCCGTCTTGAGCCCGGCTTGCTTGAATCCAGTGGCAAAGTGAGCAAGGGACTCACGTCTGAGCATACCCTGCCACACTTATGGCGGCCAAAAGCGGTACAAAAGGGGGTGGTGATGGACGGAGCATCAGAATCAATCAAACACTCACACCCAGTCAAAAGATCTGGGTTTAATCCATCACCGTTCTTTAGCCCACTCTGCCACCCCAGTTCAGACATGGCTATATGCAAATCAGTCTGACCCTGTGCCTCATGGGAACAGTCCAGCCCGAACTGCCAAGCCATGTCTTCCCTGGACCGGAAACAAGCTTCCGAGGACCAGTTTCTGGCATTCCAGCCGTCTTCAGCCCGGCTTGCTTGAATCCAGTGGCAAAGTGCGCAAGGGACTCACGTCTGAGAACACCCTGCCACACTTATGGCGGCCAAAAGCGGTACACCCCCTTTTGTACCACCCCCTTTTATACCGCTTTTGGTGGCGGAGGGGTCGGCGTAGGCGGCGTCAGGTGGCAGGAAAGTCCGGGGATCGCCACGAGGTGAGCAGGCCTCTGTGAACTGGGACGTAATTGCTGAGATCTTCGCCCGGAGACTCGAGGTGCTGTGCCTATACTGCTGAAGAGCTTGAGGAGGTGGGCTATAACATTTGCTTCTGCGCGCGCTGCTTCCAACTAGAGGCCCCACGCAACCTGCCTAATGAAATGCGGATCCAAATTACATAACGGTTGACATTTGCACCGGTAAGACGCAATGGAAAACCGGATCTAGACCTGCCTCTCGGTATAACACTCTGACTCTGGCCCCTGTCCCTAACTGCACAGGGGGGAAACTTATTTTATGACCATATAGCGCTTCTTGAGGCATCAAGGGACACGACGTGCCAACTGCGAAAGGGGTGGTACTTACCGGAGCGGACTGCTGGACAGGGCGCCAAAAGCGCTGCACCTTCGGAAACTCAGGCAGCCTTGGGCGCTAAACCCCCGCAGCGAGACGCAAGCTGCAGTTGTGGGCGGCAGTATCGGGCACTTTGCGCTAAATGACTCAGCGACAGGACAATTTACCCTAAGGAGGGGTGGCGCTATTTACAAGAATTGCGGCGGCGTTGCGGAGATTTAAGCAATCGAACACCAGCCAGTAGTTGAGCTCGCCCACAACGCACAATATTGGTCATATTGGTGAAAAGTCCTAGCAGTGTGGTGTGACCCGGGGGCAACATCGAAACCGGGAATAAGAGCCTTTGTGACGGACACCTCCATGATCGCATCAGTCCAGCGACGCAGGGTGCAGACAACGAGGTATTAACACACTACCGGCCCTGAGAGGCATAGCATACTATCGGATCACCGGGTGCAGGCGGAGGTATGGGAAAGCCAGATACCTGCCAACCGAAACGTAACTTTGAAGCCGCAAAAAAAGGGGATAAACAGACTATGACGGAAGCCGACTTGGATAATAAGGACACGTCAGGTGGCAATGCATCATCTCAAGACCGGGACATGCGGCAGATACTGCAGGAATTGCGACAAGGCTTTGCCACAATCGTTGATAAGGTGGATCGCATGTCCTCAAGGATGGATTCTATTGTACATAAGGTAGACAAGCACGAGGAGAGAATAAAGGAGACCGAGAGGCAAATATCGGACAACGATGACACCACCGCTAGTCATGCGACGCAATTGACGAGAATGGATAAGTTGCTACGTATCATCGCTGCGAAGAATGAGAATTTGGAGGCCCGCAGTAGACGCAACAACATCCGCGTGACGGGCATTCCGGAATCCACAGACATTGGGCGTATGGAAGATTTCATCGAAAAACTGCTCATAACTGCCATAGGGGCTAAGGCATTCTCCGCACATCTTATCGTGGAACGTGCGCATCGCTCCCTTGGGCCGAGGCCGAAACCAGGTGCCCCTCCGAGGCCCATCATTGCGCGCCTACTGAATTACCGCGACCGCGATGTGGCACTGCGTGCAGCACGCACCAAACAAAATCTGGTGTACAATGGGGTGTACTTCTTGATCTTTCCGGACTTTACTCCGATGGTACAGGAGGAGCGGCGCAAGTTCATCGAGGTCAAAAAGAAACTGTGTGCAGCACAGATTGATTATGCCTTATTATATCCAGCGCGACTTTGTGTGACTCATCAAGGGAAAAAACGATTCTTCACGAACCCGCGACAGGCTGAGGACTACTTACGATCGCTGAAACGGACACAGCGGGGAGGAAATGGATGCGATGCAGGCCAACAGGAACATGACCAAGGCACGGACGAAGAAGCCTGAACTGTGGCAACCACCACTTGTTTTCATTTCCTAATGATTGCTGTTAGTAATACTAATGCTTGATGAGAGACTGCAACTGCAACCGAAGTGTGGATACGTATCCCAGAAGGACTGCAGATGTTCCGATGGCAATGTATTCCGAGACCCGCCACCCCCCCTCAATTGGAGCCTAGAGGTCGTACAGGTCCAGAGGCTTGAGGTGGGGAAGGCGGCGGTGTAACCCTCTAGAATGGTGACGGGACGGTTACCATTGTGAATTGTTATGCTCCCAATGTTGATGCTCCTGAATTCTTTACAATGCTATGGGGTAAGATCCTGGATATTGGCTCCACTCACGTCATCTGGGGAGGGGATTTTAATTTGGCATTAACACCTTCACTGGATAGGGCGGACGGGCTGGCACACTATCATCCTAAAGCCAGGGAAGACATGCAGGGTATAGTGGAGGTAGGCTCATTGGTAGACGGCTGGAGACATAAACATCCTACGAAGCTTGAGGGCACACACTTCACGGCACACACTTCAAATCCTACACAGGAGCATGGGCACGTTTAGATTTTGTTTCATGACATCGGGCTTAGCAGCTGGTGTGACGGCTGTGAGACATCTAGCCCGCACTTACTCTGATCACTGTCCTGTACTAGTCACACTGACGATGCCTGGTTTTGATAGCCCTAGGCCAACCTGGCAATTACAGCCAACTGTTTTGCTTGATGCAGCCTTTAGAGAGGAGCTACGCGAAGAGATACAGGACTTCTTCCCCCACAATAAGGGTACTGTCGACAGTGTTGAAATGGTCTGGGAGGCCTTTAAAGTTACGGTACGCGGGTGGTGCATAGCAAAAGGGTTTGGAGTACTGCGGGATATCAAACACACACTACAAAAATTAGAGGTTGACCTAAAAGAACTAGAGAAAAGAATACAGAAGGGAGATAATACAGAGGCGCAAACAGAATTTCGAACCAAGCTGTCGGATTATGAGGAGGAAGCGAACCGGGAGTCGAAATTCCAAAGTAAATACTGGGTAGCTCGGAAATATGGGGAGGGTGAACGCCCAGGAAAGGCCTTATCTGAAATCATAAGACATGCCCGAGGCACCAATACCATACTTGAACTTTCCGACAGTAATGGGGAGATATGTAGGGACAATGCCCTCATAATGGAAGTACTTACCGGGCATTACCAAGGATTATACACTACACGGGTCTCAGGTGATTTAGACTTTGATGGCTTCCTGGGAGATGTGGCCTTATGCTGGCTAAGCGATGTGCACAGGCAGTTTCTGAGCGCTCCACTGGAGTTAGACGAAATCAGAGAGGCGTTTATATCCTTAAAAAATGGGAAGGCGCCGGGGCAAGACGGTATACCGGCGGAATTCTACAAATGCTATATAGACATTATGGCACCGGTGCTACGCAAATTATTCGAAGACTCATTGGAGGTGGGTACACTGCCACAATCCATGCGAGAGGTGGTGCTCACCTCTCTTCTAAGACCAGGGAAAGAGCCGACGGAGTGTAATTCCTACCGTCCCCTATCCCTAATAAACTGTGACGTGAAGATATTGGCCAAAGTACTGGCTACAAGACTGTCATTATTGATGACTCAAATAGTACTGCCGGATCAATCAGGGTTTGTCCCGACCAGAGCGACTAGTCATAACCTCCGTACCCTGTTTTCTCTCACGCAAACTGTAGCACCGGAATTTCCGCTTGCTGCTGTGTTCTTGGACGCCTCCAAGGTGTTTGATTCCGTAGAGTGGTGTTACCTTTTTACTGTGTTGCAAAAGATGGGCTTCCCACCTATATTTCTCGCGTGGGTGCAACTATTATATAATAAACCTACGGCCAGGATACTAGTGAATGGTCGCCTCTCAACCGCGGTGTCTATAACCAGAGGCACACGGCAGGGGTGCCCATTGTCCCCCCTTCTATTCGCCATTGCAATAGAACCACTGGCCTGCAGAATACGGCAATTACACAGGGACAGTGCATTTCGATGCCTCCAACGACAGGTCTCGATCTGGCTCTACGCGGATGACGTGATGCTGTATGTCACTGACCAGCAACACAGACTAAACGCCTTATTGAGGGAATTCTTAGTTTTTGGCTGACTGTCAGGCATCACTGTGAATTGGAGCAAATTGCAGATTTTTCCACTGACCCCAGCAGTGTCCGAATTTCCATTAGATTATCCTATCGAATGGTGCCATTCCGACCTTAAATACCTGGGAATCCGGATCTCAAGAGACAAGGATGAGACGTTACGGATGAACTATGGCACAGCTACGATGAAGCTTAAGGACACCATTACCCGCTGGAATGCGCTACCCTTATCTATGACAGGAAGAGTCTTGCTAATTAAAATGGTTGTGCTACCTAGGTTCTTGTATTTTTTCTTAATATACCGTACCACCCTGGGGCTTTCTTCTTCAAAACTATGAAATTAAAACTGATCAGGCTGATCTGGGGAGGGAAGCAACCGAGGCTCCAATGGGCAGTTATGGCACAGCCGTATAGCAAAGGGGGCTTTGATATCCCTGATTTTGAGACATATTATCTGAGCGCTCAAGCGCATTATCTCTATCACTGGGTCAAACCCACGCAGTATATGCCGCAATTAGCAGCTGAAGACTGGATTGTACAACCTTTGCCACTTAGCGGGATCGTTCACGGACCCGCCAATGTTCTCGAGACACCGTAAAGCACTGTGTCTTGCACTATCGAGGCTTGGCATAGGATATTGCACAAGTTACGGATTTCCGTGCTATATGCGCCGCTTATGCCATTGACGTATCACCCCAAAGTGACTGTGATACAAGAAACTGGCTTCCAAAAAATGTGCAAACGCCTTCGGTGGTCAACATGGGGAGACTTGTTTGTAAATGGAGAGTTTCAGACTAAGGAACAATTCTTTGGAGATACTGTTCATAGTCCCATAGACCTTTTTTATTACATACGGTTACGGGAGGGCATGAAAACTCTTCTCTCCGAATACCGACGGGAACCGAACGGTATACCACCCCTGAACGTTTTGTTGGGTAGCACTGACACCACACACCTTGTCTCTGGAATATATGGTAGTCTCTGTACTCACACCCCAGAGGTGACGGGTTCGGCCAGGCGACACTGGAGTGAAGACCTGGGGCAAGAGATAACGGACGATCAATGGGAGTATTGTTGTGAAATAACGGGACATATCACTTCCAGCAGCCGATTTAAGATTATACATTATAAATTCTTGAACAGAGTTTATTACACGCCAGCCAGGAAGTATAGATTCAAGCTATCTGACACAGATCAGTGTGAAAGATGCGAACGACCGGGGGCTGGATTTTATCACCTGGCTTGGGAGTGTCCACTGATATGGCAATACTGGGAGCAGATACACGAAGCACTGACGAACATGCTGAATGTTAACTTTGAGAAAGACCCTCTCATTATGGTCCTAGGCTACACAGCACATATACCAGCAGGTAGCAGGAAACTCATGGATACCGCTTTACTATTAGCTAAACGAAAAATTGCATGCAGATGGGGGAGGGGGAGAGCACCTAAGTTCAAGGAACGGTTACGGGATATGACACATTGTCAAGAACAGGTTGGAATATATTCTGAAACACAACCAGTGACCTTGAGGCCCAGGGACATATGGGGACCACTACACGCCTACATATTACAACAGAGACACGTTGACGAAAAGGGAGGGGGAGGGGAAGGTGAGGCTGGGGATGCCAATGGTTTGCACTACAGAGGACCGGATCATCGTTCTGATTGTTAAAGTTAGGGACGAGCGCTAGTGCTGATGCCTCAAGATCTTTTATGTTGGAAAAGAATGAGCCAATACATTGTGCATAAAGTGATACTCTTTGCAGCACGTCTCTGATTCAAGGACCCTGTAAGAACTGATTATGATATAAGTATGTAAATACCATGTATGACGAATTACCACTCTGCTCACGTTCAGCTGTGAAAGTACCAGATATAGTGCTGAGATTTCTGAGTGTTGATTGCGCTGTCATTCTGTAAAGTTAACTGAAAAAACTCGAAAATAAAGTTTCAAAAAAAAAGTTTCAGCACTCCGTCCATCATCTTGTTGTGTTTGCTAGGTACCTATAGAGCAGCATTGTAGTCATGAAATCACTTTCTACTTGGGATCGAAGCTGCTTTTGAGCTTGGATGATCATTGCTTTTACTATCAGCTGTGAGACCTCTCTTTCAATGCCCCACTTGCTTTCATAGGATTTTTCTGAAAATTTATAATGGAGCATCCAACTGTGCTTCCTGAAGATCGGTGGGTGCTCATCCACCTGATGGTCATTCATCGTTCACTCTGTGAGAGCTTTGCAATCACCTATCAACACCTCAGTTTCTTTCGGTACATCACTATTTCTGCCTCATGTGCCACCAAGGTATGTATGTGCTGACACATTTCCACCATTCTCTAAGATTCTATCGCTCCACCACCTTTTGCTTCTGTTCTGTCACCAGCCCCAATGGTCTGCTCATTCCTGCCTTACTCACCAGCAGCATCTTTGACTACAATCTTTGATCATCTTTTGCTGATATCGACTACAACTGCACCTCCTCATCATCACCTCCAATAATAAATCAATGTTTAACGCTTTGGATATAGATGTTCCAAGCTTGCCAAGACACAGAACTCAGTTTAACAAACGAAGGGGGTTCAGCTCCTGCCACTATTCCCTAAATATCTGTCTTCTGCTTCTGGGTTTTTTACTTTCTTTTTACTTACTTTTTGCACCTTGCGGCATAGTCAAATTTGACATAAGAATACTGTTTTCATTAATCATTTATTAATGCAGTTTTGTATATGGAGATATAGTTTGGGATGGAAATAAATCCAGCATGGTATACAGGTGTGTTCCCATACGCAGACTGCTCAACTGCAAAAGAAACTGGTATCCTGGTTTTCTTTTTCGGCACTGGCATTATGCTAATCTATCGTGAATGCAGAGGGCCAGGCCAGTCCCTGAGCACGTCAGCTCCAGGCTCTGTCCTGTGACCTGAGAGGCAACCCAAATCGTGCCTTCATAGTAGAAACTGAACTTTTTTCATTGGTCTGGGGTTTTCCCTTTTGGTGGTAGCTGAAGCATACGGTTTGTGTTTTAGATCATGACCAGACCTTTTTAGGTCTCGCCTGTCGATGCGCATGCGCATCGAGCAAGGCGAGAGTATTGCGAGTTATCCACTCTTTATCCACACTGCAAGGAATCGTGGCGATTCCTTGCAGTGCCCGTGACTTTTAAGGTCAATGCGCATGCGCATTAAGCTTATGCGCATGCGCATTGACCTTAAAAGTCACGGGCGCGTGCATGTCCGTCTTTGTTTACCCGCTCCGCCCCCTCCCGCCGTGTCGCCTTGCCTACTCTCTCTCTCCCCTCTCCGCCCCCTCCCCTTCCCGCCGTGTCGCATTTCTCCTCCCCCCTCCCCTCTCTTCCCTCCGGCTTCTTTTTTTTTGTTTATTTTACTCGCACCTCTCCCCTCTCCGCCCCCGTTCCGCCCCCTCCCCTTCCCGCCGTGTCGCATTTCTCCTCCCCCCTCCCCTCTCTTCCCTCCGGCTTCTTTTTTTTTGTTTATTTTACCCACCGTGTGACACAGATCCAGCATATACCCTTTCTAAAATACTAACCAGCTACCCCGTTCACTTGTTGTCCTAGGATCGAAGTACATCTCTGGTCTTTTTGCATGTCCCCTACATACATGCACAGGCCGCATGCTAAATCCTGAACTCACCAGCTATCAGCCTCCTCACCACGTCTTCTCTACTATGCTCCTTACGCCAAGGGAGCATCTTCACTACATGATGTCCTTCACAAGCATCCACACGTTGCAGCAACACTTTTCAGCTCTCCGCCCCCGTTCCGCCCCTCCCCTTCCCGCCGTGTCGCATTTCTCCTCCCCCCTCCCCTCTCTTCCCTCCGGCTTCTTTTTTTTTGTTTATTTTACTCGCACCTCTCCCCTCTCCGCCCCCGTTCCGCCCCCTCCCCTTCCCGCCGTGTCGCATTTCTCCTCCCCCCTCCCCTCTCTTCCCTCCGTCTTCTTTTTTTTTGTTTATTTTACCCGCCGTGTGACACAGATCCAGCATATACCCTTTCTAAAATACTAACCAGCTACCCCGTTCACTTGTTGTCCTAGGATCGAAGTACATCTCTGGTCTTTTTGCATGTCCCCTACATACATGCACAGGCCGCATGCTAAATCCTGAACTCACCAGCTATCAGCCTCCTCACCACGTCTTCTCTACTATGCTCCTTACGCCAAGGGAGCATCTTCACTACATGATGTCCTTCACAAGCATCCACACGTTGCAGCAACACTTTTCAGCTTAACAGCTGGAGCACTTCTCCAGTCACTAAACAAACACCATCCAGTCTAGGTACAAGCCACACCAACAAACGCTTTTTTCTCCCACACTTGCATGCACCAACCAGTATGTCTTTGAGGGCAAGGTAACAACAGTTCGGGTCACCCTGGTAGAAAGTAGAAATGACAAATGCTGGTGCAGAAAAGTCAGATATAGCTATCTCTTAGCACCACGTGTCAGCATCTGCTGGAATAAAAAATAAATGTAATAAGGCAAGAGGCTTAAATTAAGACCTTCAGCACATTTAGGACCCCCAACTAAACACCAGGATCCCGTAGTCTCACCCTCAACCCCTCACCCTCACTCACCCTCAACCCCTCACCCTCACTCACCCTCAACCCCTCACCTCACTCACCCTCACTCACCCTCACTCACCCCCACTCACCCTCACTCACCCCCACTCACCCACACTCACCCCCACTCACCCCCACTCACCCACACTCACCCCCACTCACCCACCCTCACTCACCCTCACTCACCCTCACTCACCCACCCTCACTCACCCTCACTCACCCACCCTCACTCACCCACCCTCTCACCCTCACTCACCCACCCTCTCACCCTCACTCACCCTCAACCCCTCACTCACTCACCCTCAACCCCTCACTCACTCACCCTCACTCACCCTCAACCCCTCACTCACCCTCACTCACCCTCACTCACCCTCACTCACCCTCAACCCCTCACCTCACTCACCCTCAACCCCTCACCTCACTCACCCTCACTCACCCTCACTCACCCTCAACCCCTCACCTCACTCACCCTCACTCACCCTCACCCTCACTCACCCTCAACCTCACTCACCCTCACCCTCACTCACCCTCACCCTCACTCACCCTCAACCCCTCACCTCACTCACCCTCAACCCCTCACCCACCCTCAACCCCTCACCCACCCTCAACCCCTCACCCTCACTCCCTCACCCTAACTCACCCTCACCCTCAACCCCTCACTCACCCTCTCACCCTCAACCCCTCAACATCAACCCCTCACCCTCACTCACCCTCACTCACCCTCACTCACCCTCACCCACCCTCACTCACCCTCACCCTCACTCACCCTCACCCACCCTCACCCTCACTCACCCTCACCCTCACTCACTCTCACTCTCACCCTCACTCACCCTCACTCTCACTCACCCTCAACCCCTCACCCTCACTCACCCTCAACCCCTCACTCACCCTCACTCACCCTCACCCACCCTCACCCTCACTCACCCTCAACCCCTCACCCTCACACAGTGCAATAGGTCTCGGAGCATTTGAGTTAGAGCTTTTAGAAATGTTTATGGCTTTTTTTTAAATTCTTTAGCATTGGCTACAGGAAACAAAAATGCTAAAGATTTACAAAAAAACCCATAAACAATTCTAAAAGCACTAACTCTAATGCTGCGAGACCTATTGCATTTCCAATGCTTGTTCTCTGTGTCAGTGGGACCATGGTCTCCTGGCCATTATCATGTAAAGTTCAGCTGTTATGTGAAGAACTGACCTGTTGAGTGTGTGTGTGCACGTACAGTAAGCATATTACAAATGTCTGATAGTGTGTGTGTGTGTGTGTGTGTGTGAGTGAGTGAACGAGAGAGAGAGAGCTGCGGCAAGCAGCATACATAATGGATGCTCCCAGTTGTAGCATGATAACATAACATGTATACTTGTAAAGCGCACAATCATCCAGAAGAGTTTCTTGGCGCTGAATAACAGATGTTTATCGTTACCCAACTCAATGGTACTCATTTTATCGAACTCAGAAGGATAAACGGCTGAGTGGACCTGCCGGGATTTGAACCTGTGACAATGAGGTAGAACAAAGCCCCTACAGGGGACGAATTAGTCCACTAAGCTACCAGACCTGGCTAAAATCTGAGGATAGCTTCCCCAGACTGTGGAAATGTGTTGCCTGTATTCCTGTAGCTGGAGAGTGGAGTGAGGAGTAAGGAGACAGGACTCCTTTGGAAATTCCATGAAGATTTTGTTAGCATAGGCCTACAGTTTACCTCTTCCTGGGCACTGCCATTTGGTAGCTGGTAGGGGTGATGGGTGGGACTGCAGTTGCTGTTGTTCATGGTGAAGATGTTTCTAGGCAGGGCCCGCCTGTCAGTTTCAGATTAGTATTTCAGGAACGGTGCTTATATCCTGGTGCAAAGATCTCACAGTTCACTATGCCCAAGTCGTGGGTGCCCCAGCTTGGAACCAGTCTTATTGCTACCACCTATGCTGTACATCACTTTGCACAAAACCTGTGGCTGCAGAACAGCCTGACACAACAAGATGATGGACGGAGTGCTGAAACATTTCAACGACTCACCACAGGTCAAGAGATCTGGGTTTAATCCATTGTTCTTTTATAAGCATAAATAAAATACATAAATTGCAACCTCCATTTCATATTTAACAATAGTACTTCGTAGGGGCGAAAAATATATGCAAAAAGTATACAAAATAACAATGTTTCAAAATGTATAATTAATTTTCACAGTAAAACAGCTTATGCTGATAATATGCGATGCACAGAATTTGCAATAATCACCCACAGATATTTCGTCCTTAGTAAAATAATAAGGCCTTTCAAGAATTTATCAGATATTTCGAATAACGATAGCGAATTACAGATATTAGCATTATCGAACATGTGCAAATTGTGTTTGTAAAGTGGCGTATATAAAGTGACTAGTGCATAGTGCATACAACATACAAAGTTATAATAATTAATATTACATGTTTATGTGCAAATCACTTTGTGCAAATGAAGCATAATGTACAGAATGCCTAAAATTAAGGAGCTCTAAATTTAGTAAACTTTTATAGGACAATTGATTTCCTGGCGGCAATATATAAGATGCCACGAAAAAACAGATCCGGGCTTTCCAGAGAAAATACTAGCCTCATGTCATTTTTTCGAACTTGATATTTTAAAAACAATGGTTTCAAGTGAAATTTCCTTAAAAAATTGTAAAATTTACAAAACAGTAAAAAATGACAGGAGCTTTGCTTTGACATGTTATCGCATGGACATGGTAAACTGGTACTTCTTTTCATGGTCGGGAATGCCACAAGATGGTGAACAATACCTAGCCTTAAGCGTGTTAAGACGAAACGATGTGAGGTTATTGTTACAGCATCTAGAGATGGTTGAAGACCAGTTTTAAGGTTCAATTGCTCATAAAATACAACAGTAGGTTGTAACCCAGTTAATCTCTCTCTTGTCTCCCGCTTATGGGCCAAAAATGTTTCCTTAAGCTCTTTTTTAGCAATTGTGGCCGCATATTCTGGTTCAATAAAGATATTGCGCTTAAATAAAAGACTAAACCAATGAGGAATGAAGCTCAACCAAGGAATGTGTAAACAGTGGTCGAGCTTCAGACAGTCTTTAATAATGCGTTGTGTAAATATGGTTTCATCTTTTGCCCAAATGGAGCGCCATAATGAAAGCGGGCGGAATGCTGCTAAATCTGAAATATAGTTTAGGCCCACTTCCTGGTGTATAATCACTGTGGAGGCCGATGGTGGTGCACTCAACAAGCGTTTAAGGAAGTTATTTTCATCTTGTTGTAAAGACTGATTATAATAATGGCCCCAGACTCCTGCTCCATAAAGTGCAGAAGATACACATCTGGCATTATATATAGTCACCATGTCTTTAACTCTTCGTGCTCCCACTTTTGCAGAAAATCTAAAAATGCTATTAGTATTTCTACTCATTTTATGACGTATATTAGCATATTCATGTAACCATTTCCCATTTCCTGCAAATGTTACCCCAAGATAGCAAAAGGATTTAACTGATAGCATTTTTGTTCCTTCCAAGTAAAAAGATTTTCCAGATTTAGTCGATGTATTAACGCATGACATTACAAATGTTTTGGATTTATTAATTCTAAGTTTCCTGTCATTAATAAAAAGTGTAAAATTGTCAATAAGACGCTGAAGGCCAATTGGGGTACGTGACAATAAAACCGCGTCATCTGCGTATAATAAAATTGGCACTGACTGGCCCTCAATCAAAGGGGTATCCGCGGAAATGTTTTTTAGTACTGCATCCACCTGATTAATAAACAATGAAAACAAAAGTGGGGCAAGTACACACCCCTGTCGGATACCCTTTTAACTTTGAACAGGGGGGTACATTCACCTGCTGGGCCGTAGCGCACTTTACTAGACAGTTTCTCATACACCCTTGCCAAAAAAGAAACAATCTCTTTCGGGGCGCCGGTGTCCAGTAGTATTTGCCACAGTATTGAGTGGTCCACGAGATCAAAAGCGCTACTCAGGTCCACAAAACATAAAAACATTTTACCC
This sequence comes from Lissotriton vulgaris, assembly GCF_964263255.1. Taxonomy (NCBI): domain Eukaryota; kingdom Metazoa; phylum Chordata; class Amphibia; order Caudata; family Salamandridae; genus Lissotriton; species Lissotriton vulgaris. Next base: position 1,089,776,193 of record NC_141685.1, read on the forward strand.
CCTTTAGCCATTATATATTTGCTAATAAGAAGGTACAGGTTAACACACTGTTCCAGTGTGCCTAAACCCTTCCTAAACCCGTATTGGGATGGTGAAAGAATGTTATTATCTTCAGCCCAAGCTTCAAGCCTTCTCAGCATAACCCGCCTCATTACTTTAAGTAACGAATCCAAAAGCGATATGGGTCGATAATTACAGGCTTCGGATTCGGAACCTTTTTTTAAAAGGGAGATAATTAATGATTGACCCCATTTTGGCGGAAACTGGCCTTCTGTAGCGGCGTTAAAAATCCTTACTAGAATCGGGGCCCATAGATCCATTTCACTCTTGTATTGATCGATGGGCACCCCATCAGGCCCTGGGGCCTTACCCCCTTTACTATCTTCTAACCCTTCGCAAACCTCTTCTATATTTATCGATAAGGGTAATATGGGCCAGATGGAGTCAAATAATAAATTATTATTGGTCCTGTCCGCGTTAAAAATTCTTATTTAATCTTTTATTGTTCTGCTGCTGCCAAATCAGCTCTGAAGGCTGTGTTCATTACAGAGGAGGAGTTACTCTGCCCTAGTCTTACAGGCCTCTCAAGAGGCACAAGCCTGCTAAAAGATCTCCCAATATCTAACTTGGTCCATTTGCACAAGGGGGATTATGTGACATGGGTTGTAATTCTGAGGGCAAGGCAACACGGCTCCTGTATCCCTTAAAGGGCGAGGCAAGTGGTGTTCGAGCACAGAATAACCAACAAACCCTATCCAATTAAACCTGCCACTCTACAACAATCCCACTCCCTCCTACTGCTACTCACCTGGACCCTGAATGTTTGTGAAGGTTCACCGTCAATTTCATACCGAAAGGCGCCCAGTTTCCTTGCCCAGCTGAAGGCCTCATCAAAACACTGCAATGAGAGTGAGTGAAGGGGAGAGGTGAGTAAAGAAGACATGATGAAAGGGAGAAGAGTGAGAGGAGAAAAAAGAGAAACTGTCCAATGAGCACAAGGACTTCTTGACAATATATTGGCTTTGGGAGATTTTGAACCAGTCACAAGCCCATTGGGGCGGTGGGTTGCATCGTAAACCCTGAGGATTCAGGAAATATATGCTGGCCACACTGACACTCAAGATCTAACCACAGAGCCCTAAGGGTAGTTAAACAATCTTATAGGGCAGATGGTCTAGAACTTTTTTGGGGGGCCTCAGCGACCATGGTAGGTTAAAGATCCTGCAATGAGGACCAATCAACAAAGGCTGGAGACCCATTGGGTTTAGGACACCTCTAGCTGGCTATGTGTACACTGGGGCTGGTGGGACATCATCTCAGATGCCTTGGGAGAACTTACACTAGCCATAAAAAAAATTAAAAAACAACAATGGCCCCACTAATGTCGCCAGGTATAATGGAGTCACTTACGTATACAATGAAGTCACGTGGAGCCAAGGTGATGTTGCGTAAGATGAAGCGGGATAGGTGGTCCAGGCCTAGGGTGCTGACCACGACACTGCTGTTCAACTTCAGAGTCACTAGGCCCCTCTCACCCTCCATGGGGAAACAGTTTCCAGGTGTCATCTCAGGCTGCAGATATCAAAGCCCAACAAAACACAAACAAATCACCTAAATGTACCTACAGTTCCTCGGCAAAGATCACAATCTGGTTATAACAAGTCCGATCATCAGATAGGCCTCAAAGAGTTTTAAAGTCTTACATAGTCTATCCATACCATTATCGGGCAATTCTATTCAGGACTAATTGCACCAGAAAAACTCAAAAATCTATTTTTGTTGGACTCAATAGAATATTTTGTTCATTTTTGGAGGCCTCGTTAGGCACAACATGTAAAGTCCTGGAGATAACATCTGGATTATTGAGTCAAGTTTTGGAACCCACATCTGGCATATTGTAACTAGTTCTAGGGTTCACATATAGAGTACTGTGTAGATAGAAGTGTTAGCTGAACCATTCCAAGAAGGAGTCACTCTGTGGAAGCTGCTATGCTTAGAGTGGGAGAAAGCAGCAATAATTCCTTTGCACACAGGTGCAGTAAGGGCAGCAGCAGGGCAGGACTGCCTCATACACAGAATAAATACAGGACACCTGCCACAGAACTGGCTTAACACTGCTTTGCTGGATACTCTGAAGGGGTGAGATGGATGATCAGACTCAGTGCCCTATACATAACTATTATGGATGAGAAAGCAGTTCTGCAGACTCCATTCCCAGTCAGTCATCAGCATCTGGTGGATTTGCACCTTTGAATCCCGCTCGTCCTTTCCCACTGTACCTCTTGCATTAGACGGTGGTATCTGTCAGCTTCGTGCCAATCTCTAAATAAGGACCCCAGCCATTCAAACCAGCTCTGGTGAGCCACCAATGCTGGCGAAGACATCGACAGCAGAACCCTTGCCCCTGTATTGAAAAGAAAACACAAACAAAGATGTAAATTGACATGCCAACTGAAAAAATGTGCTTGATCGTCCTGTCTTAAAAACGTTTTTCAATCCAGCATCTCCCCACAGAAATCTAGAAACAAACCAACCTAAAAAAACATTTAAAATGGCTATACTGTTAGTATTGTGTGAAAAAACTCTCCTTTACATATCTTGCCACTAAAAACATCCATTTCTCAACAGCACCATAAAAACTGTTACCTAAAAATCTTCCCATTACAAGATTTTTTCTAAAAAAAACTCACAATTAAAAACATCCACCAAAAACAAAATGCAAAACAATTCCCTCAAAAAAGTCTAACTTGCAAATATTTATTTTTATTTATTTGTCGAATTTATAATGCGCATAGCTGCCCCAGCGACGGGGCGTCCCAGCGCAAACCACACACTCCAAGACAAGAACCAGAGAGCAGAAGGATTATACAGGAAAATGCCAGGTCGTTATGGCCTTCTGGAACGCAAGGTGGTTCGGAATCACTCTGATGGAAACAGGAAGCGAGTTCCAAAGTTGCGCGGCCAGACTGCGAAAGGAGGGGCCACCTGCTCTGGCTTTCATATCATTAAAAAAAAAAATTTAATCTCCCCTTTTAGAAACTCCACCAAACACCCGGCTTAGAAACTTGTCTCCTTAAAACCTCTGACATGTAAAAACATGCCGATCTCTTAATACTCTTCCTTACAAAGAGTCACCTTTAAACTGACTTTCTTCACAACTCATGCCTAGCAAATAACTGCTTTAAAAGGTGCTCTAAAATATTAAATTTACATCACATAGTCTAAAAATGGCTCGGTAAGTTAATATATCACTGCTCCACATTGCAAAGCCCCTAACTTGAATCCCCAACTAGGCGAGACAATATAAACAACACCAGGCGGCAAACACCACCCACAGCTGCAGACTGAGCGGGAAGGTGAGTGTCACTGCTGTAGATGAAGTAGAGAAGTGTTGAAGCTGCACTACACAGGGCTCACCATGGGGAAAACAGACGAGACGCAAGCAAGGCTCACATATGAAACGAGAGGCTCAATGAAACAACCATAAGACACAAGTGCAGGTGCGGAGGTGGGTAGCTTACAGGGACGGCGGAGGGCAGTACCCTTGAAGCAACGCGACTGGCCATGTAGAGCAGCTTGCAGTACATCAACATGGCGGCAAAAATAGACACTGAGTCCTCACGTATTGCTGAGACAGAAGAGAGAATATCGAAGGTCGAGGATGAGATGCAAACTGTGAGCTCGAAAAGTCTGAACATGGTGCGTGTCTTAGCAGTTATCCAAGCAAAGAATGAAGACTTAGAAGCACGCTCTCGCCGCATCAACTTATGAATACTTGCCATGCCGGAATCCACCAACACAGGTAAAATGGAGACCTACATTGAGGGCATGCTGACGACGACATTTGGTGCACAGAACCTATCTGAAATACTAGTGGTGGAACGGGCACACTGTGCGCTCATGACGCGACCTCCACCAGGGGTCCACTAGTGGCTCATCATAGAGAAACTCTTGAAATACCAAGACAGGGATACCATCCTCTGGCTGGCAGAGAAAAAGGAGAAGTCCAGTACCAGGGTAATCAGATCGCTTTTTACCTGGATTTTACAATTGCGCTACAGTCGGCTCGGAGAGAGTTCTTGCCAGTTAAGCGTCAACTACTAAAGGCAAATATCACTATGCTGTGCTGTACCCAGTGCGCCTTTGTGTGGAACATCGTGGTCAACAGAAAATCTTCACGACACTCAAAGCAGGCAAAGACTACTTAAAAACCATCTTGCCTGGTATACAAGCGCGGAACACATCAGATGCTGAAGATGGATCATTGTGGTTGAACACTGGGCCTTGCCTGGGACTGCAGGCGAGAACTCAGCGTTCATCGGAGGTGATGGTGGCGGCTGCTCTGGCAAGGGGGGACTGCGGAAAACTATGAATGTAGATAAATTCCAGTTGGCTAGAGAAGGTCAACATAGCTCCTATGAACCCAGTCCCCTCTGTGCATCTGAAGGGAACCTGGGAACCTGGCAAAACCCTGCGAGGGAGCACCCTAGACGTGTCTAGTACATTGTACTGCAATTTATTGTTTTTGAGCGTAATGTCAATGTTGGAATGATGTATGTTCCTTGTTAATTGGAGATGTATTTGGCTAGTTGGGGCTGCTGAAGTGGGAGAGGGGGGAGGATGTTGTGTTGTCTAAATGTTGTATACCCACACATAACACATAGTTCCCCGGGTCATACATTTACCGCAACATAGAGCACATACACCATCACCATGGTATGAGGAGACTATATGACACAAGTAGGAGATATTATAAATTTAATCACATGGAATGTACGTGGCCTCAATGATCCCCGCAAGGTAAGATTAGTGCTTCGGTTCCCAGATGGCACAATATACAAGTGGCTCTACTACAGGAAACACACCTGGATAGGCGCTCAAACTGCACTATGGGCACCCGTTGGGCGGCGTATCAGCTGATCTCCTCTTACTCCACTTATTCACAGGGGTTTTTATTATTGATCAAACACGGGGTCCCCTTCACGCTTGGAACTCACTATACAGATGACCAGGGTTGACTCCTAATTGCACACAGGGAGTTGGCAGGCACTGCTGTCACATTAGTCAACACTTACCCACCAAACAGAGTTCTTCATGACAACGTGGAGACAGATGCACTCCACCTCACCGACACACGTCATTTGGGGAGGTGATCTAAATTTGTATCTAAATCCTGTAGAGGATCGCTCAGCAGACAAGGCTTGGCATGGGAAGCAAGCAGCTAAGGTGATACAGGGTGGGATGGGGAAGGGAGCACCATCTTTGTGTGGGAGGGGAACTCTGGGCGCCATCTTTGAGCGTTCTGGCGCTCAGGGACACTGGGAGCTGCCTATTTAAGGCGGAGTTCGTACCGGGACAGTCTGGCATTGGAAACCGGAAGCTAAGTATTGCAGCAGCGCCTTGCTGCTGGGTGTGCGCGCTGTTTGAGCATTTATAGCGTTATATGCTATTTTTAAACGCCCCCGTTTTTTATTTCATTTTATTATTGCTTTCTTTCCCCTGGTTTTAGATACAGGGTCTCTGGCCACTCACCTGCACTGTAATTGTGTCCCCCACCGCTGGTTAGCGGGTCCGGTTCCCGAGGAGGCATTGGGCAGGGAGCGCCATCTTTGTGTGGGAGGGGAGCTCTGGGCGCCATCTTTGAGCGTTCTGGCGCTCAGGGACACTGGGAGCTGCCTATTTAAAGGATTCCTTTCAACGCGCAGCGGTGACGCGCAGCGGAAGCGCCTTATCTGCGCCTGAGTCGCGCCAGAATCCTGCCCGTCTGTGCTCGTCCGCGTCTCGGGAGTCGGTGAGGTAGGCGTGTTACATTTTGGCTGTCCTGCAGTCTGTAGTTTGGTGGTTTAGATGTTTCAGAAGTCCTGATGCTCTATTACTCTCCCACTGAGCTATTAGCGTTACGAGGATCCTTTACATCATATCATCATGTCTTTCCTGGTGGCCGCTCGCTTAGGAAGGGTTGCGCTGGCTGCGGCTGGAATATGCCGATGCGGGAAGGCGTACTGCCTGTTTCCACCTCGCCACATGTTCTCTGTCATCTGCTTAATACCAGATCCCTCAGTAAGCATTCCACTGATATCTGGAATTTGATATCTGACTCCAAAACCTTGTGTCTGTTCCTCACTGAGACTTGGCTTAGTGAGTGCTCTGGCCCCGACATTGCCACTGCTGTCCCTCCAAATTATACCATCTACAGGAAGGACAGGGAGGTGGGTCGTGGAGGTGGGGTGGCAATAGTTGTCGACAAGAGTCTGTCGTGTTCGACATTCCCTGTGGATAACATCAAGGGGAGTGAAGCCTTAGGCTTCACTCTCAAACTATCTCCCCTCCAAACTTGCACAGGGATTATTATCTACAGAGCGCCTGGCCCTTTAGGTTCCTTTTTTGAAGACCTACAGGCGGGCTCTCTGTACCTTGCCTGAGATCGGAGCACTGTATCCTGCTGGGAGATCTCAATCTCCATATGGACAACACTGTCGACCCCGACACCATCAAGCTCCTGGATATAGTCTGTCCTTTAGGGCTATCCCCTTTCATTTTTAGCCCGACTCACATCAAAGGCCATACGATCGATCAGATCTTTTCCTCTAAGACTATCGAGACCTCTCCACCGCTTCCTGTTCTCTGATCTGACCACTTTTTAATAGAATTTTGCATCTCCATCATGGCCATGCCCAGTGTTAGAGGAGCGAAAGAGACCAGAAGAGTGTTGCGGCCTTTTCATCAAGTCACGGCAGAAATGCTTTCTGCCGCTCTGTGCCAATATCCCTGCCTTCTATCAGGGGATCTGGAGCAAGATATGGAATTGGTCCAGAAATGGCTTGAAACTAGGTTTGAGGAGATAGCCCCTGGTAAGTCAGGTAATTCGGTGGGCAAATACATCTTGGCCCCCTGGTTCACTTCTCTTCTTGGCAGGATGCGTCAGGACTGCAAGAGGGCGGAAAGAGTCTGGAGGCGTCGGTATGATCCAGAAGACAAAACTAAATATAGGGAGCTAATTCGTCTCTACCATAAGCAAATTCTGGATGCAAAAAAAGCTTATTTAGAACACAGATCTGACGCAGCAGATAATAGGAGCAAAGAAATTTTTAGAATTGTACAGGAGTTTATTTCTCCTTCCTCGAGCTCTCCTAATCACTCTCACACGGAAGTTTGGATCAGCCAACTTAGTGAATTTTTTATTAATAAAATCAAGCTTATCCAAGACTCCTTCCCTAGAGCGGGCCTTAGGTCCGGTGCATGTCATCTAATTTCTATGCCTTCACTTTTGAAGGAGACAGGTCCTTTGCTCTTGGACTTCCCGTCCATCTCTCATGCCTCCTCTCTCGACCTCCTAACTCGACTTAAATCAGGCTCGCCGCTTGATCCCTGTCCCGCTACCTGCCTGGGAAGAGTGGCGCCGGCAATTAACATCTTGCTCAACCCTCTGCTCAATGCCTCCCTGACATCTGGAGAGGTGCCCTTGGCATGGAAGCACACCCTGATTCTGCCACCGTTAAAAAAACCAACATCAGACCCCCTTGTTCACGCGAACTATAGACCTATTTCCCTTCTTCCCTCTCTGGCTAAGGTGATTGAGAAACACGTGCACCTCTCGATTTCCAGCTTCATTGAGAATAACAACTTGTTGCACGACTCTCAATCGGGTTTCCGAGCTAATCATAGCACGGAGACTGCCCTTGTAGAGATTACCGATGCCATTCGAGAGACTTTGGATGGAGGAGGGAAAGCCATCTTGGTCATGCTGGACTTGTCGGCGGCGTTTGACACCGTCCCCCACGTCGGTCTCCTTTCAAGACTCTGGGAGATCGGTTTTCGGGGGACGGTGTGGAAATGGTTTAAGTCATTTCTCACCAACCGCCGACAAGTGGTCTGGGCACCCCCGTTTTCCCCTGAAATGCCTCCGCTGGAGGTGGGGGTTCCTCAAGGGTCCATCTTGAGTGCCACCCTTTTTAATATCTACATGGCCCCTCTAGCGGAGGTAGCGGAATCTTTTGGTGCCCAGATCATATCCTATGCTGATGACACCCAGCTACTTTTTACGTGTAACAAGGGTGAAGATTTCGACAGTGGTCAGATCAGGGAATGTCTGGAAGCCGTGTTTGAATGGTTTCAGAGGCATAGTTTGAAATGCAACTCGGATAAGTCGGAGCTGCTCTTCTTCGGAAGTCCTCCGGACCCCGAGTGGAAGTCCTGGTGGCCGCGTGACATGTCACCGCCGGAGGACACCTCGCAAAAAGCCCAAAATCTGGGTGTTTTATGTGATGTGGATCTCTCTTTTAGACCCCAGGTTGTAGGGCTGACCGGAAAATGCTTCGGCATTTTAAAAATGCTGCGGAAGTTCCTTCCTCTAATATCCCTCCAACATAAAAAAATCATAGTTCAGGCCTTGATCGGTTCGTGTCTTGATTACGCGAACGCCCTCCATCTAGGCCTCCCGAAATATCTTCTGGCTCGTTTGCAGGTTGTACAAAATTTGGCCGCTAGAGCCATCTTTGGACTGCCGCGAAGGGCTCGCGCCTCGGAGCTGCTTGAGAGACTCCATTGGCTTCCGATTGCCAAAAGAGTCACTTTTAAGATCTTGACTCTGGCCTTTAAAGCTCTCCACTCGACCGGCCCTAATTATCTCCGGAAGCGGATGGCTTTCTACGCTCCTAGGAGGTTCTTGAGGTCCGCAATGCAGGCCAAAGCAGCTGTTCCCATCATAAAACGTGCTCGTACTGCGGGTCGTTCTTTCCGGTATCTGGCCCCGTGCTGTTGGAACAAGCTTCCGCTTGCTCTGAGAACTACTTCTAACCTGCTTGCTTTTCGAAAAGACCTGAAGACGTGGCTTTTTGCACAGTAATTTCTCTGCTGCCATGTGGAGGGCACTGTGTTATGTATTTTCCTTCTACGTCTCTCTTTGCCAAAGCGCCGGGACACTCCACGGAGTAGCCGTGCGCTATAAAAGAGCTTTTATAACATAACATAACATAACATAACATGGGGGAGTACGGCCTAGTCGATGCCTTGCGACTGAGACACCCTATACAGAAGCAGGACACATTTTTATCCTCGGTCCAGGGCACCACTAATGGCTCATATAGAGGTATACCAGTGGATAGAAGAGATAGAGGCACCTGCATTAGGACACTATCCGCCCAAGCACCGGTCCTGTTACAGTTGAAACTACCAAATGTAATCCCTACACCATACACTTGGCGCTTTCACCCAACAGCACTCCTAGATATGGCCTTCAAAGAGGAGGTGCAGAATGTGATAGTTGAATATTTTGCATTAAATATAGGCTCTGTAGTTAGTTGGAGTTGTCTGTGGGAAGCTTTTACAGTACCAATACGCAGGACAGGTATAGGCACTCAGGCAGGGGTACTGAAAAATATTTCACTGTAACACAATCTTCATAACTTCCCTCTTACAGCTATCCAACACAAAACTACCTTCACAGATAACATTCCATAGTAAATCTCTTCTAAACCTTCCTCCTAAAATGTTACCATGATGCTCTCTTTACAACTTCCCTTTTAAAACATTCCACAACACGGTCTTCACAGATTTCAACTACAAGTCTCATTCACAGCTCACCCTTACAACTTTCCAACATAACACTTAACAATTTTCCTCTTCCAACATTCCTCCTTTACTCTCTCTTTATAAATATCCTCTTAAAATTTTCTACTCCAACTCTTTTAAAATCCCTAGAAACAACCACTTTAAAAATACCCCCCATAAAAACCTCCCCACATGTCTCAGAAACTTCCACTCACAAAATTGCCCTGAAAACAAATCTTAGTGACCTATTCATTTAAAACCTTGCCTACCAAAACCACCCCACAACAAATCCACATAAAAGAAAGTTCACCATAACTTTTTCACTTAGAAATCTAAAGTCACATGAGCCAAGAAGGACACCTGAGCAGATGCACCCTCTAATCGCTCTGGCACGCCACACACACAGTTTCCCCCTTCAGCTCTCTTCAGCCTGTTTTTCATTATTTGAAGGATGGTAACAGTGCCCAAAGCACCCGAAGGTCTTGACTGGGGGATGGTAGCTTGTTGCAGACCCTGCAGAGTGAGACACGGCTGCTGTCTGGGCGGTAGTACATTCAGAGAGCCCGACTGGCAGCCACACTCAGGAAGGGGCTGATGTGGTTATAGCGGGTTGAGGCGGCGAGAAAACCAGCAAACCCCTAAGATACAATCACCCTGGGTCAAAAGCTGGCAGCGTATATAGCAGTCGAAGAGCCTGAGAACGCAGGACCGCGGCACACTAGGGGGCACAAGGAGTGAGCAGGACTGTGCTGAGTCACAGTAGGCCATGGCTGAGGTCTAAGCAGAAGGGCAGATTTCTTCTGGACCTCTTCAGTCTAGGGGACATTCACGAGGTGAGGCAGTGTTGGCATAAGATTGATATCATTGGGCCAGTGATTTGGATTCCGGCCTCCACCTTCTCTCGATTATTTATGTATCCCAGGGAGCAGCATTTATTGAGCCACTAGAATTGCCACTTAACTGGATGTTTGGTATGATGGATGATGATAACTGAGGGTGCTACACCATATCAGATCAGCATGCTTCATGTGAGCATCAAAGAGGGGCATAGTGAGGGACCCCTGCATGATCTGAGTGGATACATAGTAACAGAGCACCAACATATAGCAGGAAAGGGTGGTGTTGCCTTTCCACCAGGACAAGTCAAGGTGTATAGGAGGGCTGCCCTTCACATTGCTGATTAAATCAAATGCCTCAAAAAACGAAGGGTGGCGCAAGGGTGCAAACAAAAAATAAGCACAATAGAGGATGGGTAGATAAAATTTACACAAGGTCTTGGAGTGAAGGACATCCAGAAAGATAATGACACTGAAGCCCCTCCACTACAGAGTTAAAACCTATGATATTGGAGGGCAATAGAACAATAACTGAGAAAATAGATGGTGTGATGACCACTGGTGCTTTGCTGTGCTAGGACATGGATAAAATACAAGACCACACAAAAGATGGAGAGAACAGGGTTGGTATTACGGAGGATACACTTGGAACACTCTCTTGCCAATTAGCTGATCAAGAATGGAACCTGATGTGGCACAAGATTAAGTTGGCGGATCTGGAGGCCAGATACAGTAGGAATAAAGTCTGCATTTTGGGCCTGTCAGAAGGAAATGAGATACAACCAATGAAAGCTTTTATGGAATCCCTGTTGCCCCCCTTTTGAAATCTTTAGAAGGGACAGATGAGATACAAATAGACTGGGCTCACAGAACACTGGGAGGGAAACCACTGCCGGCAGCCCAGCCCCTCCCAGTATGATAATAATCATAGTGCAACAATACTGGGATAAGATTTGCATTTTGACAGCAGCCGGACGGCAAGGAACTATTGAATATAATGGTACCAAAATATCTTTCCAACCTGATTATGGAACTGCTACCCAGAAAAATAATTCATTCTATGAAGTTAAACTTCAACTAAGAGAGTGAAACATGCCCTATGTATTGCTTCCTCTAGCATGTTTGAGGGTGGATGTAGGTGGTAAACTGCATTTTTTTGATTACGCAGAAAAGACAATGCTGTTTGTTGAAAGCCAATGGCTGCTTGTATACTGCTTATGTTTCCATTATGACCATATGGGTGTTGGACAGTATTGATGTATGCAAATCCACAACACAGATCAATGAGCCAAAGGGGACACTTTCAGGAGTATTAGAGAATGATGCGTGTGGCATGTGCTGGGTGAGTTTAAGTGTGTATTCAGTTTTTCTCTCTTTCTGCATTGCTCTCCCTTAGCGTTTTAGTGGCTGTGGTAACCTAGGTAACCCCCATTGAGGAAATCAAAAGGAGCCACACACTAGTGGTGGAGGATATGTACTGATTATATCGCTTGTAGAGGTCAGGTTGGGATTGGCCACAGAAGGGAGGAGTTTAGAGGGGTAGAAGAACTCACACTTTTATGGTAATGGTAAGTCACTACATTCATGTCATGCACAGACCGACGATGCACAAGATGTAGTGATATGGGGATGACAGCTACTTCTAGAAACTTAATAGCGATTCACTATCCAATTAAGCACCAGATCATATGGGCATATCGGAAAAATGAACACATAATTATGCGGTAGAAAAACACATTTGACACCCAAGGAATATGACAAATTACAGTTGAAATGGTAGGCGTGGGCAGGGGGTAACAGTATGGTGTGGCACTTTTATATCTACTGTCCGAGGGCTGCTCATTTGGGAGGACCCTTCTGTTCCACTTAAAGTGGAGGCAACAATCAGTTATGAATGGGAGACAAGTAGGAGGTAGCAGAAGAGCTATGCGGGAGCCTTCTGTCCTATTGAACACTTAGACCTCCACTATTGATTCTCCTGAATTTTCTGAGGAGATAGTGTGATTATTGACATTGTACTCTCACTAAAATGCAATTATGGGCGATTTTAATTGCATTCAGACAAGGACCTGGACAGTTCTCGAGCCACAACTGGGCCCTTGAGGAGGTCCTCTTAGGCATCTGCATAGTAGCATGGCAGCACTTAACTTGATAGAAATTTGCAGAGCACAGCCTAGTGATAGGAGGCTATTCTTTTTACTCCCCACCAGATAACTAATTTTCTCAAAACGAGTTTGCCCTTATTCATCTAGGGCAGATAATGGAATATGGTGAAGAGATATACATCTCAATCACATGTTGTAAGCCCCTCTCTCTAATGAATTGCTCGGTCAAGGATAAATAGTGCCAGTACCACAGTGGAAATTGCAAGTACGGGCGTTACAAGACCAGGTATTTAGAGAGGAAATCAGAGAAGACATTAAGGAACTCTTCAATGTGAATACTGGATTAGTGGAGTCCGCTTTAACTCTATGGGAGGCATTTGGGGTACCTATTAGGGGGAGATGAATTGGAGTGACATAAGGAGTGGGGAAATTTCTAGAAGGTAGGATTCATACATTGGAAAATCAAATTGACACTACAGACAGACAACCTATGATGGCACCGGAGGACTGGGACTTCCGACAGACAGCACAAGAGGACCTATAACAGGCCAGGGATGACCCCTATTCCCATTCCTTGGTCGGACCACTATCTGGTCCCTTTTTCCATACGTATCCCCGGAAGCAGACCCCCACAGCCATCAGTCATGCACCACCTCAAACGGAAATGGGCAACTTTCTCTCAGTCCAAATTCTGTGAAGAATTGACGAAAGGAGGAAGCCCAGGGGGGGAGGATGCGGACACGGCCAATGCTAACCTCTGCATACGCATTAATGAGGCACTAGACTGCACAGCCCCTTTGCTAAAAACCAAATCTGGGGGCCGCGTAAACAAAACCGCCCCATGGTTCAACGCTGAACTAAGAGTCCAGAAAACCGCACTGAAAAGAACCGAAAGAGAATGGCGCAAGAGTTTCTCTGAAGAAACCAGAACTAAGTACCTAACCGAGAGACGAACCTACCATGGACTAATCAGAAAGACGAAAACAGCATATTTTACGTCTAGGATCAGTGAGGCTGGTAACTCGACGAAAGAGCTGTTCTCACTCTATAAAACTCTTTCAAGCGGAAATTCAGCTTTTGTCCCTGATGACTGCTCGCCAGAATTGTGTGACAAAATCGCAGACTTTTTTTCAGAAAAAATAACAAAAATATACTCAGCATTCCCTACGCAGCCCAAAACAGGGGCAGAGTTTGTTGAAAGCCCAAGGGAGTGGGGAGATAAACCAAGACTTACCAACTTCGTTACCCCTCCCACGGACGATCTTTTAAAAATCTGTAGGTCGGTGAAGTCGGGCTCTCCTCGAGACCCAACCACACCCACACGCCTGACAGATAGTCTAAGGGTACTAGAACCATACATCAGACATCTGCTCGATGTATCTTTTAGCACCAAGACAGTACCTAGGGATTGGAAAAAGGCGGTTGTTCTACCCCTCAGGAAGAAACCTACCATCAGTTTTGAGAAACTTGACAACCTCCGCCCAATTTCACTCCTTCCCTACCTGGCCAAGGTGGCTGAAAAAACGGTCAATATACAGCTAATGGACTTCGTGGAAAAGGCTGCCCTATTGCACAACACCCAATTCGGATTCCGCCCCCGCCACTCTACAGAGTCCGCACTCCTAACAGCAGTAGAGACCCTACGTCAGGGGGTGGATGAGGGACATACCATGGCCCTCATCCTATTGGACCTGAGTGCAGCATTCGACACTGTAGCGCACGACAACTTGCTACAGTGTCTGAATAACGGAGGAATATCCGAAGCTGCACTCCAATGGCTACAATCCTTCCTGACAGGGAGAAGCTTCCAGGTTCGCCAAGGCGACCACTACTCGAGAGACATAGGTTTGGGACTGGGCGTTCCTCAGGGTTCGTCCCTGAGCCCAACCTTGTTTAATCTCTATGTCTCTCCAGTGGCTTCAATTGCCGTGAGTCACGGATTGAGCATCGTGTCATACGCTGATGACACGCAGCTGGCTATCTCCCTATCGCGTGCACCCGGTCTTGCGATGGACAATTTCAGGGATTGCATGCAAGAACTTGCAACCTGGATGTCCACCAACTGCCTTAAATTAAACGGCAACAAGACCGAGGTGCTCGTGGTGGGGAGGAACCCATCTGCTTGGTCATCGGCGTGGTGGCCTCCATGCCTGGGTGAGGCTCCCATACCCAGCCAGGGAGTTAAAAACCTTGGTGTATGGCTCGACGCTGACCTATCATTTGGACCCCAAATAGACCGAGTTGCAGGTGTCTGTTTTAGCATCTTAAAAACCATAAGGAAGGTCCTTGACCTCCTTCCCATGTCAGCACGGAGAACACTGGTACATGCCCTTGTGACATCACGCCTAGACTATGGCAACCTACTTTACCTGGGTACCACCTGCAAAGCTATGAATCGCCTTCAGGTAATACAGAACGCGGCAGCCCGTCTCATCCTAAAAATCCCTAAACGATCAGACACCAAAGCCGCTCTCAAAACCCTCCACTGGCTGCCAGTAAAAAGCAGAGTGGAATTCAAAGCCCTCTGTACCTGTCACCGCATCCTGGCTAAAAAATCACCTATCCCACTCCAGAACTTAGTGACAAGGTATACACCAGCACGCGATCTGCGCTCCTCATATGGGGGCCTACTCCAGGTTCCTAGAGTCAGAAGGGCCCGTATGGGCGGACGCTCCTTCCGCTATCTGGCAGCAAAAAGCTGGAATTCCCTCCCTCTCCATCTCCGCCTTGATTCAACTGAATCCAGCTTCCGCAAGAATCTAAAAACATACCTGTTCTCCAGATAACTGATCACTGGTCTGCAAACCTCGCACAGTGTTCTTCAGATGTAGCGCGGGGACACGCTTCTGCGTAACCAAGCGCTTTATAAGCCACCCTTATTATTATTATTATAAATTAAGGACATCTGACTACAGATTATACTCTGAGCAACATAATGAGCAAGAAGATAAAGATAGGTGCCTACCGGCTTAGTTAGTGAGCAGAGATAAGGGGAGCAACACACTCTGGCAATTAAAATTGAGGAGGAACATGTTCTTGTGATTCAAGTCAATATCCTCCGAAGAATTGCAGAATTTTATAACACATTATACAAAGGCAAGGCGATAGCAGATACTGTAAGAACCGTTGCTTTGTTGGAGGAAGCCCATCTGCAGACCTACATGATACCCTTAAGGCATCCCTAGATAAAAACAAATATTAAATGGGTTATTTAAGGTCTGAGAACTGGAAGGGCACCTGGAATGATGGCCTACTGGCTGAGTTTAATCAGGAATATAGTGTGCTGTCAATTCCTCCAGTGTTAGGATAAGGATTAAAAAAACATACATTTAGTTTTGTTAATATTGAGCTCAAGGCCCAGAGTGCTACAGAAACTTAAAAAATGGTCAAGTATTGCCTGTAGACCACAAGGAGTTTTAGAAAGTATGAGCATGTCATCTGGGAAGTGTCTAGATTTTGTGTGGGCCCAATTTAGGTGCATCATTGCCAGGAAAATCAAGAGCTTTTACTAGATAATTGATGTAAAGCGTAAATATTATTGGTGCCAGCACACAACCCTGATGGACACTGGTCATCTTACAGGAGTCTGTGAGCTCGTGTTTGTTCCTATATCTAACACGGGCAGTGTTATGGGCATGCAAACTGATGAAGACAGACAAAAGGTTGGCAGGGAAACCCATCTGCTTCAAAACTACCCACAGTTTAGCTCAAGAGATAGATTTGAATGCTGACCTAAGATCAAGTAGTTTTTGGCAAGCGTTACAGATTTACAGTATAGGCTACAAATGTGTAGGATTTGATTCATTGTCCTGACCCTATTTCTAAATCCAGCCTGCATATCAGAAAGAAAAGTGTTATCCTTGACCCAATCTATCAGCTTCCCTAGAATGAGATGGGAAAAAAGTTTCTGAGAGGTATCAAAAAGTCTGATGGACCCGTAATTCCCTGGGTCATCTTTACTGCCTATTCTATATATCGGTACAATCTGGAATTATTCCTTGAAGCCAACTCCGGGGTGTTAGCGAAGCCTGAAAATGATCCTTTAGACTGAGTCATACAGGCCACTGTCCCTAAGTATTGCGGATGGCAAAATATTAGGGAACATTCTAGCTAGAAGATTAGCAAAGACAGTAGAGACTCTATTTCACACAGATCAGGCTGGATTTGTGGGGGGTCGTCCGACAACTACGAACATAAGAAAGGCATTTCTTGTAATGGAACATGCCACAACAATAGACGAGAATAATGCAGTTGCAAGTTTGGATGCACATAAGGCTACTGACATAAGACAAACACTTGCAAAGTAAAATATGGGCATGATTTCATGAGATGGGTGGACCTCATACACTGGTGGCGTGGCACTGGTGAAGGTGGATAACAGAATATTGGGAAGGTCGGTAGTGCAGAGGGGTATGATATAGGTGTGCCCCCTTTCCCTACTGATCTTTGCATTGATAACTGAACCACTCTCACAACTGGTAAGACTTTGGCATGCAGACATTCTGGTAAAGGTTAAGCGCATGTTTTCTTCACTGTATGCCGACATCCTTCTGACATTCAGAGATTTGGTGGTCACATGGGGAAGGATAGAGGAAGTGAGGTGTCACTTAGCTTTAGGCTCAACCTGAATAAGTCTCTTTTATACCCCATGAATGGTGGACTCATGGACAACGGTTAACATCCTAATTTACAAATCCAGACCTCTTCACTTAGGAATATTAATGAGTATTGATCTTGATTAAGGCTCCCTTTATTCAGTTTTTACGGATTTTTACAGATAAATACAAACAAAAAACATTAATTGTCTTTTCTGTGTTTATTTTTAAATGTGGATGAAAACGGAAATTGGGTTGCTTTTTGAGTAGTTCTAAATACTGCCTACCATGAATGCCAGTGTGTGGATTGATAGAAAAGGGAGTTAAAAAAAGAAATGAATTTAGTAAAGAAGATTTAACAGCATCAGATATGCACAAGGTTGAAAATGAAATTTTCATATAAGTGCACTGATTTCTCTTCTGCATGTGTTCACAGCACTGAAACCTGGCAGACATTCAAACATGAATGCATATTTATAGGTTAAATAAATGTGGAAAAATACTAATTTCAGCTTAATTTTTGCACAAAATCCAAAATAAATATGGATAAATACAGATAAAATGAGAAAAAAATAGATATGGATAAATAGAGATGCAAATGACAAAAAAATAAATACAATGAAACCGGGAGCCCTCATCTTGACGAAGTCTATACATGTAATACTGGTGTTTAGCTAGGGAGTCTGGAAAAAAGCATAACATGCAGTTGCAATTCCGGATGTCCTTGATGGGTCGCATGGCCCTAGCAAAATTAAAATGTTGCCTTGAGTATTATATGTGCTGCAGCACATGACTACGCATATACTGGAATGTTGTTTCCATAGGCTGGATGAGTCACTGATGTTCTTGTATTGGGGAAAGGCAAAGCAACAATAAATCTGGATATTCTTATACTCCCAATCGGACAAGGGAGTCTTGTAGGTTCCAAAGTTTAGAACACATTATTAAGCAATGCAAATATACACTATGTTGTTCCCTGGATTTATGCTGTATGTAAGCTGCTGCAGCAGTTTGTGCAACCCACTTGATTGTTGACACTTCCCCTGTTTTTTTGTCAAATCTGTTTATTGGCATTTATATATTTCAACATTATAGTAGGTGCGCCATTGCAAATATTACAGCTCTTCTACTGTGCCAGGTTATCAATACACAAGCAGGGTAACATATCCGTGAGGCGCTATAACGTTACACATAGATAGCAAGTAGTTTAACCTTGGGCGCCTGAGCACGTCCATAGCATAAAAGAGCCTATGCACTCCAGCCCTGTGTGCAGAGATAAGTCTTATATGTATAGAACAACTACAAAAAGTCATTTGCAACAAAACAGGAACAACAAACTGCGGCACTGTCACAGAGATGCATTACATTTCGAGCCCATCTCCACCCCCCGGCCCGCCCCCATTCTTCCCTCTCCACCCAAGCGCACATGTCTCTAGCTTCTACTGCTCTCTCGTCGCATTTTTATGTTGTGCATCAGTCGATGTGTCAGGCGTACTGTCCGCTATGCACCCCACCAGTCACCTGCCTAGTCCCCTGTCACCCCCTCGCCCACGGCGCTTCCTGCTGCCTGTAGGGCGGTGAGCATGCGTTCCCAGTGCTCCGCCATAGGTTCTCTACGGAGCCCCACCATTCCGCCCGGGCCCACGACTGGAGGGACAGAAACCATGCCCGTACACTAGGTGAGTCGCTCCCCTTCCACCTCCTCGTGAGGAGGCGTGCTGCCACTATCATCCACAGATTCAGGAAGCGGACGATATCTTGTCTTTAGGTGACCGCTTGAAATGATGTAAAAGGTACTCAGGCCAGTCACAAGGAATGGTGCGGACAGTGCACTGCGTAAGTAGCACGCTAATGTCTCTCCAATAAGTGCCGAGCCTTGGCCGTTCCACAAAAGATAAAAAAGGTCTGCATTCACCTCACCACATCTAGTGCAGGACGCGTCAGCCCTGTGAAAGTATTTATTGATTAAGTCGGGGTTGAGATAGGCCCTGTGAACTATGTAGACTTGGATTTGGCGGAAGCGCATGTTTCTGGGGATGCGCACCGGGCTTTTAAGAATCTTCTCCCATTCTTTATCCGCTAGCGCTCGCCCCATATCCCGCTCCCACTTTCTGCGGAGTGGGGCCAGATCTAGTTCTGTGTGCGCCCTTAAGGATGCAGCAAACCACTTAATTAGATGTCTGCCCCTACCCATGACATGTAGATATTGCACGGTCAAGTGCTGTGCAGGCTCCCCCGCAATATCGCCCCACCTAGCCGCCATGTGAGCCGTGAGGGAGCGGTGTATTAGGAACCCCCCAGGGGGAAGCCCAACTTCATCGACCAGCGTCTCGTAGGGTATCAATGCTCCACCTTGATGTAAGTCAATTCAATTCAATTAAGCTTTATTTCGATTTTAAGTTGCAAAATCATAAAAGCATACAGTAAAACAGTTCTATTCATTAATTAAAAAGCGTACATAAAAATGCAGTATTTACAAGTTAAAATGTGCGTCCAGTCTCAGAAACGTCAATCCTTCAATTTGATAACTTTCTATTTTGAGAATAAAAAGCTAGACTTTTTCCTTTGCAACTTAGTCGCCTAATTAAAGTGAGTAGCAACATCCAAAAAAAGAGGTTGAAACTTACAACATTTATAACATTATAAGATAAGAAACCGCCTTTTATATTTAAGATTGCACAGACCCCTGAAATGTACAAATTCAGTCTAAATTCATTCGGTGGCGGACGATACACTTGAGAAATGTTGCTATTATATAGACTACCTTGATGTAAGTCACCTACGTCTGGACGTCCGCTTCCTGCCATTGCTCCAGCATGTGGCGCGTGAGGTCCCCCTCGCCCCCCGGCGAACCTTCCAGCGGCCCTGCAGGTGCGTATGGGAGCACCGTTCTCGTAAGTAGCAGTGCCCTGCCGGAAGCATTTGAATGCCACCGCCAGCAATAGTGGGGCGGGGCGCGCCGTGCCGCTAGTGGATGGAATAGCGCGGTGATCCGCTCCAGGGTGCAGGGCGGCTCATTCGTGGCAGTGTCCTCTCTCCCCCTGCCCGCTAACCAGCGGGCTAGCCACTGGAGCTGCGCCGCCAGGTAATAATGCTCAAAGCAGGGAGCGGCTAGTCCACTTCTGTCTGTGGGTAGGAACAGTTTCCCAAGCGCCAGGCGGTGCCGGGACTCGCCCCAAATAAAGTCGCGCAGGAACTTATTAAGTTTGGAGAAAAAGGAAGCAGGTATAAACAAGGGAAGATTTGTGAAATGGTACAAAAGGCGAGGGAGCATGACCATTTTGGCAAGGGCCACTCTGCCTGTGGGCGTCAGGGGGAGCGTGGACCAGAAGCCGATCTGAGTCTTGAGCGCCGTCACCGCTCTTCCCAGATTTCCGTCAAGCAGGTCTGCCGGCTGACGGTAGATCTGAATCCCCTGATACTTCAACGTGTCTGCTCTCCATTGGACTAGTGTGCCATGAAGGCTATATTCCGGATCGGCTACCTCGCTGCTAAATGCGTAGAGGCAGGACTTGCCTGCGTTTACTCGGAGC
This sequence comes from Lissotriton vulgaris, assembly GCF_964263255.1. Lineage (NCBI taxonomy): Eukaryota > Metazoa > Chordata > Amphibia > Caudata > Salamandridae > Lissotriton > Lissotriton vulgaris. The sequence goes on from NC_141685.1 coordinate 1,089,796,811, forward strand.
CCTAATAGACCGGCGAAGCGGCTCAACAGGTGGGCCAGCAGCTCCGGAAAGCGGCCTACGTCCCGGACGAATACCAATAGGTCGTCAGCGTATAAAGACACCTGGTGAACGCCGTCGCCCAGTGGGATACCATCCGACAGGGTTTGTCTCATGGCCGCAGCTAGGGGCTCCATTGCCAGCGCGAAGAGCAGCGGAGACAGGGGGCACCCCTGTCGGATGCCCCTGCCCACCGCCACTGCCTCCGAAATATATGGCCCCCGCCGGACACGGACCACAGGGTTCCTGTACAAGAGTCCCACCATCTGCAGGAAGTTTGCGTCCAGCTCATACTTCTCTAGCACTGACGACAAGTAGCCCCACTCAAGGCAATCAAAGGCCTTTTCCAGGTCCAGCACCAGGCACCCCGCTCTGGGCCAGGCCTTCGTCGCTTCCGCCCCTACCCTGAAATATCTCCTGAGGTTCAGGGACGTGGACCGTGCCGGGACAAACCCGTTTTGATCTGGGTGGACTAAGTGTGAGACCGCCGGTGCCCGACGCTCTGCAAGGATTTTGGCGAAAATCTTGTAGTCGGTGTTAAGCATTGCCAGTGGGCGGTAGGAGCCTAAGGACATGGGGTCTCTGTCGCGTTTAGACAGGGACACTAAAAACGCTTCCCGCAGAGATTGTGGGAGACACTTCCCCTGTTGACCCGGAAAGGGTACATGGGTTTACCGGCTCACCTCAGGCTGGCCCGTAAGCTGTGGTGTACGGCCACTAAATTTGTATGGAGACTCAATAAACTTGATTGTCAATGGTACCATGACTAGGGCGAATAAATATGGCGACAGGGGGCACCCCTGTCTGGTGCCCCGCTGAATAGGGAAGCTGGACAAGACCGTTCCCACCACACGCACTGACTATGACAAATCAGTGTAAAGAAGCATCAGATACGACAGAAAGCGTGGCCCGAAGTTAAGGCGAAGTAGAAGGGCAAAAAAGTAAACCCAACTCAAGGAGTCGAAATCCCTGTCCATATCCGCTAGCAGGAGTGCAGCCGGCTCCCCGGTTCGCCGTGCGCCGCCAGTGCAACGTGCGCACTCCTGATATTGTGTCGTGTCGCCCTCTGGGGCATTAAGCTGGCCTGATCCGGGTGCACCAAGGCAGATATATGTGGCAGGAGACGGTTAGCCAATGCTTTGGCCAAGACTTTGGCATCCACATTGAGAAGAGAAATGGGACAGTAGGAGGCGTGCTGCTCCGGGGGCCGACCAGGCTTGTGGAACACTACCCATTCCGCATGCCTCCAGTCGGGGGGGGAGGCTAGCTGTACGTTATACCGGCGAAAAAAGCTCGCTGGGAAACCCGTTAGGTCCGGGCGCCTTCCCAGAATCAAGCTCTCCTAAGGCCCTACTCAGTTCCTCGTCTGAGAGAGGGAGCTCCAATTCTTGACGCGTTTCATTGGACACCGCCCTTGGCGGGAGATCTGCAATGAATTTGTCGACCGTGGCCTTCGGCAGACACTCCCGAGGGGCATAGAGGCAAAGCTCTCCGCTATGACCCTAGGGTCCGTCAGCGGAACCCCACCCTCATCCAACACCCTCGGCAGTGCCTGGGGATGGAAAGCCCATTGACAGAGCTGATGTAGCATCTTACTCGACTTGTCGCCCCATTGACAGATTCTGCTCCGTGATGCCAGCCATACCTGTCGGGCCTCATCCAGTAATTGCGAGGCGTAGGACTGCTGCGCCTGAAGTAATAGTCGCACCGCCGGCCCCCCATCCTCCTCCCGGCTCCGACGCTCCAACGTTACCACTTCCGCCTCAGCCCGAATTAATTCCTCGCCCCGCCTCCTACGGGCCTCCACACACCATGCAATGTCCACCCCACGCAGTGTGGGCTTCAGCCCCTCCCACTATCACGGCGATAGAGACCGACCCCACATTGGCGGTGAGATAGTCCGCGACTGCCCCCCTCATGTGCCTCTCGTATTCCCCATTCTGTAGGTTCCACACAGAGAGGCGCCACCGGAAGGGCTGCCGACTCCTGCCCATCTGCAGCTCAACAGCAACCGGCGAATGATCCGACAGCCCCCGGGGGAGGATCTCGGCCGAGACCACATTCGCAACCGTCGCCCGGGGAACGAAAACACAGTCAATCCTAGAGAAAGACTTATGAACCGCTGAAAGGTATGTAAACGCCCTCTTTTCTCCGTGCATGTGCCGCCAGGTGTCTACCCAGTCAAGGCTCGTAACCAGTGAATGTAGTTTCGTGTGTTGAGTGCCACCGCGACCCCCACCCGCCCCACTCCTGTCCCGACCCACATCCAGCACGTCGTTCCAATCCCCACCCACCACGGAGGCCCCATCCGGCATGTCAGCCCACAACGTAAGTAGCCGCTCTACCAAAGACCACTGCTATGGGGGGCATATACACAGCCCAACATTATTGGGTCTCCACCAATCGCGCCTCAGAGAAAAAGATACCGCCCCTGAGCATCCAGCCACTGCAGCTCATGTACATATGGGACCCTGCAGTGTATTAAAATTGCTACTCCCCTGGATCCCTGTGTGAATCCCGCGTGAAAGACCTGCTGAAAGCCAAACCACTGTAAACACAGTACCTTGGAGCCCATCAGATGGGAAAAGGACATCGGCTTTGGCCCTTTTCACCTGACGCAGGACAGCCCCACGCTTGATTTTGTCCAGGACCCCACGTACATTCCAGCTGACAATGAGGAGGGCACCCGGGGACACCAGCCCTGCTACAGCCCCACTAGCCATCGAGCAGCTTGTAGTTACATGACACGGAGACGGGACCCTGTCGGTGTTTGTGTGCGTCCTAATGTACCCAGTGAAGCAGCGCAACTCGTACCCCCCATCCAACCCCCTCCCCCGAACAAGCCCCCCACCCCTCCAACAACCGTGACATCATCCTCAACCCCAAAAGTCCGGGTCTCTGCCTCCGTGATACGGGCCACCGCGTTGGGCAGGTCTTGCCGCAACAGTGTAAGGTCCGCGCCAACTGCCCCTATTTTGGCGTCCAACATGTTCCTAGACTGGGTGATAGCGGCCATGAGGGCCGCATTGTCCGGCACAGCACCCGGCACCCCACGGAGGCCCCAGCCATCGCCCCCGGGTTGGTGAACTGGTCGATTGGACCCCGCTTGGTCGAGCCAGCACCTCCCCTGTCACGTGTCATGGCTGCACCCGGGGCACCCCCTGGAACCCAAAAGGAGCCGGATAAGGCATAAACGTAGGGCGCCCCCGAGATCCACAATCAGTTCCGGAAGGGAGGGGGAAGAAAAGAAGGAAGGAAGCGATAATGAGTCAGTCACTGAGCTGCCCTGCCTCCCCTCGGCGGCCCGACCCAGCCGCTGAGCCGCCTTCGTCACTTCCCACTGTGGGGAGGCCGCCACTAGCACACCCAGGGATCCCAAGTCAGAAGGGGGAGGGGGGGGGGGAGAGAGACCCCTCCTCAGAGGTCAGTCGCCAAATCCTACAGTTCTGCCCCCTGCGGCCCGATCCACCGCCGGTCCCCCTCTGTGCCCCCAAGGACACGCGGGCCTCACTCGAGTACCAGGCAACAGTCACAGGCTCCAGAGCAAGCCACGGGACTCCCACTGGCCGCCCGGCGGGCCGACCGCTCCACCGGATCCCCTCGGCACACCAAGCAGGCGGAGGGGGGGGATGAAGGAAAAAAATTATAAAAAATGGGGGGCGCCACCACACTGCAGCCCCCAACATAGCGGTCCCCTGCAACCTCCAGTCACGCCACCAACCGCGCCAGCCTCACCTGACCGGCCCGATCCAGCCGTCGAGACAGGGAGCCCAGCCACATTCCAGGCCAGGCCAAGAGACCGGGGGGCAGATCTCCGCCCCCCCCCCCCGACACCCCCCCCCCCCAACCAGAGGTCCAGGTCCTCCTCAGTTACCAGGGCCCATCCTGGCCCGTCGCTTCCCCGGTCTGCCAGCCGGACACACTGTGCGCCCACAGCCTCCTCCAGTCGTCCCTGGCACAAGTCCCCGGCTCTGCCACGAGGCACAGGCCTCACTGCCGGCGCCCAGAGCCCACCTCGGCGGCCAATTACCCCCTGCGCGCCAATCGCACCACCGAATCCCCGCCGCACCCGGGCCAGCAGGGGTAGGGGCCCAACCTCCCAGCGCAGTGGCCCCTCTCCTCCGCAAAACACAGCTCCGGCCGCCCCAGCTGCCAGAGGGGAAGCCTGTTTAACCTGCTCGGCCAGATCTGGCCGCCGAGACGGGTCACGCAGCAACACACCAAGCCAGAGCAAAGGACGCGGGGGGCCGAGCTCCGCACCCCCGTCCGCAGACTAGGTCCCCCACCAGCACCAGGGACCTCCAGTGCTCGTTTCTTTCCAGACCGGCCCGCATGACCCAGGCACCACCAGCAGATCCAGGCGCCAGTCCCCGGCTCCACCATGAGGCACAGGTCCCACTCCAGGCAAAGACGGATCACGACCCTCAGGGCCCCGGAAGGAGCACTGAGGCTCCCCAGAAGACAGCAAACGTCCCGCGGGTGCACCGAGCCGCCACTCACAAGGTAAGTGCAGCGGGGGAGTCAGGATAAATTAAGGATTATCGGTGGGCTGGACGTCCGCCATGCTGCCTAGCCAAGCCCCCGAAAATTCAAATTTTTATTATTGTTTTTTTCTTCTCTATTGTCATCTATTGATGTACTTTTTTGAATATAAAAGTGACAATTATTTTATAAAAAAATCAAAATTGTACTCTCACATGTATATCCATCACACGATTTTTCAAACAAATACTAATCTATGTATTTCAGGCAAACTTGTGCATTCATACTGGTCTTAATTTTTCATCAGATTTATGATGTTTCAATGCAATTACTGTTAAGGAAAAAACAATCAATATATTTCTAATAAATCGGTTGAATCAAAACAGTCAAATCAACGAGTTGGATATAACTCTATTTGATGCTTTTCTCTATACAGACAATATAATTTATTCAGAACATGGTCACACTTACTGGCATCTGAAAATACATAGCATGAGTAAGGGCATTCATATATGCCATGGCTAGGAATGGAATCCTATGCCTGTTGCGGCATTACGCCTTCATCAGGTAGCTATGTACGATATGAAACCTTATTGGGATCAGAAACTTCATGGAACAGAAATTGCTCATAGTAATATTAGGGTCAAGACTCAAAGATTTATTCTTCTGAGTTTAATTGTCCATGAAATAGGGCATGAAGGTATATCTGTCTTGGTTATGGCCCTATCTTGGTTCCCCGTGGTTTTTAAGTTTTGTGGCATGACCGGGTCGCATGAGCGTTCTCCAAAAAAAGGAGTTGCTGCTTCAGCGAAATCAATGTGCGGACGCTCTCATGCCAGGCATCCGTAGCCTTTTGCTCAGAGGCTCATCCGAGCTTCTCTCTGCATCTGCGTGGGTTCTCTGCGTTTACGGGGAAGTCCTATGCTACATGTGAATTTCCATATATGATAGCGATCAACGATGTGGGTTCTTATGGGAGGGTGGGCTCGAGCAAAACAGTTGAATGTTATTGATGGAAAACCCAATAATGAAGTGTTTTTTAAAAAGAAACCTAAAGCCATAGAAAGCATTTCTTTACAATTACCACCATATACACATGCATACGAGTCTCTCCACTTTTATCCAAACACCTAAATCGCTCTCCATACATTATCCTGCCTAAAGTATGTTCTCTTAAAAACTCTGCCCTAAAAACTTCGTTAACACATCTTCAATAAAAACCTGCACCTAAAAACCCATGCACTAAAATGTCCTTTACACAACTTCCTTACAATCCTCCTAAATCAAACTCTCTACCCCCTCTGTATAAATAAACTCCAGCCAGGTTACATTATTGTATTAGTAAACTCCAGATTATAAATCTCCTTTAAAAACGTTAAATGTAAGCACCTTCACTACACGAAATTCCCCTTGATGTCCGCAAATTAAAAATTAAAAATAAAATTCCTCTGGAAAACTGTACTCTTAAGCTCTCTGTCCAAAATGCCCTTTTAAATCCGCATAACTGATAGCCACTCTTCAAAAATGACCCTCTCTGGCTAGCGCTACATATATCCTTCAACGCATTCCCCTCAAACTGTCTGAATTATGCCATTCTCCCTTACCTCACCCCTTCGATTTCCCATAGTGCAATCTGTTTGTTCATACCAGCTTTGTACAGGGCATGGTCCACTGCAGCCTCATCTCCTCCTGCACCTGGCGGGGTCAGTGGCATTGACAAAACTGATGCTGAAAAGTCCTAGGTAGGGTAAGCAGTTTGTTATGAGTTTGGTAGAATGTGTTTGCTCTCCTCTTTCCAACATGCATGCATCTGCCGAAATGTATCTTCTTATTCCTACTGTCATTCTCTCCATTCCATCATTGACACAACTTTCGACCGGTCCACTGCAGATCCTACTTCAGCTTCCCTCTTCAGCTCAATGTCTATGTCCCATCTCACTCCCTTCTCTCAAGGAATCAACCATTAGATCTCAACCTGCTGCTACACTCATGGTCCAACTCCAGATCCCACTCTCCTGATGTTCATTTATTGCTTCCTGAGGGCCATATCCACATTTCACCGCATGCAGCCACTACCTTCGGGAGGTTTATTTCTAGATTAAATACCCGTCACATACCTCCACAAGGGTTCAATTTACAGAAGGCAGACATGACAACTCACCTCCTAGGTTCACTTTCTAGATTCCACTTTTGTACCCTTGTGATTAACTTGCATATTTAAATGTTGGTACCACTGTCTTCCTAGAGGAGGGCTATCAGATTCCACTTTTCAATTTTACTCCCAGGATCAAATTGCAGAAGCTACATTTATTATTTATTATTTATTATTTATTTATTTAGCGATTTGTAGAGCGCCTGGTGACCCGTAGGCATCCCCGCGCTATAGCATTTGTAGATTCCAGAGGAGAAAGGAGGGGGGGGATTTTATTTTGGGAATAGTAGCGTTTTCAGTTTTTTCCTGAAGATCGGATGGCTGGGTTCCATCCTGAGGGTCCGGGGAAGTGAGTTCCACCCAGAGGATGCTTTAACCGAGAAGCGTCGGCCACCAGTCTGTGTCTTCTTGAATCTGGGGACGTTGGCCAGACGCTCGTTGTCCGAACAGAGGGACCTGTGGGCCTTGTATGGAGTGACTAGGTCTCTCAGAATAGCAGGTCCGATGCCGTTGAGAAGTTTATGTGCAGTGCACATGGCCTTGAATTCGACCCTTTGACGTATAGGGAGCCAGTGGAGGGCTTTGATTGCTGGTTTGGCTGAGACTCTGGAGGGGAGGTTCATGAGCAGCCGGGCGGCTGCGTTCTGCGTGCGCTGGAGTTTGGCCATGGTGGATTCAGGTGCTCCTAGATATATCATGTAGCTGTAGTCCAGCCGCACAAGGATCAGACCTTGGACCAGGAGTTTTCTGGAGAGGGGCGGAAGCAGTGGGAGGATCCTGCGAATGGAGCGCATCAGGCCAAAGCAGGTCCCTGCTGTTTTTGATGCCTGGGTTTTCATTGACAACTGGGGTTCTAGCCAGACTCCTAGGGTCTTAATTTCTTGTTTCGGGGTGGGAATTTCCCCGAACACGTCTGGCCAGACTGATGGAGGGATGGTGGTCCATTGTTTCCCCAGAAGCATGACTTCCGTTTTTGACCCGTTTAATTTGAGCGAAGAGTCGCTCATCCATTTATGGATGGCCTTGAGACAGTTCGGCAGTTTGTCAGGATAGTTGTCCAGTTGTGAAAGGGAGACGACCAGTTGTGTGTCGTCAGCGTAGCTAACTATCTTGATCCCGAAGGGGGTGACCACGTCTTCGAGAGGGGCCATTTATTTATTTTATTTTATATTCTTCTATAGCGCATGAATAGACCCCCGAAGGGGTATCTCCGCGCTTTGCCAGTGAAAAATATCCTCAGATGGTAATGAGGAGATGAATGGTACGTATTGAGAGAGGGGGATCAGTTACTGGGGAATAGATGTGTTTTTAGGACCTTATGGAAGGTCAGATGGTTGGTCAATGTTCTCATCTCAAGGGGTAGGGAATTCCAAAGCTTTGGTCCAAGATGTGCCAGGGCTCGCCCTCCTTGTCTGGCCTTTTTTATCCTTGGCACCTGCAGAAGCTGCTGGTTACCAGAACGCAAGGTTCGCCCAGGGGCATAAGGCAAGAAGATGTTGGTCAGATATTTAGGGCCTTTGCCTATCACACTTTTGTGGATTGTGCATAAGGTCTTAAAATGCACTCGCTTCCTCACTGGTAGCCAATGGAGCCTGATCAGCAGTGGGAGGGAGGGAGTCCTGGGGGGGGCATTGAGGACTATCCTTGCTGCTGTGTTTTGGATTACCTGCAGTTTTTTGAGCTGCCCTTCATTTGCTCCCAAAAGAAGGCCGTTGCAGTAATCCACTCTGCTGATGACTAATGCCTGCACTAGTGTTTTTCTATGGCAGTCTGGCAGGTAGGGAAATACTCTCCTTAGCATTCCGATAGCTCGGAAGCAGGTACTCGCCACCTGATTTACGTGGTCCTTGTAAGTAAGTGTTTGGTCTATTAACACTCCTAGGTTTCATTAAATAGAGTAGGGCTTAGTGATGACCCCTGGGGGACACCGCTCGTGAGGGGGAGGGAGGCAGAGTGGGAGTTGCCATCCCATACCTGGAACGAGCGCCCTGAGAGGAAGGATTCTATCCAAGTGATCCACATCAACAATTCTTTATGTGATGTATGCCTGTTTTCTTGTACAGCACAGCTAACACCCCCCTCTGGTATCTTGGAGCTAAAACATGGCCAAGTATGGACTTGAGCTTCAATAACTGAATAATCATTGATAAATGTCAGGGAAAAATGAGTTCTTCAATTCCCTCCTGAATCCCAGGAGGTTGATTCAACCTTGAGAGAAACTGGAAGCGGGTTCCAATTCTGAGTAGAAAAAATATGTCTGCAGAGTGTTTTATGGCACGGCATAGGAACCATTAAGTTACAGTGAGAAGGGGACTGCAAAGTGCAAGTGGGAAGATAATGACTGAAAAGGGACTTGAGGAGAGAGCTGTTGGTGATTAACCTGCTTTATTAACCAGGCATTGACATGTGAACATATTTCTTTATTTCACCGGCAGCTAGTTCAGTTTAGTTAAGCCAAGATTGGAAAGATGTGAAAGGTGGATGGGCACCACTTGCTAGTGTGGCAGAAATGTTTTAAATCAGGTGCAGGTTCTTAGTAAACAATGCAGGTAGTCTCAAGGACATGGTATTACAGTAACCATAACACATGATTGGAGCAGCATCTCGCCCCTTTATCAGACGCACAACGTGATTCCCTTAGGCTCTCACAATTAACGCAAGTTTTCCAAGTTCAAAAGACCCCTAGCTATGCAATCAAAATGTGTTTGGTACACTCCCACTAGACTGCTTCGCTCCTCATCGGCTAGACTGGTGAGAGTACCTAGTTTAAAAAAAGCTAGGTTAGGGTGAAGATCTTTTGGGGTGGCAGCGGCCAAATTGTGGAACAGCCTTCCCTTGGGAGATTAGGCAAATTAGGGAGCTTCTCCCTTTCAGAAAAAGCTTGAAAACCTGGTTGTTTCCTAAGTCCTAGTTTCCTGTGCCTGCCCTACACCTACTCCTACCCCTCAAGTAGCCACCAGCGCCAGGATGCCTGCAAGGTGATAGTGCGCTTTAGAGGCTGAATAAATAAATGAATAAATAAAATATGTTCATTCCTAATACAATCTGTCACATAGGCGACGTAGCGGTGTTCCAAGAGTTTCCAATACTGTAGATGTGCCAATCCAGGCCTCTTTCTATAGTATGTTGTTTACATCATAAACTCAGCGATGTTAATCAATACATTTTCGGCTTTTCATTGCCCTTCATCAGGAGTTCACTATAGATTATAAAAACAACACCATCACAATATGTAATCAGACCCCTTTACAAACAAACTGACAACAACAAATCAGCGATTTTAACTGGTCTTTTCTTTAAAAACAGATGCCATAATCCACGTTTCCCCTCTACATTGTATCCCTTCCCATTATCACCAGTAACAACAGTACATTTCAGAAACCTCTCTATGGTTTCAATTGCTTGGAAGCCCATTGCATCGTTCCCCATTCCTCTCTGATGTTCACTGTACTCCGTATTCAAGCACACACGTACCTGCATCTACTCGCCTTCCCACCAAACCAAACCTTCCCAAAAAGTGGAAATCTTCCGTTCCCCGCCTTTCTTCCTTTTCAAATGCTGAAATCCTTCCTCCTCCCCTTCATTGTACCAATCACCAATATTCATAGGTTGACATTACTGCAAATCCCAGAGTGCATTATAATCAACAGTTAATGTGAACACGCCGATATTAAAACCAGGCAAAATTGTCTCGGTCTGCTGCAATGCCCCGCCCACCCTCAAATGTCATCTCAACGTGAATAATCTGCTCTGCCTTATTATATTAGATATAAACCGGTTTGCATGTGTAAAATAATCGCATGTTAGCAACATTCATGATTTGTGTCATTCATTCACAAATTGTCCATGTTGTTTACTCAACCGCCGATTTTCCAAATGATGTTTTAACGTCTCGCTTGTGACATTTAACTGGTTTGTCGATAATCATTGGGTACAACATGTCAGTATATAAGGCAAAAACATTTTAGAATTTTAAACCAAGAGTGACAAAATGCACACCAGTTTTTGTAAAAAAACGTGGATTATGGCATCTGTTTTGAAAAATAAAGACCAGTTAAAAGACCCCTTGTAAAGGGGTTTGATTACATATTGTGATGGTGTTATTTTTATAATCTATAGTGAACTCCTGATGAAGGGCAACGAAAAGCCTGAAAAGCATTGAGTAACATCGCTGAGTCTATGATGTAAACGACGTACTATAGAAAGAGGCCTGGATTGGCACATCTACAGTATTTGAAACTCTTTGAACACCGCTACGTCTCCTATGTGACAGATTGTATTAGGACTGAACATATCATGGAATCATTGATCAACCTACAATAAATATGGTCTTTTGAACTTGGAAAACTTGCGTTATTTGTGAGAACCTAAGGGAATCACGCTGCACGTCCGATAAAGGGACGAGAAGCAGCTCCAATCATTTGTTAATGTTTTCAAGTGAGTGGTGAGAGGCAAACTACAAGATATCTGGACTGCACGCAAAAAAGCAAAAAAACAGTAGAAATCAAGGAACGTTTTACAAAAACGTCGGAAGAAACTGGTGTGCATTTCGCCACTCTTGGTTTAAAATTACAGAAACCTTGGCATGATGAAATGTAAGTGTTCAAAATTGTATGTTCTGAGCGGAGGTAAACAGATAAGAGTACCTGCATCGGCAGTGCAGCTGGAACAAACAAGTTTTGGTCACTGCTGTGCTTGGTCAGATAAGGTTAATGAGGACTCAATCGTCATACCAAGGTTCATGACTATTGAAACCAGCGAGGGAGACGATTTCCGGCTGGGAGGCCAAAAATTGTTTGGTAGAGGTTTTGTCACTCTCCAGGGAGCGAAAATCTTTGTTCTAGAACCTAAATATGGTTGGAGTTCTTCCAATGTTGACCTTTGGCCAAACAACTGTATAAAATTTAGGAGGTCTTGGATCCTCTGTTTTTAAAACTTGCAAATATTTTGGTGTAGTTGGCAGTGAGAAAATAATGCATTCTAAATGATTCGATCAAGTGTGCCAGAGGAATTAGGTACAAGTTGAAACGTAATGGCAAAATAATAGATCCTTGAGGAATGGTGTATGAGCAGTGCCCGGAAGAGGAGTCAAACAGAGCAAACCGCACTGGGAAAGATCTATTTGTTAAAAGAAATCCTTAAGCCAATCTAATGCCGAGCCACAAATACCATGTTCTGCAAGTCTGGTAAAGCGAATCGGATAATTAACGGTGTCAAAGGCCACAGTTAGATCCAGCACAGCAGTATTAATGCAGTAGGGGTATCTGAGTTGGCTGATCGTCTTAAATCACCCAAAACTGAGAATATGGTAAACTCAGTAATGTGACCTGCATGGAAACCCATCTGTGCCGAGTTTAGGTTATTGCTTGTAACAAAAAGGGACAATCGCTGGAATACTGCTTTCCCTAGAACTTTACTGAGAAAAGGTAAATGAAATATCGGTGAATAGGTGGACAATAAATCGGTGTCTAGACCTTTTTTTTCACTGAATCAAAGGAGAGAGGGAGGACTAGGTAAGCTAGTCTGAATCCCCGCTTTTATATATCAAAAATCAAGAAAGACTAGCTAGGTTTTTTACAGGTAAGACTCAATGGAGTACGTATGTCAAGGAAAACCAGTAGGTTTTTAGAAAGCCCTCACCCACCAACCTAGTTGGTGGCATGCTTCATCATCGGGCCCACCACAGTGGCACCTAACGTGCCCCGGGTGTGCTTCGACGCCAGATTACTGCGGAGCTGGTATAATTACTGAGTGTGCAGTGTGGTGAGTGTGAAGGTGAAGATTAAAAAGCCATACAAAAATCCCAGCACCCGAGGGTAAAAACTATTTTAATAAACTGGGTATCTGTTGGCACATTAAAAGGCAGACGGACACGGTGGAGTATGGATTATGACCTCCAGTGTCCTGTGTGGTCTACATGTTTCAGCCTGGCCTTTCTTAATTTAAAACAGGCTTTCCTCAGGACCAAGTGAGTATGTGTGGGGTTATAAAAATAATTTACAGTGAGTGTTTTTGTTTTTATGTGTGGCACGCACTAAGGTGCTATATGGGTGAGAAGGGGATTCCCTCTCGCTTTGCTACATATAACATAAAAGGGAAGACAGACAGACGTACAGGGTAGAGTCATATTAGCATATTATTGCAAAAACAGTCGTCATTCCACCGTCTTATAAGGTGAGTGAGCGAACTATGCATGGCTAAAGTGTGGTCTTGTCAGTGGCAAGACTCATGTGATAGTTATCTAGAAGCCGGTTGTTGTGGTGAGCTAGAAAACGAGAATACCAATGTGAGGTTCAGGTAAGTGAAAGAAAATTATTATCCTCACACGGTTTTCGCGCTAGTGCACCCCTCCCTCTATCTCTACCCCGACCCAGGTGCAGGCAATCACGGAGCCTTTAAAAACATGCTCGGCCAGCCCTCCTCTCACAACCGGGCGCCGCAGAAGGATGACAGGTCCAAGGAGGAACCAGATCGACAGTTTCGTGAGTAATGAGGCTGCGCGCTACAGCAACTTTGGGGGTAAGGTGTTGAGGTCTTCCCTTACAGGTCGGATAATTTTGTAAAACCAATACAACCTTCTTTTAGGGTCTTTTTCTCTGCCAGGCGACCCAAGGAGGCTTTGAACAGCAAAATACTGTGTGAAGATAATAATTTTCTTAATCTTCACCTTCACACTCACCACACTGCACACTCAGTAATTATACCAGCTCCGCAGTAATCTGGCGTCGAAGCACACCCGGGGCACGTTAGGTGCCACTGTGGTGGGCCCGATGATGAAGCATGCCACCAACTAGGTTGGTGGGTGAGGGCTTTCTAAAAACCTACTGGTTTTCCTTGACATACGTACTCCATTGAGTCTTACCTGTAAAAAACCTAGCTAGTCTTTCTTGATTTTTGATATATAAAAGCGGGGATTCAGACTAGCTTACCTAGTCCTCCCTCTCTCCTTTGATTCAGTGATATTTAGGCAGCGCACAGCTGTGAGAGTTTAACTTTTCTAAAAAACACGACAACATGGCAGAAAACACCGGTCTAACGTGCACTGAAGATGACATCAGTGAAATCTTATCCGACCCGTCCCTTGTGGCAGACTTCAATATCCCCGCAACCATTGCACAGTCCACCGATTGGGATGCACTAACTGAGAAGAAAAGGAACAAAATACGGACCATCCTACATGGCGTAATTCTAGCACAGTACTTACGCACCAACACTGCTCCAAAAGGTCTCATAGTCACCAACGCTCCCAGAATCTTCCAAGATGATGCGACTTTCAGGAAGGATTGGGCCCAGATCGCCTGGCACTGCACCAGGGACTGGCTCGTCCTTATCATCAAAACCGCCAAACGACTCTCTGATGCCATCCTGATCGAAATCCAGGCAACTGAGAACCATTTTAAGACCACCCTAACTGGTTTCAAAAAGAAACTAGAAGATCAAAATCGAGAGATGGCGGACTACAAAGAATACCTAACTCAGACAAAAATTAAAAATTTCGAGAAAGATCTGAAGAGATTCAGTTTCACTAAGACATACCCTTATTCGGACGATGCTTATACCCCGGCTAAAAAAGACTCCGATAGCTCCGGGGACAACAGTTCTGTCTCTAGCAATTCCAGCACCGGATCTAATCAATCCAGAGGGAGATGGCGACGAGGCCAACACTGGCAGCAACCCTGGCAGGGTCCACCGCAGAACCACAATTTTGGGCCACCACATTTTGGACCAATACCACCCCCATTCTATGGTTTCCCTCCAATGTACGCACCAGGGCAGATGCCATACTTTCAAGGGAATCAGAATCAAAGATATCCTTTTTTATCACAGGGCCGCAGGAATCGCGGAAAGAGAAGAAATGCACCACAGGTCCACTGGACACCAGAGGCGGATCCAGTGAGCTCGAACACGAGGAACAAAACCAAGGAACAGGCGGGACCGAGCAAATAACAACAACAGTGAGAACCAAAGACCAACTGGTGTTCAATATTTCCAGCACACAACTGACAGAGGAAGAAATAGCAGTCCTGAACAAGGGCCTATCTTTCGTCCCTACAGCCAAACTGGACCACTTCAAATTACACATGGAACTAGCGGAGTTCTTTAGAAAATTAAAATTAAAAGCCTTCTTTGAAAAGAAAACAGAGTCGAACGACTCTCAAGAGGAAGTCCCCAACGAGACAGGCCTCAGACTAAAATCCACTTTCATCCCACCACCCGCCAGTACACCTGTCGAGATTGCTGCCTTTGAACAGGCGGCCTACACTGAGGTGGAGAATATACAGGAGAAAAACACCTTCAACAATCTGTCCAGTCGGGAGCGTGAAACAATAAGACGCCTGCAGGCTAACCCTACCCTGGTTATAAAACCCGCCGACAAGGGCGGAGGTATCGTGCTCCTGGATAAAACAGATTATGACACGGAATGTCGCAGACTCCTAAGCGACACCAGGAATTACAGACCACTCAGGAAGGACCCTACCGAGGAACTAGGCAAGAGAATACAGATTTTGGTAAAAAATGCCCGGGATGCAGAACATATCTCCAAACAGGAGGCTGACTACCTGTGCAGCAAAAATGCTAAAACCCCATATTTCTACACTCTACCGAAGGTACACAAAGGGGTAACCCCACCACCGGGAAGACCAATTGTGTCGGGAAATCAATCACTCTTAGAGCCCCTGTCACGCTTCTGCGATTTCTTCCTGAACCCATTGGTACAACTTACACCATCATACATCAAGGACACGAAACATCTTCTCAATGTAATTAAAGAAATCAACTACAACCCCGAAACCCAACTCCTTGTCGGTTTAGACATTGAGAGCCTATACACTAGCCTACCGCAGGACGCTACACTGCAAGTACTGGAGGAAGTCCTAATGGGAACTGCCTGGAACCATCACACTCCACGCAGCTTTATAATGGAATGTGCCACCCTTGCATTAAAAGACAACTATTTCGAGTAGGAGGGCAAGCTGTACCTACAGACCAATGGGACGAGCATGGGGAGCGTTTTCGCTCCCAGCATAGCTGGTCTTTATGTAGCCCATTTTGAGAAAACACACATACAATCTGTGAACAATCCCTACGCAGCTAACATCAGCATGTGGCGTCGGTATATCGACGACATCCTGGTTATCTGGGAAGGGAATCAGGAATCCCTGGATCAATTCCTCGTGTGGATCAATACCTGCGACAACTACCTGAGGTTTACCTGTACGAGCAGTGCCTCGGAATTGGCCTTCCTGGACCTCAACATCAAAGCAGACAAGGATGGCCTGACAACCACGACCTACCACAAACCTACATCAAGGAACTCCCTTTTGAGGTTTGACAGCTTCCACCCTAGACCTCTACGGGAAAATCTCCCTTATGGTCAGTTTTTGCGATTGAGACGCAATTGCAGCCGGATCCAGGATTTCAAACAACAATCAGCCAGCTTAGTCCATAAATTGGAAGACAGGGGATACCCCACTAGGATCCTGAACACTACCTGCAAGAGGGCGCGAAACCAAAATAGAGAGGCGCTCCTTGAGGTAACAACAAGGCCTCCTGAGGAATCTACTCTGACATGCGTCACCACTTACAATACCGTATCAAATCAGGTTTCAAGCATAATCAACAGGAACTGGAAGATTATTAATTCGGGCAACCGAAACTGGGAAAAACCTAGATTCGCATATAAAAGGGCGAAGAATCTGAAAGACTCCCTGGTACACACCAGACCCAGGCCGAACCATGCCACTAACGACAACACTGTCCTCAATGCCTGGGGCTTACCAAAACTTACAGGACACCAACCGTGCAATAATTGCAGCGTATGCCACCTTACATCCCCATCCAAAACCCTGGACTTAGAACCAGGCAGAGTATGGACACAACGCCAGTTCACCAACTGTAATTCATCAAACCTGGTGTACCTTATGACATGCAGATGTGGCCTACGATATGTGGGGATGACCACCCGCAAGGTACGGACAAGAATGACGGAACACCGCAGTACCATCCGATGTGGCAAAAATATAAGTAGACTTACAGACCACTCACAACCACACCCCAAATGACTTCACTTGGACTGTGATTGAACAATTTGCCATAACTGACAACAATGAAAGATATCTCCTCCAAAAAGAACAACGTTGGATTTACCGTCTAACCACTCATACTGAGGGGCTTAACGACTCCATACCGTGGAATTCCCTCACCACTTAATGTATAATGTTTCCTTTTCTTTACAATACTGTGCATAACCCAATCTGTCTCACATTGAGCGACCAACAATCTAAGTTTTTAATTGTAAATCTCATTCCTCTCATCTTAAATCCTTCTATACTATATTATTTATTCCTCCTTTGCTCTCTCTACGAGCAATAATGTACACTAGCGCGCCCTTGGCAACAGCGAGCGCTCCCACGCTCTCCCGCGCATGCGCGGTAGCTTTACACAGCTTCTATCCCTCCGCGCATGCGCGGAGCACCATACACCGAGGCTCGCGCGCGGAATAGGGACTACTACCCACCCCAATCATGCGCAGAGCTTACATGACATGGCGCTTTTCGCGCTAGTGCACCCCTCCCTCTATCTCTACCCCGACCCAGGTGCAGGCAATCACGGAGCCTTTAAAAACATGCTCGGCCAGCCCTCCTCTCACAACCGGGCGCCGCAGAAGGACGACAGGTCCAAGGAGGAACCAGATCGACAGTTTCGTGAGTAATGAAGCTGCGCGCTACAGCAACTTTGGGGGTAAGGTGTTGAGGTCTTCCCTTACAGGTCGGATAATTTTGTAAAACCAATACAACCTTCTTTTAGGGTCTTTTTCTCAGCCAGGCGACCCAAGGAGGCTTTGAACAGCAAAATACTGTGTGAGGATAATAATTTTCTTTCACTTACCTGAACCTCACATTGGTATTCTCGTTTTCTAGCTCACCACAACAACCGGCTTCTAGATAACTATCACATGAGTCTTGCCACTGACAAGACCACACTTTAGCCATGCATAGTTCGCTCACTCACCTTATAAGACGGTTGAATGACGACTGTTTTTGCAATAATATGCTAATATGACTCTACCCTGTACGTCTGTCTGTCTTCCCTTTTATGTTATATGTAGCAAAGCGAGAGGGAATCCCCTTCTCACCCATATAGCACCTTAGTGCGTGCCACACATAAAAACAAAAACACTCACTGTAAATTATTTTTATAACCCCACACATACTCACTTGGTCCTGAGGAAAGCCTGTTTTAAATTAAGAAAGGCCAGGCTGAAACATGTAGACCACACAGGACACTGGAGGTCATAATCCATACTCCACCGTGTCCGTCTGCCTTTTAATGTGCCAACAGATACCCAGTTTATTAAAATAGTTTTTACCCTCGGGTGCTGGGATTTTTGTATGGCTTTTTAATCTTCACCTTCACACTCACCACACTGCACACTCAGTAATTATACCAGCTCCGCAGTAATCTGGCGTCGAAGCACACCCGGGGCACGTTAGGTGCCACTGTGGTGGGCCCGATGATGAAGCATGCCACCAACTAGGTTGGTGGGTGAGGGCTTTCTAAAAACCTACTGGTTTTCCTTGACATACGTACTCCATTGAGTCTTACCTGTAAAAAACCTAGCTAGACTTTCTTGATTTTTGATAGACCTTTTTTTTATCATGGGAAGATCAGCACTCTTAAAAAGTTCTGGGAGCTGGCCTATCAAAGAGGAGTTCACAATGGCTCCAGCCTACCTTACGTCTGTCAGTAGGTATTCTTCATATAGACTAGCAGGCAGGTGATCTTCCACAGAGATGGAAGCTCTGCAGTACAGCAAAATAGACAGAAACTCATTGTTCTTGAGAAGGGAAAATTCTAAAAGTCAAGGAAACTTTAGCACACTAACGCAATATTCTGTAGTTGAAGTTGTTGCAGATGGTGGTGACGTTTGAATATCTTTAATTTTATGGATAAAAAAATCAGCGATTTGATAGTATTTCTCATTGGATCTAGTGCTTTCTGCTTGAAGAGTATAATATTTGAAAAACTCTAAATCATTGAGAACAAAGCCGTGAGAGATTAGAAACTTTCTGAATTTTGTTTGAATAGAACAGAAGTTGATTTTAGCATCTTTAATCTCCCTTTTGTAGGCTGTGTTTAACTTAATCCATTCACACTTAGTGCCGAGGTCATCGTTACGCTGCCTTAGACTTTTTAAGGCTCTCAGTGCAAGTTTCATTCTGGGGAGTAACAATCGTGAGAAGGTTTATTGAGCTAATCTCCACATTAGTTCATTCTCCGTCCTTGAAAGATTTCCACATCTAATTTCTGATCACAGCCATCCCCTGTACATTATTCACTCATCATTCCTCTGCCACCCCCTTCTTCTGCTACACTATTTTTGACATACGAATTTCATCGCACGTCTCTTTCTAGTGGTCACACCAGAACCCATTTAATCCAACACACTTCTTCCAGGGACCAATTTCAGATCCAGCACCATTCTTCTTACTAAGATCTGCAAAATGATCCACAGTCTTAGCCTGTCACCCATTTCTCCACCTCTAGTTCCAAGTCACACAATTTGCAATGGCTCACCTCATTCTCCTGAATTCTTCTTTCCATGTCTTGCTCAAGGCTCCATTTTCGGCACTCCCTCTGGCAAAAGTTGAAAACACATCGTCACTGCCACTAATATTACAAACGACTTTCTTTCAATTCAAGAGAGCAGACAAGCCACAACTTTTTGTAGTTGAACACATTTGTTCAGGCTGGAATCAGAATGAAGGCCAGAACTCAAACATACACAATATAAGGAGGCTGCAGAGTAGGAGGATGTTATTGTCTTTTTACATTTCAATATGGTCGCCCACTTCGGAGGGTGTAAAATGATGCTTGCACCCAGCAGTCTCTGGTCAATGAGGCCACAAGCACAAATACCAAACCCCAACCCCTGCAAGCAGGGTTACACATCTAGTGTGCATATGTGCTTTGTGTGTCTGCTCTGCAATCCCACCAATCTAAAGTGCAGCTAAACAGCAGTATTCAAACACTTCTAGCCGCCTGTGGAAACCTTAGCACTCTGTGGTGGATGTTCTGCACCTTAGGAGGATTGAGTGAGGGAACTCCTTAGGTGACCAGACAAAGCTGTCAGTCTGTCCCGGAACGGCGAGACTGCGGACCTGCCTAAGAGCACACAGGGCAACAGTGAGCAATAAAAGTGTAGAGATGAGACTACAGAGCTAGCCATGGTCATGAAGGATGGCACTCATACTTCAAAGGGGTAAGGCTCACAAGCAGCACAGTTTTCTTTAAAGATCAGAGTAAGAATACAGAGCACACCCTGCGACTGGTAACAGTAAAGCACCACTGCTTCTGCCCTCTGCACCAACCAGGGTGCCATACACTCAACTCCCATTTTAGACTCAGATTCTTCATCGATTATGCCTTGTGACAGACCCCTGGGGCTGAAACATGGGAATAATAGGCTAACATGTTTTAGAGCAGTAGATCACCTACAGTGTCCAAACATCAGAGCAGGCAGATAAAGCTGATCAGTGAGACCGGATAGTCTTGACCTGCCCTTGGATGCTATGTTCCTAAGGTACTTGACAGCTAATGAATTGACACCAGTTAACTGAGAGCATTCAAAAAGGCAGCAATTTTGAGAAGTGTGTTGTCCCCTCTGGCGACCTTTTGAATGGTGCTCATCTTGGCCAGGAAACGAGAACAAGCATTGGAAATGCAATAGGTCTCGCATTTGCAAGAGTTGAAGATATTGGCATTGTAAATGACAATGCCTTTTATTTATGATTTAAAAACCAATACATAAATAAAAGGCACTGGCATTTAAAATGCCAATAGCTCAAACTCTCACAACTGCGAGACCTATTGCATTGCAAATGCTTGTTAACATATGGCATAGCGCTATTGGCTTTGCAAAGGCTTACACTGTTATGTTCCCGTCAACTGCACGACTACGGTGTAATCACATATGGGAGAAGTCCAGTAAGTCACAGATGCAAGTAGGGTCCTTCACCTCCAGAGCTGGAAAGGGAAGTGAGAGGCTTTTGGAAGTCTTATTGCTGTTGTTTTTGTTTTCAGTGGTGCATCATGGGTAACGTAATTAGAAGCAAGTGTATTTTCCTAGTAATTGAAAGCAAGTGCTTTTTACTAACTTTCCCAGTTGTTGGTCAGTACCCGAAGAGGCCAGTGGAAGTTTACTGTGATCATTTGAATCTATTTTATGAGTCAAGCATTGTCCGCATCTGTTCCCTGCAGGGTGGACAATGTACTCTAAAGAGCGGTATAGGAACGTTTCAGAATGGCGGTGGTCCTTTGTATATATCTAACCTAAAGGATGCAAACCAATGTTCAATTAAAGCTCTTGAAATCTATTTAAAAGGTTGCTATATGCACTGTAACAGTTGGTGCAGATAGTAATCTTGGTGCCTTGGCGCACAGTCTAATCAGCAAACATAACAAACATTCACACCATAAAACATGACCTCATCTAAATTAATAACACAAAAGTGCTATCATGTGTTTGAATCTCTACTAGGACCGACGAAGCTCGGCATCCTTCTGAGTTCGATTAACTCAAATGCATTAAATTGGACTATGGCAAAGATCTTATTTCCAGCTTTACAACGCTGTAGGAGCAAGCACAAAGGGGGAGGGTGCATAACACGAGAACATCAGACCACATAAGGGCTTGTGCAGATATGTAGGACCCTCACCACTCCTAGAGCAGCGAAGGGCGGTGAGGCAGATGGACATATACATGGTGCCCGCGGAGGCAGCACACACAGCCTGGTGACACCATGGTTGTGTGCTGATAATGCTCGCTGCAGCCACACTCCGTGCCTAGAATTCATGCTGTGTTTCCTCGGCTCTCGCCACTACTTTAGCACACAGACCAGTATTTTTAAACCAATCAGGGGTGAAAGATTTTGGGTAAATGCTACCTTTTATTAGCAGCCTAAATAAAGAATGTCAAGTGCTACTGTATTTCTTCTATGTCTATTCTGCAACAGGCGGTCTTAGGTTACTGGAACGGAAGGGAAGGAGGGCAGCAAGTGAGAGACACGAGGGAGGTGGAAAAGGATTCAAAGAACGAGTTATCCAAGTGAAAGACAAGGGCACTGGGGTGGCAGGATATGGAGGAAGAGAAAGAATGGTTTGAAGTGACGGGAAGATGGTTGGAGTATTTAGAAGGGAGCAAAAGAAGTATGAGGGACAGAGCGAAACAAGGAGAAACACGAGAGACAGCCTGCGGCCGTCAAAGTGAAAGTACGGCCGGCGGAGGGCATTGCTGTGGGGAGGGGGGAGGAGAAATACGACACGGCGGGCAGGGGAGGGGGCAGAGCGGGGAGAGCGGCATGAGGGTGTGAAGCAGCAGGGGAAGAGTGCTGCTGGCGATTTGATGATGTGCACGCGCATTTTAGGTCAATGCGCTTGCGCATTGACCTAAAAGCCAGTCAATCGCCAGTCTAGGTAAAGCTTATTTAAGCCCCTATATATCTCACTCCCGCTCAATGCGCATGCGCATTGAGATAGGTCGCTCGACCTAAAAACGATGTTAAAGTGACAGTGATGGAGCAGATTTCATCTGCAGTCAGGCATTGTTTTATTTTTTGTGCTTCAGACAGACTGCATTTAAATTGCCACGCACATTTTGGTGCAAGTTAAAAACATGGCACATAAAAAAACATGAAAGTGAGGCCTATTTAGTCTGAAATGCTTCTGCTGAATTAACATGTGTTTTTGCAATGTAGAGAAAAGTGGCCTTTTTAGCTTTGAAGATTAATAGAATGTGTTTCTCTCTTCCCAGCGCATCCCATGTAATCTACATTCACTATTTCTGTCTTAATAGACTTGACGCACATTTTGATAAATATTTTCAGTTAATAACACCTAAGCATGGGCGAATTTTGCGGATCTCGCGTTCGCGAATTTTGCGGATTTGCGAATTCGCAATCCGCAAAATCCGCGAATTCCCGCGAATTTGCGGATTTTTTTTTTGTGTTCGCCCGTGTTTCTGCCAGTTCGCGAGGGTTTTTACAATTTCGCAATTTGCGAACTTACCTGTCGGGTCGCAAGTTTCGCGAACTTGTTGTTTCTACGTGTCCAGCCTGTTTGGGACACTCTTCTTCATCACTGCCACTCTCTGTCACCACTGCCACTCTCTGACTACTCATGCCACCCTCTGGCCCACCCATGCCACCCTCTGTTTCATCACCACACCCTCTGGTTGTCCAGTGTACATTATTTTCGGCAAAGCAAAGCACACCTTCCCTGCCTCAAGTGACCTGAATTAATTTGGGGCTGATTAATATGTCACAGAATATTTTTTTAGCTGGCACCTGCTTCCTTAGTGCGCCCTGATTAGTGATCTTTTGCACTTGCTAAGTGCTTTCATTGTTGCAAAATTAGTTACAACACCTGCCCTGCCCCAACTGACAATAATGAATTAGGGGCTGATTAATGGATTTTAACTTCCAGCCTGGCTCCTGCTTGTCTCCCTTAGCTGTAATTCAGGACCTTTGTGGCATATGTGTAACTATTCTGAGGTTCAGAGCAGGGTCACATAATAGTTGCAACTGGCAACTGAACTCTGGAGGGGCCCCTCAGGAAGCACTACAGGAAATGGCTACTAATGATGAGCCTGAACTTTTGAACCTGGCAAGTAGTTTCAGTTTTGCTAAGATCGTATTTCTGCAATTTAGCACTTATTCGCGGGGCGCGAAGTTGTACTGGGAAGCCGCGAACTCACGCGAACAGTGCGAGCAGTGCGAGCAAAATCCGCTGCTCGCGGATTTGCGGATTTTGCGGGAGATTCGCGAATCTCGCGGATTGCGGATTTCCCGAAAATCCGCGAGCGAAACGGATTTTCCGCCCATACCTAATAACACCTCTTTTTCTTTGTTGTACATTGCACATTTATTTTGCATATTGTACATAAATAATAGAAAAGCTGGTTTACACTAGTAGCTTGGCTAGGTAAACATTTATAAGGAGTATTAGTATGAAGTTGGGAAACATAATGGGCTGATTTACATGAAATTAACATTATCTTTTTGTTTATTTAATTTTTGGGGCCTACCATTAAATGGCTGCCTGTGAAACCATCAAAAGCTATGGCTTGCTTTGAATGAGAAGGCAGCATGCGCAGACTGTGGCAGCTTTCCTCATGCCAAGAAGTGAAGGACAGCTTGAACTGTACATTCTTGTGATTGTGCCAATGTACCAGCTAACTAAAGTATCCGTCCTACTGCGCTGAGAAAAGGAAGGAAGAATTAAAATGAAACATTTCCCAAGTAAATGTTGCAAATGTTTATAAATGTATTATTCATGTATGTTCATTTTGTTAAAACTGTTTTTTTGAATGCGTCAGGGTGATGAGAACTCATGCCACCATGACTAACCAATCAACATACAGGTTTTCCTGAAATGCAACATTTTGTGTAGTCTGCCAAAATTTTGTGTATAAAAACTGACAGGGGCTGGCTTTCTCAGCTCAGCTGGCTTCTAGGCTCATTAGGGGGTGTGTGAGCTCTTGAAGAGAAGGAACAGATTAGGCCAGACAGCCTATGGGTTAGGTACGAGAACGTCCCGGGAGACTGCTGAAGGGAGGGTTTGCGTCCGAGGAGTGTCAGGGGGAGGTTTCTTGCTTCCACGTCATATCTTGGCACTGCAGGCGCATTCCTTTGAGGTCTGGTGAAGGAGGGGCTATCTCACTCCCTGCTTGCTCTTTAGACACAGACAGATGCAGAAGAACAGCTGATTAAATAGAATTAGATGCTAAACTTTCAGTTGTGCTTTGACTAATTAATTAGGTCTGAAAAGATTTATTTGACTTGTGCATTTATTTCTCTTAATGGGAGATTTTTGCAAACTATTTGATTTTTGATTAGCCTTGCAAGACTATTTTTCTTAGAAACTCCTTAAGAATTTTGAATTACATTTTGCGCCACATTCCTGTATGTAAATGCTTATATGCAGACTGTAATATGTTCTGTATTAATGCTATTTTTTCTGTTTTACAAATTCTGTAACCTGATTGATATTTTACTAATGAATAAAGGGTCAGAGAAAACTTAACTTTTGATTAGAAAATAAAACCCTTTAAAATAATCAACAACTCTCTTTATTGAGGGTTTTGCATTGAGAAATTACCAGAAGAAATTACCGCTCCATCAGTTTTTGGTAATCAGAGGATGGTCATTATTGATTAGTTTGGTGATTAATGATTATTGATTTCACCATCAACTACTCAACTAATGGATCATTGACCTTAGAAGGGAAGTAAAATAATTGCCCAAGTTAGATAAATGTCCAAGTCCTGATTCCTGACTCCAATGCTCAGAACCTGAAGATTGGCAAAGCAGTACTGGAAGGTGATGCAAGAAGTGGTGTGAGTATGAATAGGGTTGTGAAATGTTGTTAATATGCTAGTATTTTTTTTTTTAAAGTGTTGAAAATAGTAAGGATTTTTACTGTTGTTGATATTTTGCTCATTTTGAATTGGTGTTATTGATTATATTGGTAATTTCATAGGACATAATTTTTGGTTATTGATTACATGTTTTAACTCTTAATGTAAGTAAGGGTCTTGTTCTATGTTGTCTGGAACACGTAGGTATGCACACCTGTGGAATCCCGGGAAGGAATAGCGGGTGGTAAATGGAAGCCACACTGCACTGAGGTTACTCGTCTGTTGGAATAGCACTGAGAAGCTAGGTAGGGCTGGCAGTGTTAAATTAGGGACTATTTTCTGTGTGAGTGATTTATAGCAAAGAGTTCGCTGGTGAAACTTTGGTCTGATATCACCTAGAAAGGGTCACACTAAAGGAGTAGCAGGTTCTTCTGAGCTTGATTGACAGCAAAAGGGTTCGCTGGTGAAACTTTGGCCTAAGATATATCCTGAAGGATAAGGCCAAAGTAGTAGCAGGTTCTTCTGAGCTTGTGTGAAAGGTAAGCGGAAGGGATTTACCTGTAGTGTTTGAAGAGTAAACGGAAAGTCATACTTTGTGAAGGGTAAGCGGAATGTGTTACTCGCAGTGAATATAAATCTATCCTTTATTTAGCACAACAGACAGAGTAGCGAATGTATTTATGTTGTTACTAACAGATTTATTGATTAAGAGAAATATTGCAGTAAGATTTTGTGGAGGGTCAGTGGTAGGAGTAAAACTGACTAAAATTGAGACTGACAGCTTTGGGAAAAAGAAATTGCATTGAACTATTGCAAAAATGAAATTGTTTGAAGGCTTAAAGAAGCTGTTAGGAGGTAAAGTGAAAAATTCGTTTTTTATTGGTGATGCTCCTGAAGGAACACCTGTGCATTTTATGTCTACCAATTTGGGACAAAATACATGTATGTGGGTTCACCAATGGTGCAAGATTACTGAAAAAGAGGGTGTTTTGAGGTTTCCAAAAGATGGTACTTTTGAATTGCAAATTATTGACAAATTAAGGGAAGTCTTATGTGAAATAAAGACACCATCTAAAGCTGCACAATTTGAGGCCTTAAGCTTATGGGAAAAGACAGCAAGAGAGAAAGAAAGTGAGGATAAAAAGGTAAAGTACCAAATGCAGGAGAAGAGAATTAATGATGATAAAGAGCTTCAAATAAATAATGATTCAGGTGATGAAATAATGGATGCATTGTTAACTGAGTGTCCACCACTTTATGTGGTTCCCATTAAAAATACTGAAAATACTGAAAATAGTGTACTAGTAAGCACTACAGTGGCTACTGCTTCTGTTGAGCAGAGAAAAACACAGATTGAGAAAACTGTGCAAACATTTTATATTGACCCATTACCTGTTGATTCAGCACTGACAGTGATACCTCCAGGTGTTACTGCTTCAAATGTGCCTGATTCAGTCCAAGAATTGCAAACTGCAGATGCACAGATAATGCATAGAAAAATTATGACTGTCCCAATTAATATGGTCCCTACTGAAAAGGTTCAAAGAACTGCAGAAGGAGTGATTATGGCAGGGTTTATTTCAGAAACTCAGAATACACAGATTATTGAACAGAAATTACCCCAAGCACTGAAAGGTGAGGGAAAAATGGCCTTTACAACATCTACAGCTCAGAATAAAATAAATGTAATTGAAAATGTTATTTTTCAAACCTGCTTTGAGGAAGCAGCAGTGATTAAAAAGATTGAAAACATGGGAGAACATAATAACACAGGCCCTGAAAAAGAGAAACAGCGTAGTGTTTTAAACTCAGCACTTGAACATGGAGAAAATAACAGTCCATGCTGTTTAAATAATGAACATGTGAACCACTGTCAGGAAAAAGAATTAATTTCCCTGAGTAAGGAAACAGTTGCATGTGCATTAACTACCCATAATGGCCTGACAGATTTGTCTCAAAAATATGAAACTGATGTTTCAGGAAGTTTTCCATCTCAGAAAAGTTTTAGGGTACATATGGATGATGAAGCAAATGAGAAAATATGTTCTTCAGAAATGAAATTGCACATTGCAGAAATAAAATATATTTTTAAATGCAATGGGTTTGAGAAATTAGGAGACAAATGGGCAAGAAAACATGAGAAGAAAAAGAAACCACCAGACCTAGCTAGGAAACTGGATAAGGAAAAGAAGCCACCAGATTTAGTTGAGAAAAATATTAAGCAGAATGAGGGAGAAGCTTTTGCTTACTCATTGAGAGAAAAGGTGGGAGAAGTGCATGTTCCTATGCCACAGAATAAAAGTGAACTTGCAGCATTTCTGAACACATTACCTCAATTGAGAGACAGGCATATGCTGTGGTACCCACAAGTTGATGGATTTGATGACATTTTAAAAGAGTTGTGCATTATTTTGGAAACGTTCTTTTACATTGCCATGCAGACTAAATTGTGGTTTGAATCTAAAGTTGTGCAGAGGCCAGGTGAAGAAACAATGAAAAGGGTTTGCATGAATGCACCATCATTTTCTGTTGTTATGGAGGAAAATATAGCAGTGATTACTTTCCTGAAGGGTGGAGTGCCAGTAAAGGATGTTGATTGGGTACAGATTAAAAGAACACAGGATGGAAGTAAAGTTGGTTTGGTATGTGCACATTCAGGTATGGATGTTGTACTGCAGGAAAATGTGTCCTTTTGCCATCTTTATAGCAGATTTGAGCATTGGAAGAAGAAAAATAAATTTAAACATGATGCACAAAAACATGGAGAAATGCAGATGCAAAATATGCAAGCTAAGCAAATGCAAATGTCAGTTCAGAAACAGGTACCTATGGCAGGAATTTTCCAAGCAAAGATGGTCCCACAAAATATGGAAAAAGCTCAAATTAATTTAAATAAGGTGTCCAGAGCAAATGTGAATTTTTTCCAGAGACAAAATCAAAACCCAGTCCAACAGGTTGCTGTGTTTGAAAATGAGAGTTTTAACCTTCACAATTCTGAATTTATCAAGTCCATTGTGAAGGCAGTGGAAAGTCCAGATTTAAATGCAGGAGTTTTAAACAAAGAAATTACAAACAAAGTTTTAGAAAAATGTGCACCAAAATTAGGCCCATTTGAGAAAGATTGCAAAACTGTTGTCTGTGATTCAGGCCTAGCAGAAAAACAATTGTTTTGCAAAGTAAGCAGCACAGAATACTGTACACCAGATAATGTTAATTTTCAGATTCCTGATGAGGATGTACATTTTAAAATGGCCCAACAAGAAACAGCTGTAGCATTATTTTCAGAAAAGACAGTTGAAAAATTACCTTCTGATTTTGAAAAAATAATAAACAAAGAAATAAGAGAGTTCACAGAGAAGGGTGCCAGATTAATAAAATGTGCAGAACATGTCTTATTAAAATTAGAACCAAATGACATGCATTCAGGAACACCATCAGTTGCAGGAATTTTACCAATAAAAGGATTTTTGATGGACTTGATTGGAAGTTTGTGTAACTTTCTGATCACAGGTTCACAGAAAATAAATGAAAAGAACAGAATAGTGCAGGAGATTAAAAGCATATTTTTTCCATGTTGTCCTGTGGTACCGGATCCAGCCAATATATTTTTTCACATTCCATGTGCTGAAGAATGGCTTACTTTTATTGATTTTTGCAAAGTCCATGTAACAGTGCCATTGCATGAGAATTGTCAGGAGTACTGTCAAAAAGCAGATGAATATCTGGGACACAAAATTGGAAAGGGAGGTAGAAAGGTGTCACCAGAAAGGGTGGAAATGTTTTCCAAGAAAAATTCACTTCAAATTCAGAAAGAAGTCAGGACATTTTTGGGAATGGTTAGCTGCTGTAGAGAGTGGTTACTAAACCTTTCCCTAGTGGCTAAGCCTTTACGGAGGCTGACACATGAGGATGTGTCTGATCCGCTTCCATTGGACAACAATTGCACAAAAGCATTCCTAGAGTTGAAAGAGAAAGAATGTTGCGCCCCAGCACTAGGAATGAAAGTTTATTTAAAAGAAAATAAACCAATTTGCAGTGAGAGGGAGGGCTGCACTCTCTCATTGCCTATTCAAAAAGATGACTGTGTTCAAAGGTCTGTGATGTATTGCCCAATGACCTTTGACCCGAACTTCACAAAAATGTCAGCAAATGAATTGGATTGTGATGAAACTGAATATGAGTGTCTAAATATCATGAAAATATGCATAAAGCCAAAATCAGACTTTAATGATGAATGTCTGAGTCAGCCCAACAATGTCCATTTTGTAGATGGCCCATGTTTGAAAGGTGACACATTAAAAGCAGCACATGCTGTGCTCCTTATGCATTATGTTGTCAAAGCTTCATGGCTCTCAGTAGTTGCCCCAGTCCAAAATTCGAAATTGATTGCCCTTACCATAACATGCAGTATATCTGCTCAAATGAGAGTCACTGTTGTCATGGGAGAGAGAAATGCTTATTCAGTTGCACACATTTGTGTTCTGTTAGCATGCACATTCTATGGAATATTCACAGGTGAATTAAAAGAGGCTCAAGAAAATGTTTTTGAAGCAGCACAACAGGGTTGTATCAGAACTGTTTTTGAGAAAAGTGACAACTGCATAGTGGCAAAAGTGTTATTGCAAAGACTGATGCCCAGGTATAGATTGCCAGTTTCTCTGAAATCAGATTATAATGTGGTCACAAAGATAATGAGTGCAGAACAACAGATTGGACAAGGAATGGATTGTAGCTATCTGCCTGAAATGTCAAGCATAATAAAGCAACACAATGGCAGCACTGAGTTACCTTTTGCAAAAGACGGTGTCTCACCAACACCAAAGTGGCTTGAAAATGCATATGCAAATGCACTTGTGGAAAACACTGAGGAGAACACTAGCCATGGCTGTGTAGGTCTGGTTGATGTACAGTGTGCAGTTTCTCACCAGATTGCAGCTGCTACACAAGATCTGCATAATGGATGGTGCAACGGCTTTGATCTGAGAGATGGTGTGGTGAATCATCTGAATCTGATCAAAGTGAAAATAAGAGTGAAAGGCATTGGTTGAAAAAGTGCCAAGGATTGATGGTGCTCTGTCCGAGTTTCTCAGCACCTAAGTAGTCTAATTTGCATTGAAAAAGGTACAGAATGCCAATGAGCCATTCTGATGGCAAGCTGATGACAAAGAGAAAAGAAATGCTGAAACTGTCCTGTTGAATTCCTTTTTTATTATTTTAGTTACTTATTTTAAAGAAGACTAACTGTTCCAAGAAGCTACTTACAGAACTCTGCACTAAAACATTTGAGCTTGGCTATATATGATCTGATTACAGATAGACTTGTGTTTGCCTTAGAAATAAAAGTGAAATTGTTATATGCTCAGCTTGTGCAATTTAAAAAAAAAAAAAAAAAATGTCACTTTTGAAAATGAAATATGTGTGATGAATTATAAATCAATTTATTATGATTTGAATCATCAGAAGGGTGGATTGATGGAGCATATTTCATCTGCAGTCAGGCATTGTTTTATTTTTTGTGCTTCAGACAGACTGCATTTAAATTGCCACACACATTTTGGTGCAAGTTAAAACATGGCACATAAAAAAATATTAAAGTGAGGCCTATTTATTCTGAAATGCTTCTGCTGAATTAACATGTGTTTTTGCAATGTAGAGAAAAGTGGCCTTTTTAGCTTTGAAGATTAATAGAATGTGTTTCTCTCTTCCCAGCGCATCCCATGTAATCTACATTCACTATTTCTGTTTTTTTTTGTTTTTTTTTATTATTTAGTCCTCATTACGCAACTATTTAAAAGTCAGGAGTTTTCAGGGATCCTTCTCGATATTCGTGGCACCCTTGAGAGAGGAAACCCCTTACGTCCATACTTATAGGGAGATGGCTTGGTTATTCATAGTGGGTTGAGCTAGCCATCTTTGCTACTCTCACAAGCCTTTCTCATCATTGTTGCGATAGCGTAATCATTGGACCGTGAACAGAGGAGGTGTTTTGGAGAACCAGGAATGTTGCCTTCAAGTTTCAAATACACATTATATATACCACATTCTTTAGTTCACCGCTTATGGTATTCTTCCCACAGGTCCCAGAATCTATATCTTTTAGAGGCATGCCTCTTATTTTTATCTAAATTAAACACTTTCAAGATTGAGGCCAACCATTCATTATGAGTAGGGGAAACCGGAGTTATCCATTTTACACAGATCTCCCTCCTTGCCAAAAGAATCAGAATGAAAAGTAAATTCTCTTGGACTTTAGTAAGAGGCCTACCCACAATTTCTCTTAATGGGAGATTTTTGCAAACTATTTGATTTTTGATTAGCCTTGCAAGACTATTTTTCTTAGAAACTCCTTAAGAATTTTGAATTACATTTTGCGCCACATTCCTGTATGTAAATGCTTATATGCAGACTGTAATATGTTCTGTATAAATGCTATTTTTTCTGTTTTACAAATTCTGTAACCTGATTTATATTTTACTAATGAATAAAGGGTCAGAGAAAACTTAACTTTTGATTAGAAAATATACCCTTTAAAATAATCAACAACTCTCTTTATTGGCTTAAAATAATAATTGCATTTTTGACTGTTCATCTTTATTTAAAGTCTCCTGAAGGTATTACATGGTGTGAAGGGCCCAACACCTTTTGAGCGGTAAATTAGAGGTAGCATGAGGGTTTTACATTGAGAAATTACCAGAAGAAATTACCGCTCCATCAACAGGACCTCACTGTGTGCGTTTGTCATAAGATATTACTGCATACTATGTGTGTTACCGTACAGGATAACAGTGCACAATGTTATTTCTGCAATAACTTTTAAGTATCAAAAAACGATTCATGGGGACATTCACTTCAAAAAAATAAATGCATAGTTCTGCAATATTCATGTTTTAGGTTCTGCAAAATTGCATGGGTTAAAACATTTCTCTACAATTTAATTCTTAGGCTGTTCTGTATTAGGGAGCTGACTTCATCCCATGCACCAGAAAAAACATGAGGGAAGGACAGACCCTGCAGCTACCACATGTACGACGCGCAAAGGAACCAAGTTGCATCTATGTTTTTAACTTCACTTCCAAAAAACAGCTTACTATGCACCTTCGCTTCTATAGTGAATGAGGTACTTCCTACTCTCCTCTGATGTCACTTCCTCTTTTAGGAGTTCAAGGCATTTCACAAAATGAAGGGCAACCCAAGCCAGACAAATGTTTTCTTAAAAGTATAAAACAAATGATAGACTAAGTTTCGGAGTCTAACTAAACTCCAGCAGAAATTAAAACATTAATAGTAACATACAACATTGTATTTTTTGAAGAAGTTTTTCCTATTTGCAGTTTGCGGCCTTAGCAAAGGAAAAAGTGAGAGAGATCTCAAAAAAGAAGCAAGACCACCAAAGTCACAGCCTTCCATTAAGCAAAGCGCATAAATAAGCCCTACCTCCTTCTCCTGTAGGAGGGCCGCCATGTCCTTCACATGCAGTCTCTCTATCCAGAGATCCTTCTGCCAAGAAAGGAAAGACATGTCAGTCCTCATCAGAGAGTGGAGCCAGCAGAGTCTGGACAATTGGGTGTGGAGTGAGGTGGGGAGGTAGGGGGTAGTAGTTCTCTCCCGCAGTCGGTGGGCTTAGGTGTTCATGTAGATAAGAACTAGAGATACACAATGGAAGTGTAGATAAGCAGGCTTCTGGGTGGTGTTCATAACGATTGATAAGAGGTCACGTAAGTGCGGACCCATGAAGTGCTGCCTCAGCAATGTGGTGTCTGTGGTGGAGTCTGGACAGTAAGCATGCAGCTACTGTTACAGCAGTAACCCCTAGTGCCCAATCACTGCATGAAATTAGTTGAGGTCCTGGAACAGACACATAGGTGCAGCAGTTAAACCCAAGGTTCACGCACAGTGTGGTATTGCCTGAGTTCCTAGAGTGGGCAGTTACTGCTGGCACCCAGTGGACAGTTACACTATGGCATGCCGCATACTCCTGGTGGTAGCAGACCCTGGTGCATGAGTGACACACCAGTGTCCATTCACTGTAGCACAATGGATGGGCTCATGGAACAGAAAGACATTGATGCAGCTGTGACACCCAGAGGACAGTCAGAGTCTTGGCATAAAATGCTTTGGTGTACAGGAGAGTATTTGTGTTGATAGCTGTATCATGCTTTCCTTACCTGTAGAGATAGAATAGTTCGTCTCTCCTGCTCCTTTGCCACCCTGTAAGCAGTGGCTGCGATGATGTACACAATGGCTAAACACAAGTACAAGACAATGAGTGTTAATAAAGTGGTAACCAGCATAAGTACAAACATGTGCCACAAAGCAGCCCCACAGTTAACTAACAGGACACAGTATGATGTCCCACCAGTGCATAAACTTGTTAGTGATATAATGAAATGAAATTAAAGTTTACGTGGAATGACACAAAGGGTGTGTGTGGGAGGTTTAACTGTGAGTATCCAACTATCACTCACTTTAAATTTTGTGGAAATGTACTGAAAGTGCCAACAAACAGTGTCTTCCTTTTAAGATAAGGCCACCACTAGGTGGCCAGGGCAAGAGGCTGCTGGTTACATGTAAATATGTGAGCACACACATATGCGGACTGGGCATGTGAGACTACCATCTAAGTTAGCCCAGGTAGCCTTTCACAGAAAGGACCCTTCAAAGATTGGTGCTAACTTGGTGTAGGCCTTATAATATCGGTTAGCATGCATAGCGACGGCCTGGAATACTTACTAAAAAGGCTGGGTGCTCACTGTATTATATCTTAATGGTGAAATCACCACCATCGCAATTCTTCCAAATTTAGGCCTAGAGATACTGGCCAGGTATCAATGTTATGGTAAACATGTAGATCAAGTGTAGATGAACTGTCACTGTAATTCTTACTGCACTTCAGGAATTGTCATATTCCCCTGGCTCTACCATAATCAGATTTTAGGCCTTTGTATCCCCTACTGGGATAAATCAATTATTCTGCTGGCCAGCAGGAGGATCAAAGCTGTGTGTGGTCATAGGTGGTCCTGTGCCTCTTCGGTGGGATTATTTTGTTAGTGCAATAAGTGGTTATTCAATTCAATTCAATTCAATTAATTTATATAGCGCGCTACATACCCAGAGGGTCTCAAGGCGCTTGCAGAAGGGTGGGGAATTACTTGTCGAATATCCAGGTTTTAAGTTGCTTTCTGAATGCTAGGTGGTTCTGAGTGAGGCGAAGGTGAATGGGAAGTGAGCTCCAGGTTTTAGCTGCCAGGTAGGAGAAGGATCTTCCTCCCATGGTGGTTTTGTTGATGCGAGGTACAGCAGCAAGGGCTTGGTTGGAAGAGCGTAGCTGGCGGGAGGGGGTGTAGAAGGAAAGTCGTGTGTTGAGGCATTCGGGTCCAAGTTCGTAAAGTGCTTTGTGTGCGTGGGTTAGGAGGTGGAATGTTATCCTCTTATTGACGGGGAGCCAGTGGAGGTTTTTCAAGTGACCAGAAATGTGGTCTTTACGCGGGATATCTAGTATGAGTCTGGCTGATGCGTTGGAGTTTTTTCTGAAGTTTTGCGGTGGTACCGGCGTATAAGGTGTTTCCGTAGTCCAGGCGGCTTGTAATCAGTGCGTGGGTGACCGTTTTTCTAGTTTCGGTGGGGATCCATCGAAATGTTTTTTTGAGCATGCGAAGAATGTTGAAACAAGATGATGAAACGGCGTTGACTTGTCTGGTCATCGAGAGTGAGGAGTCCAGAATGACGCCCAGGTTCCGTGCGTGGTCCGTCGAGATGGGTGCTTTTCCAAGGGCCTCTGGCCACCAAGAGTCGTCCCAGGCGGAGGGGGAGGTACCTAAGATGAGGACTTCTGTTTTGTCTGAATTCAGTTTTAGACGGCTGTGCTTCATCCATTCGGCTACTTCTTTCATTCCTTCATGTAGGTTGGTTTTGGCGGTGTTAGGGTCTTTGGTGAGTGAGAGGATCAGTTGAGTGTCATCAGCGTAGGAGATGATGTTGAGGTTGTGATGGCGTGCGATGGCCGCGAGGGGGCTCATGTATACGTTGAAGAGGGTGGGGCTGAGTGAAGATCCTTGTGGCACGCCGCAAATGACTTCAGTGGCCTCTGATTTGAATGGTGGGAGGCGGACTCTCTGAGTTCTTCTGGCAAGGAACGAGGAGATCCATTCCAGTGCTTTTCCTTGGATTCCGATGTTTCTGAGGCGTTTTAACAGGGTGCTATGACAAACTGTGTCGAAGGCTGCGGAGAGGTCAAGGAGGATGAGGGCGACTGTGTTTCCATTGTCCAGTACAGTTCGAATGTCGTCTGTTGCTGCGATGAGTGCGGTCTCAGTGCTGTGTTTGGCTCGGAAGCCGGACTGTGAGGAGTCGAGGGATTTGTTTGTTTCAAGGAAGGCGGCGAGCTGGTTGTTGACAGCTTTCTCGATGACTTTGGCAGGGAATGGGAGGAGCGAGATGGGGCGGTAGTTTTTGAGTTCGTGGGGTCAGCTGTGGGTTTTTTCAGAAGGGCGCTGAGTTTGGCGTGTTTCCAGTTTTCCGGGAAGGTGGCGGAGTTGAGGGAGCAGTTGATGACGTCTCGGAGGTGTGGTGCTATGATGGAATCTGCTTTGTTGAAGATGTGGTGAGGGCAAGGGTCTGTGGGGGATCCTGAGTGGATGGAGTTCATCAGGCGGATGGTGTCCTCAGTGGAGATTGGGTTCCAGTCATTAAGGATGTTCGAGGGGGGTGAAGGTACGGCAGAAGGTTGGGTGGGTTGGACTCCGGGTTGGTTGCCGAAGCTGTTGTGGATGTCTGCGATTTTGTCGTGGAAGAACGAAGCTAGGGAGTCGCAAAGTGCTTGAGAGGGGGTGACGTCGTTGGAATTGGCAGTGGGGTTGGTAAACTCTTTGACGATGTTGAATAATTCCTTGCTGTTGTGGGCGTTGTTGTCTAGTCGGTCTTTGAATGCGGCTTTCTTGGCAGTCCGGATCAGTTGGTGGTGTACGTGGGTGGCGTTTTTGAAGGCGTCCCTGGTGCTGGTGTTTGGGTCTTTTTTCCAGGCCTTCAAGGGAGCGACAGAGTTTCTTGGATTTCTTAAGATCATCGTTGAACCAGGGGGCGTTTTTGCTGCCTAGTTTGATTTGATGTTTTTTCAGAGGTGCTAGGTTGTCGGCGCTGTTGGTTAGCCATTGAGTGAGGTTAATGGCTGCTTGGTTTGGGTTTCGAAGAGTGAGCAGGGGGGTTTTGAAGAAGCGATGTGGAGATCTGGTCGATGGTGATTTTGTTCCAGTTTCTTCGCAGAGTAGGTTGAGGATGGTTGTGGGTTGTGGTCTTTTTGTAGATAAAGTGAACGCAGCTGTGGTCCGTCCAATGGAGAACTGTGGTGTGACTGAAGGAGATATGTTTGCTGGAGGTGAAGATAGGGTCGAGTGTGTGACCTGCGTAGTGAGTGGGGGTATTAACAAGTTGTTTGAGTCCGAGGTTGGCGAGATTGTCCAGAAGGGTGGTGGTGTTGTTGTCGTTATTTTTTTCCAGGTGAAAATTGAGGTCTCCCAATAGAATGTAGTCCTCGGAGGGGAGGGCGTGTGGGGTGATAAAGTCAGTGATGTCTTCACTGAATTGTGCACGGGGTCCTGGTGGCCTGTAGAGGAGGGTGCACTAATGGCACATTACGTGAAGCAAACACAAGGAGATGATGGACGGAGCACTGAAACTTTTCAGACACTCACCCCCCGACACAGATCTGGGTTGAATTCATCATAGTTCTTTAACTCACCTCGCCACCCCAGTTCAGACACAGCTATATGCAAATCAGTCTTAACCCTGTGCCTCATGGGAAAAGTCCAGCTCGAACTGCCAAGCCAAGGCTTCCCTAGACCAGAAACAAGCATCCTGGGACCGGCTAACAGCCCTCATCAGCCAGACTAGCTTGATTCCAGTGGCAAAGTGAGCTAAAGAATTATGATGGATTCACCCCAGATCTGTGACTGGGGGTGTGTGTCTGAAAAGTTTAAGCGCTCCGTCCATCATCTCCTTGTGTTTGCTTTGTTCGCCATAAGTTGGCAGGGTATGCCGAGACGTAGGTCCCTTGATCACTTTGCCACTGGATTCTAGCCTGGCTGATTCAGGGTGTTACCCAGAAACTGGTCCCAAGATGCTTGTTTCCGGTCAGAGAAGACCTGGCTTAGCAGTTCAGGCTGGACTGTTCCCATGAGGCGCAGGGTCAAGACTGATTTGCATGTAGTTGGGTCTAAAATGAGGTGGCGAAGTGAGCTAAAGAAGGATGATGGATCCAACCCAGATCTGTGACTGGGGGTGAGTGTCACTGCTCCGTCCTTCATCTCCTTGTGTTTGCTACATTAGGTGAAGTGGCATAATGGTGTAATTTAGGGAAATTTGTGAAACAAGCATAACATGAAATTCCCCAATTCCCTTGATTTACACCAGTGTAATTTGAAGTTAGCCAAGCCTACATTATGTATGTATGCGTTATAAAACCTCTGGAATGTTGTGTCATTCTCCTTTAACCTGAACCCCAGCAAGAGTGCCACTAGTTAAAATAATAAAATACCCTAAACATGAAGTAAAAGAAAATACTTCTGAACACAGCTCTCATTGTTAAAGGAATTAGCCACTCTTAGTCAAACAAAGTTGCCACAAGACAATTTGTACTCGAAAGTAGGCCTTTTCAAGGTTCATTCTCCACCTGAACTCTATCAAGGATTGATTGGGTGCACCAGCACCCTCACTTTCTGCGCCAATGCTGTTAGAGAAACTAATGGGGACATTGACTGCATGATATTTGAGATGAACAGTGTTCTTTTCAACCAATTAAAAAGTGAGGAGGAAAAAAGTTCCTTATCTGCGATAGCTGTTGTGTAGCTTGAGGCTGTTGTAAATTCACGCAGGGAAGCTGTAGTCGGGAATTATGGGCGAAGTGTTGACATGATCATGGGTCACAGCAACTCAGGAGGATTGCAGAGTGTATATAGGTCAGTGCTGATATACAGAGAATTATTTTAGGTTAGATATGCTCCTCCCCAGCACAATCAGCCTTTCAAATGCAACTTCTCAAGTGGAAACTTCTATCAGCCCCCCATCAAATGAACAATAGCAGATATGGATCATATGCCAATCCTACCTGCAAACAGCAAAAATACTAAAAGGATGAATACGATCCAGTGTTCTCGGATTAGTCTGGCAAAAAAAACAAAAAAGAAGATTTGAAAAGGTGCAGATCAGCTATAGAAGGTCACACCAGAACCATAAAGCAATAATGCTGCCATCTACTGCATCTACACCAAAATCCAGGACAGGCTGCAGGAAAGGTGAGCTTCTCCACACAAACACTACAGAAGCACACTTGCCTCACACGAATAGAACAGGTACAGCACAGACAGCAGGAGTGTAAGGCTCCTCCACAAACAGGGCAGGTGCTGAGTGGATGTCAGCCATGTTAGCTTCGCTTAAGCACAGAACAGACAGCACAGTTGAGAAACAAGCTTTCTTTTTTCCACTTTAACCAAGAACAGGTACAGCACAGTCAGCTGGCTGTAGCGAGCATCGGGCGTTTCACCAGAAGGCTAGAAGGGTGGGGGCAGTTTTGCAGCTGTGGGGGCCATTTTTGTTACTGGGGGCCAGCTTTGCAGCAGTACTGCAATGTCAGCCCCCAGTATCAAAAGCAGCAGTGTTCATAGTTGTAAAGCCCCCCCTCCCCTCCCACAGGGGCTGGTCTGTCAATTGCCAGGGCTGCTTTGGTGTTCCCAGTCCAGCCCTGGAAGCAGTGGTTTATGCCGACTGTAAGCAAATCACGCACAGCAGAGACATCAGTATTGCAGGTTTCCCCTTCCAACCTGACTGAACATACTACTGTAGAATTGTCTCTTCTCCACATAACCACCATATGCAAACATAAATATACAGCATATCCCTCTGTATGAAGTGATTTTATTTGTACTATAGATATGTACCTATATATGTGTATTGCTTTGTATAAACGTGTAGAATAATGATATATTTTTAAAATATAGATATTCATTAGTTTTGCTTAACAAATGTACATATTCCTGATAGTTACATTATTGTTTTTAACCGCATCGCTGCTGCGGCGATTTTGCACTGTGCGGCAATTTTAAAATCACCGCGATACATGACGAGCTCAGCTCGTCATCAGCACACGCCACCCGTGGGTGATGACGAGCTGAGCTCGTCATCAGCATCGAAGGGGTTAACATGTATATAAGTGACTGCATAAATAAGTAAATCGTTTACTATAACTATTTATCTACAATTGCTTCACTATTGAAATATATATTTTTTGTATATTAAAACAATAACAAATATTTTTAAGTGCATCACTTGAAAACCGGAGTTTATTTAATGCAACTTAATCTACATATACTACCTTCCTTTATGCATCAATATACCTTCCATGTACTTATGGGTCTATAGATTTATTAATTTTCTTCTAATACAGCATATCTAATGCACTACCCTATTTCTCACACTATACCTCTATCAATATATCCACTACGTCCACTCTCATTCATCACAAACCCCATACC
Source organism: Lissotriton vulgaris (assembly GCF_964263255.1). Classification (NCBI taxonomy): domain Eukaryota; kingdom Metazoa; phylum Chordata; class Amphibia; order Caudata; family Salamandridae; genus Lissotriton; species Lissotriton vulgaris. The sequence goes on from NC_141685.1 coordinate 1,089,836,421, forward strand.
TCTACTATGATCCCCAAAATAACCCTTTCTAGACTCTTCCCTGCTCTACCTCTCCTTGCATCATCTTATACCTCTATTACTATTCTCATCCCCCAAAACAGGCCTTTTGAAACCCTTCCCTCCGACTCTTCCCCTTCACTTCCCTTTTACTCATCCGAAGACTCCTCCAACTGCTTTGAGCTCCAAAACAAACAAACAAACAAAAAAAAGATTTCTAAATCCTTCCCTCTTCTATCCCTCCACTATCCTTTTTAATCCAAATAACAGACTAACATGTCCACCACTGAAATAGATTTCATATTTCACTTCACTAATTCACCACTAATCCTTTATGGGTTCCGTAGTAGCATACTAATCGCTGAAAAAATGCTTCAACACCCCATCACAGGTAGCAAGCGCTATATAAATGCAAACCTTTTTCCCTCTTCCATTCCTGTGCTATCCTTCTCAATCCAAATAACTTACTAATATATCCACCACTTAAATTACTTTCATATTTCACTATTCTAATTCACCACTAATCCTTTAAGGGTTCTGAAGTAGCGTGCTACTCGCCGAAAAAGCTATTCGACGCCTCAGTAGGGGTAGTAAGCGCTATATAAATGCAATTACAATACAATACATGCTTCTCTCACATAAGAGAACGAATGCACTACAAGTAGTTCAGTAGCAACGCAAGCACTCCTCCAGCCAAGGCAAACACAAAACAGGGACAGCACAAGCAGCAGGAAATCAATGATTCTGACCTGAGAGTAGCAGGCATTATGGAGCCCAGCGCAGCCTCCGAGCCTCTTCGCATTTGGTTTCCCCACACAAACACCTGCTCTGTAATGAATGGTAAAAATATTGTGCTGCTGAAAATTCTAGAATCCTAATATCACAATAATGACATATCACACTTTCTAAACGAACCCTACTGTCTTATTACTCTGTTTCAAGATCGTGTGCCCATGAAGACGGACCAACTTCAGACATCTTTGGCGATCAATGACGTTATCAATAATAACTCTCATGCAAAATGAATTCCTCTGGACTTCTGTGCTGTTTTGGATGCTGTGAACTACCGCCCCCCTCAGCTACCTTCACCACTGAATGGGGCTCGCAGATGTGGTGTTCCTCTGTCAACAATCAGTCATGGCAATCCACAGTGGGTACCATTCCTACAGGAGATTTGATAAGCTTAGCAGTTGGTACCTCCCATTTTTAAACGCAGGCCTGACCGGAGTAGCCCGACTATGAAGGCAGAGCCTGATGCATCTGAAGGCTTAGGAACCAACCAGGCAGCGTTTTGAGGGAGGGCTCAAGAAGGCCCTGAGACATGAACCCTGCCCCTAATGGCCGTAAGATTCATGGGGGTGGAAGAGCTGAACTAAGAGGAAGGGGCAAGCGAGGGCAGAATGGTTCCCACAGCCCTGGAGGCCCTCCACAAAGGTCATGAAAACTTGCCCGCGTGATGGGTTTGCACAGTTTGAATAGGCCAATGAGGCACCAAGGGCGACCAAGCCTGAGCAGCAGAAAAGGTGAGGAACGGGGCAACAGCCTCACTGTTCCTAAAAGCTGTTACACCACACCTGAAGGTCAAGGTATTCACATGTTGTAGTCGTGAACCCCCCCCCCCGGTTACTGGGGAGAGGCATCCATATTAATTGGTATCAAGAACGGCCATGGGTGGCTGGAAAAGTAAGATGGTCATAACTATGGGCTGCCTAACAGCAGGGACTGGGGTGGGGGATGGGAGCAATAGCATAGGAGTGTCTCCCCACTGCCTGGTGCAGAGCCAGCAAACGAAAAATAAAACAATGCTCTAGCATCATTTTATTTTTCGTTTGCCGGCTCTGAACCAGCTTGCGCAGGGAGGAGTGGGGCATCGGGAGGAGGAGTGCTGTACACTCCCTAAGTACACTTTTGGACGACAGTCTCAGGCCCACCAAAACACACATGCAGCCCTAAGTTCCTCTAGCACGGCTGCATTCAGCAGCCGGGCTAGAGAAATCCCACAAACTCAATGACCTGGGCTGACTGTCTTTCCTGCCCACTCAGGTCAATCCCCGCTCTGCAGCACTGGGGTTGGATGGAGTATGTGTCCAGGGGCTGCTGGGACCAGGGAGAGGCCAGCAGGAGCAACGCAACCTGGCAGATGGCCGGCGGCTTCAGGTACGTTTTATAAAAATTATTATTAGTAAAGCGCCCCCACACCCCACTCTGCGCATTCACCTCCCCAGCCTCTCGTGCTCCCACCATCTGCCTCACCACCTTTTGTTAGTTGCATCCACCACTGTGTGGAGGGGAATAACAAAGGTGGCAATGGTGCAGTTGCAAAGCAGACACAGCACTTAATGCCCCGACACAGCATGAACGCCCTATGAAGTCAGACATAGGTAGCACAGGAATCCTAGAAGCTGCTGTGCTCAACCTAAGAGAGTTTCATATACAGTGTACAGACAAATGTTGAGTGATGAGAATTTTAGCATGTGAGCAGAGACAGCGATTTATGTGTTCTTATGACTGATTTATGGTTCTATGAGTTACATAATAAACTGCGGCCCGATATCTCCAACCCAAAAACTCTGTGTATTATTAGGTAGAGGGCGATGGTTGCTGAAAGGTTGGGCCGGGTAGTGATGGAGCAGATTTAATCTGGAGTCAGGCATTGTTTTATTTTTGTGCATCAGACAGACTGCATTTAAAATTGACACACACATTTTGGTGCAAGTTAAAAACATGGCACATGAAAATATGAAAGTAAGGCCTAGTCCGTCTGAAATGCTTGTGGTAAATTAACATGTGTTTTTGCAGTGTAGAGAAAAGTGGCCTTTTTAGCTTTGAAGATTAATAGAATGTGTTTCACTCTTCCCAGCTCATCCTTGTAATCTAAATTCACTATTCCTGTCTTAAAAGACTTTGGCTTGTTGCATATTTTGATAAATATTTTTAGTTTAAAACACCTCTTTTTATAAGGTGTGTGAATTAACAAATGCACCAAACACTACACATGGGGCTAAATGCTTTTTGCATGAAAAGCTATCTAAAATATTAAAGCATGTTGCTGTGTGCGCCGTATTAACTGTGTGCCCTGTATTTACTGTGTGTGCTTTTAAAATTTACACTAAATGGATAATAATGCTATGTTGCACATTGCACATTTATTTTGCATATTGTCATAAATAATAGAAAAGCTGCTTGAAACTAATAGCTTGGCTAGGTAAACATTTATAAGGGGTATTAGTATAAGGGAGGGAACATAATGGGCTGATTTACATGACATTAATATTCTCTTTTGTGTCGGTTTTATTTTTGGGGCCTAAGAAAACATGGCTGTCTGTGAATCCCTCAAGGCTATGACTTGCATTAAAGTGAAGAGTGCATGCGCAGACTGTGCCAGCTTTCCTCATGACAAGGAGTCAAGGCCACTGTGAACATTCTTGTGATTGTGCCAATGTACCAGTTAGCCAAAGTATCCTTCTAGCCTGTGCTGTGACAAAAAGGAAGAGGAAAGATAGAAAAAATTCCTAGCAAATGTTGCAAACTTTTAAAATGTATTTACTCATTTATGCTTCTTTTGTTAAAACTGGTATAGTCAGGATTTTAGAATGAGTCAGGATAGTGAGACCTCATGCCATCATGGCTGACCAATCACGTACAAGTTCCTTCTGAAGATGAAACATTTTGTGTAGTCTGCCAAGAATTAGAGTATAAATAATGACCTCTCTGGAGGCGTGGTTGGCTTTTTTAGCTCGATTGGCTTTCTGCTCATTTTGGCTTTTGGGCTCTTTAGGCTTAGGCTCGGTTTCATTCACATGGGTTAGGTACGAGATCGTCACGAGTGCAGCCTTGGGTGGGAATTTGCGTCCGAGGAGAGTCAGGGGGAGGTTTCTTGCTTCCACGTCATATTTTTGGCACGGCAGGCCACATTCCTTTGAGGTCTGTGAAGGGCGGGCTGCTCGCTCTTTTTGACACAGACAGATGCAGAGAGCAGTAACAGATAGAAAGGCTTTTTTAGAATTAGATGCTAAACTTTAAGTTTATGCTTTGACTAATTAATTAGGTCTGAAAAGTTGTATTTGTCTTATGCATTTATTTCTCTTTATGGGAGATTTTTGCAAAACTATTTAATTAATGATTAGCTTTGCAAGACTATTTTTTTTAGAAACTCTTTAAGAGTTTTGGCTGACATTTTGCGCCACATTTTCTTTCCTACATGTAATACTTATATGCAGACTGTAATGGGAGGGACGTTACACAAAAGGGGGGTTGAACCCATGCAGTCGCGGGGACCTGGGCGCTATGTGGTATGTGTAGAGAGGGGTCCCCGCAAAAGGGAAGTGTTATGTACACCATACACCAGAACTTATTACTTTATCTGTTCTATGGACAAAAGTCAAAAATTACTCAAGAAAGGTATTGTAGTTTATTTTCCAATACCCTGTATCATACATTTAACAACACATTCATAATTCATTTTTAGAAGGCCCCAGAAGTCGGGGGAAGAGGGAAGGGAAGTGAAGGAGGGGATGTGCTCAAGGCAGGGTAAAGTCAAAAGGAATATACGTGATTACAATGGATACAATCATGAATGATAACATCTGAATCAAAACAAATTTGACGCAATCGCCTGAAGAGTTAAGGCATTCAAATAAAGAATTAATGCATAAAAGACCTTCAACGGTCACACATAAAGCCTTAGTACTATTTAAAGGACTAGTGCCGGAGGTCTAAGTAGGAGAAAAGAGCCGTCGACGTTTCGACCCCTGGCCGTAGGCTAAGTTAGGTCCTTTAACGGGGTCTTCATCAGGACAGAAAGGACGAGGGAGGGAGGGGCAGTAGTATCTGTGAATTTAAAACACTAGATCAGAGCACTGTTAATGAAGCCATCATTCATATAAACAAAGTAAACGCAATTTACCATGGGCTTAGGGCCAAAAGGACCTCTAAGTGTGGAAGAGATTAGAGTATGAACAGCCAAAATCATGTTCAGACTCAGGTGATATGATTTCACTAGGACACAGGGAGGAAGAGGCTAACAGATTGTCACAAAGGGGTAAGACTTGTCAGAGATAATGAAAACACACACTCACTTAGTAGGTCTACCAATCAGCCGATTGATGAGAATTCTTAATGTTAACCCAAACTGCAGTCAGATATTGCGGGGATTTTTGAAAACAGTCAGTTTCCGTGAACTGCAAATGGAACGTTATAATTAGTGATGAGTCTATAATGTTGTCATTGTTAATTACCCCTAAAGGCATGCAAACTTACTTAAAAGAGGAAATAGAGTGACCCTATTCTTCATCATGGATCTCTATCTTGGGCGCTTGTTTCTTCTTCAAGCTCTCATTACTACAGGAGAGAAATGCAGAAGTTGCAATTGGCTACATCATTGTAAACCCCGCTCTGAGGCCACACGGGCGAGCAATCACGCCTATTTACATACCATTAGTGATCGTCTGTGACACACGCTGTGTTGTCACCGGGATGTACTAGATGGTCAGGATGAGTCAAAATTCCGAACGATTTCGGCAATGTGGACACCTATTGCCTATACTGGAAAAAATTCAAAAGGGTCTATTTAAAAGCCGGTCGGTGAAAAAATACGTTAATGGTAACAGAAAAATAAAATAAAGCCCAACTTACAAGCCGTAGCACTAGTCCATGCAGCAACAACACCCTACTTAGGGTAATTTGGCAGGGTAGGCGCTGGGGTCATGTTAGTGCGATTTAAGCGGGAAACTCCGTCCTACAAAAATTTAAGGGAAACGGGTTTCAGAGTCAAACGAGGCCCTGTACAGGCTGGTGCATAATCGTTTGTAAAAGCCCAGTCATTTGAAGAGGACGTTGAATACCTGTGGGAGCTAGAGCTTGCCACCGCCGTCTGTGTACATCCCGTGGAACTCCGCAAGTCCGCTACGCGGAGTTTGGGGGAGGGGTCTACAAGTAAACAGCTTCTAGGACATAGAAGAGTTACTTCTAAAGTTACACAATCGGTGATTTTAAGTTAAAGAGAAGAGTGGCTCATGCGAACTCCGCAGGTCCGCTACGCGGAGTTTGGAGGAGGAGTCTACAAGTGAACAGCTTCTAGGACATAGAAGAGTTACTTCTAAAGTAGCACAATCGATGATTTTTAGTTTAAAAGGAACTCATAAGGTTTGCGCAATCAGGGGTTTCTTGTTTGTCAACAGAACTGGCTTATTAATCAGAGTGATAATTTCAAAATAACTCGCGCACCTCTGCAACACGAGGGTGTAGGCGAGCGGGATCACACGTGTTATTACATTCGGACAGAACCGTGACATAGGGGTAATGGACAAATTGTCTTATGCATATAAATACATTGTCATTCTGTGGATGGAAAAAAGCAATTAATCAGGTGACATTCAATGTTAGTTATTATTACTGACTCATGCACTTCTCAAACATGAGAGTGTAGATGAGTCTATTATTACAACTTTGGAAACACATGTATCCCACAAAATTACAAAACATTTTGTTTTGGGGTCTAGATACAACACATGGAGGGCATATAACTATATGTGTCCATGAATGGTTTATCCAAGTGCCACTAACTGTGCCAAACTGCTGTCAGGTGACATTCAATGTTTTTGGTAATAATTACTGACTCATGCACTTCTCGAACATGAGAGTGTAGATGAGTCTGTTACTACGTCTTTAGAAACACATGTATCCCACTAAATTGCAAAACATTTTGGGGTCTTAATGCAGCACATGGAGGGTATGTAACCGAATGTGTCCATGAATAGTTTAACCAAGTGCCGCTAACTGTGCCAAACTGCTGTCCTGTTCGTTCAAACCATTATTTATGGAATCCAGAAGGGACATCCATTTGGATTCCCGTGTGTTAAGGGCTACCTGAAGGTTGCCGCCTCTGGTGCCCAAAGATACTTTTTCAACCACCCACCATTTGAGGTCAGGCACCACATGACCAGCCTTCAGCCAATGATCTACTAGAGGGGCCCCTAATACTTTGCACCGCAACCTACTACAGTGGGACGAAATGCGGGCTTTGATCTTCTGTTGTGTTTGTCCCACGTATATGTGATCACATGGACATTTGATAATGTAGATCACACTACATGAATTACAGTTCGTGTGATGTCTCAATGTGTATGTCCGTCCACCATGAGTGAATGCCTTAGTTTGAACAGTAGTGTCACAAGCAGTACAATTTCCGCATCGGAAATGACCCAACAAGGGAGGTATATTCCATAACGTTGTTATAGTAGGGTGACTGTCTGGTTCCAGGTAGGAATGGACCACCATGTCACGTATGCTTTTCGCTTTCTTGAATGAATGAAGTGGAAGATTTGTTTGACTTATTTCATCTGCCACCAGATGCCAATTTTTATTGATGACCTGTTTCACCTCATTACTCCGCGTGGAGAAAGTTGTAACACAAATAATGCGTTCACATTCAGTTTGAGTTGGAAGTGCAGGATTCAGTAGACTCTCTCGTGGATTGTACCACGCTCTCTTTCTTGCGCGTCTAACCATTCGTGTGGGGTACCCACGTGCAATGAGACGATCATTGAGGATTTCAGATTCTTTGATGTAATTTGCTCTAGTGGAGCAGTTTCTCCTGATCCTTAGAAATTGTCCCACAGGTAAGTTGTCTTTTAAACCTCTTGGGTGGTGACTCCCATACTGCAATAAGGAGTTACGCTCTGTGGGTTTTCTATAGAGCGTCGTCTGGAGATGGTCCTTATCCACATAAATGGAAATGTCTAAGAAGGGAATGGACTCATTACTGGACTCCATTGTAAATTGGATGTTCGGGTTCCTAGAGTTCAGCCAGTCATGAAATGCGACTAATTGTTGTTTGTTACCTTTCCAGATACAGAGGACATCATCGATGTATCGCACCCAGATGGTCAGATTGGTGTGGAAAGGATTGCTGATTGCAAAGATGTGTTGGGTTTCAAAATAATCCATATAGATGATAGCCAGATTAGGGGCAAAGGTAGCTCCCATCGCTACCCCCTTTGTCTGAACAAAAAACTCCTTCTGGAAAATAAAGAAATTTTGTTTCATAGAAATACTCAACAGCTCAATGATGAAATACGTAGGAACCTGTCCATTGTAATCACGTATATTCCTTTTGACTTTACCCTGCCTTGAGCACATCCCCTCCTTCACTTCCCTTCCCTCTTCCCCCGACTTCTGGGGCCTTCTAAAAATGAATTATGAATGTGTTGTTAAATGTATGATACAGGGTATTGGAAAATAAACTACAATACCTTTCTTGAGTAATTTTTGACTTTTGTCCATAGAACAGATAAAGTAATAAGTTCTGGTGTATGGTGTACATAACACTTCCCTTTTGCGGGGACCCCTCTCTACACATACCATGTAATGGGAGGGAGGCGTGGCTTGCGGGCCAGCGCAGCAGGACGGCTTCCCTGTGAGCTCCGCTTCGGACGCGACCTACGAATGCTGTGAAGAGCTGTTTTTGCCGTTTTCTGAACGGCAGTGAACGCTGAAGTGTTTACGGATTGAGTGGAGAACCCGTGGACATCGCTGGAAGAGGTTCTAAGGCAACGAGCTGACTTTAAAATGCTCGGTAATTTTTTGCTTCTTCAGAGTTGCGGGTTGCCGCCATTTTGGCCGCCGAGCCCGCGTCTGTGTTGTGCCTCGCGTTTCACATGTAGCGCCGATGGCAATGACTCTACCTATGCAGGGGAACGTCGCGCTTCCTCTTCCTCGGTTATTTTGATTGTGTCCCTCATGTTCTCTGCTATTTATGCTGGTTATTAAGTATTTAACCTCACAGTGTTAGTCTATGACAGAAATTACGGCCGCCATTTTGTGAATATTGATTATGAGGAGATATCTTACTTCGCCCAGGTCTGCTGTGTAACAATCAATTTAAAAGTGCAATGGGCCTTAAAGTTCCTCAACATAAATGTGCTGGCTTCTACAGAGACATCCTTTATAGGTTTTTAAAGTACCTTCAGTGCAATACTGCGTCTTTTCTTAGTGGCCTCTTCTCATAGGGCTTTCACTATGTTACCAGTCTGTTATGGGCTCCCTCCTCAGCCTCCAATGCCTAATCTACTCAATTGATGTGGACTTATTGCGGTTTCATCACTTCTGAGCTCGGTCTCGTCACCTTCATAGGCATTAGCTGTTCTACGTAGTGTGCACATCAGTCCTCTTGCCTCTGCAACGCCTTTTAAGCTAAATTCCACGTTGACGTCATGACTAATGATTCTCCTACTCCAAAATTGTCTCACTCTGGTGCCAAGCCTAAGAGGCCGAAAAATGACCCTCCTTCTCCCATTCAGTCTTCCTCGAATACTGTCCTGGACTCCATTCTTGAGGAAGTTCGTGGTCTCCAACCATTTATGACCGCCACCAATGAAAAGCTTAAACAGATTGAGGAATGCTGGGTTATTATGGAGGGCAAAGTTTTGAAATTGGAGCAACGGGTTAGCGATTTTCAAGATGCATTAACTAAAATCCCGCTTTTGGAACAGGAGATCCATAAACTCAAGCTACATACTGAGGACTTGGAAAATCGTAATCGTAGGAACAATCTACGCGTTTATGGTATTCCGGAAAATGTTGAGGGTCCAGATATGGTGGCTTTCATATGTAAATTCTTTCAGGAACTTTTGGATCTTCAACCTGCGTCACATCCTCTCAATATTCAGAGAGCTCACCGTCTAGGCCGTATGAACTCCAACTCCACCAAACCTCGTGGCATTATCTTCCTGTTTCTAGAATTCACAGAGTTAATGTCTATCCTGAAGGCTGCCAGGCTTAAACGGCGTCTCCAATGGTCTGGACAGAACATCTTTATCTCACAAGATCTCTCAAATGCTACGAATGCCCGACGCAAGGAATTCTTGAATCTCCGTCCTCTAATGAGACAGCTGAACATTCAATATGGGATTCTGCATCCATGTTTTTGCAAGATTACGCACAATGGCCGCACCCGTTCATTTGATGATCCGCAACAGCTTCATACCTACCTACAGAGTGTCTCTACCTCCAATATGTACACTGCTATCTAATGTTTCTTCTTGTCTGATTCTTCACTGTAGCCCTTTTTGACTTCACTATGACCTCTTTTAATCTTTTCTTCTAGTCTTTGTTCCTTTTCGTGGAGTCCAGCTCTTCTATCCTTTTCTCTTTTCCTATGTATGTCCTTCTTTCGGTAGCTCGGGGGGTTGTGTCTCCTCTCTGGTGTCTCTTCGCCACTGATGTCTTGGTTGTTCTCTTCTTCTCCGATCAGGCTTCTGTGCCTTGATCTGTCTACTTCTTTGTTTCCTCTCATTCTCTCTTTCCTTTCCTCTTCTCTTATCCCCTTTCCCTTTCTTTCTTGGCTTTGTTCTTTTTTCTCCCTTTCTCTATGTTATTTTTTTTCTAAGCAGTTTCTACTTCTATCTCTCTTCTTCATGATGTTCTTCTTTGTGATTCTGCTGGTAATGTACATCAATATTCTGAATGTTTTGAGAATTCCCTTCTTATGTAACTTATGTTCTTGTTGTATCCCTTTTTGTAGTGGCCCCCATACCATTTGTTTGCTCCATGTGTCGCCCATCATTCCTTCCTCCCATCATGTGTAATTTTATTTTTCGTGGAACGTACGAGGTCTTGGTCACCCTGTCAAACGTCAAAAGGTATTGTCTCATTTAACTAAACTTAATTCACAGGTTGTTTTCCTTCAAGAAACGCATTGTTCTGATGTTGAATCTCTTAAGCTAAAAAGGCACTGGGTGTGTCAAGTTGTGTTTTCCCCTGCTGTTCATAAAAACGAGGGGGTTGCTATTTTATTTCATAAAGCTTTAGATGTTCAGATTGTTTCCTCTCAGACTGACGATGAAGGACGTTGGGCATTGGCTAAGGTTGTCATCCAAGATAAGACGATGGTTTTGTTAAATATTTATGGTCCGGTCCGTCCTGATCCCAAATTTTGGAATGACATTAAGGTCCTGATTTCCTCCATTGATTGTCCTGATTTTGTCATTGCTGGTGACTTTAACCAAAGGTTAGACCCTTTCTCAGATAGATAATCCTCAAGTAATTTTCAACCTGATAAGTCCCATAAGAGTTTTCAATCTGCCATTGCCTTGCGTCCTTTATATAATTCATGGAAGATGTGTAATCCTGATTTATTGGAATATACTTTTTTCTCTAATGTGCACCACACTCGCTCGAGGATTGATTACATTTTGGTTAGTAAATCGTTACTCCCTTCCATTCAAAAATCTGTAATAGGATCCATATTTATTTCCGACCATGCTGCTGTTTACACTACACTTGACCTTTCCCTTACTTCTAAATTCAGTCGTTGGAAGTTTAATTCCTTCCTTTTGTCTGACCCCATTTTTATAAAAGAGAGTTTCGAGGTCTTCAACAAATTTTTCTCCTTTAATAACCCTTCTGACACCTCCATTCCTAATAATTGGGACTCTTTTAAGGCCTCTTTCCGTGTGTTTACTATATCCTATGTTGCTCAACTCTAGAAAATTAAACTGCTTGAACATTCATATTTTTCCTCTAAATCCTCCTCTGCTCTTCAAGACTTAATTCTAGCCAAAACGGAGCTAAACAAAATTATCACTAATGAAGCTTGTAACACCCTCCTTAAAATTAAGTCCAAATTCCATGGTGGCCAGAACAAAGCGGGGAAAATGTTAGCAAATTATTTAAAAATCAAATCAGAACGTAAAAATGTAGGTCCTCTTTTTAACGACTCTCTTAATAAACTTGTTTCGACGGATGAAGATATTGCTACTGTGTTTCGTAATTATTACCAGTCCTTGTATACTGACGATACGCATCCCTCTGCTGCAAACTTAACGTCCTTTTTTGAAGGTCTTCCCTCCCCCCCAGTCCCTTCCGGATGAATTTGCTCTCTTGGAAGGGGAGATTACTCTGCAGGAAATAATTCTGGCCATTAACTCTCTCAAAACATCAAAGGCACCTGGTCCGGCTGGCCTTCCTGTCGAGTTTTTTTCCTCTTTTCATACCTTTTTTGCACCAAAACTCCTGCAACTTTTTAATTCTATTATTTCAGATGCAAAAGCCTCTGGGTCCTTTTTGGATGCACTCATTTTCATAATTCCCAAACCCGACAAAGACCCTACACAATGTAAAAATTATAGCCCTATATCTTTAATCAATTATGATTGCAAATTTTTTGCTAAAATCCTGGCTACGTGGCTTGACTCCATTATTCCCAGTCTCATTAAAACGGACCAAGGGGGTTTTGTGAAGGGTAGACTTGCTTCAGATAATGCCCGCACGTTCTCCAATATCATTGCACACAGTAAAAATCTTAAAGTTCCTTTGGCAGCTTTGTCCTTAGATGCTGAAAAAGCTTTCAACCGTATTAATTGGCAGTTTATGTTCCATACCCTAAAATGGTTTGGTTTTGGCCCCTCCTTTATCTCATTGGTTCAGCTCCTTTACTCCTTGCCCCATGCCAGTATTTTTGTTAACAACCAACTTTCCCAGTTTTTTTCTTTAGCTAGAGGCACGCGACAAGGATGCCCCCTCTCCCCCCTGTTATTTATTCTGTGTCTTGAACCTTTTTTAGAACGTATTCGTTCCAACCCTAGGATTACTGGTTTTTAACTCTCGTCTACTGAAACTAAATTGTCTGCCTATGCGGACGATGTGCTGGTATATATGTCAGATCCTGAATCCTCCCTTGCACATTTTTTGGATGAGGCTCAGTTATATTCTTCTATATCGGGATATAAAATAAATCTATCCAAAACGGAAGTCCTACCCCTAAATTCGCTATGTTATCAATATATGTTTAATAATACTGACTTTGCATGGTGCCCGTCCAAAATTAAATACCTCCGCATATGGTTTGCTTCTTCCTTGGTCGATACCCTTAAATTTACTTTTGATTCCCTCTTAAAGAAAGTCCAATCCCTCCTTCAAATTTGGTCCCCTTTATTTCTTTCCTGGTGGGGCAGACTGGATACAATTAAAATGATGATTACTCCCCATGTTCTTTATACTGTCTCCATGCTCCCTTTTAAAATTCCAAATTCATATTTTTCTCGCATAAACTCTGTTTGTTCTAAATTCTTATGGAATGGTAAACATCCTCGAATAGCCATGCATAAGTTGATTCACCCTAAAAATGAAGGTGGCGTTCGATTTCCCAATTTTAAATTATACCACTCCGCCTTTTTGATCGAACAATCCTTTTCCTTGGCCTATGACTTTGCAAATAACCCTGTGCCTAAATGGGTTCTCCTAGAATGCTCCCTCCTGAAAGACTTTTCATTTCAGCATATTGTTTTTATGTCAAACTGCTCTTTTTTGACCAAGTTTCCTATTTTAAAATACTCCCAAACAGTGTTGCACAAGGTTTTCTCTGCTACCCTTTCTCCTCTTCAATGTTTTTTATTATCTGTTGTGTGGTATAACAAATTCCTTAGATACAAAGGCAAATCCTTTTATTTTAAACACTGGAAAGAAAAGAATATTTTCTTTGTTCACCAGTTTTTTGTTGATGGTTCTATCATATCATTCCCGGAAATGCAAAATATATTTCATTTGCCTTCATCATCTGTAACTGAATACACCATTATAACGTCTGCCATTCAGTCACATTTAGCTTCTTTCTCCTTACCTGATGTTTTGCCTTCTTTCGTTCCTACCACTCCACTATACCCTTTATTCTCTATTCAACAACCTAAGGCTGCGCTTGTTTATACAATGTTGTTATCAAATGTTACTCACCATTCTAAATCAACTGTTGGGACTGCTTGGGAAAATGACCTTGATATGTCCCTCCCCGTTTTGATGTGGGGTCGTCTTTGGTCCAAACTGTTCAAAGTATCTGTTGCTGCTCGCATTACTCAGTCTTAATTGTTCATATATCATAGAGTCATCATTACCCCTGTTAGTATCCATATGTTTTCCCAAACTTCCTCTCCGTTATGTTGGTCATTTTCAAAAGATACTGGAAGGCTTAAGCATCAAATATATAAATGTTCCCCTGTCCTATCATTTTGGAAGGAAGTTTGGAATATTTGCATGTGAATGTTTAGTTGCTCTGCTCCATTATCTCTACAGAATGTTTTTTTAGGCTCTTTATCAACTGATATAGATATTGTCGCTTCTTCTGTAAGATTGTTGGACCTTTTTATTTCTCTTGCATTTAAAGTTATATTATCGTGTTGGAAAGATAAAGATCTCTGTTCATACTTGGTGGAATTTGATTGTGATGAACACAGGATTGCTATTGCTTCCGCCTCTTCTGTCCCCCTAAAAATCAAATCCGATCTGCTCTGGCTCCCCTTTACCTCTTATCTTCTTGATTGTGTTATATTATTCCCACTTGTTTTAATCTAGTCTTCTCTTTTTTCTCCCCTCCCCTTTTCTTTCCTTTCTTTCCTTTATTCTTTTCTTTTGTCTTTCCTTTTCCTCCTGTATCTCCCTCTCTCTTCTCTTTACCCTTCTCACTGTTGACTTATTCCTTGTTACATATGTTTTGTCATCCATATTACTATGTACTTTTTTCCAATATTTATGACATATGTATTGTTTTGCTTTTTTATTTCAAAATGTTAATAAAAATGTCTTAAACGAAAACAAAAGACTGTAATGTGTTCTGTATTCATGCTATTTTTCATGTTTTCCAAATTCTGTAACCCGATTGATATTTTACTAATGAATGAAGGGTAAGAGAAAAACAACTTTTGACTAGAAAATAAAACCCTTTAAAATACTCAACAACTCTCTTCATTGGCTTAAATTATCACTGCATTCTTTACTGCTCATGTTTGTTTAAAGTCTCCTGAAGGTAATACATGGTGTCAAGAGCCCAATACTTTTTTTCAGCGGTAAATAGAGGTAGCATGAGGGCTTTGCATTGAGAAATTACCAGAAGAAATTACCGCTGCATCAGTAGCATGACTGGGCAGGTTTAAGCAGTCGACCCTGCACCCAAACACCGAAGAATCAAAGGGTGTTCGAGGCACGTTAGCTAAGCACCTCTTGCTAGGAAAGCAAACAAACCTGAAAGAAAGAGGAAAGCTTGGCAGTCAAAACCTTGTTTCTCCCTTTGGATACCCAACCGCACCCAGCCCTCTTCAATGTGGCCTTCATTACTAACAGCATCAACAACAGCAGTCTCTGCCACGATGCACTCATGCTGCCTCTGTCATTTATTTAGTAAGCCAAAGTCCTCCACAAGAATACCCAACATCCTTGAAAACTGGTAAAAGAAGTCGTCTAGATTTTTGAGTTACGTTGCAAGGAAGAACTCAAAATGGTCACAGCCATGTCTAAGCTAGATAAAAGTTACACCAGCCACATGGGCCAGTCTGTCTGAAAAGTACATCAGCCTAGCTTCAACAATCTGGAGGTACATGACAAAACCCAGTGCCTTAAATGGAAATACAGAAGTGCAGGTACTCACTCTTTATAGTACCTGTTTGCTCCTGAAAAGTGTTGCTACTCTCCCATTAAATGTATTGCAGCTGTGATGAGAAGTGAAGGTACTCTCCCTTTCAAATGAAGGAAATGCAGGTACTCAGTACCGGACAGTATCTGCCCATCTAAAGTACTGACAAAACCCCATCAAGGACTCATCATGGCCCACCGCTGGCTCGTCATCAACAGAGTACTCTGCACAGTCGTTTTACAAATCAAGGTGTCTCAAGTGCAAACAGACACAAGCACACCACTATCTACCAGGCATACCACCGTCTTAAAGGGATTTGTCCAAATTCACTATCAACACATTGGAGAGGAAGTAATTTCGAGACCAGACCTCAGTTTAGAAGTGTAATTTTGTGTAACGCGCAACCCCTGAGCTCAACTCTGATTCCTCTTTTATGCATCCTGCAGCATATATAGAAAAAGCAAAAACGCCATTTACTGCAACACAGGTACCCTTGCACTATGGTGCAAGGGTACCTGCGTTGGCGTTCGGCAGCTAATTTTAGCGCCAGAGGTAGGGAAAATAAAGGAGTGTGCCGTATTGTTGTAAATATGGCGCATCCCTGAGTCTCGGAAATGTCAAAGTGCAGCGCTGCTAAATTTGGCACAGCTCCGCGCTCTGACATTTCCTTGTAAATATCCCTATATCTAGCAAATCCCTCCTAAATTGGGTATGACTGAGTGTTGTGGGAGCCCTCTAGAGGTGGAATATAATATTACATACAATTATAGACATATAACAGTGAATTAAGGGGATGTTATGACATCAAGTAGACGAGAAACGCGAAGCTCGATTTGTCAATGAAGTCACCCAGAATCCCGAAGTGAAAAATATCCAAGTAATTCACTTTTTCCCAGTCTATAATGTTATGGTATGCATGGCCTCCAAAATCATCAGCCCCTGCTTTTAACTGCTTCACAGGAGCAGATGAGTAAATAGGGAGCCACACAATACACAGCCTTTTCTGTCTGTCCCAAATTTTAAAAAAAAGACATCGGCCTCTTGCAACCGACCACTACCACTATCTATGTCGTCCCTTCCTTTCCCTCCCCTCCTGATACTGTGCTCCCTGAATTCGTGCACAGCTCTGACAGAACGTCACAGAGCCCATCCAGATCAAGCTGGAACTCCATTATAAACATAGTTAACAGTGGTTAACAAGTTCTGTTACCCATCACTGCTACATCATAGCAGTGAATTAATGGATTCAGAATCCAGTCGTCAAAGCTAATGGCTATGAAAGCCATGCATAACATCTAGAGTTATATATAGGTAACAGTGAAATATGGGGATGTTTTTCTTCGAGGGCCTCTGAGTGACATCAAATAGACAGTGAAACTCAAGTGCCTGTGATGTCACTCATAACAGTACGGAGAAAAACATCCCTGTAATTCACTTTTTACCCATCTATAATGTTATGTTATGTATGGCCACTCAAATCATGTGCCCCTGCTTAAAGCTGCTAGGCAGGGGCAGAGGAGTAATGGGGGAGCCACACATAATATGGCCTCTCCTCCCTGTCCCAAATGTGAATAAGTACCTTACCTTAATCAACCCCACCACCTTCCCTGCCATTCTTTCCCACTCATGCAACTGGGCCTTCTGCTTTCAGTCAGAGACAAGCAAGAGGAAATTGATCAAAGGACCCTCTGACCTGCGAGAGACCCGCGAGAAAGCCTACCTCGCCCCCAGAAAACCGCCATGAATCCTGGTGCCTGCCTGTTTGCGTCCCCCTCCCGCCGCCGCAATTAAGATTGAGTAGCGGCCGCCGAGCGGAGGGGGGCTCAGAACTACATCTCCCGCCAGGCTGTGCGGCGGGAGACGCCCAGCACATCGCGCCAGGCGGTGCATAAGACCAGCGTCACCCCGGTGGAGCGGGTGACGCCGAGGAAATTGATCAAAGGACCCTCTGACCTGCGAGAGACCCGCGAGAAAGCCTACCTCGCCCCCAGAAAACCGCCGTAGGACGACCTTGTTGCTGTTGCCTCTGCTGGTATTGTGAACGATTTTGGCTGTAGGAATAAGAGGATTTTCCTTGATATGATCCCCTGTAAGAGGGTTGACCCCTTCCCCTGTGTCCTCGAAAGGACTGGTTTCTGAATTGTAATGTGCCGAGAGCTCTTGCAGTGTCTGTGTCTTTTTTGATTGTCTGCAAGGCCTCATCTATTTTGTCGCCAAATAGGTGTTGTCCGTCATAGGGCATGTCCAAGACTTTGTTTTGGACTTCCTGGCGGAAGGATGTCGCTTTGAGCCACCCTTGTCTGCGTAAAACTGCTGCACCTGCTAGCGGTCTAAAGCCTGTCATAGCGACATCCACAGCAGCATCGATTATTTCCTCTGCTGACATCTGTCCTTCCTTGAGAAGTGAATGAACCTCATCCTTTAAATCTTCAGGTATATCCTTTATGTATGGGACAATGTCTTCCCACAATTGTCTGTTATATCTGCCTAGTAGCGCAATGGCATTGGCTACTTTGATAGTCATCGCCGACGTTGTAGAGAAACGTTTGCCTATGCCATCCAATTTCCTGCCCTCCTTGTCTGGTGGTGCTGACAGAGGAGAGGACGGATTTCTGGAATTCTTTTGTGCGGCTTGGGTGACTACCGAATCCGGTTTGGGATGTGCATTAAGGCAGGTAGCTGCTGTTGATGGTGCCTTATATTTTTTATCTAGTCGAGGTACCACTATTGAGACCGATGCAGGTTTTTGCATTAGTTGCTGACCCTGTTCCCAAATGTGCTCTATTATGGGAATTGATCTAGCCGTCTTTTTGATAGGATCTTTAAAATCGTATAAGAAGCAGTCCGTTTGATGTGATTCCATGGTCATGTGGAATCTAGTGGCTGCTCTCTCTATCAAATTATGGAATCCGCCAATATCCACTGGAGGAGAGTCGGAAGTATTTGGCTCAGGTGTGGCTGGAGAATGAGTGACATAGTCCTCATCGTCTCTGTTCTGAGACAGGTCGTCTCGAACCTCCCCTTCTTCAGGTTCATTACTCTCCTCGTCAGATGATTGGATGTGATGAATAGTCTCCTTCTCTTGCGGAATATCCAAAGATGATGGTTTTATCTTTGGAGCTTGTTGCGGTCTGGATGAAGCTGGAGACTTTTCCGTAGAAGGGGCCGCTGGTGATTCAGGGAATCGTTGTTTGTAGTCTGCGATCAAGAATTGTAGATCGGTGACTATAGTTGCTGGGAGGCAGATCATAGGAGTTACTTGAGTCTGTACTCAAGTATGAACAGTTTCCTCCGTCATCATAAGGTCATCTCCATCTTCATCTGTGCTCTGATATTTCACAATTAAATCCGAAGGACTAGTAGCCTGATCAAAATTGTTCCTCATCTGATTCGTCACTTTGGAGCAGACAAGATGGGGGTGATTTTTGTACCCTACTTGGAGATGTTAATTCTGGCGTAATAGGGTTTTTTGTGATCTTCTTTGATGGTATCAAATTGGATTTTTTCTATGGCGTCGACGATATTGCCGTCGTCGAAGGTGCTGACGTCGAACGTTTTTCTGTAGTCGACGGTGCGGTCGTCGGCGATTCCTTCGTCGACGGTGCGGTCGTCGACGATTCCGTCGTCGGTGCGGTCGTTGACGATTCCTTCGTCGATGGTGCGGTCGTCTGCGGTGTTGTCGTCGACGATGATTTCGGCGTCGACGATCCAGTCTGTGTTCTCGTCGTCGACGGCTCTGTCGTCGATGGCGCGCTCGTCAACGGTGCTCTTGACGTCGACGATGTTTTTACCGTCGTCGGTGTCTTCGTCGATGGGGCGCCCGATGTCGATGGCGTCCTCGTCGATGGCGTAAGCGTCGATGGTTTTTGTCTCGTCGTCGACGAGATCGTCGACGATGTCTTCGGCGGAGACTTGATCACCGTCGATTGCTGTTTTATAATGACAATCGATGATAGTGGCTTACCCGTCGTCGACGATTGAGTGGTCGTCATCGTCGATGAAGAGGCTGACGACGCCATCGTCGTCGACACGGTCGTCGTTGATGTAGAGAGATATGTGTTTTTTTTTTAAGAAAACGTCGACGAACTTGTCGACGACGACTACATTGGCTTTCTGAATGTAGGAACATCTTTCACAGACTTGGCAGATTTTACCTCCGAAGACTTTGTGGTAGTCTTTATAGAAGGAACATTTGAAGGGCCTGGGGAAGCCTCCCTTGGCCTCTTCAATGACAGTTTCGACGAAACTGAAGCCATTTCACTGCCCTCAGAGGACAGGACATCATCCTCTCTGGTTTTAAGTCTGTTTAGCCAGATGAGCAGTCTCCCTTCTCTGTCTTTAAGAGTCTTAGCAGAGAATGATCTACAAATCCTACAGTCTTTAGAAGAATGGTCAGGGTAAAGACAGTAGAGGCAAGTCTCATGCTCGTCTTCGACGTGCAGTCTCTTCTTACCACATGAAGTACAGGCTCTGAACAGACCTTTCTTCTGCTGATCAGCCATTGTCGTTTGTTGAAGAAAATATCCAAGAATTATGAAGAAAAGAGATAAATCCAAGAAACCTGAGGAGAACTCAGGTGGAGACTCCCTAGCACAACGTGCGGTAGAAAATCTGAGAGACTGAGGCTCCTGGCAGGAAGGTTCTAGAGGGAGGTGGTAGCTGATCGGCTACCTTCAGAAGTTTGGTCCTTTTTACAAAAGGACACAGATAGGCTACTGAGGCAGGGCCCTTAGGCCTACTTTTCTCTATGTATGTCTATAGGACATTACTTTTCTATGTACCGGGGACTCCCATCTCGACGACGGGGAATGATTCAGGCATGTGAATCTATGAAAGACACCCATAATACTGGATAATAAGTATATCTTGTTTTATGATGTTCCTAAAGATCTTATAAAATTCCAGTGTGATACTGTCAGGTCCCGTTGCTTTGCCTATTGCTAGCGATGTTAGTGCATTTTCAATTTCTTCCCAGGTAATTTCTGTTCTAGAGCTGCTTTTTGGTCATTAGAAAGGGATGGTAGAGCATTAACACTGGCGAAGTTCATACATTGTTGTGAAGAGTAAGAGTCATCTTTATATTGATATAATTTAAGATAAAATTTACGAAAAACTTCAAGAATTGATTCAGGGTTATTATGTATCTGCCCTGTTTCGTCTTGTATTGAGTCTATAGTATTGAATACTTCTTTTTGTCTGGTTCTCTTTGCAAGAATTTTCCCTGCATTTTCAGCCATCTCATACAATTGAGATCTGTAGGTTGCTATTTTTTCCGCCAGATTAGACGCGAAAGATTCATATAAGGCGGCTTTATGAATCGCTAGATTTGTTTCAATATCTGATGTTGGTTGTTTTTGACTAATAGCTATTAATACATTTTTTTCCCCAGAGTAAAACATTTTTGTACCCTTGATCTACCATTTCTCATATAATTTTTTGTTTTTTAATAACATACGATAGTGACTCTCCTCTAATCCGTGCTTTAAAAGCGTCCCATAGGGGCGTGGCCAAGATGGCGGGGTGAGCGGACGCTTCCTCCCGTAGCTCCTCCGGCCCGGCTCAGCCCGAGCCCTGATCACCGCGCTTCTCTCCCCCCGCGGCTGCACTGCGGGCGAGAGAACTGTGCCGGAATTCCCGGGGCACACTTTGATGCCACTTTGACTTTCGTGGCCCTGGGGGAAGTCCCCGAAAAGTTTATCCGAAGATCGCTCCGGGGAGCGGAGCCTGGGTCGTCCCGAGGAGAAGAGCTTGGAGGCGGAGCATACGACGGCGCTGTCCGCGCGCCTCGGCTAGGCCGAGTGCTGAACAGCTGGAAGCCGGAGCTCCCGAGGGTGCGGAATCGACGGACTTCGCGGAGTGCCGGAGCTACCTGATCGGTGCCCTGGTGGCGAACACCATTGATGGGCGACGGACCTCACCCCTGCGCCGGCGACCCTCCCCCTGCCTTGGTCTTTGAGGGGGGACGCCTTGCGAACTCCGCGCCCGGAGTCGCCAGATGGCGGAGTTCGAGCTGTGCCCATCCCGGGCGAATTAACTAGCGGCGAAGGGAGCCGCCGTTTCGCCCCTTCCGGACCCGTTGCTGTTTGAGGGTCGCCCACGGACTTGCTGGCCCGGGCTGCCTCCTTGGGTCCCACCCTCCCGCCATCTTGTCTTTGTGTAGTTGCGCCCAGTGGCCCTCGCCCGCACCCTTCTTCTACGAGAGCCTCGATTTGTCTTGGCACCGACTCATCTACTGCCCTCTCTGGGAATACGAGGCTGGTGGCCTCCACTTTGGACGTTGCTGCCTGCCCTGCTGGCCCAGGGGTCGTCTTGCCCAGGACCGGGCCGCCATTTTGTCGCTTGTGACGCACTACCCTTGTCCCCGCCGCAGGCCTCACATTTGGTGCCCGCGAGCGGTGGCGCTCGTCTACAGCGACTGACCCTAGACTTCACCGGGGGCCAGGATGGCTGGGAGACGTGGCGCGGCACGAGGAGATCGCACTTTGCCGGAAATGCTCGGCAGGTCCCAGCAACTACGCGACAGGACGCAGCCGTCCCCGGGGGCCTCCCGGACATCAACGGACGCAGCCGTGGGCGAGCCTCCAGTCACGAGGTCCTTCATGGAGGACTTATTCAGCTCCCTCAAGGAGGAATTTCAGACTCTTAAGACCGAGGTGGCTGGAGAGGTCCGGGAGGTGCGCAGGGAGGTCGAGGGCCTGGGCGAGAGGGTCGATGCTGTGGAGACGACGGCCCAACGTCGCGATGAAGAGATAACTCATCTCCAACAGGACGTCCTCCGCCTCCGGGAGCAATGTGTTGAGCTCCAGGCCCATTCGGAAGACCTCGAGAACAGGTCCAGACGGAATAACATTCGGGTGCGAGGTGTTCCGTCCGCGGATGAGGGTGGGGACCTGGTGGCCTATCTGCAGGACTTGTTCCGCGACATCTTGGAGGAAGGAGCGGACTTCCCGATCCGCATTGACAGAGCACATAGGGTGGGCCGCCAGCGCCAGTCGTCGGCTCCCCCGCCTGATATCCTAGCTTTCCTGCCGGATTTCCCCCTGAAAGAGCGCATCATGACGGAGGCCCGCAGGAAGCAGCCGCTGGCCTTTCGTGAAAGACCTGTGGCGCTCTACCAGGATCTGTCCGCCATTACACTGCAGAAGCGCAGGTCTTTCCGCATCGCGACGGACTGTCTGCGAGAGCATGAGACACCCTATTCCTGGGGCCACCCCTTCCGTCTCATCTTTCGATGGAATGGGGTTCTGCATCAGCTGCGCTCTCTGCAAGATGTCTGTGGAGTTTTGGGCCTTACTGCTACAGAGGAGGAGGGGGCGACACCTGCATGGCGGCGCCCCGAGCGGCGGGGCCGACGGAGGTCGAGGAGGCGCCCATCGTCAGCGCCTGCGAGTCGTCCGGACTCGCCCACCATCAGGGCAGAAATGGCGGAGGCCCTGAGGACTGCGGCCAGGAACTTGCCTGAAGCTACTGGTGTGGCCTTAACGGCCTAATTTTTCTCCGGGGGGAGAGATTCTTAGCTTTAACGGTACTGAGCTGGGGCTGGGGGGGAGGGAGGGGGGCGTGTGGCTGGACGTCCACTTGACTTTTTTCTACAGACTCGCCCATTTGGGCTAGACTGAGACTATGGGGTGTTGTTTTCTGTCTTTTCTTATTTTGGCTGGTTGCCATGGGTTGGTTTGGGGGGGTTTTACTGTTGGTTTGGTGTGGGGGGGGTCCCGTCCGAAGTGGTCCGAACATGTGCGATGTTGCCTCTGGCCTTCCCTGCGCCCCTGCCCCGCGCGCCCCCTCCGCTGATCCCTTGCCCACTGCATAGCGCGTTGCTTCCCTGGAGGCGATGCCGCCCCTGAAGGTAGTGACCCTTAATGTTAAGGGTCTGAATAACCCCGTTAAGCGTAGGGCGATCCTTTCCCTGTTGGAGGGGTCGCAGGCGGATATTTGCCTCCTGCAGGAGACCCATTTGCTTTCCAAAGATTGCCATAGGTTGCGCTCTGCCAAGTTCCCTACGCAACTCTTTTCCTCTGCTGCGACTAAGACCGCTGGGGTGGCCATTCTTTTAGCCAGCTCCTTCAGGGGGGAGGTGTTGCATAAACATGCTGAGCAGAAAGGGAGGCTTCTGGTGTATCGCATGCGTCTGGGAGGTGTCACCTTTACGGTTGGTTCAGCGTACAGCCCGAATGACCACCAGGATCGCTTCCTGGAATCAGTGTTGGTGGACGTTACTGCCTCGCCCGATCGCCATATCATCTTGGGGGGAGACCTGAATATGGTCTTCGACTCCACCCTGGATAGGTCTGCCCAACGCTTTCCGCAGACAGGGGAGCTTTCTAGGGCGGTGCAGGACCAGCTTGCGGAATTGGATTTGCATGACCTCTGGCGCGTCCTGCACCCCACCGATAGGGACTACTCCTATTTCTCCCACGCGCACCGCACGTATTCACGGTTGGACTACCTCCTGGTGAGTGGTCCGCTTCGCTCGGCCGCCACGGCAGCGGACATCGGGGTTTTGTCCTTGTCCGACCACGCACCGGTTTCCGGAATCTTTGCTTGGCCGGCGGCCCCCCCCTCTAGGGGGATGTGGCGGCTCCGGGACACGCTTCTCCATAAGAAATCGGTCGTAAAGCGAGTGGAGGAGGTCATCCAGGACTACCTGACCCACAATACCAACTCTGCCACGTCCCTGGCGACGCAGTGGGCGGCTTTGAAAGCGGTCGTTAGAGGGGAGTTTATCTCCATTTCCTCGGCGGAAAACAGGGAACGCCAACGCAAGAGGGAGGAACTGACAGCGCAGGTTCGGGAGCTCGAGCAGGTCCACCGCCGGACGGGGGCTGCTCGTGTCTGGAAGCAGCTGAAGGCGGCCCGGAAACTCCTCTCCGCGTTGGATCTCGATCGGGCGGAGTATGCTGCGCTGCGCCTGAAACATGCCTTTTACACCGGCGGAGACAGGTGCGGTAAACTCCTGGCCCATAGGCTCAGGGCTGCGCAGCAGCGCAATGTGGTGAAGGAGCTGGTGGGAATGAACGGGATCCCGGTTTCCGGTGACGCGGAGGTGGCAGATACCTTTCGTTCTTTTTACGAAGCATTGTACGCGGCGGAGCCTTCCCCACCGGGAGAGGCTGAGGCCTATTTGGAGTCCGTGACCCTCCCGGCCCTGGACCCCTCCCAAGCGGACCACCTAGAGAGGGACATTCACGTGGAGGAGGTCATCTCCGCGATTGCGCGACTAAAGCACGGCAAAGCCCCGGGTCCGGATGGTTATACGGCCTTATTCTACAAAACCTTCTGCCCCACTGTCGCGCCTTTACTGGCTCGCTTGTTCAACTCCTTCTCCGAGCCGGGAGCTATCCCGCCGGACCTTCTCTCAGCGACGGTATCGGTTATCCCCAAGCCGGGGAAGGACCGCACCCTGTGCGGCTCGTACCGGCCCATCTCGCTCCTAAATGTGGACCTCAAGCTTTACACCGGGATCTTGGCCGCCAGGTTGGGTTTACAGTTGCCAGGTTTGGTGGAGGCAGACCAGGCCGGTTTTGTACCCTGTAGGCAGACGGTCGACAACACAAAGAGGGTGACGCACGTGCTGGAAAAGGCCTCACGTGTTCCGGGGGAGCGGATGCTGCTATCAACCGACGCGGAGAAGGCCTTTGATAGGGTTCATTGGCCATACCTCGAGCTGGTCCTTGGGAAACTGGGGATCGGCGAGAAGTTCCGCACTATGGTCTTTAACTGCTACAGGAGACCGTCAGCGTCAGTGCGTGTCAATGGACACAGCTCCAATTGCTTTGCCATTGAGCGCGGCACGAGACAGGGTTGCCCCCTCTCGCCGCTCCTCTTTGCCCTCTATATGGAGCCGTTTGCACAGAGGATTTGTGATAATCCGGACGCTATTGGGGTGAAGATGGGGCAATATACGCACACTGTCAGCCTATACGCGGACGATGTCTTGTTGACCCTGGACGACCCCAAGCGGTCGCTCCCTGCCTGCGTCCGGGAACTGGACGCCTTCGGCCGTGTGGCGGGTTTTAAAATGAACATGACTAAGTCGGCTGCACTGGACGTGTCGCTCTCTGCTTCCACCAGGCGAGACCTTCAAAGTCTCTTTCCTCTGCAGTGGTCCTCCTCCGCGGTGCCTTACCTAGGTATTTTGCTTGCCCCCTCCCTGCCTGCCATGGTTACAGCTAACTACTCTTCTCTGGGCAAAAAGATCAAGGAGGAACTCGGCCGATGGAACAAGGGCCTACTCTCGTGGTTGGGCCGTATCGCGGCGGTGAAGATGACGATCCTGCCTCAGATCCTATATCTCTTCCGCGCTCTGCTCCTCCAGCCCCCTGTGGGTTGGATACGGCAGGTGCAGGCGGACATATCCCGCTTTGTGTGGCAGGGCCGTAAGCCTCGGATGAAGCGGGTCCTCTCCATGCTGGCCCCGGAGGCGGGGGGTCTCGGAGTCCCGGACCTCCGGAGATACTTTCAGGCGGCACAGCTTCGGTATCTGGTGGAGTGGAGCCGGTGGGAATCGGATAAACACTGGCTCTTTCAGGACCAGGCAGTCGCAGGCCGTACCCTCCAGGAGGTCCCGTTCCTGCGGCGCGCTCACCGCCCGCCTAATCTCTACGTCTCTTTTATCACCCGAGTCCCGCTGAGAGTATGGGACGCGGTGTGTGAGCTGCGTGAGCTCACGACCTTTCCATCGCCGTTCACTCCCATCGCTGGCAATCCGGACTTTAACCCGGGTTTGGAGCCGGGAGCTTTTTCCCACTGGGTGAGCGCGGGCTGCAGGGCGCTTTTCCAGATCTACGGGCCGGAGGGCGTGCTCCCCTTCCCGCAGCTCCGTCAGGAGTTTGGCCTGACGGAGGGGGACAGGCTGCGTTACATGCAGGTCCGCCACTGGGCTCTTCAACCCCCAGTGCGTGACGTCGCTGCCCGTTCAATTACGCCCTACGAGCGGTGGTTGGTAACCCGGACTTCGGACGCCAAGCTCATCACTGATTTGTATAAATTTCTCCAACCCCCGCCGTTTCATTACCATAACCCAGGGAGGGAGCGCTGGCACAGGGAACTGGGCAGGACCCTGAGCCACAAGGAGTGGGACAGGATTGCGTATCGGGCGAGGCACTCTGCTTACCATACTGGTCTGACGGAAACCTTCACTAAAGTGTCCACCTATTGGTACTATACCCCGGAGCGGCTCTATGAGATGCGCAAAATAGGCGATAAAGGTTGCTGGCGCGGCTGCGGACAGGTAGGCACCCTCACGCACATTCTCTGGGAGTGCCCGGTGCTGTCGGCCTACTGGAAGGAAGTCTTAGATGAGGTGGATAGACATTTCGAGATCGAGCTTCCGCGCTTCCCCGCGTATGTCTTGCTAGGCCTCCCCAATGATTTGATGTACCCGCTGAAATCCCGCAGGGGCAGGCAGATTGCGATTGCGCTAGGTTCAGCCGTTCAGAACATACTGATACTCTGGCGCACCCCTACTGCCCCCTCTATCACTGGTTGGCTGCATAGGCTCTGGCAGGTACTGGGCATGGAGAAGATGTCGCTAACGGTGGCTGGGAATGTCGACCAGTTCGAGGAGCTCTGGCACCCCTTTTTGGCATTGCTGTCCACGGAATTCCACGAGCTCACGTGTCCACGGTATTTGCGCCTCCTTAGGCTGACACCGCCGGCAGCTGCGGCGGAGTGAATGTGCGGATTGAGGGCCGGGGGTTGGGGGCGGGAAGAGGGGTTATGTGCTTCTATTGCTGCCTTTCGGACGGGGATGTTGGGGTATTGTTTTCTTTCTTTTCTTCCTTACTCTTCTTTCTTTCTGGGGATGGGGGGTTGGTGGTACGGTATGCTTCTCCTTTACTGTGTTGCGGGGTGCTATTCCGGATTGGCCTTGCTTAGGGAGTGGGGGTCAACAGGGGGGTTGTTCACAATACCTTATTGCCCTTTGTATTTGCTTAGTTACCCTCTGGGGCTTCCTGCCTCCCTGTTTTTCTTCTGACTCGCTGCAACGTTCCGCTTCTTATATTGTATGTATGCTTGACCTCCTGCTCCCCTCCCCGTGTTTTTGTGCCTTAATAAAATACTTTAAACCTAAAAGCGTCCCATATATTCTGGACCGAGGCCGTTCCTCTATTAATATCAAGAAATTATTTTATCGATTTTGCCATCATATCTAAGTATTCAGAGTCAGCTAATAGTTTTCGATCAAATGTCCAGGTCCTTACATGGGGAGTTGATATGTTAGTTTTAATTTCAATCACTATTGGGTTATGATCCGAGATTATTCGTGGATATAAATCAAATCTAGTATCACAAAGTAGTGCCTTCTTAATGAAAAAATAATCGAGGCGTACAAACTTTTTATGGGGAAAAGAAAAAAATGTAAACCCGGCTACTGATAAATTTTTTTCATGAGCAACATCAAATAGACCATGATCCATTATCAAAGAACGAAGAGCTTTAAATGATTTTTTTTTTTTTGCCCCTTGATAATCCATGGTGTTACGTATATTCCTACTAGGGTCTAGATGAAGGTTGAGATCTCCGCATAGTATTAGCGATGGAGCCCAGTTAGCTAATTCTAAATTTAAAGAGTTCAGTATAGTTGGATTGTCTAGATTTGGGGCATATACAGCACAAATAGTCCAGACTTTACTATTAATTTTTACTTCAACAATTGCCCATCTACCATATTGATCTGCCTTACTTCGGATAAGAGTCCCCAGACCTTTTCTAATTAAAATTGCCACTCCTTTCGTCGTTGTACCTTGTGATGTGCAAACTAACAATTTCATCCCCAGGTTTTCATACAATCGTCTATCATTCCAAATAATATGTGATTCTTGAATACATAAAATATCAAGTTTCATAGTCTGTATAATTTGTGCAGCAACTCCCCTTTTTTATTATTTATCCCACATGTGTTCCATGAGCATATTCCTAATTTCTCCATTTCAGTTGATATTTTTCATTTTCCCCCTCAAAGCATAGCCTATATATGGTCGAAGTAAAAACATATATATCGGAACACTCCAGCAATACAACTTATATCTCAATATATATCTCAGAATATCGTAGACATTTAGAGAACAAATAAAAACAAAGAAAAATGTCCATATAGACAGCTTTAGGTAGTTTCTGATTTTGTTTGCAACCCCGTTTCCCTTCCCTAACCTCGCAGAGCTCAGCCCGAGCCCACCCTCCCCCTCTACCACCCCCAAACTATCAGGGCAAAGGGACTTACAAGTCCCTCGCATTGATGATGTGATAGGCGCTTAGTAGCTCGCGTCCCGTGGCTCCAAACCATGATTATTGTTCCATATCAAATCGAAATCAGATCAGACCCAGTATCTAAACAATGTATTAGAAACAGAGAATATAAGAGCGTCATAAAAACAGCCAGAATCAAGAAAACAGAGTAGATACTGGTTACAGAGAAAAACACATAAGCACAAATACCAAAAAGAAACCAGAAATGTATCTTTTCTCCAACCCTTGATATATAGAAAGGTATTGTACTTATATTATACTGAAAATTTTGGAACAAATTGGAACATTAACTTACAGAACCGCTATAGACCACATTAAACCCCCACTTTTTTTTTAGGATACAATAGCATTTTCAAAGCGAGACTAATAGCTCTTCAGCTGCCCCCTCTGAGGTTAGAAAATAAGAGCGCTCTTTATAAATTATTTTAAGTTTTGCAGGGTTTAGCAAAAATGCCTGTGCTCCTTTCGCCTGAAATAAAGGAATGAGCTGGCGAAGTTGCCAGCGAAGCTGAACCGTAGCATGACAATAGTCAGGACGCACAAAAAATTCAATACCTTTACCCTTGCGCTTTCTATTTGGCCTAGCCAAGTCATAGAGGGCTTCCCTAGCTAAAAAATTATTCAAGGAGATCAGAATAGCGCGTGGTTTAAGAACTGAGTCTTGTCGATTTTTTTGGAAGGGAAATCTATGAGCTCACTGAATTTCGGTCTCCCATCTCCATTGATTTAGATCTGGGAAGGCTTCTGAAAAGAGTTCTATTATATACTGCCGAGGATTTGTACCTTCAGTCCCTTCCGGAACGCCAAGGACTCGAAGGTTGTTCCAGCGTGATCTATTTTCTAAATCGACAAGTTTCCAGTTAATTTCTTTCTTTATTCCTTCCATTGCCTTTATTTGAGAATTTTGCTGAACCATTGAGTCTTCTAGTTGGGAGATTCTAGTTTCTGTTTCCGTTACTCTTGCTACTGTGTCATTAGATACTTTCATCACCTTCCTCAGATTATTTAGCAATTTCCGTACTGCCCCTTGGGTACGAAGATTCTCTGCTTTTGTCTCTTCTCTATGATGGAGCATGACTTGATAAAGAACTTCTTATGTTATCTCCGGTGTTTCAGATTCTTCATTAGTTCCTTTAGGCGTGATAGAAACGAGAGGAGGGGTAGATCCATTATCATCTTGCCTTAGTCTATTGGGAGACTATTCAGGATCCGAATCTTCCAGATCACTTAGATCATTTTGTCACAGGTCAGAAAATGATTTTTCATAATCTTGTAAGGATTGAAGCCCCCTTGCTACCTCCATATCTTCCGTGCCATCCGAGTCTAAAGCTTGAGAGAGATCGGTCATGGAATAAAAATTTCCAGCAGAGTCTATAGAGTCCATATCTTCAGCTAAGTTTGAAGGTACTGAATCCAACGGCTCTGATACCCCCGAGGTTTGATCATTTTCCACGGTAGTTACGTCGTTAGTAGATAGCTCAGTAACATGTGCTTGTTTATCTTTAATTAGATTTGTATTATCGGGACTTTTAGAAAGATTGGCTGTAGTAACCGCTTTTTTCATAAACATCCCTGGTATTTTTGGAATGGCACCCTGCCTACAACTCCCAGAGTTCACCGCGTTTGAATCTTGTACATTGGATAATACAGACACTTCTACAGGAGTCGCGGTGGAAGAAAGAAGTTTTTCAGTCATATTTTCAGTAATATTAGTACGTGGAGTTTCAATAAATACTGCATTAGTTGTACTCATAATGCCAGAAGATGATGAAACTGCTATTGCCCCCGTTGACTGAGTCAATTCCTGTGTAGCCGCGGTAACCGCCCTTGTTTTTGGCTTTTGTTGCCTTTGAACGCCGGTTGTAGGATTTTTCGGTGCCATCCCCGATTCAGAAAACGGAAAATCCTGTTGCTCGATTCGATTTCGCCGGTACTGCTGCTTTCCCCGTTCCGACAGCTCCGGGCGTGTGTTCTGATCGGGTGTGCCGCTGGAAGGGGAAGAGAGAGAGAGTCGGGCGTAACCACGCCGAGCGAAGAAACCGCGAATAGCTTTTCCACAGGTCCAGTCGCATAACAGCCCCCGGGACAGAATCCAAGTCCGTAAGTCTTTGTTTTATTTATCAAAAGAAGTCTAGAGAAGTTTTACTCCATGGAGCATAAGCACCGCAGTACAGGCTCAATACGCTAGCGGTATAGCTCGGAGTAGAACCGGACGGGAACCTCCTTCAGCGCTGCTCACTCGGACACTGCTGCATCCGCCATCTTGCCCCGATCCTCCTAAAATGGATACTTCCAGGTATCTAATTAATCGGGGCATTAAACCTGACTTGATGTTCAAGTTGAATTTAATGTCACTTTTAAGGAAAGACAGCTTTTACAAAGTAGCCACTTTATCTGGTGGCCTTCCACTGTTGCTGGCCACCAGACAACTTTATGAACTCCTGGGGAGTCATGTGAACGACTTGCAGCCTTAAGAACAACAGAGGCCTGTCACAGATGGAGGTGTTACCCCCCTCACAGAAAGCCACACAGGGTGTTGGCCCAAAAGCAGAGCTTCAAAGGAGAAGCCACCTTTGGTGGCCATTTGGCTATCACACTCCCTCATATTCATAAAACCATTTGGTGACCAAATATGGCATCAGTATGCTACTAGCTCCCGCTTGTGGAATATTAGGGTCAGTGTGCTGACTCTCCTCTAGTAGCCCTTTCCCACCTACCTCTGCAGTCACTTAGAATGTCCAGGGGAACAAAGGAGTTCAGCAGTCCATACTTGTGTCTCTTCATTGGGCGGGGCCTTGGCCGTACAATCTCGCGCTCCCTGGTGAAAAGCAGACAGAAGAGCAGGTTATTTACTACCAGGCTAGAGGCTCTTAGTCCCACATGTTCCCTCCCCTTTCAAACATGAACTGGAGCAGTTTAGGCTGATTTTGCAGTTTCTCAATGTGTCAGTTTAAAGATTACTGTGTGGTTTTTACAAATCATGTCCCGCATTCTTCAAAAATAAAGCCTTCCCTTGTGAGACAAAAATATGAAAGGGGAGTAATATGCAAAGTACAAAAAAATCCAGTTGGGCCTAGGGTCACATTACACCATAAATAATTACGGGGCTCAAATTCTTTCATAGTTGCCTTTATTGAAGACATTTCTGTAGGCAAGAATTTGTGGCTGGGGTGATTAGAAACACGCTATGCAACACAAGTCTTTCCACCAAGCTTCTCCATTCTTGGTAAGAGGCCAGACACTTTTTATTCCCCAACACATCAGAAATAAGCAATGTGTTTGTGCAATGTCTGTTGACAATTTCCCTGGTCACGTTTTGCTGCTCTCCAGTGTGTAGAAGTTGTGTCCTCTCCCTGTGTAGGTCTTTAAAGCAGATCCAGTGTCATTTTGGGAAGTTGCCCTCCAGAGGATACGTGTCCTAAACCTTGTCTACCCTAGTGTGTTTACACAACTAATCCTCCACCATGATTGGATACTCAAGTCAAGGGCCTCCAGGTTCCAAGGTCTGACATGGTTTAAGAAAATCAGCTTTAGTAGTTTCGCTCTGAAATACACTCCTGGGGTTCATCGACAAGATCATACACCCTCTTAACACTCCTCTCCAGGGTCTACATGAGTCATAAAGAATAGGTAGAGCAAATGAGATATTGCACGCTTATATTGTTTTTCAAAGACAGTCTACAGATATTAGCTATTACATTACACCACTACAAATAGCGGTAGGCTACAGTTATCATTGTAGAAATAAATACATGCACAAAGTTGGAGATGCACATTTAACAACCTCAATATTGGACACTGTGGGACCATAGTCCCACAAAGATATTTTGTTGCAAATATGAAAGACTGGCTGCGTTTGGTTGAATTATGAAAAAATGTTTGCAGAAATGTCAACATTGATTGCTATGGGATTCCTTCTGTACTGATGCACAAGAACTACAGGCACACAAAGTGTATATTAATGTAATTAAGTGTGCACCCTCCTATTTGTGGGCTGAAATGGTTTGAGACTTATTTTTACCCTTGTTAGGGGGTTTTAAACCCTCTTGCTACTTCGAAAGACCTCAGAACAAGGTGTCATGGCTCAAAGCCACATCACTGGAGTTCGATTCTCAGGTTCTGCAACACCACCTCTCGTTGTAATAAAATAATAACCAAAAGAGGCCATCGCAAGAAACAACCTCCTCCTACAGATGCAGTTTCAAGTGAGACCGAAATAGTGTGTGACACACCTGGAGGATGAAGATTCCAGGGCTACTATTTCCAAAACAGCAATGTGTCAAGCCAAGCACAAGTCCTTCACCTACCCATCCCAAGTCCATGACGGTGACGAGTAGGGAGTTCCTCTCTGAAGCGCACCCATTCTCTAGAACAAAAGAAATGGTATTTATGGATTGCAAGCTTTTACCATTTGTGATCTTAACCACCCCAAAAGGTCCCTCGTTGTGAAACGAGTCAGAAGAATGTATTAGTCACAGAACCAAACATTTGGAATACTTAGCTATTTTCGAGTTGCTCTATCATTGGCAGACATGACTAAAGAAAAGGATTTCCTGTCTGGGTGGTCTATTTGGAATGTCAGTAGGGCAGACACAGAGACGACCACATGGATCCCAAATTTGAGGCTTCCCCTTCCTCTATCACCCCAGTGTTGCAGAGATCTCACAAGCCGATTCCAATGCCCTACTGCCAATGCCAACCTTCTCTGGATGATACAAAACTCTGTCTCTACTGGCATCATATAGAATAACTGGGCACAGCTTAATCCCCAAACTCCTCCTGCCCGCCCACTCTAGACATCCTGCAGGAATGATACAGTGATGCAGAATGCAGCTGGTATGTTTTCTGAGTCTATTTCAGATGGAAAGGGAGGCTAATACATTAGCCTCTCCTTACTACTCTGTCTGAGAAGGCGTAAGATACTTCATGGTAGGTATTAGAGCGGATAAACCCTTCCCTGGGTGTAGACAGTGAATGTGACCTATAGCCGTCATGTATCATATCCATACCTGGAAACCTCTGGGACCAGCGTCTGTTGTTGTCGAAGCATGGGACAGAACAGAGCGCCTCAAGTCTGAGAAAGGTCTGTCCTGCCAGCCTCCACTGAAAATATGTGGGACAGGCACAGATGGGGAGTCGTTTTCAGGTCTGCTGTCTCATGATGGTGCCTTGAGGTCACATCATCCTCTGTGACATCCCAAGTAGGTATACATGGTGACGCCTTGCTCTCTAGGCCCAGAGCCCATTATGCTGAAAGTATCCAAAATCTCAGGATTATCTTCATGATTTAAATGATGTATATACCCTGCATTTTATTGTTTTATAGAACATTTACTGGCAACTGTAAATATACATAATTCTTCTCAGAAAACGTAAAGAGTTCCATGTAATTAGAAACAAGCTTAAACCATATGAAGAAGTTATAAAAGGTAGATTTTTTACTAAGAAAGCAGATACATTGTCTCAAACATTTGGGCACCAACTGGCATGAATCACACAGCACAAGCTTGGGCAACCCTGGGTATGACAATAGCGAAGAGTAATATAGCCAAATACTAGGAATGCGGTCACTGTTCCAACCCTAGAAAACTGGTGTGAGGATATGGATATGGCCATGGCGGCAGAAAAGGCAACATACGTCCACAGAGGATGCCCCAAAAAATGGGAAAGAATGTGGGGAAAATGGAATACCTTCCACGGAAATATCTGTACCCATCCGATGACACACCCAGATTCAGAGGATGAGGAGTAACGAACTCAATTGTTCACTAGAACTGTTGCAATGTATACAATATAAAATATATTTGTGTAACGCACGTAAAATGATGGAAATTGTTATTGTGTGGTTACATTCCACTGTCACTGTGGTAAGTGCAAGTCCAAGTTTCAATAAAAATGTTTTTTTTAAAAACAGATAAAAAGGGCACGTGGAAGGAGGGAAATTAAGACAAGCAAAAGGCAGACACACAAAAGCACCAGTGGCTGATTGAAATTTCTATAGGTTAAGCAACTCATTATTTATTTTTTAAACGCTACTGTTTCTATTTTCTAACTTCCATTGCCTGTATAAAAATAAAGAAAGCTCAAATCATGAAATACACTATTGGCAAACAAAAAATAAAGAACGTTCGTGCCAATTCTTTAAATCGCCTATCGAGTTATAAATCCCCTATGTCAAACAAACTACAATCCTTACACCTATTCTACCCCCTAACCACAGCACTAAACCTAACATTACCATTTGCCCTAACTAAGCACACCGTCAACACGTTTAATTAATACATTAAAAGGGTTGAGACGCAGGACTGGGGGCATGTGAGCCTCATAAGATGATGGCCTTTTTGCAAATAAAAGAAACCTTAACAAGACAAAATTCAAAGTCAAAACCATGAAGGTTTATTCACATTTATGAGTCATTACAAAAGGCAAACAGTAGTTACTCAAGTTCAAATCAGCATCAATAACGCATCAACTAATGCAAACGCAAGTGGATCAACATCAAAACCAAGTAAATAGCCAGAACAAAGGTACAATTCAGCAAGAGGACTAGCAGAAATCTGCTCAGTTCAAAGGTCAAGGAAGGTGAAAGTATCAATTAATAGACAGACTAACACAGAACACGCACAGGAAAAGTCGGACTATAAATCAACTGTCAGACTAACATGGAGTCTGACTTCCTGAAAGTAAGCAACAAGTGTGGCACATCTCCCATAAGGGAAACTATTTTACAGTTTTCAGGCAGTGAAAGCCACACACTTGACATGGTTAGACATGACTTAATAGGGCTGTACTAAAAGTTACATACATGTAAACCAATGACGTTTTAAGAAATTAGGAGACATCAAATAAAAAACCCTTAGGAACACCTACTTTCATGCATAAATATCATAAGAAATACGTAACACTGATGAATCATACTTAGAGCAGACTTGGGCAAAGAATCTTGACTTTGTTGGAAATACAAAAATATTCTGTACATGGTTTCCTTCTCAACACAAACAAAAACATTTCAGCTCCACAAGTAAACAGCACCATGAATTGTATTCTATTTAGCTTATTTTCTGAAATGGAAAGACAGAAAAGAGTAATATCCACATAGGAATCTTGTTCATGTAATCTAAAAGCATAATTCTTCTGTCACTGTCAAATGAATGCCGCAATGCAGACTGACTAGGCCTGATCCTTTCAACTGAAGCCTGGTTATGCTAACTAAAATACATTTAAAGTTAGCATTATTATTCATTAATTTAAACCACACTTGCACTCCCTATCTTTTACCTGTGCTAACTTTAGCCCCTATTAGTAACGCTAATTTCAAAAAGTGTCAAATTAACAGTTTTAAATATAACATTTACTCATTTCAATGTTAACGTTTCCTTAGCACAGAAAATCTTCGCTTTTCATAAATTTGTGTTGCTCATAATTGCACTTTTTTGTTCTGATTTGTTTATTTATTTTTCTATAACTTTTTTGCGGTTTATATGAACCATACAAACAATAATACGTGATCTTTCCCAGGCTTGTGCATTCATATGTTTACATTTTCTATTCTCCACGATTCAAATGTTCATATACTTGACACATTATATTTTCAAACAGATTAATTATTTTACATTTAACTGAACAGGGCTTACTCTTCAGGGGACGATTACGCTAGTAGAGCAATCAAGAGCTGTTGTTGACAAAGTCAGTGGTAGAAAAATTGCCATTTGTTTATTTACCAAATATTTTTTTAAATGCACTGCAGGTGGATCCAAAAAGCCTCCCTGAATAGACTGGCCCTAACTGCTTTCTTCCACGTTTAAAGACCGAGTAGACAACCCAGTAGATCTCTTTTTTTGTAGTTTAAGGCATTCCGGATCTGTGGGCCAAGAACTTTGATGGTCTTTCCTCTGTTCTAGTTGAGGCAGAATTTTACTTCAACCACTAGTTTAAAGTCACTAGGTTTGAGGGCACAGATGAGGTGGTGGCAGGAATCCAGCTTCTGCAGACATTGCAAATACCCAACATGTGTATGGGTAATGGTCCAGGCAGTTAGATTGGAAGTAGGCCTAACCGCGTGGAATGTCCAGGTGCAGATGAGTCTCCTTAGATTCTTGGAATCGATTGGGGTAGGGGGAAGTTACAAAGGTGTCACAATGGTGTATGAAAGAAATCCAGACCAGTGAGTTAAAGTGGGCCAAGGCAACAAGAAGTAAACTCCGGGCCATTTGTGACCACCTGAATGTGAACATTGACCCTCTGACACTCCAAACTAATGTAATAAAGAGCGTACTAAAAGCACAGGGAAAAGACATTTCAAGGGGCACAGACCAAGAGTATTTGAGAAAGAAGGACTCCGTGACATTTATGAGCCCAGGTTGGGAGAAAGACTTAAGCTTTCCATATATAGATTTGCTACCAAACCGTTGGTTAAGGATAGAAGTTCTTAAGTTAAGAATAGGTATTAACCCGATATTTTTAAATAGTGCAATTAAATCAGCTTTAACGCATCCTGATGGCAAATGTGTGTGTAAGCTAGGAATGAAATGTAATATTTTGCACATTTTATTGGATTGTGATATGTTTTTAAATTTACGCAAACAGTTCCTTTGTCCGATATTTTTAAAATACGATGTTGAGGTGCGTTCTCAAGCACGGGAGGTTCTAGTTGTTATGGAAAATTTAGACATCGCGATAGCCATCGGGAAATTTATGTTGGGTGTTTATAAGTTCCCGGTTTGGCAGGAGGCTCAAAAACAGCAAATAGCTTTATAATCCAAATGAATCCTTGTTTTAAACTGTATAAAGGTAGTTTTTAGGATAATTTGACTTTTTATTGATATGAATATGAAATTGTGATACGTTGATTTTATATGTCAAAGTAGGAACTCTGGTTTATAGATCAAATGGTCTAAATAAACTTTATTTTTTACTTGACATTGCAAATACCCAACATGTGTATTCAAAGTAATAAATGGTCTTGCTCCAACCTAACTCTCCAACATCCTTCCCCAATGCACACATACTCAATATTTAGAATCCACAAAACACAACTTTATGACTACACCGAAGCCACTATGTGGCTGTCTCAAACCTCCTATTTTTTCATATTCTAGGCCCCATGTATTAGACTCCCCTCCACAAACATTGAAGCCATTTCTCTTCATTCATAACAGCCGTATAAAGTTACTTGTTGCAACTTGAGAGGAAAGTACGAATAATCTTAGTCTTGCTGTAAATATCTATAACTCCTTCTAGAGAGTATGCCCCACCCTACTAAAGTGTGTAGTATTGTCATTCAAATACATGTGTAAACGTGTTTTCATTAACTAGAAGCTAATGTTTATTTCTGTGTATTTAAGTTAGCATAACTAAGCTCAAATCTAAATTACTGGGCCTCAGAATGCTTGCGCCAAAATCCATTTGAAAGTTTCTGAAGAAAATGTGGCCTTTAAAATTGCACGAGCAAGTTTCTTTAGTGTATGTTTCTGGTCTGTGTTTTTCCTTTTCATAAAATAGATTAAATGGGGAGCAGGAGAGGAACATGGCGGCCGGCTACGAAGCAGGTCCCAGGATGCTCTTTATGGATTGACTTACCAGTAGTGTGGTAGATCAAGTGGCAGGACTTAGGGGGTCTTTGGCTTTGTCCCGCACCAAGGGAATTTTTGTGGAACATTTCCCCAGTTGCCCTTCTCGGGGACGGCAACTGTGGCGTTGTGGAGATTATGGCTGATGAGACCACACAGGAAGCTGGCATCAGAAATCAAGCATGTGCGCCAAGCTGCAGCGAAGATCTCCTTCCATGTTACTGGTGGCAGAGGCAACGCCAGTGCTTGTGGAGGCGCAGCTCTGTTTGTGGCAGGGCTACGGAGTCGTGGAGATCTGGAGCAGATTGATTAGAGGGCAGCAGACTGGGTTTACAGTTTAAGTACCCAGGAAAGGTGGATGGAAGTCAACCTGAGCACACCTCCTGTGTTAAAGGTAAAGGGGTGGCAGTACAGGTGGCCAAATCTAAAGAGGGGTCAGAGGAACAATTTCTGCAGAGGGAGTACCAGACCCATCCTGCGATGCTTGACAAGGGAAGGTACAAAGGAAGAGAGAAGTGTGCACAATCTAGTTCAAACTCATGATCTAAGGCATTAAGAGGAAAGACTGGTGGGGCTAATGGTATTGAGGGAACATTGAGTGCCTGCGACAAGCCAGATAAGTCATGTAAAGGGAGAGCGATAGGCGGCTTGGAATCCAGCTTATGGATAACTCCAAGAGCAAGCACGGTCAAGGTGGTGATGGAAGGGATCTGAAGAGGTTGAAAATTACACCATCGATGAGAACCTTTTTGAAAGCGCTACCCAATAACCCAGGCGGCACGACATACATGGCAGACTCTGTAGATAGGGGAACAATGAAGTCAGAGTACCTCGTACAATGGGGGCCCTCAAAGAAAGTGGGAAGATTAGAGCTAGCAATAGTGCAACAGTATTATCTCCAAGGCTCCTAGAGGGTGTGGCCAGATATACCAGTAGGGGAGTTAGTAAGGAGAACACAGTGAAAGTGTCCACTTTAAATAGATACCAACTTCCGGCAGAGGTTGTTGATATTAGAAGGCAGGTGGAAGACGAGAGAGGCTGTACCACCAGTGTGAGATATCATGGTCACTGCAGAAAGTGAAAGATGGGAACACGCCCCCCTTAGTAACCTGGGACTACCATCAGAAGGTAGGGTGGAAAAAGTGAACAAGGTCTTCACAGTATCGCCTTCTTCAAACTCTAACCCTTGCCTGTCAGAACACTTAAATTCACCCTTCACGGTCGAGGGTGTGTTGATGTTTTTGGTGTCGGAAATCAAATTGAGATTCACAATATCAGAAACAGATTCATGGGGCAAGTAATGTCCTAGGAAAGAAATTAGATGGCCCGCCGTAAAAGACCCAGGTTCTAGAGGAGATAGTCACTGAGCTCAAAGGATCTGTATCCCAGAGCCAAAAGGAAATCTTGCAAATGCAACAGAAGGAGTGAGTTTTCAAAGAAACTGGAGCAGTTGGGCAATAACTCCAGAAGGAATAATTTGAGGATTTTAAATGTCCCAGAGGGAGCAGGAGAAGATTTGAGATATTTTTTAGTGGAAACGATAAAAATGGTAGGCCCACTAGAAGACACCACAGTAGATTTAGCAAGAGATATTCAGAGAGTACACCAAAACCCCTATAGCAGGAATCCGAACAAGAAAAAACCTCAGAAGATTTTAACGTCCTGAATTAATTAGGGCAGTAATTACTAAAGCTCTAAAACTGAAATCCTTGATGGCAAAGGGGTTTCATTTTGAAATAAGATAAGGTATATCTCGGTTCACTCTAGAGATGGATTGAGAGTTAGGAAAACAAATGTATGAGCTAAAGAAACTAGGCGCAACTGTTCAACTGAAGTTTCCAGCCTCTCTCATAGTGATGCAGGACAATAAAATGTATAACCTGAAGTATTACAAAGAAGCAGATGAACTGATTAGCAACATTAAAACTCTTAAGGTAGCCGCAATATAGGTTGAATATGGTAGACATTAGCAAGGACACATGAGTATATTGAACCATGTAGAACCATATAAATGGCTCCGGTACAGATACAGGTACAGGCTCAGAGTTGAGTGGAAGCACAGATTCGGACTCAGACCCGGCCTTGGTATCACCAGAACACCAAACAGGGAATTCTGAGTTCGAGACATCAGAAGTTGAGCGGGTAACAGTGCACAGAGCTCTCGTACGTCGGAAGTCAAACAGTGCTAAAAGGAGGGCACACACGAGAGCATAAATTTCGCTGAGCCCAGCGCAACTGTAAGTGACAAATAAGTTAAACTGGGACTATTCGGCCACGTCACAGATTTACCGGGAGGGAGCAGACACTGGTTCTCATCAGTCTAATCAGTCGCAGCATCAAAATTCTAACTTTGACCTGCTATTCACAACCTTAAAGCAGATGCAGAGTGAAGCGAGAGCTGAAGGGCGTAGAGCTAGGCATGCTAATAAAAAAATACAGGGGTCTCTGCGAAAAGTTAACAAACTGTATGCAGATATGGCTGGGAGAGTAACAGAGGTGGAGGAAAGATTTGGGAAGCTGGAAGATGTAGTTGCAAAGCTACAGGAGGATAAACAGGAGCATGACAAAACAGCATCAGATGTCCTCTGGAAGCTTGAAGATTTTGAAAACAGTCAACGGCGAAACAACATAAGACTGCTAGGAATTGAAGAAGGGAAGGAGGGTCAGGACATCTGGACATTTGTGGTGGAGCTGCTCAGAGGAGCATTTCCTGAGTTAACCAAGTGGGATTGGGAAAGCGAGGTCCAGCAAGTACATCGGTTCCCTCTGGTGCAGAAAAGGTGGACCACAGCTGGTAAACCAAGGGCGATTTTGTT
Organism: Lissotriton vulgaris; assembly: GCF_964263255.1. Classification (NCBI taxonomy): domain Eukaryota; kingdom Metazoa; phylum Chordata; class Amphibia; order Caudata; family Salamandridae; genus Lissotriton; species Lissotriton vulgaris. The sequence continues at coordinate 1,089,877,451 of NC_141685.1, forward strand.
ATATGTAGGCAACTTCTTGTTAAGAGAAGAATTGATGAGTAAGGCAAAGCCAGAAGCTAAACGAACCTACAAGGATGTAACTTTCTTTACCCGCCCTGATTTTTGTCACACCACCGTTGAGAGACGGTGGCGGATGAGACAATTAACAACCCCATTTCAAAACGCCCGGTGTGAAGCTTATTTGATGTTCCCATCCCGCCTTAAAGTAGGAGTTAACGGGCAGTTTAGGGTTTTTTATTCTGAAATTTTGGCTCAGGAGTACCTTACTTCTCTGAAGGAGAGTAGAGGGCAGAATAGTCAGATGGTGGCCTTGAAACAAGTTAACCGAAAGTCACAATGTTAGTGCGAGTTGACTTAGCGAATAAACTCTAGCACAACCCGGGGACATAAGGTGATAAAATGATGTAACAACAGGATCAGCACACGAGAAATAAGCATCATGTAGGGAAAATAAAGAGGAGAGGGGGGGGGGACACCCTGGGGCCAAGCTGTCACGTATAGGTCAGGATTGACCTATTTGCCAGTAAAGGGGGGGGGGGGGAGTGCAAGGGTGGGGTGTCTGGGGAGGGGGAGGGAGGGGAGAGGGGGTACAGGGCACGACATAGTAAAAAATGCACAGGTGGACTAGAATAGGTGTGGGAAGGAGTTGGTACACTTTGCACAATGGTATCCAGGAAAACAGTAATTGTAGAGAAACTAGTCCAAGCGTTGTTGGGGATGAAATTCTTTCTTGGCTTCACGGTTTCAAGAGCGGTAATTCATTTAGAAGCATTAAATGGCTGTTAAATTGGTAACTTGGAATGTTAGCGGCCTGAATGATCGTCAAAAAAAGGCAAAGGATTGCAGTATCACTAAGACAGATGAATGTGGACTTTATATTGCTACAAGAAACTCATGTTATGGCTTCACAGGGGTACCTTCTGGACCAACTACGTTTTCAGGTTTTAGCATATTCAAAACAAGGCTCTAAGAACAGAGGTGTTGCTATATTGGCAAGAAGTAGGAATGTGATAACCAGAAGGGAACTCTAGGACCAATGGGGCAGGTGGGCACTAGTTGAGTGTTTTCTGGAGGGAGAGTGGACTACATTAGGGGTAATTTATGGCTCAACGGAGGATGATCTGGAGGTCTTTGAGTTTCTAGACTTGGAGCTGGCGGCTTGGGCTCCCCGTGTTATTTGGGGGGGGGGGAGGGACTTCAATATCAATGGAGCGGATGGGTTAGGGGTAGGATCTTTTGGGAGGTATCAAGGGAGGAAAAAAGAGTACATCGAGCAATAGGGGAAATGGTGAGAAACAATATGCTCTCTGATGTGTGGGGGATAACAAGACCTGGTGATAAAGGGTTTACGTATTACTCTGCCCCTCATCAGATATGCGTAAAACTGGATTACTTCCTCATTTCTAACTCATTGATTTCTTGTGCTAAGATGGAGAGATTTCCCCGAATATTTAGCGATCATAATCCCTTGATATTAAGTATGGATGCATCAATAAGAAGTAGTAAGGAGAGAGTTTGGACATTTGAAAGAGGGCTCCTGTAGGATCAAAAGTATGTACAGCACATGTCGCAATGGATTAAAGATTTTTTTGAAATTAATAGGGGTAGTGCGGCTGCGGGAGTAGTCTGGGACGCCTTTAAGGCGGGAGTGCGCGGTGAGACCTTAAGTTTCAACACTTTCAAACGCAAGCAGGAGCAGATTAGGAATAAAGAGTTGGTTAGGGCAGTAATGGATGTGGAGGAGGAGCTTAATCATTGTGTGTTAACAGGGGTCCCGCTAGACGATGTTCTTGTTAAGATAGCAAAGGCAAAAATGGAGGCGGAAGAGGACATCGTAAATAAGGCAGCTAAGATTTATATGACCAGAATGGAGAGATGTCATGAGTATAGTGAAGCAGTTGGGCGAACGTTAGCCATACGCACAAGGCAAAAGGCTGCTTCAGGGGAGGTAAGGGAAGTTAGGGATACAGCAGGTAGACTACATACAGACGCTGATGAAATACGGGAAGTGTTTAGAAAGTTCTATGCCACTTAGTATGATGACCGGCAAGGCAGAGATCCTGAGGAAATAGGGGCATATTTGTAGGACATTCCGATGGGACGGTTGACGGACATAGAAGCGGAAGAACTGGTAGATTTAGAAGAGATTAAGGTCGCCATATCAAATCTTCCTTCTGGAAAAGCGTCAGGGCCAGACCAAATCCCAATTGAGTTCTACAAGGTAGTCTGGGATGTACTCTGTGAGGATATGGTTATAACGATGCAGAAGGCACAGGTAGGGGATTCAATACCAGGGTCATGGGAAGGTGCCGATATTGTTATAATTTTAAAGAAGGGGAAAATAGCTACTGAACCTGGGTCATACAGGCCAATTACACTCATGAATTCTGACACAAAAATATTTTCTAAATCATTAGCAACAAGATTCGCTCAAATAATAGGCACCCTGGTGAGCACCAACCAACATGGTTTTATTCCAGGTAGGGGTACAACTCACCATACACTTATGGTTATTACGCTATTTGATGCCGCAGGAGACCCGATGGCAGTAATGCTATTAGATGCAGAGAAAGCCTTCGATCGGGTCTCCTGGGATTATCTGTTGCATATTTTAAAAAGATCAGGTTTTAGAAATGGATTCATTAAGGCAATCCAAGCATTATATACGGACCCGAGGGCTGCAATTCGGATAATGCAGGCTCAACCCGCCCACTTCAAATAAGGAGAGGCACTAGACAGGGCTGCCCATGTTCCCCGCTGCTATTTGCGATGTATATGGACCCGCTGATTTGAAGCCTAGAAAGGTGTGAGAGGATTCCCCCGCTGCATACACGTATGGGGCAATGTAAGGTGCTTGCATACGCTGATGACGTGGCAGTAATAACACCCAACCCCACAGAGGCTATAATTCAGGTGGAGATCGAGGCCTTGCATTGAACACCACTAAGACGCAGATAATTAAAAACCAATTTACGGACTGTCTTGATCATCGTGTGGTGCAGGCTGGAGTATATCTTGGGGTAACTATCACTTCTGACTTAGGCACTTTAGTGGAGAAAAATATAACACCAATATTGGCTAAAGTGAGGAAGGATCTGGATAGGTTAGAGCAGGGGTCTCCAAACCGGTCCTGGAGGGCCGGATCCATGCCAGATTTTTTGGATATCCCCATTGAGATACATGGAGTAATTTTAAAAATCTGGCATGGATCCGCCCCTACAGGACCGGTTTGGAGACCCCTGGGTTAGAGAATCTGCATCTCTCAATAGTGGGACGTAGCAACATTGTAAAGATGATGGTTTTGCCTAAGTTTTTATATATCTTCAGAGCAATTCCATTGCTGTTTGAATCTAAATGGTTTAAGGGATGTGAGCACATGATTAACAGGTTTATTTGGGCCAACGGAAAGACGAGGAGAGCTCTTAGGTATATGGAATTGCCTCGAGATAGGGGAGGCTGGTTGTTACCAGATCTAAAGCTCTACTATTGGGCTGCGGCACTACAGTATATGGCAGGCCTTTTAGGGGGAGGAGTAACAGAGGGGCAAGAGGAGTTTGGGTCGTTAGCAATCTATGGTTTAGTTTTAGGGGCAGAAGCGGAGAATTTGTTTTTGACACGTTTTAAGATGATCTTGGCTGCGCATAGTGTATGGAAAGCGCTTGCAAAGAGCTTTGCACTTGGGAAGTATAATGCTTACACTAGGCGGAGTGCTAACCCTATATTCCCTTTAGATATTTTTTCAGGGTCGGTTTTTGGAGAATGGAGGAGGAAGGGGATAAGGATGATTAGCGATCTTATGGGTACACAAGGAGTGCTTCAATTCTCGGAGCTACAGATTAAATACGGTTTAGAGTCAAGCCATTTTTTTAAAATTTCTACAAGTGAAAAGCTATTTGGAAGCAAAGAGGGGGGGACCGGCAGGATTCAACAAAATCCCCATTACGGATATCATACAAGCCGGCTTGGACTGTACAATCAAGAGGTTTTATTCCGAGCGGATAAAAGCGAAGCTGGATGATATGGATAGGATGGCTGAGAAATGGGCGACCAAGCTGGAAATAGAGGAAGAGTGCTTTCACTTATCATTAGATCTGGGGCAGAATATTTTGTGTTCTGCATCTCTCCAGGCACAACATTATAAAAAACTGTCTACCACCTCTACTATACCCCTGTGAGAATTGCACAATGGGGAGGGACTTCTGGAATTAACTGCCCTAGATGTGGAAGCGCAGAGGCTGATTTAGCACATATTTGTGCGACATGTACACACCTGCAATCAGCACAAAAAGACATTGAGATATTCCTTAGTAGAGTGTTAGGTGGGGAGATAATCTTGACTCCTTCGACGATATTGCTTGGCATAAACAACAATGATAGGCAGATGAAGGGCGGATACTTTATATTTGTTGCAATGGCAGTTCTCAGGCTATGTATAGCTTCGGCTTGGTTAGACATTACACCTCCGACATACCATCAATGGTTAGCTACATTGCTGTCGATTTATAATTTAGAAACTGCAATTTATGCTAGGAAGGGGAAAAAAGGGAGAAAGCTAGGGGAGAAAATGTGGGATCCGATCAGGAAATGGAAAGAAGAAGGTCGTTTGTAGAGCGGGATTAGGTAGGTTGTGTACCCTATGTTTTCTTTTTTTTTTTTGGAGGTTGTTTGGGAAAGCCGCACCGGATTCTTCCTTTTTCTTTAATTGTCTCTTTGCTACTATGTTTGTTATACAAAAGAATAATGCAGAATGTGACTATTGTAACCGACTTGGGCGAAAATATGTGTGTTTGTATAATGTTTTGTTTTCACATGTCGTGTCCTGTATATGTACCATAAAAAAATGGGAAAAATTCATAATAAAAATATTAAAATAAATAAATAAATAAAAAAACATATAAATGGGATAGCCACTTCAGTACTTAACACTTAGTTTGCTTGTTATAACTTAACAATTGATCCAGTCACACAAATCACTTTTTAGTCATTCTGTAGGTAGCCTACATGACAGTAGATCTGCCCAAAAGGACCTGGGGATGGTAAGGGTGGAAAAGAGGGTCTAGAGGGGGAGAAGCACAGAGAGCACAGGGGAGGAAGCATTAGCAGGAAAAGGTTTTTTAGAAAATCAGTAAGCTTATTTATAACTAGACTGATAAGAAATAAATGCATATCGGTTTATACAAGTATATGGAAGCCATAAGCAGCAGTACAGAAGCCCTACTCCGAATACTTTCATAGAATATAATTGGATTGTGTTCCTCGGATATGAATTTACCTTGAATAAATGAAAAGACAAGAGGGTTTGGCAAAGCAGGAATAAGTTGGTTTAATTAAACACAGTGTCCGGGAGAGCATCAACAGTCGTGTGTGAATACAGTGTCAATGTTCATAAGTTTTGGCTGTTAATACACAGTTCTTCAAGTACAATCCAACGACTACACATTTTTGTAAAACATATAGATCTGGGCCTAGTCATGAACCATAAATTCAACCATCTGATAAGGGGACACAGGTGGCTCTTGACCTTGTGGAGAGCTGGTGTGGGCCAGTGTGTGTGTACAGATGTCTGGCATGGTGAGCGCGAGATCACGGCATGTGGTGTGCATGATGTGTTCCGATTCGCTGAGTGTTTCTAACTACATGTGGCATTTGACTTTGTGGTATTTTGGTAGCAGGCGCCTTTGGCCAAACATGTTTTATTGGGGCCAATCTCCTCGCACCTGTTTGTGGTTTAACTGCCTATCTGTGGGATCGATCAGGGTTTACCCTGTTTGTCTTTTTGTCTATAGTCTAAGTGTAACCCCACCTGTGACCTATCAATTAGTAGGCTTGGATTAGGGTCATAGGACCTGTCTAACCATATATCTTTGACTCTGGTTGATGGGGAGATCATATCGGGTGAGTATGACAGCAATAATACAAGTTCATTATTACGTGTACATATAACATGGAGGTCATGGATATATTTACCGACATTCTCATTACTTATGCGTACATTTGTCATAGCGTACATCGACATCTTTTTTTACTGGTATTGACATTGCTATGCGTGCATAGATTATGGATAAGGCTCCTGGTTTTCTGTTTAAACTGATTTTTACAAAAAAATACAGACGGAAAACAAGTTTTCCTTTGTCTGTATTTATATGTAAAAATGGGAAAACACTAGCACATTTTGCGGCGCTGCAGTGCTCCAGCAGAGGGTTGAAAAACAGGATGGTATGGTGATTGCTCACAGAGCAATCGCCTCGGGTGTTATCAGTATCTAAACAAAGCCTCGTTAACAAGTGAATGGTCTTTTAAAGACCTGTGAAGTTCTCGGGCGCGGCTGGCAGCACAAAAACTGTCGGTGCGTGCCCGGGAAGCAGTCTCAGCCCAGGTTACCACACACGACGTAGGGGGAGGTATTGTGAAAATGAGAGGTCGCCATGCCTAAGACGTGCTGCGAAGCATGCATTCAGCTTCATGGGGAGTTTTGAAAAAACAGATGTTAAATTAGTTACAGGTCCGGTGACATCATAACAGACATAGGGTTCTTTTCCTCCGTACTCTAGTTCCCATATCCAAATTATCTGAGTTTCGTCAGGGGTGTAATGAAGCCAAAGTAATTTGCCCAGGAGCACGGAAATACAGCCTAGTTGGGAAGCCGGGATTAGTACCAAAGTCTCTTGTTTCTACTGTAATGAGATGTTCTAAGGGAAGGACACCCTTAGCTATCATTATCATTCTGTTCTCAGTACTTGTCCCAAGTATGAACGCTGATCCCTGTAGGTGCTTATGCTATGACACCTTACCTATGTACAGAAGACATTATGCAGTTAGTAAACCCAGATATGCTCTTTTTAGGCCCGGCTTAACAGTGACCCAATTATACACCTACTGTTACCAAATATTTAAAATCTGGACAGAGTGGGGTCTGCCTGCTCACAGAAGACCATTTCCTTCTCATCTCTGGCCATAGGCTGTTATTTTGTATCATTCCATCACCTATAGATCACTTGCATTGCAGTGCAGGACTGCATTACATCTCAAATGCACACTGAACCCTTACATAAAATTATGTATCTCACATATACTTTGTCTAGAAAAGCCAATACGTTTTCCCTAGTTTTTTCCCCCCACAGTGTTTTATTGAGTGTGCAGTTTCAGTTTAGTTACTTAAGTTGGATATTATGCAGACATGGGAAAACAAACTTAAAATTACAATTATACGGTCTATATAATTTTTAACCCCTTGCATGCTGATGACGAACCCCAGCCGTCATGCACTACGGTGCTCGTGTGCTGATGACGGCTGGGGTTCATCATGGCCCGCCCCTGTTCATTTGTTTACAGCACAGGGGCGGAAACGGGCCAGCAGTGAAGGGGTTAAATAGATACAATTCTAAATAAGTCAACAAATTAGTAAACAAGAAATAAGGTCCCATGAACTGCGCCCCCCCCCCCCCCAAACACACACCTGTTGGTGAAAGCTTCTCAAGAAAAGTCGTTTTTAATGCACCAACGAAAATAGTAAAATTTGTCCCACCCCCTCACAAATACACTTCTTGTCAATTTAAATAAATGTGGAAAAATGCTAGCTGAAGCGTCGTCTTTTACTTGTGGGAAAAATAAATGTGGATAAATACAGACAAAATGCCCCAAAAATAAATACGGATAAATACAGATGGAAATGGCAAAAAAATAAATACCATAAAAACGGGAGCCCTAATTATGGCGTACACTGACATTGCATTTACCAGTATTTACGTAAATAGGCAAGCATATTTCATGGTGTACATTGACATCACATTCACCAATATTAACAGTTGCTTACTAAAAACAGACAAAGAAGAACTTTACAATATTTGCAAGATTCTCAAGTGACGGTCTTTATTTTCCAAGAAACTCATCTGACATGTAAAGAGTGTCTAGATCTTTTTAAATCTCAAAAATGGTGCCAACAAGTGGGCTATACATACCAGGACGGCTGCACTAAGGGAGTGGCTATATTTGTTAAAAATAATGTCTACTATTACAGGGTATGCCATGGATAATATTGGGAGGTGGAAAGTACCTAATCTAAGAATTCTGAACAAAAGGTACTTATTAGCAGGTTAATATGGGCCTAACCATAATACAAATCATATCAACCTAATAAAAATGGTCCACCTGAAGCTACTAGATGGCAATGCTTCGATTATAATGACAGGAAAACTTTTTTTTGTATAATTTCTGGATAAATCTTGACCCATACTCCAAAGATTAAACTAAATATCAACAATATGAAATCAGAGTTAGGGCTGTGGGACATCCGCAGAAGGAAGATAGGGGGAAAGCGAGAGTATACTTTTCAAAATAAAGAGCTTAGCCACACCTTTAGAACTGATCACTTTTTGGGTAAATCAACTGTTAGTAGAGGAGGTATATACCATTACACACCTACCGGTGTACCTGTCTGACCATTCAGCCATATTATTAGAGCTAAAAGTACCCCAGAAGCTGGAACAGAAAAGATGGACATTGTAACGAAATTTGTTGAAAGTGAAAGGAGGAGAAGAAACTTTAAGAACAAACATTGTTGAGTTTTTGAAACTTAATGAAGGCCCTGCTCCTTTGAATATGGTTTTGGACAACTTTAAAGCTTATATTTGAGGTCGAATAAACAGTATTTTGTGGCATACAGGGTATATAGAAAAAAGCATGGGCAGTTAGAGGAGGAAATGCTAGAAGAATAGCTGAAGACTCAAAATAATACAAATGAACTGGAGAAAATGTTAGGTGCTGAAATGCAGGATAAAAAAGATAATCTTGCAGGGTTGATGGAGGAGGCCAGTAAACCGACTATTGGAAGATGGTGAGAATAATGGCAAGTTATTGGCAAGGAAAATAAAATTAGACATGACAAGAAATGGTGCAAGTCAAAATTTTAGAAAACACAGCGGGATAGTGAGAGGATATCTAACAACAGGGACATAGAGGAGGCTTTTCTTCTTTTTTTAGCAAAGTATATATGAAAGATTTCGACATCACTGAAAACTGGATTTCTGACTTTTTGGATCCAGACTCTATCACAGAACTTTCCAGTGCCCAAAACGAATGGATGAGCTAAAGAAACTAGGTGCTACTGTTCAACTGAAGTTTCCAACCTCTCTTAAAGTGATGTATGATAATAAAATGTTTAACTTCAAGGATCACAAAGAAGAGGATGAATAGATTAGCAACATTAAAACTCTTACGGTAGCCGCAATACAGGTTGAATAAAGAAGACCTTGACTGGGACACATGAGGATATAAAACTATTTAAAAGTGACGCCCGCTTTAGTACTTAACACTTTGTTTGCTTGTTATAACATAACAACTTGGTATAGGGGCATTGAGCAACACAAAGTTTTGCAGGCTGTTAAGGCTGGCAACAGAGAAATCAGATGAACCCGATGGCCTACCAAATGAACTGTGTAAGTTACTAGGAGGTACAAGGATCCCGGTTTTGACTAGGCTATTTGGAGCGATTTTTACTAATGGGTTTGAACTGCCTCCCTCCTGGAAGGAAACAATATCACATTAGTGCTCAAACCAAACAAAAACCCAGCGAACTGTGACTCGTACAGACCAATATCTCTATTAAACAATGATTACTAAATATTTACCAACATTTTAGCAACGAGATTAAATAGATTTATAGGCTGCCTAATACATAATGAGCAAAAGGGCTTGATGACACAGAGAAACATCCATTTACTAACTCATCGGCTGATAACGTGCATGTAACCTCAACGTTTAAACTTAATGTTTAAACTCTCTCTAGCAGTATTGACAGTGGGCACCACAAAAGCATTTGACCGGGTGAATTGGAATTGAGTGGTGTTGCATCATAATAATCTGGGGGGGGACTTTGGTAGGATAATTCAGCCAATATTGTAAATGGTAAACAGCAGAGTTTAGAGGTACAAGACAATGTTGTCCACTCTCTCCAATGCTCTTCAGCCTCTACTTAGATCCTTTGGCAAGTAAATTGAGGAACGAGTTTGTGAGTATCTATTCAGATATAACAGATGGGGGAAAAGGTGCCACTCTATGCAGAAGATTAAATGATCTACACAAATGATTTAGAAAAGCCATTGCCAGTCATAGATAAGTTGATGCAAGATTTTGAGAATATATTAGCATACTGAAAGAACCCAGCAAAAACAGAGACAATAGTCTGGAATTGTCCCAGTAATAACAAGCAAATTGTGAATGAGATGAGATAGCTTGGGATCAGGGTTACACAAGATTTAGACATAACTGTAGAACCTTATCTTAAAAGAGCATTATTGGAGGCAGGTAAAATATGGAGGAACTGGGCTCAGGTGCCACTAACTCTTCTGGGTAGATCAAACCAGATAAAAATGTCTATTTAGCCAAAATGTACATTTTTATTTAATGCCATACCCCCTGTCCTTTAAAAATGAGGTTTTTGACAAGCAACATGGGAAAATCTCTAGCTTTATCTGGATTGCAGGAGGGGTGAGGATATCGTGGAAAACAAATATGCAGGAAAAAGGCTAAAGGAAGTTTAGGGCCACCAAACTTTCACTACTACGCATGGGCCTTTCCACTAAATAATTGTAGAATTCTATATGGTGAGTTTAAGGGCTTCCAGGGCCCTGAGATTGGATTAATGTCTTCAGCAATATTGAAAGAAATGACATGGGGCAACTCACATTTTCCCTACAAATTTGGCGATAAAAGATTTTTTAAAAAAGGTTAGGCGAAAGTGTCAATAGTGGCTGTCTTATTTTGGGCTCTGCTCAGGAAAGCAACAGCCTTACCTTATTACAGTGACTATGCCCCCATTTGGGATTCACACGTCCTCCATAGTGTGTAGACGATAAGCTGGCCAACCCCTTGAAATCTGGTGGAATATTCAGATGGGGGCAGGTTATGTTGGAGAGGCAGCTGTTATCATGGGACAATCTAGTTAAGGTCACTGTTGGGGGATCTCTCATGGTGCAAATACCGTCAATTGAGGAGCTGGTATCAGGCAATGTAGGGCAGGGGATATTCAACAAATGATTTGGAAGAACATCTATCTAATAAGGCCCCAAAGAAAAGGGAAATTGCAACATGGTATTGGCTAATACTGAATCTGCTAGATGGAGACTTTAAGCACTCAATGCCTATACTTTATTGTACTGTCAGACATGCTGTTTTAAAAAAGGAACCATCTCTTCAGCAACAATGTGAAAGAGAAATTCTTCAGGCTGTTTAAAGTGTGGACTACATAGATAAACTCTTGGAAAACCCTGACAACATCTTCTTTTCCACCAACATCCCATCTATTGATTTCACCTTGAAAGATAAGATCTCACGTCTTGAGCGTTTAGAGAAGAAACTGGTACGGACACGGTGGCATGGTCACCTTCTTACAAGGTATCTTAAAGAAAACATCATCCCTGTGGGATTACAAATTAAAACAGAACCGGCTATCTTCATTGAAGTACCCAAATTTAAAGAAGGATTCAGTCATATTTCCAATAACTGTTCCCGTCATTGGATGGTTTTAGGTGTGGAGACTGCTGCAGAACAAGTGCAATTGGATCACTGCTGAAATCAAGGCACTTAAAGCCGAGATCGCTGCTGACGCCAACTTTGCCAGCGCCAAGGATACACTAACTAACTTGGAGGCGTCACTTAAAGATTTCGACCTAACCACCCAGAATCGCAAATTGGAAAAACTAGCCCGTGATATTCGATTGTACGACAAGAAAAAGACATATCCATACCATACCTACTGCGCCAGATTTTCCCGCCGCCCCAGCCCGAGGCCCCGCCCCCCCCGCCAGCCGATTGGCTCCCCCCCCCCGCAGACCCTCCCTCCCAGCTCCCTTCTTATGACGTCCCCAGAGCGACCGCGCAGCGAACGTGCGCAGCGGGAGCACCGATTGAGCGCCGAAGGTGCGCCAAAGGTAAGCCCGTCTGCGCCCGTCCGCGCCTGGACCGCGCCCAGCGCCAGGACCCCTGGCCCCCGCAGACCCCAGCCCACCCGCCGGACGTACGACGCCGCAACCCTCAACGCACTCAACACCGGCCGAGTCCCGGGCTGCTACCGAGCCACCCCGAGACGCACCCACGGACCCTTCTGCTGCAACTCCTGCAAGTTCACCTGCATCCGGACCTGCACTACAACTACACCAACCAAGACGAGCAACAGCAGCAGCCACCTGAAATGCATCCTGCTCAACACCCGCTCCATCCACAGGCACGCCATCAAGGTCTGGAACCTGCTCGACACCACAGCCCCAGACGTCGCCTTCTTCACGGAAACCTGGATGAACGCCTCCTCAGCGCCTGACATCGCCATCGCCATCCCAGACGGCTACAAGATCATCCGAAGGGACCGCATCAACCACACTGGAGGAGGCATCGCCATCGTCCACAGGAACACCATCCGCATCACGACCAACACCGATGACACCCTCGCAACCGCCGAGCACCTGCACTTCCAAGTCCACATCAACCCCAAGACCACCCTCAGAGGCACCCTCATCTACAGACCCCCTGGACAACGCATACAATTCAGCGAAGACATCGCCGACTTCATCAGCCCACACGCCCTCTGCTCCGCTGACTACATCCTCCTAGGGGACCTCAACTTCCACCTGCAGAACAACAACGACCGCAACACCACCACCCTGCTGGACAACCTCGCCAACCTGGGACTCAAGCAACTGGTGACCACCCCCACCCACTACGCCGGACACACACTCGACCCCGTCTTCTCATCCAGCAAGGACATCGCCTTCAGCCACGCCACCGGACTCCACTGGACGGACCACAGCTGCGTCCACTTCAGCTTCGCAAGGACCACGATCCACCACCACCAGCAACAGGCTGCACGCAGGAACTGGAACAAGATCCCAGCCGACCAGCTCGCGTCCTCCCTGAGCATGAACCCTCCCACCAGCACAACGAACCCTAGCCAGGCGGCCACCAACCTCACGAAGTGGATCAGCGACTGCGCAGACGAACTCGCCCCCCTGAGGACCCCGCCCAGCAGACCTGGCAGCAAGAAAGCCCCATGGTTCACCGACGAACTCAAGAGCTCCAAGAAGAACTGCCGAGCCCTCGAGAGAAACTGGCGCAGAGACCCAACACTGGACAACATGACTGCCCTCAAGCTCGCCACCCGAAAACACCACCAACTCATCCGCGCCACCAAGAAAACTGCATTCAAGGAACGACTGGACAACAACGCACACAACAGCAAAGAACTCTTCAACATCGTCAAAGAGCTCTCCAACCCCAACGCCGGAAACAACGACATCACCCCTTCGCAAGACCTATGCAACTCCCTCGCCTCCTACTTCCACAACAAGATCGCGGACATACACAAGAGCTTCAGCACTCAACCGACGAACACCACGACCGAACCACCGCCCCCCACCACCACCCTCCGCGCCTGGACTCCGATCAGCACCGAAGACACCGTCCGCACGATGAACTCCATCCACTCCGGATCTCCGACCGACCCCTGCCCTCACCACGTCTTCAACAAGGCCGACGCTATCATCGCACCCCACCTGCGGGACATCATCAACACCTCCTTCGACACCGCTACCTTCCCGGAGAGCTGGAAGCACGCCGAACTCAGCGCTCTACTCAAGAAGCCATCGGCTGACCCCACCGACCTCAAAAACTACCGCCCCATCTCGCTGCTCCCGTTTCCTGCAAAAGTCATCGAGAAGACCGTCAACAAGCAGCTGGCTGCCTTCCTCGAGACAAACAGATCCCTCAACCCCTCGCAGTCTGGCTTCCGGGCCAACCACAGCACCGAGACCGCCCTGATCGCAGTCACCGATGACATCCGAGCGCTGCTCGACAACGGAGAAACAGCGGCCCTCATCCTCCTCGACCTCTCCGCGGCCTTCGACACTGTCTGCCATCGTACCCTAGTACAACGCCTCAGCAACGTCGGAGTCCAGGAGAAGGCACTGGAGTGGATCATCTCCTTCCTCGCCGGAAGGACACAGAGAGTCCGCCTCCCTCCGTTCAGATCTGAAGCCACCGAAGTCATCTGCGGCGTCCCTCAAGGCTCCTCGCTCAGTCCAACCCTCTTCAACATCTACATGAGCCCCCTCGCAGACATCGCATGCCAGCACAACCTCAACATCATCTCCTACGCTGACGACACCCAGCTGATCCTCTCCCTTACCAACGACCCCGCCACCGCCAGAGCCAACCTTCACGATGCGATGAAAGAGGTAGCCGAATGGATGAAGAACAGCCGCCTGAAACTGAACTCAGACAAGACGGAAGTCCTCATCCTGGGATCCTCACCCACCGCTTGGGACGACTCCTGGTGGCCCCCCGCCCTAGGCAGCGCACCCAAACCAACAGACCACGCACGCAACCTGGGCTTCATCCTGGACTCCTCCCTCTCCATGACCAGACAAGTCAACGCCGTCTCCTCGTCGTGCTTCAACATCCTGAACATGCTACGTAAGATCTTCCGGTGGATCCCCACCGAGACCAGGAAGACGGTCACCCAGGCCCTCGTCACCAGCCGTCTGGACTACGGCAACACCCTCTACGCCAGAACCACCGCCATACTCCAGAAGAGACTCCAGCGGATCCAGAACGCCTCAGCACGACTCATCCTGGACATCCCCCGTCGCAGCCACATCTCCGGACACCTGAGAGATCTGCATTGGCTCCCGGTCAACAAGAGAATCACCTTCCGTCTCCTCACCCACGCACACAAAGCCCTACACAGCCAAGGCCCAGGATACCTCAACAGCCGCCTCAACTTCTATGCTCCCAAACGCCAGCTTCGATCGACCAGCCACGCCCTCACCACCGTCCCCCGCATCCGTAGAGCCACCACAGGGGGACGGTCCTTCTCCTACCTCGCCGCCAAGACATGAAACTCCCTCCCCACCCACCTCCGCCTGACCCAGGACCACCTCGCCTTCAGGAAGCAACTCAAGACCTGGTTGTTCGAGCAGTAGCAGATCCCCCCCGCCCCCCAGCGCCTTGAGACCCTCTGGGTAAGTAGTGCGCTATATAAATGCAATGATTGATTGATTGATTGATACAGGAGGATTATTTTCTCAAAGACAACCAGGGCCGGTTTACTAACAGGGGGCGTGGATCCTACCGTGGCAGACGGAATTTTCAAACTTTCGCTGACTCTTCTTACAGTTCCGAGGGTGAACAGGAACTAGCTGGCCCAAGCAATTTATACCATTACTCTGACTACAACTATCAACCACACCAATACAATCCTTTTTTAGGACAACACCAAGGATCATGGCGACCTCCCCGAGGCAGAGGAAACACTTGGCCCAGGGGCCAACAACAATGAGGCCCTCAACACAACCCCAACAACTGGGATGGAGGACGAGGCCAAGCCCCCAAACAAGTTCATTTCCAACCCGAACAACATGGCGAGCGGGTTACTCGCAACAAAACTTACCGTTGGTAGAGACAACAGAGACCCTTAACCCTGTGGTGAATATATCTCAACAACTGTTAACCAACGATGAACTTCAAGTACTAAGCAAAGGACTCTCCTATGTCCCTACACACAAACCAGACAACTTCATTGTACGAACTGAACTCTACAAGTTCTTTCGCAAGATCCGACTTAAGTATTTTTTCCAAAATGCGGAAGCGCAATCCAATCCATCAGTGACGGGTCTAAGACCACCTTCGACTTTTGTTCCCGATGCCAACACCATGTCAAACAAAATCCTAGCCTACGAAGCAGTGGTTTGGAGAGATGTGCAACAACTCCTCCAGGAGAAAACCTACATTAGGTACAATACCAGCAAATCTCAAAAGGCAGCATTACAGTCATTATCTATGAATACGAAAGTTGTGATCAAGCCCGCGGACAAGGGCGGGGCAATTGTTGTCCAAGATGTTTCCCCCTACCAATTTGAAATCTCACGCCAATTGAATGACGACTCAAGTTACCAACTACTGAGGTCAGATCCCTCCAAAGCCATTGCCCTGGAAATTTTGGAAGTAACCCAGGCCGGCCTTGATCAAGGTTTTTTGTCTGACAATGAATTTCAATTCCTTAACCAAAAACACCCTCGCTTGGCCACGCTATATACCTTACCCAAAATCCACAAAAGTATGGACAATCCCCCTGGACGCCCCATCGTCTCTGGATGTGGCTCCATTCTTGAACCACTAGGGAAGTATATTGATTTTTTCCTCAAGCCCCTGGCTGAATCTACTCCATCGTACCTACGAGATACCATGCACACAATTAACATCATTGAAAGTGTATCCTATGACGCTTCGCTCCAAAGGTTAGCTACATGTGATGTGGTATCCTTGTATACCTGCATCCCTCAACAAGAAGCTCTTATGGTGATCGCCAGATGCCTTCAGAAACGCCCTGCTCCAGTACAAGTTCCGTCTGAATTTATTGTGGCCCTACTAAGAATAGCGATGACTAAGAACTTTTTCCTATTCGACAACAAATTCTATCTCCAGACATCCGGGGTAGCCATGGGGGCTCCGTTTGCTACAGACGTGGCCATACTGTACATGGCAGCATTTGAGGAGGATACCGTCCTCAATCAGGTGAACCCATTCAGAGACCATCTCGGTCTCTGGATGAGGTACATTGATGACATTCTTTTAATCTGGAATGGTAACCAGGACGACCTAAGTTCATTCTTTATTTGGCTAAACCAACAATCCGTACATCTGAAGTTCACATTCCAATCTCACAATGAAACCATTGACTTCTTGGATGTCACCATCTACCAACAATCAGGATCATTATCTACCAAACTGTACCGCAAACCTGCCGAAAGAAATTCTTTATTGGAATACAACAGTCACCACCCATGAGCTCTTCGTGACAACCTGCCCTTCGGGCAATTCCTACGAATTCGGAGGAATTGCTCCAGTAAAGAACATTACTTCTCTGAATCGGAAGATCTTTCCAACCGGCTACAGCAACGAGGATATCAAAGACTTCTGATAAAGAAAGCGCGCAAACGCGCCTGGTTCTATCCAAGGGAAGAATTACTTTCACCAAAAGACAGAAATACCTAACAAGAGAAGCGCATTGTCTGCGTAACTACATTCAATACCAAAAGCAACAAAATTAAACGTATCATCAATCACCATTGGTAATTGATATCAGATGATGTCCAACAACCTGAGACACCTTTAAATGCTTTCAAAAAAGCAAAGAGCATTAAGAACTATGTCGTGCGTTCATTTCTACCTACACTCAACCAGCCCACCATTACCTCTATGTGGGACTTGCCACCAGTTATTGGCCATTTCAAATGCGGCCAGTGTAAAGCCTGCGACTCTGCAATTCAGACCAAAGAATTTCAACACCATCATCTAACTATCAAGTTAAAGACTCTGAGTAACTGTAACTCTAACAACATCATCTATGCGATAGTTTGCCCGTGTCCGAAGATCTACATTGGGCAAACCCAACAAAAGGCAAAAACAAGGATTCTACAACACATGAGTAGGATCTGATGTGAGGTACAGGGTGCACCACTAGTGGACCATTTTAAGCTGAAATCGCATCCCCCAGTAAGTCTGAGATGGGTGGTAATTGAAAAGGCAACATTGGGACCACGTGGGGGGAATATCTCCGACATCCTCAACACACGCGAACTCAAATGGATGTATTTCTTTGATTCAATCGACACTGGCCTCAATGAACATGACAGTTCCTTTTCACAACTGGCTACATTACCCTAAGGTCCCTTTTGTCATAATATAATGCCCATTATACCAAGACCCCGCATGTATTATATCTCCACGCCACACTAGACTGTGGCTGTATAGATCTATTAACATCACTCGATCTGGCATTGACCCTCCTATTTAAGGCATACCATACTCCTTGTTTTTGCACCAATCAGATGATATACTGAACCATCAGTTTCTGTACCCACATGATGGCCTTTACCCTCATGTCTGGGAGGTACGCCATATCCATGCATTTGTCTTATATTGAATATGTAATGTCTAAGCGTTTGCTTAATTTCCATCTCATAGATTGAATATGTAATGGCACACACCTGTTCAATTTCTATCCTATAGACAGCACACGATATAGCAAGTCTGCATTGAAATGGTTTAGGTCTTACCATACTATGATGCAGTGTTACAGATATGACATGCACTATTTACATGGTTTTGCTATTCATTTTACATCGTTGTAGGTGCTCACATCAACTAATGGTAACATATACCTCGTGATTAATGAACACGTTCCTGTTTCTCTAAATATGGTTATTCAACTAACTATGTCCGGTTGCAACGACTCTTGCCGGGGATGTTATCAATAGCCTCGCACCAAAACTACATAACACCTATAGTCTTTCCTCGAGCTCTACGCGCCGCCTGGGCGTCACGTGACACCATTGCCATGGTGATATCACTAATAGGAAATCTGACTCGAGCTTGTGCTTTCGAACGGAGCCTTCCGATTTACTCGGCAACAGTAAGTAGTCTCCATTCTCCCTACCCTACCACACCTTCCTGGTAGCTCCCATTACAGACAAACATTCAATGGTTCCCCGCCTTCCCCATTTTAGATATTACCGTGAATTAATTTCCCGCTTTCCAGAGTTGGACTAAACACGGCTCGCTGACGGATACGCTTTCACACTGTCTACATTGACGGTAACCCATAGCGAGTTGTATCAATAATGTGTGTATCTAGAATTGTGTTGCCCAACGTATCCATCTGGAACGTTCCGATATTAATTAGTTCGCCTGTCCCAATTTCAGGCGCGGTCCATCTACCGGCTTCGTCACCATCAACGACCGATTTTGATAACTTTATCAAACAGGTAAGCCTGTTTTTTCCCCAAGCCCTTGTGATAGACCTCGATCATTTGGCTGTATATATCTTAATGCACGCGTTCTGTTGCAGACACATCCTAGTGGAATATCACTGTCTACAGAACCTTGTCACTCGACTAAATTCAGGTACCCTTGATTGATTATCACTGTATATCTCTCACCTTGACTAAGATGGTTCCCCCACCTGACGTGCCAGTTCTCTGACCCCTACGCTCGGGTCGTTCTCTTGATGTTTTATCTCTACTTCCACCCACGGCACGCCACATCTCGGCATCTCTGCACGCCATATCCTGGCCCTTTCGTGCCTTCTTTATCAGCTATCATCCTGCCAAGTACTGATACCTCGTTGGTTTTATCCTTTAACACGTGGTTTTCGACTAACAACAACTACGTATATTGACTATAGTTATCATCTTGCCAAGCACTGATACCTCGTTTGTTTTATCCTTTTAACACGTGGTTTTCGACTAACAACAACTACATACATTGACTTTAGTGTCTATACAGCACCATACCTTGGCACTCAGTAGTGACATACACGGGACCTACCTCCAGCTCTTAATCCCGTGAGATATTACGTAAGGTTATTATCACATCGATATTTACGAACCTGGGACTATTTTGCCACTAATTCGTACTATCTCTATCAAGGATATTGTGCACCTTCTCTAACAGGTACAGTGTGTACTTACTACCCCTAGAAGATCTCATTGTCGCTATATCCTGTGACTAGTAGAATATCTCATTGTCGCTATATCCTGTGGCTAGTAATTTTAATTTTGTGGCTTCTGAAGAAGGCGTTTTCCGCCGAAGCGCGCGTCGAGTACTGTTTCTTCATTCTGGTTGTGGGCACCATTGATCTCTGCATGGTGGCCCATATTTTTATATATAAAGATTGTAGATTGTGTATATGTATGTATTAACTGCATATTATTTTATTGTACTGTCATATATTTTTATCAATTATATTAAAAACATGTTTATTACTTTTTAATGTTTCTTTGTTTATTCTTAAATTGTACTGCCTGTTCCTATAATAATAATATGAAATTTATAATGCGCTCAGCTTACCCGGGGGCATCCCGGCGCAACAGACCAGAAGGAGAGACTCAGCTAATCACTACTGTGGAAACAAGTGGGTCTTAAGAAGTTTCCTAAATGGTAGGATCTTGGGCTCTGAGCGAATCCTGAGGGGCAGAGAGTTCCAAAGAGACGCCACCTGCACAGAGAAACGCCTGCCCCCAGAACGAGCTCTTCTTACTCTCGCTGACTGCAAAAGGTGTTTTTGGTCCGAGCGCAGCAGACGTGGGGGTTTATAAGGACGGGCCATATTAGCAAGGATGGGGGGCCTTTGCCATGTAAAATTTTGTGGGCTGTACATAGCGCTTTAAATTTCACCCGCTCCTTCACGGGGAGGGCCGGAGCAGCAGACTGCCTTCTGGGAACATCCATAAGGATTCTCGCAGCTGCGTTTTGCACCTGTTGGACGGTTTTAAAGGTCGCTTCGGGAGCATCGAGAAACAGCGCATTCCCATAATCGAGCCTCGATAGAATTAGGCCACGTATCAACAGCTTCCTTGCTGGATCAGGAAGCAGAGGTAGCACCTTTCGGGCTGATCTCAGTAAGCCAAAGCAAACCCCTGCGGTCTTCCTGGCATGAGTCCTGAAGGACAGATCTTCTTCCAACCATACTCCCAAGGACTTGATCTCCTTCTTGGGGGATGGTGGGTCACCAAGAGACCGGGGCCAACAGCTCGCAATAATGGAGGGACTGGAATTGCCCAAGAGCATCAGCTCGGTTTTACCTCCATTGAGCTTTAGGGCGGAGATAGACATCCAACGATAAACATTGGCGAGGCAGTCGTGTAAAACCTCAGGTTGTTCCGCCAGCTGAGTGAGGCCCACCACCAGCTGAGTATCATCAGCATAGCTGATGATCTTCATCCCTGAAGGGGCGACCACTTTTTCAAGTGGAGTCATATATATATTAAATAAGGTAGGGCTCGTGCCTCCTAAATGTCTGGGAACCGTCCGATCATAATGTTGCACAGACTAGGTGGGTCACCCTTGGGAACATGTTGGCGAAGAGGGACATAGCCCAGCGATGGGGTGCGACAGCGGCCCCTCTACTGGTGCAGTGGAAGGCCAACATGGACTGGTGTATGGTTCGGGAGAAGACGGTCTATGTAGCCAGGGGGAGGCCGCAGAACTGGACGAAGATCTGGGGCGCATGGAACGAATATAGGGGGGATATTTGCCAACCACCTGCACCAATTGACCAACAGGAGGCTGCGTTCCCCTGACCTGTGACGCCAACTGAACTTCGAAGTGCTTCTTTCTCCTGATGCCCTTCCCCTCCTCCCTCCCTCCCGTCCTGAACTCTTCCTTTATTGATCGTATTCCTGCCCTATTCCCTACCCGTCCCCGACACACAGCGTCATGCTTTACGTATTGCCACTTTCGCGCCCACGGGCGCCAGTTGTTGTTTTCTATAAAAATAAAATTAACCTTTGATGAGTATGTTCCTAATGTTGGACGCTAGTGCCCTCCTTTGCTTATGCTGCCTTGCCTCCGGGATGTTAGGCTAAATAGCTGTGTGTCCTGATTCCAAATAAAGGTTTTCAAAAATTTAAAAAAAAAAAAAAAATAAGGTAGGGCTCAGCGATGAGCCCTGCGGGACTCCACATTGAAGAGGGATTAGGGCAGCTTGCTCTGACCCTTCCCAGACTTGGTAGAAACGGTCAGAGAGAAAAGATCCCAACCATTTCAGGGCCGTCCCTGAGACACCTACCTCTGACAGACGTTGGAGGAGCACCTGGTGACTCACGGTGTCAAAGGCAGCACTCAAGTCCAGGAGGATCACTGCCACTGACCCTCCTGTATCTAGAGTGCTCCTTGCCTCCTCCACTACTGCCAGCAAGGCAGTGTCTGTTCCATGGCCGGGGCGGAAACCAGTCTGGGAGTCTCCTAGCAGGTGGTTAGACTCAAGATGGTGAGAGAGCTGACGGTTGACCAACTTCTCTGCAATTTTTGAGAATCCAGGCAGAAGTGAAATTGGCCTGAAGTTGGTCAAGTTGGATGAATCCAGTCCTGGCTTTTTCAATAAGGCCTTCACCACAGCCTTTTTCCATCTCTGGGGCACTGTGCCCTGCGCGAGTGAAAGGTTCACGAGGTCAGTCAGAGGAGTTGACAAGGTGTTAGCCACGAGTTTAAGATGTTTTATGGGGACCGGGTCACTCGGGGAGCCACTCTTCATCTCTAACAGGACTTTTATAACCTCCTCTTCCGAGAAGGGGCCAAAGGATGCTAGCTCAATCGGGCGACTTGTAGGACTAGTCACCGGTTCATGGCCTTGAGGAATAGTGGGTAAGGAGGATAATATTTTCTCTATTTTAGAGTGGAAGAAGCTGGCCAGTTCCTCACATTTTTCTTTGGGATTATCGTGCAACACTGGAGGGACCGGGGCTTTCAGAAGTTCCTTGAAGATTTTAAACGATTCTCCTGAAGAATTGCTTGCTCTCTCAATCCTATCGCTAAAGAAAGTCTTTTTATCGTCCTTCAGTGCGCTTTTATATTTCCTCAACTCCCTTTTGTAATTGGCCCGGCTTTCTTCCGTCCGCTCTCTCCTCCAAGCACGTTCAAGCCTTTTACAAGAGGTTCTGATACACCTAAGTTCGGGGGTATACCAGGGGGCAGAGCCAATTCTTCTCTCCCTGACAAGCCTCCTTTTATTCGGGATCAGTAAGTCCAGAGAGTTAGTTAGCCATTCGCCCAAGAGCTGATCAGCACTGTTGGGGTCATATGCGAGGTGAGGACAGGTTCTAGCTAGCTCTTCCGCCCAACTGTCCACCGGGAGCTTCGACCAGAGTCGTTCCCCAGTATGTTGTCTTGGTGCGGGGTCTCTCCGGTTCCCCAGCAGCCAGCTAAACGGAATAAGATGGTGATCAGTCCAGGGGAGAGCCAACATCTGGAGAGCCTGCAGGTTCGCAGAGTTAGCAAAAACCGCATCAAGCTGATGACCTCTGTTATGAGTAGCTCCCATATTAACAAGATGTAGGTCCAGTGCACCAAGCGAGCTTAGAAGATCCCTTGCCACTACGTCATTGGGGTCGTCAAAATGAAAGTTGAAGTCCCCAAGAGTGACAAAGTTGGACGAGGCAGCAGCCAGTGGGATAACAGCCTCCATGAAAGAATCCACGAAATTCCCTAGCGTAGCGGGAGGCCGATACACAAGGAGGCCAGAGATAGAGACAGTAGAGGAGATGCGAAGGGTAAACTGACAACTTTCAGCGTTGTTGATGCCGCAGTCTACTGCTTTGCATACAAATGTGTCTCTGTAAACAATGGCCACTCCACCCCCTCTCCCATCCGGCCTATCCAGATGGAACATGAGGTATCCCGAGGGGAGAGCGTTGACAATGTCGGGATCGGAACCTGTAGTCAGCCACGTTTCCGTCAGGAATAAGGCATCCAGACTATGGTCCGAAAGGAGGGAGTGAACCTCAATGGCATGACAAGGCAGTGATCTGCAGTTAAGCAGAGCCATAGTAAGTGAGTTAAGGTCCTTGCAAGTGTTATGCGGGCGACAGCCAAGACAATGTTTAAATGCGGAACCCTCAGCCCAATAATAGCAGCAGCTGGGGTGTCTGGGCGTGCGTAGAGCAAGCAGTGTATCACGTGAATACATGTAAAAGGGGATCCGAGGGCTAGAAGAGTTAAGCAGAGTGGAATGCCCTGAGCCCGTCTGGGCCCGGACGGGCACAGACGGGCTTGACTCTGGCGAAACTCCGGTGACAGTCCGGCGATGACCCTGCGTGATGACGCTGCGCGTCAGCATGGCTGGCTTTATGTTCGCCGAGCGCGTGGACACTAGAGCGCTACCCGCGCCGCCTGCAATGTCCCCCCTCCCAAGATGGCCACCAAACGAGACAGTGGGCAGGGACCCGCTAAAACGCGGTGCTTTGACCAAATTTAGGTGGGAGTAAGGTGGCAGCAATGCGGGAGTGCGAGTGGCCCTATTTTAAAAGCAGGGGAAAAACGAGTAACTCAGAATAAAATAATGGACAAAAACGGGACGTTTTAAAAATGAATTAAATGCAGCAGCCAGCAGCAGAATAGCGGTAAGTGCGAGGCTTTCCTAACAATAATGGTCAAGATGTTAAGGGTGCTCACCTGAGAGTTGCCTGGCTTTATGCTCGCCGAGCGCGTGGACACTAGAGCGCTACCCGCGCCCCCTGCAATGTCCCCCCTCCCAAGATGGCCACCAAACGAGACAGTGGGCAGGGACCCGCTAAAACGCGGTGCTTTGACCAAATTTAGGTGGGAGTAAGGTGGCAGCAATGCGGGTATGCGAGTGGCCCTATTTTAAAAGCAGGGGAAAAACGAGTAACTCAGAATAAAATAATGGACAAAAACGGGACGTTTTAAAAATGAATTAAATGCAGCAGCCAGCAGCAGAATAGCGGTAAGTGCGAGGCTTTCCTAACAATAATGGTCAAGATGTTAAACTTTTTACTACTGGGTCCATATAATTTGTTGTCTTCTATTGAGACTGCCTAGGAATTTTTTACATATATTTCATTTACCCTGCCCTAGGAGTTTCCATAATCACTACCCAGGGGGTCCTTGTTTTTCTCATGTTGTTCCCCCACCTGACGTGCCAGTTCTCTGACCCCTACGCTCGGGTCGTTCTCTTGAGGTTTTTATCCAGTTTTGCGAGATTCCATCCAATTGCGCTACACTATCACTGGGCAATATTTTTACATGTCCACGTATATGCAGATTTAACACAGAATCAGTAACGAGCATGTTATTAGTGATATCTTTATGTGTATGGTTCCAATAGGATGCAATTATGATCCTACCGACACAGTTTAATTTGACGCATAGGTCTACGTATGAGTGGCAATGAATCCATTCAACAACCTTCTCTTTATTACTGCACCCCTACCCGTGTGATTACAAACTAAGGTGGAATAATACCCCTTTAGTAACAATACTTCCTTTTACCCACCCTGATTAGGTTGCCTGCCCCCCTCCCTTTGGTCCCGATGAAGACCCCGCAGCAAGGGTACAACTATTCCCTGCATTGAAACGTCGACAACTACTCTCCTTGTGTCAACTTCACGCCACCATCATAACATTAATTGTATTTTGTGAAGTATGTTGTTCTGATGTAATTGCCGAACACGTTGGCTTTTTTGGTTGTGTATAATACTGCCAACACGGTCTTGCTTAATTGATTGATTTCACTGTCACTTTATACCTTCCACCACCTCATCCTCACTTGATCACCACCTCCCTTCCTCCCTGGGGCACCGTATAACCGCTAAATACGCTTGATAATTTGTTGTGTATATTTATTATACTCTATCCCTTTGTGAATTAAAACATTGTGGACTAATTTGGTTTTTTTGACAAATAATTCTTTGAATTGTGTATATTGTTCTATGTTCACACTGGGACCCCCTCCTCCTAGTACTAAAGTGTGGTGCAGCAAAAGCAGATGATGTCCACATGTTCCTGGAATGCCCCCCTACAAGGTCCTATTAGGAGGATGTGGGTAACCGCATTGAAAGTATCTTGCAAAAACAAATCGAGGTAAGTCTTACACTGGTCATTTTTGGTTGTTTGAATGACCCTGGTGTGTTTGACAAAAAATAAAACGATCCTTTTACCTGCATTCCTGGCAAGAAGATAAATTTGTACGAAATGGCTGTCCAAGCTACCACCAACCAGGGGAGAATGGGTCGCTGCTGTAAGATATGCACTGTAAATGGATATTAAGGACAGATCCAATATGAGAATACGGATTTGGCAATCTGTGATTAACAGGGCTAACTATGTTTAATGCTTGTGTTAGATTATAAGATTCCTTCATACAACATAAGCACAACAAGTCACTGATTCCGATTTCAGTACTTGACCATGGTTAAGTAAATCCGAATTACCACCATCAGCCATGGCGGTATACTGAACATCTCATTGGCTTTGCTGCGACAATAAGAGGTGGATTCTTCATGGAGTCTGTTGTCAGCACACGTGGTGAACAAGGACCGAATAAAAGATGGGATTCATGTTATGGGGTTATTTTCTTGTACTGATAAAAATGTATATACCTGTGTGTTATAGGAGGAAGCCATGTCAGCATGTTGTTGTATGCTATAATATTCAAAACCTTTTCATTTGCTTTATATTCTTTTTACATTTACTATTGTCACTAGTTGCTTAACTATTTCCTTCTTATTATGCATGCAAAATAGGCAACCTCAAATGAAAAGCCATTTCAGTGTGTGGTTTTCACTATCTGAAACTTATAAAATGTGCCCTTTCTGGGATGTTGTAAAGAAATGCCTCTTTTTACATGTTCACCCCCACATTTTCGGACTGATGCTGCTGGTTGTTTTACTTTGAGAGTGAACTGAGGCCTGCTAATCTGATCTAAGTGCAGTATTCTAACCTTTTTTCAAAAGATATGTTGAACTGGATACACCCAAGTACTAACTTACATATAAGTTGCTAGTATATAGTACTCAGGGCACGTAAGACAGTGTTCACACAGGGCTGCCGCCTGAGTGTGAAAAGGACAAAATGAACCCCAGCCCGCCACTGCAGACTGAAAGGGCAGTTTTTACACTGTTAGTTCGACATTGCCATTACAACTTATGGCAAAGCTTCCACTTCCTTTAATAAAATATCTACGACTCCACTAAGAAAGGCCTAAAGAGCGGTATGGTAGGGAGCTATATATTATTAAGTAGGACATGTATTTTTCATATGTCATAACTGCAACACTCCCAAATTGTGGTATTGCTGTGGAAAGGTTAGTAACCTATTAGCTAACACAGGGTTACTGACTGCTACCCCAGCCTAACTAACCTCTAAGTGGGTCAAGTAAGGTATCAAATTAATGGTGGCATTAACCCGACCTGATCCGAGGTCGAATTAAATGTCACTATTAAAGAAAGCAACTTTTAGAAAGTTGCCATTCTGCACTCCAGTGACTTCATAATGGGGAGACGTGTGAAGGACTTCCCCGCCGAGGAACAAATGCTTTCGTCTGAAGGACTGTACCTGCTTCAATAGGAGCTAGTGAAGTGTGGACTGTCTGTGCATGTGGCTCCTGGCTCAAGGAAACGTTGATTCCCATTCCTAAACTACAGGAGTGACTACAAGGATCAGTTGGCTGATCCCCTGGAACCCGCTGCAGGGGCACAACAGCTGAAGAGGCCCAAACCGACAAGTTGGTAGCTGCCACATCAGTTTTCTGCTACCAGTCGCTGGGCGCACGAAAGGACAAATCCGAGATAGCCAAAAGTTGCACCCATGTCTGCCGAACCCAGGAGTGCTATCAAAGACTTGTTTGTAGTACCCGGGGACAATAGCCTCCACCCAACGATTTCATCCAAACTGCCATGCATGGCGGCCAGTAGCCCAGCATCGGCTGGCCTGATACTGCAATGTAGAGGAATTCGAGGGACCCCGATCTCTGTGGCCAAAGTCACCCCTCATCACCAGTGGGCCGAAGGACCACTACTAAGTCACCACAGTCGACCACACCAGAACTGAAGCATCCTTTGAGCATCTTATGCCTGTATCCTCAGATTTAGAACCACTCATTGGATGTCTATGGAGGTCGTCCTGTAGAGCTTGGAACTTGCCTTGCCTTAAGAATGCTCTGGTGGCCAGGTAACTGCCCAAAGTATCCTCTCTGGCACACAAGACCGTGTAAATCATTTCTGTTTGAAACGTCGATGCTGCTGTCACGAAATTTGATGTTGTGTAACTACAACAAAATTCTGCTGCCCAACAAGTTCAAATACTCACTCGTGAAATTGCGGATTTAAAAACTGAGATTGCTGGTGATGAAACTTTGACCAACGCCAAGGAAGCTCTAGAGAAAGTCGCCAAAACCTTAAAAGACTTTGAAACCAACACACAACAGAGGAAACTAGAAAAGTTGGCTAAGGATATAAAAAACTACGAAAAGAACACATACCCCTACCTAAGTGAAGATTATTACAAACAAGACTCACAAGGTCGTTTCTCGGGAAGGGGGAGAGGAGGTTTTCGAGGACGTAGGAACTTCACCACATTCTCTGATTCATCCTATAGTGGTGACAGTGACAACGACCAGTCAGCCTCTTCCTCGGGATACAGTTATCAGAACCAGTGGAATCAACCACAGGGACCCTTCCATCAACCTCAGCCTTTTTTAGGAGAGGGCCAATGGCGGCCGCCACGCGGCAGAGGGAATTGGCAGAGAGGTACAACGAGAGGTCAGAATACCAACTGGGACAAGGGTCGAGGCCAAACTCAGAAGCAAGTCCATTTTCCACAGGAGAGCCACGGCGAGATTGCAACCCGCCGCAAAGTTTACCGTTGGTGAGCAGAAAACCGAGCCCAGTTGTAAATCTATCAGCATATGAACTTAATGAAAATGAACAAAGGGTCCTTGCTAAGGGCCTATCTTTTGTACCTACATCCCTCCCTAACTGTTTTTCATTAAAAACAGAACTAATGAAATTTTTCAGAAAAATAAGGCTACGCTATTTTTTCAGGAATAGCTCTAATTACATCAACACATCCATCACAGGACTAAGAATGCCATCAACTTTTGTACCACCAAGGAGTGCAATGACTAACCAAATTCTAGCCTATGAAGACTTGGTACTAAAGGAGGTAGATACAACTCTGTCTACACACAAGTATGCTAAATTCAATATCAACCAAGATGAAAGGAGAGCACTGACTACCTTGAAAGATAACAGAAACATCGTTATCAAATCTGCTGATAAAGGGGGAGCAATTGTAATCCAAGATGTAGAGAAATACAAGAATGAGATTTTACGGCAACTGGGTGACAGCGTGAGTTATCAGCTACTACGGAGTGATCCAACTAAAGATCTAGCATTGGAAATCCTGGCAGTGACAATAGAGGGGAAAGACCAAGGTTTTTTGAGTGAATTGGAATTTAAATACCTCAACCAGAGCGAGCCTAGATTACCAACGATGTACACTCTCCCCAAAATCCATAAAGACATGCGAGAGCCCCCAGGACGCCCTATTGTTTCTGGATGCGGGTCAATTCTGGAGCCCTTATGTAAATACATTGACTTTTACTTGAAACCGATTGCTGAAGGAACTTCCACCTATTTGAGGGATACAATGCAAACCATTAATTTGGTAGATGGCATTGAATTCAGAAATGATGAACACACGGGGGTCCCATTGCTTCCTGAGGCGCGTCGTTGTCTTTTGAATGTGTGGGAACCGTCTGACTGCACTGCCGCCCAGACACTTTGGGTTACCCTAGGCAATATGATCGCGAAGAGGGATATTGCGCAGCTTTGGGGCTCCCCTAGACCGCCAGTGCTAAGTGCCTGGAAAGAGAACATGGACTGGTCCATGTTCCGAGAGAAGACGGTATATGAGGCCCGGGGGCGTCCAGGGAAGTGGTCCAGAGTTTGGGCTCCCTGGAATACTTATCGTGGAGACATCTGTTCTCCCCCACTTGACTACGAGGTCCCTCTCCCCTCCTTTCCGTGATTTGCGTTCCTCTCCTATTCTCACCACATTCTTTGTTCTCTTGCGCGCGCCACCCCCCCCCTCGCCATCGTTGTTTCTCCTACATCCATTCCCCCCCCCCACCTCCAGCAACCCTTGCCACTATGATACCATGTGTTTGTTTGTTTGTGTTCATTTCGACAAAAACATAAAATTAAACCTTTCCTATCCTATTTGTATGATGTTTCGCTCTTGCCGATAATGTTGATGTGAGAGATTGCTCCAGCAACGTACTGCCTCGTATTGCACTTTTCGCTCAGCCTGTTTTTGTCATAGCGGCCGGCCCTGCGGGGTTGTAGGCAGACGCTGTGTATTGTGCATTTGTAAATAAAGGTTTAAAAAAAAAAAAAAAAAAAAAAAAAGAAATGATGAACAAAGGTTGGTGACATGCGACATAATATCACTATACACGAGCATCCCACAACTAGATGCTCTGGAGGTCATGCGTGTGGCACTAGATGGTCGAGTAGCTCCTGTGCCAGTACCAACAGAATTTATCATTAAACTGCTAACCATCGCAATGAGGAAGAATTTCTTCATGTTCCAAGGCCAGTTTTATTTACAATCAAAAGGAGTCGCCATGGGGGCAGCTTTTGCTCCGGACCTGGCCATTATATACATGGCGGATTTTGAACAGAAATTTATCTTGAATCCTGACAATCCATATCAAGTACAAGTCACAATGTGGCGTCGATACATAGATGACGTCCTGATGATATGGACGAGGTCTGAAGAAACTTTAATTTTGTTCCATGTCTGGCTGAATCAGCGATGTACAGACATTCAGTTCACCATGCAATCACACCATGAGAGAGTCAATTTCCTGGATATAACCATCTTCCATGAGGAAGGCAAGCTGTCCACGACTTTGTATCAGAAGCCTTCAGAACGCAATTCACTGCTGTTATACAATAGCCACCATCCGAGAGGTCTGAGAGACAACCTACCGGTGGGCCAGTTTTTCCGTATTAGGCGAAATTGTTCAAAAAAAGAGGATTACTTCTTGGAATCAGAAGCCTTAATTGCTAAATTGTTGGAAAGGGGGTACCCGAAGAGACTCGTTACGAGAGCCCGAAAACGGGCTTGGTACAGCCCGCGAGAGGACTTACTTATTCCACAAACTATGACAGACAATAGGAATGATCGAATGATTTGCGTTACCACCTATAATACTCAGAGCAATAACAAAGAAAATTGTTAACAAATATTGGCCATTGGTATCTGAGGAGATCGGACAATTAAATCTACCCATGCATTCCTTCAGAAAATCACGGAATATTAAGGATCAGGTGGTCAATTCCTTGCTGCCTACACCGGAACCACCTACTTTGCAATCTATGTGGAATCTACCAGCTCTGAATGGCAATTATAGGTGTGGACATTGTAAAGTCTGCCCCCTGTGTGTACAAACGAAGCAGTTCCAGTATAAACATCACAGTATAGATTTGAAAACATTCACCAACTGTAACACGAACTGCGTGATCTATTGCATTACATGCCCGTGTGGGTTGGCCTACATTGGCCAGACACAGCAGAAAATAAAAACCCGCATCCTTCAACATCAAAGCAGGATCAGATGCAAGGTGATCGGGGCTCCTTTAGTAGACCATTATAGACAGAAGGGGCACACTGAGGATGAACTGGCATGGGTGGTAATTGAAAAGGTCTCTTTGGGACCACGAGGAGGTAGTATTGCATCCATCCTCAACATGAGAGAGAGCAAGTGGATGAGTCGCTTGGACACTGTAGTTCATGGATTAAATGAGCAAGATAACAGTTATGCCCAACGAGCATGCCTTTAATCACTAAGAGTAGGCAACAACAATTTAAATACATTTCTAACCTTGACACGATCTTCATCTAGTTGTCATAAATTTTACCTAGGTATTCTAATGCAATATTTAAATGGTATGATTGATGTATTTTGTAAATGCATTTTTTTTTGTCCTGAATTTATATGTATGTTAACAATGTGGTAATATTTAAGGCTCTGCTAATGTATTTTTAGAATGCCTTGCAACACGGGACACCTGTTATTTCAATTCTATTAATGCATTTTTATAATGTCCTGCACTACGGGACATCTGTTAACTTGTCTCAATTATCTAGCAGTATAATAATTGAAATACGAGGTCTTTTTGATTGTAGCCATATTCATACTCCTTGGGCTCTAATCCATTGTCTTATATATGACTATTACAACATTTATGACTAATAACGTCCTTTCGCGCTTCAACCCTGATGACATCAAGGCTGTTTGAGTCTTGTTTTCAAAATGATCCGGAGCTTAACTTCTGCCGGAGTGAAGTCTTTTTTCTATTACGAGTACCTTCGGATTGGCTGTGAAAATAGAGCTAGCATTTAGCTGCTGTTTGCCCTTGCTCAATCTTTTTCGGCGTCCTGCACCTCGCGCTGAGGCCCATGCGCGCACAGAGACCCGCCGATTAGTACGGATTTATTCCGTCCTCATAAGCATCTCTTCGGTGAGTTAATATAACCCGTTGTCCCAGTATTACTTATCCCTCGCTAACAAGAAAGAAATAAAACGAGCACCATTTCTTGTTTACTTAGAGCGACATGAATGTGGAATAGATCGCTATTTTTCAATGGAAGCTTCTCTCATTTCTAAAAGAGAAAAACAATACAGGAATTTATTCCGCTCTCCGAACTTCTTTTCGGTGAGTAGTGATAACCCGCTGGCCTTCTGTCATTTATATTCCTTGATAACAAGAAATGAATGGTTTTTCTTTAAAATGAGTACTATTTCTTGTTTACTTACAGGGATAAAAACGTGGAACTGATCTCTGTTGAATAATGGAAGCTTTTTCGTTTTTTGTTAAAGAGGAACGTTGTGCTGGAAAGTAAGACAGCGAACCATTAGCGTAAATAGGTGAGCCTGGGGTCAACTCGCTTTTTCACATTTCATGGCCATATCGTGTGATATTTTCCCCGTTGATCTTCTAAATAACATATTGATCAGGACCAGACCTGTTTTTGGTTGGTGTGAGTGTTGTCCTTCACCGTGTGATAGTGTTTTTAATGTTTTGATGTTTTTAACCCGGCTGGGTTGTGTTTGATGCGTACTGAATTCAAGCATGTGTGTATTCTTGTACTTTTGTATATAGTAATAACTATTGTTTCTGTTGTGGTACCTAGCTTATTATTGCCCACAACCTTACAGTAGCCTAATTTCTCTTTAGGTTTACGCTCTCTTTTTCATCAGGAGCCCTGGGCCCACCTTCTGCTTCAGACGAAGTCACGGAAACCACCGTCCCTTTGTAGGTAACTCGGTGTGGCATATGGAGCCCCCCTCTCCCCTTTCTCAATATAGTAAGCAATACTAAAAAGTCTCTCTCTTTATAGGTGCCCTTCCACACCACCCCCACACCCCAACACTGTTTGTCCTGAGGAAGACCCCGCCGTAGGGCTATAGCGTCGCCTGCACGTCTGGGGTCGAAACGTCCTTGTTTGTTCCCACCTGTTAGCAACGGATCATTTGTGACTGTGCAAGCTGTAAATAGGATAGGCTCTCTAGTATCAGAATCAATATATGACAATGTATACATGTCTTATGTGGCACTCGCTGTGAAAAGTAGATGAGACCACAGACTATCTAATTGCATAATTGGTTTGACTTGTTGCACTATTCCTACCTTTCACCCTTCTTTTCCTTTCCACGCCCCCTGTCCTGGGCATGTTATTGAATTTCTAAAAAATGTTCTGTTGTAAAGACATTGCAATTATTTTGCCAAATGAGGATGTATATTAAATAGCATCTTTCTAAGTTTAATCTTATGAAGTTTCTCTATTGTTCACTTTATGAAGTTATAAGTTTGTACTTTTGATTTAATTTTGTATGAACTGGGACCCCCCTTCATATACTATACAACAAAATTCAGCAAGAGTCCATGTAATTATGTGAGAAGAGTAATAATTTACCTACTAGCACTTATTTCTTTGTGCACAAATGCCACTTAGCATCTAAAATGGACGTGAGGATGCATTTGTGCTAAGAATTAACAATAAATGCTACAGAACGAGAGTAGCAGCGCACTTCCCCCCCCCCCCCCACCCCCACCCCCCCAACATACTCCAGGCATTTACGGCTATTTACTTAGCGCAAAATGCACCCTCACACCCAAAATGGATGCCAGGGTGCATTTTGCACTAAGAAAATAGAGCTAAATGCAACACCAACAGCAGTATGAGCAGCCACTCGCAGTAACTAAATTTGCTGTTTCTGTGCTGATTTTCCCCCAGCATGACTCTTAATTACTGAAGCTGGCATATTCGTCTAGTTATTGGTCATTTCCCATTAAAGAGTAGCACAGAATTACAAATATTACTCCATTACTCTGGTGTAGTTAACATTATTCCCAGACGTACGTATAATGTTTTTAACTTGATTCTCTGCAGCAACAGGAGGCAGCATTGCTCTTCTAGAGCTTGGTGGTGCGAGGACTTAGGAGCAAGCCTAGCCTGGACATTTGAAGTTTCCTAATTTCTTTCTAACTTCCCATCACATCCGGCTTCAGTGACAAGCTGGTGGCAGTTAAGCCCTTCAAGGTTACTGATTAGTTCTGTGATATGGTGAATATTGTTAATCAAACGTGGTGTTGAGGTCTTCTAGGATACATTACATGGTTTAGAAAGGTTAGTTGTGGAATCTAGAAGGGCATCTGAGGATATTAGGAGTCAATGAAAGCCAAATGTGGAAAACAGTGAATAAGTAAATATTCACTCTCCGGTATTGATTGTGCTTTGATTTTGGTAGTCACTAGAGAGATTTTGTGATCTACTGCTAGTCGCTCACTGTACTTCTTATTGGATTAGGTTCTGCAGAGTGTTCAGTATCTGTCTGAAATGTCGTCAAGTAGAAAGGCTCAAGCGTCATTTACCATCCGAACTTCCCTGAGAGTCATTTAGTATGTCTTGTAAATGCATTCCATTCTTCTTTAAGAACCTATCACTGATTAAGAGGCATGACGAATGTTTGTAGGGGCAACTGTAAGGACATGTTGTCCTTGATGAGTTTGGTTCTGTTGATAGCTGCTATTGTTGTGGTGGCTGCAGGGGGCGGAAGCAAGAAGCCTTGATCCAGTGCTTTGAAGTCTTGGGTGTCCACGAATCAGTTGGCTACTAAGGCAATTGTATTGGTCAATTAGGGTGTGCAGTAAGTAAGATAAAATTGACACGACGTTTCAGGTGGTAGTTTTAACGGTTACCCTTAGGGTTGCTCAGGCTGCTATGGCTTTGAAGTGGTGTCCTAGTTTTCTTCAGCATCCAGGTGTAGGGTGCCTTGCAGTAATCTAGAAACACCTTTACCATGGCCCTAGTGTTCGATATGATGTCTTGTCTCAGGAGCAAAACGCCTTTCTCTACTCAGCATCATGAGTTGAAAGCTGGCACGGCATGGTCTTAGGGTTTGAAATGAGGATTCACCTGACCACTCCAAAAGGAAGTGGTCAGTGAATCATCATTTCCCACCCTAAGCCCAAGCATTCTAGTTTTATCACATACCAAGGTACCTTCTAGTACAGAAAAATTCTTGAGGTCTATACCCTTATGTATTTTAATCCAATGTCTAGACCCGTGCTATTGTCCGGCAAGTAAAATATAAAAGGGACGCACAGGTTTGGTTGAGTTCGCTGGAGTAATACTATCTTTCTCAAATGCGGGGGGATGGCCAAGGATGAAGCATGCCAATGTAAGTTGTGACCTCTCAAATATAAATTTACAGTTGTAATCCTGTTGGTCACAACCCCGCCTATTAGAACGTTTTTTTCATAGATTCACAGCGTGCTTAAGCACTTTTTTGTGATATCATAGCTTTATATGGGGGACGTGCGTGTAGTATTATCCTCGAATTCCCTCTGTGTGATTTCATTATTTAATCACAGAGAAAGAGGCTCTTTTTTAGTTTGGAATGAAGGACCAATCTATAACCCAGAGAGTTTCTAAAATCTACATAACATGCTATATTTTTTATGCATCAGTGAATGGTTGATTAAAAACACGGATAAGCCCTGCAAAATCCCTGAATTGTAAATTTAAGCACAAGAGGTCAAATCTATGACTGCATTATCACGTTGGTTCCATAATTCTCCTATTTTTCTGTCACTGTAATATCCGATTTCACCCAAGAACTAATGTATTACCAATGAGACATATCAATCAATCAATCAAGCAATGCATTTATATAGCGCGCTACTCACCCGGAGGGTCTCAAGGCGCTTGGGGAGGGGGGAGGTCCGCTACTGCTCGAACAGCCAGGTCTTGAGCTGCTTCCTGAAGGCGAGGTGGTCCTGGGCTGGCCGAGGTGGGTCGGGAGGGAGTTCCACGTCTTGGCGGCCAGGTAGGAGAAGGACCTTCCTCCTATGGTGGCTCTTCGGATGCGGGGGACAGCGGCGAGGGCGTGGTTGGTCGAACGGAGCTGGCGTGTGGGAGTGTAGAAGCTGAGGCGGTTGTTGAAGTATCTTGGGCCTTGGTTGTGTAGGGCTTTGTGTGCGTGGGTGAGGAGTCGGAACGTGATTCTCTTGTTGACCGGGAGCCAGTGCAGGTCTCTCAGGTGTCCGGAGATGTGGCTGTGTCGGGGGATGTCGAGGATGAGTCTAGCTGAGGCGTTCTGGATCCGCTGGAGTCTCTTCTGGAGTTTGGCAGTGGTTCCGGCGTAGAGGGAGTTGCCGTAGTCCAGTCGGCTGGTGACGAGGGCCTGGGTGACCGTCTTCCTGGTCTCGGTGGGGATCCACCGGAAGATCTTACGTAGCATGCGCAGGATGTTGAAGCACGATGAGGAGACGGCGTTGACTTGTCTGGTCATGGAGAGGGAGGAGTCCAGGATGAAGCCCAGGTTGCGTGTGTGGTCCGTTGGTTTGGGTGCGCTGCCCAGGGCAGGGGGCCACCAGGAGTCGTCCCAGGCGGAGGGTGATGATCCCAGGATGAGGACTTCCGTCTTATCTGAGTTCAGTTTCAGGCGGCTGTTCATCATCCACTCGGCTACATCTTTCATCCCTTCGTGTAGGTTGGCTCTGGCGGTGGCAGGGTCGTTGGTGAGGGAGAAAATCAACTGGGTGTCGTCGGCGTAAGAGATGATGTTGAGGTTGTGTTGGCGCGCGATGGCCGCGAGGGGGCTCATGTAGACATTGAAGAGGGTGGGGCTGAGCGAGGAGCCTTGAGGAACGCCGCAGATGACTTCGCTGGCTCCTGATCTGAAAGGGGGGAGGTGGACTCTCTGTGTCCTTCCGGCGAGGAAGGAGATAATCCATTCTACGCCTTCTCTTGGATTCCGACGTTGCTGAGGCGCTGCACTAGGGTGCGATGGAAGACAGTGTCGAATGCCGCGGAGAGGTCCAGGATGAGGGCCGCAGTTACCCCGTTGTCGAGCAGGGCTCGGATGTCATCGGTGGCTGCGATGAGGGCATTCTCGGTGCTGTGGTTGGCCCGGAAGCCAGACTGCGAGAGGTCGAAGGATCCGTTCGTCTCGAGTAAGGCGGCCAGCTGCTTGTTGACGGTCTTCTCGATGACTTTGGCCGGAAACGGGAGGAGCGAGATGGGGCGGTAGTTTTTGAGGTCGGTGGGGTCTGCTGATGGTTTCTTCAGTAGAGCGCTGAGTTCGGCGTGCTTCCAGCTCTCCGGGAAGGTAGGGGTGTCGAAGGAGGTGTTGATGATGTCCCGCAGGTGGGGTGCGATGACGGCGTCGGCCTTGTTGAAGACGTGGTGGGGGCAGGGGTCGGTTGGAGATCCGGAGTGGATGGAGTTCATCGTGCGTTGCGTTTCTTAGGTGTTGATCGGGGTCCAGGCGCGGAGGGTGGTGGTGGGGGGTGCCGGTGCGGTCGTGGGGAGCGTTGGCTGTGTGCTGAAGCTGTTGTGTATGTCTGCGATCTTGTTGTGGAAGTAGGCGGAAAGGGAGTTGAAGAGGTCTTGTGATTGGGTGATGTCGTTGTTTCCGGTGTTGGGGTTGGAGAGCTCTTTGACGATGTTGAAGAGTTCCTTGCTGTTGAGTGCGATGTTGTCCAGTCGTTCTTTGAATGCGGTTTTCTTGGTGGCGTGGATCAGTTGGTGGTGTTTTCGAGTGGCGAGCTTGAGGGTGGTCATGTTGTGTGGTGTTGGGTCTCTGCACCAGGTTCTCTCGAGGGCTCGGCAGTTCTTCTTGGAGCTCGAGTTCGTCGGTGAACCATGGTGCTTTCTTACTGCCGGGTCTGCTGGGCGGGGTCGTCAGAGGGGCGAGGTCGTCAGCGCAGCTGCTGATCCACTTCGTGAGGTTGTTGGCGGCCTGGCTGGGGTTCGCTGAGCTGGCGGGGGGCTCCTGGCTCAGGGATGCGGCAAGCTGGTCGGCTGTGATCTTGTTCTAGCTTCTGCGTGCAACCTGTCGCTGGTGGTGGTGGATCGTGTTCTTTCTGAAGCTGTAGTGGATGCAGCTGTGGTCCGTCCAGTGGAGACCGGAGGCGTGGCTGAAGGTGATGTCCTTGCTGGAGGAGAAGATGGGGTCGAGCGTGTGACCGGCGTAGTGGGTGGGGGTGGTCACCAGCTGCTTGAGACTGAGGTTGGCGAGGTTGTCCAGCAGGGTGGTGGTGTTGCGGTCGTTGTTGTTCTCCAGGTGGAAATTGAGGTCACCGAGGAGGATGTAGTCAGCGGAGGGGAGGGCGTGCGGGCTGATGAAGTCGGCGATGTCTTCGCTGAACTGTGTGCTTGGTCCTGGGGGTCTGTAGATTAGGGTGCCTCTGAGGGTGGTCTTGGGGTCGGTGTGGATCTGGAAGTGCAGGTGTTCGGCGGCTTTGAGGGTGTCGTCGGTGTTGGTCGTGATGCGGATGGTGTTCTTGTGGACGATGGCGATGCCTCCTCCGGTCTGATTGCCGCGGTCCCTCCGGGTGATCTTGTATCCGTCCGGGATGGCGATGGCGATGTCGGGTGCTGAGGAGGCGTTCATCCAGGTTTCCGTGAGGAAGGCGACGTCTGGTGATGTTGTGTCGATCAGGTTCCAGAGTTGGACGCCGTGTCTGTGGACGGAGCGAGTGTTGAGAAGGATGCACTTCAGGTGGTTGCTGTTAGTGCTCGGCTTGGCGGGTGCAGTGCAGGTCCGGATGCAGGAGAAGTTGCAGGAATGGCAGCTGAAGGGTCTGTGGGTTCGTCTCGGGGTGGCTCGGTAGCATCCGGGGATCCGGCCGGTGTTGAGTGCGTTGAGTTTGGTGGCGTCGTAGGTCCGGCGGGTGGGCTGGTGTCTCCGGGGGCCAGGGGTCCGGGCTCTGGGCGCGGGCCAGGCGCGGACGGGCGCAGACGGGCTGGCCTTCGGCGCGCAATCGGCGCGCCCGCTGCGCGTTTGCCACTCTGCCATATGTGGAGAGTCGGGGGGCGGAGCGAGGGAGGAGCAGCTGGGAGGCGGGAGCGGGGTGGCGAATGGGAAGGGTCCCAGAGGGAAGGGGGCGGGGCCGCAGGGGAGCAGCGGCGGGGAGGTGGCGGGAAACGCGGCGGGGGCACAGCAAGAGGGAAAACAGCGAAACAACTAAATAACAGAGGACAAAGGCTGGGCACAGTAAGGGCAGCAGAGGAGGATACAACAGTCAGCGGGGAAAAATTAAATATCACAGGAGACAGTGGCTGGGCACTGTCAGCAGGGGAGAAACAGCGCTGCGCTACAGAGGCGGATACCACACCAGTGGTCAGGAGCACACCAGTGGTCAGGAGCACACCAGTGGTCAGGAGCACAGCTGCGGGCAGCGGCGGCACTCGGCGGGATCGGGGCAGCCTGGGCTCACTCACAGGGAATGTGCGCGGTGCGTGGTGTGACCGGCCCAGAGGGTCAGAGGTCACTACTCACCACCGCGTGCACTCCTCCATATATGGTCCAGTGGGAGGGAGGAGCAGCTGGGAGGCGGGAGCGGGGCGGCGAATGGGAAGGGTCCCAGAGGGAAGGGGGCGGGGCCGCAGGGGAGCAGCGGCGAGGAGGTGGCGGGAAACGCGGCGGGGGCAGAGCAAGAGGGAAAACAGCGAAACAACTAAATAACAGAGGACAAAGGCTGGGCACAGTAAGGGCAGCAGAGGAGGATACAACAGTCAGCGGGGAAACAAATTAAATATAACAGGAGACAGTGGCTGGGCACGATACGGGCAACAGAGGAGAAAACAGCAGTCAGCGGGGAAACAAATTAAATATCACAGGAGACAGTGGCTGGGTACGATACGAGCAACAGAGGAGAAAACAGCAGTCAGCGGGGACACAAGCTAAATATAACAGGAGACAGTGGCTGGGCACGATACGGGTACCAGAGGACAAAACAACAGTCAGCAGGGGAGAAACAGCGCTGCGCTACAGAGGCGGATACCACACCAGTGGTCAGGAGCACACCAGTGGTCAGGAGCACAGCTGCGGGCTGCGGCGGGATCGGGGCAGCCTGGGCTCACTCACAGGGAGTGTGCGCGGTGCGTAGTGTGACCGGCCCAAAAGTATTTATGATTGCCATATTTCAGTTCTGTTAAATCACTCTAGGGCAACCAAATGAATTCATGGTATTGTCAATTTCTGGGCACAGGATTGCAGATGAACATTTGGGGGAACTTTCAGGCATAAAAAATAGTGCATGGTGTTAACTACATTACCAGCCAGTGTTTCGAAGGGGGTATGGATGTGACAGCAGTGGGGTAGGATACACTCATCTGGAGCTTTGCAGTCTCCAGCTCTGTGATAAACTCATCATGCATAAATCAGCCCCCCAAAAACCGCATCACTTGGTGAGGGTACAGGGGTACTACCGCCTACGAACCTGAAGGAGGTATTATGCTTAAAAGCACCACAATTGAAGACTGTCCCTCCAGAGAGGCCTATTGCTGGAGGCAACATGGAGTAATAATATTAATTAAATGCTCTTGATTGGACTACCAATCACTTAAAACAGATCATAAACCAACAATGACCTCCCACACAACAAACAGCGATACAGGAGGCATGTTAAAAATGATTAGAAGTAATTTAAAATGACTGGCTGGAACAAAGTGAGAAATGTGCTGCTGCTGCTTGCAAGACCTTAATGCAGACAGTTCCATGATCCCCTCTCAAGACTGATGCCCTGAGCCTGGGCCCAGTTCTCCCATGCCAAACGTTGGACCAGCGTATAGGGATGAATGTGTGATGTGGGTTACTTAATCTTTGCTCCCCATGGAACCACATTTATAACTTGACCATTCTTTTTAAAATGAGTATAAAATCAACTTTCTCTCTCCTAGTGTGAAAGCTAGCTCCCAAGTGACGCCATATCATGTGTGACACAAGGTAATCCTGGCCTTTGGATTACTTTCCATTCTGGGACATGTCGTTTTATTCTCCATCAAAGGGGCTCCTAAGTGCCAACATTTTAGTGGTATATTGGCTTTCAAGTTAGATTTGCCCACTAGTGTTAGAACTCCCGCCTCTGATATAATGTTAATATTCTTACAGATTTTATGAATAACAGCGTACATTTAATGCAGAATGCTCCATGTTCACAATAGTCTCTGGACAAAAATGAGGAGTATAACCTGAACTATTTCCCTGTAATTTACAAGTGGAAGGTGAAAGCTTGTGGAGTATTTATTAAAAGTTGTACCAGATGTCTTAGAACCTTTGAGGTTCATGCTGGAAAGATAATGATGTACATCATTCAGAATTAAGTACACTTGGGGGCAGATTTACAAGCCACTGGTGCTGTCAGTGCGTTACTTTTTGTGGCGCACTGGCAGCACATTTTTCTGCCCCATACTTACAAGGACAGAAAACCACCCTGCGTGGCTATTCCTGTCCTTGTAAATACTGCCCCTTTACACGCAGCACTTTGTGTAAAAAGGGCGTTCCATGGGTGTTGCTGTGGGTGTTCCCACGCAACACCCATGGAACCAGAAACATTTCCAGATTTACAAGAAATCGTAAATCTGGAAATGCATCTGAATGCGTAGGGAGGCGCAACGAGGAGAAATGTATTAACTTCTCCTCCTTGTTTTCCTCTTTCTATGCGTGCTGCATTCTGCAGCAGACGTAGAACGAGGAAATAACCTCTAATGACTGTTTATGTACAGGATGGTGTCCCTTACTACACATAAACAATCCTAGTAAATAAATGATGTATTACAAGTTCAATGTGTGCTAATGCACCACACATAGAAGTTGGAAAACGCCATTTGTGATTGTTTCTGTGCAGGAAGGGAACCCTTCCTACACAGAAACAATAATCCCGCTGGCGCAGGCAAGGGTGCCTGTGTCTAAGCATGGTAGCAGTTTGTGCGCTAGCGCAGGGGGAAGCACAGAGATGGGACATATTGTTTAAAATATGTCGCATCCCTGTGCTTCCAAACTAATGCAGCGCGGCACAGCAAAATGACTTGCTTGCACCGCGCAGCGTTAGTTTATTGTAAATCTGCCCCTCAGTTTCAAAATGTTGAAGACATTGAAGACACCACAACTTTACATGTTGATTACAACTTTACAGTTTTATAACTGTCTTACCCAAACAATGTCTAGTAACAATGACATTTTACAGGCCACTCCTCAAAGACCAAATGACATACCTCCAACTAGTAAGAACATAGCAAAAATCATTTTAAAAAGCAGGGCAAACGAATACATCGATAATTTTGAAGTACCTTTGCACGCAGGGGCGTTTCTTTTTCTGAGACCGTTTAGTTTCGACTCGGAATTAATTGTATGGCTTAAGCTAGCTGCAGTTTTCGCTACCAATCGACGACTTGGGCAGAAAACAGCACTCACCCACGGATCCCCCGGGCACTTTGGCGCCATACATAAAACCAGCCTGTGCGCACAAGGAAGCTGAGAAGTGAAAAATGGGTGTGGCAAATGTTTACAACGCACCTGTTGGGTGTGCTGTTTAAACTGATGTTCAAAGCACTTTAAAGCAATGTGACATTCACAGCGCTGAGTGTGAGACACGTTTTTGGGGAGGAAAGAGAGCAAATACGAGGTCCCGTTTTTTAGTATAAAGTAATTTCTCGACAGGGCCTAGAGTAATTTGTAAGAAAGAAACTGTATTTCGGCATAAAGCCGCTGACAGTTCCGGGAGAAGGCACGCAGTGACAGCGCAAGCACGTAACGTGCCGAGACGGCGCCAATCACAGTGATTTCAAGGCAGAGTAGACGCAGCAGAGGTCCAATCGGGGCCCTAGGAACACTCGGAGGCTGGGCCATCAGCACAATTTACCAGAGGGAAAAAGTAACAAGCATTTGCAATGCAATAGGTCTCGCATTTGTGAGAGTTTAAGCATTGTAAATGACAATGCCTTTTATTTTTGTTTTAAAACCAAAACATAAACGAATGGCCGTGTCATTTACAATGCCAATAGCCCAAACTCGTGTAAATGCGAGACCTATTGTATTGCAGATGCTTGTTTTTAAAGTGATAGATTTTGAACAAATTCAGAAACATTCATTCTTCCCCCACCCCGAGAACAATGCCAATAGTGGACTAAAAGGCAAGGCAGTTGTTTGCACTCTTTGGGTGGCCTGGTCTCCTATTATACAACATTACAGCTTATTAAATCAAACACAGGATAAGGTTTTGTACAGTGCCCATCTTTAAGTCATGCATAATGTGGAGGTTCTTTTATATACGATAATTAAGAAAAAGGAGAGAAAGAGATATCAAACAAATGCCAAGGATCACACAATTTGGTAAAGTGGGTAAGCTGGGATTAATCACAGGTTTTCTAGTTCACATTGTGCAATTCAGTCACCAGATGAATACTATATGCTTCGCTTCCCCTACACCCACCATACTAAAACCCCCTGGA
The DNA here is from genome assembly GCF_964263255.1 of Lissotriton vulgaris. Lineage (NCBI taxonomy): Eukaryota > Metazoa > Chordata > Amphibia > Caudata > Salamandridae > Lissotriton > Lissotriton vulgaris. Next base: position 1,089,920,609 of record NC_141685.1, read on the forward strand.
AACTCCCCTCCTAACCGCCACCCTACTAGCATCAATGTGGCCTTTGGCCTTTGGTCACATCAGACACCAAATTTTGTGGCCCCTGGGACAATGTTTGTGGGTACCCATGAGCTACACCCAGATATGGATCTGTAAAACATTGTGTATAGATGCAGGTACTATATGATTGATTTCATTATGCTAGGTAAAATTACCCCATTTAGATCAGTGTATCATATGCTATACGAAGAGTTTTAGATAACGTCTGCCTACTTCACATAATGTATTGATGTAGACTCTTTTTGTAAAGTGTTGTTTTGAAATTGATCTTTGCATAGCTAAATACAAAAAAGAGGCTGTAAACTTGAAAAGATTTCTTTTTTGCCATACAATACCATGTGTCTTCCAGTTCTGCGCTGGTTAACAGGGGGCCCATATGATATTATTTAAATGTCATGAAAACCAGAAGTCTTTGTGGCTCTCACAGCACAAAATTTTGTTTTCGAACGTCCACTATTTAACAAGCTATTCCCAACAAAAGATAAGAGTTAACAAAATGCTTTTTGTGATTCTAAGCAGCAGTTTGTCTGGGAAGCCCTTAACTGGAATAGCTTTAACCCAGAACAGATCCTTCGAGAAGATTCACTACTGCAGTCCCATGCTCATGGAGCCAGTTATCGGCACAGCAATGATGCCTCCCCAACATTTTCATAAAATAAAACTATAAAAATGCGCTGGAAAGTGTGATTTCCAACTACAAATAAAATAACTTGTACCTTAAAAAAACTATGCGATTAAAAAAAAGAACAAGAAGTGCAAGTAGCTTTACGTGACACTTTGCTCTGGTGAATTAATGATTTTCCCTTTTAAGAATGTGGCCATCTCTGAACTGGTGGCTTGGGGCCCGATGTAGGTAGCCCTTTACCGATCGGAATCGGCCGAAAATACCGATTTTCGGCCGTTTCCGATCGGTAAAGGGCTATCGAGATGTAGGGGCACATTTTCGGTAATTTTACCGAATCGTTATCATTACCGAATCAGTAAATTTACTGATTCGGTAATATTTACTGATTCGGTAATGATAATGATTCGGTAAAATTACCGAAAATGCAATGTAGGTAGCCAATGTGCCATCAGCACATGGCTTACAGAATCGGTATTTTACCATGGAATACAAATCCATGGTAAAATACCGATTCCTGTGTACATGCACATCTGTGCATGTACACATGTGCCATGTGACAGACAGACGTGCCCTTAGGGCATGTCTGTGTGCCACATAGCACACATGCCCGTTTTGGGGGTGCTAGAGGGTGTCAAAGTGACACCCCCTGCACCCTTGCCAAATTCGGTATTTACAGATTCGGTAAATACCGATTCTGTATTTGACTTTAATCCTATGGGCTGCAAAGGCCCATAGGATTCAATAGCAAATACCGATTCGGTATTTACCGAATCGGTAAATACCGAATTTGTAAGGAATCGGTAACGATTCCAGATGTTGGGACCTACATCCCATTTACCGATTTTGAAATACCGAATCGGTAAAATTCGGTATTTCAAATTCGGTAAATGGGATTTACCTACATCGGGCCCTAGGTTAGCAAAATAACGATGGATTAAACCCAGATCTCTGACTGGGTGTGAATGTTTTGCCATTGTGCAACATCCCGTCCATCATCTTGTGTGTTTTGCTTTTAAGAAAGCAGCGTTATAAACTATTTTAGTGCACATGAGTAGTGTGTGAGTTTCCTCGGTTTGCGCACGCTGTCAAACAGCAGTTTCTACTGCTCCCTGGTCACTTATGAAAAAACACAATCATTTGCAATGTAATAGGTCTTGCATTTGCGAGAGTTTAAGCTATTTGCATTGTAAATGATAATGCCTTTTATTTATGTGTTTGATACTTAACACAGAAATAAAAACCATTGTCATTTACAATGCCAATAGCACAAGCTCTTGTAAATGCACTATTCAAAGAAGCTGCTGCCATTGTCCCGGGCTGCTTGTAAAGTCAAAGTGGGCTTGCATGCTAATGTTGCAGGAAAACATGCGTGCCTGCAGTAGGTGAAACAGGTTAAAGAAAATAGTGCTTACAGACTAAAGAAGACAACCGTGTAACAATCAAAGTTAAAGGTCCAGTCCTCATGGGAGGTCACAAATGAAGACAAGGCAATACTAAGGACGGACTAGCAAGCGTAATAAAGAATCAGAAGCCAGCATTTACTAAGGACCATGACACAAGCGGATGACATATATGGGCAGAGAGTGGGCGGGGCTTCAAGTACATACTCCAATACAGCAGGGCTCACAGAGCAGCGCATGCGCTGCCCAGGCTCAACCTAAAAAGGCAACACCCTGCAATCAAAGACTTAGAAACTCGCTGTGAGCTCGATCAGCTGATTTGCGTGAGCATTGTAGGAATTTGAGGTAATGCGAAGAGATGCGCAGAATAAGTCAGTCTAACCCTTGATGGGTGCCTCTTGGCAGGACTGCAACTGAGGTGTGTTTGGCACTTGAGTAAGCTGCATGGGATGATGCTGCTGGTTATAAACGGACTTCGACCCCCATAAACTGGTGAAAAGGGCATTGGCGCAGTTGCCCCCTTTCCTCCTACTTGGAAAGGTGAAGTGCATCAGGGGCGGAAGGAGACAGTGATTCACTTACCTCTGATTTTCCTAGATTTGAGAAAATGTATTGTGGATCAAGCGCTGTAAAAAAAAGTCCCTGGACCTCCTTGTGAGGGTCTGAATTTATATGCTTGCTCTCTCTCTCTCTCTCTGGATCATCCGATCTCCCCTCTGTGCAAGTAAGAGGGCGAGTGGAAATACAGTGACATGGGGGCCCACAATGTTGCAGTAGTGAGGACTGAGTGTGGTGACAGCCACCTTCGGGGTGAACCTCCTCTTCGAACATGATAAAAAGTGCTGAGTGACAGCCATGAACAGTGTCACCCCTCCCCCCACCTGTGAAATTCAAAGACACAAGACTGAGCTTATTAGGTGATAGAAGCATAGTGACACCAGCAAGGGTGTTGGGCAGAAAACTGCCCCAACTAATGACAAAGACAGACACAATAGGATTCTGCTCTGCATTGGTAGATGCAGGACCTACGCCTCTCCCAATCACACAGTAGTGAGGAGGATTGTTCTGAGAAAAATCAAGATTGAAGAGCCTCCAGGAGTAGAAATTGAGGAACACTGGAAATAAACCCTCATATATTACCATAGTAGGTGTAGCCTCTTTCCCAGCCCTGGAGCATGCAGATGAATCATGCCACTTAGGAATTATAGTCAAAGACATCTTTATTCTTCAGCATACACTCACACACTGCACATCATCTCATACTCAACATTAACCACACCCTAATGATGGAGCAAGGTTTCGTAGAAAAGAAACTTTCTTGGATGCAATCCACTCGTTTAACTTACTAACAAAGTTATTAATCATGTCTCGTAAATAACTAATACGCACCACATGAACACGCGGGTTAGTGAAGCTTGCGTATGTGTGTACCAATGCGGATAACAATGAAGACGGACTAATACTGCTTTAAATAGGGAACTGTTGCACGCATGCATCAACTGCATCTACATAGTATGACGATTTAATGCTTGGAGGGAAATTCTGGAGCTTGAGCAGAAGATACTAAAATGCAGTCTTGAAGACTCACGTGCATGGCATCTGCTTACTTGAAACAAAAACAAGCTATTTTACTAATGCTAATATGGGGAGATTATTAATAAGTAAAGGGGAACAGAGTAGAGGTGGGTGGCATACAGTGCAACAACTTTATTGTGAAATTAATATTTGTCTTTCTGGCTTTATCACAAGTGCGCGTTTGGGTCTCTCTCATGTAATAAGCGGAGTCACATGAAGCTTGCACATGTCCACTGAAAGGGAGCCCGGAACGATGACTGAAACTTTGAATGTGAGCCAAAGTAAAAGTGATACTCCCTTGGAACGGAGGGTGAAGAGTTCAACAAAGAAGAAGTTTCATTCAAAATGTTATAACATTGTTTCAAGTAAAACGTGAAGGCGTGTGAGAACCCAATTTATGAATACAAAATTAAGGGGACGGGTTTGCGAACAAAAGTTGAACTGATATCAATGACATGTAAGCATGTTGTGATGGATCTTCCTCTCCATGATGTGATGGAGCTTCCCTCCTTGCCTGACCAATCATATTTCATATTTTTACGATATTGAAAGTTTTGTGGGTGGAACATAAAGAACGAAAGGTATAATTAAGATAGCCTTAGTTAGTTAGTTAGTTAGTTAGTTAGTTAGTTAGTTAGTTAGTTATAAGAGGACAGTGCGATGCTATGCTATGCTGATGCTGGGAGATGCTGATGAAGAGCCGAATGCAGAACCTGAATTTTCTATCCTAATTTAATTGGGTTAGAATAGACCATCACTGAAGAATCTTGAGGAGGAAGAGAGTGTCAGAGAGTTGTGCGGTGCAATCGTCGGTATTCACAAGAGGTCAACTATCCTGTCCTGAAGTCTTTGTCTCCTGACTTATCCCGGGGAACACTTACATGCTCCTTGACCAGGGGATTGGTCTTTCATACCATCCTTGGTAATTATAATTTCTCGTTATTTTTGCAGATGTTCTTTTCTCCCTGTCCTCTCCCTTTCTGAGAACTGATCATTGTGTGAGTCCGAAGTATATGCTTGGTGTTTAATGAATTTTATTTTCTCTCCTATGAATGATGGTGACTGCACTGTATTTTAATATGGTTCACATGCATTTAATTTAGATAAAGATTTAAAACATTCCTAAGTTTGTGGTTATTGACTCCAAACTATAGAAAAGTTAGAATTATGTTAATTATCACCATCAAGTAGTTCAACTAATGGTCCATCGACCAGAGGAAAGAACTTTTTGATCTGTGAAAGGGTTAGTCAGAGATGAGCATAAGTATTAAATAACTAATCCTAAAACATTGTGAAAATTATAAACTCGACAACCAGCGGTTTTACACACTGTATGTTTATGGGCCCAGGTGAGTATATGGTAGTGGAGTATCTGTTGTTGTTAAACTGCTGGACCACTAAAACCTCCTAGCATACGACATAGTTCCTGTTTACAGTCTCCCCCTGAACCACTAGGTCGCAGTGTGTATAATATCAATATGCATCAGTAGGCAAAGGGTTTGGTGCTGATTACCCCCTCTAATAGTGGGTACAGATGATTTGTACTTTTAGAATTTTTGTAAGGCGGTCTTAGAAGGGATAGTGTTTTCCTTTGACAACTATAATTTTGTATACTATGTAATTTTATGACTGTATGCTAGATGGATACCTTTTGGGAAAGCTTACTCTCAGTACAGGAGGCCTCAGTTTGTTATGGTGATAAGCCAATGATAACAGCTACAAGTCTTTTTGATTCAATAGGAAAACATATTTATTTGCCATAGGTCTAATGTGTTTATCATGAAAAGTTTTGATAAACCCATTAGGCCTGACATATTGTTTGTGAAAAGCATATGTAAAAATCAACAGGCATTCAAGAGTGGATTGTTCTCTCTGTATTACAGTCTACAGTTAAGAATTTTGTTTCACAAAATGCCAAAGATTATATTTGTAGGGAATGATTTTGGTGTTGGTGTCGGCCTCTAAAAAACCCTAAAGAGAGAAGATTCGCAATGTGATAATTCTTGCTACAGTTTCCTCATTCATCTCTGCCAGGTTCTTGTAACACAAAAATAATTTCAAAAAATATATATATTGTTCCCGAGGTCTTTCACGCTGAGACGCGGGGCGCAGGCCCATTCCTTAGGCCTGTACTAGTAGTTTACGCTGGTACGTGACTTTCGCGACCTAACGATTATCCACGTTATGTCAAGCTAAACGTTTCAAAAAGCAACAATCGCACTAGGAAATTGTTTCCGTACCTGAGATCTCCTGATTATAGTTTTTTAAATGTTTTACTTGTATGCTTTAATCTTGCACATGTTAAGTTTCTGTATGTTTGTTGTGGTTGTGTCAGAGAAAGAATGCAAGAATGATATCAGTGGATGGATGAATGAATGCATGAGTCCAAAGATAAGTGAGAGTGCATGTATGATGACACTGAGTGCTTAAATCCTCAAGGACACAAAAGACACTTTCATTCGTAAGCCAGAGCTATTGGCAGTCCAATGCTTGTTAACCAGTTGACTGCCACCAAAAAATTGAAGGAGGTTCAAAGCCCGTCAACTATTCACCTCTTGCAAGGAACATACACAAGCCTGAAAATTGGAGAGTCTCAGCAGCTCAAAATCTTGTTTCTCTCTTTGATATCCCAACTGTACCCAGCCCCTTTATACCTGCTCATCATTACGTGATGCCCTCATGCTGCCTCTTGCATTTATTCATTAAGCCAGAGTCCTCCTCCAGAATACCCACTGTGGCGTCCCCCTCAGCCTGGGTACCTGTTAATGATTACCACACATATGGAGCTTCGTATAAAACGTCTTTATTCTTCTGTGCGTAATCGCGATCTCAACATTCTAAACCTGCCTTCACTTTACTGCCCTCTAACACACTTATGTCACAGTTCTACAGGGTATATCAGAGGCTAAAAGGGCTCAGTCATTGCTAACTCTCTCAAAACGACATCCCCCCCCCACTGTTAAATAAAAACCTAAAAATGTTTATAAACATATACAGACATAATTCTTCAGGTGGTCTTCGTGGCACTCTAATCACATGTCCTGACCAAGTCTTTTGAAACTGGGGACAGGCAGTCGAAGTGTCCATGATCTGTGTTGGCGTTGTAAGAACAAGAGCAGTCAGAGGGTGTTCAGTTGAATTTTCAGACCCAGTCCCTACATTGACATCAGTGCCTGACGAGCAATGAGCCACATGTCGGAAATGCGAGGAATCTCGCATAATGAACTTCCCAGGACGTTGGGCAGTCACCATGTGTCCTTTGCTGGTCTCAACATGAAATGGCTCTGCATCTAAGGGAGAACTGAGTTTCCATTTTCTAGGCTGACAGACAAGCACTTGATCTCTTTTAGTGAACGTAATTTCTTTTATACAGGTTTTCTGCCTCAGTACTTGATCTTCTGTTGGTCCATTGAGGTATCTTAGGTCTCTCCCAAACTTCAAGGTTGCAGGGCTTTCTCCTGTGGTCGAATGAGGGGGTCAAATGGTAAGCTTGAAGTGTAGAATTCAAGACAGTTGTACGGTCAAGCCTTTCCAATACAGCACGGTGAACAGCCTTCTCAAGAGTACTCCTGAACAGTTCAACAAAGCCATTGGCCTGTGGCCGAAGGGATGCACTTCTGATGCTTCACATTAAGATGACTGAGAAAGTCTTTGAATTCTCCACTGTTGATTGGTGGGCCATTGCTAGATATTAACCTCTTCGACGCTCATGACGAGCTGAGCTCGTCATGAGCCATGGCGCTCCGGTGCTCATGACGAGCTCAGCTCGTCATGGCCCGTGGAACGCTCCGGTGCGGGGAGAATTCCCCCGCTGTGCTGAACGTTCCACGGAGCGTATGCACCTGTGACGAGCTGAGCTTGTCATGAGCACAGGAGCATTGTAGCTCATGACGAGCTCAGCTTGTCATGAGCATGGGGGCGCTGTGCGCTCCCCCCTCCACCCCCAGCACAGCGGGGGAATAATCCCCGCAGCAAAGGGGTTAATATTACAGGAACACCCCATGCGAAGATGCCTTTTAACCTCTTGAGGACTTTTTCTTGAGTGATAGATGACAGATCTTCTATCAACTGAATAGGGAGTATTCATCAACAATCACCAACAGGAGATGGCCATTGTCAAGAGAACCGAAGAAGTCATTTGCAATTCTTTCCTATGCATGCTTTGGCAACTCTGACATGTTTGAGGGGTGTTGAGTGGTTTTTGACGAAATACAGTTGCATAGAAGAAAGGCCTTTAATTTTCTTTCAATTCTCTCATCAAGATGAGGAAACCAAACTATGTCTCGGAGAGCTCGTTTGGTGGCAATAATTCCCCGATGTCCTCCATGGGCCACTTCAGTGATCTGTTGTTTTAGACTCTCCAGAATACCAATTATCGCACCTCTCATGATAACGCCTTCTTGCTTCACACAGTTCATCTTTGACATTTTCAAACTTCTGGTATTCACTGTCACTGGTAAGAGGTCGAATGTGCTGGTTCCAATACTGATGCGTGGATCTAAACCTGCATTCACCCCACTACATTTTAACACTTACTTGACAGTTCTACTGAGTCCATCTGGAGGCAAAAGGGTTACATAATTGCTAACTCACAGAACACTACACCCACCATCATCTTCAACTGGTAAAAGCCATCCAGCTTCTCAAGCTCCATCACAGGAAGGACCTCGTCTTAGTCACAGCCATGTTGAAGGTATATAAAATTAACAGCCGACACATGAGCCAACCTGCCTGAAGTAAATCAACCATCTCAACAATCTGGAGGTACATAACAAACCACGTAGAGGTCTCCTCCAGGCCCACTACTGGCTCCCCATCACCAGAAGGCTATGTGTAGTGTTTTTATAAATCTAGGCACCCCAACTGCATATAACTGCGCCACTGTCTACCAGACATACCACTGTATTAAAGGATCTTGTCTCAATGTGCCATTGACACAGACAGTAATTCAGAGGCAGATTCTGTGTTTAGGGAACGCCATTTTATTTATTTATTTATTTATTTAATGGTTTTATAAAGCGCGTAGTAACTCAAAGAGCATCCCAGCGCTGACCTGCTTCTCCAAGGGTTTCAGCCGTCTGATGAAATTATATCTGTGGGAAAAGGAGGGTCTTTAAGATTTTTCTGAACTGGAGGTAGTTTGGTTCTGTCCTGAGTCTTCGTGGTAGATAGTTCCAACATTTGGCCGTGTGAACCGAGAAGCGACGGCCACCGGTCTTGGCTTTTCTGACTCTAGGGACTACGATAAGATTTTCTACGTTAGACCGGAGGTCTCTCTCCGCTTTGTATGGGATTAGGAGTTCTTTAAGAAGGGGGGGCCGTTATTGTTGAGGGTTTTATGGGCCAGACAAAGGGCCTTGAAGAGGACCCTTTCCCTGACTGGGAGCCAGTGGAGGGATTTAAGGGCCGGCCTGGCGGAGGATCTTCCTGGTGTGCCCGTGAGTAGGCGGGCAGCGGCGTTTTGGACTTTCTGCAGCGAGTTCAGGGTGGCTTCAGGGGCTCCCAAGTAGATGGCGTTACAGTAGTCTAATCTTGCCAGGATTAGACCCTGAATGAGGAGCCTCCTTGCGGTATCGGGGAGCAGGGGGAAGATCTTCCTGCAGGCTCTGAGTAGCCCAAAACATGTCCCTGCCGTTCTTTTAGCCTGGGTTTTAAAGCTCATGTCCTTCTCGATCCACACACCAAGGCTCTTGACCTCTTCCTTGGGTGCGGGAGGGTCACCTAGGCAACTAGGCCAAAGGTGAGATGGCAGAGAGGGCCCCTTGTGGCCCATCAAGAGGATCTCAGTCTTGGACCCATTCAGTTTCAGTGAGGAGAGATTCATCCATCGGTGGACTTAGGAGAGGCAGCTGTGGAGATCGGATGGGGCGTGGTGGGGGTGTGAAAAGGTTACGACCAGCTGAGTGTCGTCGGCGTAGTTAATAACTGACACGCCGAACGAGCTGACCCTCTTCTCCAGTGGGGCCATGTACACGTTGAATAGCGTAGGGCTCAAAGATGAGCCCTGCGGTACTCCACACCGGAGGGGGATGGTGGATGAGCAGCTGTCGTTTTCCCGCACCTGGAAGGAGCGTCCTGATAAGAAGGATTCTAGCCATTTCAAGCCCATACCCTTTAGTCCGATCTCTCCCAGCCGGTGGATTAGGGTGGGATGGTCTACAGTGTCGAAGGCCGCACTGAGATCTAGGAGGATCACTGCCACTGATCCTCCTGTGTCCAGAATGCTTCTGGCCTTCTCCACCGCTGCCAGGAGGGCGATGTCCGTGCCCTGACCTGGACGGAACCCTGTCTGGGAGACCGCTAAGAAGTTGTTGCTTTCTAGGTAAAGCGATAATTGCTTGTTTACCAGCTTCTCTGCGATCTTGCTGTTTCCAGGGAGAAGGGATATGGGCCTATAGTTGGCGAAGTCCTGCGGGTCTAAGGAGGGTTTTTTCAATAGACCTTTGACTGCTGCCGCTTTCCAGCTGGGGGGGACTATGCCCTCCGAGAGAGAGGAGTTGATCAGGGCCGTGAGGGGAGGGATGATGGTACTCGACACTTTTTTTAGGGAGCGGAGGGGTGCAGGGTCGAGGGGGGAGCCACTTTTGATTGAGGCCAGCGTTGCTCCTACTTCTTCCGTTGTTACGGGGCCAAAAGCGTCCAGGGAGGGTTGGGGGAGGGCTGGCAGCAGAGGAGGATAGGTGGTGATGATGGTGAGATCCTGCTGTGTGTGGGCCTGTTCGGGGGGGGGGGGGTATGGTAAGAAGAATTTTTTGAATCTTCTCGTCAAAGAAGGTGGCTAATTTGTTACATTTAATTTCAGCTTCTTTGGGATCGAGGGGTTTGAGTGGGGGATCAGGGGCGTGGAGGAGTTCTTTAAGAACTGAATAGGTTTCATGGGCCGAGCAGGCAGCGTTTTTAATTCTGTTCTCGTAGAAGCTAGTTTTGATGTTGCGGAGCTCTTTTTTGTAGGATTTTACAGAGGTGCGGAATGATTCTTTTTGTTTCTCGGTTTTTTCCTTCCTCCAGATACGTTCATTCCTTTTGCAAGCCTTACGCAGCAGGTTGAGTTCCGGGGTATACCAGGGTGAGGGATTGACTCTCTTGGTGTGTCTCAGAGAGTGGGTTTTAGGCAGAATGGCGTCGAGCGATTGGGTATTCCAGGTACTGAATTCTTTGTGCCCTACTAAGGTGTCATGGGGGGGGTGGGGAACGTTTTCTCTGAGTTTGGCTGCCCAGACGTCTGGTTCCAATTTCTGCCATCGTCTGGTATACGTTCTGGTTTTTGGGGGTGGAGGGGGCGGAGTGATGATGTCCCATACTAGGGGGACCAAAAAGTGGTCCATCCAGGGAAGGGGGATATGGTCAAGGGTTCTTAGGTTGGGGATGTTGGAGAGAATAGGATCAAGCAGTTGCCCTCTTTCATGAGTGGCCTGTGGGTTTTTAAGGTCAAGGTCCATTGAGGTGAAATCCTGGAGTAGTTCACTGGCCTGCTTGTCATCCGGGTCCAAGAAATGTACATTTAGGTCTCCTAGTAGTAGGTAGTTAGTAGTGGACGTGCATTTGATGGAGGTCTGGTCAATAATTTTGTTCGGAAAGTCTCCTAGATTGCCTGGCGGACGATATACCAGCGTTCCTGACAACGAGGTGACAGGGGAGATTTGTATTGTATAGTGGCAGCTTTCGTATCCCTTGATGTTGCCATCGGATGTTCTACAGGTGAGGGTGTCTTTAAGAATTATCGCTAGTCTACCTCCCCTTCCCTCTGGTCTGTTCAATGAGCACATGACGTACCCGGTGGAGAGTGCTAGAACGATGTCTGGGCCACTGTTGGAGGTAAGCCAGGTTTCTGTTAAGAACAGAATGTCTAAGGCATTGTTTGTGATTAAGAGGTTCACTTCGTGTGAGTGTTTATGTAATGCACAACTCCTGAGCTCAACTCTGGCTTCTCTTTTATGCAAATGATTGCCCCACTAAACTGAATTTTCATAATTAGTTTGCTGTTTGTCCTCGGCCAGTAGCTTCCTTCCGTTAACTTCACTTTTCTTCGGTGTACTCAGATTTCCTCATCCTTGTTCAGAGCTTCCTTAACCACATGACTGCTGAGCTGATTCCTGACCTGTGCTGGAAATTGTTAAATCCCATGGTTCATGACGAGCTCAGCTCGTCATGAGCACACGACCAGTGTACTGCATGACGAGCTCTGTACTGCATGACGAGCTGAGCTCGTCATGAGCAGCGAAGGGGTTAAATAGTTATTTTGCAGCATGCAGCACAATTTAAATAAATGACAACATAAATTATGCCTGGTGTGTGGCGACATCTTTCTAGTGTTGGAATATAATATAAATGATTTATGAGATATGTCTGCTTCAATAATATATCAACTGTAAGTGAGCTCTCACTAGAGATGGAATGATATGTGTGTGATGACCACCCTCTACTAGATGGCTATGAGATCAGAATGTTATGAATTCTCTAGTGCTGGAATATGATTTAAGTATGTGTTGAGTTCCCCCTGCAGGCTGGGACACGAGTGTGTGAGGGTTTTTCATCAATCAATCAATCTATCAGAAATTTGTAGAATGCTCAGCTACTTTAAGAATTCCCTTCTAGCACAATTAAAATTATCTGAAATAATCAAGTTTTAAGTGATTGCCTAACAGTTTTCATCCCTCATTGCACGCAAGTCTAGTGAAAGAAGATTCCATGCCTGTGCTCCAAGATGGGAAAAAGACAAGCCGCCCCACTTTTTTCACTTGCTTCTCGGTACATAAACCAGAGGAGCAGAGAGTTCTAGGTGGACAATAGTGAGTGATCCTTGCAGAAAGCTAACAAGGACCCGTAGGGTAAAAAGCTCTAGGGGCCAGAACTAATATTTTAGATTTAAATTAGTTTTTATTAGCAGAGCATATATTTAAAACATTACACCGCACTATTGCCTAAAACCCAATGGGTTAACCCAATGCGTTAAGGGTCATCAAAGAAATAAAACAAGAAAATATGGCATTTCTTATGTAAATCAAATACGCAACAAGCCGCCTAGAACCCATCCTGGGCCGGTCGCGTCAACAAAGAAAAAAAGGGGTCAATTAATGGCAACAGCATACCAACTTCAATGCATGAGGTGTCTAACAGCCATCTATGGCGGGTGCCTTCATAATGAAAACCTTAGGCAGAAACGGCTGTTACTGATTCAAAAAGTCTGCTTTACATAAACGAGTAAACAATAACACAAGCTATAGAACCCTTCTAGAATCCCACTAGTCAGACCAGAAATCCCCCTAACACAACTCGCAAACCCTCTCCGAATGAGCCAAAAATCAATAATAGGAGAATGAGCAGATCCCCTCGTGGGAACATCAAGCCGTCATCTTCCCCAGAAATCTCTACCCAGAAGCAACGGATTCAGACTCCACCTGCTGTTCCGGTACCACGTTCAAAATACGAATATAGACGGGACAGGTCAGCTCTCGAAACTCACAGGAGAGTATTGATATAAAGGGAGCCCAGGTCTGCATGTAGTCAGATTTATCCCCCAGGGTGGCCATGGACAATCTTTCCATACCCAAAAGAGATGACAGTTGGTGGAGCCATTGAGTGTGCTCCGGTATTCTATCAGTCCTCCAAGAAGATAGGAGCACCTGATGAGCAGCATTGAGTGCCAAGGCCCTCTGTCCACCTTTAATTGAACGTAAAGGAAAGGGCAGTGCATTAGGCAAACCTAATATTGTAAAGGCGGGAAACCTAGGGATAGTGGTGTCAAAGGCCCTATCTAGTTCATCTAGAATTTTATCCCAGTAACTAGTGAGTTTTGGGCAATTCCAAAGCAGATGAGGGAGAGTTCCAGGGCTCCTACATCCTCGCCAGCATAGTCTGTCGCACAGAGAGTTCCATTTCATTAGTCGAGAGGGGGTGTAGAACCAGTACGAAATGATTTTGTACGATGTTTTAGTATGACCCATGGTGTGTGCAGTATGGTGAGTTCTATAAAAAATGTCTTCCCGTTCTTTGTCTGATAGTGTCCGGCCAATTTCTAACTCCTACTGCTTCTGACCCACAGATCCGACCTTGCGAATGCCCCGGGAGAGAAACATGTATATTTCGGAGATTAACTTTTCGAACTGGAACATTGGCCTGCTAGCCAGGGGACGGGTGAAGGCACTCAATACCCAATGTAACATTTGAGCGTGGAGAAAATGGTCAGAAGTCAAAAGGCCATAATCAACCGCGAGTTGTGTAAAAGGGATATAGCTATCTGAGGGGGAGCCTAGGATGATGGTCTGGGCCCGTGCCTTTGAATGGAGCCAAGCCCAACACTGCTCTGGACAGCAGCTTGAAGTCTGTGAATGGTGCCCACCTGGGCTGGCACTGCCCAGTCCTCCCATGGGAGCCTACTCTACCTGGGATTTTGAAGACTGGGATCTGCTTGGTTTTCTGCTACCTTCAACTACAATAGAAAAAGCTGTGTGTCGTCAGCATATGACACCATTCGGACCCAAAAGGATACAATTAAGGAGGCCAAAGTAGCCATATACATGTTATAAAGAGTAGGGTTTAATGCAGAGCCTTGTAGGACTCCTACCTTGGTCACTTTAGGTTCTGATGCATACTGTTTCATCCAGTCAGAAAGGAAAGAGCAGATCCATCTGGAACACCCTTTCAGTTTGAAAAGTTGGGATGCCTACTTTTGATGGTTGAAATATTATACCAGTATAGAGAAATCCGTGGGACATAAGGGTAGCCGTCTGGGCAAAGGGTATCTGTTATTAGATGGCATGTAAATAAGGAAGAAGGGAATCTCAAGATACCTAAATGATGAAAAGAAAGGCAAGTCGTAGGTGTGGGAGGAAGGTCAAGCTGGACAGCACAGAAGAAGAAAACCTTCTTTAGTGGGTATCCTTTTTTTAAAGTTTTTTTTATATTATGAGTTTGGAAAAGGAGGAACCTGTTTTGTGTGTTGTGGGGTGCCATCAGATATTTTCATCTTGCCTGCCAAGCAGCATAGTTCAATTGTAAGGAGCGCTTGTATGTCTGTCACACAGGAAGCTTTAAAGTATGTGTTGCTCTGAGAGGAAACCACAGCATGTGTGTTTTAATAAGAGTAACATTTGAATTTTCTTGGATTGCTGAATAGACGAGTCTCTGCAATAGTAGGATATTGCCTCTATCAACGGAAGTTGTTAGGTGTGATTTCAGTCTGGTTCAATAATAACACAGCAAAGGTAGCAGTGGTTTTGAAAATCGCACCTACAATTCAACAAAAGATTTCTAGAGTAGATTTCAGGGCCGGACTGGGAACCAAAACCGGCCCTGGCAAAGTTATATAGTTGTGGTGCCTCTCGAGGTAACATTAACATCCCACTACCACGGATGTTGGATTGGCGAGATTTCCAAAGGAACTCGTTGTCAAGAACTTATGATACTAGTTGTACCTTGGCACTCTAATATTTAATATCCAAAGCATATGCTTTTTTGGAAGTGATTCTCAGTCCTGACCCGGTAACGGTGCCCTGTCTAGTAATTTACAGTATGTACAATGTTTCTATATTTGTGCAGAAAGAGAACATCAGAATATTACATTTGTTTTGTGATTTTAATATCTTTTCTAGGTAGGTTTCACTCGCTTATACCCAAGTGAAACGCCCACGAGTTGTCTCTTGCGCGGGAGCGCTACAAATTACTGGACATATCATAACCCCAACATTGCGACCCAAAAAGTCTGGGAACTTGCTCAAAAATGGAAATCTGCATGATTACTTACTCATGTTCCCTAGTTACAGGATGCTTAAGCCTTGAAAAAGTTACGTCAAGTAACGAAACACGTGTCGGCTGCCTGCTTCAATTCCTCAGGACAAAAGTGGAGGATCTAGAAAAAGAAACCTGCAAAATCATTGATGTCCTTTGAAATCTGTACATTGTATCATCATTTTTTTCCGTTAAGAATTGTATTGGGACTAAAACCTACCTAGAAAATATTAAAATCACAGAACAAATGTAATGTTCTGATGTTCTCTTTTTGCACAAATATAGAAACATTGTACATACTGTAAAGTTACTAATCAGGGACCCTAACCGGGTCAGGACTGAGAATCACTTCCAAAAAAGCATATGCTTTGGATATTAAATATTAGAGTGCCTAGGTACAATTAGTATCAACAGCCTGGTTCAAGGCTGGGACTTATTAACATGACTGGGGTTCAAATTCCAAAGCAACACTGTATATGGTGGAGAGGTGTGTAGTGTTCCACCCGGAACAGTGTGAGGTGCATTCAAGTGGCTGTGACTGGATGCCCGTGTGGCAAGTGGAGCAGCGCAATTCAGGCTCCACCTTTACACGTCACAGAAGCGCAATATTTACGTGCACTTAATACTATATACTCTGTGTGCCCTAACTTTATTAATGTGGAGAGAAGCTTTTAAATGTAACCCTGAAGTGTATTTTACAGTGGAAAACTAGAGACTCATGAACGTAGTTCATGATGTATTCTAATTTATATTTACACCTATGTTTTTAGTCTTATTGCATTTATTTGAAGTGTATGGCATATGTAACCATGAACACATTTATTCTTGTTGAATTTATTTTGAAGTTATATGTACACATATATTCTTGTATTCAAAGTTCACATTGAAAATGCTTAGTTAAAAGTTAGCATGACTAGGCCTTATTTCTTAACATGAAATGCATTTTGTTTGCTCTGTATGTTCTTTCCTTTGCAGGTGTGCTGTTGTGATTTAGTAGCTAGAGAAAGGAGTATTACGTATTAGAGATAGTGAGGCCTGAGAAAAAAAATCTTGAGAAGAACGGCTTGATTAAATGAGCAGAAGAAGCCTCCAATTCATCGCATATCAAGAATGTAGGAAAACTCAAGGTTGCCGAGTCTATCCAAGTTCTGTGGGATGGGAAAGTCTGGAGATGTTTTAATTTTACCTGTGGAGTTTAACACCATTGGTCCTTGGAGGGGTTGTGTGAGATATGGCTGATGAGGAGGTATTGCTGTGTCTTAATTAGTGTTCACACTGTCAGATGTTGGAGCAGATCCCTTTTGATTTGTAGAGGTACAGATCTCCCTGCTTCCTTCTGTCCTTGTGAGTGTGTAGCTTCATGATACCACTGATTTCTCTTTTCAGAAGATTTCTACTGAAATCTTCTTTATGCTGACACCACCCTACATTTCAAATTTCCCAGTGACCTTATATTTCAACTCATCCTCATTCTGGAATTAGAGCTGGATTAGATGACTTTAAAATCTCTTCATGTTTAGGAAGGAGGAGAGGAATGTCTTAAAAGAATACTCATTCCAAATTCTGGGCATCTGTCTTGTTCTGACTGTCATTATTTTATGTTTTTTGCTATTGAGTAAGAATTTGCTTCAACATCTTAATTTGCTGTTCGTACTTCTTTACGTTTATAACATGTTCTTGATTTTTGCATTTACTGGAATAATTATTAACTTGTAATAACCCCACTTAACTTTAGTTATTGATGGGTTACACAAATGTTAGAATTGTTTATTTGAATATCAGCTCCTATTTGCCACTCAGTCAACCAAAAAGATCTATCAGGTGTGAAATGGTAACTGCTTCCTGCATGCTCCTACAAGCATAATTAAAAGGGATTGGTGCAAACGGTGTGCATGCATCCAAAGCTAATGCCGTGTTTGTGGCTGATCGGCACCTGCAGCACTGCGTTACCACATTAGCACAAATGCAAGAAAATGGAGGCCCATGCAGCCTGCGCCAGAAATTGCAAGCCTTGCCCCACAACAGCAAGATAACAGACCCACCCCGAAACACATAACACCATCCGTCAGGGGTATTGTCAAGGCACAACTCATGTCAGACAGGGATACTGCATACTCTTGACTACCCCGCTCTTGAAGGCACAACACACAAGCACTCATGTAACACCACGCGGACCTTCTGCCAGTACGATGCTCATTTAGAAATAGCCCCCGTATCCTCGGCGCCAGAAACAGCAAGACACCAGGTTCAGCGCCAAAAGCCAGTCCTGACAAAACCGACTGCTAACCAAGCCCCATCTAGTGAGCGGATGTCTAGGCTAAAGCTATTGGCTTTACCAATGTGTTTTAGCCATGTTGTAAACCAGCGTGGCTTCTGTTTAACATGGGTAAACGTTAGTGGAGTAGAGGAGAGTGGCGTGAAGTGTCAGAGTGGAATGGCGAAGAGTGAAGTAGAGTGTTGAAGAGTGGAGTGGCAGAGTGGAGTGCATTAGAGTGACATAGAGTGGAGTTGCGTAGAGTGGTCTACAATGGAGTGGCATAAAGTAAAGTTAACTAGTACAGAGTGCATCGGCGTAAAGTGTTGCAGAGTACAGTGGCATAGGGTGCAGCGACATAGAATGCAGTGATGTAGATTTGAGTGTTGCATAGTAGAGTGAAGTAACGTAGAGTGCAGTGGTGCAGAGTAGAGTGGCATAGAGTGCAGTTGTGCAGAGTAGAGTGGTACACCTTGCAGTGGGGTGGAGTTGTGCAGAGTACAGTGCTGTAGAATGCAGTGGCATAGAGTGCAGTAGAGTGGAGTGATTCAGAGTGTAGTAGCGTAGAGTGGAGCGATTCAGAGTAGAGTGGTGTAGAGTGCAGTGGTGTAGAGTGCAGTGGTGTAGAGTGCAGTGAAGTAGAGTGCAGTGGAGTAGAGCGCATTGGCAGAGAATGCAGTAGTGCAATGTAGAGTGGCGCAGAGTGCAGTGTTGCAGAGTAGAGTGTCGTAGAGTGCAGCGGCATTGAGTATAATGGTGAAGAGTAGAATGCAGCGAACTGGTCTAGAGTACAGAGCACTGGTATAAAGTGCATTAGTGTAGAGTGTTTCAGAGTGCAGTGGAGTCAAGAACATTGGCATAGAATTCAGTGGCATACACTGCAACGTCGTAGAATGCAGTGACGTAGATTAGAATGGTGCATTGTAGAGTTCAGTGGTGTGGAGTGGAGATGTGCAGCGTAGATTGGCATAGAGTGCAGTGGCGTAGAGTACAGTGGTGTAGGGTTACAATGGTTCATTTTAATGTTGTGTGAGAGAAATAAAACCCTTACCTAACCCCAATAGCCAAGAAGATTGTCACATAAATCCTCTCATTCTGAAGTCAGAGAAAGAAAAGTAAACACCAACCTCCCTCAAAAGACAGAGCCTAACATTTGATTCTGTCTTTGAATGCAGAGTAAATGTGACAAGATAAAAACAAGATGTACAGGCCTGTTTATAGAAAGGAGCACTCGTGGAAGAATACAAGGGGAGTTGGTGTGAAAAGGCTTTGCTCCATGGGAGGGATGAACTCACATCGGACAGCCTAAAACAAATAAAGCCACAAATAGAAAGTCAGAAAATATGTGTTACAAACCAACATGCCAATGGTAAGCAATGGGCGGAATGCATTCCCAGGGAGGCTTTTTGAATGTCCCCAAGATGTTGTTAGCCACTGTGCAGTCCGGTAGGCTTCGACCTAAAAAAGAAGAAAAGAAATACCCAACAAGAGCAAAACAAACTAGGGAATAGATAGACAAGTGGGGCATGATAATCACATGAAACAACCAAAATCTAGTACTCAGATGCAAGCAATAAAGAGGGAAATAGTGTTCTCCATTTAAGTGGGCAGCGGCACCAACTTTAAATGTGGATCCCAGTCCAGTAGCAGAGACCACACCAACTGCAATCACAATCCAGGTAAGTCCAAGTATGAAATCTGGTGTGTAATGTACTTCCATTCAACAAACTCTCAACACCTACGTTAGCCGCCCTACTGTGGACAGGCTAAGCAAGGTCTTCACAGCGACAAGACAGACTGACCCCATGATCAAAATGTCACAACTCCTGCGCTATACAGGAGAAGAAATCTACTAACTGTTCCAAAATTTGCAAAAAGGGAATAATAACTATGATGAAAGGGGTGGTGGCACTTGAGGAGCACTTTAACCCTCAACTGAAACCTGTTTAAAAACACTTTTCCTATGACAGGCCAAGCAAAAAGAGGACGAGACAATTGACACCTTTTGTGCCGCATTACCCAGCATTTCCTAAATTGTGGCTCATGACCCGATTTTTGGTGGATCACAAAAGTCCTGGTGATTTGCTACATTTAAAGTTTGCGTTTGATTTGCAACTCACTCCTACCCAGCCCTAATGGTCAAAATATTTTGTTTACGAAGTAAATGCAACATGACACTAGCGGATAGGCGCACTACTGTCCCCAGTGATGTATGTTCTTGGCAAAGTCCTATTTAAATCATGCTACTTCAGAGTAACCATGAACATATTTCCACGCCTTCACATCTCCCCTTTTCGAATTGACAGGAACACTCCTGTTCATTCCTCCTTAGTACCCAAAGACTTCAGGAAATATATATGCAAGGGAGTGGCCTTTTAAACAGGCTCCAGCCTTGCACAGAAACCAAGTGGGGATGGGACAAAGATTCTATATGACATTTAATTTCTTTTACAGAATCAATATCTTCTGAAGCCAGAAGCAAAGCGGGAAAAGGACATTTTAGATCAATTACAATATCATAGCACTACAATGAAAACTTCATTTTTTCCGTCTTATAACCAGACAGATCCGATAGAACAGTCTTCGATTATAGGAGTTTAAATTCACATGCATGCTCAACAAACGCTCATAGCACAGAACTTAAAACCTGGTGTGAAAAAAATATAAAACAAACCTAAACATTTCCAACAGGTTTTTAAGCGAAATCATAGTGCCTGATAGCAAATATCTAACAGTTTTTCCTTTGAACAGCTTACAATTCTGTTTTAAATGATTGCTGATGGCCTTTATGAACAGTTGTGGCTAATTTGCAGCATGCATTATGGAGATTCTGCAATCGATTCATGAGTTGCTTTTGTATATTGACACCTATATCATAAACAACGGTTTAAAAAAAATGCCTGACTAGGGTGGACAGAAAATGGACTGACCACATACGGGTAGATGATTAACTAAAAAAAAAAGAAAAAAAATTGGTTACTTGAATGTGATTTTACTTGGGTATTAATTATCCAGTGAGAGTAAAGGTCTTGCACTGGACTTCTTGCAGAAGTGTGCTACAGTGAAACCTACAAATACATTAAGAAGGTTCCAAGCTATGATCGGAACCCTCAACTTCGGGAGGACTTATTTGCTGTACTATACTGAGTTAGTTAGCGCTTCTGTGCTTTGATGTCTTCCATGTTTTTTAAACACAAAGGACTGAAAAACACACAGCTATCTTGTATGAAATTCAAGCAGATACCTCAGAGGCTGGGAGCCTTATTCACAAAAGTCCCTTACACTTTTGAGTAAGTTTACACTTTTGTAGTACTGTAGTACTACAAAACGTATTACGAAGTACTGTTTGTGAATCCTGCCCAAAATAGTTACAGACTAGGAACAATTGAAGGTGCTCCACACAAGGTTAGGAAAGGGTGACAAAGAAGAACAAATACCCTTTCTGGAGATCATCAAAATGGAGCAGAAAAAAGCTGGAATGTATGTCTTTTGGAAGCTGTTCACAGTAAGATGCTAGAAAACAGAACCTGGACATCCAAAATGGGTGCCCTGGCAATCCCAACCTACATTTAGTTACCTGTTACTTAGCATCCTGAAGTAAACTAGAAAGGAGGTATTTTTTTGGTTAGTTCACAGCCTCCCCAATTTACAATGATAAATGCATTTTGCTTGCCAAAAAGTATACCATTGGTGGTCAAAACTCTGTGGATGTGTTGCTGGTGTGAATGCCAACACGATGCCATCCCTAAGGGACCAACAAGTCCTCATTTTCCCTGATTGTTGTCAGGAAACCCAAAATAGATAAGATCTTGCCTTGAGCTACACAAAGATCTGCAGGTCATTAACATAGATGCATCCATGCAATCTCGTGCCATGCTAAAGTGCATCTGTCAAAAGAAGACAAGTACTTTCAGGAAGGTAGAAAGCAAACAAGGAGTTTGTAAAATGCATGAAGTAGACCTAGAATCCAGTAGACTCAGGAGTCAAGTTGTGTAAAATGTCTTCCTGGTCTACGTTGCAGAGATGAGGGAGAGGATTAAGTCACACAACCCACTTGAGTCGTACAAATACATTTGGACGATGGTTCGAACTGATCTCGGTCCCTTTATTTAAAGGTAGATCACTGTATTCTGTTTCTCCTGGCTCATCTCCTCCCTCTCACTGAGAAACATGAAGCTTCAATCTTTCACAAGTTGCTGCACTACCTCCACTCTCCTCCGCGTCTTTTCCGGAAGCCTGGAAACACGCATCCGTGACCCCCCTTCTGAAGAAAGCCGGATCCGATATCTCCAATCCGGAGAACTACAGGCCAATTTCTCAGCTCCCTTACCTCTCCAAAGCCTTGGAGAAACTGGTCAACACACAACTGTACCGGTATCTGGAAAATAACTCACTCTTGGACCCCTCCCAGACCGGCTTCAGAGCCAACAATAGCACCGAGGCAACGTTGCTGGCAGTGTCGGACAGTGTCAGATGCATCACAGATCAAGGGGGATCTGTGGCTCTGATACTGCTTGACCTGTCAGCAGCGTTTGACACGGTATCACACGATTGCCTACTTAACACCCTCCTGAGTAAAGGAGTGCAATCTACAGCATTAAACTGGATTAGATCTTTCCTCAGCAATCGCACCCAGGCAGTGCACATGGGCCAGTTCTACTCAAAACCCTATCCCATCGGCTGTGGGGTCCCACAGGGGGCCTCGCTGAGCCCCACTCTCTTCAATGTCTATGTTTCATCTCTGGCTGACATTGGAAGAAAGTGGGGCATCGGCATATGTTCCTATGCCGACGACACACAGCTGATGGTGACAATGGACGAAGGGTCGGAGACAACAAAGAAAAAGCTACACAGCTGTCTCTCTGAAATGGCCCAATGGATGCGCAACCACTGCTTAAAACTAAATGCCGGCAAATCGGAGATACTACTGTTCGGAGGAGCAAAACTTACATGGAAGGCCACATGGTGGCCACCCTCACTGGGGTCAGCCCCCACCCCAAAACAGCACGCCAGAAATCTAGGCATCATCATGGACGACGCCCTGTCCATTAAGGACCACATACGATCACTCTGGGGCAAAGGCTTCGCAATACTCAAACTTCTGGCAAAAATCTTTCCTTGGATACCCCTGGACTGTCAACGTACAGTCACTCAAGCCCTACTGGTCAGCCGCCTAGACTATGGCAACGCACTATTCGAAGGGATGAACGAACAACTGTTCTCCCGACTACAGGTCCTACAAAATCAGGCGGCTAAACTGGTCTGTAATAAAGGCAAGCGAGACTCAGCATCCGCATGCCTCAGGAAACTTCACTGGCTACCGATGCGCCAGAGAGCTACTTTCAAAATACTCTGCCATGCGCACAGAGTTCTTCATAAAACTGGCCCCACAATTCTCCAAGGGAAAATTGAATTCTACGTCCCCAACAGGAACCTAAGATCGAATCACTCAGCTCTTGCCAAGTCTAAGCGCATCCACAAGGCAAGAACAGGCGGACGCGCCTTCTCATATCTGGCAGCCAAAAGGTGGAATGAGCTACCTGTAGACCTCAGACACACCATAAACTACCTTCAGTTCCGCCAAAAATTAAAAACTCACCTTTTCCCCAAAAACTAATCCCCCAGCATAGCACTCAGCAGTCTCCCTCGTTTTACAGCGCCGTGATATCCCATGGGATGAGTGTCGCGCTTTACAAATACCGGAAATAAAATAAAATAAATATCAGACTGCCCTGCGGTTATTGGGCAATGTAGGATTTTGTATTTCTTATGCCGAACACCTCCACTACTCTGCTGCTTCATCTAGAGTCTCGTGCAAAAACCACAATTGATGGACAGAATGCAGAACAATGTCATACATTCACCCCAGTACAGAGATCTGGGACTAAATCCATCGTTTTTTTGCACTCCACACCATCCCAGTTCAGACATGGCCATATTCAAATTAGTCTGACCCTGTGCCTCATGGGAACAGTCCAGCCCGAACTGCCAAGCCATGCCTTCGCTGGAAAGGAAACAAGCTTCCGAGGACCAGTTTCTGGCATTCCAGCCGTCTTCAGCACGGCTTGCTTGAATCCAGTGGTGTGGAGTGCATGGGACTCACGTCTGAGCATACCCATCCCACTCAGGGTGACAAATGCAAAAACCACAATTGATGGACAGAATGCAGAACGATGTCATACATTCACCCCAGTACAGCGATCTGGGCCTAAATCCATCGTTTTTTTGCACTCCACACCATCCCAGTTCAGACATGGCCATATTCAAATTAGTCTGACCCTGTGCCTCATGGGAACAGTCCAGCCCGAACTGCCAAGCCATGCCTTCGCTGGAAAGGAAACAAGCTTCCGAGGACCAGTTTCTGGCATTCCAGCCGTCTTCAGCACGGCTTGCTTGAATCCAGTGGTGTGGAGTGCATGGGACTCACGTCTGAGCATACCCATCCCACTCAGGGTGACAAATGCAAAAACCACAATTGATGGACAGAATGCAGAACGATGTCATACATTCACCCCAGTACAGCGATCTGGGCCTAAATCCATCGTTTTTTTGCACTCCACACCACCCCAGTTCAGACATGGCCATATTCAAATTAGTCTGACCCTGTGCCTCATGGGACTAGTCCAGCCCGAACTGCCAAGCCATGCCTTCACTGGACCGGAAACAAGCTTCTGAGGACCGGTTTCTGGCATTCCAGCCGTCTTCAGCCCGGCTTGCTTGAATCCAGTGGTGTGGAGTGCATGGGACTCACATCTGAGCATACCCATCCCACTCGGGGTGACAAATGCAAAAACCACAATTGATGGACAGAATGCAGAACAATGTCATACATTCATCTAGAGTCTCAGCTTGCTAGGTCTCCATCACTGGATATCACTGTCTTTATCAAATTGAGCGTGTTCCTACACTGAAGAACCCGTTCCTGCTATTAGAAGTCAAAAACAACTGGTGATTCACATCAATTTTTTTTTAACTAGGTCCATTGTCTGATCATATATAATTATCTTTATATTGCGTTATTCACCCTATTTATCAATCAATCAATAATCTTTATTTCGCATTTTTTCCAAAGGACCCTATTTATCTATCAAGCTGTGTACAGCTACAGCCCTGTTGAAAGGCATATCCGCTAGAAATGACCTCCTGCTCATGGAAATTAATACAAAAATATGCAAATAAATATATAGCAGGTTGGAGGTACAAGTTAGGCATTGGGGTTAGGTTATTGTCATTCACTACAAATGAACAAATTAGTACTGTGTTATTTGAGCTGAGGGGTCTTTCTGCGTCCTGATGATGGCTTCCATCTTGTGTGTAACACAAACATTTCTAATAAAAAAAGATCATTAAGGCACCTCTGACTAAACAGTTGGCCTGTCTTTATCAATTCTCTGGAATGAGAATCCTGTGGCTGTCATCAGGCACAGACTGTTGCTCCAAAATTAGAAGTGGGATGTGCTTTAGCAGGGGTGCTTTACCATTGCATGGCCCTTAAAGATCTTACGTCCTCATTTGTTTTGGCACCAATTTAAATCTAGACAAAGTCTACAAAACTGAGAACTTCAGACTTCTGAACTGGGCTGTTTCCCATCAAGCATTGGATTTTACCATAGAGCACAAGAGAGGGAGGCCACAGAGGAATCCTGAAGAGTTTTCTCACAAGTATTTTTCAATCAGATGACACATGACCTCTTAGCAGACATGGTGGATACAACTATTCTGCGATGGCTGTGTTGTATGGACAAAAGTCTTCACATGGCTATTGGATATGTGACACCCCATGCCAAACGGGTTTCTGCTGCTCTACGTTGTTTCCACAATGTACTCAACAATATGTAAGTCCACTAGAGATAGTCGATGTTTTGCTGGGGAGCGTTGTCTGAAGTCCACCTCAATGTATAGCAGTGGGTGCGACTGAATCCTCCTACCGGGCTATGGGGCCATTGGAGTAATGTAAGAACTGAACTGAGTTCAGTAGCACAGGCTTTTTTATCTATGTCACTTGCGGGATGATGGACCCAAGGCATCTCCCTTTTAAATCTCGCTTTTGATTAATGGCTTGCGGTAGGGAACTGGGTGAAGTCAAAACCAGGCAGACTTCAAGGTTAAAAAATGTGTTTGAAACTTGGGTTGAACTGGAAAATGACCAAAGGTGGAAAAGGAGACGTGTGGCACTTTGACAGCAGGGTGGTCTGTGCCAAGAAGCAGAAATATGTGATTGTGAATGCTGTGGATAGATGTTCGTGTCAGATAATGAGATGAATTTGGACAAAGCGTTTCCCGAGAAGTTGCCACGTGTTGCTTTTCTCACCCTGGCACAGGAGGGCAGATGGCATTTAGAAACTCAAGTGACTAGCATGGCGTTGGAGGCTGCACAATGATGAGACACCCCATTTTTTGGTTGGAATATTAAGTGTGGGGTGTGGGGTGGCCCACCCCCCTGCTAAAACAGCTACACTGGCTCCCTATCAAGCAGAGAGTCAGGTTTAAGGGTCTGTGCATTGTGCATTGCACATAAAGCACAGTATGGAGTTGCGCCTAAATGTATCAAAAATTGCCTGAAGCCCTATGTGCCTGGACACTACCTCCGGTTATCTGAGGCTTGCCTGCTGGCCTGCCCGTGCTTTAACAGAGTTACATGGGGGGGGGGCTTTCTCGTTGTGATTCCACAGAATTGGCCAAATTCCATCACGTCACCCCACTACTAAAAACCCTTCACTGGCTCTCCATCTATGAACGTTCCCAGTTCAAGATGGGCTGTATCACTTTTCAGGCTCGACTAAGAACTGCCCCCGCCTTTATCTCCTCTGAGATTAAAGCCTACGCCCCCGCTAGGGAACTGCGCTCATCCTCCCAACATCTGCTGACAGTTCCCCGCTTTCGGCGCAAAAAGTGGGGAGGCTCAAAATTCTCCACACTCGCCCCCACCTTCTGGAACTCTCTTCCGGCTCACCTTAGATCCTCCACCGAATACTCTCACTTCCGAAAGGCACTAAAAACCTTTCTCTTTCTGCAAGCTTTCCCTTTATAATTTCTCCTTATGTCCCCCCTGACCTTCTCGTTCTCTGAGGTTCAGTAAACCACAGCACCATGAAACCGCCAGGTGTACGAGCGCTTAAGAAATAATTTAAACTCAAACTCAAACTCAAGCTTCCGGACAATATGCGCAGGGAAACCACGCTACTTCTGTTTAGGAGGAAACTCAAAACCATCCTGTTTACAGGCATTTGGATAAATCCACCTTTTGTGCGCTGAGTATCCTCGGGACTAAGGGATTCCTGGCTCGTGGTCCACGCTGCAAGCGCCTAGAGACCTTTGGTGATTGGTGCTACATAAATATAATCTAACATTAACATTATCTTATTGCTCTTTTTTAATCTTGTCACCCATTTGCAATTGCTTTCATTCCCTTTCATGTTTTCTCTACTCATGTTGTTAAATAGCTGTCTGGTTTTGTAATTTGCCAAAGGAGTAAGATATGTTGTGACTTTAAGCCAGTCCAGTATGTTTACTTTTGCCCTGGTGTAGGTTTCCCAGTGACAAGATTCCAGACTATCACTCGAGAGCAGCTGACGGGCCTGAGAGGACCATTACAGAGTTGCAATTGTAGTAGATCTTTGCGCATTTCTTTTTTGTACATTATCAATACTGTGCAGAATGTAGTTTTACTCACAATTATCCATGTAAACACTGATACTGTATGTTTGCTTTACAACTAATTTCCTATGACATGTAGAAGTGTGTTTTCCAGACTCTTGTTAACCAAACCTAAATTTAGTCCTAGCAGCCACCCTTTTCAAACTGGATGTCTTCCCTGTGCTCCCCCTGCACATTTCACTTACTTTAATTCTGCAGCACATATTCAAGAAGACATGTTTGTGTTTTTCACCTGGCACTGTTCTTGTTATTCTCGAACTCTCCCTCACTTGTCCACAAAACTGTAACTACATTCAAGGTCCTTCCGTCAGCTCACCGTACTATTCCTTCATAATAGTTTGCTGCTGTTCATTTATCTACTTTATTTCACCATCTCCGATCTGCACTAGCATAGAGGGGAGAGAATCAATGCTCATGTTGTGGGATAGTGCTTAGATGGTAAGGCAATTTAACGGTTATTAGAGCATTGGAATGTTGGGAGCTTCATTGCAGACAATGGAATGCTCCCTGCTTCCACGGGCCGGTAAAGGCCCGCAGAGCAACATTCCAATGTTCTACAAAGGCTTCCCGAAGCTCGAGGGGATTTATATCCCCTTGAGCTTGAGAACCCTTTGTTTAATTTGTTAGAACATTCTGCCCTCTAGTGGCAGAATGTTCTAATAGCCTTATATCCCTTCGTAGCAGGGCTATACCGGCTATTAAAGTCCCGCTGTCTCGTTAAAGTCCCTCGCCTTCGGCTCGACCCTTTAACGATTCAGCGGGCCTTTAATAGCCGGTATAGCCCGCTACGGCGGGCTATAAGGCTATATTAGAACATTGGAATGTTGGGAGCTCCACTGATAACAATGAAGTGCTCTGGGCTTATAATGGCAGGTATAAGCCTGGAGCTCCAACATTCCAATGTTTCTTTGTTCACAGCCCTGGATGTGAACAAAGGCTTCAAGGAGCCTGAGGGGATTTCAATCCCCTCACGCTCCCAAAAGGCTTTGTTCTTTTTTGTTAGAACATTCTACCCTCTAGTGGCAGAATGTTCTAATAGCCTTATAGCCCTTCGTAGCTGGGCGATACCGCTATTAACCCCTTCGATGCTCATGACGAGCTCAGCTAGTCATGAGGCACGGTTGAGCTGTGCTCATGACGAGCTGAGCTCGTCATGAACAATGGAATAACTCGGGACCCAGCACAGGAGGGGAAAACCATAAGCAGCGATGGTGTTAAATTCCCTCTCCCTTGTTAAAGGCCCTCGCCTTTGGCTCGGCCCTTTAACGCTAGAGAGGGCCTTTAATAGCCGGTATAGCCCTCTACGGCAGGCTATAAGGCTATAATAAAAACTCTGTTCTGATTTGCTAATGAAATGAGACATTTGCTCACACCACAGAGATACTGCAGTTTTAGTTTTTAATATGTGAAAATACTGTATATAAACCCCTGATTTTGGGGGCAGAAGACTTTCCAATTCTACTAGGGATGCTGTCAGTTTCTTTTTTGATTTTGCTGCCCACTTGGGCCTTTAAATATTTTTGATTTTGCACTTCTATGTAATCCTCTATTTAGCGGAGAGCCTTTATGGAGATTATAACGTACCACATCTTTTGAATTTTGTAATAAAACCATTGACTTTATTCCGCTGATCTATAACTCAATTACAGAGTTTGATCTTTTGGCTATATTTCTGATATTTTTGATGTGTTGGGAAGACACTTACCTCGGGGACAAATCACCTCATGAAATAGAGGTTTAACACCTTCCACAATTCATCAGTCCATGGGAGTTCTGTTGAGGCACATTTTTGGGGTGCCACAATTGGTGGGGACCCTGCACCCACACTATAACAATAAACGCAAGCAACTAGAGCATATTTTCAGTGATCACTGTACACAAACTAGCACTTTATGTTATGTTATAAAACGCTTATATAGCGCATGGCTACCCCAGCAACGAGGCGTCCCAGCGCTTGCAGACAAGCCCAATTACATAACACCCAAAGGGATATGATAAAGTACCTGCTCAAAAGGAGCCCTAGATAGAAGAAAACAGCCAAGTTTTAGCATGTTTTCGAAAATGAAGGTGATTAGTGATGGAGCGCACATCCAGAGGGATAGAGTTCCAGAGTTTTGGAGCCAGGAACTTAAAAGATCGGCCTCCAGCTCTGCACTTCCGGATCTTGATGGTACAGGCAAGGGAAAGATCCGCAGAGCGGAGGGCACGTGGCGGGACATAAAAGGAACAAATTCCTTGCAAGATTTGGGGACCTAAACAATGCAACATTCTGTGAATAACACACAAGGCTTTAAATTGAATGCGCTGTTTAACGGGCAGCCAATGGAGTCTACGTAAGACCTGAGAAGTTTGGCAGCGTTTCGGCAGACCGAACAAAGTACGGGCTGCAGCGTTCTGGGCTCTTTGTAGTCTATTAACGACTGTCAGATTGGACCCAAGCATAAGAACATTACAATAGTCTAGATGGGATAAGACCATAGCTTGGACAATGGTCTGACGAATGGAAGGTTCAAAGAAGCCGAGGATA
The DNA here is from genome assembly GCF_964263255.1 of Lissotriton vulgaris. NCBI lineage: Eukaryota > Metazoa > Chordata > Amphibia > Caudata > Salamandridae > Lissotriton > Lissotriton vulgaris. The sequence goes on from NC_141685.1 coordinate 1,089,950,413, forward strand.
GGTTTCAGAGAGCGCAGGCGACCATAACAAGTACCCGCGACTCTTTTTGCGTGGGAATCTAGGGTGAGTGCGTCATCTAGAATCACGCCCAGATTTTTAACTTCCCTCTTGGGCGTGGGAGGGGGGCCCAATGTAGGGGGCCACCACCGCTCATCCCACTTTTGAGTATCAGTACCCATAAGGAGGACTTCAGTCTTAGATGAATTTAGCTGAAGGCAGTTCTCTGTTAGCCAGCTGGAAATGGCCAGAATGTCCTCTTGAAATTTGGTTTGATCTCCCACGGTGTTATTAGAAAAGGTAAAAATCAGTTGCGTATCATCCGCATAAGATATTAATTTCATCCACTGCTCCCCAAAAATCCAGAAAGAAGCACTGTAGCCTGACAGGCATTTTTATTGTAGCTTTCATTCTGGTTGGCCCTGGCTTTTCCCTGTGCCCACAAAGAAATATAAATACTGGTAACATCTCTCCAGCAGTGGTACCTAGTATGGACTTCAAATAGGGTCACCACCTGGCAAAGAGTCACATTTTTGACAGCGACTGTAAATATTCTCTACAAAGGGTCACATTTATAGTCAAAAATTCTAGACAAAATGTCAACTTTACAGTCCCAACTGGGAATGTGAAGTAATTACACAAAAATAAGTAAATCTTCACCGCCGGAAACAGAAGTGATAGACGTTTATATTCCCAACTTTCCAACTCATCGTTGCTGGTTGAACCTCATCACAGACCCACACACACTGCCAATTAGTCGTACATCCTCATTTTATTGAGATGCACTTTAATCAACGTCCTCGACTGCCTCACTTTTCACATTAACTTGCAGCCTGCCTCAAGCAGACACAGAGTAGAAGAGGACAAGCCAACAAATTTAAAGGCACAGCAGAGCCAGTCTCAAACCAGGGATATCACTTGGCCTCGTGAAACAAAAGCACAATTCAAGCATCAAAATAACTGGGAAGTAAGTTACACAATTAATTAATGTTGTGTAAAAAATAATAAGCACTTTAAAATCAAGCTGGTGTGTTTCTTTGCCAGGAAGTGTTTTGTATGTTAGATTACATCCCTACTTTAATATTTATTAAACGTTAACGTTTCTAAACGTTAACTTAGAAGCATTCCCTCCACGCAACTACGTAGTAAGTGAACCACGTTGTCACAAGACACTTATATATGCCCCATATTGTTATGACTAGAACAACATTATAGTCTATTAAACCACATTTGTTTATAAACAAGCTTTATTGGGTTTTTGCATTTCTTACCATTCAACGCTTTACATCGCCCGTGGCAAAAATGAATTCAAACCAGTTGAACTCAAACATAACCATATCGACAGTGAATGGGCTACAAATATTTCAGATATATGGTAAAGACAGGTTTTGATGCACCCTCGTATGCATTTTGAAGACTGAGGATTGATATCTGTTGCCCATTCAGCTAAGCACTAACAAGACAACTAACTTTAACTTCCTCCCACCCGCCTGGTAGTTTGTGCAGTTCAAATATGCCCATATGTTATGTTACGTGAATTTGTAGAGCGCAGCTAATTACCCGTGCGGGTATCCAGGGGCTAAATAGGGCAGGCCTGAGGGGGGAGAAGGAGATCATGCCTGTTTCGTCTGGGAGAGACATGTCTTGAGGTTCCTTCGGAATTCCATGAGGGAGGGAGAGGTTCTGAGGTGTTTCGGGAGGTCGTTCCAGGTCTTGGCTGCGAGATATGAGAAGGAGCGTCCTCCACTTATGGTCTTCTTGATCTGAGGGAGGTGTGCTCTTGCCTGGGACGCAGATCAAAAGGTGTCTGGTGGGTTGGTAGAAGTTGAGGCGGTGGTTGAGGCAAGCTCGACGAGTATTGTGGTGTGCTTTGTAGGCTTGGGTGTGTAGTTTGAACTTACATCTTTTCTGGACTGGGAGCCAGTGGAGATGGTTGAGGTGTGAAGAGATGTGATTATTCTACAGGGTGGAGGAGTCTAGCAGCCGCATTCTGGGTGGTTTGAAGTTGGCAGAGGACCTGGGCTGGGATTCTGATGTTGAAGGTGTTTCCGTAATCAAGTCTACTTGTGATAAGAGCCTGGGTGACCCTTCGTCTCTTATTCAGGGGGAGCCACTTGAAAATCTTGTGTAGCATTTGCAGGGTGTGGAAGCATGATGAGGAGACTGCATTTATCTGTCTACTCATGGAGAGGTTGGGGTCCAGGATAATCCTGAGGTTCTTAACATGGTCCGCAGGTGTGGGTGGGATCCCAGGTTCAGAGGGCCACCAAGATGTGTCCCAGTGGGAGTGGTTTTTGCCAAGGATAGTCTATTAAACCACATACAATTACGTTTTTTATAGTACACATCCTGAAATAAATTATTTCAAAGTGCCCTCAAATGTAACATACAAGGTAAATGAGAGTGAAGTAAAGTGGTTTGATTAACATCATAGTTATGAGCAAACTTGGAAGCGGGTATCGGGTTACACACTGTGCAAATGTGATATCTTCTTCTCGAGCTCACTTAACACCAAAAGACAGTGCACTTAAAATCAATCCCTAGCTAAACTGGCACTGTGCTAAATTAATAAATCAATCTCATGTTCAATCAGTCTGACTCCAGATGCCTTCCCAAAAAAATGAACGTACTTAAGGGAAGGCAGGACACCATGTACTTGTTAATCAGTTGTACATTCCAAAAATATCTTCGTGCTTTGTCCCGGAGTGAGGAAAATCATTTTTCCAGAAATTGCTAGTTAAGCAATTGTGCAATAACACAGTGAGAAACCTAGCCAAAAGGATTGGAAACTTTCGCAAATGAACTGGGACAGCTCAGCTGGAAGCAGGACCATGGAAACCGAAATGTTAGAGGGAGTTTTGTCAGTTTTTATATAGGTATTGCCCTTATTTGCAAATCCTTCATGCCTGGAGAAATTGCTATTCAGGTGGCTATTCGTCACCTGCATTGGCTCAGAGTCAAAAGCCGAATAAAATTTAAGGCATTATGCATCGCCTATAAGGCCATCCATGATTCAGGACCTAGGTTCCTTAAGGACGCTTTCCGAATCTATTCTCCTCAAAGATCGCTTCGTTCAGCTTGCACCCACCTCCTTCCCGTCCCATGTACCAGAACCACCGGCTGGGGTGACAGACGCTTCTTAGTGGCAACCCCCAGGTTGTACATCAAGACTAGCCCTACCCTTATCATTTTTCGTAAACTCCTGAAAACTTGGTTATTTAACCAATGATACTTCGGTTAGCTCTCCGCCTCAGCAGTCCGATATGCGCCGAGACACCCTCGGGTATTTGTGCGCAATAAAAATCTCAAAAACATAAACATAAATGCACACAGGTGGAAGTGGAACAGTCCGCAAATTACGGACAAATGCTGTCCATTGTTAGATCAAAAATGGACGATGGACATTAGGCTGAATTTATGGAAGGCCCGTGTAATTAGCTGACAGGTGGTCAAACTAACTTCGAAAGAAAACTCCGAAGTGCCCCAGAGAAACATCTGCCAGAAGTAGGGCCTTGAGGGTGGCTGTTCACCAATGCCAGGCATAGACCTGCAGAGAACCCTCGCCGCTGCGTGCAGCCCTAAAAGAAAAGGAAGCTATTCTACCTGGAGTGTGAAGAGCAGCTGCCTCGGACCAGGAAGGCAAAGAGTTAGGCCTGACAGGCTGTGGATGCCTCTGAGAAGTGAACCATCCAGGAGCCCCGATGATCAGAACCAACCCAAGAAGACACCACACGACCAGAGGGTGGAGGACATTCAGACAGCATTCCAGTAATGCGGGAGTGGTTACCCAACAACATCCTTGACCCCCTTTGGACCATCCCTCACCTCAGGGAAGCACATGTGCTCCCCTTTCCTGTCACAGAGGGACTCAGAACATGTCCTTTTCACTCAAACCTTGGTGAGGTGTCCTGTTATGACAGTGGAAGGACAAGTAGGACACTTGAACCTTTTCCATTAGATAACATTGGTCATAGGGCTCTATGTTATTTACAATTGAATTTCTAGTGCATGGCTAGTGTCATATCTGAGTCCAAGGGGGAGCTAGGACTTTGAGCTTTTTGTGTTTTTCTTAACTGGTCCAATTGTCTAGCCACAACATTAAAAAATGCTTTTATCGAAAATGTAGTTTACTGAGGTTCCTCCTTGGAGTCAGCCTTCACTGCTCACCCTTGCTAATCTTGGTAAGTCAAGCAACCAAAATCAGCCCTGGCAAAAATGTGCAATCCGTCCATACACGGCAGCAGGCCACCGTCGCCAGGGGCCGGAGAATGTTTGATTTCTGGCAGGTAATCCTGCTTTGAAAGCAGCAGCAGTGAGTCAAGGGTACAAAGGAGGCGACTATAGGTGCAGGTGATAAGTGCGTGTGGTTGGAATCGAGACCAACAATACTTTATGACTAGTGTCCAAGGGTTGGGCAGGATCTTTCCCACTGCTTTCTGGCTATACATGTTCCAGGCTCATGGATTGCCCAGTTCTATTTTCAAAAAGGCATGGTGGGAGAGAGTGATCAATGCAAAAAGAACAGTGATGGACAGAATGCTGATCAATATTAAACATTCCCCCCCAGTACAGAGATCTGGGCCTAAATCCCTTGTTTTATTGCTCACCATGCCATTCCAGTTTAAACCCAGCCATATGCAAATCAGTCTTGACCCTGCGCCCGATAGGAACCGTCCAGCCCGAACTGATAGGCCAGGTCCTCCCTGGACTGGAAACAAACAGTCTCCTGGGACCGGTTTCAGGGAATCACCCCTCATCAGCCAAGATAGCTTAACTCCAGTGGCATGGAGAGCCTGGGTCCCACGCCTGGACATACCTGTCTCACTCAGGGTGACAAAGAAAAAAACAACAATTGATGGACAGAATGCAGATTAATGTCAAACATTCACCCCAGTACAGAGATCTGGTCCTAAATCCATCGTTTTGTTGCTCCCCATGCCATTCCAGTTTGAACCCAGCCATATGCAAATTAGTCTTGGCACTGTTCCCCATGGGAACAGTCCAGCCCGAACTGCCAGGCCAGGCCTTTCCTGGACCAGAAACCAGCATCCTGGGACTGGTTTCAGGACATAACTCCTAATCATCCAGGATAGCTTGACTCCAGAAGCATGGAGAGCACTGGCCCATTTCTAGGATCCCTGTTTCCAGTCCAGGCTGGACTGTTCCCATGAGGAACAGGATCAGACTGATTTGCATATGGCCATGTCTGAACTGAGGTGGCGAAGTGAGCTAAAGAACGATGATGGATTCAACCCAGATCTGTGACTGGGGGTGAGTGTCTGAAAGGTGTCACAATCCGTCCATCATCTTGTTTGCTATGGGGAACAGTGATCGGCATTTCTAAAGCAGATTGTCGTGAAGTGTCAAGAAACATACAAGGCTGCCCTCTGAAGCCATCGCCCATTTTTCAGAACTTTAGCACCCAAAGATAAGAACGTCCAAGGCAGAACCTTTGTTTAAAAAAATAAAATAAACATTTAAACAGGCCAAACAAGTGCAACACTTATTTTAAAATGTCACTCAGACTCAGTCATAAGGTAAACTCCTCAGCAGCCGTACATATGTATGTGATTCACATCAATAAAATACGTTCATGTTCTTGTCATTTGGAATGAGCGCTAGTTTATTGTTATAGTGCTCAAAGAGTCGGGAGGCAGCTTCATGGCCTAAATTAAAACAAAACAGGACCATAAACCTATTAGATTCCTGCATGTGGTTTATAAATGAAAATGTGCATTGTAAACCATACATTTACTTCCATGTGTAATTCACTTTAAGTTTTTCCCTCACCAGTGCATGCAAAGGAGGGCACGGGAAGGTTATGACAGCCCTCCGATGACGTCAGTGCTCGCTCTCTACCAAACTCTGAATGAGGCCTACGTTTCCACAGGGCGTGAGAGGCCTCTTTCTCTCGCTCTCAGTGTACATGTCTCTAAACCCAGAGAGAGGCCCCTCTCTAGTCGGCAGTGCACGTGTTTCAGTGGAAACAAGTGAAACATATGTCTCTTGCAGGGTATATCTCCTTGCTGTCTGGGAATATGTCTCGGCTGCCAGTGACAAACATATATTTTGCTGTCAGTCTAAATCATTTTGCAGCCAGTCAATGTCGTCAATGTACACGGTAGACTGCAAATAAGTACTCTAGGGGATAACCTCCTCTGAATAAATCCAAGCCGTTGATATCTTTCTAAAGCGCCAAGAGGCCAGGCACTTGGCGATCGCGACGCTACACTAATGCCCAATCACCTAGAATGTCTCCGCGCTGCATCTCTTTACCCCCCTTTCGCACCAGGACAGACACAGTCCGACGTTGGTCCCTGAAGCCCTGGCTCAGCACTTCCAGGGCAGGAACGACCCCTGCATTTCCTAGGACAAACAAAGGCAGGAAGCTCCTCCCCCTTTGGCACCTCTTCCTGCCCCGGTAAGTGTCCTGGGCTGCCCCTGGCCCCTGCTGCAGTCCCTGGCGCGGCCCCTGTCGCCAAAGCACCTCCTGGACGGTCGGGAGCCCCCCAGGAGCCACGGAATGAGTCCTCTCCCCAGGTGAGGCGGGCACAGTGTGCCCCACTGGCACCGGGGCACACCGGGGGTGAGTGGCGGTTCGGGTATGTCGGGCGGTGTTTCCTTGGCAGGTCGGAGCCTCCGAGGAGCAGGCTGGGCTTGAATGGAGTCAGTCACTAGCTGGGCGGTAATCAGGGAACGGGCAGACTATTGCTCTGGAAAGGCCAGAAGCGTTGGGTCAGAGTCAGTCACAAGGAAGGGCCACTGCCGCCACTGGCTCTCAAGTTGCACTGCGTCAGTGGCAGACAGGGCCCAGGCTGCCGGCTTGGCGCTATGAAGATAAACAGGCACATAACGACCTACCCAACGTGGCAGGGCGGCGAACCAGGTGCGTCCGTTGTGTCCATGCCTACTTAGATGCTCCAGCTTGACCGTCTTGTGAGTTCAAGCTAGTCACGTGACAGGCACGTGTATACATTTCCACTTGCAAGTAATGCAAACTCTTCTTGCGTTACATGCCTGTGCCACAATTTTTGTTTTTGTCATTACCCACTGCTAGTTCGTTATATATGTATTTTTTTTCCTTCACTTAAGCCTTGTGTGTATATCTATGAGGTTACAAATGGACATCACTGCAGTTCATTGATGGGAGGCTTTTTGTTGTAGAGACTATAGTTCACTGGATAACAATCTTCCTTGCTCCCCTGCGTAAACCCCTTCCTCTCTAGTACAATATTTGCGTTTGAATGGCTGCTTTGCTTGCGCATTGAATTTTATATTTTAGTGTTTATATGTACAGAAATGTATCAATGTTTTCATGCAAACTTTTATTCCAGGAACTGGCCAAGTAAAGACTTTTGAGATTAGTCACGTGTCAGACGTGCCTTGGGTACGCCTATGGCTGGGGCAGAGGAAAAGCCATTCACATGTCAGGACTGAACCCCTGGTGGTCCATCGGAATGGGTGAAGGTCAGTAAGGTAAGGCCAGATTATCTTGTAAGGCAGAGGCAAGGTCATTGAAAGTCAGGCCTGTGCTTCTGGCTGTCCATAGGGCTGGGGCAAGGTCAGTCACATGTCAGGACTGAACTCCTAGTAGTCCATAGGAATGGATGAAGGCCAGATTATCTGGTAGGCTTGAGGCAAGGTCAATGAAAAGTCACTGACCTTCCCCTAGTCCATAGGAATGGATGACGGCCAGATTATCTGGTAGGCTTGAGGCAAGGTCAGTGGAAAGTCAAGCCTGTGCTTCTAGCTGTCCATAGGGCTGGGGCAAGGTCAGTCACATGTCAGGACTGAACCCCTAGTAGTCCATAGGAATGGATGACGGACAGATTATCTGGTAAGGCGGAGGCAAGGTCAGTGGAAAGTCAGGCCTGTGCTTCTAGCTGTCCATAGGGCTGGGGCAAGGTCAGTCACATGTCAGGACTGAACCCCTAGTAGTCCATAGGAATGGATGACGGACAGATTATCTGGTAAGGCGGAGGCAAGGTCAGTGGAAAGTCAGGCCTGTGCTTCTGGCTGTCCATAGGGCTGGGGCAAGGTCAGTCACATGTCAGGACTGAACCCCTAGTAGTCCATAGGAATGGATGACGGCCAGATTATCTGGTAAGGCGGAGGCAAGGTCAGTGGAAAGACAGGCCTGTACTTTTGACTGGCCTTAGGGGCGGGGCAAGGCCAGGCACATGCAAGGCGAGTTATCTGGAAGGTAACCGGGATAAACATGGGAAGATTGAGTACTATAGGCATTAAATCACCCCAAGTAAAGGCACAGTTACACAGCGTTATTGGCCCACAGCTTTCTCTGGCAGTTTACACAAGCTACCTAAGCTGCTGCAGATGTTTGTACATGACCCTCTGATAACAACGTCTCCTCTCCACTCTCAGAAATTCCCAACCAGAAGTGCTTAATTTGAGCCGGTGCTCAGCATCCCACTCAATTGTCAACACTGGCTCTTATGGTAGTCTGCTACATGGTGGCGCTGTTTGTATGATTTAGAGAGGAGCACAAGAGTTGTTTGTTAATTCAAAATACCTTAAAAATGACCAATACCTGCCTCCAAACCCATTCTTACAGCTGTGGGGGCCTGGAAGTGACTGTCACTCTTGGAGTAGTTTTGCTGGCACTGGCAGGGGGATGGGAGATGCAAGCCACAGTGGCCTCCTGACAAGGGCCCCAGCACCTATTGTTTCACAAATTAAGCACCGTAAAACTGCTAAAATTCCTGGCAGGGAGGAAAGCATCCTTCTGAGCCCAGACAGGCAGCAGCCTCTGTTGTTGTTTTAAAAGAGGGGCCCTGGACAGGAGAGGTTCCTCCAGGTCAGGAAACCGATGTTTCCTGCCCCCTCTGAGCGGTGGTGAAGGCTGACCTGGGGTGGTGGTCGGTGGAAGGGAGAGCAGTGTCATGACGAGGGGAGGGTGAAAAAGAGGAAGATGAGGAGGGGACATGGAGGGGAGTGCAGTCTTGGAGAGGAGTGCAGTCTTGGAGGGCAGGGTGTGGCGGCGGTAGGTGGGTTCTAGTGGGGTGGATAGAAGGTAGGCAGTGTCAATGGGAGCGCGTGGTGGAAAGTGGAGGACGAGGAAGGAGTCTTTGAGGCAAGGGGGTGGAGGAGGTAGGTGTGGCGAGGAGCAACTGGTGGTAGGGCGAAGGGACAGAAAGATGGAGGAATAGCAGTCTGGGGGACTAGGAGGGAGGGTGGCCTTGAAGAACATGTTTGAAAAACATGGCAGCAATAGTGTATTTAATCCAGCTATGGGTTCAGAGGGTAGACTTGTTAAGTACTCCAGTCCTTTCATGGTATGTAAAGCTACCCTGAACTTCATCTGGGGCGATGGGGACCGTCCTCTTCAAGAAAACATTGACACAATGTTCGTCAGAACATCATTTTTTGACACAAACTTCCAAGAAAGGGACCTGGCCTATACTATCAAAAGTGGCCTGGGAGGGCAAGAGCCGCACTGGGAGTTTGCGATCACCGAAGGGGCCAGAGATGCCAGCACAGCTGATTCTGTAAAAGAGACCGCGCTAACCGTGCACCAGCAGTACCTCATTTCCGTGGCGGCGTGGATCTATTCAAATGAGGGAATCCTTTGCACCGCCACCATATTACAGACGCAGGCACAGAGGTAGAGAGGCCGGCAGGATGCGCACTGCGTGTGCACCACACAGGGATCAGCTGCGCCCATGCAGGTAAGAGCCCTAGGCCGAAGGGCGGGGGGGGGGGGGGGGGGTGTTTTCGACAGACGATGACAAGGGGAAATTAATTATTTAATTTTCCTTCGAAATCACGCCCACCCCTCGTATCTGCACGGGCCGCGGCTGTGAGGGAACCTGGCAAGGACACCCCTTGGAGGGGGTAAAGGGGTGCTATGGACCCTCAGACGGGAAACATCATTTACCACGAAGGCATTACCACTACTCACGTTTACCAAGTGACACTTACCACGCAGGGTGCCTTCCACGAAGGGTACCTTCCACGACGTCTTTACCACGGGCTAGGGGGGAGACGTGGTATTCCTTCAAGTCGATCTGCGTGGGCATGGGGGGGCAGAGGGAGGGGGGGGCTCGGAGGGGGGCTGGGGGGGGGGGGGGGGTCTCCCCCCCCAAAAATAACAAGCAGGTTACATTAACAAAAAAACAAACATAAATTTAAAAGAAAGAGGAAAGAGCCTCCCCCAAAGACGTGCCGTGTACGTCAAAAAAGCAGTCCTTTTTTTATTTTGGTATACGTGTTTTGACGCTTGTTTCAAAGGAGGATGGAAGTAAGGGCTCGTGGAGAAAGACGTTCAGGTAAGACGTTTCTACTCGTAGTAAAATGCTACGTTGTAAATACCAGCGTGGTAAAGCCACTTGCGAGGTAAAATTCGCGTGGTAAAGCCATGCGTGGTAACTGAAATCGTGGTATAATCATATATTCCCCTCAGACATCCCCTTGCAGGCGGGAACAGTCCTTCGCTGCCCTGGCCTTGCCCGCAGGGCAATCCCTGCCTTTCTTTAAAATGCAGGCCAAGCAGAACGGATGCTTTAATGCAGGGGCGTAGGAGACACTTAATTTCTGGGGGGGACAGGGACAACCTTTTGAACTATCCAGCGTCCAGATACAAATCGACCATTGTCTGGAACCGTACACTCCGTTAAATGAATACAATTGCATCGTTTTGTAGTGAAACATTGATAAAGGCAGGCATGTAGTCACAGTTTGCAAGTATGCTTCCATTCACAAAGTAATTAGACCAAATGAAGATTACTCTAAGGCCCAAGAGAAAGGTGGGGAGAAATCTAAAGAAAAGAGTCTTCTGAAGGTCCTCAAAAATCTTTCTCTGGGGGTAGGTCCCATTCCGTTTCCTACTCTAACAAGAACCTTGGTGCTATTTGTGTAAGGAAAAACGTAAAAGGACAAAGGATGCCAATTGCTCTAAGTCTAGCACCAATACTGCTACTACTACTCCTAAACCTCCTAGTGCCAATAGCAATGGTTGTAGTAGGGCCCCCAAGAGTTTAGCTGGGTTAACCTTGTGTACTAAAGTGGGTTCTGGACTAGTCAGGACACCCACTCAGGCTGTTTTAGTCTGTGATGGTGGCACTGAGCTCCCGACCCTTATTCTAAGTCCCACTAACTTGGGCAAATACAGACAACAGCCTCTCATCAATGGTCAGGAAGCTGTGGCATACAGGGGCCAGTGTTTACCAAGCAGATTCTACTTAGACAGATTTACCAAGTGACCAATGCTAACAATACCAGGACAGATGATTCCATGGCAGATGTCTTTCACAGCTGGGGAGGGGTAACTGACCCAAAGAGAGTTGTGGCATCCCCCAACTTACCTGTGGACTGTCTACTGGGCAATCATTTGGAAACATCAGACTGGTCTGAAGTGGAGTTCAGGACTCATGTAGAAATGATGGGAATTTCAGCCAGTGTCTTTGCTGTCTCTAGGGCTGAGGCCAAGAAGTTAGGCACTGAAGGAGCCCTGGATCCTGAAGAAACAGATCAACCAGCTCCCAAGAGAATGAGCAAGAAGGATACAGATGTGTCCTCCTCTCAGACCTACAATGAGAATCAGCCTCCTCAGGGAGATGATCTCAGTATTTGTGAAGGATCTGTACTAGAGGAGCTTGGGCATGACAAGGCAGAGACACTGGGGCCAGGGGTCCTTCGAGGGAAGACCAGTCTGGAGCAGAAGGCCTGCCCCTCTCTTGAACAATTCAGACATCAAGCTGCTGCTGAGGAAGCAGGACATTTCAGAATGGTCACACATGACTTATCAGGAAGAAGGGCTCCTGTTTTCTGTAAGTAGAGACCCCAAGCCTGGTGCAACCAGGAGGTTGGTCATACCTATGAAGTTCAGGGTTTCTTATTGACCCTGGCACACAACATTCCCCCTGCAGAACATCTTGGGCAAAGCAAGACTTGGTACAGGCTTGTCCCTTACTTTCATTGGCCCCACATGTCTGAGGACACCAGGAGGTTTTGTCAGTCCTGTGTCACCTGCCAAGCCAGTGGTAAGTCAGGGGCACTACAAAGGCCCCCTTAATCCTTCTGCCAGTGGTTAGGGATCCCTTTGAGAGGGTAGGGATATATGTTGCAGGTCCCTTAAACCCTGCAACAGCATCTGGACATAGTTTTATCTTAGTGGTGGTAGACCATGCCACTAGATATCCAGAGGCTAGTCCCCTTAGGACCACTACAGCTCCTGCAGTGGCCAGGGCTCTCCTGGGAATCTTTTTCAGAGTTGGCTTCCCTAAGGAGGTCTTGTCAGACAGAAGTACTAACTTCATGTCTAGCTACATCACTGCTATGTTGAAAGAGTGTGGTGTGAACTATGTTTGCCACACCCTACAATCCACAGGCCAATGGGGTTGTTGCAAGGTTCAACAAGACCCTCAAAGGAATGGTCATGGGACTCCTAGAAAAGCTGATGGGAAATGGAATGTCTTACTACCTTGCCTTCTCTTTCCCTACATAGAGGTTCCTCCGAAGGGGTGGGCTACAACCCATTTGAACTTCTGTTTGGACATACAGTTAGGGGTCCATTATGTATGGTCAAAGAAGGATGGGAGCAACCTCTCAAGCCTCCTAAACAGAACAAAGCAGACTATGTTCTGGGCCTGCGTTCTCACATGGCTGGGCATATGAAGGCGGCCAGCAAAAACCTTGAGGCCAGCCAGGAGCTTCAGAAAGCTTGACATGACCAAAAGGCTGTCCTTACTGTTTATTGGCCAGGACAGAAAGTGTGGGTGTTGTCCTCTCTAGGACAAGTGGAGTGGCTCCAAGTTGACCTAGGTACTCCAAGAAGTCCCCACAGGGTACTTCATGTGATTCGCTCGAAATATTTTGTTAACAGGGCTGACATGAGCTTGCTCATGGCCACTGATGAGAGACAGGAGGAAGTGATCTTCTCCCTAATCTCCTCTCTCAGGACCCTGACGACGGATCATTTGAAGGAGTAGCCTTGGCAGACAGCATCACTGATCAACAGCAAGCTAATTGTAGACAGGTTCTCAGTTTTCTGGTCTCTTTTCTCTGACAGCCAGTCAAACCACCTGGTGTACCCATGTAGGTGACAGCATGCCTGTGAAGAGTAAAATGTACAGACAGCCTGACCTTGTCAGAGACTGCATCAGGACAGAGGTCCAAAAGATGCCTGAGTTGGGAGTCATTGAGGCTTCAGATAGCCCTTGGCTAGTCTTGTAGTCCTTGTACCCAAATCTCACAGCTAGCATGGTAAGAAAGAGATGAGTTTTTGTGGTGACTATAGAGGCCTCAATGCAGTCACTAGGGCTAATGCCCATCCAATTCCAAGGGCAAATGAACTGATTGATACTTTGGCCCCTGCCAAATAGCTCAGTACATTTGACCTGACTGCTGTTTATTTTCAAATCAGACTTAATGAGGATGACAAACCTAAAACAGCATTTTCAACCCCCAATGGACCTTATTAATTTATGGGGATGACTTTTGGTTTCAAAAATGCACCTAACACATTTCAGAGGCTGGTGAATAAAGTCTTAACAGGTCTGGAAGCTTATAGTGCAGCATATCTAGCATTTAGCTGTCAGAAGGAATTTCATAACCTGAAGCAAGCATTGTGCTGTGCTCCAATTCTGCAAAGTCTAGACATCTTCAAACCATTCATTGTCCATACTGATGCCTCTGAGATAGGGATAGGGATAGGTGCAGTATTGTCACTGTTTAATGCAGAGGGCCAGGGTCAACCAGTAGATTTTATAAGTAGAAAGATGACCCCCAGGGAGAAGCATTGATCAGCTTCTGAGAAAGAGACCTTAGCTGTGGTCAGGACCTTGAAGAAGTTGAGGCCATACCTGTTTGGCACTCACTTCATTGTTCAGACAGACCATAAGCCCCTCTTATGGCTTAAACAGATGAAGGGTGAAAAACTCAAACTTCTGAGGTAGTCCTTTTCCCTACAGGGGATGGACTTTTCAGTGGAACATAGACTTGGGAGTAACCATGCCAACAAAGATGGACTTTCCAGATATTTCAACTAAGACAAAGAAGCCTCGAATGGGCATGGTTAGCCTCATCTTTACATTTGGGACGGGGGTGTAGGAAAGTAGGATCTGCTTTCATGATTACCCCCACTTTTTTCCTGGGGTCAGTGTGTTTTGACTGTAGTCTGCTGGGATCCTACTAATCAGTACGCCAGCAACTGTGCTCTATGCCCTAAATTGGCTCTGGTAAGTACTTTGGTACATCCATAATTGGCTACTGGTGTAACATTATACGTTGCTAGTATATGCCACAAAGGTATGCAGCATGTTTTTTGCCACCAGTGGGAGTCCACTTAAACTTGACTACAGGCCTGCCATTACAGCCTGTGTGAGATGGTGCTTGCACCTCTTACAACAGATTTAAGTTCCTTATATCTGAGGTCACTGCACTTAAAAGCTATGTCACTCCTATGGTAGGCAGGATGCTTGGTTACAAATGCGAGGGTGCCCCTACATGAGCAGGACACCCCTACAGGCCCTAGAGTTGATTCTCCAGGCTTTGTAAGAGCGGTCAGCCATTTTAAGGTATATAGTGGACATCAGTTATAATGAGATGTCTAACTAAATAATGGCTGCACTGGACCTGGTCATGTTTTGTATCAAACATGTTGGAATCATACCTCAACACTGACTCTGGTGCTAGAAGAATTATCCCAAGTACTGGGGGCTCCTTAGATGACCCCCTTGTACTCCAAGTAACAGCCTTTCAGGGTCTGCCAGCAACCTAGTGTTGCAGACCACAGACACGATTCTGCCCTCCTGCTACTGAGCTCAACTTAAGCAAGGGAAGGTAGAACAATAGGTTTCCTGTCACAGGGAGGTGTGACCACCTCCCAGACAGGACTTATTATATTGGGCTGTACTGGGGGCGCTTGTCAGTGGCACCAGACTACTTTGAAGGCCCAAATGTGTGCCTGTCTTGCATACTTCTGCTTGAGACAGTTCAGGAACCCCTGGTTTCCACTTTGTCACGAAAATTGACAAAGAAAAGGGGAGTATTCTCCCCTCTGTCCAGCCCCGCCTCTGGGAGGGACCCCAAAGTCGTTGCAACCCTTTCCCTAGGGTACTTAAGGACTCCCCCTGGGGAGGTCCTCAGATTCTTCTTGGAACAAGACTCGCGTTTGAAACGAAGACACTCTTCTATCGTTTGGGCACTTGGACTTCACCGAACTTTGACTGGACCCGAGACTGCATCAAGGAAGGTTCCTGTTGTTCCTGGTCCCTCTGTTCTTCAAGTCTTCTGCGTCGTCTGTGTTTGTGCATCACTAAAGTTCTCCAGAAGGCCTGTGGGCATCAAGGACATCCGAAGTAATCTCCCTTGCCACTCCCCTGCATCTGAAGGCACTGCAACAAAGCTGACCGGTCTGCTGCTCCTGTCATCCAATGGACTTCACGTGGCCCAGCAACACAGGTTCTGATTCTACAGCCCCTAGAGGCCTGAACTGTCATCTTTGCAATTTTGAGGACAGTATATCTCATCGAAGCCGCTGGGACCACTCATGTGCACTGCGATGAATTGCTGTTGCCAAGGCTTGTTAGCTCTGCACTCCAGGGATAATTGGGCTACAAGACCCTTCAGAACCTCATCCCTCAAATATCAGCATCCTCACTGCATCCTCTGCACTGTGGGCCTCCATCTTTTGTGAGCTGCCTGAAGTCCTCTTGTGACTCCTGTGCCTTCGGCATGTGGGTCCTCTTGAGGGTCTTCCTTTGCTTCAGTGGGCTCCCCTGCTTGCTCAGGTCCTGCTCTGTCTCTCCTGCACTTGGTGAGTCTCTTGGATCTTACTGGTCCCAATGTTTGTATCTGTTTGCTTTCCATGCCATTTGCGGCTACCAAGGCTTGTTGGTCCTCCTGCTAGACACCGACCACCTGAACACCGACACCCAATATGGGACAGCTCGTGCATGCCTCCTGGTCTGCCTCAGCATCTCCTGGTCCTCGCAGCTGCAGCAGCACGGTCACCGTCTTCACTTTTGAACCTCCCAACATCGGTGGGGAATGTGCTTCTGTGCCTCCTGGTCACTTCAGAGTGGGATAGACTCTATCCCCTCTGCTTGCAGGTTCTTTTCTTCAAGAATCCATTCTTGGATTCCACTGGACACCTTCACATGCTTCTTCAGAGGCATCTTCTTTGAAGTCTTCCTTTGTCATCTATGGTAGGTTCCGACGTCAATTCACCCCTATGCACCTGGCTTCCCTGGTGAAGTTAACCTGGTTCCTGGGGCATCCATGGGTGGGATTACTACTAAAGTGTTTTTTCGGGTCCTCTGGGAAGGGTCCTTCTTCTGTAAAACTGACACCGCAACTTCTCCATTGGCGTCCATCAGGCATGCAGCTGTGTTTCTACTCTGCACACAGCCCCTTGGGGTTCCTGGGTACTTACATTGGGTAGTTCCTTGTGTTACCATCTCCTATGAGTTTTCTGGTCCAAGTCCCATTCTCCTTTAAGTTTGCATTGCACTTTCTTCGCATATGGTTTGGTCTTCCCCTGGACACCAGTGTATATTTGTGCTACTTACCTAATCATTTTGAAGTATTCTTGTGTGTATTGTTGCAGGGCCGGCCTTAGGCATGTGCAAGCTGTGCACCTGCACAGTGCCACCAAACCCCAGGGGCCACCCCGCCAATATATATCTTTAATATATTTATCCTCTGAGGATGGATACATATTTGTGTGGCGGCCCCTGGCAGGGATTTGGCGGCCTCCGGCTCAGTTCCACTTCTAAACACCCTGAATCCCCCCCCCCCCCACCCCCACCCCCTCTTTACTGACCTCCACGCTCTGCCCCACCCGGACCCTCTCTTCCGGGGCCCCCTACCTACGCTCCCTGCCCAGGGCCACCATGACCCTAGAGCCGCCCCTGATTGTTGATATCTCTGGGTAGAAGATATACCAATGTGTTAGTGATTGTGTTACATAATAAAAAGCCTTTGTTTATAATCATTGTGTGGTTATTTTTCATCTAATCTACACTGTTAATTAAATGCGGTAACACAAGCTGCTTTACACTCCTTCAAGATAAGTCTGAAGGCTTCTCTCCACAGCTACCACTTTGAGAGCTTTATATGGGTATCAAAGACCACTAAAATCACCATACGGGTTGCCTGTATTAGTGCAAGGTGCATCTTTCCTGAGAATGTGCAATGTGCCCCTTATCCTAAGCCAGCCTCCCACAACCGCCAACATCACCTCTCTAATATACTTCTCCCAAAATGGCACAAGTCCTAAAAAAAAGAAGTGGGGCACTAACCAAGCTAGGCAGTATGTAAGTGACATCACAGCACATGACATCGCACGTGACATCACAACACATGACCTCACTGGAAATGATATCACAAAAAACCACATCAGATTCTAATAGCTCGCATATGTTAAGCAGGTCTATCATGAGTACATTTGAGCGCATTACAATATTTAACAAATTAGAGTTTGCGTCGAAGTTGTGCCAAAAAGTGATGCAACCCTGGTGCAAGGACTAGGCCTTCACTTATACATTTATGTATTAAAACTCTGCCAGAAAGAAATTGGCAATAAGGAGAAACATGGCTGTATATCTGTTCTGCTTAATTGGTTAGAAATTCTGCACTTTAAAATATCTTATGGGGTTAAGGCACCTGGTGCAGTGCTCTTTATGTACCCAGTAAATCTCAGGAAATAATGATAATAATGGTAAGATAACTCTGGAGGTGAATGCTCTTGCTGGAGAGACAGTTGTTTTGTCTAGTTCCAGTTTTGAATCAATGTAGCATAGAGGGTTAATATGTCTCACGCAAAGCACATAATGTGATATACAGATGATGAATATTTCTTTTATGGGTTATTATTTTTAACACAGATATCCTTTATTTACGTGCAGTTCATGAATTGTAATCCTTATAATATAGCAAACCGAATTATAAACGAAAGGACATGCGACTCCTACAACTTGTAACCCTCACTATCTTATGTAACACATCCTGTAAATTGATTTACACACATATAGTTTATTGTGAATGTATAATGTGGATGTGTGATTTAAAGCGCTCCAACAGCCTGGATTGGGTTGAGTAGCGCTATAAAGGGAATAAGACAAAATAGTGGTATTTAAATAGTTATTTGTGTAAATATTAGGACAGACCTGCACATTGACACAACATAATGCAAGATAGCTTAGACTGTGTTTGATGCTATTTGTTCTCATGTTCCAGGGAAAGGTTCAACTGCTCAAAATAAATATTCCAACAAAACATTAGGCTTTGAGTGGCTGAATTGTGCAGTGTGAAACAGTCAAATGAGGTAGGGTCTGGGCTGAGGAGGGACAGTATGCTGTCAGCTAGGGCCGACTTTATGGTGGTGCGACCGGTGCCACTGCACCACGCACCAAGCTCAGGTGGTGTCATTTGCCTCTGACCAAAATGCATGCACTGTCCTCTTCCATTTCCACAACATTGTGAAAATAGAAGATGGACAAATGCGCTCACGTGGTTGCAGACGGATGAACACGGACAATAAGTATGTCCCTCTGAAGATGCCTCCTCTGCTGCTGCACATGCAGCAAGCGCTGCTGCTGGGCCTCGAGTGCACCACTGTACCAGTGCTTGTGCTGTGCAACAACAGCTAGTCTAAGCAGCCGTGCACCCACGGGCTTCTGACAACAAGCCCAAGGGCCCTCGCAGGGGCAACCCTCAGATACAGGAGAGGAACATCACTGGCCTTCACTCGAGTGTCCATCACAGGAAATTGAGGCAAAGCACTGTGGCTGAAAACACAGCTCTTGTCTTTTGGTATGTAAAAACCTTCCTTGTCTCGCCGTTTTTCATGCCTTTATGTTTTATTGTGAACAGTCTGCTTGTCAATGTTTTTACTTTACAGCCTGCCCCCTTAACACAGCTGTTCGGATCCACACTGTCTTACTTTTCAGTGGTAGACAGTCTGCCTGTGCTTATTTACTCAGTTCTCCTGCTACCAGAGGCCTATCAGTGTGTCATGGACCCCAGTGCAAAAAGAAAATGGGCCCTTCAGGCCAGTGGGTCCCAGTGACCCTGTGTGCTGTGTCCAGTATGCCCTTATCTCTCTTTACGCTACTCTACTGGTGTATAGCCTACTTGTGTGTCTAAACTGCTGTCCCTTATATGCATTCTATTTTTTGACCCTCTTTACACTGCTGTGGCTTGTGCTGCTCTGGTGTGTACAGTCTGCCCGGTACCAGTTTTCCGCTTCTGTCATGGTGTGTACAGTCTGGTATGGACTGTTTTTTACACTGCTTTCGATGCATACACAGTCTGCCATCCGACGAATTGAAGTGGCTAGGATACCAGATGTGGCCTAAAGCATAGAGCTTCTGACTTTGCAACTGGGCACTTAGGCAAAAGTCCAGGCGTTGGCTCACTATGCTGTGACTCTGGGCAAAGTATTTAATTTTCCCAAAGCTGGAAAAAACATGAATCTGACTTGTGTACTATAATCTGGTGTTCACATAAAGCACCGTGATCCCATTCGGCCAAGTTTGCACAATATGAAAACTGCAAAAGTGGATAAAATAGTGGGTGGGCACCCTGGCCTAACCTGCTAATACTTTTTCTTTGTGTCTTATAGAGCATCAGATGTAAATTTTTTGCATT
The DNA here is from genome assembly GCF_964263255.1 of Lissotriton vulgaris. Lineage (NCBI taxonomy): Eukaryota > Metazoa > Chordata > Amphibia > Caudata > Salamandridae > Lissotriton > Lissotriton vulgaris. Next base: position 1,089,970,021 of record NC_141685.1, read on the forward strand.
TCATTTTAGAAGTCTCATTGGTTTAAGCACCTTACAGTAGCTGTCCTTCACGTAGCCTTGCACCTGTCACTGTGTGTGCCGCACAATGCCTTTCAGCAGTGGGTGCCTATTGCATTCTAGGCACTTCTTTCTATTCCTTTCCTTTGCGTGCCTCTAGTCCAAATACCTTTATTGTTTTCAGGAAATTAGTAAATAGCACATTTACTTCTCATGTGCTCAGAGCGCCGTAAATCGCAGAGGCCGCCGCACCCACCCGCAGGGTGGGGGAGGCTCAAGGGCCGGCGCCATAACCCTCGCGGTGCCAACAGGGGGATGGAACTGGTCCTGGGCGCCCCGAAGCGGCCAGGACCAGCGGAAACTGGGTGCGCACCAGCCACCCCGACAGGAAGTGACCTGGTGACCTTGGCGCCCATGGGGGGCGACCAATGGCCAACCTTGCTACCTTTGAACCCCCCAATCAAAGGGGGTTCACCTGAAGCCCTTAGGGGGCTCAAGGGGATTTAAACACCGCCGCTCCCCAACCAGAAGCACAACGTCTTCGAAGGAGCTGGGAGAGCGGCGCGACAACGACATCGTTTGAAGAGGACCGACTGCGGCAGGAGGCGGCGAAGGACGGCCGAAGCAGAAGAACGACCACACAGAGCGGCGCGCCGGTCAAGTTCTCCACCCAGCTCCCCGGGAACCCGAAGCGACGGAGGAAGACGACGAGCTCGGCGGCCTTGCCAAGCTCCAGCGCGGTAAGCAATTGTCCAGTTGGAGCGCGCACTGAGCCGCTTCATCTGACGAACAGCACACACGTGTCGGGAAATTCAAAGGCGGATCCGGAATTCCTTCCGACCCAGCGGCGCAGACCAGCCCGCAGAAACCAGACCTAGGCCTTGGGGACAACATGGCGGAAGATCAGCCTGGAGACATGGCGGAAGTGCTGAAGAAAATCCGCGAGATATCGGCGGTACACGGCGACGAATGGCTCCAGCCCCATTTGGCCAAAGGGAAGGAGAATAGGCCGGACGGCCAGGCGGAGGAGGAAGCAGGCCCGTCAGCACCCAAGAAGCCTAACACCACGCCAAGGAAGAAGACGTCCAAGAAGAATCCCCCAAAGAAAGTGCGCCAGAAGCTCCCGCCGCTGAGGCCAGGCGACAACAAGCAGGGTGAGACGAACGGTGGAGCGGTTAATGGTGAGCATATTAGTACCATAGTAAAAGAATGCTTGAAATCGCTCGCTCCGACGTGGCTGAACAGCTCAGGGCAGGGGGCGGCGGGGCCCAGGGAACAACGCTCTGACGAGACAGGGGGCTTAACGTGGCATATGATGGACCCGGGGTGGGCCCGACAGTCAAGGGTGCAGGAGCAGGTGGGCCTATCCCCGCAGGGGGATCAGGTTTCCCCATTACCCGGGTGGGGGTACAATACCGGGTCCGGGAGCCCGGGGTCGGGGGGGCTAGGCAGTGACCTGTACGCCAGACCATCCCCCGGCCCTGCCTCCTTGACGACGAAAGCCACGGGGCTCGCGTGCCTTATTCCCCTCGCGGTGAAAGAGAGGATATGGCGCAAGGAGTTCATCGATATATTCTCGCTGCTAGAAATACAGCTAGAGGGCCTCGACCTGACCACATGCGACAGGAGAGAGGATGAAAAAAGGGAGAGGCGAGGGGCTAGAAAGGAGCGGAACTTTGAGAATTGGCTAGACGCGTTCAGGATCATGGCGTGTATCATAGTAGAGAGGTTCCCCCATTGCGCTGCTGACCTATGGCTATACGAGGCTAACATACATTCTGCGCAGAGGCAATTCCCCGGGGATGCATGGTTGGAATATGATAAGGGCTTCAGGTTAAAGATGCAGAGGCACCCAGAGATGGAGTGGAACGAGGAGGACGTTTCAGGTTTTATTCATAAAATGCTTGCGGCCAAAGAAGTGAGAGCCTGGACGGGGAAGTACGACCAGTCCTTTCGGAGTTCGTCCCACAAGGGGAAGAACAAAAGTTACCAGAAACATTCCTCTGGGCGGTCCAACTCCCCCCCGCGACCAAGGCCATATGCTGGAGATACGAGGCGGGGGACTGTTCATGGGGCTCCTCCTGCAAATTCCAACATGCATGCTCAAGCTGCGGGGGGAAACACGCTGCAGCGACATGCAAAGGCTCCAAGCGGGAAACAAAGAGCGAAAAGAAAGAGAAACACAAGAAGCACTAGCCTGAAGGCTAGTGGGGGCGGGACACTAGTAGACATTCAACAGTACCAGCTGGCTAGGTCCCCCATTAATACACAACAGCTGCGCAGTTTAGCAAACAGGTATCCAAACAAAACAGACGCCAGGACCCTGGTTGAGGGTTTTGAAGAAGGCTTCATTATCCCGTTTCAGGGCCCACTGCCACTAACGGGAGCGAATAACTTACAATCAGCGAAGCAGCATCCCCGGGTGGTGAGCGCGAAGATAGAAAAGGAGAAGAGCCTGGGTAGAATCGAGGGCCCCCTCCCGCAGGAGTTGTGCGAAGGAATAGTCATCTCCCCACTAGGGGTGGTCCCAAAAAAGGAAAAGGGCCAATTCAGGCTGATACACCACTAGTCATACCCTAAGGGGGGTCCGTAAACGATGGCATCGACCAGGAGGCATGCTCTGTGGGTTACGCGTCAGTGGATGACGCGATCGCACTAGTCAAAGCGGCAGGAAAGGGGGCCCTCATGGCCAAGGCGGACATCGAATCTGCCTTTCGCTTACTACCGGTACACCCGACCAGCTTCCACCTGCTGGGCTTCCAATGGGAAGGGAACAGGTACGTTGACAAAGCCATGCCCATGGGTTGTGCCATATCTTGTGCCTATTTTGAACAATTCGCTACCTTTCTGGAATGGGCCCTCCACGACAGACATCAGGGGGGCGGGAAGCTGCACTACCTGGACGATTTCCTGTTCACAGGACCGGCGGGATCCTCGACGTGCGCCAGTACATTGGCGGCGTTCGAGGACCTGACTGAGACACTCGGAGTCCCCTTGGCGAAAGAGAAGACGACAGGCCCAACGACTAGACTGACGTTCTTGGGCATCGAGCTTGACTCCACGGCGGGGACCGCTAGGCTCCCCCCGGAGAAAGTGCAGGAGTTCAGGGAAGAAATAGCCAAACTACGGGGCCGGCGCAAAGCCACCCTCAGGGATATCCAGGGGGTGGTAGGCAGGCTGAACTTTGCGGCGAGGGTCATCCCGCCCGCCAGGGTCTTTTCCAGGCGCCTCACCGCACTAACGGCTGGCGTCACCCACAAGCACCACCACATCCGGCTGAGCACGGGTGTAAGGCAGGATCTACAGGTTTGGGACGAATTCCTGCAGGAGTTCAATGGTGTGCTGATCTGGAAAAAGGGTTGGGTAACAGCGGAGCAGCTATCCCTATACACAGACGCAGCCGGGAGCCTGGGTTTTGGGGCGGTTATGTAAAATTAGTAAATAGCACATTTACTTCTCATGTGCTCAGAGCGCCGTAAATCTGAGTCCCTTAACAATCATTACACCAGCATTGTTTTCCCGCATAACTTAAAATTAAAAAGTTTGTTGGGGCGCCCACAGAGATGGTCGCACTGGGCGCCACCAACTCTACAGCCGGCCCTGCACTCAGCAATCAACAAACTGCCTCATCCTTGATCTGGAAATGAAATGCAGACTGCAGGCAGTGGGTGCGGCGAGGGAGAGGTGTGAAAACATTCCTCAGCTTTGCGGCAGAACAAAAGGGAAGGGCACAGGTCAAGTGCAGGGCCAATAGCAGGTCAAAGCACTGGCGCTTTGACATACCAATGGCCCTGCCACAGACAGAAGAGAGAGGGGAAAAACTTTCTTCCCCTCTTCCCCCCCACCCTGGTCCCCCGCGTCCCCCCCACTACAAAATCTGGGGGGGATATGTCCCCCGCGTCCCCCACAGTTCCTACGCCCATGCTTTAATGAGAGGGGCTGCCCTTCACTAATGTGCGGCCGTCCCAGCAGGCACGAGTTCACAGCGCTGCTGCGTAGAGTGCATTTATTGTGACAAGGCACACTGGCCTGGTGTGCAACCAGCGCACACCCAGTGAAAGAGACCAAGGAAGTGTGCCCTATCTATAACATGGGCCCAGAAACCCCTCGGCAGTTCAGAAAATCTGGGGAGGCAATTTCATATAAATTAGGCACTACGCACTAGCAAAGACCCTTTGTTAAAAAAAATTAAGAAATACATACATGACTTAGATGACAGGAGGGCTTCCACTTAGCCCTCTTCATCCAATTGTCTCTTCTAGCGTCAGTCAGTTTTTTTTCCAGCACATTCTGCCCGAGGCCTAAGTACAGCACACTGTCATCACCCACAGATAAAATAGTCCCCTTCAGTTCCAGGTACTTGTGTACCACTGAACCTTTTTTAATTTCAACAGTTTATTTTTTATTTTTGCGAGGGACCAACAGTTCCGCAGACACTGCTGCCAAACCTCGCTGCTGCTTACTTACAGTCCAATGTACGATGTGCAGATACTAGCTGCCTTGCCCATCTTTGAATGGGCTTTCAAACCATTCCAAGATGACCGTCTACGTGGGCGCATGCAGAAACATGAATCTGCACATACCTGGGGGCTATCTTTCAATATTTTTATATTTTGTGAAAATATTCAACCATGGCCGCCCACCCATGCCTAGATGCGCGCGCGTAGGCAGCCCTCAGGCCGCCCTCTGTCAATTTTTTTAAACACTTTCTTTCAAAATTGCTCTTAAGACAGCTGCCAGTGTGTGTGCAGGCACGAGAAGGCATTTTTGAATAGTTTTTGCAATAAGGCTTAACACAAAGATTTCAAAATGAAAACAAGCTTTGGTAAAACCAAGAGGTTTGCAGCCAATTCAGACCTACTGGCTTTGCCAATGCTTGTTTATATTGTGTATAACATTGTTCTTCACATAATTTTCTATCCCGCCCCATCCAAGCATATTTTTAATATGTTTTGACTGAAAATCTATTTGTAAAGGACAGAAAAAAAGACATGAAAATAAAAAAATATACACAAGTCTCACAATGCGAAGTCAAAGACAAAACAGATAGACAAACTCTACATACTCATAAAGAATCGCTACCAATTGAGTTACAGAGAGCTTACAGTATCAGACGGATTACACAAATCTTACTCGCTCGTACTTCAGGCAGCAGTAATGATACTCTCTCGCAAAACTTTAGCAATATAAGTAATTAAATGCCTACGGATGAGACATGAGTTGACAGTCATAACAGAAAGTGCCCACAGGCAGCAAGGAACAAACAAAAGTAATCAATCAATCAAGTCAACTTTATTTCGGTTTGTTAGTGAACCATAAAAGTACATAACAGTTAAAAAAAGGAATACATTTACAACTCATCCAATGCATTGTAGATCTCAATTAGCATATTTACAGTAATCGGTTGACGTGCGGTTATAATATAACAATAAGGACATAACAATAGGATACAAAAACTAAGAAATTTCCTTTAAAACAGATAAAAAGCTAATTATTACTAAGACGGAGCCATCCACCCACAATAAGCGGGTTACTACACATGGATCAGTCTTCGTCTAGTTAACCACATCGAGAACAAGAATTTGGAAATAGCAGTAACTATCAATGCATCAGTATCAGTTTTTAAAATTCTAAAATAGTCTATATAGTTCCTCAGTCCTAGGTTAACACATAACTGTATAATCCATTTTTTCCTGCTGACAGAATAAGCAGGACAAAACAAAATTACATGGATTAGAGATTCATTCGGATCATTACAACCTGGACAAGGACGAGCTAAACCCAATTTCCATTTATCAGAATAGGAATAGAGGGGTAATGTACCATATCTGAATTGTAGAAACATTTTTTTTGCTAAGACAGGTTCTATAGCATCTAACTCTTTCTCAAAACTGTAAACATTCTTAAAGTGCAAGAAACTGTCGGTGAGACTAGATGGCCTGGCTGTTCGAAAGACCTCTTCAAGGTTATGATGTTTTATAGACTCAGCCAGGGTTCTCTTTGAGATAGATTTGCATGTGTCCTCCGGATTAGACCAGAGATTCTCCATGCCGATCTTGGACGCATGCCCCCTTATAAAAGATAACCACTTTATCCTCCCCACACCCGGGCGAGCCATGACTATTTTTAGTTCTTCTCTATAACACTCAAGCTCCGGGACACTCCACAGTCTACGCCAGTAAAGAAGCGGGCGTGAGGCAATTACTTCTGCAATTGGCCTCAGATTTGTATCCAGCCTTAGTGGAACTAGGGGGGTGTTAGTGGGTAAGGAGAGCAGTTGTCTAAGGAATTTGTTCTCTGTTATACTAATCTCGTTCGCTGAACAATGGCCCCAGAGTTCTGCCCCATAAAGGGTAGAAGATCTGGTTTGTGCCTTGTATATTTCCAGCGGTACACTGACCAGCTTGTGAACACAAGAAATCTGCACTTTAAGGATACCCCCCATAGACTGAGAGAGGGTCAGATTAGCCTTAGTCATTTGGGTTTCCCAACTCATTCTATCATTTAATGTCAGTCCTAGATAGGTAAAATGGTTTACCCTTTCCAGGGCTCGTCCATCCATAGTTGGACAAGGGCAATTAGTTGTAATGCCATTAAAGACCATGTACTTAGTTTTGTCTATGTTTATTACCAGATTCCTGTCCCTACAGAATTTGGTAAATTGATCTAACACCCGCTGCATCCCCATAGGTGTTTTTGAGAGTAGCAGGGTGTCGTCTGCAAACATCAGTGCAGGAAATTTACCACCAGCTAACATAGGAGCATCAATGTTTTGGACACTAGTTAGGTCATCAACAAGGCCATTTAAAAAGAGGGAAAATAACGTAGGGGCCAGTACACATCCCTGCCTAACTCCCTTCTCAATGGGAAAATCTCTTGTTAGCTGGCCATTTTTGCCATAGCGAACTTTTGCATAGGTGCCGTCATGGAGTCTTTTGAATTGGAGACATAGATAGGGTGGTACCCCCATTGTTGTTAATATGCTCCAAAGTTGATTTCTGTCCACCATATCAAATGCGGATACATTTCCGAACCCAACTTGAATTAAGACCCAAATATGAACTTTTAGTTACATCTTGGGAATGCAATTATTTTGTCTCCTATAGGGTGCCAGTTTCTTAAAATACACACTTTCTTATCTAATACAAATGTTTTGGCAGCAATATGCTAGGGATGGGCCACATCATACTTGTGGTGTCCACAATATAGCAGCAAGCACTGTCAAGGCCAATAGGTCTCACCTAGGCAAGAGCTATTGGCACTGTCAATGTGTTTTAGCCATGTTGTATAGCAGCGTGGCTGCTGTTCAGCATGGCTATCATTTAGTTGGGTCATTCGAGTGGCACAGAGTATCGTGAAGTGGAGGATTGTGGAGTGCAGTGTCCTAGAATGCAGTGTCGTAGAGTACAGTGAGTGTTGTAGAATGGAGTGTTGGAGAGTAGAGTGAAGTGTCAGTTAGGTGGAGTGTCAAAGAGTGTCACTCGCTCCATTCATGACGTCTTTTAGCTCCCTCTCCCTGTTAGACCCCAATGCTGCTGCACTTGGTATGTCCATCGCCTTATCTAAGGCGATGGACACCCTAGCGCCGCTTAAGAAACATTATACGTCCAGGAAGAGTCCCTCGTCGCCTTGGTACTCGGATTGTCTAAGACTCTTACGGCAGAAATGCAGACAACAAGAAAGATCCTGGCAGGCACATCCTGACTCCTCTGGGAAAATTCAACACAAATTAGCTTTGAGGGAATATAAAAAGGCCATAGTCGATGAAAAAAAGAAATACTTTAGCAATATCACCGCCTCGCTAAAATCATCGAGAGAGCTCTTAAAAATCATTGACACCTTGTCGACACCTAAAGCTGCCAACTCTGTTATTGAGACTCAGGAGCTCTGTGATAATATCGCGAGCTACTTTCACTCTAAAATTGCTGACATTTACAACTCCCTTAAAATCTCCAATCTGGAGCTGGATACTAACTGTGCTTCCCCACTTTCCTCTCCTTTCCCTGCTTAGGATGAGGCTTCTGAATCTAGCTCCAAGTCTGGTTTTACTAGCTTTCCTCTTCTGACCCTGGAAGAATTAAATCACCTTCTCGACGCCACCAAGTCATGCTCGCCCTTGGACCCCTGTACTTTAAAAAATTTGAAGTCATGCAGAGAGGTTGTTCTTCCTCCTCTTCTAGAGGTCATGAACACGGCCATCACTGAGGGGATGTTCCCCATACCCTGGAAAACTGCAGTTGTTAAGCCTCTTCTAAAAAAGCCTCCCTGGACCCGGGTGTCCTAAAAAACTTTCGGCCCATATCACTGCTCCCTGCCCCGGCCAAGATACTTGAGGCCCATCTCAATCGCCATCTAACTTCCTATCTGGAGAGCGCGAAGCTGTTGGATATTTCCCAACATGGGTTTCGTGCTGCCCACAGCACTGAGTCTGCCCTCACAGATGTGGTCAACAACATCCGATGTGAGGTCGACAGGGGACAGACTACGCTGCTGGTGTTGCTTGATCTCACAGCAACCTTTGATACTCTGTCCCCTGCAATCCTGGTTGATAAGCTGAAAGGGATAGGGGTGGGAGGCATTGCCCTTAATCTCCTGTCCTCTTTTCTTTACCAGAGACACCAGAGAGTAAAATTGGGTAACTTTTTTTCCTCCTCCCAGTCCGTGCAATGTGGGGTTCCGCAGGGCTCCGCTCTGAGCCCACTTTTATTCAACATCTACGTGACCCCACTTGCTAAAATAATACCATCTTTTGGTTTCCAGGTATTGTCATAAGCTGACGATACCCAGATCATTGTCTCCACTACTCAGTCGGCAAAAGATTCTGCCCTTAAATTTCGAGCATGTATGGAGGCAGTCTCGCAATGGATGGTGCGAAACTATCTAAAATTAAATGGGGAAAAGACGGAGGTTTTCATTTTTGAAGGAAACCAAGACATTTGGTCTGGGGATTGGTGGCCTCCCTCCTTGGGGGATTGCCCCCACCCCACCCATTCAGCCAGGAATTTGGGCGTACTAATTGATCAGTTCCTCTCCTTTGACCCTCAGGTCAACAGAACAGTGTCCACCTGCTGTGCCATCATCCGGATGCTTAAAAAGATTGCCCCATATCGGTCGCCTGAAGCCCGCAAACAGTCAACAGTTGCCCTGGTTTCCTCCAGGCTCGACTATTGTAATGCGCTCTATGGTGGCATTAATTAGAAGTCTCTCCATTGCCTCTAGATGGTGCAGAATGCAGCAGCCAGGATGGTCCTGAACCTCCCTAGGCTTGCATCTGCAACCCAAGCCAGGAAAGATCTCCATTGGCTACCGATCCAGGCCAGGATTTCTTTCAAGCTTATCTGCCTGGCCCATAGGGCAGTTTTTGGATCAGTTTCTGAAGGTATCCGGTCCCTTGTCAGCCCCTACACTCCCAGCAGAACCCTTCGATCGGCCTCTAAGAATCTTCTTTCTGTGCCTAGATTTAAAAGGGCAAAGTGGGGAGGAAGAGCCTTTTCCATCCTGGCCAATCAACTGTGAAATTCTCTTCTCTTCCCTTCCCCTTGAACTTTCCAATCAGCCCTCACTGAGAAAAGAGCCAGGTCTTTAAGAGTTTACGGAAAATCCTGTAAACTCTTAAAGACCTGGCTCTTTTCTCAGGTCTACTAATTCTGTGCTACCTTCCTTGCTGAGACCCTATGTTTGTTTGTTGTCTGCGCCTTGATGCCCGCTGGGTTAAGTTTGCGCATTACAAGATCCCCATTCAATCATTCATTCATTCACTGCCAGAGTAGTGTAAGAGCGAAGCAGAGTGGAGTAGGGTAGAGTCGAGGGTGGTGGAGTGGCACAAAGTAGAGGGGGGTAGAGTGAGACAGAGTGGAGTAGAGTGGTAAAGTAGACTAAGGTGGAGTAGAGTTGAGTGGAGGGGTGTACTGTGGAGTGGCGTAGAGTCACAGAGAGTGGAGTAAAGTGTTGTAGAGTGGAGTGCCACAGAGTGGATTCGAGTGGGGTGGCATACAGTAGAGTGGAGTAGAGTGGCATAGCGTAGAGTGGAGAAAAGTGTCAGGCTGAAGTGGTGTAGCGTGCAGTGTCTTAAAGTGGAGTAATGTGGAATGGAGAAGATTGGCAGAGTGTCGTAGAGTTGCATAGAGTGCTGCACAGAGGTGTGTCATAGAATGGAATGGAGTGGAGTGTCGTAGAGTGGCATAGAGTGGAGTATCGTAGAGTGGCATTGAGTCAAGTGTCATAGACTGGAGTGGCATAGAGTGGAGTGTTGCAGCATGGCAGAGTGGAGTGAAGTGGAATAGCCTGTCTTAAAGTGGAGTGGCATAGAGTGGAGTGGGGCGCAGAGTGTTGTAGAGTTGCATAGAGTGCTGCACAGAGGTGTGTCATAGAATGGAATGGAGTGGAGTGTTGTAGAGTGGCATAGAGTGCTGCACAGAGGTGTGTCATAGAATGGAATGGAGTGGAGTGTTGTAGAGTGGCATAGAGTGGAGTATCGTAGAGTGGCATAGAGTCGAGTGTCATAGACTGGAGTGGCATAGAGTGGAGTGTTGCAGCATGGCAGAGTGGAGTGAAGTGGAATAGCCTGTCTTAAAGTGGAGTGGTCATAGAGTGGCGTGGAGTAGAGTGGTCATAGAGTGGTGTGGAGTAGAGTGGTCATAGAGTAGCGTGAAGTAGAGTGGAGAGTGAGAGATTGGAGTGTGATAGAGTGGAGTGTCGTAGATCGGCCTAGAGAGGAGTAGGGTAGAGTAGAGTGTGGTAGAGTGGCGTGCCAGAGAGTGGCGAGCCAGAGAGTGGCGTGTCAGAGAGTGGCGTGTCAGAGAGTGGCGTGTCAGAGAGTGGTGTGTCAGAGAGTGGCGTGTCAGAGAGTGGCGTGTCAGAGAGTGGCGTGTCAGAGAGTGGCGTGTCAAAGAGTGGCGTGTCAGAGAGTGGCGTGTCAGAGAGTGGCGTGTCAGAGAGTGGCGTGTCAGAGAGTGCAGTAGCATAGAATGGAGTGACATGTAGTAGACAGGAATAGAGTTGAGTGGCGTAAAGTGGAGTGCCCCAGGGTGGGGTGGAGAAGAGTGGCTTACAGTGGAGTGGAGTGTCATGAAGTGGCATAGCACAGAGAGGAGTAAAGTGTCAGAGGGGAGAAGCACAGTGTGGAGTGTCAGAGTGGAGTAAAATGGCATGGCAAGGAGAGAGCGGAGTGTGGTAGGCTGGAGTGTCGTTGAGTGAAGTGGCATGGAGCGTAGTAAAGCCGAGTGTCATGGAATGTGAGTGGCGTGGAGTATCAGAGAATGTTGTGGAATGGAGTTGTGTGTATTGGCTTAAAGTGGAGTTTAGAAGATTGTCATAGAATGTAGTATAGTGGAGTGGGATAGAGTGGAGTTTTGTAAAGTAGAGTGGAGAGTCGTAGATCAGAGTCGAGTTGCGTAGAGTGGCAGAGCATGGAGTGTCAGGGAGTAGAGTGTGAAGTTTTCATAGATCGTGTATTGTCGTAGAATGTGGAGTGTCGTAGAATGTGGAGTGTCGTAGAATGTGGCGTGTCAGAGTGTGGCGTGTCAGAGTGTGGAGTGTCAGAGTGTGGAGTGTCACAGAATGCTGGAATGGAGTAAAACGTAGTAGAATGGAGTAGAGTTGAGAGGCATAGAATGGAGTGCCACAGAGTGGGGTAGAGTGGAGTGGAGTAGAGTGGAGTGGCTTGGAGTGAAGTGCCATGAAGTGGCAGAGTGTCGTAGAGTGGAGTGTGGTAGAGTAAAGTGGCATGGTGAGTAGTAAAGTGGAATGTCATGGAGTGTAGTAAAGTGGCATGGAGTATCAGAGAGCGAGGCATCGAGTGTCATAGAATACAGTGGTGTGGATTGGCTTAGAGTGGAGCGTAGAAGATTGTCATAAAGGGAAGTATAGTGGAGTGGGATAAAGTGGAGTGTTGTCGAGTAGATTGGAGTGGAGGAGCATGGAGTGTCGGGTGTAGAGTGTGAAATGTCATAGAATGTAAAGTGTTGGAGAATGTAAAATGTTGTAGAATGTGTATTGTCATAAAATGTGCAGTGCTGTAGAATGTGTAGTGGCGTAGAGCGGAGTGGCATAGAGCGGAGTGGCATAGAGCGGAGTGGCATAGAGCGGAGTGGCATAGAGCGGAGTGGAATAGAGCCAAGTGGCCTAGAGTGGAGTGGCGTAGAGCGGAATGGCGTAGAGTGGCATAGAGTGGAGTGGAGTAGAGCGGAGTGGCTTAGAGTGGATGGGCGTAGAGTGGAGTATGCATTACAGGTAACCAATTTTCAATTGAAATGACATTATATTTGCAAAGACATCATTTTTTGTTGATAAACCTATACAGCGCACAAACGGTAAAGTGTGGAAATGGCATCACCTAGTGTATTGCTTTGTTTTGTTTGTATTAAACTTTGTGCTCAGCACACATCAGAATTACAAAAATGTGCTGCATTTGTGCTTTCCTAATTGTGATACATTCTGAAATATTAGCAGAGTTCATTTACAGACATTTAAATCTTGTTGAGTGATCCAAAAACTCCTTTCCTATCCCACACCCCCATTGGCAGATAAATCCTCAGAGAAAGAAAAATAATATGGCCGGGATGCCCGCCACCCCCTCCCAACACCAATTCCCAATGGGAGTAGACAGACACAGGTTTGAGCTTTTGGAAGGCGGGGGGAGTTACCCCCCCGGCCGTATTTATTAAAATATGAAACAAAATTTAAAACATTAAATAAAAGTTTCATGAATTATGTACAATTTTACATTTATTACATTTCGATGAAGACATGTTCTTTGGCTAACCTTAACAGATCTCTAATACAAAGGTTTCCTAGCCGAGTCTAGCATCCTGTAAATGCATACATTCTAAATTAAAATTGTACATCCTAGCATTAAGGGCCAACGGCAAGGTCTTAACCGGTGTCAGATCCCTACTACCAAAATCCCGCCCTCACGGTGTGAGTGGCGCATGCGCAGAGGACTTTACCCTCATTGCCAACTGTAACTTCCCCCTTTTCACTCTACGCCATTTTTAAAGGTCGTCCGGGTTCCCGTGTGAGGTATCTGTAGGAAGGACAGCGTGGACTCCCCCCCCATCCCAACACTCTCTATCCGCCGTCGCGGATATCCGGCCCCGGGAAATTCGTAGGAGGGGCATCTAGCCGCCTCCCCCCTGGAAGGGGCCTATAGCCGTCTCCCCCTAGGCGACCCATCCTTAGTGGGTGCCGCCTCCCCGTGGAAGGGGCCAATGGCCGCCTCCCCCCGGGCGCTCCCACCATTCTGGGTGGCGCCCCCCTCTAGGGACCTTGAAATTACTGCTCACCGATCATGACCTTACCGCCACAGGCCGGATAGTTGACCGACTATCCGGCCCCCCCACTCCTCCCAAAGGTCATGCTTCCTCAAACCCCTTAACCATGCTATGAAGTCTCCTATGAGTAAATCATTTCCCTCCCTGGACAGGTGAACCCCATCATTCAGATACATGTGGTCTCCCCGAATACACCCGTGAGGAATGCTATGCAACTGCGCGGAACGAAACAATTTCCCAACTTTATTGTTAACCCTTTCCACAGAGTGGTTCAATGCTGACACTGAAATGCCCCCCCGCCAACTCTTCCTGGGGATCATGTGGGACCAGGCAATCGTGCACCCCGGGACTTTTTTAGCCAACCAGCTAACTGCCGACAGGATGTGTTCTAATAACACTCGTCTTCCCAGTGTCACCAAGTCATTGCCCCCCAGGTGTACTATGACTACAGATGGCAATGACCTTTGCCACCCTAAAAGACCCTCAAAAAACGACTGAAATTGGTCAAAAGAGAGCCCGCCCTTCCCATGGAAGGTCACTCTGTACCCGTATTCCCCAGATGCGTGAGTCGCGTCACCTGCCTTGAATACGTCCCCGGCGCGCCTCACATATGAGTGGCCCGCGACCCATACCACTCTCTCTCCAGTCGGTGATCCTCGACCGCTGGTCTCCTGGTCCTGGGTCGACTTCCAATTCCGCCCCGCGTGACAGGCTCGCGAAACTGCAATGTAAACAAAAGACAAGAAGCGTGAGTGCATGCCAATTGATCTTTACAACATGTGCAATCGCACATACCCTTTGAAGCAATTCGAGGACCAACGGCCTAGCTGCTTTACTTCCTCTGCACTCCGACCCCGGGCTGTAGCCTCAGTAGCAGCCCCTATCCTAAATGAGTGGGTCCCAAAATCGCACGGGTCCATGCCCGCAGCCGCGATTGACAGTGCCAGCACCCTCTGAAACTGAAATCTCGTCAGTGGGGTGCCATCCTTGTGCCTAAGCAAACTCCCCCCCATGTAACCGTCCTTAGTGCCAAGTATTCCTCTACACACTTTATCGGACACGTGGGGGGACCCTCGTGCGCGCTGCACAATAACACTATCCCCCATAGCTCCCTGGTCGGTCTTGGACCTGGCTATAGAGATTACCATCGAATCACCCCATATTTGGACGTGATCCCTGCCCAGGCCTCCCTCTACATCCTTCTTGTTCCTTGCGACGAGTTCGCTCACCCGCATAGCCCCATGGAATGCCAAGGCGAAAGCAGCCCGGAACAGAACTGCTTCGAAAAGGGAGGAGCACGTCTCATCTAGCTTCGCTAAAAGTAGAGACAATCTGTCTAAACCAATCGGGCGCCTCGTATCCTGCTTGCGACCCTCGAGGCGCTGCCAGCCACGGAGTGCCTTCCTGACCAAAAAGGAATCCGTCGGATCTCTTATGCCATGCACCTGTGCCATGAATGAAATGGCCGCCCTATGCCTACTGGCCGTTGCCGCTGATCGGCCTTCTCTGTGCAGCGCAACCAGGAACCCCAGGAAGGATTCCTCCTGACCCCAGCTCTGTCTCCCTGATGGACCCAAAAATGTGCAATAGGAACGAAACGCTCCTTCGTATGCCTTCCTTGTCCTGGGAGCTAAGCTGGCTGCCACGAGGTCTTGTAATCCGGGGCACCGATTAGCCATAGTGCTTCGGGGAACGGTGCCGCCACTAGGTCCGCTGTGGGTAGATAGCCCCTGAAAGCCTGCATGTGTGAACGAGAGAGTGCATCAGCTGCATAATTCAGTACGCCTGGCACATGTTTTGCCCTGAACTGTACATTCAATCTCATGCAACGTAATACAATTTCTTTCAATAATCTCAAGATCCACTTGCAGCGAGCTGCCTGCTGGTTAATGCACTCAACCACAGTCATATTATCAGACCAAAACACCACCGAGCGGTCCCTGAAGTCGTCTGGCCATGCCATCAGCGCAACCCAAATGGGGAATAGCTCCAAGAACCCAAGGTTACCTGTCAGACCGCTGGAGTGCCACCACGTCAGCCATACTTGCGCCGACCATCGGTTACCAAAGATGGCGCCAAATCCCACGCTCCCAGCTGAGTCAGTCCACAAACCTAGTTCATCCGAAGATGCTGGCGGCGTGTTCCACACAACTCGACCGTTGAAGTCAGCCAGAAATGCCAACCAAATGCGCATATCCTGGCGAACCTCTGCAGACAGTCTCGTACGGTGGTGTCCCTCTTTGAGACCAACCATAGCTTGTGCAATAGAGCGTGAGAAGGGGCGGGCCATTGGTATCACCCTTAGGGCAAAGTTAAGCTGACCTACTGTTTGCTGTAACTGGTGCAGGGTCACTTTCTCCTTACCCAGGCATTGTGTCAAGGAAGCCCTAAACTTGGCCACCTTTTCCATCGGTAAACGGAAACATCCCTCCACAGAATCGAGCTCAATTCCCAGAAACTCCAGTGAAGTAGATGGTCCAACCGTCTTACCTGGTGCCAATAGGACTCCGAACTCCCGCATGAGAATGCAGAAGTCCCGCAGCGCCGCGCACATGTCGTATCGCCGGCCGCCCCCAGAAACAAGAAGTCATCCAGATAGTGCATAACATGCCTATGCCCTGTGGCCTCGGTGAATGCCCACTCTAAAAAACAGCTGAACATTTCAAAATAGGCACAAGAAATGGAACATCCCATAGGCATGCATTTATCCATGTAATAACTCCCCTGAAATGCAAAACCTAGCAAGCGCTGATCTCGCGGGTGTACTGGGAGCAACGGGAATGCCGATTCGATGTCTGATTTCGCCATCAGCGCTCCGGGGCCCAGGTGATTTAACATGGCCACGGCATCATCGAACGATGCGTACCGCACCGAACAAATATCTGGGTCAATGGCTTCGTTCACCGAAGAACCCCTTGGGGCAGACAAGTTGTGAATGAGTCTAAACTCCCCTGGGTCTTTCTTCGGGACCACCCCTAGCGGGGAACACACGAAATCCGCCACCGGCGGGCGGTGAAAAGGCCCCGCCACCCGCCCCAAGCTGACTTCTTTGGAAATTTTTCTCGCAGCTACGCCTGGGTTATGTTGTACAGATAACTGATTTTTACAAAAGGAGTCCCCCCGAAAATCCCCTGCCGGGATGTTGAAGCCATATAGGAATCCGTTCCTCAACACCCCGGCGGATACATGATCAGGGTATTTGTTCAACCAAGGAGTCAGAGCCATGATATCGACAGGTGAAGGCAATCCGTTACAAAACATCACCTCACTCTTGCTTAGACCCCCCTTTTCCTCCCGTTCCGCTGTTTTTAGATCTACAGCTACTCTCCGGGTGTGAGGAGTTCCCACAGCCCGCACACGCATGCCTGAACCTACATGTTCCCTGGGGCCTGCTACAGTTGCCTCTATTGAAGCCCCAACAAACCCCCCGCTTGCCGCCATTCCCGCCGGTCTTGGGCTGATATTCCCCACCGGCGCCCGCCCGAAAGGGCACCGCGGGTTTTTGGCGAGCTGGCCCCGACCCACTCCCGCCCGGCGAGGACGTACCTGCCGCCCCAGGCAAGAGCTGCTTGTGCCATGACACCGAGTCGAGGCAATCCCAGGTCAAAGTTGCATCAAACTCTTTCGCTTTTCGGAATTTCATATCGTAACCTTTCCACTCGTCCCCCTCATACATGGTATAAAAATCCATAATCCTATTCTGATAACAGGTCAACTCAGTCATGATTTCAGGCTTTCGTTCCCCCATGACTGCCGTAAATATCGAAAAGGCCTTTACCCAATTCGCTACCGTCTCCTCGACCCTAAATTCCGCCATCTTGACCCGCCATACACTGGGGTGCCATAAATCCTTCTGGGATTTCTTTTATTCCATCTCACGATGGTCAGTCAATAATGAAAACATATTCACATATTTCTCCCCTCATATCAGTTCCTTTGTGGCCGCAGGGATGTGCTGGGCCACCCTTTCGCGCCTTGAAGGTAACGAACCCTCCCCTGCCATTGGCAATGTGTGCTTACCAGGTTCGACCGTCGTTTCCGCCGCCTTTCCCCGGCTAACCGCAGGTCCTCCCGGCACCACCTGTGGGGGAACAAGAGGAACATTTGCCGTCGCGGCCTCTCTCGACTGCCGTAACTGTTCGATTATTAGTCTAGCCTCCTCGGCCGGGTCTCCCGCGGCCACTGCCCCCCCGCTTTCTTCTTGAGCAATGGCAACACTGCCGCTAACTGGATGGCTAGTTCCGGGGGCATCTCCTCATCATTAACAGGAGTAATTACAACGGGGATTGGTAAACCTATATCTGCGTTTAGTACCGGGCTGTCCACCGGTATGATGGGGGCGATTGGGGGTACCTCAGGAACCGGATCTTCCCCAGAAACCGCCCTCCTCTTAACACGCTTTCCCCTACCCTCAGGGACGACTCCCGGCAAGGCCGGGCCCATTACCTTCTTAGGACGGCCTGAGCTGTTCAGGGCCGCCAACTGTTTTTTAACATCGGCCAAACCTCGGCCGATCGATTCAACTTTACCGAATTTTCGGTCCATATTCGCCATTCGGTTCGACAAGGTGCGCTGTACCTTCTCCAACTCGGAGCTCTTCCCTGCTTTCTTGCCGGCCATAGCTTCGTGTACTCTGCGTTGGTTGATCAACGAGGTCCTGGATCTTTCGTACGCCAAATAACTGAAAGAGAAACAACAAGATTACAAGTTCTCAAAATTGCCGCTTGTTCCGTCGAGGGCTCACGAGCAACGAGTTGGTGCAGCCTTCAGAGCACAGGAACAAGAGGACGCTTCTTCGGATTCCCGCTCTATTTATCCATCTGCGGGAGGGTGGGGACCCTCCTCCGGGACGCCTCTGGGGCGTGGTCTTCCGTGCGGGTGTCTAGGACAACCCCTCCTGGGCGGGAAAGGGCACGCCCCGACTACGCCACTTTGGGCATACCAGCCGAGCCACGCCTCCCGCCCAAAATGGTTTCCCGGAGGGATCGGGGCACCCAACCATACGTTCGGGGGGACCGAGTGGTCGCCCCTTTCCAAAAAGCTCTATAGGAAGACAGAGCTTGATATTTGAACCAGTCTTAGAATGCCCAGCCAATGTGACAAGATAAAAACAAAATTTAAAGGCCTGTTTACAGAAAGTGAGCACTCATGAAACAATACAGTAAACAGGATATGCTCCGCAGGAGGGACTAACTCAAGCTGGACAGCCTATAAGAAAGAAAGCCAGCTAATAGAAAGCAAGCAACTGAGTTACAAACACAACGTCAATAGTGAGCAATGGACAGAATGCATTCTTAAGGAAGCTTTCAGAATGACCCCAAGAAATGATTAGCAAACCATACACTGCGCTGCCTTGTAGGCGTTGACTTACAAATGGGCATCATTATACCAGGACCAGAACTATATCAGGATTGGGGACTATCCTGCCAATGATGCTTCCAATATGGCAAGATTTGCTACTATAATGCGAAGTTGTGCTCTACATCCCAGACGTGGCCCCATATGTCAAGGAGGCCATTAGATGGTTATGTGACTGCCAGTGTGGGACATTGACAGAATGGAGCGGTACATCACACCAAGCAAATCCCTAAGTACAAATAGATATGTTTGCACCAAAGCATCAATCAAAGTAGTTTTTTTAGGTCGAGCTTGGGCAGCGCATGTGCTGCTGCAAGGCATGCAGTATTGGAGTATGGATTTTAAGCCCCGCCCACTCTCTGCCCATACTTTTAATTGGCTTGTGTCATTGTCTTTCATAAACGCTGGCATCAGAGTCATTATTAGGCTTGTTAATCCCTCTTTGGTACCGCCATGTCTGCATTTGTTCCCTCCCATAAAGACTGGACCTTTTACTTGTCTTGTTACACGGTCTGCTTGAGCTTGGTTGTGAGCACTATTTTGTTTCATGATTTAACCCTATTCCACCCACTACGTCGCAGCACGCCACCCGCTTTTATTTTATTCACTAATGGCAGTTCGCTTTAAATATAGAGGTTGCGTTTCTTTCTTTCTTTATTTTGGCAGCGCAGTCCCCTTTAAGGATAGCAGTCACACCTACTTATTATTATTTTTTTGTTTGTTTACTAGCGCCCATGCGGCGCTTTCACATTCATGGAGGCCACGCCCCTTTCTTTAGATAAGCCACATCTAAAGAAACGTGCGCAGACGCCATTAAAGTGGAAGCGCAGCATTGGTGCTTTTACAAAACAAAACTTGACAAACAGATGGTTTTTTTTGGCAAAACGCCCCATGCCGCGGTTTCACTTTAATGTCGGCCGCATGGGCGCTAGTAAACAAACAAATATTTGCAATGCAATAGGTCTCGCATTTGCAAGAGTTTAAACTATTGCCTTGCCAATAGCTCAAACACGCATAAATGCGAGACCTATTGCATTGCAAATGCTGTTTTTTATTTTTTATTTACTCCGCTCCAGCAGTTGCTCAGCTGCCATCATCTGATCATGGCCTGCTCGGTGACACACTTCCCCAACTCTCAAGCTACCACATTTGGCAGACCCTGCACTCGCACATATGGTGTGATTCATAGTTCAAGGCCTGGAACACACCAAGTCAATGTGTTACCCTGCGACTAGGTGTGAGGGGACACTTAGCGTGCATCCCCCTAGAAGTAGCGCCTTGTGTTATTCTGGTAATTGCAAAGAAATAGTGTAACTCAGTGAAGGAACAGATGTCAGTTCCAGGGAAAATCTCATGGCGGGCCAGAAAAAGCCTAAAAGCTGCACAGGGGCACTGTTTTCCCAGCCAAGGAAGGAAGTTCGTTCGTACGGTACTTAAGTATATGTTACAGCAGAGAGGGGTCTAAGGGAAGCCTGATGGGCTAGTGTGGGCTGAAAGCATCGGTGGGTAGGTAGATAGGGTCAGCAATGGGTTCAGTCAGAGGGGAAGGGGTGCCCTTGATAGAGCAGGACTTCAGCAGCAAAGAGGCGAGCATGGTAGGTGTGGTGAAGGCTGGGCAGGAAGAATGCCCTATGTACTCAATGTTGGAGAGCAACCCAAAATCAAATAGCAAAGAGATTGAGCCCAATTTAATGCACTGGATAGAAAGATCCAGCTTGGTCCCCATCTACCAAACATGGGCCTCCAACGATGACAGTTTATGTGCAGAGACTTCAGTCTACGTTTTTGGGGTGGTATAAAGCCCAAACCAAGCCGCAAAGCCCAACAGAAATCTGTACATAGCAACAGGATACACAGCCAACATGGAAGGATAAACTGACATGTAGGTACATTTAGAATGTGAATTGAGGACAATCTAGAAGGGATTAGAAATTTAGCTTGGAAGGACCAGAGAGGCTAGAAATTGGCAGTAGTTTTCTAGGGTCTTCAGCGCTTATCAAAAGATTTTTGGGTAGCTTGGAGGGGGAGACCAGAACAGAGAGGCATATAGATTAGATGAAGATAAGGGACATAGGAGGAATTTTTTATTTGTATATGTTTCAGTAACAGTGATCAATACAGATTAAAGAGTGGTAAAGTTGCTCTTTGAGCAGCCATTAAAGGATGGATTTTTGGCTAGCCTCCCTCCGCCCTTTGCTAATAACCAACTACTCATCTGGTTCTTTGACGTCAGTATAACTAATCCCAGAGTCCTAAGTAACTTGAAGTGGAAAAGTCAGGATGCCTTTACTCTGAAAGGGTTAAGCTTGATTTAACAGCTCCTTTCTCCAGGATGCTAGAGGCGCCTCGTGAAGGAAACAGGATCAATCAGTTCAGTAGCGTTCATGAGTACTGTTAAGTGCTGAGGGGGCAATCATTTTCACCATTTTTAGGTCTCGCTGAGCCAGCGCATGCACTGCTCTGCGAGACATTTAGTGTGTGGCTCCAGAAAATGCTACCACACACTTTTGTGGCAGCCTAGAGCTTGCTATTACGCGCACCTCGCTCCGCCTCTCCAATGCTCACTATGCCTCTCTGTCTTCCTCTTTTCTTAAGGCTGTAATGCAATGAGGCTTGAGGGGGCAGGGGGCACATGTTTGAGCGTGGTTGCTTTTGTGGACGATCGGGGACAGGCAGAGAAGGAAAAGGACTCTGTCTCTTCCTTACTGCCCAGAGAAGACACAGACAATTTCTGTGCTGGCAGCTGACCCCCCCCCCCCTTCTTCCTATTATTCCCTCTCTTTCTGTCTTGCTCCTCACTTACTGAAAAAAGTGACTTGAAGAAACGGTTCACAACCTCTCTTTCCCTCTTTCATTTAGTTGCTTCCCTGTGAAATGGATCCAAAAAAGAAAAAAAACACTTGCAGGAAATACCCTTTTTCTGGCATTTTCCTATTCCAAAGTGCAGCCTCCGGATGGAGAGAAATAAAAGGTATTAAATATGAAAAATAAATACATAAATAAATAAAGCAAGACAGAGTGGTTGCAAAGAGGCCAGATTGGTTTTATTCACATCCAAACACATCAGCCTCACTTTACAGACTTTGCAGTGAAGCGCTACTTTTGTTTTCTCGTCTTTCTTTGAACAGCATTGTTGTCCCCAGGTGGGGAAGTGTACAATTCCTGGAGGTACTGCAATACCTGGTTGATGGGTGGATTGGAAAACAAAATGTGTACCTCTGTGTTTATGGATGTGGTCTTTTTAAACCATACGGTTTATGTTTATTAAGGATATAAGCAATGGACATTGAAACGGTTCCCTTCAGGGCCCTGAAGTCATGTCCTTAACTTTTCAGCTAAAACCACTCGCTGATTTCTGAATAGTGAGTGAGAGATCGTTAAGAAAACCATGTTGTTTCTGCCTACATTTCACATGCTTTACTTAATCTTGCACTCCCAATGAGTGTTTGCTTTTACATTTTTTTCAGGCAGCTTATTACACCTATCAAATGCATAACTTAAATTAAGTCGCACCCTGGTGTTTATAGCTGGGCACAATTGGGTTGTAGCTGAAGGCAGTGCGAGTTTCTGTCAGTGGGGCAGAATGGTGTTCAGTGGGGGAGAGGATGTGGCACCATAGTGGCACTATGGCCAGAGCTGTCGAAATTGGAACTGGGAAGCTGGGTTCAGCCTTCATGACCAGTCCCCCAGACCACTCTCCTGAGGGAGCACATTCCCATGCTAGACCTTAGAAGCCCAGGTGTCTTAGCACCAGCAGGTGGACCTTTGCAGTAGCAAGTGTGGGTTAACCTTGAAGGCCTGTCCACCACAATCCATACTGAAGTTCACCTCCAGCCTTGCGGGCAGGCCTACGAACCAGCACACTCTAGAGCAACAGTGATCCAGTCACTATGACTCTGTAACGGAGGTCACACCAACCTTGAGCAGGTTAGGGCGGTGCGAACATGGTGACCGCACTGGGTACCTATTTCGGGTGGGTGCGTGTTTGCAAGTATATTATGGTTTTAAAAAAACTTGATGCCTCTTTCCTTGCCTCCAGCAACTTTCAGCAACAATAAAAATTTCATGCTAACTTTGGTGATTCATTTTCTTCCTAGAGAGAGATCGGAGTGTTGTCTAGTGGAAGGGTTGACTCCTGGAAAGGTGGCACAGAGGGTTAATGTGCCTGCTGCAAAGAACATGTACCATGCAGATCACAAAGTGCACATAATGTTAACTAGGTTTGTAGGTTACTGCTTGTGTCAGAGAAATCCTTTTTTTACTTGCAGTTTATAAGTTAAAATCACCAGCACTAAAGCTGGCCCTGCCAAAGAGGCCAGTCTGCCTCACCCATTGGTACCTCCATTGGCCTTGTTTCCGCAGTAGTAGCTGCAACTCACCAAGGATCAGCAACAGGGTCGGACTGGGAACGAAAACCGGCCCTGGCAAAGTGCTCGGCCGCCCCCCTCCCCCCCGGGGGAGAGGGGGGCAGTTTGGGGTGCGACCGAGCTGTTGGCCGAGGCCGGTTTTCAGCCGATTTTGTTACAGGGCCGATTTTGCAGCTATGCTGCAAAAACGGTCCTGAAACAAAAACGCCCCCAGGGGCCCAAAACCGGCCCCCACCCTTGCGGCGCACCAGGGGATTACCCGGTGCCCGCTATGGCCAGTCCGGCCCTGATCGGCAATACAGGATTTGCACACACTCCAAACTAAGTTTGCAAACTTCACACTCTCTGCTCCATGCACAAGCACTTTTAACACTGCTACCTGCTCTGGAGCCACTATAATTATGCAGCAGTGAGGGACAAAATGATGCCGCAATGTTGACTAAATTATGCAACAAAAAAAAAGGCTGCTTCGTAATGCAATATATTTTCTTAATAGTTAGACATTTTTACACATGTTAAGTCTCTGCAAACAATCTGCCTCATTAGTATCAGTATAACATACAAATGCAGCAGTGAGAAAGGTGATCAGTCAACCTTTGCAAAGGGCCGTCCACTTTGCAGCAACTCAAGTCACGTTTTTTAGTAACTTTTTATCCGTTTGAGGTACAAAAATTATTATTTAAAACTGCAAGATTATGCAGTGGATGATGTATTATGTGAGAAATATGGCAGAGCCATAATTATATAGAAAACATTTGCAAACTAGGATATTTTGCCATTCATGTTTTAACTGCTCTTGTGGAAGAAGGGAGGAGAAGTGCTAATGAGAGAAACTGCATGGCTTGGAGACAAATGGCTTGTGATTCCACTTTTAGGCGTATTTGGGACATTGTGTGATTGGAAATATATTCTACTTTGTGAATGTATTTAAATGCCAATAACTCCTATTAAACCTTAAATAATCAAGTGTATCCATTGGTTGATTTAAATAACAGTAAGCTGTAACTGGTCGGTGAAATGCCAAATACTAAAAATTGGGATGATTGGCACATTCTGGCCACACCTCTGA
The DNA here is from genome assembly GCF_964263255.1 of Lissotriton vulgaris. NCBI lineage: Eukaryota > Metazoa > Chordata > Amphibia > Caudata > Salamandridae > Lissotriton > Lissotriton vulgaris. The sequence goes on from NC_141685.1 coordinate 1,089,994,083, forward strand.
CTCTGCCCACTGATCCAATCCTTGGGTTATCCCCGCCCTCTGAGTATTCGCCCACAGATCCTCTACATTTTTATCCCCCACTTCGACCACTTGGTACAATCATGGACTTGAAACAGTGCAGCAAGGAATTGTATATCTACTCTGTGGGGTGAGGAATTGCAAACTCCAAAAGTTTTGCTCTTCATCACCCTGGGATTACGCTCTCTTGCGCACATTCCGTCTCTCTCCTTTTCCCCTCTCTCTCTCTCTCTCTCTCTCTCTCTCTCCCCTTCCTTCACTGCCTCTCTCCCTCACTCTAGTCCTCTCCACTTTCTCATGTTCTCATCCTTTCTTTATCTCGCACTTTCTCTCTCCATCTCTGTATCCTCTCCCTGTGTCTCTTTTTTGCTCTTTGTGGCATTGTCTAAAGCACATACACTCGTCTTTCTCAGTTTATCTGTTTCCTCCACCCACCCCGAAACTCTTGCCTTTTCTTTCCTATCAAGTACTGTTTGAACGACGCAAGAAAAATATGATACCTTTATTTAAGGTGTTAAGAATATCATAACATTTACATCCAGAATGTCAGATTAGAAATATTTTTTGCTTTAAGGGCAATAAAAAGTTTTATTTAAATCTATATCCCTAGAAAACATTACAATTTCTAATATTGAAAAGTCTTTTCTCTTAATGGAAATTAAATGTTAATGTTTCTGATCAAAGCATGCATTTTCAACATGTGCTTTTTAATCGACGTGTGTAATTTTTAGCTCCATTTAGCTTCAGAGCCGTGTGGGTGCAATATAGCCTTATAGCCCGCCATAGAGGGCTATACCGGCTATTAAAGGCCCTCTCCAGCGTTAAAGGCCCCGAGCCGTTTATGACAGCCTGCTGTAAATCGTATAGACAACTTGTCCCCAAATGGAGCTAATCACCCGGGATACTGACCCTTATTACTTAAAAACTTGCCACAGACAGTCTTAAAGCTCTCCCTGCAATGCCCCTTGACCGGTCTTGATGTTCTGCTTGCTCAGTAAAAAGACAATGATTCAAACAGCTAAACATGTCAACGCTGACTCGGTAACTACGGGGCATGTGTTTGCCAAGGACAACTGTCTGGTTTCTCAGGAGAGGAACAGTAACTCATTTGCCTGGCCAGTTTTGCATGATTTTCTTGTCTGATTGGCACTTCTTAGTGCCGCCTGTTGGGTACTGTTTTGAGACAATTTCTTAAGATTAGGTGTCTGGGGAAGAAGTATCCCCTGTGTCCAATAACTCTTTTTATGGTATATAATCTATCTTCTGCAGATTCGTCACCACTCCCCCTTCTCTCCTTTTGAGGTTGGGTCAGTACTAGAAAGGTTCCATTGTAGGTTCGGGTTGATACTTACATCTGTCTAGTTTCCCCCTCCTTAGGCTTTGGTTGGCCGCCAGAAAAAACAAGCATTGGCATAGCCAGAAGGTCTCGCCTTTGGAACCTTATAAGTGTTTAGCCATGCAACAGCAGTTGATGTTGATGCACCAAGGATATTGTGCTGCATAACTAAATACTTATAAGGTCCCAAAAGTGAGACCTAGTGGCTATGCCAATGCTTGTTATAACTAGTGCTGTAGTCACATAGTAAAACCTGGCCAAAGTCGATTTTGCACTAACTGCCCCCATCTTGGCTCACATTAAAGCACATGCAGAGTGGATCACCCCTATGGGTAAAAGGTGCAAGGAAGACAAAGTACAATGATAACCCATTTACCATATAGTTAGGGGGTCTGCAATTTGTTTCCACTGCCAATGTTTCGCAAAGTTCTAGATTTTTGCTATTTTTGAGTCTCACAAAAATTCACAGGTTGCCCATGCAAAGCTTTTCTCAGTTCAGGGAGATCATTTTAATCAAACTGCAAAATAATTGGTAGCTCAGCTGGAATCTCTAACATAACCCAGCCACGCTAAACAATGCATGCAGACTATATCCTGCACAAGTAATACCCTTTAGAAGCTTTGCCATGCAAACACAAATTTTGCAGAGTTGTTGTCTGCAAGTTTTCATTTGCAGAGCTTTTCTAATGCTCAGCAGTACACTGAGTAAGCAAAAAACACCAATTAGATATATGCAAGATAAATTGTCTCAAAAGTTACAATTTTAACTCACATGAGACAAAGGGAAAATCTTTGCGCCCCAACAGGTTAGTTGAAGCTGGTGGCCCCTGCAACAGGTCGCAAGACCTGGTCTTAGACAGAGCGGTCTATACAATGGCGACAGAAAATGGAGGCACAAAGTAGGGACAATGAACCCCGAGGTTCCTCTAAGGGTCACGGCCTTTCCTGGTGCTGGGCATAGTGTAGGTGTACCTTCTGTTGTGGTGGTTGCCTACAAAGTGCTCTTGGTTGTTTCAAAGCACTCCTTGTCAGTAGGCTCTTCCGTGTGAATGAGGGAACATGTGTGATTTTGCTTGCATGTGTAGTGCTTTTGGAACTCTAAGATAGCATCAAAGCACTTATGGGGGGAAGGAGAAGAGACAGATGGAAGGAACCTTATGTTATACAAGGTCAGTTGATGCCTAAGGCCATTTCAAAGAACTGAATGACAACAGAAACAAGGAAAGGGTATCATGATGCTATGTTGGTAACTGTTTAGCACCTAGGCAGAGTGCCCCAATGTCAATATTCATTATCTTGTTACGCCGCACACTCCGAGCCAGATCACCCTCTAAGTGGACACAGTAAGAGGGGAATGATATGGCAAGCATACCATTAGACTCCTCCCGTGCCTTCCTAACGGGTCTTCTCCCATCCAACTCTTCTCAGGCCCCTTTACGCCATGTACAGCAACATGCAACTCAAATCCCTGGTCCAACATAGGACCTTCTGTGCAGGGTGGCCAGACGATCCAGATTCACCAGGAAAGTCCTGGATTTTAGCCATCTGCCTCAGCTAATTTCAGTCAAATTTGGCACATGCCCCACTTTTCAGAAACGTTTGAATGAAAACAGAGGGATGCAACTGTCATGTGTCCAGTGCAGAATAAGCAGGGACACTGGAAGGGGTGGACCAAATTATAAAGCAGAGTTGACTAAATAATGTGTCAAGAAAAGGCAAAATATTTGGCATATTGAGCCGCATTTTTGTCTGTATTAATACATTGTTTTGTCTAGTTTTATATAAATACACAAGGTAACACTGTCTGGGCAAAGGTTCCACCTCGTTAGTAACAGTTTTACGCTCGATACAGCAATGGGCAATTGAAAGATGACTAAAAACCCTTTTTGGGTTAAATATGCAAATTATCCAGCACATGATGGATTATGTGGCAAACACTGCAAATCTAGAACTATGCTGAAAACGCTGGGGCCGCATAATCCCATAATCCCAATGGCCCTGAGAATACATATCAACCTTTCGCAAAAAACAATTCAGTTAACACAGAAGATACTGCGTGTAGAAGAGAAGCTGCATTTTATTCCTCTTGACGCCTTTAATGAAATCATCCTGTGACCCCCCCCATCCCCCCCAAATCTTAATCCTACTTTAAGACTTCTGGAATACCAGAGTTTTTCGGTTTCAACATCTGTTTATGCGGCCGCATGGCCACCTCTCGCATCTATTGGGAACTGTGTGGATTACAGTTTTGACAGCTAACCCTACTGTAGAACCTGGTCTCGGACCCCTTTCTCGCGAATCAACTTCTACTGAGTCCCCGGGCAGATGTTCAAGGTGACAGATAGAACAGCTGGACACGGCTACACTGATGTTTAATACCGAAGACTGCACAGCTGTACACGACCACACCTTGCCTTCAGAGTTAGTTCATTAGATACATTCTGTCCTCTCATCACATAAATTCGCTACGAGATAGATTGAGATAGCAAAGTGCTTGTTTCTCAAGCTCGCTAAATAAAAACAAGCATTTGCAATGCAATAGGTCTCGCATTTGCGAGAGTTTAAGCTATTGGCATTGTAAATGACAATGCCTTTTATTTATATGTTTTGATAATTAACACATAAATAAGAGGCATTGTCATGTACAATATCAATAGCTCAAACTCTTGTAAATACAAGACCTATGCAAAGAAGCGTCCGCCATTGTCCCGGGCTGCTAAGAAGTGTGAATGTTGCAGTAGAGCAGGTCGTACCTGCAGCAGGAGAAACAACGTAAAGAAAATAGTGCTTACAGACTAAAAAAGACTTACTGTGTAACAACCGAAGTAAAAGGGCCAGTCCACATGGGAGGTTTTGAATGAAGACAAGGCGGTACCAAGGAGGGACTAACAAGCCTATTAAGAAATCAGAAGCCAGCATTTATGAAGGACAATGACACAAGCCAATGACAAATATGGGCGGAGAGTGGGCGCGTTTCTATTCCATACTCCAATGCAACATGTTTCGCAGCGCATGCGCTGCCCAGGCTCGACCTAAAAAGCCAAGAAAACGTGAAAAGGAGGGGCAGCAGAAATTGTTAGAAAACCATTGCATTCCTCTATTTAAGATAGATGAGGAAAGCAAGATGTCTGTTCAACACACTTTCCATGGAATGTATTATATGCAGGTCTCTCTAACCCCTGCCTTCTTGTTTCTCCACAGATCTTGCACCATGAGCTGGTTCTGGTTCCTGCTGCTGGGCCTGGTCATCAACAATCTCCCACTGCAGACCGAGACGGCTTCCGCCTGCCCATCCGCCTGCACCTGTCTTGCTCCCCAGTGCCACGTCCTGTGCCAAAATGCCAGCCTGACCTCTGTACCCCCTGGCCTGCCCAAGGACACTCTGGAGCTCCACCTGGAGAACAACAATCTGACGCGACTGGTGGCCGGGGCCTTCCTTGGCCTGGTCCAGCTTAACGCTCTGCACCTGAGCTCCTGCGGACTGCGCCACCTCACTCCGGGGGCCTTCGAAGGCCTTAGCCACCTGGAGCACCTCCACCTGGAAGGGAACCAGCTTGAGAGCCTCGAGGAGGGGGTGTTGGGGAACCTAAGCAGCCTGCTGTATCTGCACCTCGAGAACAACCGCATTTCCTTACTGGGCCAAGGTGAGTCTAGAGGAGTGAACCTTCTGGAAGCACAGCAGTCAGCACAAAGGACAACTATTTTATCAATATGGGATCTTTACTGACATTTCCTAAATATACCTAAACATTGAATGTATTCACCTTTGTAGGAATGTCAGAACACTGTTTCAACCAGAACGCTTCACTTTAGGCTAGACAGGCTGAGCAAGCACTTTAGGCTAGACTGCACTTTAGGCTAGACAGGCTGATCGTGCACTTTAGGCTAGACTGCACTTTAGGCTAGACAGGCTGATCATGCACTTTAGGCTAGACTGCAATTTAGGCTAGACAGGCTGATCATGTACCCCAGAGTGCAAAGCAGTGGAAGTTGAGACATGTCATTTTTGTACTTTACACAGTAAAATGCCAGAATACTAGGCTGTTCTTTTTTTAATTGTATTTCTTTTTTTAGCTTTTGTACATACTACTGTCATTTTGTCAATTTTTGCTTATACCACCCAACCCTCCTTTGGGGTGTTATCTTTATCCGCTTCTGTGGTGATTTACCTCTGTCTCTTCAATTTTCGGACAGGATCAGCACATATTCACCGTTTGTGATGTGCCTTTTTGTTTGCAGCAAAGAGGAAATCCGAGAAGTAGCTATGTACCCTTTATACCATTAGTCAGAGAGAATCAGGCTCCAAGGCGATGTACACCCTTGAAGTGCCTCATCTGCAAATGCTCAAATTCTCCCCCAAATCCAATGACCGCCATCTCTCAACCAGCTCAATCTCCTTTGAGACCACATTAACCGCCCAGTTAAGGAAAGCGCTGAGAGTAGTGCCCAATTGTATCTGACTTGGGCCAGGCTCTTTCTTCTTTCACAGCCTCGAGTAAGACTCAAGAGGATCAGCTGCTTTTCCGCATTCTCAGACTTTCTTTGATTCCACCCGCATTGGTAGGTTCAAGCAATTCCCAGTGGCTGAAAGTAATTCAAGCATTCCATCTATCACCTTGTCGTTGTTGCAATTGACACTGTAAGTGCAATGGGTATGCCAGACGTGATTCCTGTGCTCACTGTGCCACTGGAACCCGGCCGATGAGCCCAAATCAGACCTAAACTGGTCCTGGATTGCTTGTGTTCTGGTTCAGGGAGGACGTGACCTGGCAAAACGGGCTAGACTGTTTCCATTGGAGCAGGGTCAATTCTGATTTGCATATGTTTGGGTCCACACTGGGGTGCATGGTAAGCGGAAAATGATAGACATAGATGCGACTTGGCTGAGACTAATTCAAGAATTCCATCCACCACCTTGTTGTTGTCATCATCATTCCAGAAATTCGAAATCAACAACAGGCGCTATCACGCAGAAAGATAAATCAAGGTCAGAGTCAAAGACACAGTTGGAGCACACCATTTTGCTCAACGTTTATGCTTTGCTCACTGTCAAGGAGCTCTAAGTCAAGAAGGAGAATAGTGCTCAAGCACTGTGCATCAGTGTATCCCTCATCGAGGACTTCAATGCCAAGCACATCTCATCTTCTTTGGATAGTCCTTTAAATAGGTGAATTTACAACTTGCTCCAACTAAAAGACCTCTGGCCCAAGTAGATAATAACAGGTATACCCCTTAAATGACTCCTAAGAATTAAAAAAGCTGCTCCAGAAAAGACCACTAGCAAAAATTTTACAAAAAGGGGATTCCCTCAAACAGAGCTCAGCTGGGAAATAAGACAACTGAAGTCAACCTGCATATCAATTATGGGTCACACCTGCTCTTTAGAGCTACCTCTGGTTCTCTGGAAAAATCTCACAGAAAGGGGATTTCCTCAAATAGAGATCAGCTGGGACATAAGACAACTGACGTCAACCTGCATATCAATTATGGATCATAGCTACTCTTTGGACCAACCTCTGGGTCCTCATGAGGTACATGTTTCTTGGTTTCTCCAACAATACTGCATTCCAGGTTTTCCTCAGTGGATGACACCTTTACTTGTCACAAAGTTCAGCCTACCATTCTTGATGAATCTGACCAGGACACCTCAGGTATTAAGATCCTGAAACAACTTTTAATACCTAAACGTAAGACACATTTGGATTTTGTCTCCAGGCTTAATGGGGTAGAACTATGGGTATGTTCCTCACTCCAGATAATACAAAGATGGTAATCCAATCTAATCAGAAATATAGGCCTCTTGGAATTTCCAGAGAGTCTTACAAAGGTCACTCTCTCAAGCAGCAGGCCGTCTACTCTGTGGGAGTTTCCTATTGCGTTATTCAAAACTTGCCCTCTCTTTGAGCAAAGACCCAAATCAGGCTTACAACACCTTTAATAGAAAACAGCGTTCTTGGTGGCCAGCACTTCAACACAGAGATATAAACTTTATGTACAGATGTACATTTCACAATATGCTATAGAAAGAAGGTGTGTGAACCCATCAATCTTTCCTCTAAAACATTTTTGGGAAATCCTTTCTCTGCAGCAGGAATGTCTCATGTCAATTGTGTTCTACAGCCAGCTATGCTTTTACGAAGACACAAATAAGTTATGAAGTCAAAATAATTGTTTGTTTATTGGTTGATTGCTTTATTTCGATATGCAAATATCATTTGTTTATTATGGTCCTATCTCTACAGATTGGCAGCATCCAAACCTTCCACAACTCATTTTACTGCATCTGACTAAGAACATGTAACGGGAATGCCCTAACTGCCGGACTGCCAACCTTCATTGGCAATTAACCTGTTCGCCCATTAGTGAGATTTGTCAACCAGATAACCAGAGGTCTACTTACTTTGCAAGTGTTCTGGGATCTCGCATATGCATTTAAGATTTTTTTAAATTCAGTTATCATTTGATGACACAGAGACATTATAGGACTGTACATCAAGGTAATGGAAAGCAAAGTGAGGGAAGACGATGCCAGTAGAACCCTAAGCTCTGGTGGGAATGGCAAAGGACTGAGAGAGAATACTATTCTCAGATTTGGAGGGGGTTGAGAGAGAAGTTAATGCCCAGGTCAGGAAAGGAGAGAGCAAACAGAGTAGGGCCTCAGGATCCAGAGAAAAGGGCATAAACAGTGTTCTGAGAGTGAAAAAAGGGAGAAGGGCAGGCTCCAATACCGAGCCGCTTCCCTCCAAGATCCTACCCGCAACTTTATCATCCTCAAAGTTAGATCCCAAGAACACACGGTCCTCTTGCCGTGGCCACTCTCCTCCTCCAGCCTATAACCCAGGACCTCTTACTGTCCTGCCCATCTTTTAGCCTCAGACCCTGCTCCAGTCCTCATTGGTCTACACTGCCCTTTACCATCATCTTGCTCTGACCCGGCTCTTTTGGACTTTTCCCTTTCTCTTGCAGATGCTTTCCAGTTCATGAACAAGTTGAGTGCCCTTTACCTCAGCCACAACCACCTGACCGAGCTCTCAGACCAGAGCCTGGATGGCCTATCGCAGCTCCGCTGGCTCTTCCTGGACAACAACCTTCTGTTCAACATCTCCGCCAATGCATTTTCAGGTCTCAAACAGTTACATAAGTTGAGCTTGGAAGCAAATAACTTGACCAGTATACCCAGGACCTTACGCCAGGCTAAATCACTACAGTTATTGCAACTCAGCAGAAACACCATCCAGAAGCTCAAACCCTTTGGCCGCAGGCTACGCTCCCTGACTGAGCTGTACCTGGATGAGGTGGGGCTGCAGGAGGTGAGTGCGTCATTCCTCATGGGAATGCGGAGACTGCGGATTCTCAGTCTGAAAGGCAACCTTCTGGAGTCCGTATCTCTTCCTCAGATCAGGGGGCAGACTGAGCTACGGTTGGGGGGCAACCCATTCTGCTGCGATTGTCAACTGCTCTGGCTCCGCGTCTACCTGCAGATGACTATGGCCAAGAGAAGCCAGGAAGATGTACTTTGCAGTACCCCCACGGCTCTAAGGGGGCAGCGCCTGCTCAGTGTGGAGGTAAGGTGTTCTCATCTAGCGGGGTTTGGGAGGGGTGTTGGAGGAGGGAGATGGGCATGAAGTACATTTATTCACCGGGTTTGGAAGTTAGTCAATTTGTGGATTCAACTGGGGCCTTGTTCTCATTCATACCATGCGTTTGAGTTCACTAGCACATGGGCTACCGTTCACCTCCCTGTTTACCTCTTGCGTGCCTTGTTAATAGCAGACATCTTTCTCTACCCCTCCATACCCCCCTGGGTAGTAATTTCACCTGTATGACGTCTGTCCTATCCAATCTTTCCAGCACTATTCCAGATCCCATTTCCATCATGTTCCACAGTTCAGACCTGTAAGCTGCACCAGATAATTTCCTCCCAAATTAATTAAAACATAACCAGCATTGGATGCTCTCACTCCGGTCCCATAACATTGGAAGCAATTGGCTCCATCTCATTTCTTCTAAACTATGCCTTCTCACTGCCACTTTGTCATTCTGTAGTCCCAAAGAAGCAAGTCGGATGGTGGAACCTTTCTTACCGGAGCACCTGACCACAATAGCCAAATTAGTATTATCCCTCTAAATACGAAAAAAGGGAGCAGTGTGCACACTGAAAACCACCCACCATCACAATGGCAGTTCTATACAGAACTTGAAATACAAATTGTAATTTTAAGCAAAGGTGCACCACAATAAAGAAATGTGCAAACTAAGGTCTCTAGTTTGTACACAAGAAATATCAAAGAGTACATATGGAACAATTTTTTTCAAAAAAGATTTTTCTTTATTCACTCCAAATGTCAAAGGACACAGCCGACGCGTTTCGTCCCTGAGGGGACTTCTTCAGGGCAAAGTTAATCGTTGAGGCTCCTTGGACACGAAGGTATGTTTATCAAAGATGCAAAGTTGCAAGAACGATGACTGGTTTGTATTCAGTCTCAGGATCTCTAGCTCAAATCCATAGGGTATGCAGATCAATTTATTATATAGGAAGTTGTTCTGTTATGAAAAGTAAGGGGACCCAAATTCTGTGGGAATAACATCCACAAGTCGATTTAAAAATTTGGATGCGCGTTTGTGCTGGAGCATCCAAAAAAACCAATTCGTGCAAGGATTGCACGAGTCAAGGATCGTGCTGAGCCCTTTATTAAGTGGCTCCAATCGGCAGTTCCTTTTTTAATTTGTAACACAGTACGTGGTGATTCGATTTCAGCGGCCGACTCGCCAACAACGGGATAATCCCAAATCGAGCGCGATCCCCTTCTTGTCTTGACCAGTTCGTATAGAGCCTTACTTTTCATAACAGAACAACTTCCTATATAATAAATTGATCTGCATACCCTCTGGATTTGAGCTAGAGATCCTGAGACTGAATACAAACCAGTCATCGTTCTTGCAACTTTGCATCTTTGATAAACATACCTTTGTGTCCAAGGAGCCTCAACGATTAACTTTGCCCTGAAGAAGTCCCCTCAGGGACGAAACGCGTCGGCTGTGTCCTTTGACATTTGGAGTGAATAAAGAAAAATCTTTTTTGAAAAAAATTGTTCCATATGTACTCTTTGATATTTCTTGTGTACAAACTAGAGACCTTAGTTTGCACATTTCTTTATTGTGGTGCACCTTTGCTTAAAATTACATTCTGTAGTCCCAGTTGATGTTCATAACACTGTGTTTTCGCACATTCCCTGGTTCATTCTTCCTGCTTTGTAGGTATGTATGGGGTATTTTTAAAGAGCAAATCTAGCCAAAAAGATTGCATAGGGCTGAACAGGGTCAATGGCAAGCGTGAAGTCAACGAGTGGTAGGAGTGGTAGGAGAAGTAGCTGGTTATTGAACTGTAACTGCATTTTGACCGTGTTCTTTAAGGACATGGGTCTTCAACTCTCCTAAAGTAGAGCAGCATTTGACCAGTCCTTAGGGATACAAGGACGTTGTTCCAGATCCTGGTGTATAGATGGAAAAGGCAGCTGCCTTGTTTTTCTATTTTTTACACATCTTAGTCTCCAGTCTGATGATGGCGGGTGTGCTAAAAGCCACCAAAGATGGTTATGTTCCCCGCAAGATAAGCAGGGATGCTGGTCATGATGGCTTTGTAAATGATGCAGTTAGTGTTGAAGATGGTGTGGGCTGGAAAGTCAAGCCAGTGGGGTTCTATCACGATGGGGGTGATAATGTGCAGAGGCAGGTAGGATGCCCTTAAGGGGTACCAATGTACAGCCTCGGAGTAACTGGAGCATGGTATTGCCACCATCCACCACCGTTCTTTCTTCCTCAAGCAAACTGTCTATCTGAGGGGGGATATTACTCAAGAATTACTAGTACAACCTCACCTCCTGCATCATGTCCCCTCACATCTTCACAGACTTCAATCTCTGAAACTTACCCTCACGCTACCCCAACATTTGTTAATGCTCTCAGTTGGGATGAATGCATCACACACACCTTCGTTTTCCATCCCCACTTTTGTAAATACTTCAACACCCTTTAAAGCTGCCTGTTAATCACTCTACCTCCTCCCTAGTGTATGAACAACCTGCCTTTCTCTTCTCCCCTCAGTGTTAAGTATTATCAGTAGGCTTTTACATGGCCAGTACTAACGTTTTCGACCGGCTCAACATCAACCAGAATCCCTTTTGTTTCTGTTCTGTCTTCTTTGCACATTCAGCACTGCTATCCTATTCTCCTCCCACTTTACATTATCCACCTATCTACCCTCAGGCCCTCATAATTCTTTGCCACCACTATATCTCAACCGCTCAATGCTCCAAAGAACATGAATAAAAATATGTCTCTAAACATTGCTGTCCCCCAAGCAGATGTGCATACAGCTCTTGCTTGGGCCATAACCTCCCCCAAAACTGTCTTTGTTACTTGCCTCCCCTGTTCTCCACTGTACCTTTCACTCTAGCTCATTCTTCCACCACCCTCCTTACAAATTTACTCCCATTCAGCTCATTTCTCAAGAAGTATTTACCGTAGAAGGTTATCTCAGTCATCGTTCCCACAATCATCATTGGGGACGGCCCCTTCTCCAAAAGTGACAAAAGAAAATGTATTACATCTTCACTCCAGCATCATTCTCTGCCCACCCCTTACTCTTTTTTTGCTCAACTTCAAATAAATTCCACCCATGCTTTCCTAAACATATTATTATTGTTTTAGTTTGTATCACTGTACAATTTGCATTACATTCATCCTTCTCTTTCAATCTTAGTATGCAACAAACATATACACAGGTAATCAGAGAGATATCTACAAAATGTCATGAGAAACAATCTTCATATCACGCCACCTAGGTGGAATGGTTAAGTCATCACTTACTAGAGGAAAGAGACTTACTCCGTTCATTGTCCATGGAAAGTACTACTAATCATCTCAGCAACATATCCTCATTACAACAATATATAAGTTAAATTTTCATAACAAAAACGCAGCAATGATACGAATAACTTCTAACAATGTTCAAAAGTGTCATCGGTGTTCAGAGATGGCGCTAAACTTCATAGGGTACATATCTAAAAAGGTGTTCTATAAAATACTGTGAAATAAGGGGTGGTGGGAGGCAGTGGGCATCCTGTTTTAGCTATGATCGTATGTTAAGACAGTGATCATGGTGCTCAAGGAGGTTATGTCAGGTTATTGACTCTCTAGCCCCCGAAGGGTATCCACCTTTAGTGTTACCCCACATTCTCAATTTCAATGCATTCAAATTCTAGAAGGATGGAGTCCAATGCTTTCGCAAAGTTACGAGTCCTCAAGCACTGGTGCGCTTCCATATGTAGTACAGTACTTTCATATCCAGCCCATGTCCCAAGCTCTTGACACGATCCTTTTATGGTCTGAGCTGTCCTTTGCTTCCAATTTATGGCAATTCGCCTTTATGCCAGTGTTGGACTTGGCCTTTTTCCCCCAAAATTTTTCGCTTTTGACCCCCTTATCTGGATTGTCTCCCCCATGGGATTAAACCTGTATAGGCCATGAGTGGTGTGAGACACCTTGTGAAAATGTAATTACCTGACATAATGTGAACACTTGTAAATATCCCCCATTTTGAAAACGCACCTGACTGAAATGTATTGTTTTTAAAATGGATGCCATGGCCATGGGTTTTGCCACCTGACTGACATAGGTCAGCTGTCTAGATAACATTACCCAGCAACCCCTAGCTTTTGGAGGGAAAGCCTGGCACCCAGGGTGCTCACCCCCTCCCCTAGAACCAGTTTAGGCTAGATGTGCCAACATTCTAGAAGGTCCTGGCACTGCCTGGGAGGAGGGTATAAATAGGGGAAAGTGTCACCAGAGATTTAGTCAGCGCTGGGACAAGGAAGGGAGGGGGACCTGCTGTGAGGTGCGACCGCCACATGGGCCTGTGAGCTGGCCCTGCACCCCTATAAACCCCCCCCGCTGCTGTCCCCATGGGCCCCTGACAAGGGAGGGCCCTACCCAGGACACTGACGCTGTGGGACCTTGAGCTACGCCAGCGCTGAAGGAAAGAGGTGCCCACATGAGGAGGAATGCTGTGGGCTTGAACCCCCCAGGAGGTGAGGAGTGTGCCCCTGGGGCTGGCTGTGGAACTATTCGCCCCCCCTCCGTGAGGAGCGCCTGTCAGACGCTGATTGGGGAGGTTGGTGCCCCCAGGAAGCTGTGCCTCACTAATCTGCCTCAGTCAACCTGCCCCTGGACTGTTGAACAAGCAGTGCGCTGTGAATAGCGCCATAGTGCTGAGAAGATTGTGAGGAGAAGTAGTGCTGTGGGAAGAAAAACGCGTTCTGAGGGCCTGCTGTGTTCCCCCTAGGAAGCGCTATAATCTGGAAGCGCCAATCTGCCCCAGAACTGCCGTGTGTGCGCAAGGAGCAGTGCGCTGTAAATAGCGCTGTGGTCTGAGGAGTAGTGCGTGGTGGAAAACGCTGTTTCCGGAGGAGACTGTGGCAAGGAGCAGTGCGCTGTAAATAGCGCTATTCCCCTGAGGAGAATCATACTGTGAGGAGCCTACCCTCGCGTCATCGCGCTGTCTGCTGTATAAATAATTAATTGAAAAAGGGAGCCTACCCCTTGTCCTCGCCACGCGCTGCGTGGTAGCGCCGGAATCCGCCGCCGCCGTGAGGAGACCCCCCCCTTGCTGGGGTGTGCAGCGTTGCGGCGCCCCCCGAGGTGAGGAGAGGGCCGCCGGAGTAGAGAAAGGGCCGCGCTGGGCCCGAGAAGCCAGCCTCGACCTGCCCATGTGACGGGGGCGTCCGGCCGCGTCATTGGCCCGCCCCCGCCAACGCCGCGCAGGGATTGGTCGTCGGTCCGGGCGGCCGGGAAGGCCGGAGGAAGCCGAATTGAAGCCCCGGGTCCCCGAGAGGAAGGAGGGGGACCCGGGTGAAGCGACGTTGTGGGGCCCCCGTGACTGAGGGGAGCCCCGAGTGTGCTTTATCACCAGAGCGGGTGGCCACCCCGCCGGTGTGTGCACCCGCGCTGAAGGGAAGAGCTGCGCGTCATCTGCAGGGCTCCGTGTGGGAGAAGGAGCCCTGCCATCGTGAGGGAGGATGTCGCGGTGCGCCTTGCCGAGCCCCGATTGGGCCTGAGGACTGGAGCGGGTGTCCACCCTGCCGGGCAGGACGCCCGAAGGAGCCGAGCCCAAGCCCCGGGTCCCCGGGTGGAAGAGGACGGGCCCAGGTGAAACTGAGGAGGCACCGGTGCGGGGCCCCCTGTGCTCTGGAGAGAGCCCCGTTTGTGCCTGAAACCTCGTGGAGGCTGCCTGCACGTCCCGGGCCCCCGTGAGGAAGGAGGGGCCCGGCTGTCGCAAAAGGGGAGGGGGCATCGAGGCACGAGGTCGGTGCCTGCCCCCCCCTCGGAGAAGAGCCCTGCTCCTATCGTGAAGGGGCCCAGGCCAGCCTGGAGAACAAGGAGGAATGGGCCTCGAGGCATATTGCCGGTGCCTGCCCTTCCGCATGGAAGCCCGCGCCTGCTGAGGTCTGCGAGAGGAAAGAGTCTAGGAGCAGCCGGTGAGTGGGGATGCCGTAAGGGAGCAGGGGGTGTATGTCGGGGCACAGGGTCGGTGCTCGCCCCTCCCCATCTAGGGGGAATCTGCCGAAAGGAAAGAGCAGCCCCCCCCCCACTGGGAGACATTGTACTGGAGTTCGTTGGCCCTAATTGCACACCAGAGAGCCCCCAGAGAGAAGTACCTTTGGGACTGCCAGGCCTCTGATCTGGGCCAAGACATTAGTTAACCCCTACCTGGGGGTCCAGGTGAATGCCAGCTAGTGTAGGCCCTGGGGTTGTGTTAGTGTGGCGTAAGGCAGTGCTTTTGATGAATTTCTCGCCCAGTGTGTTTATGGCCTAAGGGCACACCCCCATATAGGTTGGCTTGAGTGAGCCGGGAGGGAACAGATGCCTAAGGGAGCCTTCATTAGATGATGCACCAGTGTGGAGGGTTAGGCTCATGCTCATGGGTTAATGCCTAATATCGCTCTATAATGTGTAAGCTTAATGTTCATGCAGAGGATTGGCTGTTGTGTACACCCTGCTGTTATGTTTATAGTGATGCCAACGTTCTGTCTGATGCTTGGGGAAGGTCCCATGCCAGTGGTTATTTTCCCTTGCCAAAGAGGAAACTTTGTTGTGCCTTTTATTACAGTTGTGCCCCTATGCTGGCCTGACGAGTTATTCCAGGCCCCTGGCTGCGCCCCAAGTTTGGGAGCTGTAGTACTGATTTCTTACAGGTGCTCCTGTCTAATATGTACTATGATGCCCTGATGTTTTCTTTTACAGGGGTGGGGTTGGCGTGATTGTGCATGATATATATATCTATGCTAATGTGGTATTTTGCAATTACAGCCTTCCCTGTAGGATGAGAGTCTGAGTTGGCCCCGCCAGATTGGGCTCCAGATCTAATGACAATTTTAACCCATCCTTTTTATTACAGCATGGACTTTGGACTCAACCCTTTTTATCCCATGTAAATAATCCCCCCACTGAAATACTTGGCTTGGGTGCCAGTTGGCGCCATGTTGTGACTACCACTATTTTATTTCTTTTTACCTTGCAGGTTGGAGACATAACTAAACTTAATCTTTTTCCAACCAAAGGTGGTGTCTTGACTCTTTTGTAGTGTGATTGGTGGGTCGTCTGTGTGTACTGCGTGAGTGCTTCACATGTCCTCCAAGTTTGGCCTGCCCGCTTGATGCCATGCTACCCCCTTTGAGACTTGGGCAACCCCCATTTCCAACATTTGGTGGCAGAGCGGTGGGATAGGACTTGTGTTTGCGCAGTACCACAGCGGCCACAGGTTACACTGCAAATAGAGCTTTGGATGTAATCCGAGCCTTGTTGTGGGGATTATTGTTTTTTGATTGCTTCCTCCAGAAGAGTGTTTTGAATTGTCCCCTTGTTCCACTGGGAGGGTGTGTCCCGGGTGTACCTCGCCACGATGGGGTTGATCTACCAGGAAGTGGAACTGATGGAATACACCGAACAGGAGGTGATAGACTTCCTCCTGGAGAGAGGGATACCCCCAGTAGGGAACATTAGGAGGAACCTGTTTCTCTATGAGGCCCTCAAGAGGGGAGAGCCCTTAGAGATTGATGGGGACTTATCTGACTACCCCCCCGAGGTGTTGAAGGGTCAGTGGGTTAGAGACCAGAGAGAGGGCTCCCCATCCAGAACCCTGGGAGGTAGTTATTCCGATGAGGAGGAAGAATTGGAGAGGGCGGAGATGCCAGTAGCTGTGGAGGACACCGAAGATAGGGAGTCTCGCACTGGGTCCAGCCCCGGGGCCACTGCCCCATCCCTTTCCCTGTCCCCAGAAGAGTGGGTAGATAGGCGAGAAGAGAGGGAGTATCAGCTGGCGCTGGCAAAGCTCAGGCATGCCGAGGGCTTAGCGCAGCTGAGGGTAGAAGAGCAGCGCCTAGAGACTGAAAAAGTCCTAGCGCTGGAGAGGATGGCGGAGGCGGAGAGGGCCTTTGCCAGGGAGAGATCAGCTCAGGTGGGTAGTTTGTCCCCTGAGAGTGGTTTTAGGAGTCTGGATTCACCGAGGTGGGTGGGATCCAGTGGTGGCAGCGAGTGTAGGTCCAGTGCAAGGTGTCCCACTCCCGAAGCCCAGGAGACTGTGCCTGATTCCCCGGAGGAGGAGGACGGGTTAGTGTTGAGGGGCAGGGGAAAGCTGTCCCATCAGTCCTGGGGAGAGTTTGAGGAGGAGTGTTGGACTGTACTGGAGGATTGGGTGGTGAGGAGAGCAGTGGAGGATTGGGAAGGGCTGTGCCATGCCGTTATCCGGGAGCACATGCTGAGGAGTTGTTTCCCAAGACTGCGTCACCATCTGTTGCAGTGCGGGTTCTCAGACCACAGGGAACTTGCACGGGAGGCAGACCTCTGGGTAAGTGCCAGAGTGTCTGGGAAGGCTGAGGGGAATGATCCCGAAGGGAATGAGACGGGGAGGTGTCCCAAGGTGCCCCAGCTGCGGCCACCAGGCCTGGAGTGTTCTTTCAGAGAACCCCAGCTTGGGAGGCTAGGCTGCCCCGATGTGTCATCCAGAGGGAGGGATCCCCTTATGTCAGGAGAACCCGGAGCATCATTAATCAGAGCTCCAGGGGTTCGGGGGACTGACCAGTCGCAGGGTCTAGATCTTGGACTGGGGTTCCGGGTTCAGGAGTTGCCTGGCCTGGAGGGTGGGGTTCCTGTAAAGCAGGTCCCTACCAAATTGACTCCCAGGGGTACCACTTCCAGTGGGAGGGTGCGGAACTCTGGGAGGGGGTGCAGAGGGAGGAAGGTCTCTTCTCTGTCACCGGCTCAGCCACAGGGCATAGATCCCGGGTTGGGTGGCCAGGGACAGGAGTTGCCTGCCCTGGTGGGAGGGACATCTGAAACCAGAGTCCCCCCGGAAGTGACTCCCAGGGGTACTTCTCCGGGTAGGAGGGTGCAGAATTCTGGGAGGGGGTGCAGGGAGCGGGAGGACTCGCCCCTGTCACCGGTTCAGCCTGTGAGTTTCGACTCCAGGTTGGGGAGAGAGTTGTGTGAGGGTGTCCCCAGGCGTAGGAGATGGAGGAACCCCAGGAGGAGAAGTAGGGGGAGGGGAGCCTCGCCCCTAAGGGCTGGTCATTCTGAGGGTGTAGACCCCAGGTGGGTGGACCAGTGGAAATTTGGAGAGAAGAGAGTGGTTCCAGAGTATCACAAGCCTGAGGCTAGTGCCTCCCACTCTAGGAAAGAGAGACATCCCACTAGGGAACACCAGTGGGGTGGTTCTGTTGGTGAAGGGAGGGTTGCGAAAGAGAACCATTGGGTTCCAGAGTGGAGGAGAGACTGCAGGTGCTCCTGTAGTTGCAGGCCTGCGTCCACCTTTTTCCGCCCCAAGCAGGGAAGCCCATCAAGGCATTGATGTGTCTACCCTGGCTTTTGGCTGGGGGGGAGTCGTGTTGGACTTGGCCTTTTTCCCCCAAAATTTTTCGCTTTTGACCCCCTTATCTGGATTGTCTCCCCCATGGGATTAAACCTGTATAGGCCATGAGTGGTGTGAGACACCTTGTGAAAATGTAATTACCTGACATAATGTGAACACTTGTAAATATCCCCCATTTTGAAAACGCACCTGACTGAAATGTATTGTTTTTAAAATGGATGCCATGGCCATGGGTTTTGCCACCTGACTGACATAGGTCAGCTGTCTAGATAACATTACCCAGCAACCCCTAGCTTTTGGAGGGAAAGCCTGGCACCCAGGGTGCTCACCCCCTCCCCTAGAACCAGTTTAGGCTAGATGTGCCAACATTCTAGAAGGTCCTGGCACTGCCTGGGAGGAGGGTATAAATAGGGGAAAGTGTCACCAGAGATTTAGTCAGCGCTGGGACAAGGAAGGGAGGGGGACCTGCTGTGAGGTGCGACCGCCACATGGGCCTGTGAGCTGGGCCCTGCACCCCTATAAACCCCCCCCGCTGCTGTCCCCATGGGCCCCTGACAAGGGAGGGCCCTACCCAGGACACTGACGCTGTGGGACCTTGAGCTACGCCAGCGCTGAAGGAAAGAGGTGCCCACATGAGGAGGAATGCTGTGGGCTTGAACCCCCCAGGAGGTGAGGAGTGTGCCCCTGGGGCTGGCTGTGGAACTATTCGCCCCCCCTCCGTGAGGAGCGCCTGTCAGACGCTGATTGGGGAGGTTGGTGCCCCCAGGAAGCTGTGCCTCACTAATCTGCCTCAGTCAACCTGCCCCTGGACTGTTGAACAAGCAGTGCGCTGTGAATAGCGCCATAGTGCTGAGAAGATTGTGAGGAGAAGTAGTGCTGTGGGAAGAAAAACGCGTTCTGAGGGCCTGCTGTGTTTCCCCTAGGAAGCGCTATAATCTGGAAGCGCCAATCTGCCCCAGAACTGCCGTGTGTGCGCAAGGAGCAGTGCGCTGTAAATAGCGCTGTGGTCTGAGGAGTAGTGCGTGGTGGAAAACGCTGTTTCCGGAGGAGACTGTGGCAAGGAGCAGTGCGCTGTAAATAGCGCTATTCCCCTGAGGAGAATCATACTGTGAGGAGCCTACCCTCGCGTCATCGCGCTGTCTGCTGTATAAATAATTAATTGAAAAAGGGAGCCTACCCCTTGTCCTCGCCACGCGCTGCGTGGTAGCGCCGGAATCCGCCGCCGCCGTGAGGAGACCCCCCCCTTGCTGGGGTGTGCAGCGTTGCGGCGGCCCCCGAGGTGAGGAGAGGGCCGCCGGAGTAGAGAAAGGGCCGCGCTGGGCCCGAGAAGCCAGCCTCGACCTGCCCATGTGACGGGGGCGTCCGGCCGCGTCATTGGCCCGCCCCCGCCAACGCCGCGCAGGGATTGGTCGTCGGTCCGGGCGGCCGGGAAGGCCGGAGGAAGCCGAATTGGAGCCCCGGGTCCCCGAGAGGAAGGAGGGGGACCCGGGTGAAGCGACGTTGTGGGGCCCCCGTGACTGAGGGGAGCCCCGAGTGTGCTTTATCACCAGAGCGGGTGGCCACCCCGCCGGTGTGTGCACCCGCGCTGAAGGGAAGAGCTGCGCGTCATCTGCAGGGCTCCGTGTGGGAGAAGGAGCCCTGCCATCGTGAGGGAGGATGTCGCGGTGCGCCTTGCCGAGCCCCGATTGGGCCTGAGGACTGGAGCGGGTGTCCACCCTGCCGGGCAGGACGCCCGAAGGAGCCGAGCCCAAGCCCCGGGTCCCCGGGTGGAAGAGGACGGGCCCAGGTGAAACTGAGGAGGCACCGGTGCGGGGCCCCCTGTGCTCTGGAGAGAGCCCCGTTTGTGCCTGAAACCTCGTGGAGGCTGCCTGCACGTCCCGGGCCCCCGTGAGGAAGGAGGGGCCCGGCTGTCGCAAAAGGGGAGGGGGCATCGAGGCACGAGGTCGGTGCCTGCCCCCCCCCCTCGGAGAAGAGCCCTGCTCCTATCGTGAAGGGGCCCAGGCCAGCCTGGAGAACAAGGAGGAATGGGCCTCGAGGCATATTGCCGGTGCCTGCCCTTCCGCATGGAAGCCCGCGCCTGCTGAGGTCTGCGAGAGGAAAGAGTCTAGGAGCAGCCGGTGAGTGGGGATGCCGTAAGGGAGCAGGGGGTGTATGTCGGGGCACAGGGTCGGTGCTCGCCCCTCCCCATCTAGGGGGAATCTGCCGAAAGGAAAGAGCAGCCCCCCCCCACTGGGAGACATTGTACTGGAGTTCGTTGGCCCTAATTGCACACCAGAGAGCCCCCAGAGAGAAGTACCTTTGGGACTGCCAGGCCTCTGATCTGGGCCAAGACATTAGTTAACCCCTACCTGGGGGTCCAGGTGAATGCCAGCTAGTGTAGGCCCTGGGGTTGTGTTAGTGTGGCGTAAGGCAGTGCTTTTGATGAATTTCTCGCCCAGTGTGTTTATGGCCTAAGGGCACACCCCCATATAGGTTGGCTTGAGTGAGCCGGGAGGGAACAGATGCCTAAGGGAGCCTTCATTAGATGATGCACCAGTGTGGAGGGTTAGGCTCATGCTCATGGGTTAATGCCTAATATCGCTCTATAATGTGTAAGCTTAATGTTCATGCAGAGGATTGGCTGTTGTGTACACCCTGCTGTTATGTTTATAGTGATGCCAACGTTCTGTCTGATGCTTGGGGAAGGTCCCATGCCAGTGGTTATTTTCCCTTGCCAAAGAGGAAACTTTGTTGTGCCTTTTATTACAGTTGTGCCCCTATGCTGGCCTGACGAGTTATTCCAGGCCCCTGGCTGCGCCCCAAGTTTGGGAGCTGTAGTACTGATTTCTTACAGGTGCTCCTGTCTAATATGTACTATGATGCCCTGATGTTTTCTTTTACAGGGGTGGGGTTGGCGTGATTGTGCATGATATATATATCTATGCTAATGTGGTATTTTGCAATTACAGCCTTCCCTGTAGGATGAGAGTCTGAGTTGGCCCCGCCAGATTGGGCTCCAGATCTAATGACAATTTTAACCCATCCTTTTTATTACAGCATGGACTTTGGACTCAACCCTTTTTATCCCATGTAAATAATCCCCCCACTGAAATACTTGGCTTGGGTGCCAGTTGGCGCCATGTTGTGACTACCACTATTTTATTTCTTTTTACCTTGCAGGTTGGAGACATAACTAAACTTAATCTTTTTCCAACCAAAGGTGGTGTCTTGACTCTTTTGTAGTGTGATTGGTGGGTCGTCTGTGTGTACTGCGTGAGTGCTTCACATGTCCTCCAAGTTTGGCCTGCCCGCTTGATGCCATGCTACCCCCTTTGAGACTTGGGCAACCCCCATTTCCAACAGCCAGTATAAAAGGTAGGTCAATGAAACAAATTGTAACCTTCTTCTCTTGAGGGTGTGGGAAAATGCTCAAGAGAGAAGCTGAGGGTCCTATCTGTTACTCAATTAATTAGTTGCAGGATTTGTGTCCAATATGCTATATTTGCGGGTAGCTCCATGTTGTAGGAAGCTGGCTCTCTATATACTATACCAAAGTGAGGTATAGTGTGCACAGAGTCCAGAAGAACCCCAAAGGTAGGCAGAGGTAAAGTTAGATAGCACCTCACTCTCTAGTTATGGTAGTGTGGTCGAGTAGTAAGGCAGTATCAGAGGACAGTGTTAAGCATTTGTTGTACACAGTCAGGCAGCAAACGAATTCACACACTCAAAGACTGAACTTCAGACCAATTGTTTTTGTATCAAAAATATTTGTTTATTAATTTTATTTCCTAGAACCAAGCAAGCCTGGCACAGGTAAGTGATAAGTACTTTGCAGTAAATAAACAGATTGTAACACAGTTTGGACTGGAATTGTTAATGTACTTTTATTTGATTACAGTAGTGTTACTGATAATGCAATGCTTTCCAGAATACAGGACATATACTTTGAATGGGATTTTCAGTAAAATTACAGGTGTTACTTTTGAATTACTTTTCTTACTCACAGTACTATACGTGGATATTGCTCTGGGACACTTCCTGTAAACAGGTAAGTAAAATCGTTTTTGTTAAACAGTACAATTTTAAATAATTTCTTTAAGGTTTTCAAACTCCACACTTAGAAACTTTTCACAGAAAAACAGTCAATGTTATCCTTTAGAGGAAAATAGTGTTATCCGTTTTGAGGTTAGTATTTGGTAGTGGCAGTTCAGGTTCTCGGGTAGACTCACGGGTCCCCTAGGGTCAAGCATGCACTATAGTTACACCCTCAGCGGTGCGGAGGTCCAATGTTATCCAATGGGGGATAGGGGGCCTCCGGTTGGTGGCTACCGGGTTTTTGGGAGCAAAGCTCCTGGACTTTAGCCAAGGGCAAATGGGGAAACAAAGTAGCACCAAAGCTACGCCCTCAGCGGCACTAGGGCGGCCGGGTGCAGGGTGCTGTTTCACCGTCCGGTGCCCTGTTGATTTCAATAGGGAACCTCCGGTTTGCAAAGGCACTGCAGGCTTGGGGACCAAGGTCTTCTGGGTGCGACCACCACTTCGAGAGGTAAGTTGGGAAGTTAGGGGTTGGTTAGGCACCGTCGCTTTGGGCACCCAAGACCGTGGGGCGTCGGGTGCAGGGGTGCCTTATGGGGTCGGATCTTCTTACCAGCTCCTGGTCGTGTTTGGGCTGACCTTCTGGATTTAAGCAATTATTAACAACAGGGGGTACCCGATAAACCAAGAGGCATCTGGGTTAACATAACTAACTAAAGACAAGTGATGCCAACGGTCTTATACTTCCAAAAAGGTTATTTGTTGAGACAGATATTGCTAATTATCTATCTCAAAACATTATGGATTGTACAGAATCAATCTCACATACTGGTATAACGTTCATCTGGTGGCTATTAACCCCTTGCGCGCGGGGCGTATTTTCCGCCTGTGCTGACTCCGCCTTGCGCGGGCGGAGTCATGACGGAACGGTTCCGTCATCAGCACAGCTCAACCGATGCTGATGACGGAACCGTTCTGTCATCAGCACGCAAGGGGTTAAAACCCACTAAAAAAGGAAACACACAAAAGATTGTTATGATTTGTAACTTTTCTTTTAAAAGTCCTTTTTCATTTTTTTACATGATATATACAAATCAACTGGTCAAACAATTTTTAATCTTGTATGAAACAATCTCCAACATTCAAAAACCGAAAATATTTCTTTTGTTAACCCTTAATCCTTGGGTTATATCTCAAGCCCAGTTATTTATCTACAAGGAAAATACTGGCAATGTCTCTCCTGGCCTAATTTCCTTTTTCAAACACCCAAGTATCAAGGAGCATAAGAAGCAAAAATCAATGTCTTTGTAGCTTCTATACGAATAATACTCCTAAGGATTGTATCCAAGAAATTTCAAAAATCGAAAAACGGTGTCGAAATTGGTGTAACTGTCGACGCGTTTCGGCCTGTCAAGCAGTTTCAGGCCTCATCAGGACAACGGGCAACAATACTCATAATAATTAACCTAAAACAAAAAAATGAAATAACAATATCAATAAATACATCTATTTAAGGTGTAATGTAAAAAACACGACTGTGGGCTTCACGGACACAGGCACCCAAGGGTGCCACTACCACTAAAAAGAGAGAAAGTTCCTCAAGGTTCTGGTATCATGTGATATTTACACACCGAAAGGGAAAGTGCTCTTAGTCAAACCAACACCAAGAAATTCTATTCATTTATGTACACATTCAATAACACAATTATTTCAATCCTGTGCTTCTGGATTTAAGCTGTAGGTGTCGGCTGGAGGCTTGAGGAAGGTCAGGGGTTGCCAGATATCGGGTCAAGATCATCGTGGTGACCTCCTCATGGTGTTTGCCCACTCAAGCTCGGGCCATGGACGGCGAGTGCAGATTGGGGCGGATTCACGGTGTCCGGCCGGAGCCAGAGTTTGCAGAAAAACAAATCCGGCGTTCAAAGTTCTAGAAGGCATGCAGGTCTTACAGGGGTTTTCGAGGTAGCTGGCTACAGGACACAGCAGGATTTTGCAGGAGCAGGTTCGAGGGGGAGATAGGCCGGTAGTGCTGGGGCCAAGTCAGAGGGCATCTTCTTGTTAGCTGCAGCACGGCTGTTCGGTCCTTCTTCATTTTGTAGTTTCTTCTTGTCTGAGGAAGCAAGGTTCAGGGGTGCCCCTAAACACTAGATTTAGGGGTGTTAAAGGTAGGTGAAAGGCAGGGACTAATGGGTCCCTTCCCTGGGGTGGGTACACCCCTTGTTATGCCACTCTCCAGTGGAAGGGGGCATGAGCCGCTCCCTGGTTGGCTGAGTCCCAGATCTGCAAGATGGCAGTGATTGAGAGTTGTGTTCCACCTCGTCCCCAACACCTGAGCGGTGGAGTTGGCAGAAGTGGGCACACCTCTCTTTCTCACTTGTTTTTCCTGCTGGTTCTCTCACCGAATGTGGGGGTCAAAACCAGTTGGGACAAGTTGCTGAAAGCAGCAAGTGGCCTGGGGAAGCTCACAAAGGCGGCAAGCCTTTGAAGCTTTCCCTTCATGAACCCTGCCCACCTTGGGGGAGGAGGCTTGGCACCTCGTCCCGGGATGTGCATTGTTTCAGGCCCCAGAGAGCAGCAGGCTCTCGACCCAGGGGTCCAGAAACATGTCTGGAGGTGGCAGCTGAAAGCAGCCACTCAGCCTGGTCACTAGTGGTAGGTTAATTTTTAGGGGACATCTCTAAGATGCCCTCTATGTGCATTTTTCCTTAAATCCCACGCAGGCATCAGTGTGGGTTTAATGTGCTGAGAAGTTTGATACCAAATTTCTCAATTTTCAGTGTAGCCATTATGGTGCTCATAATGACAAACTCCCATCACAATGTACTCTTAATGGCAGCACTGCACTTACAATGTCTAAGAATGTTCTTAGACACTGTAGGGGTACAGGGTTCATGCACCTGTACCCTCCCAACTGGTATAGTCCACCCAGCTAGAAGGGTGACTGATCGATGCCAGGACAGTAGGCTGTAGGCATCGAACACAGTGCCATGTTGATTCTTTACTTTGTTCTGCACCAAAACATGCAGCCTGTTAAAGCAGTGTGTGTGTCTGTAAAGGTACAGTGCCTCTAAGGGTGGCACAATAAGTGCTGCAGCCCTTAGAAGTCTTCCCTGGTCACAGTGCCCTGGGTATCTGTGGTACCATTTACCAGGGGCTGACCGGTGGCCAGAGATGCTAATTGGGTTAGTTTTGGAGAAAGAACACAGGCTCTGGGAACCTGATTGGCAGGGACCCAGGGCACATGAAGTGAAAGTGCATCAGTAGTCTGGCAAAAAGTGGGGTGGTTACTGCAACTGAAACCCACTTTCCTACACATGTAATGAGGGGAAAGTAAGCATCTGTAAGTGCAAAGTGGGGGCAGGGCATTTATCCCCAGTTTGTGGAAAATATTAATGGATGCGTTCAGAGGGGAGGTAAGCCTAGCATTGTGATACCCTAGAGTAAGTCGCTAAAATCTTATTCCACCAAGCCTCTTCGATTTCCTGTCCCATAGTTCCCTCCTACTCAAGCCGAAATTGCGCCAGTGCTTGCCTGAATTCTGTCCTGGTTGTCACAGCCTACAAATTCTTCAAAAGCAGCACACTCAACACCCTAAATCCTACATTCCTTCAGAGACTCCGACTCTATAACGACCTGCCTTCAGTGCTACTCAACAGAATATTAACCACCAAAATCAAGCTAAACCATCTGCTAACTCATTGCCAGTGATTGTCACGTATAACTTCTCTATCACTCTCACCAGTGCCTCGTCAATCACGTCACTTTTTTGTTTCTATCCTCACAGCCCCTTAATGCAATTGTTACTATTACCAGTGAAAAAGTTCTGGGAGGAAATACTTTGGCTTTGTCTCTCCCAGGCTCCTAGCCACCTCTTGGTGCACCATCATTCCTTCTAGTAGGGGCCCGCCCCCCAATTCAAGATGCATCCAGGGAGATTTTGATGGCCCACCCACGTTGTCACTATGTTGTAATACTCACGAAAGCTCAAACATATGCACATATTCAGGTTCATGTTCTCATAAATCATTGGCCTGTAATGGGGCCTTGTTGCCCCTCTCATGACCAAAACCATGCAACTGCAAAATGCTGTTCCTGGTGAAACCACTTTACAAGCAATGTTCAAGTGTTACAATATTTGTTGCATCTTTCTTAGTTTGCATTTTTGTTTGCTGACCACCTCCTCCTACAGGAGCCTTCTTAGCGCTGCCAGTTTGAATGCAGGTAGTAGTGACATTATAGCTACAAAGCTTAGTTGATGCCAAGGTAAATCAGTGTTGTTACCAGCTCTTCTGTCTTTCCTGGGGTTAGGAGTAATCGCCTGTCCCACTGCCTTCATCATTTTCATCAGTTGGCACTCTGGTTGTCCTTGTCTACCCTTAAACAGATACTACACATACCTATCCACGGTTCTAAACTAACAGAACAAAAAACACAAGTGTATCTGAAAGAGCACGATCTCCCTCCCTATCAAAGGGAAGCTTATTATTATCATACAGCAATTGGAAGTCCTAATCACAAGGATGGATTCCCATCAGTCACCAATGGTGCCATGCTTCATCATCATCTGGGTCTCCTCCTAGTGTCACTGTAGTGACTCAAAGCACAAGTTACTACTTGTGTAACGATATATGTGTAAGAGACATTAGTAAGTGATAGATTCCTTACCTTAGAATAACCCCAGGCGTCAGACTGGATCCGGAAAGTTTTGCGTAGCAGTACCCTTGCGCGTCGGTAGGCGTCGTCTGCGGCTCCGCGTCCGTCATCGGCGTCGTGGGCGCCGTGATGACGTCGTCGGAGTACTTAGACGCCGCCTCCGCGTGCTGACGTCAGTTCTTAGCCACAGCTTTTCCGCGCCAGAAGCGCAGAGCCATGACAAAAAACGACACTGGTGCCAAGAAACTAGGGCCCTGAAAGGGGATGACCGTAACCCTAGATATCGGTTCGCAGAACGGGGAGGATGGGTGGGTCGGTAAGGAATCTATCACTAACTAATTTCTCTTACAGATATATCGTTACACAAGTAGTAACTTGTGCATCTGAAAGAGACACGTTAGTGATAGATTCCTTACCTTAGAATAGATACCCCAGCAATACCATCCCGGTGGTGGTGGGTCTGCGAACCAATAATCACACCAGAAAGTCCTGGAGGACGGAACGGCCGAAGTAGCCGTCCCTCCGGACTTGACTGTCCAGGCAGTAGTGCCTTGCAAACGTGTGCAGCGAGGCCCACGTAGCTGCCTGGCAAATGTCCTGCAAGGGCACACCCGGCCCAAGGCAGTAGTAGTGGCTGTGGCTCGAGTGGAATGAGCCCTCAGCCCAACAGGGGGTTCCTTCTTAGCCAAGGAATAACACGCCTGGATGCACAAGATAATCCACCGGGAGATGGTCCGCTTGTGCACCGCTTTCCCTTTCTTAGCGCCCGCGTACCCAACAAAGAGTTGATCATCCACCCGGAACTGTTGTGTGCGGTTCAGATAAAATGAGAGCGCACGTTTTGGGTCCAGACGGTGGAGCCTCTCCTCCTTTCTCGAGGGGTGCGGAGGCAGAAAGAAGGTGGGCAACGTGATGGATTGCCCAATGTGGAAGGCCGTGACTACCTTGGGAAGGAAGGAGGGCCTTGTCCGCAATACAACCTTGTCCGGATGGACTGAAAGGAAAGGAGGCTTACAAGATAGAGCCTGGAGCTCACTCACTCTCCTGGCAGAGGTGATGGCTACCAGGAAGGCAGTCTTCAATGAAAGAAGGCGAAGAGGACAGTTGTGAAGTGGCTCAAAGGGAGCGCACATCAGAAACGTTAGAACCAGGTTCAAGTCCCACTGAGGCATCACGAAGGGAACAGGAGGAAAGGTATGAGTGATGCCCTTCAAGAAACGATTTACGATGGGGGACTTGATAAAGAAGGTTGGTCAGGCAGCCTCAGAAAGGCTGAAAGAGCCGAAAGATAGCCCTTGACAGTGCCCAGAGCAGAGCCCTGCTGGGCAAGAGAAAGAAGGAAGAGGAGAACCTCAGAGAGAGCGGCATTGAGGGGATCCACAGCCTTTGCTGTGCACCATGCCACAAATCTGTTCCACCTGCAGACGTATACCGTCTTTGTGGAGGGACGCCTGGCTGCCAGAATGATGTTGCAAACTTCAGGAGGCAAGTCAAATGGCCTCAACTGTCGCCGCTCAATCTCCAAGCATGGAGGTGGAGACTGGACAGGTGCGGGTGGAGGACCGTCCCCTGCTGCTGCGACAGAAGGTCCTCCTGAAGAGGCAGACGAACCGGGGGATCGACTGACATACTGAGTAGCTCGGGATACCAGTACCTTCGTGCCCAGTCCGGAGCCACAAGGATGACTTGTGCCCGGTCGCGCTTGATCTTCTTCAGCACTCTGGGCAGAAGTGGTATAGGCGGAAAGGCGTACAACAGACCGCAGCTCCACTCGCGACGAAAAGCGTCTCCGAGCGAGTGCCGCCTTGGAAATTCCAACGCGCAGAACTGATGACATTGCGCGTTCTCTTCGGTGGCGAATAGATCTAACCAAGGCTCTCCCCATCGCAGAAAGAGGCCTTGCGCCACGTCCAAGTGCAGACGCCATTCGTGTTCCATCGAGCACCGACGGCTGAGTTCGTCCGCCCTGGCGTTCAGAGAACCTGCCAGGTGTTGAACCACCAGAGTCACGCCCTGATGTTCCAGCCATTGCCAGAGACGCAGAGCCTCCTGGCAAAGGGTCCACGACCCCACTCCGCCCTGTTTGTTGCAGTACCACATGGCGGTGGTGTTTTCCGTGAACACTTGCACTGCACTCCCTCGGACAGACGGGAGGAATGCCTTCAGTGCCAGACGAATCGCCCGCAGCTCCAACAGATTGATATGGAGCCGGGACTCCGCCGGAGACCAGAGTCCTCTGATCTCCGCCTCTCCCAGGTGGCCTCCCCAGCCCTGGAGGGACGCGTCCGTCACAACTACGTGCTCCGGTTGGGGAAGGGAGAGGGATCTGCCGTTGACCCAATCGCGGTCCGTGAGCCACCACTGCAGCTGTCTCGCAGTGCCCTCCGCGATCAGGACATGGTCGGACAGGTTGCCCCGGTGCTGGGCCCACTGAAACTTCAGGTCCCACTGCAGAGCCCGCATCCGCCACCGTGCGTGATGCACCAGAAGGATGCAGGAGGCCATCAGCCCCAGAAGCCGCAGCGTCAACCTTACCGAAACTCGGGATAACGGCCCGAAGATCGGAATCAGAGCCTGTATATCCCGAACCCGCTGTTCGGGCGGGTAAACCCGAAACTGCGCCGAGTCGAGAACCGCTCCGATGAAACGAGCTTCTGAGAGGGGCACAGGTGTGACTTCGGCACATTGATGGAAAATCCCAGCTGGTGCAGGAGATCCGCCGTAGTCTGGAGGTGGCTGACGACTGCCTGGGGCGAGCCCGCCTTCAACAACCAGTCGTCTAGGTAAGGGAAGACTGAGACCCCCAAACTGCGCAGATGAGCTGCGACCACCGCCATCACTTTCGTGAACACCCATGGGGCGCTTGTAAGGCCGAAGGGGAGCACCGTAAACTGAAAGTGCTCGAGGCCTACTGTGAACCGCAGGTAACGCCGGTGGGCCAGCAGGACGGGGATGTGGAAATATGCGTCCTGCAAGTCCAACGCTACCATCCAGTCTCCTGGGTCTAGGGCAGTCAAGACCGGAGCCAGTGTCAGCATTTTGAACTTCTTCTTCCGGAGGAAGCCATTGACGTTCCTCAGATCCAAGATAGGGTGTAGGCCCCCTTTGCCCTTCTTGGGTACCAGGAAGTAGTGGGAGTAGCAACCAGGTCCTACTTCTGGCCCAGGAACGCGCTCGATGGCCCCCTTGGCCAAGAGGGCCGAAACTTCCTCCTGCAGGAGCCGCAAATGATCCCCCGATACGCGGTGGTGTTGCGGTGGCATGGCTTGAGGGGTTGTCTCGAAGGGGAGGGAGTAGCCCCTTCGGACGATCTGCAGCACCCACCTGTCCGAAGTGACTGTGCGCCAGTGAGAGTGGTGATGGCGAACCCTGCCTCCCACTGGCGTCACATGGGCCGAAAAGCACGGACTAGGAGGGTTTAGAGGTGGATGCTGCGGGGGCAGGTGTGGACTGACTCCGCTTGTTTCCCCGACCGCCTCCACGGCGGTTTCCACGGCCGCCGCCGCGCTGGATGACAGTTTGCGGCGAGTGGCTGGCGGCACGTGTGGGGACGCCCCTTCCTTGGCCACGAAAGGAGCGAAAGGCACCCATTTGCTGGCGCGGGCCGAGAGGCCCAAGGACTTGGCCGTAGCCCTGGAGTCCTTAAAGCGCTCAAGCGCGTGGTCTGCCTTGTCGCCAAAGAGGCGACGGCCATCGAACGGCATGTCCATGAGTGTATTTTGGACGTCTGCCGAAAAATTGGCGGATGTCAGCCTGGCGTGGCGTCGTACTGCCACCGTCGTAGCCATCGCTCTGCCCAGCGAGTCAGTAGTATCCAGTCCGCACCTGATTGAATACTTGGCTGCGTCCCGGCCCTCCACCAGGGCTTGGCCGAGTTTGGCCCGTACCTTCAACGGACACTCTGGCAGCACTTCCGCCACCGTTTCCCACAGAGAGTGGGTGTAACGGCCCAAGAGGCATGCGGTGTTGGAAGACCGCAGTCCCAAGCTAAGGGATGAGAAGATCTTCTTACCATAGTTCTCGTACCTCTTGGACTCCCTGTCCGGCGGGGCCGTCGGGAAGGCGGTCTGGGAGTTAGAGGCCTGGATAACCAGACCCTCGGGGGTGGGGTGGGTGGACAGGAAACATGGGTCGCCCGGGGCCGGGCGGTGGCGTCTGGCCACGTTCCTATCTACAGGCGAACCTGTAGCGGGTCTGGACCAAGTGCCCAAAAGAACGTCCGTCAAGGCCTCATTAAACGGCAGCAGAGGCTCCATGGAGCATGACTGCGCCTTAAGGACCTCAGTGAGGAGGTTAGTCCTCACGGCCGCGACGGGGAGCTCAAGGCCCAAGGCCTTGGCAGCCCTCATCAACACCACACCATAAGTAGCACCCTCCTCCGAAGCCACGGTAGGAGGAGAGACAAATCCAGTGTCTGGAGAGGTGTCCAGGCCACTGGCCTCCCCAAGGTCTCCTGTCCAGTCGATGTTAGAATGGCACTCTCTGGCCAGAGGGTCCTCAGACCCCTCCCAATCCTCCTCATCCCTCATCTCCTGAGATTCAGGGTCGTAATTGAATGAGGTCGGTTCATAGAAACTAAAATCTCCAAACGGCGTCGAGATCGGCGCCGATAGGCGTCGTCCCGACGTCGGAACCGACTGAAAGGAGGCATCTGGGACGGCGCCGCCCGAGGACGACGCTGGAGGGGACACCGCACGGACCGACGCCGGGAGGGTCGTAAGGTCCACCGGTGACGATCCATCGCCCGAGGAGGATACAGCAGCGCCGGGCCCGAAGGCGCCGGAGCCGCTGTACCCTGCGGCGCCCGGCCCGAGGGCACCGGCGGTGTCAGGATCGTGGGGCCTTGCGGCGCCGGGCCCGAAGGCGCCGGCGGCGTCGAGGCCGAAGCACCCGACGGCATCGGGGTCGTAGCTCCCGACCCACTAGGGCCCCCAGACGGGTTCGCTGGGCCCGAAGGCGCCGCGGAACCCGTCGGAGGAGAAAGGGACCTCATGGCCATGTGGAAACGCTCGATCTCCTCCGGCGTCGCATTCAGCCCAGGGACCGGGGGGTATGGGGCCGAACGCGGTGCCCGCGACTCCCGAGGAGCCGCGTGGGCGGTGTCACCCGAACCCCCGGCCGCATCGAGCGAGCGTCGGGGGGAGTCAGAAGAGCGATGATGTCTCTTCGACTTCTTATGCTTCTTACCTGACGACTTGGACCCGGAGGAGGGGCGCCGACTCCCGGAGCTGTGACGGCTCCGTCCCCGCGACCTGTCCCTCGACCTCCCGTGGGACCGGGACCTCACACGGCGCGGGGCCGACTGGCGGATTTCGAGTCGCCTGCGGGACCGCTCCCGCCTGGCCTTCCTCGAAAGGGCCCGACAGTCGGAGCAGGCCTCGTCGTCATGGTCGACGCCCAAACACATCAGGCACAGGCGGTGGGGATCCGTGACCGACATAGTACGGTCGCACTCGTCGCAATGCTTGTATCCGGGCATCCCCAACGGCACGGATCAAAAGATCACAAAAAAGTTTAGTCAAAAAGTGACTAGGGAACTGCTCTTTCCAGATCTGCGCTGGCTGGCGCGGAAAAAAGAAGAACTGACGTTAGCACGCGGAGGCGGCGTCTAAGTACTCCGACGACGTCATCACGGTGCCCACGACGCCGACGACGGACGCGGAGCCGCAGACGACACCTACCGACGCGCAAGGGTACTGCTACGCAAAACTTTCCGGATCCAGTCTGACGCCTGGGGTTATTCTAAGGTAAGGAATCTATCACTAACGTGTCTCTTTCAGATAGGCTGCACCCCTCTCTGTAAAAGGGAATTCGCGGGTGTTGAAATTAAGAACCGTTGATGATGTTCTAAAAATTACACGAGTAAATGATTGAGCTACAGATGTGAACAACTACTAAGTGTGATAGGAAAAAAATGCAGTGCAAAAAAATATTTCAAAAAAGGTGAGTTAAAATTGGGCAGTGAGAGAAAAAACTTTTTATTGGTGTCTCTCAGTGCTCATCTAAAAACAGTGCAAAAAGACAGCTTTCAACAAATAACTGTTGTGATGATTAACTGGGTCAACATGTTTCAGCAATTGAGGAAAACAACTTGTCCTCTGCCTTCCTCAGGACCTGAACAATATTGTTCAATATTGCTACTGCAAAGTGAAAACATTAAAATACAACAAAGTGGAATGTATAGGTTGGAATCAATACAACCAAATCACCTGAAATCCTAGGTGTAGACCAAATCCTCTACAAATGGCATGATGCAAATGGCTACCGTAATGCATGGGGATCAAACCTCACCTCACCTGGCTGCGGTTCAGGGAGAGGAAGCACCGCTCTTTCCATCGGTACCTCAGTCGGTCATCCAAACTGTCTGGGGAGGTCTCTAAATATTCTAACTGGTGTATTGTTTGTTTCTACCTTTAAACAGACCATCATCCAAGTAGTGCAGCATTTGCTCTGAGCTCAACACCTCTCTCACCACCCATTCCAGGAAACTGCAGATGGTCTTGAAGACCAAACATACAATAAAGCAGCCCAAGGACATGGCCTTAGCTACAAAACAGTGCCCCTCAAACTATATCCCCCACCGTGAAATCTCCCTGGTGCACTGGCAAAAGCCTGAATGCTGTCTGTATGTTCATTTTTACAATCTCAGTCCCCAACCCACAGCTCCTTGCTAAAGCTATAGCCTCATAGATGCCTGCATATTTTGGGGAACTTTCTTCTTCCGCTATGAAGATCCTAACTGATGTCCCGCAGGCCAAGACACGAGATATATTAGCCTATACTCATCTTTCGCTTTCTTGGGTATGACTCCTAGTGGGAATATCAAATTTGGAAGGGAAACTACTATCCTGCCTGCTGCCACCACTTTTGCCAACATATCTTACCACTTGTTCCAGTCCTTACACCGATTTCAAATTGTGAGCCCAGTGCCTCAAAAACAGACCTAGTGTGTGAAATCCTAAAACATTCTTCAAAATTGTTCTTCAACCAATCAACTGCTTCTGTATCACTGTACCAGTGCAACGATGGTTCCAGCCTCTTCTAGCTAACCAGTATCTGGCTTTACCCCAAGTTTTCTTTTGCTCGCCTCAACCACCCTCCCCCACACCGTCAGTATAACCTTCCTGTCCTTCAATGGTGTCTTACCTCAGCACTGGAGTACTTTTCTCCAAACTTACCCTGTACCCTGAAATAGCTTACCTTGTTGATGTTGCAGCACACTCCGCCCGGTCAATTTTTAAATTGGGGCCCCACTCCTCCCAGGGCAGGACGAGTCTGAGAGGGCACCACTGGTATCGGCCTGGTCGGTGTAATATTTTATATCCACAGGTCTTGGTCAATCTCTCCCCATGACTTTGCAGCATCTAAACATCTCCTTGCTGTGACCTTCTCATCATATTGTATCCATGCTACACCTCAAAGTGACACATGCCTTTCTACAGAGGTCTATATATTTAAAGAGTCCTGAGCTGCTCTTTGGATACTTTTCACAAAAAGGCTTGCCTAAATTGTACATGCTGACGTCAATGTTGGAGGCAAGTCTCCGCTTCTTAGCAAATTCCCTTCCCTCCTCTTTGGAGTCCCCCTTACTTCGGGTCACTCAGTGTAGGAGCTTAAAAATGGTTTTTGTATTCACTGGCTCATATTTGTTCTTTGGTGCTTGCCACTAAATGGCTCCCACAAGGGGCTGCTATACCACTCAGGGTTATTACACTGTCCCTGCCTTGTCCTGTTTTGCATTGCCCATTGATTCTTTCCCAGCCTCTTCCAGTGTCACCTCTTGCTGCCCTCCTCACCTTTGCATACAATGTTATGCCCCTTCACCTGCATCATGTA
Source organism: Lissotriton vulgaris (assembly GCF_964263255.1). Classification (NCBI taxonomy): domain Eukaryota; kingdom Metazoa; phylum Chordata; class Amphibia; order Caudata; family Salamandridae; genus Lissotriton; species Lissotriton vulgaris. The sequence goes on from NC_141685.1 coordinate 1,090,028,864, forward strand.
CTCCCTCGTCTCGCTCATGAATACTGTTCTTCTTGTCCCATCGTATCTATCTCCATTGTCTGAGTAGCACAGTCTTGTTTACTCTCTCTTTCCATCATTACCTCAGTCCTCCTTTCTAAAATATTGTTCCATGAATGTCATCCCTCTCAAACGCGCTTTTCTCACTCATTGTGCTTCTGCAACCCCCACATCCTGTCTGCCCCCTTGCACCACACTCATATGCATGCCTCATGGTCTGCATCCTTGACCTGTGCATGTGTAGATCCTATCCAGCTCGACCTCTTGTTACCTATGTCCAGCCTCTCAGGCCCTCATCCCAGGACAGCTTCCTCTTCTCCACTTTGTGGCTGTTGTCCGTTCTACATGGGATGTGGCTTGCAGTCCTCCCACCTGCCCTTACTGGACCATCCATCCTTCTTTCCAGTCCCTCTACCAGCAGCACCAGTACCAATGCCATCCTCTGCCTTTGCCCCTCGCCTGGTATTCTTTTTGCCAGATTCTCTCTTCCCTGGTCCTCCATGCTCACCTCCTTCAATGAAAATCCTTCAAAGAACTTTCCCAATTCCATATCCTTTGCCACACAGCCCTTTAGCAGCCCTGCTGCCCCTATGTTTCCTATGGGCCCAAGGCCCCCGAGTGGTCACCCTGTCAGGCCATGTATGTCTGTCATTACCCGTACCCCCCTTCTGTCCTACCACTGCCTATGCCCAGAACGTTTGGGCTCCAGTCTCCTGATCACTGCCCACACTTAGGACCTCCTCTTCGTCTCTCCTCTGGAGGAGGCACGGTTCTCCCTTCCTTCATATTTATACCTGCCAGGGATACCGTACCATATCATCCACCTTCACCCCCACCGTCTATTAGCGAGTGCCCCAGAGGTTCTGCCTTTCCAAATCCGTATCCTAGTCCACTTTGCCAAACATCCCCTTCTCACCTTCACACTGGCTCCTTCCTATCTCCTACCCGGCGACACCACCTCCTTGGCCTGTCTCCAGCCTAGCTCACCTCTACTATCCTTGACTGGAGGTCCTCCCCTCCACAATCTTCTTTGGAGCCTGATAACCCTGGCTCCTCCTACTGTCTCATGTAGCTGTCTCCTTGGGGCCTGGGCCAACTGTGCACAGGGCCCAGGCCGCTCTTCTCTTTTCCAATAATGGTTGTCTCCTTCCTGTGGGCATTTCCCCCTAAGTCACCTCATTACTGGGGAAGAGTCTGCTTTATAAGACTCACATAATGGTACAGATGTAAAATTTAAGTAACAACCAGTTAGGTTTAAATTAGAGCCTGCACGTTGGGTTGACAGCCATATCATTTCCCAATACATATTCTTTATTGTGGTCTTTGATGGGAAACTTTCAACATTGGAAGAATTCCACAAATGGTCTAGTCCCAGCATGCTAAGCAAACCTCTCATTTCTTTTAACCACGAGATTGAATGAAAGCGGTCTACCCTTATAATGTCCTTTAGGGCATTTGCAAAATGGACAAGTTCTGGTGTAGTCATAAGTCATCTCCAGTATAGTAGCGGGCGCAACCGAGTTAAGTCATTGATGTTTTTCCTGACCAGATCATAAGCCAGTGCTACGGTTGGGGTACTCCGGGGAACCCCAATCAAACGGCGGAGAAAACTGTTTTCCGCTGCTGTTAATTGTTTCAGATTGGAGAAACCGCAGAGTTCAGAACCGTATAAAGTGGCGCTGATCACCTTCATGTTATAGATTTCTAGGGCAGGGGTGATCGGCTTGGTCAGTGAGACTTTATGTTTATGGGCCACTACACCTGCCAGTTGATGAAACTTTAAGACAGCCATGTCAATATGAGTTTTCCAGCTCATATTACATTGGAGGTTTATTCCCAGATATGTAAATGCTTCGACCTGTTCTAGGGGGATACCATTAAAATTTATTGAACCTCTAAAGGTGTTCCGCTGGTTTAAGCACATGAACTTGGTTTTGGATGTATTTAACTCAAGTCCATGTGCTTTACAGAACTCTCCGAAGGCGTTAACTTCCTTCTGGAGCCCACTCGGTGTACGAGAAACTATAAGCGTATCGTCCGCGAACATGAGGACAGGTACACGTGCTCCTGCTGATATTGGGGCATCGGTGGGGGAACGGTTAAGATATTTTGCAATACCGTTAATATATATAGAAAACAATGTTGCTGCTAAAACACACCCCTGCTGAACTCCACGTTCGACAGGAAATGTGTCGATCACCTCACCTTGAGCACCCCACCTGATCCTAGCATAGTTGTTCTCTTGTAAGCAGACCAGTAACGTCAACAGTTCCGGGGCCATCCCAGCTTCAGCAAGTACCCGCCAAAGTTTGGAGCGAGGAACTAGGTCAAAGGCAGATTTTAAATCTACAAATACAGCGTAGAGTGTTCCCTTAGTAAGCAACACATTCCTCCAGTAAAGGGCTAAAAAAAAGAAAACCTGATCAACTGAGCTTGTGCAGGGACGGAACCCAGCTTGATAAGGAGATAAAATGTCATTTTCATCAACCCAGGTTTGTAATTTATTCTGTACTAGACGGCCTATCATTTTTTGGGCAGAGTCTATAAGACTAATAGGTCTGTAGTTACTGGGTAAAGATTTATCCCCCTTTTTGTAGACTGGAATTATTTCTGCACCCTTCCAAGAGGTCGGTATAGGTGCACCTCTGGCCACTGAATTTGCTAGCCACTCAAAGTATTGGCACCAGGATGGGCGATCGCTTAAGAACACGTCTGCTGGTATGGCATCCATTCCTGGGGCACGTCCCCCTGTCACGCTATCCAATGCTATATTGACGTCTTTTAGGGTGAATACGTTTCGTTGGTAGAAAACTGTAGGGGGTAGGGTATATTCCCCTTCAGTTAGCATATTGAGGTTTGAAAAAGTCAACCCACTGGTTTTGGGCTACGTTGTTTTGCGGGGGTTGAGCCACCCCTCCTCTATCCCATTTAACCAGGGCCCAGAATTGACTCTGGTTCTTTGATTCACATGCGACTTTCAAATCACGCCAATGGGCCTCATCCCATTTTTTCTTAGCCTCTTTTTGTACCTTCCTATAGGTATCCCTCGCTCTTCTCACCCCAAGAACATTCTTGTTCCTGAGTTCTACACTAAGGTTCTTACGAGCTTCTCTACAGGCCTTATCATACCATCCTGATTTGGGCATATTATTCTGAACGTTTCCTGATTTCTTCTTTTTCTTAAAGAACTCCTGGATCTTAATAAAAAATGTCGTGTGGGCGTCAAGCATAATTTCGGGGAAATTTTGCTTGTTAGTTTGTGAGTTGATCTCAGCCACTTCTTCTAACACTGCTTTTTTGAGCTCCTCTAGTCTTTCCCTGTTCTTGATGAGTCGACCCCATTTGATGTGGCGATGGTTGTTCGAAGTTACAACATCTTGAGTGATATTACCTGTCCCTAGATTGGATTTTCTTGACCCTACATTTGTTCTAAGGGCCATACAGAGAGGGTTATGGTCACTCTCTGTTCGGGTTTTGACTATCATATCAATCAACCTATGCCATAATCTAACATCCACTAAGATATAATCTATTCGACTGGAGAACCTACCATTATCAAATGTTTTGTTCCCCTGTCGATCTGAAAGGGTTCGTCCATTTGCTGCTCTAAGTCCTCTTGCTAAACATAGTGCCTTAAGTTGAATGGCCACCGTCTTCCATCTAGTGGCTACGGGAAGATCCAACTGAGGGATACCCCACTTGGTATCCTCTTCTTCAGTTAAGAGTTGGTCTTCTTCGCCAAGCGGTTTGAAAGTAGTATTAACATCGCCCCCTACAATGTATGACAGGTGAATTGGAAGAGCTTCAAGCTCATGGTCCAGAGCGGTCACTACTTCTGATGATTTGCCACCCACAACTCCCCTGGCGTAGATGTTAAATTCGACCATTCCTTGACCATTTGCCCAGGTTAGTATTATTGACAGTATGTCGTCAAGTAGAGAACTCCTTTGTTGGATTTTGCAGCATAAGTTTTGGCGGACCCAAATAATCAGGCCCCCTGCCGGTCGACCCTTAGGGTTTTTTGTGGCTGGAGTGTAAAAGTTTAGATATCCAAGATGTAATATTGGGATCACAGACCATGTTTCTTGGAACAGTAAAATGTCGAATTGGTCTATAAATGTGCACCATTCTGGTGAAATCAACTTATTGGTGATTCCAGCAATGTTCCAAGAAAGAAAAGACAACCCTGACTCTGCTGTTCCCTCTATTACTACATCTAGAGGAATCTGCGGTAGGAGGGAACTTTGTAGATCAACTCCCTTCTTTATTTCTCCAGCTACATTGTTGTTATGAAGGCATAAAGTTTCAGATACAGATATGACTGGGTCGGGAACAGGACATAATTCTCCCATGGAAGGATCTGATTGTTGGTCAAGGTGTCTGATCTTGTTTCTACTGCTTAAAGTGGTTGCTTCCTTTACCCTTTTCTCCAAATTCCAAGTGGTAGTATTTATCACACAGAGCTCTTTCTCCATGGGAGTATCTACATTCTTTAGTTCTTCTAATTCGTTAATCACTACTCTATCAGTCAGTTTGAGTCAATCACATTCGTTCAGATTAGACAATGCCCCAAATCGATTTTCAAGATTGATTTCCCATTCGCTAGGTTGAGGGACCCTACCCCACTTATGTGATACCAGATTCCACTTGGTCTTTAAAATATTGGGATTCCCTATTTTATTACTGTGGTAAAAGAAATCCAAGGTTAACGGAACAATGTCTGTGCTTCTACGTTGTGGTGGATAAATATACCTTAAGACCTCAGGAAGTATTTCTGGGTTTAAAAAATGTAAAACTACACAGTCACCCTTGAATTTTTTTAGCACCATTCCCTATCCAATCCACCCTTCTTGCCATGGTGATTTCTTCGGCTAGTTGCTGTTTGCCCCAAGGAGATATCACCATGTTATTGGATAACCAGTGATAGGCTTTGCTAATCAAAGAAGGAGTAGATTCTACTTGTCCCGTTTTTAAAGGAGGTAAATTGGCCAGGACCAAAACTAGGGGGGAAGCCTCTACAATAAGTTGGACGGGACCTTTCTCAACACCTATAGGCATGGGTTTAGGTGGAAGATCTTCAATGATGGTTCTTTGATTATTATTGGGTACATCATGTTGGGGCATACGGGGAATTGGAATCGTATTATCTCTGGCCTCTGTCCCAGCACTTATAGCATTTGCTATGGGTTCTACTCTAATTGGATCTAGAAATGACATGTTGGGGACAAAATAGATAGATCTAAGGTATCATTGTCCAAATTGATAGCAGTAGGGATGGTTTGATCGGGGTTGTCTTTTTGCGTAAATACATTATCATAAGTATCAACAGTATCGATATGATGCACCTGGATCGAGGCTTCAACCTGATTTGGTTGTAATGGAGTGTTCTGTGTGGGCATAGAGGGAGTGGAGCTTAGGCCCAACGATATTCTTCTAGAGTTATTGATTTTGGTCACTACCTGTACTAGATAGTTATCTAAAGTGTTAGAAGCGGAGGATGACTTCTGTTTGGACATTGTACTTAATACAATGGTATCACAAATACACAAGAGCACAGGTGATAACAAGAATTAGTTATAAGGAACGCAGCACAGTCAGCACTTAGGGATAGAAACAAGAAGAGTCTTACGGACAACAAGCCGCAGAATCACAGCAAAGGCAGCAAAAGGTTCCTGGCCCAGTCCAGTCACGGTCAGTCTCGGACTGTCTCAGACTGTCCGCCCTTTGTCCGGGCTTCGTCCCGGCTTGCGTCCCGCTAACGCGCTGTAGGACCGCCTGTAATACCAAGAGTTAATTGATGGGGAGGAGACTCGGGAAGAGGCGGCAGGTGTGCGAGCTGGTTGTTGGAGGAGCACGTATGTTCTTTCCCATTACTTAATTGGATGGCTGAACTGTTTTCGGATGATGACAGTGATTTCATGTTGGGAGCTGTGGCTACCTATTTTGCATATTCTATCCACCCATGAGTGGCTTTGAAGACTTTCACTATACTGGCACGTGACTTTTTAGTAATTCTTAATGGTGCCATTTTTTCTTATGGACAATCTACTTCATATGTTCTAGGACTGTGATTTTATATTAGGCCTCAAGTTCGAGAATTTTTACATTTTTTTGGCCACTGTAGGCATTCATACATATTTTTGTATTGATAATTTTTATACATATACATATATATAATTTTTATACATATACATATTGTTAGACGGAGACCCGGAGGGTCGGCCGAGTACAGGTGGAGAGGCCTCCGGTGAGGGCCCTCTCCGGTGATCATACAGACAAGTAACTTCCCCCCCCCACAGATGGACACCACACAGAGATGAGTTCTGCACACTTTATATAGAAACCTTGAGGCAAGGTGATAAACGATACAGCGGGACCAGGATACGAGGATCCTGAAAATTCTAGTCTCTTTGGGGGGAAAGGGGGTAGCGGGACAGTCTTATTACCGGTCCGGTACGGAAGTAGCCGGAGATGGAGCTCGCAATCCTCGAGCTTTGAGGGTTCGCAAAGATGGGCCGCGGCAGCGCCAGCAGGCTTCCAAGATGGTTTCACGATGATGAGGGCCGCGGCAGCGCCAGCAGGCTTCGAAGATGGTTTCACGATGATGAGGGCCGCGGCAGCGCCAGCAGGCTTCGAAGATGGTTTCACGATGAGGAGGGCCGCGGCAGCGCCAGCAGGCTTCGAAGATGGTTTCACGATGAGGAGGGCCGCGGCAGCGCCAGCAGGCCTGGAAGATGGTTCACGAGAAGGAGCCGCGGCAGCGCCAGCAGGCCTCCAAGGATGAGTTCGTCTCGGTGTCTCTCGACTCCAGGATACAGCTGCCTTCCTGCTCTGGAGCTGCCCCAGTTATAGGTCTGGCGCCCTTTGATGTCCGGACCCTCGCACTTGGAGGTCGGGAGGTCCGGGATGAGGGAGCCCAGACACCCAGCAGGGGGGTGGAGCCAGCGTCCGGGGAGGCTAGGGGCGATCGACACCTGGTGGAGGGGAGCCATCGACACTCCTTCTCCCATTGACCTGCCAAGTGGTCTCTCCGCCCCCTGGGTGGATGGTGGTGCCTCGATGTCGGGGCCTGGCCAGGCCCGGGGTTGGGGTTGATCCGAGGCCACGCGGCCTTGTCGTGTAGTGTCCAAAATGGCAGCTGGGCCGGGGGCAGTGGTCCTGGAAGGGGCCTGGGCCAGCCGATACCGGGGGATTCAGGAGCTGGAGTCCCGTCGGGGACGGGCCGTGGGTGGTTCTGGTGGGTTGCCGGGATGGTTCTTGTTGAGGACATAGGAGGAGCAGGGGTCCGGGCCCCGCCATGCGGGGAGGGACCGGGCCTTCCACGAGGCCTGTCCAACACATATACATACATTTAGCTTGGCTCAATATTATTGAACTCTGCTTTCATGTTATGCCTTTATTATGTTATTGGCTTGTTTCTTGACCGTCCTCGGATCATTGGGGGGGGGGGTGTCATATAGTTAATGCTTTTCTATATATTGTGTTAAGTTAGCATGAGCTTATTAAATGTTTAAACGACATATTTTCCTTCGGCTTCAGTTTGCACACGGCACATAATTATTATTGTAGATTTCAACTTAGACGAAAGATGTGATTTATTTGAGAATAATATGTTATTGCTCTGATATCTGTCGTGCTTGGTGCACTCGGTACACTGTCTGCACACTGAGAACTATAGCCTCTAAGAATAACCTAACACAAGGTTGCTGGGAGGCCTGATCCTCTCACCACATTAGACATATGTAGGAGAGTAGGGTCTGCTATCCTATGGTCACCCCAATTTTTGCTTTTTGCTTCACTGGTTTTCGACTTACTGAGGCTGTGGGCCTGCTAATCAGACCCCCAGCCTGCTGTTCTCTCCCTAAATTCTTAATACATGTGCTATAGGTACATACCACAATTGGAAATGGACTCCTTGTCAGCCCCTGTACCATGCACTATAGGTGCCCAGGGCATAGGTGCCACCAAGGCCTACCAGGGGCTGAAGCATAGCTTTTGCCACCCCTGGCCGGTTCTTAAATTGACACAACTGGCTGATCACTCAGCTGGGGCAAGTGGGTGTAATCACCCCGTGCTTAGATATAGTATACCTATATCTAAACCTATATCTGGACACATATATAGCCTGTAAGCCACTCCTATGGAAGGCCTCATCAATCCTGGAGGCAGAGTGCGTGGTTTTATGTGAGACGGTGCCCTGGCATGAGCTGAGCCTGTCTGCAGCTGTCGGGAACAACTCCCTAAGCTGATCCGGGATAAGGCCATACCATATACTCTTAAGCGCATTATAATCCTCGCGGTTATATAGCAACTTTGGTTTGGCTTTATCAAAACATGTCGTGTAAGGTGTCATACGAATTGGAATACTATCCCCTCGCCAGTTCTGGCGACGGGGATAGCATTCCACCCTTCTAGAGGGAGAAGACATGTTACTTTACTGAAACGCGGTTGATTTAAAATGAGCCTCAGATCCACAAAATGGATGCCCCTGCCACAGACACGGGTCTGACCTCCTGCTGCTGACCGAAACCCGGCAGAGGAGGCCTGGACAAAGAGTTTCCTGTCACAGGGCGGTGTCAAACCACCCCAGACAGGAGATAGTGGATTGGAGTAGGGAGGTTTCAATGAAACCAGACACTGCCTGGGGAGCACAAGGCTGCCCCTTGCAGGATCCGGCCAAACCGGTTCTGGGGCCTCCCAGCCCCTGTCCCAGCGCGGCCAGGATCAAAGGAGAGGGGTGTAACCACCCCCTTCCTGGGTCCCACCCATAGGAGGGGACCTAGCAGGATGTCCAACCCCCTAGATTCGAATAAGAGGGGGAGCAGTCCCAACGGACCTCAGATCATCCTGAAGAAACATAAGAAACGAAATCTGGACCCTTCGACTTTCTACACGACGTGAGAAGACTGAAGAATCTCCCTTGTGGTCAAGGAGTGACCACCCTGTGCAAACAGGTACCATCCAGCACCTCAACGCCTGCTTTGTTGCAGTTCCCGCCGGAACTCGAGCGACAGAGATCGACGAGATCAAGCTTGCCTGCCTTCTACCTGCCCGATCCACAGTCCCTGCAGAGCTGAGACCCGTGGAGGCGACCGGAAGCGTGGGGCACGCCATCTTGAAAAGGCCACGAGACGCTGACCGTGCAGCCCACGAGTGACCCTCGAAGCTGTACACCGGGGTTTGAGAAGCCCCAGCCCCGAGCTCCACTTGCACCAAAGCTCACCCCTCCACACTCGCTGAGTGCTGCGTGGGGCCCTTCTGCTTGTGTGCGCTCGACGCGTTGGCCCGGTCACTTGCCAGCTGGCTTGTGGCCCCTGTGCCGACGAACTTTGAAATCCGACTTGCTTTTCTGGTTGCTCCAGATCTGCACCAGCTCCTGTGAAAAGGAGCACCCACTCTGACCCTCCTGGTTCGAGTGATAAGCAATCTCCCGGTTCCGCGTGGATTGCTTTTGCCAAGTGCTGTTTGCTGCAATCTTGAAGCCGACGGTGCTGACGGCGAGAGCCTACGTGGGACAGATCGTGACCTGCTCCTGGACGTCGCAGATGCCCCAGAGCCCACGTGACAGCGGAGAGAAGCCTATCGACAACCGCCTGATTGCGCCCGACATTGCCTGGTTCCGTCCTGGTTCCACCCTGGTCACTGCTGAGTGACCCAGACTCTGTCCCCTCTGCTTTCAGGTACTTTTCTACATCGATCCACCCTTGGATCGCACCGGACACTTCTGCTTCACAGCGCCTGCAGCTGCAACAGCTCCAAGCACCAAGAACCTGCGTGACAGAACCCGACGCCACTTCGACCCTGTGCACCCACGGCCTGTGGGTGAGGTAACTTTGCAACGCCGGTGTCTTTACACTGGTACACACCTCTAGGGTCTGTGTCTAAAGTTTTGTGTTCCTAGGTTCAGCGGAAGTATCTTTTTATTCACTTTAATTGACTTTTACGCACCATTGACAGTGCATTGGTGCGCGCCGCACTTTCCGTGCTGCACCCGTCTCCTGTGGGCTACTCCCGACTTCTTCATTGCTTGTCCTGACTGCTCCCAGCGAATCTCTAGGCCCTAGGCCTAACCATTGTTCGATAAGTGTTACTTATACCACTTTTTTAATATATGGTCTGAGTGGCCACCCGCCCTCATCCATAAACGTGCAACTTTATATGTGTAACAGTGCTTTTGATTTAACGCTTGTGCCCCTTTCCTCATAAAGAGTACTGGGGAGTAATTTAGAAATAAATACATATATTTTTATAATATATACTTGTGTGGTGTCCTTTCATTTGATTACAGGATTGTATGTGGTAAAACAGCTCGCTTAACACGACCTCTTAAGTTAAGCCTTTAAGGCTGCTTAGTCCATGCTACCACTAGGATAGCTTGTCTACAAGGTTGACTTACAACCTGACATCTTTGGGGTTTGTTTGGACTGATAACCAGTGGTTCCAGAATTGGAAACACTACCTATCAGGCCAACTTCTCACATTGGTGTGCAGCGGTGCGGATTTGAGCTTGCTGTTTGTTTTACCATTGCAATCTTTATCAAATTGAAAGATCACATCAAGTACCTCTAGGTACATATAAATCAAAAGCTTAGCATATTAAGTTCTACTGAACTTAGTAGTTGTAGATTAAAGGGATTAGCACACCCTGACTACAACTCACTAGCAAGGTACAGTAGGAAACCACTTAGTGTAGGTAAGTGCACCACTTACACCTCACTAGCAGTCATGTCTGATACAGGTAGAGCCTCAGGCTCTGCTCCTGTAGAAGTTGATCCTATAGGGACAACATCCAGATATGACAACCTTAGCCACAAAGACCTGGGTGCCTTGTGCACAGCCAGGGGGCTAAAAAAGGGCAGAGGCCCTACCATTCCTTCCCTAATAGCTCTCCTAGAAAAGGATGACCTAGACAAGGTGAGTCAGACTCCCTTAGAAACAGAGGAAGGGATAAACTCCCCTGAGAATGAGAATCTTCCAGAAGAAGAGGAGGAGGAAGGGGAAGAGGAAGGCTCTGATGTAGAAGAGCCTGAAGATCAGGATCAGCAGGGAAACCAGGTACAGGTTGCCAGGCTTAACCAGGCCAACTTGGACCTACATGGGAATGGAGAGGGCCAGCACCACTCCAGATCTCATAACCAAATTCTCCCAGGTAATAGAAGGGAGAGATCTCTGTCAAGGGACTCTCACCTTTCTAGTGCCTCAAGAGAATCTCAAAGAGGAATGACTTCCTCCCAGAGAAAAGAGCATAGGGCCAGGATGAGGGCTGTCCAACTCCAGATAGAGAGGGAGGAGGTAGCTCTGGCTCAAGCTAAACTGACCTTAGCTCAAGCTAAACTTACCTTGGCTAGGGAACAGAAAATAAGTGGCTTAGATGCCACTGGTGGCAGCAAAGTTCCTAAAGAAAAAGACAGGGCCTATGACAATAGAAACCTGACAAAAATTGTGCCCCCCTACAAGGAAGGGGATGATATCCACAAATGGATGACTGCTCTTGAGAGGGCCTGCATGGTACAGCAGGTCCCTGAGGATCAGTGGGCAGCAATTTTATGGTACTCCTTTTCTGAGAAAGGGAGGGACAGGCTCCTCACTGTTAGACCTGAGGATGCCAAAAACTACTCTGTTCTGAAGAGTGCTCTTATTGAAGGGTTTGGCCTAACCACTGAGCAATACAGGTTGTTGTTCAGAGACACCCAAAAAGCACAGACTCAGGACTGGACTGATTTTGTAGATTGTGCCACTAAGGCTCTGGAGGGTTGGCTGCAGGGAAGTAAAGTTTCAGACTATACAGGATTGTACAATCTTATGATGAGAGAACAGATCCTTAATAACTGTCAGAACCAGCTGTTGCATCAATACCTTGTTGACTCTGATTTGACCTCTCCCCAAGAATTGGGAAAGAAGGCAGACAAATGGGTCAGAACAAGGATTAAGCAGAAAAACCAGAACCAAGGTGACCAGAAGAAAACAGACCAGAAGGGTGGGAATCAGAAAGATAAAGAAAAGGACCAGAAGTCTTCAGGCCCCCAAACTAGCAATAAGGAGGGGGGTTCCCAAAATGGAAACAAGAAAAAGAAGAACGATGGCCCAAAGAAACCTTGGTGTAATACCTGCAAATCAGTTTCACACTGGGGCAGTGAATGCACTAAGAAAAATCCAGTCCCCACCACTGCAGCTCCTAAAGCAACTGCACCCCCTAGTACAGTCAGCAGTGGTGGTACACAGCCAAAGGGTTTAGTAGGGTTGACCCTGGGTACTGAGGTGGAATCTGGCCTAGTCAGAATCCCCACACAGGCAGTTCTCCTATATGATGTGGACATATCTTTGCCCACTGCAGTAAGCCCCAGTAACCTGGGCAAATATAGGCAGACTCCCTTAATTAATGAGAAACTGGCTCAGGCCTACAGGGACACTTGTGCCAGTGTCACAATGGTGGCACCTGGCTTTGTGGACCCTGGACAAATTGTACTAGGTGAAAGTTACCTAGTGACCAATGCAAGCAACTCCACTACTTCCCATAGTGTGGCTGTTGTGAACTTCTCCTGGGGAGGGGTAGATGGCCTAAAGAAAGTTGTTGTGAGTGCAGACCTCCCAGTAGACTGTCTGTTAGGCAATGATCTTGAAAGCTCAGTTTGGTCAGAAGTGGAGTACAGGACTCATGCAGAAATGCTAGGGATTTCAGCTCATGTCCTTGCAGTGACAAGGTCTCAGGCTAAGAAGTGCCTTCCTGAACCAGTGGTGGATCTTGAAACAATAGACCAACCACAACCCAAGAGAAGGAGCAAGAGGGTTAAGGCTGTGCCTTCCCACTTGCCCCAGGTTGAGGATCAGGTTTCACAGGAAACTGATTCTGCAGTCCAAGAGGAGACTGTCTCTGAGGAGCTTGAACCTGATCAGGTTGAGTTTCTGGGGACAGGGGGACCCTCAAGGGCAGACCTGGGGCAGGCCCAATTAGATTGCCCTTCACTTGAACCCCTCAGACAGCAAGCTGCTGCTGAGGCTGCAGGGAATGCTCAAGGTACCCATAAAGTGTATTGGGATGAAGGACTCCTTTATTCAGAGGCTAGAGACCCCAAGCCTGGCACAACCAGGAGGTTGGTTATACCTTTGAAGTTTAGGGGCTTCCTTCTTACCTTGGCCCATGATATTCCCCTTGCAGGACACTTAGGCCAGAATAAGACTTGGGACAGGCTTGTTCCACACTTTCACTGGCCTCACATGTCAGAAAATGTCAAGGAGTTTTGTCGCTCCTGTGTCACTTGCCAAGCCAGTGGTAAGTCAGGTGGCACAACAAAGGCCCCCCTGATACCACTACCTGTGGTGGGGGTACCCTTTGAACGAGTTGGAATAGACATTGTGGGTCCCATGGATCCTCAAACAGCATCTGGGCACAGATTTATACTGGTGGTAGTGGATCATGCCACCAGGTACCCAGAAGCAATTCCCCTGAGGACCACCACAGCTCCTGTGGTGGCAAAAGCCCTCATTGCAGTTTTCTCAAGAGTGGGCTTTCCAAAGGAGGTTCTTTCAGACAGAGGTACTAACTTCATGTCTGGATACTTAAAAGCAATGTGGAAAGAGTGTGGAGTAAACTATAAGTTTACCACACCCTACCATCCACAGTGCAATGGGCTTGTGGAAAGGTTCAACAAGACCCTAAAGGGAATGATAAAAGGTTTACCAGAGAAGCTTAGGCGGAAATGGGACATCCTTTTACCCTGCTTGCTCTTTGCTTACAGAGAGGTCCCACAGAAGGGGGTTGGCTACAGCCCTTTTGAACTTTTGTTTGGCCACCCTGTAAGAGGTCCATTGAGTTTGGTGAAGGAAGGATGGGAGTTACCTCTCAAAAAGCCTAAACTAGACATTGTGGATTATGTACTTGGTCTCCGCTCCAGGATGGCTGAATACATGGAGAGAGCATCCAAAAACCTTGAGGCCAGTCAGGAATTACAGAAAGCCTGGCATGACCAAAAGGCTGTTCTGGTTGAGTACCAGCCAGGGCAGAAGGTGTGGGTGTTGGACCCAGTGGGGCCAGCAGCTCTCCAGGACCAATGGACTGGACCCTACCCTATCATTGAAAAGAAGGGAGAAGTCACCTACCTGGTTGACTTTGGCACCCCTAGGAGCCCCCACAGGGTGCTCCATGTCAATCGTTTGAAAGCATTTGTTGACAGGGAGGACATGAGTCTCCTCATGGCCACAGATGGGGAACAGGAGGAAGAGAGTGACCCTCTCCCAGACCTGCTTTCCCAGAACCCTGATGATGGTTCAGTTGATGGAGTAGCCTTGGCAGGCAGCCTCACTGAGCAGCAACAGGTGGACTGCAGACAGGTGTTGCAGGCCCACAGACAATTGTTTTCACTCACACCCAGTCAGACTAACTGGTGCACCCATGAGGTGGATACTGGTGACAATCTGCCTGTGAAGAATAAGATCTACAGGCAACCTGACCATGTCAGGGATTGTATAAAGGCTGAGGTGCAAAAGATGTTGGAGCTTGGAGTGATTGAGCCATCAGAGAGCCCATGGGCTAGCCCAGTGGTCCTTGTGCCAAAACCTCATACCAAAGATGGGAAGAGAGAAATGAGGTTTTGTGTGGACTACAGAGGTCTCAATGCTGTCACTAGGACAGATGCTCATCCCATTCCAAGAGCAGATGAGCTCATTGATAAATTGGCTTCTGCCAAGTTTCTGAGCACATTTGATTTGACAGCTGGCTACTGGCAAATCAGACTAGCTGAAGAGTCAAAAGCCAAAACAGCATTCTCTACCCCTAGTGGGCATTATCAGTTTGTGGTAATGCCCTTTGGTTTGAAGAATGCACCTGCCACTTTCCAAAGGTTGGTGAACCAAGTCCTTGCTGGGTTGGATGACTTTTGTGCAGCATATCTAGATGATATTGCTGTCTTTAGCTCCACCTGGGAGGATCACCTGATCCACCTGAAGAAGGTTCTGGAGGCCCTGCAAAAGGCAGGCCTGACTATCAAGGCTACTAAGTGCCAGATAGGGCAGAGCAAGGTTGTGTACTTGGGCCACCTAGTAGGTGGGGGTCAAGTTCAACCACTGGAGAGCAAGATCCAGACCATACAGGACTGGACTCCTCCAACTACCCAGACACAAGTCAGAGCCTTCTTGGGCCTGACTGGGTATTACAGAAAATTTGTAAAGAACTATGGGTCCATTGTGACACCATTGAATGACTTGACATCCAAGAAGATGCCCAAAAAGGTTCAGTGGACAGTTAGCTGTCAAAAGGCATTTGATGACCTGAAGAAGGCCATGTGCTCTGCACCTATCCTGAAGAGTCCTGACTACTCCAAACAGTTCATTGTACAGACAGATGCTTCTGAGTTGGGGGTGGGAGCTGTGCTTTCACAACTTAATCAAGATGGTCAAGACCAGCCCATTGCTTTTATTAGCAGAAGGCTGACCCCCAGGGAGAAACGTTGGTCAGCTATTGAGAGGGAGGCCTTTGCTGTGGTTTGGGCCCTGAAGAAGTTGAGGCCATACTTGTTTGGTACTCACTTCCTAATTCAGACAGACCATAAGCCCCTCTTGTGGCTAAATCAGATGAAGGGTGAAAATCCCAAACTGCTCAGGTGGTCCATTTCCCTACAGGGGATGGACTTTACAGTGGAGCACCGCCCAGGGACTGACCATGGTAATGCAGATGGTCTCTCCAGGTACTTCCACTTAGAACATGAAGACTTATCTGGTCAAGGTTAAGTTTAATGTCCCTGCGTTTGGGGGGGGGGTTATGTAGGAGAGTAGGGTCTGCTATCCTATGGTCACCCCAATTTTTGCTTTTTGCTTCACTGGTTTTCGACTTACTGAGGCTGTGGGCCTGCTAATCAGACCCCCAGCCTGCTGTTCTCTCCCTAAATTCTTAATACATGTGCTATAGGTACATACCACAATTGGAAATGGACTCCTTGTCAGCCCCTGTACCATGCACTATAGGTGCCCAGGGCATAGGTGCCACCAAGGCCTACCAGGGGCTGAAGCATAGCTTTTGCCACCCCTGGCCGGTTCTTAAATTGACACAACTGGCTGATCACTCAGTTGGGGCAAGTGGGTGTAATCACCCCTTGCTTAGATATAGTATACCTATATCTAAACCTATATCTGGACACATATATAGCCTGTAAGCCACTCCTATGGAAGGCCTCATCAATCCTGGAGGCAGAGTGCGTGGTTTTATGTGAGACGGTGCCCTGGCATGAGCTGAGCCTGTCTGCAGCTGTCGGGAACAACTCCCTAAGCTGATCCGAGATAAGGCCATACCATATACTCTTAAGCGCATTATAATCCTCGCGGTTATATAGCAACTTTGGTTTGGCTTTATCAAAACATGTCGTGTAAGGTGTCATACGAATTGGAATACTATCCCCTCGCCAGTTCTGGCGACGGGGATAGCATTCCACCCTTCTAGAGGGAGAAGACATGTTACTTTACTGAAACGCGGTTGATTTAAAATGAGCCTCAGATCCACAAAATGGATGCCCCTGCCACAGACACGGGTCTGACCTCCTGCTGCTGACCGAAACCCGGCAGAGGAGGCCTGGACAAAGAGTTTCCTGTCACAGGGCGGTGTCAAACCACCCCAGACAGGAGATAGTGGATTGGAGTAGGGAGGTTTCAATGAAACCAGACACTGCCTGGGGAGCACAAGGCTGCCCCTTGCAGGATCCGGCCAAACCGGTTCTGGGGCCTCCCAGCCCCTGTCCCAGCGCGGCCAGGATCAAAGGAGAGGGGTGTAACCACCCCCTTCCTGGGTCCCACCCATAGGAGGGGACCTAGCAGGATGTCCAACCCCCTAGATTCGAATAAGAGGGGGAGCAGTCCCAACGGACCTCAGATCATCCTGAAGAAACATAAGAAACGAAATCTGGACCCTTCGACTTTCTACACGACGTGAGAAGACTGAAGAATCTCCCTTGTGGTCAAGGAGTGACCACCCTGTGCAAACAGGTACCATCCAGCACCTCAACGCCTGCTTTGTTGCAGTTCCCGCCGGAACTCGAGCGACAGAGATCGACGAGATCAAGCTTGCCTGCCTTCTACCTGCCCGATCCACAGTCCCTGCAGAGCTGAGACCCGTGGAGGCGACCGGAAGCGTGGGGCACGCCATCTTGAAAAGGCCACGAGACGCTGACCGTGCGGCCCACGAGTGACCCTCGAAGCTGTACACCGGGGTTTGAGAAGCCCCAGCCCCGAGCTCCACTTGCACCAAAGCTCACCCCTCCACACTCGCTGAGTGCTGCGTGGGGCCCTTCTGCTTGTGTGCGCTCGACGCGTTGGCCCGGTCACTTGCCAGCTGGCTTGTGGCCCCTGTGCCGACGAACTTTGAAATCCGACTTGCTTTTCTGGTTGCTCCAGATCTGCACCAGCTCCTGTGAAAAGGAGCACCCACTCTGACCCTCCTGGTTCGAGTGATAAGCAATCTCCCGGTTCCGCGTGGATTGCTTTTGCCAAGTGCTGTTTGCTGCAATCTTGAAGCCGACGGTGCTGACGGCGAGAGCCTACGTGGGACAGATCGTGACCTGCTCCTGGACGTCGCAGATGCCCCAGAGCCCACGTGACAGCGGAGAGAAGCCTATCGACAACCGCCTGATTGCGCCCGACATTGCCTGGTTCCGTCCTGGTTCCACCCTGGTCACTGCTGAGTGACCCAGACTCTGTCCCCTCTGCTTTCAGGTACTTTTCTACATCGATCCACCCTTGGATCGCACCGGACACTTCTGCTTCACAGCGCCTGCAGCTGCAACAGCTCCAAGCACCAAGAACCTGCGTGACAGAACCCGACGCCACTTCGACCCTGTGCACCCACGGCCTGTGGGTGAGGTAACTTTGCAACGCCGGTGTCTTTACACTGGTACACACCTCTAGGGTCTGTGTCTAAAGTTTTGTGTTCCTAGGTTCAGCGGAAGTATCTTTTTATTCACTTTAATTGACTTTTACGCACCATTGACAGTGCATTGGTGCGCGCCGCACTTTCCGTGCTGCACCCGTCTCCTGTGGGCTACTCCCGACTTCTTCATTGCTTGTCCTGACTGCTCCCAGCGAATCTCTAGGCCCTAGGCCTAACCATTGTTCAATAAGTGTTACTTATACCACTTTTTTAATATATGGTCTGAGTGGCCACCCGCCCTCATCCATAAACGTGCAACTTTATATGTGTAACAGTGCTTTTGATTTAACGCTTGTGCCCCTTTCCTCATAAAGAGTACTGGGGAGTAATTTAGAAATAAATACATATATTTTTATAATATATACTTGTGTGGTGTCCTTTCATTTGATTACAGGATTGTATGTGGTAAAACAGCTCGCTTAACACGACCTCTTAAGTTAAGCCTTTAAGGCTGCTTAGTCCATGCTACCACTAGGATAGCTTGTCTACAAGGTTGACTTACAACCTGACATCTTTGGGGTTTGTTTGGACTGATAACCAGTGGTTCCAGAATTGGAAACACTACCTATCAGGCCAACTTCTCACAACATAACACAAATAATGTTGCTGCCAACATTGGGCTCTACGCGGGTTTAAGATAGAGTTACTGAGAATGCAAAAAACACACTTGATGGTGCTTCGCATGGAGAGAGTTGGTAGCTGATGATGTGATCTTCTTCTGCTGACATTTAGAGGTATGGGCCCGCCCTGCTAAAACGCAAATTAGAGCTTCTTAGATATAATATAGTATGCTAAATAGGGTGCGCGAAATATAGGTGACAAATATAGGCAACAAACGAGCTGGTAATAACGCACTGCCTGGTGGGCCTCGCAGTCCCGGTCTCAGCAGCAAACAGTCTCCAAGTTACCCTCGGCAGCTACAACACTTCACCTCCAGGGAAAGCAGCAAAAAGCAGGAATTCACAGTTCCGACTGCGAGTGGCTCCCGCGGAGCGGGGGCCGCGACTCGTTTTTAAAGAGCCCAGGCAAGAGATGAAGGTGGGGAGGAGACTCTGGAAGAGGCGACAGGTGTGCGAGCTGGTAATAACACACTGCCTGGTGGGCCTCGCAGTCCCGGTCTCAGCAGCAAACAGAGTCTCCAAGTTACCCTAGGCAGCTACAACACTTCACCTCCAGGGAAAGCAGCGAAAAGCAGGAATTCACAGTTCCGACTGCAAGCGGCACCTCTTTTGTGCACTTGTTTTAGATAGGTGACACAGCCATCTGGTTCACACACTGACTCTCCTTCTCTGGTCCCTCCCAATGTCCCCACGTGGAGAAGAGTACCTCCCCTCTGTGTTGAGCCCATTTCGTATACAAATATTCTGCATTACTATATCACAGAACACAGTGCAATACGGAGGTGCGTCAACAAGGCAGGGGTAGAACAGGGGTGACCCAGTTTCCACTTACTGGGCAGGATATTACAGATAGACTGGCCAGAGGTCTCTGGGGCATCATTTATCCAGTCCTAGACTTTCCTGTTACTGATAACTGCTCTGCAGTGTGTTAGTCAATGGATTCAAGTGAAGTGAACATACATTACAGCCAACAAATAGGATTCAAAATTATTAAGTGGCCCAGGTTCATGCGTGAGTAGCTC
This sequence comes from Lissotriton vulgaris, assembly GCF_964263255.1. NCBI lineage: Eukaryota > Metazoa > Chordata > Amphibia > Caudata > Salamandridae > Lissotriton > Lissotriton vulgaris. The sequence goes on from NC_141685.1 coordinate 1,090,048,432, forward strand.
CGTTAGTCCATGCTGTTTCTTTGCTTTCTGGGATTTGCAGTCCTCTCTATCCCATTAGAAAAACAGGACTATGAATCCCAAAATCTAAAGAACAAGTATTTGCAATACAATAGGTCTTGCATTTGCGAGCGTTTAAGCTATTGGCATTGTCAATGACAATGCCTTTTATTTATCTGTTTTGATAATTAACACATAAGTGAAATACATTGTCATTTTCAATGCCAATGGCTCAAACTCATGTAAATGCGATATCTATTTAATTTCAAATAAGCGGCCGCCATTGTCTCGGGCTGCTCGGAAAGTGAAAGTGCTCATGGGGCGCTGAATGTTGCAGGAAAGCATGTCGTGCCTTAAGTAGGAGAAACTCATTAAAGGAAATAGTGCTTACAGACTAAATAAGACATATCGTGCAACAACAGAAGTAAAAGGGCCAATCCTCATGGGAGGTTACAAATGAAGACAAGGCGGTACTAAGAAGGGACTAACAAGCCTTTTAAGGAATCAGAAGCCAGCATTTATGAAGGACAATGACACAAGCCAATGACAAATATGGACGGAGCTTCAAGTCCAAACTCGAATACAGCAGGCCTCACAGAGCAGCACATGCGCAGGCCATGCTCGACCTAAAAAAAGCATTGACGGTACATTACAGTGAAAGACCAGAAACAGTTTTCTGGTGACATGGAACCACCTAGACACCCAGCTTTCAGAGGACAGATGGGTCACTAGGCACTTCTTCGAGCTCCGCAGATAAGGCCCAAGTAACAGCATAAATGTCCACACTTCCATGGCTAATTTACGCATCTATAAAGAACCCCTCCCCCCAATCCTCCTCCAGGACAACGCGGGCAGGTAATTTCCAAGAAAACACACAAGTTGCACTGATATGTGAAATGAAACCTTTGCACTGGAAACAAGGTGTGTTCCGATGACATGCAATCATACTTGGCAACATTTTAAAACAGGAAAGTGGGACACTGAAGAAAAATTAAGGGAAATGTACTTTGTCCATTGACTTCTATCGAGGCAGAGCCAAATGCAGACAAGAGACAGGGGAAATAAAAGCATTTTTGGCTTCAGAAATCTGAGACTCCCGCCTAAATCGGGTCCAGTTAGGATATATGCATGTAATCGTCTTTTGACCAGGGTGTATTTGTAATTTATGCTACGACTGCCAGGAGTAGAAAGATTTTTTATTGGTACACCATTCATGCTTCGCAATAAAAAAAAGAACAACAAAAACATCGAATTTAAATAACTCCGGGGATATTACACGTTTAATATATTTTTTAATGAAACAACAAATACTGCCGCAATATATATATTGTGCACAGAAGTGCCGTGAAAACATGACAGGCGGGCCTACCTGCCTCTAACCAGCTGGAGCGATGAGCAAACACAACAAAGAAGAATACAAGGAGACCAGGCTGCCATGTCTATCTGCAAAATGATAAGGATAGCATTGGATGTTGAAGTCCTTCTTCGGTTTCCAGTAAACATATAGGAAAAAGAGAACTTTGCGTCCTACTACGACATTTTGCTACGTCAGCAAACTGCACTGGAGAAGAACGAAGTGTACGTGGAGTCAGTCTAAAGCCCAGCCACTATAGACACTAAAGAAAGACTACATGAATGTGGTCTTCAACTTCAGTGTATAACAGTCTAGTCATTAGACGCCGAAAACAGACCAGGTGTATGGCTTTGTTTGAAGAAAATGCAGCTTTTACGTTTGCATTCTCTTACACAACCTTTAAGCAGACAGCTCCATGGTTCCGCCTGAAGATTGATACTCTGAGTCTGGGCCCAACTATCCCATGCCAAAGTCGGCCCATTATAGGGAAGAAAGTGATGTGGGTTACTTTATTTTGCTCGCCAAGGAACCAAATGTATAACTTGAACAGGCTTTTAAAACGAGTACAAAATCAATGAACTTTCTCAGTCCTGATGAGAAAGCTAGCTCCAAGTGATGCCATATCATGTGTAACACAAGTTAGTCAAGGCCTTGCTGGAAACATTACTTTGCATTCTGGGACATGTAGTTTTATTTTTTGTCATCAAAGGGGCTCCTAAGTTCCGACAGTCTAATGATATTGACTTACAAGTTAGAGTTGCCTACTAGTGTTAACAATTCAGCTTCTGATATAATATGAATATTCTTACAGCTTTTGATAAATAATAGTGAAAAGATTGTCCCGAGCACCCAACAAATATATGAATAAAAGTGTGCCCAAGTCTTCTTGCTTTCAGGTCGATTTCTCCAATCCACAACCATCATCAGTTTTCAATAGCCAACACGTGATTCGTCAGATTGATGTATAGGCATCACTTACTTAATCGGGGCTCATTTCCGACTATTGTCATGTATAATTCTCTAAAAGTCGTATCTCAAAACTCCAATTCTCCCCTCATCAGTATCCACTAGTTACCATGTTTATTCGTGTTCTCCTGTATTATGGAGAGTACTCCTCGGACTATCCAAACCGGCTTGGTGGATAGTCCAAGGAGTACTCTCCATTCTGGTTTGATGAGAAATAATAGTGTACAGTTAATGCAAACTAGTCCTTGTTTACAATAATCTCTGGACAAAAATATGGAATGGTGGAATAAATCGATTTTGTACGTTATTCAGACATAAGGACGCTTTGTTTCAAAATGTTGGGAGTCCGTTTCCAACAACAAATGTTGATTGCAACTTTACAACTTAGAACTGTTTTACAAAAAAAAGTATTGTAACATAGTACATTTTACAGGCCACTCCCCAACGAACAGATGCCAAACCTCTGACTAGTAAGAACATAGCAGAAGACTATTAAAAAGAGGGCAAATGAATACATCAATAATTCAGTGTTACCTTTGCGCGCCGTATTTCTTTTTTTCTGGGACCGTCAAGAGATTTGACTAGGAATAAAGTAGCTGCAGAAGGTTTTCTCTCTCAAACTCCGATTTTGCAGAAAACAGCACTCATCCACGGAAACCCAAGGGCAGGCAGGCGGCCATACATACACCTCCTACAAAAAGGATGGCTAGTAAATTAGCATGTCAAGGCAGGGAGATTCAAAGAGCATACCGCCTTTAATATGCGAACCTGGGTTCCCCCAGACCTGGAGGATGCCACACCCTTCCCTGAGGCCCATTTAGCACCAGGACAAATGGGGGAAATTAAATTGTCAAGAGGCGTGTTACACTCCCTGGCCAGTTACACCCCTAGGGTGGGCCACCTGTTGTGAACACAAAAGAAAGAATTCCACCATCTTGTGTGTGCTGTAATTAGGAACTCTGGGACATGGTGATGGCCACTCCCCACAGGAAGTGGGCATATAGGGGGTGTAGCGACCCTAGGGGTAAGTAGCCCATTGGCTCCTAACCGTCACTCCCCTTAATGCCACTAAATTGAGTATTCAGGTGGCCCCCTGAACCCAGGAACTTAGATTTGATAGACCCAGAAGAAAAGGAACAAGAAGAGCCACAAAAACAAGAACCAAAGAATCGCTGTGGACTTTTGGGTACCAAACCCTGCCTGCACAAGTCTCGACTATCGTGAAGAAACCCAATTAATCCTGCAGCTGAACTTCTACCAAGAACCCTGGTAGACTGCCAGCCCTTTGCAAATTGGCAGCACTCTCTCTTGGAGTAGAAGAGCTACTTCGCTGCAGTTCGCAGGCACCAAAACCGCAGACTCCAGTTTACAGGGCTCTCGCTCCCCGGTCTTACCGACGCAGCAGCTGCCCATGAAGATGTCAACATGATCCAGAAGGTTAGATTCATCTCCCCACCAAGTGAGAAGAAGCCAGGACCAACCGGAGACGCACAGTACCAATACGCCAGGGTTCCAGACCCCTTGCAGCAAAAGCCTGTTTGAGTCTAATCCAGACTCCAACAACACCAAAACCGAGCAGCAGCTGCGGGACGTCAGCACCTCAGGGACCCACTTCCACAGTGGCCCAGCTGTCCTGATTTTTGCACCCTCAACTGGTGAGACCGACAACTGCAAGGACCTGCGACGCACCAGCCCAGCAGACCTAACCTCTCTACACCCGAGCACCCCAGCCCGGATCCTAGAGAACTGACTGTGCTGCCTTGCTACTCTGTCCCTTGTGAACGGAGCCCCTCGTTGTGAACTCCTGGACTTACCCCCCTCTGCAGCCTGTTTGTAGGCAGCCCCCCTCTCTCCTTTGGTGTAGTGCGTAAGGCTACCAACCTGGCCCGACCTCTACACCAGATGCCCCACGGGAGGTAAACTCTAACTGCAGCGGCGCCCCCCACAACCCCCTGCTGCCAGTACAGAAAAAGTGAACAAATAAAATGGTAATAAAATGAATTACCATTTTATTTTACACTACTCCCAGCCCGAGCAGTGTTTGTGGGTGGGGTCACTGCTGCAGACTTGCAGCAGTGGAGTGGTGCTCACTGCACCAGTTTACAATGAATTTGACACTTTACAACACGTACTAATACCACACGTATCATTACAACGTGGGTATTACTACGCGTAGTAATTCACCTCGACCTACCATTACAACGCATACTTTTATGCCTATACCACGCATGCCATTACAACGCAAAGGCATGCGTGATAAAGGTATTATCTTGGTCAAAGTATCTAAGGTACGTTACACTAATTACCCTGCCCTACCCTAAATGACTACCCATGCATGACCCCCTAATCCTTTCCCTACCCTAAAACACCACCCCTGCATGACGCTCCCCAACCCCCAGTCCTCTCCCTATGCTAAAACACTACCCTGCACGACCCCGACCCTACCCTAAAACACTAGCCTGCACAACACCCCGACCCTCAGTCCTCTCGATACACTAAAACACTACCCTGTATGATCCCGACCCTAAACCCAACACAATCACTGCACGACCCGACCCCCAGTCCTATCCCTACCCCAAAACACTACCCTGCACAACCCCCTGACACTACCCTAAACCCTACAACACTCCCCTGCATGACCCTTCCCTGACCACCAGTCCTCTCCCTACCCTAAAACACTACCCTGCACGCCATCCCCAACCTAAACCCAAAAACACTAAGCTGCACGACACCCCGACCTCCATTCCTCTCCCTACCCTAAAACACTACGCTGCACGACCCCCCCTGCCCCCACCCTAAACCCTAAAACAGTACACAGCATGACACACACCCCACGCCCGACCCCCTTTTACCCTAAAAAAAGTAACCCCAGGCCCAATCCCCCTTAATTCTCTCTCCTCCTGGATCCTGCTGCATGTCCGCTCTGAGGGGCGCCGCACGCTATTGTGAGGAAACAAAAGAGTCTAAGTTTCCTCACAATGAGGTGGATCACCTATATTTTTTTACAAGTCATGTGCTTTTATCACACATACCTTTATAACAAAATGTGTTGGTGTGAGGTAAAAGCATATGCGTTGTAAAAAAAACAAGTTACTTACCTGTACACTGTAGTTCTCCAGTATTGATATCTTTCATAGATTCACATGCTTGTATCTTCCCGGTCGTCATGGTGGGAGTCTCACGGTAGTTAGAAAAGTAGTACTATAAGAGTACTTTATAACCTCCGGGCTCCTGAGGCATGAGCCGGGAGTATAGTTAATGTTTTCCTACGTATATTCTGTGCACTATTGCCATCGATTTTACTGCAGTGTTACTTTTAGATTTTTTACTTGCACTCACCTAATATGCCCCGTTTTTTAATTCCTTTTGTTGCTGCTTCTGGGGGGAAGTGCGGGAGGTGTGTGCTGAATCGTGCGGGCCTTGACATATGGTTACGGTTCTCCGGGGTGGCTGGGGTGTTCCCGCCATCTTGGAAGGAATCGCAGGGTTAGCGGGCCAGTTGTTGCGGCCTCGTTTGCCTTGCTTGCCTGACTAGTATAGATGTGGACACAGTGGCGCCCGCGCAGCCACCAGGCTCCTGAGGCGTGAGCCGGGAGTATAGTTAGGGTTTTCCTACGTATATTCTGTGCACTGTTGCCATCGATTTTACTGTATTGTTACTTTTAGATTTTTTACTTGCACTCACCTAATTTGCGCAGTTTTTGAATTCCTTTTGTTGCTGCTTCCGGGGGGAAGTGCGGGAGGTGTGTGCTGAATCGTGCGGGCCTTGACATATGGTTACGGTTCTCCGGGGTGGCTGGGGTGTTCCCGCCATCTTGGAAGGAATCGCAGGGTTAGCGGGCCAGTTGTTGCGGCCTCGTTTGCCTTGCTTGCCTGACTAGTATAGATGTGGACACAGTGGCGCCCGCGCAGCCACCAGGCTCCTGAGGCGTGAGCCGGGAGTATAGTTAGGGTTTTCCTACGTATATTCTGTGCACTGTTGCCATCGATTTTACTGTATTGTTACTTTTAGATTTTTTACTTGCACTCACCTAATTTGCGCAGTTTTTGAATTCCTTTTGTTGCTGCTTCCGGGGGGAAGTGCGGGAGGTGTGTGCTGAATCGGGCGGGGGCCTTGACATATGGTTACGGTTCTCCGGGTGGCTGGAGTGTTCCCGCTATCTTGGGAGGAATCGCAGGGTTAGCGGGCCAGTTGTTGTGGCCTCGTTTGCCTGATTAGTATAAATGTGGACACAACGGCGCCCGTGCAGCGGACGAGCCACTGGCGCCCCGAAGGCGTGCCAAGGGCAAGCCTGTCTGCGCCCGTCCGCGCCGGGCTATCATCAGTCGCCAGGACCCCTGCATCTTCCTCTAGAGACCCGCTCAGTTACTCACGGGATGAGCTTCTGGGTATGGCCTCTAACTGCCCTTCTTTACCCTGGACATTCCAGGAGTGAACTTTCCATTGCAAATTCTGTGCTTTTGAGTTGGATTTAGTGGAGCAACCTCTTCGCCTACCTGGCTCTATGGTGTATAGGTTTCTTAGTTTAAATTGCCGCTCTTTGGCGAAACATCATGCTGAGGTGTTTGATCTCTTAACAGACGAGTCCCCTGACGCCCTTTTCCTAACGGAAACATGGCTTTCCCAGGACTCAGTGGCGGAGCCTTGGCTAGCCCTTCCACAAGGTTATGTGTTAAAAACCATTAATAGAAAGGGGTGAGAGGGGGTGGTATTGCAGTGGTTGTTAAGGAAGCTTATACTTTTAGCCTGTACAAGGAGAAGATAGAGGGCTGTGAAAGTGCTATTTTCAAAATCAGTCTCAGTTGTAACTTTACAATATCTGGCCTTTTAATCTATAGACCCCCGGGCCCTCTGGTCTGTTTAGAGAAGATCTATTGAGTAAAGTTGGACAATTGGCCCGTAAGGCTGCAAACGTTACCATTTTGGGGATCTCAATCTTCATCTTGAGAATGAGGGGAAAGCTGAGATCGCCAGTTTTTTGGCGGACTTAGAGGCCTTCCAGCTGTCGCAACACGTTCTTGAGGGTACACATGTGGCAGGCTACTTGTTAGACACCATTTTTTCAAACTTCTGTTCTTTAAAAAAAATTCCGCCGGTTCTGCAGGCATGGACGGATCATTCATTGGTTAATTCTCTCTGAAGTTGCAGGGTAGAGTGGATGTGAGCCGCCCAGCTCAAGTGCCTAAACGTCCTTGGCACAAGTTGGACTCTGATTTGTTTTCTACCTGGCTTGCTGAGCACAGACCTCAACTACCCCCAGAACTAGAGGGGGAGAATTTGTGCTTCCAAGAATGGTTGATGGCCGGTCTGGATAGCTGTATTCCGGTCAAACAGGGTGGAAAGGGACGTGGGCCATCTAATTCTTGGTACAATGATTCGCTAAATCTGGCAAAAAATGGCTGCAAGCAGCTTCAGCGGGCTTGGCGCCGCTCTTATGAGGCATCTGCAAAATTAGAATATCGGGCGGCTTTCAAGCAATATCACAAGCTCATTCAGAGAGCACAGGCGGAGTTTGTAGCCAACAAGATTCTGGCCATTTCTAACTCCCCAAAGACCATCTTCTCCCTGCTCAATAATATAAAGAGTGCAGGTGCTTCCAGAGCCTCTCCCATCGCCTCCAATCGCCAGTGTGAGGTATTAGTGCAGCACTTCGTGAATAAAGTTGAGCAGATTTATTGCGGCCTCTCTAAGGCGACCCCCCCATATGGAGAAAGTGGTGCTTGGAGGGGAGGATATCATGGATGGCAACTGTTTATCATCTTTTCCATTGTTGATGCCTCCGGAATTTGGGGCCTTGTGCCATAAAATCAAGTCAGGCTCCCCAGCTCACCCTATGTCATCTGCCCACTTTCGCCAGTTCCACTCATCGATCGCTTCTGTGAGTTTAGAATTGGCCAATTTGTCTCTGAGGTCAGCTTCTGTACTTAGGGCGTGGAAGCACACCAAAGTCATTCCTCTGATAAAAAACCCTCTCTTGATCCGGAAGATCCTGGTAATTATCGCCCCATTTCCCAGCTGCCTTTTTTGACTAAGCTGGTGGAGGCACATGTGAATTCCACTCTATCCAAATTTTTAACAGATTTTATTGACAGATAATATAACAGTCGCAGAGCTCTGTACCCCAGAGGAATCTGCACTCCAAATCCATACATGTATGTCTCCATAATCCATCTTTAACATTATTCATGTGTAGCCAGAAAACAGCCGAAATGTAAGAAACACCCCTCCCTCCCGCCCCCGTCTCCTTCCCCCCAAACACCCCCCCCCGATCCCTCCCTCCCCACGCACAGTTAGGAATTTTCCCGCAATCAATGCAATGCGCACACAACCTTCACCCACTCGCACTCAAATATCTAGTATTGGGTCCCGTTCTGGTGGAGGCTCGAGCCATAGGCCCCTGAAATCGGCCCAGCGCTTCCAGATTTTATAATGCTTACGCGGGCATCCCCGGGCCAGAAATATAGGCTTCTCCATCCCCATACAAAAGTCCAGTCCCCTCTTCCATACTACCACTGACGAGGCCCTCGGGTCCTTCCATGCCCTGGCTTTGTCTCTCTTGGCCACTGAGTCCTAGCAGTAGTAGATGTCTCTTGTAGAGGTTACCCCCACTCCCTCCATCATATGTAACAGGCCTAATTGCGGTGTACGTGGGAGCACCCACCCCAGGGCCTCATCTAGACTACTCCATACCCCATTCCAGAACCTGTCTAATTGGCAACAACCCCACACCGTGCGCAGGAATGTTCCCATTTCCCGCCCACACCTAGTGCAGTCCGGAGATGAGATGAGGCCCGCCTGCCATAGTCTTCGCCTAGTAAAATACACCCTATGAAGGTATTTAAATTGAATGAGCCTGAGTCGGACGGATATGGCAGCACCTCTAGGACCCGCAAGCCCTTCATTCCAGTCTTCCTCCTCTAGCGTCCCTATGTCCTCCTCCCAGGTCTCCCTTAGCTTTTGTAGTGTGGAGGAGCAGTGCATAATAAGGGCCTGATATATGCATGATATTTTCTTAGTCTCTATGTCACCCATGAACACCCTAGCTTCAGGGGGCTATATTCGGGGAGAGAGGTCAACCCCTCCAGATATGGGGCAAGAGCATGACGGAACTGTAGGTATTTGAAGAATTGAGTACGGGGCATATTGTATTCTGCACTCAGTTCCTGAAATGACTTGAGTGACGTCCCTGACATGACATCACCCAATTTGGAGATTCCTATGTCGTACCACCCCGTAAAGCCCTGCAAGGTTGCCAGGCCTGGTAGACGGCCGTTACGCCAGAGGGGAGTCTCCTCAGTCAGGGTCCGCCACCACCCCATGCGCCTCAAAGCTTGCCTCCAAATGTCAAACACCACCTGTGTAGTCGGTGGTAGTGCCCTACGCCTCTGTGCCTTATAGAGAATAGTGCGTAATGTGTGGGGCTCCATCAGGAACCGCTCCAGGGCAAAGGGCGGTTCCCCCCTGTCCCCATACCACCAGTCATTCAATACCAGGAGATGCGAGGCTTGGTAATAAGAGAGGACATTCGAGGTCGCCAGACCACCACTATATGTAGACCGAAAGCACGTACGCAGCGCCACCCTGACCGAGCCACCCGCCCACAAGAATTGAGTCAAAGCGGAATCTACCTGTTTGAACCATTGAGGAGGGACAGGGTAGGGGTGATTTTGTAGCTGATAAAGTAGCCTAGGTAAAGCCGTCATTTTAAATATGGCCGACCTTCCGAAGATGGTCAGGGGCATTGGGGACCATGTTTTAACATCCGACCGTGTCCGCCCCCATACCGTCGCCACGTTCCGCTCCCATGCCACCGCGGGGATCTCCGATAAGAACACTCCCAGATATTTAATGCCCCCAACTGCTACTTGTAGCGTCGAGGCCCAGTCCCCAACTGCCGGGCCCCCTCCCAGCACCCAGAGTGTCGATTTACGTGGGTTCATGTATAGACCTGTAGACTCGCCAAAGATCTGTAGGATGCGCAGGATACGGGGCCCGACCTGTTAATATTTGTTAAATAAAACAAGACATCATCTGCGTATAACGCTATTCTATCCGACGGGCCATGTTCCCATTCAATCCCCTTCATCTGAGCATCCATACGTACCCACGCTGCCAACGGCTCCATCGCTAGAGCAAACAAGTATGGCGAGAGGAGGCAGCCCTGCCTGGTACCCTTCCCGATGGCAAAGCTGGCAGACGAGGCCCCTGCTACTCTGACCGAGGCTGTCAATTCAGTGTATAATAATGGCACATAAGACATGAAGTGGGGGCCATAGTTTAACCGGGGCAGGAGCGAGAACAGGTATGTCCAGCTCACTGAATCGAATGCCCTATCCATGTCGGCCAAGAAGAAAGCCGCCTGCATACCCGCCGACCGCACCGCTGCCATCGCCACATGAGCCCTCCGGATATTATGACGTGTCGCCCTTTGGGGTATGGAACCGGCCTGGTCAGGTTGTATTAGTTCTGCGATATACGGTAACAGCCTATTGGCCAACGCCTTAGCCAACACCTTGGCCTCCACATTTAATAGAGAAATTGGGCGGTACGATGCATACTGCTCTGGGGCCGTCCCGGTTTGTGGAACACCACCACTTCAGCATGCCTCCAGTCTGGGGGTAGATATCCCCGTTCCCTAGCCTCTTCTACCACCTCCTTATAATGGGCCCCGAATTGCAGATGGAATTTGTTTTTAAATTCGCTGGGGAAGCCATTGGGACCGGGGGCCTTGCCAGTGTTCAATTCCCCAAGGGCAGTACCTAGCTCCTCCTCTGTCAATGGGAGCTCAAGGCGGTCCCGAATTTCATCTGTAACCGCCCGCGGCGGATAATCCCCTATAAACTTGTCCACTAGCTCCGCAGATATGCATTCTTTTGGAGCATACAGGTCGGCGTAATAGGCTGCAAAGCCCTCCGCGAGCTCCCTGGGGTCTGTGACTGGGGAGCCAGTAGCTTCTTGAATCCTTGGAAAGTCTGGAGCTGCAGTATGCCCTGACACAGTCTATGCAATATCGTCCCCGATTTATCGCCCCATTGGTAAACCCTACTTCGAGTCGCCAACCACATCTGCCGCACCTCGTCCAGTAATAGAGAGGCATAGGACTGCTGCGCCAGCAATATCTGCCCAACCAGTGGACCCTCCCAATCCACGCTGCTGCGGTGCTCCAGTTCCCTGCTCTCTGCCTCGGCCTGGTCTATGTATGCCCTGCGCCTCCTTTTAGCAGCTGCGCACCAAGCAATATCTATACCCCGCAGGGTTGGTTTCATTGCTTCCCAGAGTGTCGTCTTATCCGCCACCGTCCCTACATTTTCAGAGAAATAGTGTGCTATCGCCTCACTCATGTGCTTTCGATAATCTACAAGGTGTAGGTGCCACACCGAGAGACGCCAACGAAATGGCTGCCTCCTTCGATCCAGACAAATATCCACCGTCGTTGGGGAGTGATCGGACAGCCTCCGCGACAGAATGTCAGCTGCAACCACCCTGCCTATTGCCGCCCCAGGGACGAATATATAATCCAACCTGGAGAAGGACCCAAGTACCGCAGACAGAAAGGTATATTCTCGCCGAGCGCCGTGCATGCGTCTCCAGGTATCTATACTGTTCAGGGTCTTAATCATGTCACTCAAATTAGAAGGGCTAGTTGCCACACCTCCTCCCGCAGGCCGGTGCCTAACCCGGGCATGATCCATGACGTCATTCCAATCTCTACCCACCACTGGGAGTACATTCGGGATGTCCGCCCAAAGTGCAAAAATCTTCTCAATGAGGGACCACTGGAGAGGGGGCGGGGCATACACACATCCCAGCACGATGGGCTCCTCCCCCAGCTTGCCATGAATAAATATATAAATATCAGCCCTGTGCATCTATCCAATGGGTGGAATGAACATATGGAACCCTACGGTGTACTAGGATAGCCCCCCTCTGGAACCCTTTGTAAACCCTGCGTGAAAAACCTGCTGGTATCCAAAGCGCTGAAGGCATAATGTTTTATTGCCCAGGAGATGCGTCTCTTGCAGTAGCACTATATCCGCCCCGCCCTCTTTGCCTGCCTCAACACTGCCCCTCGCTTTATCTTATTTAGCACTCCCGTCACATTCCAGCTGAGGACTTTAAGAGTGTCCCCGGGCCCACCGGCCCTACCAATCGGACACAACATCAGAGACCACCTGGATCAAACAGCCACCGTACGCGCCATGTGGTTGCCCGCTTCATCTCCATTGTTGCGCTACCCCAACTGTGCGTCCCCTCCCCCAACCAAATAACAAACATCCCACCCTGCCCTTATCCCCCTCTCCCTCCACCCCATACCTCAAGAAACAATGAAGTACCTGTCGCGGTGTAGCCAGGCCTCCACCCCCAACATGAGGCCGAGGACCTTCCACGCCAATGGATCCCCATAGAACTCCCCTACCCTCTGTCAACCCTCAACCACCAACCCACAACTGGGGGGACCCCCTCGCCTATTGTATTGCCCTCCCCCCACCCCATCCCACCCGGATTCATCAACTGTAAAATTAAGACACTTCAGGTTTGTACCGCTCCCACTCTGTCAGGGGCCTATGAAGCCCAGGGGTGTGGTACACTAGCACAAAGGGCAGTTAGAATACTAGTTACATGTCCCACAAAATCTTCAGGTGTCCTTTTTTTGGGTCCCGACATCTGCTTTCTCCTTATCCAACACATCGCCCGATGCAGACCGCCGCCTGGACCTCCAGTTGTCTTTCATCCGCGCCCCCGGGAAGATTGCGCCTGCAGCCCGCCTCTAGAGGAGTCAGAGTTCATCCCCGGAGGTGTATGTACTCTCACTGGTACAATTTCATTCGTCCATGTGAACACCTCTTCAGGCGATTCAAAGAATTGAGTGCGGGATTGATACACTACCCTAAGGCGGGCCGGGTACAACAGTGCGTATGGTATTTTCAAATCACGCAGCCGGCCTTTGCGGCCGTGAAAGACTGTCGTTGCTGTTGCACCATGCGGGTATAGTCAGGAAAAATCATGACACGATGATTATCATATAGCAATGGCTCCTTCGCTCTGGCTTGCTGTAAGATTATATCCCTATCATGGTAGTTCAGTAGTTTGGCAATCACTGGCCGCGGCCGTGCCCCCACTGGCGGTTTTTGCATCAATGCCCGATGCGCCCGTTCGATCACAAAACTTCGTGAAAGGGAGTCGGGGGGGAAGCCAGCTCTCAATCCACTGCGCCAGGAAGCCCTCCATGGTGCCCTTTTCGCAGCCCTCCGGCAAACCGACAAAGCAGAGGTTATTGCGCCTGGCGCGCCCCTCTGCATCCTCCACGCGGAGCGCCAGGCCCTTCTGAGCTGCTTCCATACTGGCCACCTTGCGCTTGAGGGTCCCAATATCATCCTCTGCCCCGGAGATACGTGTCTCAGCCTCAGTTATGCAGGAAACTGCATTCCTCAGGTCCTGGCGCAGCAACATAACATCGGATCCCACCGCCCGATCTTTGCCTCCAACATGTCCCTTGACTGCGTGATAGCCGCCATGAGGGCCGCATTGTCAGGCCCAGCATCTTGATGTCCGCCCATGGCCCCCGCTCCTCCACTTGGCCCCGTATATTTGTCCATCGGGCCTGGCTTGGGGGGACCACCCCCTCCTGCACCACGTGTCATGACTCACTGAATATCACCCCCTGGAGACCTGTGAACACTAGCCCCTGGAGTATGACCGATAACGCAGCCCAAAATCACACCGCGACACGGCCCGGCCGCCGAAGCGCCCCTCGGTTGTCTCCTCCGCCGTCTGCAACGGCCAGCAATGACCCCCGTACACTCTACTAACAGGCCTTGGTCTTGGCGGGCCGCACCTCCTCAGCTCCCGGGCAGGGCTCCCCAGAGCACTCCCACAGGAACCCCACACACCTCCGTACTGTCCGCCCTAGCTGGGCCTGCTACTGTTGGTGCCAGTCCTCAGTGAAGCTCCAGCGTCAGATCCACGCTCCGGACAGCCCCTCCAATGTAGTCTCCAGCTGCAGTATTCGGTCCAGGCCGCTTCTCTTCCCCTTCCTCAGCTCCCGGGCAGGGCTCCCCAGAGCACTCCCACAGGAACGCCACACACCTCCTTACTGTCCGCCCTAGCCGGGCCTGCTACTGTTGGTGCCAGTCCTCAGTGAAGCTCTAGCGTCAGATCCACGCTCCGGACAGCCCCTCCAATGTAGTCTCCAGCTGCAGTATTCGGTCCAGGCCGCTTCTCTTCCACTTCCTCAGCTCCCGGGCAGGGCTCCCCAGAGCACTCCCACAGGAACCCCACACACCTCCTTACTGTCCGCCCTAGCCGGGCCTGCTACTGTTGGTGCCAGTCCTCAGCGAAGCTCCGGCGTCAGATCCACACTCCGGGCAGCCCCTCCAATGTAGTCCCCAGCTGCAGTATTCGGTCCAGGCCGCTTCTCTTCCCCTGTAGCCTGTGCCGGGTCGTCAGGCCACTCTCTCCGCACCTCCCGTCTGCCCAGCACCGCAGCAGGCTTAGCCCGGTCCAACCAGCGCCCTCGAGCTCCTGCCGCTGTTTCGCCTCACCAGGGCTATCACATCGCACCCCTCAATGCCGGAATCTCCTCTTCAGCCACCACTGGGACCCCTGGGTACACAGGGTCTCGGCCTCACCCATTAGTGCAGGTTCCACCGCTCCTGGCCCCGATCCCGGGCCTTCGGACCCCCCTCGACACCACAGGGACTGTTTTCGGGGCCCGTCACTCAGGCCCAGTGTGTGCAACTCCCTTCCACTATCCACTAGGCCAAAGGGGGGGGGGGACGCGAGGGCAGTGGACATCAGTAGCTGCTCAGTCGGGCCCCCCTCACTATCTGCCAGAAGAATGCCTCGCCCCACCACGCCTTCCACCGCAGCTGGGCCCTTTGCCACCTCCGCAGGTCCGCAGTGAAGCGCCAAGCCAGAGTCCACACCCTGGGGCGCACTCCAAAATTTAGGTCCCGGCTTCCCCACCCGGACCAGGCCGCTCCGCTACTTCCAGGCACCAGTCCGGCCAATGAGCCAAACCCTCAGCGCTCCTCCAAATGCCCAGTGCAGCCACGGGACCAGACTGTGTCCCTCGACCCCCGCTGCTGCTGCACCTCGCCGGGGTGGCTCCGCTCTCCCCCGATGCCTCTGCTTCCACCGCCGCGGGGACCCTCGAAACTCGAGGTCCCTGGCTTCACCCAGAGAGACAGGCCTCAAGTCCCCGGGTCAAAATCACTGACTCCCGGACCTCCGTTGCCGCCTGAAATGTACGTGGGGCTCCGCACCAAGGTCCGATAACAGATTCACCCCTTCGTGTCTCTCCACTGTGAGAGAAGGCAGGATTATTTAGCGTATAATAGTACGGCGGGACGGAACTCTACTAAGCTGCGTCCGCCATGATGGCTCTCCTCGAACAGCACAACATCTTTGACTCATCACAGCATGGTTTTCGACCACGGCATAGCACCGAATCAGGTCTCTTGGCAGTGTCGGAATCCATCCGGAGTAGGTTGGACGTGAGAGACTCGGCGGCATTGGTTATTTGGACCAAAGCGCCGCTTTGGATACCGTGTCTCATGAGATTCTTCTAGAACGCCTCCTGGAAGTTGGGATGGGCCTTGGATTGGATCCAGTCTTTTTTTGGAGGAACGGTCCTTCCAGGTCTCGGTACTACCTTTACATTCCCAGGAATGTGCCCTGCACGAGGGGGTACCACAGGGCTCTATCTTAAGCCCTCTTTTGTTCAATCTTTATGTGAGACCCTTGGTGGAAGTGGCTAAAGGCAGGGGGCTGTCCTTGGTGTCATATGCCGACGACACCCAGTTGGTGATTGCTTTTTCAAAAAACTGCTCTGCCAACTTGGACAAGTTCAAGGAGGATCTGCTGGCCATCTCAGATTGGATGGTGGCAAACTGTTTACAGTAAAATGCCAGTAAATCTGAGATTCTGAGGTTTGGCAAGGATTGGGAGCTATGGTCCGAGCAGTGCTGGCCGGGCCGCCTCAAACCCGCCCCATTACCCAAGGAGGCTGTGAAGAACTTGGGCATGTGGTTTGACGACGGACTGACATTTGAGAAACAAACAAAAGCTGTTGCCGCTGTCTGCTTCGGGCTCTTGCGAGGATTGAGCCCCCTGCTTGGTTTTTTCCCTTCCAAAGTTCGTCAGACTATTGTTCAGGCGTCCATTCTTTCCAGGCTAGACAAGGATAACTCTATACCTGGCGGCTAATAAAGCCTGCACTAAGCGCCTGCAGAGGGTCCAGAATGCGGCAGGGCGCCTTCTGGTGGACTTACCTAGATCTTGCTCAGTGGCGCATGTTCTCCCCAAGCTTCATTGGCTGCCTCTCGAAAAGCGCATTCAGCTTAAGATACTGTGCATTTCATACAAGATTTTGACGCACCAAGCCCCTTTAGGGCTATCTTGCCTGCTGATGCCCTATGCGCCTGGGTGTTCACTGAGATTTGCCGACCTTGCGCTTGTTTGTGTTCCTCGAGTTCGGAGAGCGAGGGCAGGGGGCCGCTCCTTTCCCCTCCTAGCGGCTAAACTCTGGAACTCACTCCCAACTCACATTAGAGTTATTCCTAATCTTTTGGCGTTCCGTAAGACCATAAAAACCTGGCTATTTCTGTAGTCCGACGTTTAATCATTGGGTTGGTCTCTCATGCTCTTGCCTTTGGTTTCTGGTTGCACTGGGACGCCTCGTTGCGGAGGCAGCCATGCGCATTACAAATCTTAAAATAAATAAATAAACCGCCAAAGGGAAAGGAAAACTTTAACATTCGTCAGCATCTTTATGTAGGTTCAAACTGTGACCAATCAGAGACAAGCCCTAGACCTCACTCCCCAGCAGGGCCATCAGACCTCAGATTTCGCACACAAGTGTGCTAAGGTTAAGAGTAGCATGAGGTAAGAAGTGGCAAGCCTAGACGGGGAGGAGGGAGGGCCGCATGTGAATCTATGAAAGACATCAATACTGGAGAACCACAGTGTACAGGTAACTTGTTTTTTCTCCAGTATTGAACCTTTCATAGATTCACATGCTTGTATCAGAGTAGTTAGCAATTGCCTTCCTTAAAACGTTATGACTAGGCAAAGACCTTCGTATGCAGTGAGAATGAACATACCATTTAAAAACATACATAAACCTATAGGTCTAAATGAATCATAAAATTCAAATAATAACTATAAATACATAAAACTGGGAAACCAGATGATCAAAAAGATATAAATAGACTGTACCTCAAGCAAACAGATGCTTCAGGATTGCTTGACCCACTGCCGCATCTGCTTCCCATGCGAATCCAGGCAGTACAGCTTGGTGAACGTATGCACGTTGGACCATGTTGCTGCTCTACAACTGTCTGGAAGTGAAACCCAGCAAAAAGGGCTGTATAGGCTGCCGTCTTCCTTGTGGAGCGCGCAGACACCTTTGCGGACAGAGGCTTTCCAGCTATGTTATGGCAGAAAACAATTGCAAAAGAGAACCAACGTGCAATGCTGCTCCTTAAAAGGGCCTGCCCTTTCATTGGAGAAGTAAAAGATATAAAGAGCTGATCCAATTTCCTGAAAGTCTTTGTCCCAATGATGTAGAAATTGATGCATCTCTTTACGCCTAAAGAATGCAACGTTATTTCAGCAGGGGTTGAAGGATTTCCAAAGTACGTTGTGTGCACTACCGGCTCATTCAAGTGAAAAGAAGTTGGAACCTTTGGTACAAAGTGGGGGTTTGTTCTCAAAATTACTTTGTCCTGCTTGAACTGAGGAAAGCGTTCAGCCACAGTGAAAGCCTGAATCTCACTAATTCTTCTAGCTGATGTGAGGGCCAATAGAAGAGCCTTTTTCCAAGGCACGTATTTTAAGTCAGATTTGTGGATCGGCTCAAAGGGTAATTTCATCAATTGGGCTAGGACCGTGTTCAATTCTTAAAGAACTGCCGGGGGCTTTAAGGGTGTAAAAACTCTGAAGTGGTCCTTCATAAAGTCTTTAACTATTCTCGTTGACCACAGCGAGAGTTTCCCTGGTTTCCTACGAAACCTGGAAATTGCAACCGGGTGTACTTTGATTGATAAATGAGCTAATTTGACTTTGCTAAATGAAGTAGGTAAGGCAATACTTGTTCTGGGATCGAGAGTAAAGGATGTATGCTTTTTTCTACACACCAATAACAAAATCTTTTCCATTTTTCAGCATATGCCCTATTAGTGGAAAAAGCTCTAGCCTGCTGAAGGATGGACTTGCAATCTAGAGCGATGTCTAAATCTGTGAATTTCTAGTCGTAAGGTTCCAAACTGATAAACTCAGAGATTTTATCTGAGGATGAACAATCTGGCGTTGTCCGTGGACAGCAAGTTTGGCAATGGTTGAAAGAGAATGTGCGGCGATATCGAGCATAGGAGAAGCTCCGGGAACCAAAACTGCCTCGGTCATGCCGGAGCTATGAGAATGAGATGACATGGTTCTTTTTTCATTTTGCTCAGCACCCTTGAGATGAGAGGAAACAATGGGAAAGCGTAGGCGAGCATCCCCGCCCACTGAATCTGCAGAGCGTTTCCCCAAGAGTTGGCATGAGGAAACTTGCTGGCAAACTTTTCGCACTTCCTGTTGCTTGCTGTCGCGAAGAGATCCAACTTTGGAGTACCCCACAGTTTGAACACTCACCGCAGCTGCTTCCAATCTAACTCCAATTCGTGACAGTGGGAATTGGTTCTGCTTAAAGCATCGGCCCAGTCGTTGTCCACACCTGGAAAATGCTCTATCTGCAACGTTATCTTGTGCTGAATAAGCCATCTCCAAATTTCCTGGCCTGGTCCGATAACGTGAGAGACCTGGTGCACCCTTGTTTTGAGAGATAGAACATCCTTGTGGTGTTATCTGTTCTTACCAGAATAGAGGAGCCTTGGATCCTCGGTAGGAACGCTTGCAGTCCCAGTAAAACTGCTCTCAATTCCAAGAGATTGATGTGCAGTTGCCTTTCTTGCACAGACCATTTTCCATGGATTTGCAACTCCTAAACATGCGCCCTCCAAGCGTCCCAACATAACCGGGTAGTATTGCCTGAAACAAGGGACCTGGAGAGTTATTACTATCTTTCTCCCACCAAGACAGAGCCTGTTTCATTGCTAGAGAGATAAGGATGGTGTCTTCGAAGGAACCCTGCGCCTGAATCCACTGAATGTCTTACTGCTCCTGGAGAGGCCTCATGTGCAGCCAACAATTTGGAATCAGTTGGATGCATGATGACAGCATCCCCAGTAAAGATTTTAACACTGTCAAAGAATTGGACTCTCTTGCGCACTGAAGGGTTGCTAAGTGTATTATTTAGTGTTTTCGTTCTGATATGGGAAACGCCTTCATCAGCCTGGTGTTCAGAATTGCTCAGAGAGAAATAAGTTTCTGACTTGGAACTGGACATGACTTCTCTACGTTGAGCTGCAAGCCTAGAAACATAAACAGCGTTGACAACCCTGTGTAGATTCTCTTGCAGAGCGGAAAGAAGGCCCTTTCACCAACCTATCGTCCAGGTGGGGATAAACCTGGTGGCCCTGCCTTCTTAGAAACGCCGCTACCGGAGCCATGCATTTCGTGAAAACTCTGGGGGCCGAGCGAAGGCCGAAGGGCAAATCTTTGAACTGGTAGTAATCCCCAGCCACCTCGAACCTCAGGAATTGGCGATGCTTTGCAGGAATGGAAATGTGGAAGTATGCATCCAAGAGATCGAAGGACGCTAAGAAATTCCCTTTGTTCACCAATAAGAGAATCTCTTGCAGGGATAACATTCTGAATGATTGTTTTGCGATGTATTTCTTCAGCTGCCTGAAGTCCATGACCTGTCTTCATTTCTCACATTTTTTCTTAATGAGAAAGAAATTGGATTAGACGCCATTCCCTCGTTGACTGAAAGGAACTCTTTCTATTGCCTCTTTTCTTAACAAGGTCGAGATTGGCCCAGAAAAGGAGAAAGATTATGAGACTGCAGAGATTGAAGTCGAGGTGAGGTGGCTAGTGGATAAAAAATTTCACTGCCGTCCAGAGGAATCTTATGATTTTCCTTGCGTTGAAGGCTTGCGCCTTGCTGATTGCTGACACATTGGAAGCACAAAAGTGCTGTTGTTGTTGTCCTCCATATTGCGGTCTATAACTTTGCTGGGAATACGGCTGAAACATGTATGACTGATAGGACGATTTCTGTTGAAACTGTCCTCTTCCTCTACTTCCATGAAAGGACTGAAAACACCTCTGTTGCAGCATGCCTAAAGAGCGCGCCGTCTCAGTATCCTTTTTGATCCCATGTAGCTCCTCGTCCACGTGTTTCCCAAACATTTTCTCTCCATCAAAGGGCAGCTCTAGTGCCTTCGTGTAGGATGTCTTTTGCTTCCTTCTTTTTCTCTTCGGGTAGATGTTCAAGAAGAGGTGCGAGATCTGACCATAACTGACTGTCGTATTGTCCTAAAATCGCTAAGGCGTTCGAGGCCTTGATGGAAGAGGTGGCCATAGTAGTAGCGCCTGCCAATGCTGTCAAGCCACTTGTCCTGGAGCGCCTCTGTGCAGCTTGCATTATAACCAAATCCGGCCGAGGATGACCAATCAAACCCGCCGGAGCAGAATCAGATGCTTTGTACTTCTTTTCCATCCTCGGCTACACAGCTTGAACTGATTGCCGGATTCCTCATAATCTTCAGACCTTCGTTCCATATATAATCCACAATAGGTATGGATCGAACCGATTTCTTAGTTTGGTCCTTAAAATCATAAAGGAAGCATTCCATCTGCACCATAGGCGAAGGCAAATTGTATCTTCTAGAGGCCCTTTCCAGTAATTTGTGGAAACCCCAGATATCCCCTGAAGGAGAACTCACTCACTGGGGGAGGAGAAGGCGATGGCGAAGACGGAGCAACAACGTCCTCCCATTCCTGCCCAACTAAGTCTGGACCCTGACTGATCTCACCTTCCTCAGGCTGATCATCAGCCTCACTTTCGATGTAATCGTCCTGAATAGTAATGCACCGAGGAGACTGTCTCTCCTCCCCCGCAACAGGGGACGAAGTAACCACTGACGGTGGTGAAGTAACTTAAACGTCCTGGCTACCAGTCGTTAGCTGATCTGGGGCGGGAGAGTCCGAAATCATCTATAATAATCATTGAGCATATGCCATAGGTCGGAGACAAGGGAGATTGGCACCACCATGTAATCCCTTTGTACCTCCTGACACTCCTCATAAGGTTCATACAGAGAGTGTTCTTGCAAAGAGTCATATCATTGGGCTCTTGGACGACCGGTGAAAGAGTACTCTGCTTCCATATACTCTGAGGTGTCTTGCATATGTGTCTCCTCTTCTTCGTCAGTATCCTGGCATTTAACCCTGAGTTGTGAAGGCTGTAAACTGGACCGAACAAACTTTAATATCCTGATTCCTCTGTATCAAGAAGGTGATAAGTAGGCAAAGATGATATCTTGGATAAATATGTAAAACCTGGAGACTTTTGGATAAATTGGAGGCTTTTAATGTCCTGTTTTTCATCCGTCCACAATGGAAGATGTCTTAAAGTGATCGTCGCCGATATCGGCAGTCTAGAATGGGATTTAAAACCCGTCGTCGACGGAGTGCCCATCAACGGGGCTATAGACATAATTGTCGACGTAGTGGTCATCATCATCGGAGCCAGGAACAATGCTGTCGACGAGGAAATCATTGTCACCGTCTTCGTCGACAAGGCCGTCACCACTGCCGTCGTGGACTTGGCTGAAGTTCTCACCGACGGGTCCATCGACAGAGCTTTTTTCGACGATGAAGCCTGTTTTAGAGGTATGATAGGCAGAGAAGCAGCAAAAGACTTCTTCTGGCCAGAGTCTTTTGGCTTAAGGGCTGCTTTTTAGGCAGAAGATTATTTCT
The DNA here is from genome assembly GCF_964263255.1 of Lissotriton vulgaris. Taxonomy (NCBI): domain Eukaryota; kingdom Metazoa; phylum Chordata; class Amphibia; order Caudata; family Salamandridae; genus Lissotriton; species Lissotriton vulgaris. The sequence continues at coordinate 1,090,070,622 of NC_141685.1, forward strand.
CTCCTTTCAATCTCTTGGGATCAGGGGGTAGAGCCCTCATTTTTATATTTTGTCTAAGCTGAGGATGGCCCAGGACTCTCTTCAACATCCGAACCAGAAACCGATATGAATGTTTCCTTCTGGAGCCATAATAACAAGCTTGCTTTTCTATCTTTTAGAGTTTTGGCTGAAAAAGTTCTGCAGTACTTACAGTCCTTGGCTGTATGTTTGGGATAAAGGCAATAAAGACAGTCCTATTTGGGGTCTTCAGAGAAAAGTCTTGCATTCCTGCGAGATCTGTAAGGTCTAAAAAGCCTTTTCGTGGCTCAGTCTGACATCCTAGAATGCAAGAATGTAGAATAACAGTATCTTGAGGTGAATTCTAGCAAGGTCAAAAGTTCACTCCCTGACAAACTGAGAAGAGATCAGGGAGACTCCCTTACACACGACGTGCAGTTAGAAATCTGAGGTCTGATGGCTCTGCTGAGGAGTTGAGGTCTAGGGCTCGTCTCTGATCGGTCATAGTTTGGACCTACATAAATATGCTGGCGAATGTTAAAGATTTTCTTTCCCTTTGGTGGTTTATAATGTACTCTTGTAGTACTACTTTTCTAACTACCGCGAGACTCCTACCATGATGACGGGGAAGATACAAGCATGTGTATCTATGAAAGATTCAATACAAGAGAAATGTGTAGTAATGACTACGTGTTGTTACAGTTCATGGGTGGTAACGCTTGCATTGTAATGGTATGCAGGGAAATAGCCATGTTGTAATGGCTGTTTCCCGTTTACAATGAGCAAGTCACTTTAGCCGGCTGTCTTGCGACAGCCAGCCTGACCTGGGCAGTGTAAACCTCTCCACCTAGTTGTCTTAGACAGCTGGGTAATGAGCAGCCACAGGCACCCGGTGCCTGCAGGAGCGTAGAGGCAGTCCACTCCAGCCAATCCTGGCGCTGCTCTCATGCTGCTCATCTGCAGCATTGGAGCAGTGTCAGGATTTGCAGAAGGGGGTTGCCTGAGGCTCCATGAGGTGCAGTTGCGCTTATGGCATTCAAGAAGAAAACAGGAGGAGGAAGAATCTTAGGTAAGTGCATTTTAATGTTATCTTTTTAGCCCACTGAGAGGCACTGTGAGAAACTTACGTTGGATTGAGCCTCAACTCCAGAGCTCTCATTAATGGCCCGTTTTAATTCTGTTAACGAGCCATGATTGAGAGCTTTGGCCTTAAAGCCTAAAGGCATTGTAATTTATTACAATTTCAGTCTCTGCATTGGGCTCTCTGGCCGCGCCACGCCCTTCCATTGTTGAGGGTCACTGACCGCCACTGTCTAACTGCTAGTGGTGCTTTGGACCTTACTCTCCTACCCTCTTAAGCTCTGAAGGGAACACCTGGAAACCTGCTGCAAGTACCTCTATGCAGTATATGTCTTTTTCTCCCGTAGGAAGGCATTATGCGTAAAGACGCATTTAAGTGAACAGGTTACTTGCTTGTTAAAGTCGATATTTTAAAAAGTACTTACTTGCTTAACGAAGCTCTGGGTATCAAAATTGATATAAAAAATATACGTTATTTTTCTAAATGGGTTTAGGTTTTATTTTTCAAGTGAGTGTCTCATTTATTTCCTCTGTTAGCACAAAAAATGCTTAGCACTACCCTCTGATAAGCGTAAACTGCTCTCCCACACTACCACAAAAGAGAGCATTTAGGGGGAAATTTACTAGGATTTTCCGCAATGTTTGCATTGCAAAATTGGAGTAAAATCTTTTTTTCTGTATTACTTTCCAGCACTAAACTTGTTTAACTCTGGAAATAACTTGAAGGTAACACAAAGCAGCGCATAGCGCGGGTTTGCATTACTTTGCGACAGCCAGCCTGACATGCCTGTGGGGCATTTCCTGAGCGGTTAGCGCACTAGTGCCTGCTTTTCTCTGGGCTATTTAGGCGGAGCCCTTCCATCTGCAAGCTGCGGTAGGGTGACGGTGGCGAGTCCCCGATCTGCTTTTGCTCGCCAGAGGTATTACAACTGTGCCTTGCGCTGTGCCTGAATTGCTGTGTGAAGAGAATTGCCTGCATTTTAACCATTGTTGATTTAAAAACGATGTTGTTCTGTTGATTAGAAAACGGACTTTTATTTGTGAAATTTACACTTTTTAAATACAAAAAATTCTCTGGGTCAGCACTCACTTAAAAACGCCATACTTGCTGTGTTTGCGCTACCTGTGCCACCTTTCTCCCAGTCCTGACTCAATAGGGGGAGGAATAATATTTCTGGTCAGCAAAGGAAGCCTGTGCTCGTCTTTCACTCCTGCCCGCCCCGGTCGGACGCGGTAGCCAATATCGTTGCGCGGAGGGCGGGTCAGGGAGAGCCAGGCACTTCCTGTGGGGGCATTTCCTGAGCGGTTAGCGCTCTAGTGCCTGCTTTTCTCTGGGCTATTTAGGCGGAGCCCTTCAATCTGCAAGCTGCGGTAGGTTGACGGTGGCAGAGTCCCCAATCCACTTTTGCTCGCCAGAGGTATTATAACTGTGCCTTGCGCTGTGCCTGAATTGCTGTGTGAAGAGAATTGCCTGCATTTTAACCATTGTTGATTTAAAAACGATGTTGTTCTGTTGATTAGAAAACGGACATTTATTTGTGAAATTTACACTTTTTAAATACATAAAATTCTCTGGGTCAGCACTCACTTAAAAACGCCATACTTGCTGTGTTTGCGCTACCTGTGCCACCTTTCTCCCAGTCCTGACTCAATAGGGGGAAGAATAATATTTCTGGTCAGCAAAGGAAGCCTGTGCTCGTCTTTCACTCCTGTCCGCCCCGGTCCGATGCAGTAGCCAATACCGTTGCACAGAGGGCGGTCAGGGAGAGCCAGGCACTTCCTGTGGGGGCATTTCCTGAGCGGTTAGCACTCTAGTGCCTGCTTTTCTCTGGGCTATTTAGCCCTCGCCCCCTCCCGAGCGCGCAGCGGTCGCGCGCAGAGGAGCCGAAGCTACGCCAAAGAGTAGCCCGTCTGCGCCCGTCCACGACTGGACGGGGCTATGGGCTATACACTCTGATTATTTTATGATGCAACCCTTGGAGGACACCAGAATTAGATACACGTCTCAAGTACTACTCAGCTTACAACCTAAAGGATCAGGGGGCTGTATACGTGACCAATGGCCATGTTCGGAAGGCCCTTTCTCATGTTTTCAGTGCAGATTCCAGGCTTCTCATACCACCATTTACATTGGACATGTGGTTAATAGAAAGCCAGAGCCCAAGGGACTGAAAAGCCTTCTTCTCAATGTTCGCTCATTTCCAAAACACCACCTTGAGATATGAGACCTTATTAATACTTCCAACCCTGAAATATGTTTTTTAACAGAAACATGGCTAAAACCACACACCACTCCGGCCATAACACTTGGAATCCCAGCAGGATATAAAATCTTAAAACTCGACCGCCCGATAAAAATCGGAGGCGGTATAGCCATAAGAAAAAAAGTTACTTACCTGTAACTTTGGTTCCCCAGTATTGGTAACTTTCATAGATTTTTTTAACCACAGAGATTCTATCAAGAAAAAGTGATAATTTTTATAATTTTTACGGTTTCTAAAAGGGTGCTAGGCTCTCTCTTACACATGGAAAGATGGGAGCACAATGTGCTTTTTAAAATACCCCTCACACTCTAAAAAACCAGGTAGAGTCATGCTTCATCATAGGGGTCTTCCCGCCCCTATAACGGGACGTGCTACGACCAGACGAAATACGCGGGAGCACTAAGATGTGACAGAGGCTATGTGTGGGTGTATAGGTATCAGTGAAAGTGTAGGGACCTAACACTAGTGGGTGTGCAAAAAGTGAAAAAATGGAAAAAGTTAAAAATTCCCTGCCTTAGTAGAAAAAAACAATTTTATTAGCTTCTCTAGCTGGGAACATTAAGAAGGGGTTGTGTGGTAGAGCATTAGCTACTACCTAGTCGACATGTTTCGTAAGCAGTCCCCTACTGCTTACTCATCAGGACCAAAAAACGATCCCTACTTTTGTTACTCAGTTCTAACAAGTAGTGCCTACTGTCCTATAAACAATCAACAAAAATAAGTTGGCTGTTTAGGCTTCAGGGCATGAGTTGGCCCAGGGGAAGCAGAAAAAATTGACCTGATGTGGTCTCTGTAAAAGAAAAGGAAGAGAAAACCAACATAAATGCATGAATAGGCATTATTATCTGAGTTGTAAATACAAACAGACAGTTATTTCATATTGTTGGGAAGAAACCGCATTTTAAATTTTTAGAAAGCGGTTGGGTTCCTACATGAGATTCAACATGTAGTCATGTGTCTCTCGACATCAACTGCCCGTCGTTAGAGACAACAATGGTACCGTTTTATGGGGTCCACTGTCATCGCATCACACACACACAACATTCGTAACTCCATGCACTCACACAAACTAACAATCTGAAAGGGGAGGGGGACCTCCGTTGTAACGTTTCTGAAATAGTCAGGTTTATCGGTAACATACTTATCTCAATAGTTATCGTCGCCCCATGAGTTTGCAGGCGAAGGGTATTCTGCGCAGTTACTACAAAAGACAAAGTCTCGTTTTAGGTGGTTTCAAAAAACAGCGAGATGTTTAGCGCGTTTTTACCCCAATGACCCATTTTTTGAAACCACCTAAAACGAGACTTTGTCTTTTGTAGTAACTGCGCAGAATACCCTTCGCCTGCAAACTCATGGGGCAACGATAACTATTGAGATAAGTATGTTACCGATAAACCTGACTATTTCAGAAACGTTACAACGGAGGTCCCCCTCCCCTTTCAGATTGTTAGTTTGTGTGAGTGCATGGAGTTACGAATGTTGTGTGTGTGTGATGCGATGACAGTGGACCCCATAAAACGGTACCATTGTTGTCTCTAACGACGGGCAGTTGATGTCGAGAGACACATGACTACATGTTGAATCTCATGTAGGAACCCAACCGCTTTCTAAAAATTTAAAATGCGGTTTCCTCCCAACAATATGAAATAACTGTCTGTTTGTATTTACAACTCAGATAATAATGCCTATTCATGCATTTATGTTGGTTTTCTCTTCCTTTTCTTTTACATCAGGTCAATTTTTTCTGCTTCCCCTGGGCCAACTCATGCCCTGAAGCCTAAACAGCCAACTTATTTTTGTTGATTGTTTATAGGACAGTAGGCACTACTTGTTAGAACTGAGTAACAAAAGTAGGGATCGTTTTTTGGTCCTGATGAGTAAGCAGTAGGGGACTGCTTACGAAACATGTCGACTAGGTAGTAGCTAATGCTCTACCACACAACCCCTTCTTAATGTTCCCAGCTAGAGAAGCTAATAAAATTGTTTTTTTCTACTAAGCCAGGGAATTTTTAACTTTTTCCATTTTTTCACTTTTTGCACACCCACTAGTGTTAGGTCCCTACACTTTCACGGATACCTATACACCCACACATAGCCTCTGTCACATCTTAGTGCTCCCGCGTATTTCGTCTGGTCGTAGCACGCCCCGTCCCGTTATAGGGGCGGGAAGACCCCTATGATGAAGCATGACTCTACCTGGTTTTTTAGAGTGTGAGGGGTATTTTAAAAAGCACATTGTGCTCCCATCTTTCCATGTGTAAGATAGAGCCTAGCACCCTTTTAGAAACCGTAAAAATTATAAAAATTATCACTTTTTCACTTTTTCTTGATAGAATCTCTGTGGTTAAAAAAGTCTTGCTTTGGAGGGTGATTCTATCAGTACCTCTACGCTTCTCCTTTTTGGTTTGAACTTTCATAGATTCCCATGCTTTGTATCATTCCCCGTCGTCGGACTGGGAGTCTCGGTAATAAAAAATATCATAGTAGTAGGTACAAAAGAGAAAGGAAAGGCCTAGGCCTCATTCCCTTTTGTAACATATCAGCCTCTTTTTGTAAAAGAGACCAAACTCTAGGCGTCAGCCAATCAGAATAGCCTCACCCTTAGAACCTTCCTGAAGGAACCTCAGAGCCTCAGATTTTCGTAGCCGTAGTGTGCTAGACACCATAGTTGCTGAAGGCTGAGCTTTCCCAGGGGAGGTGGGTGGGTGCATGGGAATCTATGAAAGTTACCAATACTGGGGAACCAAAGTTACAGGTAAGTAACTTGTTTTCTTGCCCCAGTATTGGAACTTTCATAGATTCCCATGCTTTGTATCAGAATAGCAAGCAGTAAACACCATAAACACATTTTGTAAAGAAGTATATCATAACATTAGCAAGAAACTACAAAATGTGTTACCCATGGAAGGTGGGATAGTAAGGAAAGCTCACCCATCACTTGAAGAGGTTTCTCAGGACAGCCTGGCCCACAGCCGCGTCATCCTGCTGTAATGACTCTAAGCAATAATGCTTAGTAAACGTGTGCACGCTGCTCCAGGTAGCAGCTCTGCAGATGTCTTTGATATGCACCCCCGCAAAGAGGGCCGTAGAAGAAGCCCCTGATCTCGTCGAGTGAGCACGGATCCTGCCCACTAGAGGTTTTCCTGCTATCTTGTGGCAATGCAGAATGGCACTCGAAATCCATCGTGAGATCCCCTGCTTGGACAGAGGGAGACCTTTGTTCGGACGGCCGAAGGCAATGAACAATTGCGTAGATTTTCTAAAGTCTTTGGTTCGGTCTATGTAGAATTTTAGACAGCGTTGCAAATCCAGAGTATGCAACGTCTTTCCTGCTGGAGTGACTGGGTTCGGAAAAAATGTCTTTAGGATCACAGGCTCATTTAGGTGAAAGTCAGTGGGGACCTTGGGAATGAACCGTGGGTTCGTCCACAAGATGGTAGTGTTCTTTCTGAACTGCAAAAACGGTTCTTGGATAGTTAAGGCCTGCATCTCCCCCACTCGCCTCGCTGATGTGAGGGCCAAGAGTAAAGCTAGCTTCCATGATAAGTATTTTAGGTCTGAGCGGTGAATCGGCTCAAAAGGTCCCTTCATTAGTTGAGCCAGGACTAAGTTTAGATGCCATGTTGGTGGAGGAGATCGCACTGGCGGATAGACCATGAACAGGCCCTTGAGGAATAGTTTGACAATTCTTGCAGACCATAACGAAGGACCAGAATCAGATCTTCTGAATCTCGAAATCGCTGCTAAATGAACCTTGATAGTAGAATGGGACAGATTAGACTTAGCTAGCAAGAGCAGGTAAGGTAGGAGCTGATGAGGTTTTGACGTGAAAGGATCAATCTTTTCTTTTTTACACCAAATACAGAACCTTTTCCACTTCAGTCTGTATGTGTTGTTTGTGGACGGCGCCCTTGCCTGAGAGAGGATGTCTTTTACCTCTTTGGAAAGAGGAACATTCATGTATTCTAGCAGGTCAGGAGCCATGCAGTCAGGTGCAACGATCTTGGGTCTGGATGCCAAACTTGTCTTTCGGACATGGTCAGGAGATCCGGAACATCCTCCAGCGTTATCGGAGGTACTAGCGATAGCAGATGGAGGACGGTGTACCAAAATTGTCTTGGCCATGCCGGGGCTATAAGGATTAGCTTGCTTGGTTCCGTCCTCATTTTCCTGATGAGACGAGGAAGCAGGGGAATTGGTGGGAACGCATAGAGAAACCTTCCCGTCCAGGCTATTGCTAGGGCATTGCCCAATGAGCCTTGATGGTGGAACCTGCTGGCGTAGGCTCGGCATTTACTGTTGGTTGGCGTCGCAAAAAGGTCCACTTCTGCCGTGCCCCATGTTTGAAAGAGCCGATCTAGAACCTGTTGTTTCAGCTCCCACTCGTGACTGACTGAGGTGAGCCTGCTCAGCCTGTCGGCGCCCTCGTTTAGCACTCCTGGTAAGTGCTCCGCCTTTAGAGAAATGTCGTGAAGAATTGTCCATTCCAGAATCTGTTGAGCCTCTCGCGACAAGAGGAGTGACCTCGTTCCTCCTTCCTTGTTCACGTAATGCATAGCCGTGGTGCTGTCCGTCCGGACTAGCACTTGTGAACCCTGGAGACACGGAAGAAAGGCTTGAAGGGCTAGCCTGATCGCTCTCAGCTCCAACAGGTTGATGTGTAGCTTTTGGTCGCTTGGAGACCAATGGCCGCTGACCTGCAGGTCCTGCATCACTGCTCCCCATCCCTCCAATGACGCATCCGTCGTCAGTATGTGAGGTGATGGAACGCTTGCGAAGGATAGACCTTGGCATAAAATCTGTTGATGCGACCACCAAAGCACTGTCTCCTTCATCTCTCGAGTGACCATTACTTTGTCGTCGAACGATCCGTGTACTTGCTGCCACTGGAGGTCCAGTTGCTCCTGGAGGGGGCGCATCCGGAGCCTGCAGTGCGGGATCAGGGGAATACATGATGACATCACCCCCAGCAGCGACTTGTAGCTGCGTACAGAAATACAATTTTTTCTTTGAAGGCCTCGTGCTAATCTTTGCAGTTTCTGTATCCTCTCTCGAGTAGGAAATGCCTTTGAGAGCTGCGAATCCAACATCGCTCCCAGGAACCGCGCTGTCCGTGATGGCAGCAGCGTGGATTTCTCCACGTTCAAGGTGAGACCTAGATTTTGAAACAGATTGGTGCAAGCCTGCACCGCGTCCTGCGCCAATGCTCTGGTTGGGGCCTTTAGTAACCAATCGTCCAGGTAAGGGAGGACCTGGAAGTGGTTTTTCCGCAGAAAGGCTGCTACAGGTGCCAGCACCTTCGTAAAAATCCTTGGAGCAGAGCGAAGGCCGAACGTCAAAACTCTGAACTGAAAATGGCTCTTGGCTACTGTGAAGCGTAGGAACCTTCTGTGCTCTGGGTGAATCGGGACATGGAAGTACGCATCCTCCAGATCGAGTGTGGCCATAAAATCCCCCGGGTTGATCATCTTCAAAACGTCCTGTAGGGATACCATCCTGAAGGACAAGGAGATGAGATAGGCATTTAGCTCCCTGAGGTCCAGGATGGGGCGCCATTTCTCCTGCGTTTTTCTCACCAGGAAGAACCTGGAATAGAAACCGTGGCCCTGTTGATTGGAGGGGACCGGCTCTATCTCTCCTTTGCGGAGCATTTGCTGTACTTCTAGCCGTAGGAGAGGTAGATGTTTTGATGGGATGGCTGACGGGGGCCTGGTGGAGGTACTTCAGTAAACTCCAAAGTATGTCCTCGTCTGATGATGTTGAGCACCCAACGGTCCGATGTAATTTGGGACCAAGTCAGAAGGAATTTGGACACCCTGCCTCCAACTGATGATCTTTTGGAGGAGGGAGCAGTAGGCAGAGCCAGAAGGCCGCTATTGGCGTTTGGACGAGTCGCGCCCACAGGCAGCTTGCTTGCCTTTGTTGTAAGGCCGCGAGTAACCAGAGGACTGACCCTGTCTCTGTTGGTATGACTGGCGGTTAGGCTGGTATTCAGAGCTGATCGAAGAGAAGCGCTGTTGTTGGTATGCGTCTCTGTAGGTTCCTCCTCTGCCTCTTGCGCCTCTAAAAGGAGTTTTGCGGTACTGGAGTGTTCCCAGTGACCTAGCTGTCTCCGTGTCTTTTTTGATCTCCTGAAGCGTATCGTCGATCAATTTGCCGAAGAGTGCCTCGCCGTCAAAAGGTAGATCAAGGACCTTGTTTTGGATTTCTGGCCTAAACCAAGTCGCCTTTAGCCACCCTTGGCGTCTCAACACTGCCGCTCCTGCCAAAGCCCTAAAGGACGTTGTGGCAATGTCCATGGCACAGTCTATTATCTCCATGGAGACCGCTTCACCTTCTTGCAAGGTTTTCTTGGCTTCTAGCCCGGATTCTAGTGGAAGTTGTTCCAAATATGGAGCTATATCGCACCATAACTGGCGATCATATCGTCCCAATATTGCCAAAGCATTGGCGGCGCGAACCAGAAGGCTAGCAATGGATGAAAATCTCTTGCCTGTGTTATCCAGCCGTCGTCCATCCTTGTCAGGAGGGGCTGTCAAGGGATCAGAAGGGTTCCGTGATTTCCTTTGCGCTGCCTGTGAGATAACAGAGTCCGGCTTAGGATGACCTGTCAGCGCTGCCGGTCCATCCTCTGGCGCTTTATACTTTTTGTCAAGGCGCGGTAGCACAGGGACCACCGTCGCTGGGTTTTTCATGGTCTTCAAACCTTCCTATCATAGATGCTCCACAATCGGAATGGACCTCGTACTTTTGCGGTGCGTTTCTTTAAAATCGTACAAGAAACAGTCTGTGGTTTGAGCAGGCAACACCAATTTAAATCGGCTGGCTGCACGCTCCATCAGTTGGTGAAAGCTGCCGATGTCAGCAGGAGGAGAATCACCTAAGTCTTGGTGAGGTGAAGCTTGATCCGGGATGATGTAGTCATTGTATTCATCCCCTTCCTGATCTGAGTCCTGATTATCACCGGATGACACATCCGTATCATTATCATGATCCCCATCCGGATCATCGGCTGTTCCAGACACAGCTTGGGGCACAGGCCGCTGTGGTTGAGGAGGAGTCTGTACCGGGTGTACAGGAGGGACAACCGAAGAGTGGTCTTGTACTGGTGTCGACAGAGTAGACCTTCTCGGTGCTGGTCGCTCGGCTTTCGACTTGTAGTCTTGCAGCATTTTGTGTAAGTCATGCAGGAATGATGTCGGGACTGAAACCATGTCCTGTGGTACATAGTCCCTTGAGTGGTCTGTCTGTGGGTAGTCACCTCCACCTTGTTCATACGCCTCCTCTGAGTCCGTCTCTTGACTTTTGATGAGAAGCTGAGATGGGCTATTCGCATACTCAAAAGCATCTTGACCATCTCCCTCAGAGTCCTCCTGGTCTAGCAACATAGTGGGAGGTAAAGAGGTCACCCTCCTTGGGGATGTCATTTCAGGTGTGATCCTTGTGAGAGAAATTGTTACCCTTCTCTCCGCATGCAGTATGGTTGGTTGGTCCGTCGACGCCGGAGAAATCCTCGTCGACGAGATAGGAATAGCAGATGTCGTCGTCGACGCCACCGACGACGAGCCCGCCGTCGATGTAGAAATTGTTGTCGTCGTCGAAGCACTCGCCGACGACATGACCGTCGTCGACACCGTCGTCGACACCGCCGTCGACGTCGTCGTCGGCACTGCTGTCGTCGACACAGCCGTCGACTATGATGTTGTCTTCGTCGACGACGTCTTCATCTTCGTCGACGATGTCGTCGGCATACTTCCCGTCGACGCTGCCGTCGTTGAGCTCTTCTTCGACGACGACGGAGCTTTCGTCGTCGACGCTCCCGCCGACGAGCCCGTCAACGGGACCAATTGGATCTTGGGCTTCATTTTCGTCGTCGACGGAGCTACCGCCGACGAAGTCTTCGTCGTAGAGGACTTGGAACTCCTCTCTGAAGAGTGTGACGAGGGTCTTTTGAAGGCTGGGTCGGTCTTCTCACCCTTAGGAGGCGAAATCAGTTCTGCCTTGCCCGACCCACTGTGGTGGGGGGAACCTCCTGAACCCCGGCCATCTGACTCCCTGGGGGTCTTCTTTGAAGCCTTTGAGGGGCGCCCAATAGAGGAAGATGGGGAACCTCTACCCCTTTTCACTGACCTTCTTGAGGAAGCACAGGAAGCCGATTCCTCCTCATCACTGGAAACTCCATGTTTCCTTTCCTTCTGCCTCTGCAACCATGTAAGAAGCCTTCCAGCATGATCTCTCAAGGTCTTGGTGGAGAGAGTGAGGCAAATCTTACAGTCCTCTGCCTTGTGATCTGGATACAGGCAGTAGATGCAATCCTTGTGTTTGTCCTCCACAAACAACCTTTTCTTCCCACAGGTGGAACAGGGCATGAAAAGGGCTTTCTTCTTCTCAACCTCAGACATCTTGATGAAGAAAGAGTTTCCTGAAGAAATCTGAAGAAAATCCTGAAGAAATAACTGTTGAAATGATTTTGAAAGAGTAGAAATAGAGCAGAGCTCAATGGAGACTCCCTAGCACAACGTGCGGTAGAAAATCTGAGGCTCTGAGGTTCCTTCAGGAAGGTTCTAAGGGTGAGGCTATTCTGATTGGCTGATGCCTAGAGTTTGGTCTCTTTTACAAAAAGAGGCTGATATGTTACAAAAGGGAATGAGGCCTAGGCCTTTCCTTTCTCTTTTGTACCTACTACTATGATATTTTTTATTACCGAGACTCCCAGTCCGACGACGGGGAATGATACAAAGCATGGGAATCTATGAAAGTTCCAATACTGGGGCAATATACAAAGACTGTTTAAAAGTCTCCTTAATTGAGCAGAGTAGTTGCCCATTGATGGAAGTGATGATATTTAAGATATCAGGCTCGAAGGAAAACTGGAAAGGCGCTCTGATATATCGTCCTCCTGGACCCAATACCGTTTTCTCCCTCTCTCTAACCGAGCTAATAGCACAACATCTTAAAGCTAAAGAAAACTTTCTCCTACTAGAGGACTTTAATATTCATGCTGATATCTCTGACCACCCAGACACCTTGTCCCTGCTATCGGACCTTGCCCAGCTAGGATTTCAGTTACAGAATAATGGGTCCACATATACAGGAGGACACACTCTAGACCTAATTTTTTCAAACGGCCCTACTATATGTAGTCCCCCACCGACCCGAGTCAACTGGTCAGACCATTATCTAATTGCATTTACCCTCCCCGGCTTAGCCAAACCTGCTAAACAACCCCCTGCTCCCCCCATATGGCGCAGACAATGGCATAGGGTCACCTTAGATGAGATCCAGAAAGTTTGGAAAGAACCCCACATAATAGCTACAGATGATGTAGAATCTTCTCTTTCTAAATATAATCTTGCACTAAGAGAAGCAGTAGACCTCCTAGCACCGCTGAAACTTATGAAACAGCACCCTACATCAAAGCAGGAGAAATGGTATACGGAAGAGCTCAGAATAGAAAAGCAGAACTGTAGGAGGCTAGAAAAAGTATGGAGAAAATCCCATACTGAAGACAGCAGTAAAAATCATTCTGAAGCTCTATCTTCTTATTATAAAAACATCAGACTAGCCAGGAAAAATAACCTGACATCACAGCTAGCAGAAGCCTGGATCTCAAGAGAGTTGTACAGGATCCTACAGACTTTTGTGAAACCCTCAGCCTGCGAAAGTCCTGATGAATTCTCCCAAACCCTATGTAACAACATTTCTCTTTTCTTTGAAAATAAAATAGACGCTATCTATGACAAAATTACTATGGCCAATAACTCTAGGGACAGTGCCGAATGCATCTTGACACCCTCCAGCAATAGTCAAGTTAAGCTGACCGCCTTTCCTGAAGCCAGTCATACGGAAATCCTGTCATTGATAAGTAGCATCAAAACAGGCTCTCCGTCAGATCTCATCCCGGCCAAAATAATGACGTCACTAAGCAGTTTACTTTGCCCAATGATACAAACAATTATTAATCTCTCTTTTAAAGAAGGACAAATACCACAAGACTGGAAAAAAGCAATAGTTAACCCAATCTGTAAAAACACGGCCTTGCCATGGACAGACCTTTCCAATCTTCGCCCCATTTCCCTATTACCGCTCTTAAGCAAACTGGCCGAGAAGCATGTGAACACACATGTGTCAAAATTCATCGAGGCCACAGGTGGTCTGGACCATTCTCAATCAGGGTTCAGACCCAACTACAGCACCGAATCTGCGCTCCTCTCCGTGGCAGATAACATCAAGATGACACAGGATAGAGGAGGCTCCATGATTCAGGTGCTGTTAGACCTGTCTGCAGCCTTCGACACTGTGTCACATGAGATCCTTCTTGGCCATTTGCAGAGAGTTGGAATTGGAGGCGTAGCTCTGTCCTGGCTGGAGAGTTTTCTCACTGGCCTCTCACAAAGTGTCAGCCTGGGCTCCTACTGTTCCACCTTTAGGGAGCTCACCAAGGGGGTTCCACAGGGCTCATGTCTAAGCCCCACATTATTTAATGTGTACGTGGCCCCCCTTGCTGACATTGTGAGAGTAGGGGTTTACTCCTGTGCCGTATGCCGACGACACCCAGCTCTTGTTTCCCTTCCAGACTCTCACCCCGGAAATTAAGAACTCCTTTGCCGAGGGCATGAGAGCGGTATCCACCTGGATGGCTTCCAACTGCCTCCAGTGTAATGTCGGCAAGACAGAAGTCATGCTCTTCGGGAAAGCCAATCTCCTATGGTCATCGCATTGGTGGCCCTTAGAGCTAGGACCCGTCCCCTGCCCAAAGCAATCAGTGAAATATTTGGGAGTAAGACTGGACAGTCAAAAGGCGGGCAGACACCGGCAAGCGGGGGAGACCGCACCTTACCTGGCAGACGCTGTAACCGCCGATACCGCCACACAGGGAGTAAGCCGCCACCGCCAGGAGTCATCTGGGCATAGCACTCCGCGCCGCCGCTCCGGGAACTACAACACCCGGTAGGCCTCGCGGCGGCGCGTAGAGAGACGCGCACGGAGAGCGCGAGCACAGTCAAAAGGCGGGCAGACACCGGCAAGCGGGGGAGACCGCACCTTACCTGGCAGACGCTGTAACCGCCGATACCGCCACACAGGGAGTAAGCCGCCACCGCCAGGAGTCATCTGGGCATAGCACTCCGCGCCGCCGCTCCGGGAACTACAACACCCGGTAGGCCTCGCGGCGGCGCGTAGAGAGACGCGCACGGAGAGCGCGAGCACAGTCAAAAGGCGGGCAGATACCCGCGTCGCGGGACGCGAGCGGGACGCCCGGGGCTAGGCCCTCAGAGGCCCGAGGAGCCTGGCCTGTGCCAGGCACCCTGTTCGGTTGTGATCAGCCAAAGGACATCGAGACTGCATAACTGTAAGTTGGCTGCTATATATAATCGAACCTCTTGCTACACGGGGTTTGGCTTGGCAATTGATTATAATTGACTATTAGTCGTATATATCTGTTTTGTGTGCCATATATTGGACCTGCCATGTCTCACCCTGAGACTAGAAGTATGGCTTTAGCTGGGGCAAAGAAACTTACTGGCACCCTAGATGATTTTATAGTGCGCACGCATGCCCTTATCGATGAAGGGATCATACTGATGGACAGAAGGGTGTCCCAAGATCTAGCCATGGCAAAGCGTTCCTCTCTGGGTCACATTGCACAAGCTTGTACACCTAATAATGTATCTGTCCCAAAGTCCCTTGTAATCGTTCATAAAGACCAGGGCAGCGATCTACCTGCCACACAGGAAGGTCTGGAGGCAACCCCAAATCTTTCTTTGCTACTGGAAAATGGTCCGGTGGCAATAGAAAACGAAACCATAGATAGTACCCTAATAGAAAGGGGGAGGAAGGAGGGGGCTATTCCTAAATTAAAGAGTAGTAAACAAAAGTCGACTAAAACCACTACTCGTAAAGGGAAGAAAGCCCAGACTGGTAAGATTCATGACTCAATCCAGTTGGATCCCACCCTACCAAATGCATGCACAAACCCAGACGCCCATACGAATACTAACGGAGCTACGGGTGGTCCCCGGGTAAGTGTGGGCATAACATTAAGCTTGCCAGATGAAACCATCTTGGATAGCAGTTTGGAGGGGATATTGGAATTAAGTGGGGTAGTTGATAATCAAGCCAGAGGGAACGAAGACAGCAGTAGCCTAAGCATGGCTAATAATAACATCTTTGCTATGCTAAAAATTCTCTTGGAACCCATTGAGGTCAGGCTACGATGCCTGGAAACAATATTGACTAATATCCATAAAGATATTAGTGCCCCTAGCTTTAATTCGAACAACAAAGTCTCTGAAAAGAAATCAACTACGAATAGACCACCCGCAGCTGCTAAAAGCGATGGTAATATCAATCCACCTCTAAAAACTATTTCTATTCCACCTCCAAAACCCACCACTAACCCACCCCTAAAAGTCATACCAACACCTAAAAATCCCACCATCATTGACCAAACAGCCCCACCCACGCAAATCCCTAAGGATAAAGTTAATGAAGAAAAGAGGGAGACACGTAGAAACATACATTTACCACCAGAAGCCTCAACATATGTTGTGGTCCTTACTGGAGTACCCCAACCTGCTGACAAATCATATGAAAATAATGGGGGACTAGTTAATAAAACAATACATTGGTTAAATGATAACTACCCCCTCCCCCCAGCCTTCAAAAGCAATATCCTCATGGTTGAAAGGGCTCCATGGGTGGGGTACAATAATAATAATAAAAAAAGGATACAAGGTGACTGTGTAGTAATAACATTTGAGAATCCCCGCACCGCAGAATTTATTACATCAAGGCCCCCAAGAAACCATGGTCTGTCAGTCGTGGCTAGGCCATTATCCTATTTTTACCCGGAGGGTGAACAACCGGACAATAGGTGGAGTTGGACCAGGGAAAACCGCCGCCATGGTGGTAATACTGGCCAGTTCCCTGATAACAACTACCACAATATACCATGGAATGGGAGGCATGACGATGGTTGGAACATTGTGAAACACAAAGTCAGGCCTCCTTATTTCCACCCACAGGGCTTTGATTCAGGATGGATAGGCAATGTTCAAATTCCCCCGTTTTTCCCATGTTATAATCGGTTTGACTGCTTGGGAGCAGTGGATTGACTCCCCAAGATTAAGGAAGATCACTGGCTACCTATTAACCCCGTAGTCCAGGATTCTACAAGCTGTCTTGGGGAGGAGGAAACCACTGAAATACAGGGGGGAAATGAGCACATACAAGAGAGCCAGGCTAACAGCTCAGGGGATACTGTAGATATGTCTTCTGTAGACAGAGATTCCTGTACGGTACTGTTTTGGAATGTGGCTGGGTTAAGACAAAAGATTACAAATCCAAGCTGGGATGAGGCCATTACTGACGTGGGAATATTAGCCCTTCAAGAAACCTGGGCTACCACGCCAATACACCTTAACGGCTACAAAACATACTTTACCCCTGCGGTGGGCGGTGTACACGGAAGACCCAAGGGGGGGTTGATTGTATACATATCAAATCTTTTAGTATATGATAAAATTGTTTTTTCCCCTGGATCAAGCTACTACCAAAAAATCGTGATACACACTAGGAAGGGTCCAAAGATGGTTCTTTTTAATTTCTATAATAACTGTTCAGATAGCATGATTAAGGATGTACTTGACACACTAGCCCTAGAAATGCAAAATGAATTTGATAAGAGTAAGAGGGCGGAAGTTATGATATTATGGGGGGGTGATTTTAACTGTACTCTCTGCAAAAAGGGCCAAAAGGGTATCTGTGGACTAATGTTGGAACAAGACGTCAATTTGACGCATTTTGAACACACCCTACTAGGCGACTTACTGAATGAAATGATTTTTAATTTTAATCTTGGCTTTGTAAATGAATTAGCACACCACACAACGGCGTTTGCCCCAACCTTTGTCGGGCGAGGTGCTTCAACTATTATTGATTTTAGCTTATGCACACTTAGCTCTGCAAATAGACTGGTTAAAGCAAACATCATGGATCTACCATTGAGTGATCACCTGCCACAGGTATTAAAAATGGAAAACCTATTTTCCGTAGCTGACATTAGAGAATGTCAGACCCAAATGGTCCAGGACGTAAGGGTAGGGTCTGAAAATGGCTATAACCTCAAATGGAGCAGATTGGTCCCAGATGATTTTCTGCATAAAATACTGACGAACTGCATGAGTAGCTTTTCTATCTGTTTAGATGAACATGCAGAGAAATGTGAAGTAATAACCCATTTTAGCATTATCTCTAGTAAAATTAAAGAAGCAATGTGGGTCAATAAGAAAAATTCCCTAAAGTCCAATAGGAAATGGTTTGATAGGAAGTGTACTAAGGCCTTAACAAAGCTTAGATATGCAATACATAATAGACCAAAGGATGTAAACCAAATTAGAATTGCAAGGAAGGACTACAACCTGGCATTAAGGGATAGGAAGACCTTGATAAAAAGGGAGGCATGGGATAACCTATGCGACGCATCAAAATCAAAGGATCCGGCGGCTTTCTGGAGGGTTATTAACACCCCCCTCCTATATGAACAGAAAGCACGCATGGAAATCGCCATCTCAGAAGATGAGTGGGTGTCCCATTTTTCCTCCCTTTATATGGCTGTGGAACCAACCTCTGAAGCAGGTCAGGAGATGGGGTTGCTAAATCTAGATACATCTAGAACCTTGACTGTGACCCTCCCTGAAGTTACAGCAAGCCTAAAGGCGACCAAGGGGGGTAAAGCAGCAGGCCCAGACGGCATACCAGCTGACCTCTATAAGGCTAACATCGACTTATGGGGGCCACTGTTGGTTCAGCTCTTTAATGCCGTCCTGGCAAATAGCCCAATACCTACCTGGTTTACATCAACAATAGTCCCAATATTTAAGAAAGGGGACAGGCTAAGTTGTACATGCTATAGGCCAATCTCCTTATTGGACTCCTCTATAAAAATCTTGGGAAGAGTGATTTTAGCTAAACTACAAAGCTGGGCCGATGAAACTGGGGTGTTAAGTGACTTCCAATTTGGGTTCCAAAAGGGCCTAGGGACCATAGAGCAAGGTTTGAATCTCTTCACCTTGCAGCAGAAGTATATAAAGGTCAAAAAACAACGTCTATACCTCACATTCGTTGATCTATCATCAGCCTTTGACTGCGTGTCACACACTAAGTTATGGTCAATTATGGCTGATTTGGGGGTAGACAATGCCATTATATGCTTTCTGAGAGAGCTGTATTCTGGGGCCACTGCCAGTGTCAGATTTGGGAAAAACGGTGAATGTAGTAGACAATTTGGGATCGGTCGGGGTGTGCGCCAAGGGTGCGTCCTAGCCCCCTTCCTATTTCTGTTGTACATAAACGGAATGGAAAGGCATCTCGTGCAGGAGGGCAGGGACATGCCCATGGTGAGAGGTAGGCCTGTCCCGGCACTGATGTACGCTGATGATGCTGTTCTGATGGCGCGCTCCCCAATGGCTTTACAAAGTTTGGTTACAGCCTTCAATACCTTCATGCTTGACTTAGATTTGAAAATTAATTGTTCTAAAACTCTATCTATGTATTGTGGGTCCAGAACAAACAAGCATGTGAAGCAAATCTTTGTAAACTCCAATCCCTTAGAAAGGACCCCCACCTTCCCTTATCTAGGGATACTGTTCCATGAAAGTGGCTCATGGACTACAGCTATTCACGCTAGATCTCTGTTATTTTCTAAGACTATCATGGCCCTAAAATGTTTTATTAAAAAACTAGGTAAAAAACCCATAAAAGAGATTTTAACTGTTTATAATGCGACCTGTATATCGGTAGCCATCTATGGGGCAGGATTATGGGGTTATTCAAATATTACCTCAATTCAAACCCTGGAAAACAAGTTGTTATGTCACATCCTGTCTGTACCCCAAAGTACTGCAACAATGATATGCCATGCTGAATTGGGAATATCTTATGTAACTGACATTATTAGAATTCAGCCAGTTCTTCTTTGGCATAGGGTCTGGACAAATGAAGAATGTGTTGTTAATCGGGCTATTCTCAAAGACATCATGGTATTGGACAACATCAGGGACTACAAATGGATAGGCTATGTCAGAGACTTTCTTGAAAAAATAAGTTGCCCCCAATACTTTGAGGATCCACAATCAATGGAATACATAACTAGAAGAGACTTGAAGTATTTGTGTATGACCTACCTCAAGGAAAAGAGAAATATAGAGGAGGCAAGAAAAAAGACTGTCTCTGCCCACCAGGATATTATACGTGGAGAGAAATTGCAGCCATA
The DNA here is from genome assembly GCF_964263255.1 of Lissotriton vulgaris. NCBI lineage: Eukaryota > Metazoa > Chordata > Amphibia > Caudata > Salamandridae > Lissotriton > Lissotriton vulgaris. Next base: position 1,090,090,236 of record NC_141685.1, read on the forward strand.
TCTTTCACTGTATATGTCTAATCATGAACGGTACCTTTTGACCCGATTTAGATTGAACATAGTTTTCAGGACACTATCATTCCCCGTGATGAATTGTTGGATAAAGGACTTATGTTTTTGCCCTTGTGATGATGTTTCCCAACAATCGGATATACATATTTTATTTTTTTGTAAATTTTATACCTTTCCCCGGAAGAAACTTATCATCCCTATTCTTAAAGACCTAAATGTTTACAGATGCCGCCTAGCGTTTACAGAGTGCCAGAAAATGGATACTGTTTTTATGGTCGCCTCTATTGCAGAATTTTTAAAATTGGTTTTTAAATGCCGTAAATCAATGCAAATGGATTGATCTTTTTTATTGCATACATGAAATTTAAGACTGTTCGTATGGATTTAATTTTGTTGTTTTTTGTATTTCGTAATTTTAAATGGAAATATACTTACTCTACTTTTTGTAAATTGCACCTAACATGCTACTTTTATGGTTATCTTGTATTTTTAACCGAATAAAGTACTTTTGAATCTTGAATCTTGAATCTTGAGTAAGACTGGATCAAGACCTGGTTCTAAAAGAACATGTGAACCTAGTGACAGGATCCTGTTTCCGGACAATCGGTCTCCTAAGAAGGGGTTTTCCCTTTCTATCAGACGATTATAGAAAGAAATTGTCCAGGCCCTTGTAATAAGTCGATTGGACTATTGCAATGGTCTTTTCATCTCAGCAAATGAATACGTGCTCAACAGTCTTCAAGTGGCCCAAAACACTGCGGCCAGGCTGGTCCTCAATGTTCCCTCGCGAACACCTTCTAGGCCTCTACTGGAACAGCTCCATTGGTTGCCCATACGTCAGCGAATCAACTTCAAGATTTGCTGCATCATACATAAGAGTCTCTATGGATCAGGTCCCCAATACCGGAGTCAGAAATTCCAAATCCATAAACAGGAACGTCTCCTGCGACCAAGCAACCAATCCTTACTAAAAATTCCCTCCATTAAGAAGGCAAGGCAGGGCGGCCGAGCACTTTCATACATAGGACCCTCCATCTGGAATAAACTCCCTATCGGTATGAGACAAAATGCCAATCTTCTATCATTCCGGAAAGCACTCAAGACATATCTCTTCTGTGAGACATAGCTCCCCATTTACACCTTCTAAAGGCACCAAATCTGGCACCATCAGCGTATCTGGCAACATCAGCGAATCAAGCGCGGAGATACCCCTTCGGGGGTCGAGTCCAGCGCTATATAAGCAAATAAATAAATAAAAATAAATTAGCGCAAAGAGGGCATACCATGGGTGGAGCATGGGTGACCACCCAAGGCTTGTGACGCTACACCCTATTTAATAAATAAAGTAGACAAGGTTTAGCGTCAGAAAAATGTGCCCTTTTAAAGTAGGTGTAAACAAGGAGAAACGCTTTCATTTCGCCTTCCTCTTCCGACTTTGTACTTTTGCTGCACTGTACAGCACACATACAAAGAGGGAAAAGGGTTAAAGTCAATCTATGTATAGTATTTTGTACTGGAAGGCTATGATTACAGTACAAAATCTAGACTAGACTCACAGATACACCCCTTGCACTATAGTGTGAAGGTGTCTCCAGGGCGCACGGCAGCTGATTTCAGTGCTGGCGCTAGGAAAAAGGAAGGAGAGTGCAATTTTTCAGTAAATCTGACGCTCTCCTTCTCTCTCCTTTTCGTGCAGCACAGCATTTGCAGCTGCTGCGTGAGTAAGTGGTAAATCTGGCCCTTAGTGTTATTTTTTGCCTCTGTAAACCAATAAGGCCTACCTGGACTCTCCGCACAGTGTACTTCGTTTTGGTGCACTATCAGGGTCTCCAAACCGGTCCTGGAGGGCCAGATCCAGTCCAGATTTTTTGGATATCCCCATTGAGATACACGTAGTAATGATAAAAATCTGGCATGGATCCGGCCCTCCAGGACCGGTTTGGAGACCCCTGAGAGAGCCAGCTTCCTACAGTCCGTGACTGACATCGGTTTCCTGCAGATTTGGCATGGCTTTAAGTCAGGAGTGGCCCCTGCAGGTAAGAGCGGTGAGGCAGGGTGGGGTGGGGACTTGAAAGACGACAAAGAGGGACATTTTTTAAATTATTAATTAATTTTCCCTCGTCGCCTGTCGAGTCCCCACTCCGCTGCTATTACCTGCACGAGCCACTCCTGCTTTAAGCCTGTATTCTTCAGAGGAGATATCTTCCCTAGCACACGGTAGAAGAAGATGGCTCTGCTACTTATCACGCAGAGCTACTGCTCCTAAGCCACACCCCTCTCTATCCAAGTCCCTGGATTCTCCAAAGTCTTCCTCCTTAGGATCATACATGGAAATTATTCCAGAGTTGGTGGTCTGGATTCAGAGCAGTGTGAGGTACCTATACCTCCTTGTACATTTGGCCTGATAAATTAAAATTTGATTGAGACATCTACCGAGCAATTTGCACCACGTACCCTTATTGAATAGTCGGTTAAGGAGTTCTGGATGCAATGCTTTTTTGAGCAGGAGGGGGCACCGGCAATCATTTTTGGGGATCGCCACTCTTTTTCTACATTAGACATTTACATGACAGCAAGACAGAGAATATCAATTAAAGAAGAAATACAGAGGAAGAGAAAGACTGAGAAACCATCATAAAGGGAGAAAGCAGGAATCTGCAAGAGTGAGATAAAAGGGCAGGGAGCGTCTGCAAGTCTTCCTCTGCAATGCTCGACTGGCCCAAACACAGCATTAAGGCTGGCTCATGGACTATTACGAGAGGGGTCACATTGTAAGGATACGAAAACACTGGTTAGATACTCCTTCCAAGTCCCACCTTCTTGCTGCTTGTAAATGAGGTAGCTAGCTTTAAATCCAGGTGGGTATGACCCGGAAGGAGCTAACGCTTCATCCGGTCAGTGGCGCAACGCAAAATGAGGGGGCCCCATGAAGAATGCCAATAGAGTCCCTTGAGCTTTGAGTATCTCCCAGATACTCATTGAAGATGGGCTGAATGGAGCCCCATGAAGGGCTAGAGGGCTCCTCAACATTTGCCCCCCCCCACTCCATGTGGCGATGGGGCCTCCGTTACGCCCCTGACTGTACTTTTTTTGCATTATGCACTCTATAAGTGTAATATCACACTTTTTCCACCCTGGCCATACTTAAACTCTTATGTGACATATACAAACGCTTACCCATGGAAAAAAGATTGGTGTAAAATGTTAGCAAGTAAGTCGTTTTTTTTGTTGATGGTGTGGGGAACTTGTGGCTCATGGACAGACAGTGGAGGAAATTGGAGTGCAGAGAAATACAGTTTGAGGCGTTTGACAGAATACGGGCAAGCAGCGTGAGGATTTTGAGGCCCACGTGGTGGCAGTGTGAGGGACCCCAAAGCGAGGCGCCTGCACAGACAGTGACAAGACATTGGGGCTCAAAAAATGTCAGGAACTTAGTGGGCATGGGGAGAAAATGTGAATGTGATGACGTACAACGTGTGGGGACATTCTGGGGCATGTGCACAGAGTGAGACATTTTTAATAATATCAAGGACTTTAGCTTGCGGTCTCTAGAGGGGCATCTGCTTATTGTGTGCGTTTTACAGAAATGAGTGGTGAGCTATATATTCAGTCATTTTCATGTTACACGGTGTGGCGAGTCTGCTAGTTGATAATAGTGCACAAAATTAAATACATTCACATCTAAGTTTCATCTCATACCTCTCTCTAGGTACAGCAGCTGACATGCCCCGCTTTCGGCACCAAAGTCACCACTGCAACCTACAGGAGCGGAGGGGGTTTTGTGCAATCAACAAACCCGACTATTCCGCTGGTCGTGGAGAACATAAGCAAAAAGGCAACCATAGTCGTGGCTACCACCGGAACAACACCGTTGTCACCCTTGCAGCACCCAATGCCGACCAGCAAAGCTCTTCCTGAACCATGGGACCCATGCTTTGCCGAAAGGATGCGCAGTGTGGTTGTGAAGCCGAAGGGAGAGACCACATTGGCCGTCACCTGGTCAGCAACTGGCGACCATGACCGTTTTGAAGTGCGGTACAGTGCAGGGGACGCCATGCAAGCGCTTTGGGTGACCGGGACCCTGGCGGAAGTGGAGATTCACCAGCTGCAGGCGGGCAGAGACTACAAGGTCTGTGTCATCCCTCTGAGCAAAGATGTGGCAAAATGCAATGCCCCCAGTGCCATGCAGTGCTCAGTTGGGCACACCATTGAAACGATTGTAGATGTTCAACCAGTGCACGCGACACCCGCCCCATCACACTCTGCCCTGGGCACTGGAGTGGGAGTGTCTCTTGTGATTCTTGTTCTGGTGGCCCTGGGGCTAGCAGGTGCCTACAAACACTGGTCGCGGCAGGCTGGGTTTCAACGGCACTTTGACAATGATGACCCTGGTGGCGAGCGTTACAACCCAGATCCTTACAAGGTAGACGGGATCTATGAGAGCATCGAGGAGGACAGGAACATCTACGTCACTGCAGCCAGCCAGTGGCTAACAGAAGCTGATGAGAAGCCTGACTGCAGCCTGGCCACTCCGACTTCCATCATGGCCACTCCAAGATATGTTACTTTTTGATCTCAAGCTTCAACCTTAGATCTCAAGCAGTACTTGAGCAAGAAGTCGAGGACAACCCTCCACCCACACTTGCCTCTTGCATGCCTTCTAAAACCCACATACTACTCTGGCTCCCGTATACTGATTTTTTCATAAGCTAGACTTCTATTTGGACATGTTTGACCATAAGGAGGTGCAGACAACCACCTAAAATTACAGCTCTAGTGTGTTGTTTACCACTATCCTCCATGAAGCCCACTGCCTAGCTTTCATCCAACAACCAAAGGGAGGAAGCCCTGGGTTTGTGACAGTCTCCGAGTCTCTAGGCAAGTGATTCTTTGGAATATGAAAATGATAAAAACAGACCAGTGACTCCACCCTGCTGTTTGAATCAAGGGAAATGCAGACCATCTCAGCTATGTTATTAAAAGAGTCATAATATCTATATTACAATATCCATATTGCAGTGCTACAGCATTTGGTATATTGCAGTCTTCATGTAATTGATTGAGCATCTTTTCTACGTTCCTTTCCCTGGTGTAGTAATAGTACCATCCAACAGCTGCTCGTTCAGTATCCTACAGTTAACATTTCACAGAGTGCTGTAAATTAGCACAAATTCAACACCCAAAAATGTATTTTCTCCCTGCCAAGTTGACCTTCTGCACATCACCGGCACCATGCAAAATCCAGGCATTGAGAGCCCATGTACAGGCCAGGCTCTTACCTTAGAACACTACAGAACTCTTCTTCTTTTGTGATGACCTTTGATGTCTTGCAAGATTTTTTTATTGTTACTTGCTGCACTAAGTAACAAGCATTGGCAAAGCTAGGAGGTCAATGTGCCAACGCATGTAATCACTGGCAATTACAATTGCTATTTGCAAACACCACATGCACAAATGCTACTTAGCACATTAAAGCAAAACCTTTCAATTCTGCAAGTGTTGGGAAGAAAAGTAAGAAAACAGCTTTGCTTTCTGTATAGACTGCATGTGGAAAAAAAAATGGAATGCGATAAACAGTTTGATGGCTGAGTGTACTTTTCAAAAGTAATATAATCCTTCATACATAACAATGGAAACACTTCCTAAAAGGGAGAATCCTAAACCAAACAGCCAATAGCATGGAATAAGGATAAGTTACTTAGCTGTAACCCTAGTTCTCTACCAGGGGTAGAGCACTAGGTTCATAAGCACTGAATATTTCCGCCCATGCACAGGGATGCCGGTATTATAAGTTGTGGGCGAATAGTGCAATGTGTACATTGGTTTAAAGGAGTACAGCCAGGACTGGAGATTACTGAAGAGGGAACAGTGATCCCCTTTAGGCCTAGCTTGGCAGCGAAGCGGTTTACCGACCTATTGTTACCATTTTTTTTTATATAGAGTCAGCTCAAGGTAGTAATTCCATCTTCGCTTCCAGGGGATCCTCTTCAATAGACATAAGCACTGAATATTTCCACCCATGCGTGGGGACCCGAGAAAAGATATAAAAATTACATATGTAAACATATATATACAGCTCGACATATATACATATAAAAAAGTTTCTAGAAAACACAAACAATGCAGCCTTACATACATCAACAAGCTAAACAATGCTGTGAAATGCAGTCTTTGGACATATACAAACAAAACAGGAAGACCAACAGGCACTTGAACTGTTTTTAATGAACACTAGAAAAGTAGTCCTGCAAGGAGAAAAAGAAGGTATTGTTCGCCCATAGGCTGCATTGTAACTGAAACAGCACAGAAAATGAAAGCAAATGCAGAGCATAAAAAAACTGGCACAGTGCCATTAAGGCTGCTATGACCCCTAGCTTCCCTTCATGCCTCAGGTGTGACAGTTATGCCAGTTGTTCTTTGCGGCAACCCGGAGGTCCGGGCACAAAGAAATTATGATGGCTCATTTGCTTGGGGAGGTGGGAAGGTTGCTTATGATTTTAATGAGGATACCCCTGGAAGAGAACAAGGATTACAGGTAAGTAATTTATCCTTCTCTTCCAGGGGATCCTCCTCAATAGTCATATGCAGTGAATCGAGTAGCAAGCCCATCCCCTCTTCCTGCGGGCAAATGAGCAGTATGAAAGCGCAGTAATATTGAGGAACACATTTAGAGTGAATTTAACATTGAAATAGATTTTTCAAGGAGGCTTGGCCCACTTGAGTATCTGCTTCAGAATTAAAATCAAGACAATAGTGTCCCGTGAAAGTATGTACTGATTTCCAAGTGGCTGCTTTGCAGATCTAAGCCATTGGAATGTTGTGTAAAAAAGCCACTGTAGCTGCCTTCCCCCTAGTGGAATGTGCCTTGGGAGAAACCGGAAGGGGTTAATTTGCCAATTGATACGCCAGCTTGATGCAAGAATCTATCCATCTGGAAATGGAATACTTGGAGGCTGGGAAACCTGTCCTGATGGAACCATTGTTTAGAAATAACTGGTCAGACTTTCAGATGGTTTTGGACTTATCGAAGTAGAATTTTAAAACTCTCCTAAGATCAAGGGAATGAAGAGATTTTTCCGCTGGTTTAGAAGGATTGGGAAAAAAAGGAAGGTAGCACTATCGTTGGGTTGACATGGAAGCCAGAGACTATTCTGTTGTGATGAAAAACTGTGTGCGGTTCTTTGGAAGAGTGTGCCTGAATCTCGCTTACTCTGTGAGCTGAAGTAATCGCCACCAAAAAAGAAACTTTCCATGTGAGATGTTGAAAGGTCGCCTTATGAATAGGTTTGAAAGGGGGGCATATCAGTTTGGAAAGAGCTACCACGGAGGGGAGGGAGGTCTGACAGGGGGAACACCTTCTTTAAATCCTGAAGGAAATCCTTCACCACCTGGAGATGGAAGAAAGAAGGCTGATTTAGAGTCTTTCTGCAGGCTGTAATGGCAGCCAAATGTACCTTAATGGGATTAAACTTTAAACCTGAGTTAGTCAAATGTAGGAGATAAGGTAAAATTACCTCCTTTTGACATGTAGTAGGTTGTAATCATTACGTAGGCACCACAGATTAAATCTTTTCCACTTAAAGAAATATGAATGTCTTATGGAAGGTCTTTTGGATTCCCTCAAAATGTTCATACAGTCCTGAGGGAGTTTTAAATGACCGTACTGGAGGACCTCAGGAGCCATGCTGCCAAGTTCAGCGAGGAAAGATTTGAATGATGAATCCTCCCATTCATTTTGGACAGAAGGTCCGGTCTGCGCGGAAGCCTCCTGTGTGGGCACTCTGAGAGGTGTAGCAGGTAGCAGGTAGCAGGTCCGGGTACCACAACTGCCGTGGCCAGTCTGGTGCTATCAGAATCATTCTCATCCTGGAGCGTGTGAGTTGGCTATTACCTTTGGGATGAGTGGAAGAGGAGGAAAAGCAAACACAAAGGTTCCTGACCAGTCGATCAAAAGGGCATTCCCTATCGATCTCGGTCGGCAAAACCTTGGTGCGAAGGCGTGGCATTTTTTGTTTGACTCGTCCGCAAAGAAGCCGATGGTTGGAAGACCACATCATAGAAAAATGTCTGCCACCACTTCGTCATTTAATACCCGGTCTTGCTGATCTTCGAAGTGGCGGTTCAGAGAATCTGCCTGTGAATTTTGTTCCCCTGGCAGATGAACTGCAGTGATAGAGGGCTGTCTGGCCAGGAGCCAATGCCAAATCGTCTCCAGGGAAAGAGGGAGAGAGCGAGTCCCCCCTTGCTTGTTTAGATAGTACATGGTGGTTGTTGTCCATTTGTACCAATATCGATTTGGATTGTATTGATGGGTAAAACGCCTTGAGGGCTAGATGCACTTCTCGTAGTTCCAGCATATTTGTATGATCCGATTATTCTTTCATCTAGCACCTGCCCTGTGTCTGTAGAGGACCCATGTGCGCCCCCCCAGCCCTGAAGTGAGGCATCTATGACAAGGGATTGTGTCAGGGGGATTGATGGAAAGTAACTCCCACCAAGAGATTTTTCCTGTGAGTCCACCAGGGAATGGAAGCCTTCCCAGACTGGGGAAGACAAATCCTGCCTTCCCATCATGCCAACGTCTGGTCCCATTTGTCTTCCAAGTCCTGTTGAAGAGGTCTCATTCTCAGCCTGGAGTTGGGAACCAGAAACATGCAAGATGCCATTTACCCCAGAAGTGAAGCAACTCGACGAACTGAGGGTTGATGAACTTGAAGAATGAGATTGCACTACTCCTCGATTGATAATAGTCTCTCCTCCGAAGGAAACACTTTTCCTATGCTGGAGTCCAGAGTAGCCCCTAGGTAGTGTATACTTTGAGTGGGTTAATGGATTGATTTGTCCACATTTACATGAAGGCAGAGGTGCTGCATTAAGTTCAGGCATATTCGATAGTGGTATTTTACCATTTGAGGAGAGGAGCCCTTCAGAAACCAGTCGTCGAGATATGGATAGACGAACAGACCTTGGCAACGTAAAGCCACAGCTACTACTAGTCGCACATTTTGTGAATACTCAAGGTGCAGATTTCAGGCCGAATGGTAGGACTCTGTACTGATAATGCTTTGTGCCTACCATGAAACGTAGAAACTTTCTGTGACGTGGTGTAATCAGGACATGGAAGTAAGCGTCCTGGAGGTCTATCGAGCACATCCAATCCCCTTTTTGAAGATGTGGATATATTTGATGGAGCGCCAGCATACAAAACTCCTCTTTTTTGATGTTTTTCTTTAGGAGACGTAGATCTAGAAAGGGTCTGAAATTCTCTTCTAGACCCTTCATCTGTACCAGAAAATACCTGGAGTATTCCCCTTCTCCTTGCTGTGATGGAGGAACTTTTCCTATGGCCAATTTTTGTAGTAGAGTAAAAACCCTTCGAAGCAAAAGTGGATGTACTTTGGGGTGGCACGAAAACATAGAGCACAACCATTCATTAGTATATTTAGCACCCACTGATTGTTTGTTATTTGCACCACTCTTTTAGATGTCCGGAGATACTTCTTCCAACTGGAGTAGGTGATGGAGGAAGTGAACCCTCATTGCTTGCCGGTGTTCTTGGCAGTTGAGGAGGACTGTCGGACGTTCCTCTAAATCTAGAAAGGCAACATCCCTGAAAGTGAGGTTTGTTCTGATGGTACTGCCTTTGGGACGATTTAGAGGTTGGAACCCTATGATGGAAAGCTCTATGATCATAAGGCCTGTACCGACGTCTGAACTCTTTCTTTTTCTCCAAACTGACAGCTTTGAGAGTGTCTAGTTCAGACTTCATCCGGGCCATCTCCTCGTCAGTGTGAGAGTCGAACAAAGATTTTCCGGTAAAAGGAAGATTCAGGATGCGTTGTTGACCCTCCGGTTTTAATGATGCTGTAAGTCTCAGCCAGGAGGATCTTCTTACGCATACCCCAAGCGAATATGAATTAGCCGTTAAGGATGCCCCATCCGCAGCCGCACTAATCATTTGGTTGGCCATGAGGGCCCCTTCCTGGACAATCTTACCAAGTCTTGACAGTCTTCTTTGGGTAGCTTTACTTTGAAGCTTTCCAGAGAATCCCACAACGCTTTATCATAATAGCCCAACAGAGCAGACGTACTACAAACCTTTAAAATTGCTGCTGCGGAGCCGCAAACTTTTCTCCCTCAAGAGTCCTGGGCTCTGCTCTCTTTGTCCGGAGGGACTGTGGAAGATGAAGCTACTGCACGGGACTTCTTAGCAGCCACAATTATCACAGAATCTGGTGGAGGATCGGACCGAAGAAACAGGGGATCTTGTTCTGCTGGTTTGTATTTCTTTAAGATCCTCGCTGGGGCCGTTTTGACTGTCGCAGGAGTAAGGAAAACATCCATGGCAGGTTGCAGAAGACCAGCAACTAATGGCAGCAAAGGTCTTGATGCGGACCCCTGATGCAGAGTCCCAAAAATAATGGACAAAGAGGTCTTAGGTGTGGACATCTCAATATTGAACTTTTGTGCCCCTCTAGAAAGGACATCATGAAAGGTGTTGATGTCGTCAACAGGTGAGACTCTGGAGGGTGGACTGTCTGTGAGTTAGAGAATAATCCTTCTTGAAGGAATGGGTTGAGGAAGAAGACCAGGTGGGTGATCTTCGTCTCCTATGACGCCCATGAGAAGAGGACTTTCGTGTAAGAGATTTATCTCTCTGGCAGTCCCTGGATGGTGTGGTGGGTGATTGGTCAAATGCCTGCACCAGCCGAGCCAGAGGGGATCTATGCAGAGGGGTTGAATAGTCCAAGAGCTGCTGAACCTGCCAAATTCATTTTGCAAAACAAGGAGAAGACACCTAGGCAAGAGGTGTACTGAGAGAGATCTGTGTTCTTCCTCTCATTGCATAGGTGAAGCCGGGATCTGAGGGTAGATTTCTGTGCCCTCCGCTGTGGAGACAGAGAATATAAGTGAGTTTCTTGACATCGAGATGACCTGTGGGGATCCTGGAGCCAAAACTGAGGGTTCCAAACGGTCTTTTGAAGAGGAATGACGTCTCCGGGGGGTCGAATGGTGTGACGACAGGCAATGAATGTCTCGACGTCAATCGACTATGCGCCACTAAGACCTGCGAGTCCAATGAAGGAGATTTCTGACTTGGCGTAGGTTGTGTGGGTTCCGTCGTTGGAGACTTGTTCTTTGACGTTGGAATAGGAGTACCCAATAAAGTACTATGTCGTGACCTCAAACGTGGGGGAATTGCGGTCGATGGGATTGTCGTTGACGTATTCTTCGCCGTGTAGGCATTCTCGGCTCCGAGCCCGACGCCGATGAAAAGCAGGTTGTTACCTTGCTTCTGGAAGATGATGTAGGTCTATTCTTCTTTTGCCTCACAGGAGACCGGCCTCTAGAGGTGGAGGCTTTACCCTTTTCAGAGAGTCCATAAAGGTGAATCCTTTCCCTTTCTTTGAGAGTCTGTCTTGATAAAGACTGACCGTGTTGACAAGTCTCGGAAGAATGAGAATCCGGAAGGCAAAGGATACAGACAGAGTGGGAGTCTGTTTTGGCATTCTTCTTGCCACAGGAAGGACAGGGATCAAAAAGAATAGGTATTTTAAGTGAAAAACGCCAAACTCTAGAAGAAAAAAGGGTAAAGAAAAACTCCAACAGGTGTAAAATGTTGAAGTATAAAGTTTTAGATGAAAAAGGAATACAATTTCTGACTGAAAAGTCAAAAATCTGAGGAAAGAACAACCACCTAACTGTCACCCCCGAGGCATGATGGAAAGCTAGGGGTCACGGCTGCCTTACAGGGACGGTGCCCATTTTTTAATGCTCTGCATTTGCTGTCTTAGTTACAATGCAGCCTATGGGCTAACAATGCCTTCTTTTTCTCTTTGCAGGACTACTTTTCTGCTGTTCATTAAAAACAAGTGCCTGTTGGTCTTCCTGTTTTGTTTGTATTAGTGCAAAGACTGCATTTCACAGCATTGTTTATCCTGTTGGTGTATGTAAGGCTGCATTGTTTGTGTTTTCTAGAAACTTTTTTATATGTATATATATCGAGCTGTATATATATATATATATATGTTTACATATATAATTTTTATATATTTTTCAGGGTCCCCGCACATGGGTGGAAATATTCAGTGCTTATGACAACTGATGAGGATCCCCTGGAAGAGAAGATGGAATTACTACCTTGAGCTGACTCTATATAAAAAAAAATGGTAACAATAGGTCGGTAAACAGCTTCGCTGCCAAGCTAGGCCTAAAAGGGATCACTGTTCCCTCTTCAGTCCTGGCTGTACTCCTTTAAACCAAGCGATGCCAAAGGGGATGATGGAGCGTTTGAGCAAATCAAACACTCACCCCCAGCCAACTGATGTGGGTTTAATAAATCATCATTCTTTAGCTCACTCCACCACCCCAGTTCAGACATGGCCATATGCAAATCACTCTGACCCTGAGCCTCAAGAGAACAGTCCAGCCCGAACTGCAGTTTCTAGCTAATCAGCCGTCATCAGCCGGGCTAGCTTGAATCCAGTGGCAAAGTGAGTAAGGGACCCATGTCTGGGCATACCCTGCCAACTTGGGGCGAACAAAGCAATACCAAAGGGAATGATGGACGGAGAGTTTGAGCAAATCAAACACTCACCCCCAGTCAACGGATCTGGGTTTAATCCATCACCATTCTTTAGCTCACTTAGCCACCCCAGTTCAGACATGCCCATATGCAAATCAGTCTGACCCTGTGCCTCATGGGAACAGTCCAGCCCGAACTGCCAAGCCATGTCTTCCCTGGACCGGAAACAAGCATCCAATCCCCTTTGGTTTTGCTTTCCTCCTTTAAACCAAAGTACACATTGCTCTATCCACCCACAACTTCTTCAACATCCACTTTTCCATTTCCTTTTTCCATACTATTGTCTGTGTCTTGTGAATGCGCACCTGCGCTTCGCATTCAGCAGCAGAGACCTCTGCAGGCTCTGAAGAAGCACTGCGGCTGCCGTGACGTAGCCAAGGAAAGTGAGCATGTGCATCAGTATTACAATAAAGATAGAATTGGTGTGCAGTGGGCCTCTCACAAACCTGGGCCCTCGTGTCATTGTACCTGCTGCGTTAATGGTAGCTGTGCCCCTGCTTACAGTCTGCCTTTACTTCTCTTCTCACTATCTCCTCCCCTCAATTCCTTTCTCCATTTAACACTCTTCCCCTATCCTTCCTATATCTCTGTTCCATCCTTATCTCTTTCCTCCCTTCGCTTACTGAACCCCTTATTTCTGCCTCCTTTCTTTTCCTCATCTCTTGCCCCTTTTGCTCGGCCTCATCTCCTTTCCCTTTCTCCAATTCTGTTACATTTTCCTTTCCTTCCCTCTCTATTTTTAACACTCTTTCTTTGATGCCTTCCCAGTCCGTTCTCCATTTCTCCCTGAGCCTTTACTTCCTCTGTTTCACTCCATCCACCCTCATGGAACAGTAACCCGTTGCACCACTGATACCTACGCCCGTTGTGGCAGAGGTAGCAATCACTGGGCAAACAAGTAAGAAGCATTGGCAAAGCCAATAGGTCTTACCTTTGGGACCACTTGGCTTTTTCACCATGATTTTTAGCCATGCTGTCCATTATCCCTGATAGTGTGCAGCAGGGCTAAAGAAAATAAAGTTGAAAAAAAGGCAGTGTGACATGATTGTCAAATCATTTTGTTAGTGCATGCATCATGCATTTGAGAGCCTACAAAATGACGCAGCATTTAAAAAAAAATACAAAGCTGGCTTGGTGAATAAAAAAAACAGTAGTGCAAAAGCATTTTTTTAAACGAAGGTGGTTGGGGGAGCAACACAGAGTGCTGGGGTGTGAGGCAGCAACAAGGGTTTGGGAATGAAGGAACACGCAGGGTGTTGATGGGGAGGAGAAGCAATGGGTGAGAGAGAAGATGGAGCACGTGGAGTATAAATACACAGGTGAGAAAGCAGCAGGGGGAAGAATACAAGGGAGAGCATAAATACACAGGCGAGAAAGCAGCAGGGGGAAGAAATGCAGAGGAGCTGGGAATAGCACATGGGCAACAGAGAGCTTCATGGAGTGCAGGGGGAGAGAACTACACAAGAGAGACAACTGGAAAACACATGCACTCTCATGGAGTTCTTAACCCAAAAGAAAAAAGTGCTTGAAAAGCAAGCACTGGAAACATAGAAGCCAACCATTTAAGAGAGGTGGTAACGAGACTATGGTCCATGGGTGGGACAAACAAAATTGACAACCAGGGCACGATTAAGAAACAGGAAATGAGAGTGACAGGAAAGCCAACCAATGGTAAGCAAGGGCGGGCTCAAGGTCCATTTGTTTTCTTGGTAAGCTTACAATACGTCTTTTGCAACCAGTCATCTGCGCTGTCTGTTAGGCTCGACTTAAAAATGAGCCGGCACATTACTGCCACGTAGTAGTTTTAGTCATATAATGGGGTTTTGTTGATTTCATAGATATAGAGGAGCACCATACTTGACCACTATTACACAATGCCTGTGGAATATTGTGCTACAATCCCTTAGACACACCATGAAGCTCTGTACTTTTCAAAGCTCATTAATAGAGCACTTGGTTACCTTTTTCCCATTTAAGCTGCCCAAGCCATCTCCATCAAGCAAGAAGCTATTGAAATACACTTCACCCTAAAAATTCTGAAGTTCTGAACAGGCAATTAGCATCACTCCCATTCAAATTACAAGATTCACAAGGCCCGAAGAGAGCTTTCTTAGCAGATGACATCCTGAAAGAAGGTGAAATCCAGAAAAATAGTGAAATACTGAGAAGAGCTCACGGAGACTTCCTACACACGACGCGCGGTAGAAAATAGGAGAGCCTGAGCCACTGGGGAGAACATTCTGGTAGGTGCTGTTGCCTGATTGGCTGCACTTTGGACTAATACATAATGACTATGATAGTCATGAGTGTGGAAGTTTTTCTCTTGTAGCTTAGGGCTACTTTACTTCCTGGTTGTTCATTACCTAGGTTTTTTGGTTATTATGTACATATTATTGCTTTTTTATGAACCGTGGGACTCCCACTCCGACGACGGGGAATGATTCAGGCATGTGAATATATGAAAGACACCCCAATACCGGAGAAGACAGTGTCTGTAGAGAAAGATGAGCAGAGGTCAGAAGAGGCTTCCTAGCAAAACATTCGGTAGAAAATATAGGGTACTGGAGCTTCTCCCAGAAATATTCTAAAGGGTGTTGCAGCCTGATTGGCTGAGAGATAAGTTTGGTCTCTTTTTTAAAGTGACCATAATAGACTACAAAAGTAAAAGGCCTAGGTCCTTCTTGCTTTATATGAACAATAGTTACTTACCTGTAATCTGTGGTTCTCCAGTATTGGTGTCTTTCATAGATTCACATGCCTGAATCATTCCCCGTCGTCGGAGTGGGAGTCCACGGTACATAAAAAAGCAGTAAAATATACCATTTGTACATAACAAATAACAGTATAACCAACCAGGAAGTAAAGTAGCCCCAGCTACAGCATATAAAACTTCCACATTAGTGACTATCCAAGTCATTATGTATAGACCAAACTGCAGCCAATCAGGCCACAGCTCCCACCAGAATGCTCTCCCCAGAGACCCAGGCTCTCAGATTTTGTAGCACCGGAGTGTACCTGAGTAAAGGTATGGATTTAAATAGCCTGAGTGAGACTCTGAGGGGAGGTGGGTGGGTGCATGTGAATCTATGAAAGACACCAATACTGGAGAACCACAGATTACAGGTAAGTAACTATTGTTATTCTCCAGTATTAGGGGTGTCTTTCATAGATTCACATGCCTGAATCAGAGTAGTTAGCAGTAATACAATACATAGCTCTTGGACGCCAAGGTACACTGTTTCATGCAAGAACATAAAGAAAAGCAAAAAAGAGCAAGAGGAGGTGGGAGAGAATAGCAGAGGCTCACCTTATTGAAAAAGATTACGCAGGACTGCTCTTCCCACGGAGGCATCGGTATCGCTTGAAGAATCCAGACAGTAATGCCTCGTGAATGTGTGCCTGCTGGACCATGTTGCAGCTCTGCAGATCTGCAGGAGAGGCACTCCAGCAAACAAAGCAGTTGAAGAAGAGACTGCTCTCGTAGAATGAGCTCTGGGCAAGGTCTGTAAGGGTTTACCTGCTTGTAGATGGCAGAGCCCTATCGCTGAAGAGACCCACCTAGCAATTGTCTGTTTTGTCACTGCACAGCCTTGTCTCGGTCTGCCATGCGCAACAAATAGCTGATCCGTTTTCCTGATGGCAGCTGTCCTTGAAAGATAAAACTTTAGACATCGTCTGATATCTAACGAGTGTAAAGTCCGTTCAGCTGGAGTCTGTGGATTTGGAAAGAACGTCTTAAGTATTACTGGCTCATTCAAATGAAAATCCGATGGTACTTTGGGCATGTACTTCGGGTTGGTGCGCAGTATTACAGAGTCATTTGTAAATTGTAAGAAGGGTGGTTTAGAAGTGAACGCCTGCATGTCACTAACCCGTCTGGCTGATGTTAACGCCAGCAGTAATGCGACTTTCCAAGTGATGAACTTCAGATCAACTTTATGAATCGGCTCAAACGGATGGCGCATGAGTTGAGCTAGTACTATATTCAAATGCCAGGAAGGAGGTGGCCGACGTACTGGTGGAAACATACGAAATAAACCCTTAAAGAATTGCTGGATTATTCTTGAGGAGTATACCGAATTCTTGCCATCTTGACGGTATCGGGATATAGCTGCTAGAAACACCTTAAGTGTTGAATGTGCCAAACCAGATTTAGCTAAGTGTAAAAAGAAGAAGGGCAAAATCCTGTCCGGTTCAGCATACATGGGATGTAGATTCATAGTTTTGCCCCAAGCACAAAAACGCTTCCATTTAAGCTTGTAAGTTCTGTTCGTTGAAGGCGCTCTAGCATTGGCCAGGACCTCTTGACAGTCTTGTGGAATGTTCAAGTGTGCAAACTCATGGTGTTGAGGAGCCAAGCTGATAATTTCAGAGAATGAGGGTCCGGATGATATATCCTGCCTTCTTGAAGTGTCAGAAGATCCGGAATTTGAGGCAGTCGAATTGGTTCGCATTCTGAGAGGAGAAGAAGCTGTGTGAACCAATACTGTCGGGGCCACTGTGGAGCGATTAAAATTAGTCGTCACGGTTGCCTTCTCATTTTCTTGATGACCTTGGGAATTAATGGAATTGGAGGGAAGGCGTAGGCAAATAGACGTTCCCAGTTCATGGACAGAGCGTCCCCGCAAGATTCTTTGTGGGGGATCCAGCTCGCAAAAGGAGTACATTTCTTGTTGTGGTAGGTCGCGAAAAGATCGAGATCGGGGTGATCCCATCTCTGGAAGATCCGATCCAGTGCTGGCTGATGCAGTACCCACTCGTGAGTGCTGCTCTTGGATCTGCTCAGGGAATCTGCTAGCACATTGGCTACTCCTGGAACATGCACTGCAGACAAGTTGATGTTGTGATCCAGAGCCCAATTCCAGATCTCCTGAGCCTGCTGGGACAACTGGGCTGATCTTGTGCCCCCCTGTTTGTTCAGGTAACGCATGCTCGTCGTGTTGTCTGTGCGGATCAACACGGACGAGTTTTCCAGTGTCGCCTGAAAAGATTTGAGGGCGAGGAAAATGGCTCGTAATTCCCAAAAATTGATGTGCCATTTCTTTTGCTTTCTGTCCCACTTGCCACTGATCGTCATCCCTTGAAGGTGAGCGCCCCAACCTTCTAGCGAGGCATCCGTGGTCACGATGTAACTGGGGACTTCTGCGAGGAAAGCACAGCCCACCTGCAGGTTGCGTTCTTGACTCCACCACAGGATTGCATTGTTCATTCGAGGCGTTAAGATGATGACATCCTCGAAAGAACCTGACACCTGCACCCATTGGTGACTGAGTTCCTCCTGTAAAGGCCTCATCCTCAGACGACAGTTCGGAGTGAGAAGGATGCACGATGAGATCATTCCTAGGAAAGATTTGAATCTCCGAACTGAAACGCACTCTCTTCTGAGGAGTGCAATCGCCATCTCCTGAATCTTCTGTTGCCTTTCGTTTGAAATGAAGACATGAGCGAGCTTGGAATCCAGCGTTGCTCCTAGGAAAGACTTCCTTTGCAATGGTAACAGATCCGACTTCTTGTAGTTTATTGAGAAACCTAGATTTTGAAGTAGGCAAAGGCATTTTTGGACATATTTGCTTGCCGTGGCGTAGGAATTGGCCTTTATAAGGCAGTCGTCCAGATATGGGTATATCTGACCTGTAAGTGGGCCGCTACATGTGCCAACATTTTTGTGAATACCCTCGGGGCTGAGCGTAGCCCAAAGGGAAGGACCTTGAACTGGAAATCCCTGCCAGCCACTCTGAACCTTAGGAACTTCCTGTGCCTGGGGAAGATGGGTAAGTGGAAGTAAGCATCCTGAAGGTCGAGTGTTGCCATGTGGTCCCCTTCCGTCAGAAACTGGAGGATCTCTTGGAGTGATAACATTCTGAACGTTAACTTTTTGATATATTTGTTGAGGGCACGCAAATCGAGGATGGGACGCCATTCCCCCGATTTTTTGCGTATCAAGAAAAAACGAGAGTAAAATCCTTTTCCTCTCTGATGTTGAGGAACTTTCTCGATTGCCCCTTTTCGAATCATTGCATTAATTTGGATGAACAGCTCCCTGAGATGTGCTAGGGGCGGTCCTTTTGGGGGTGAATTTGGAGGGGTTTTTATAAATTCCAATATGTGGCCCTTGGAAACCACATCCAAGACCCATCTGTCTGTGGTAATCTTTGACCATTGTGAGCAATGTAGGGATATTCTTCCTCAAATTTGTTTCCAGCTGGGGCAAAGTGGCGGCAGGATGCGTTTCTCACTTCTTGTTAGCGTTGTCTCTGCTCCGATATGTTGTTTTTCCCCGGGGCTGTGAATAATTATTTCGTCTTTGGCCGTAAGGTTGTTGTTTATAAGGCTGGTACCTTTGGTTGCTTTGGTTGTTTGTATATGGCCGTTCTGGTAATAGCCTCCTCTATTTAAGAAGTTACCCCTTCCTTTAGCACCACGAAAGGAAGATTTTCTGTACTGCAGAGTACCTAACGACCGTGCAGTTTCCGTATCTTTCTTAATGGCTTGCAAAGCTTCGTCCACATGTGAGCCAAAGAGAAACTTGCCATCATAAGCCATATTTAGTACCTTGGCTTGTACCTCTTGTCTAAAGGAGGTAGATTTCAACCATCCCTCTCTTCTAAGTACTGCAGCTCCCGCTAACTGCCTGAAGCCTGTGGCAGCCACGTCCACTGCCGCATCGATGATTTCCGACGAAGCACACTCCCATTCTTGCAGAATTTTCGTGGCCTCAGAGCGGTCCGGTTCAGGCAGTTTCTGAATGTACGGCGATATGTCGGACCACATTTGCCTATCATACCTGCCGAGAATCGCCAACGAATTAGCAGCTCTAACTGTGGTCGCTGCAATAGTAGATACCTTTTTGCCAATGGTATCGAGTCGCCTCCCGTCCCTGTCCTTAGGAGTCGAGATCTGAGATGACGGGTTCCTTGCTCTCTTCTGAGCTGCTTGCGCAATAACTGAGTCTGTCTTTGCCTGACCGATCAGGCAAGCAGGTGAAGAGGCGGGCGCTCTGTATTTCTTATCTACTCGAGGTAATACCGCAGGCGAAGAATTTGGCGTGGCCATGATCTTGAGACCTTCTTTCCAAATAAAATCTATAATAGGAATAGACCAACTTTGCCTCTGAGACAAACTCTTAAAATCGTACAGAAAACAATCATCCTGTTTAGCCTCCATGGAAATGAGAAACCTCTTAGTAGCTTTGTCCATGATCCTATGGAAATTCGCAATATCCACCGGTGGTGACTCAGCCTTTGGTTATTCATCAGGGGAAGGTGTGTCCGCTTGATAATCTTCATACTCCGACGAGTCCGATTTATCCAATTCCCCTTCTTCATGAGTTTCCTCATCAGTATTGTCATCCTCCTGTTGGTGGTAGGAGACCGGTGTTGAAGGCCGGGCATGTTCTGCCCCTTCCGTCATCGCAGCCCCTGAAGTTTGAGTTACCCGAGGCTGTGGAGAAGCGATTCGAGAGTCGCCTGACCCCGAAGGCGGGAAACGGCGATAATAATCGCTCAACATATACTGCAAATTTTGGAAAAGTTCCATTGGCATTTGCATCCCTGGCGCTGGTGTATTCACCAATGTAGGCGCTTGTATCTGCTGTTCCTCATCCTCCTGATCCTTTACTCATATAAGTAAGTCAGATGGGCTCTCAGCTGCTTGAAATAGCTCATCACCAGATCCCTCTTCCTCAGAATCTAAGAGCCTGTCAGGCATTTTAAGTGGCGACATAGATGTGGACTGTGATGAACGTTTTTGTAATAGAGCCGCAGTTGTGGCTGGAGATGGTAGTGGTATGGCATTGCTCCTTGCTGACCATACCTGAAGATCTGTGCAAGACGACAGCTTCGGCGTTGTTGGATTCTCTTGTTCTAAAGTTAAATCCGAGTCTTGTGGTGTTTTCTTCGTCGTCGAGGACAATAGTTCCGTCGACGTCAGAGACTGTTTGATTTTCGTCTACGTGGCGGATTTCTTCGTCGACGAGGGAACCGTCGACGGGGTTACCTTACTCGTCGACGGGGCCGTCGAAAAGACAATCTTCTTTGTTGACGAGGCCGTCGACGATGACTTCGTCGACGTGTCCATCGACGGGTTCTTCTTCGCCGTCGAGATCATCGACGGCAACTTCGTCGACGACGATGTCGACGTCGGCAAGGTCTTCTTCATCGACGGTAAGGCTGCCGTCGAAGCCAGGGGTTTTGTCGACGCTGGTTTCATTTTCGTCGACGTCTGATCGTCGACGAGAGGTGTGGCAATCTTCGTCGACGAGATGGGACGAATTTGGACATGAACATAAGTTGGAGAGGAGGCTGAGGACATCACCATAGACGGTTTTGGTGAGGAGAAAGTCATAGTAGAAGTCATCGCAGAGGCTGCCTGACTGGAAATCGGCAGAGCAGTTGGTGCTTTAGTCACAGGTCTCTGAGGAGACACTAAAGACGCAGTCTTTTTAGAGTCTGTAGGCTTCACAGATTTCTCAGAGGATTTCTTACTTTTAGAAGTAGAAGGCTCACCAGCATCTGAAGCGAGCTGGGCCTGCTTCGCCACTTTAGCCTTAGGAGTAGGCACCTTACTCTCAGCCATTCTTTTTCTTGATCCCATAGAAGACCCTGAGGCAAAACTTCCTACCTCAGAAAGTGGCGCATCTTTATCCTTAATTCGCTGAAGCCACAGCAACAGGCGACCCTCTCTATCCCTGAGGGTCTTAGGAGGAAAAGTGCGACAGATCTTGCACTCCTTAGCCCGATGATCAGGGTACAAGCAGTAGATGCAGCGAGTATGCGGATACTCCTTAAACAGCCTTGCTTTTCCGCAAGAGTCACAGGCCCTGAACAAGGACTTTGATTTAGACATGATTAAAGCAAATCCTTCACAAGTAGAGAAAAAACTGAGCAGAGCTCAGAGGGACTCCCTATCACACGACGTGCGGTAAAAAATCTGAGAGCCTGGGTCTCTGGGGAGAGCATTCTGGTGGGAGCTGTGGCCTGATTGGCTGCAGTTTGGTCTATACATAATGACTTGGATAGTCACTAATGTGGATGTTTTATATGCTGTAGCTGGGGCTACTTTACTTCCTGGTTGGGTATACTGTTATTTGTTATGTACAAATGGTATATTTTACTGCTTTTTTATGTACCGTGGACTCCCACTCCGACGACGGGGAATGATTCAGGCATGTGAATCTATGAAAGACACCCCTAATACTGGAGAATCATCATTCTACTACTATTGTATGGTACCGGGGACTCCCAACTTGATGACTGGGAATGATTCAAGCATGTTAATCTAATAAAGTTCCAATACTGGAGTAAAATTACTGCACCCTACCCCTTCCTTGCAAAATGAATCTTCTCACTGATGAATTTGTTTAACAGTAAAATCAGAATGACTCCATTACTTTGAAGCAAAATACACACAAATGATGGACGGAATGCAGAACAAATCAAACATTCACCGGCAGTCAAGAGATCTAGGTTAAATCCATCGTTCTTCGTGTCTTTTGCTTTCTCGCTTTAAGTGCTCTGGGTAGGCCCAAACGTGGGTCCTGGGCTCATTGTGCCACTGGATTTAAGATAGCCTGGCTGATAAGGTGATACCTTGAAACCGGTCCCAGGATGCTTGTTTCTGGTCCAGGTAGGACCTGGTTTGGCAGTTCGGGCTGGACTGTTCCCATGAGGAGCAGGGTCCAGACTGATTTGCATATGACTGGGTCTAAACTGGGGTGGCAGGGTGAGCAAAAGAAGGATGGATTTAACCCAGATCTCTTGACTGTGGGTGTATGCTTGATTTGCTCCGCATTCCGTCCATCATCTGTGTGTCTTTTCCATTACTTCGAAAACATGGGGACTCAAGCCTACTGCCATTCCTCTTGATATCATTGTGGGCTAGAAAATACAACAATGTACCTGTGGGTCTCATACATCACCTGGCGCCTAAGCGTCCTATATCTGAGCCTAAATAATAAAGTCTATGTTCACAACCGTGACCTCTCAATGGGAAGCTCTATTTAAAGGACCGAATTCCATCACTCACCGAAGGGTGACATGCTTCATCATCTGGGATCTCCGCTTGACTGTAATCCTAGTACACTCGAGGACTACAACCCCATCAGCTACGAGGGAGGAGCTCAGGGATGTTTTAATAGGTACGGCAGATTACACTAAGATCCGTCAGATGAAGAGCTAACTATCATATAAAGTGATGGGTGCAGTGCTTGGTGAAAAGATGTGAAGTGTATTAAAACTGGCTACCATGAGAAAACTACTTTAATATCAATCTATGCTCAGTAACAGGAGCCTTTTGGCCAAGAAACACAGTAAATTATAAATGTTTCAGTTTACATTTCTTCAGGCATCAACCATTTGCAATAATGACAAATAATTAATTCAGCTACACATTTCAATTAGCAAAATAATTTATTTTTCGTTATCTACAGGTCAGAGCTCGACAAACACAATATCTAAAAAAACAAAGCGTAACAGGAATGATAAAAGGCTTGAGGAGGGAGAAGAGTGTTGGTTCACCCCCCATAACCAGGTGAATCGAAAATAATGTGCTATGGTTGCAGCTTCTCAGCAGCCGGGGTACCTTCCAAACATGCAGGGCGATAACTAGCATCTAACCAATTCTGTCCATTTGGTGAAGGGCACCTCAGTTGTTTACATACATCAGTTGCCAAATATTTTTAGGAGACCACATTGTATCATCTTAGTCAAGTGCCCCATCCCAGGTCAAGGTCGCATGACATTGTGGGTCAAGAGCACCCACCGCTGGTAATCCCACTCTATTAAGGGTAAACATGGCAGGGCAATCATCGTCTGTTTTTAATGGCAAGTTCTCAGTCTGCCCTGAATCTGCTGAGGGTGCAAGCCAATGATAAATGGCTGATCCACTGCTGCACATTTGTGAGTCTATTACTATCTCCCTGAGGTGGTTTCACTGGTGCTCCCAAAAGCATCTTTAATTGAGCAATTCACACTGAATACAAATGGCCAATATTTAACTCATTATAGAATTGTTTAAAATAAATATTATTATACAAAATTTGTTAGCTCTTTGAATCAGATTTAAGGGCAGGTGCATGTGTACCTTTACTCACAAGGAAGGATTCAAAGCCACATGTTCCAGATTACTCACTGGTAAGAATCTGGAACAGAGAGGCAGGTCTGAGCTGCCTTGGGTAGGTGGGGTGGGAAGTAGGGGTTGGGTGAAAAATTCTGCTCCGCCGGCGGACTTCACAGGGTTTTGCCCAGTTCCGCTTGGAACGCGGAGTTCCGGCAAAACTCCACCATCCGCTGCATAGCAAAGTGTTTTCTTTCACGTGGCTTGCCAACATAGAGTTGGAGAGCAGAAATATGCCTCCTAAGCGCAATTTTCGGGCGCCAGAACGTCTCCTGGCAGGATATCTAAATGCAGATGGTCACAGCAGGTTGCGACTGTTCGCGTTGAGAAACCGGTCGCTGAGTGGAAAATCTACTCGATCACCAGAAAGAAGAAGAGCTCTGGCACG
The DNA here is from genome assembly GCF_964263255.1 of Lissotriton vulgaris. Taxonomy (NCBI): domain Eukaryota; kingdom Metazoa; phylum Chordata; class Amphibia; order Caudata; family Salamandridae; genus Lissotriton; species Lissotriton vulgaris. The sequence goes on from NC_141685.1 coordinate 1,090,114,334, forward strand.
CTATGTGGTGCAGTTCGCGCTGATTTTACAGCACAGAAAAAGCTCCTGGCGCTAAGAATCAGTGCGAGGAGCACAGTGTGCTGAACTCTGTGGAATCTCGCAGTTTTTAATGTAACTGTTTTGCTCATCCCTAGTGGGAAGTACTAAGAGAAAAGTTAACGGTCATCTGAAAAGGTCCTCTCTGAAATTATACCTTGATTATAAGATACTTATATCTACTATGTACAGCCTCAGGCTGTACAAAAGCCAGTTTATGAAAACCTTTACAAAGCCATCATGTACGGAATCTTCTTACATACAAAGGGTAAAGCGGGCAAATCCAGAATAGTAAGTGGCGCTCATGAATGCCATATTAAAGCCATCATGTATGGTATCCATTTACATACAGAAAGGTACAGGCAAACACACAGACTAACTACAGGGGCCTGTAGAGATTACCATACATCTAGATTTTCCCTTCCAGTAATCGTCAGATGACGCAACTGGTGTAGAATGAGGAAGCGTTTGGCTGTGTGTGCTGCCCTATTCAAGGTCTATGCTTCTCCTTTTATATTTTATCAATTGCCTATCATTTTTCCTCATCCTCTTTAGAAACGAGAAAGTGACAGTGCTGTGCGTTTACTATGCCCGAGTCCATGTGTGGTTGGAGCAATGCTACGGAATGTGGTAATGACAGGTGTTTCAGGGACACTTCACGCAATTTTCAAAAAAATATTAAAACTTCTCTAGAGGCAAACAGGACCCCTCCATCACTGGGCCCAAAGCCAAAACTGAAAACATAACCGTCCTGAAATACACATGGATGATTATCAAAAGCTGCTATGTGTGCACTGTTACATGTTGGTGTAGCTGTGTATAACAGACTGTATTGCCTCATTTTAAAACATTTTCATATAAATAAAGAACTGCTAAATTTCATGAGTCTGCAGCCTCATTTATTACTAATTGTGTGCTCCCTCAAGGACAGCTCTAATCCTTGAGTGTAGGGCTAACTATCTTTCAAGACCTGCCTGCCTTCAGCTTTGACACAGCTCACTGCAGCAATTGTGATTCCAGATATCAGAGACAGGTGGAGAGTTGGCAGAAGCAAAGCAGACTGAAGGAACCAGCTTAAAGTAGCAACCTATGACAGTATCAAGACTAAGGAAAGCAGATCTGATTGAGAATCAAGCTCTGTATATACCACCTTCTTGCATTAAGATATCAAAGTCAACAATAAAGAGGGAATGCAGCACAGCACTGCAGCAGGTATTTCCACAGAGACGTCTCTGGTATACCTCTTCTCTATGGTCCCATTGTCATCTCTTCGTCAGCCTCTCCATGAAACTCGAAATCATAGTCTATATACAAGTATCAAAAAAGGTCTGTGTATAAAAAAAATGGTGGGGGCTTCTTCTTTTATACAGCACAATAGCACCAGTTATCTGAAAAAGCTGCTGCGCTGGTCTGTGGAACAGAGCATGGATTCCCTCTTCACTCCCAGTGTGCACTGCAGGATTAAAAACCACATGAAGGCGGTTGGAGGACTGCTGCAGTTGAAACTGAATAGTGGAAACATTGCCCACTTAGATACTTCTTACTTTAGCCACAAGAAACCCAAACACCATCAAGTTACATGACCGCCGGTTCTCCTTCTTGGTGTCTTGTTCAGAACCAGTCCTGCTCATGAGGCGGCCATGGCAGCGCTGCCGCTGAGCTTCACCATCATTTGCTGGCAGTCATTGTAGGAACGCCGGTCACCCACCTTCTCCAGGGTGCGAGCCGCCTCAGCGAGCAGGACCACCCTCTGGCCTGGTGAGGAAAGGAAGGAGAGGGGTAGGTGGCGACAGGCCAGGATGATGGCAGTAGCTCGCTCCCTCTGACCTGGCAATGCATCAAGCTCCCCTGCGGAAAAACAGAACAACAGCTTGTAAGGACCAACAGAAAATGTAAAGGGAAGATAGTACCGCCCTGCAAACAACCTTTCCCACCTGTACTGGACTGAGATAAGACAACAGGCATGTCACACATGGCTGCTCCAGGTATTAAAATTCAGACACCCAGAGAGGCCAGAGATGCAGGCCACAAAACACAAAGTGATCATCAAATCTTGAACTTTGACCCGTCTTTCAGGTTAGGTCAGAATACTGCAGAGGAAATGCGTTACTTACCTGTAACAGCAGTTATCCAGTATTGGTGTCTTTCATAGATTCACATGCCTGAATCATTCCCCGTCGTCGAGACGGGAGCCTCCGGTAAATAAAAAAGTAATGTCCATAGACATACATAGAGAGAAAGGGTCCAAGGGTCTCCCCTTAGCAGCCTTTCCTTGTCCTTATGTAAAAAGGACCAAACTGACCTAGTCAGCCAATCAGCTCCGACCTCCCTCTAGAACCTTCCCGGGAGGAGCCTCAGTCCCTCAGATTTTCGTACGCACCCAGCTAGGTTTGGCGTAATATAGTTCCGAGAGGGAGGTGAGTCCTTCCCGGGGAGGCGGGAGGGTTGCATGTGAATCTATGAAAGACACCAATACTGGATAACTGCTGTTACAGGTAAGTAACGCATTTCTTATCCAGTATTAGGGGTGTCTTTCATAGATTCACATGCCTGAATCAGAGTAGCTAGCAATCACAGTAGCACATTTGTAAAACAGAGTTGCTCTGCCGTCATAGTAGATAATGCATATAATATCATACAATAAAGAGACAGCTTAGATAGAATATCATCAGAGCAATAATGTGCATACCTGGAAGGCGGGATGTAGGAAGGCTCACCTTACTGAAAGAGATGGCGAAGCACCGCCTGGCCCACTGCCGCATCCTTCTGGAGTTCGATATCCAGGCAGTAGTGTCTGGAGAAAGTATGCGGTGACTTCCAGGTCGCCGCCCTGCAGATGTCCAGGATTGGCACTCCTGCAAACAGCGCCGCTGACGTGGACATCGCCCTGGTGGAATGAGCGGTAACATGATCATTCAGAGGCCGGCCGGCCTGTTCGTGGCAGAAGGAAATCGCCGAGGAGATCCATCTGGATATGCTTTGCTTCGTGAGTGGTAGGCCCATTCTTGGCCTGCTGTATGCCACGAACAGCTGTGAGGATTTCCTTAGATCCTTAGTCTTCTCCAGGTAGAACTTCAGGCACCTCAAAAGGTCCAAAGAATGCAGTGACCTTTCCGCTGCTGTGGAAGGGTTGGCGAAGAAAGATCTAAGGACCAAAGGTTCGTTGAGATGGAAGTCCGACGGTACCTTTGGAATGAACTTAGGGTTTGGTCGCAGTATCACCCTATCATGTCTGAATTGTAGATAAGGTTCTTGAATGGACAAGGCTTGCAGCTCGCTAACCCTTCTGGCCGAAGTTAGAGCGAGCAAGAGTGCAGTTTTCCATGAAAGGTGTTGAAGCGATGCCCTGTGAATGGGTTCAAACGGGTGTCGCATGAGCTGGTTGAGTACCAGGTTAAGCTGCCAGGTGGGGGGTACCTTCCGAGGCCTCGGGAAGGATCTGTATAGTCCTTTGAGGAATTGTTTGACTAGCCGACTAGACCACAGAGAAGGTCCTGTGATCGTTCTGGTGAACCTCGAGATTGCTGCCAGGTGGACTTTGATGGACGCATGCGCCAGTCCCGACTGGGCCAAATGCAGGAGGTATGGTAGTATTTGTTCTGGTGTGATGGTGAGTGGCCGTAAGCCCTGTTCCGAGCACCATATGCAGAACCTCTTCCATTTGAGACAGTAGGTCTTGTTCGTACTGTCCGCTCTTGCTTTGGCTAGCACATCCCTGCAGTCTTGTGGGATATTCAGGCCCCCGAATTCTCTGTGCTCAGGAGCCAGGCTGATAATTTGAGCGATTGGAGGTTCGGGTGTTGCACTTGCCCGTTGGACATCGTCAGTAGGGCTGGGTGTTGGTTCAGTCGGATCGGTGATTTGATGGATAGTCGAAGCAGATCCGAGAACCAGTGTTGCCTCGGCCAGGACGGGGCGATCAGGATCAGGGTGCATGGTTCCGCTTTCATTTTCCTCAGGAGCCGTGAAATCATCGGGAATGGAGGAAAGGCGTATGCAAAGACGCTGTACCATCCGATGGAGAACGCATTTCCTAGTGATCCTGGTTGGGGATGCCAACTTGCGTAGCACGGGCATTTTGCGTTCCTCCTGGTGGCAAAGAGGTCGATGTTTGGGACTCCCCAAAGAGAGAAGATGTGAGTGAGGGCGCTGTCCGATAGTTCCCACTCGTGGGAGAGGGATTTTTGCCTGCTCAGGGCGTCCGCGATGGTATTGTCCCTTCCCGGCACGTATTCCGCTTTGAGTTGGATGTCGTGTAGTACCAGCCAGTTCCAGATCGTCTGTGATTCGCGTGAGAGCGAGAGTGAACGCGTTCCCCCTTGTTTGTTCAAATAGTGCATCGTCGTGGTGTTGTCCGTCCTGACGAGCACTGGGGATTTCTGGATGCGGGGTAGGAAGGCTTGTAGAGCCAGAAACACTGCTCTCAGCTCCAAGAGGTTGATATGGAGCAATTGCTCTTGAGAGTCCCATTTGCCGCTGATCTGTAGGTCCTGGAGCACCGCGCCCCATCCCTCTAGGGAGGCGTCTGTTGTTATCACCAGCGGTGATGCTGGGAGGAGAAACGGTAAGCCCACCATCAGATTGTGACGACTTGTCCACCATTGTAGAGCTTTTGAAATCTTCGGTGTGATCCGAAGGATGTCTTCGAATGAGCCAGTGCTTTGGGTCCATTGGCTCGCGAGTGCCTCCTGCAAGGGCCGCATTCTGAGCCTGCAGTGCGGTATGAGGAGTATGCAGGAAGACATCATCCCCAGGAGGGAGGAGTAAGTCCGAACTTTCAGGTGCTTTTTCTTTGCCACAGCCGTGGCCAGAGATAAGATCCTGTCCGCTCTTTCTTTTGAGGGGAAGGCCTTCGTGCAGCCTGTGTCTAACATGGCCCCTAGGAAGGTAATTTTTGTTGCGGGCACCATGCATGATTTCTTGATATTGAGCGTCAATCCCAGATTTTGAAAGAGATTGGTGCAGGCGTTGGAGGACGTGACCGCGTCCCCAGGTGAGGGTGCTTTCACCAGCCAGTCGTCTAGGTAGGGGAAGACTTGGTGGCCCAGTTGGCGCAGGAATGCCGCCACAGGCGCAAGGCATTTCGTGAATATGCGCGGTGCGGACTTGAGGCCGAACGGCAGTACTTTGAACTGATAGTGACGGTCCGCCACCTCGAATCTTAGGAACTTCCGGTGAGTTTTGAGGATAGGGATGTGGTAGTATGCATCCTGGAGATCCAGTGACACCATAAAATCTCCTTTCTCTAGAATGCCCAGGATTTCCTGAATTGTCACCATCCTGAATGATTGGCTTCGTAGGAAGGTGTTGAGCCCCCGGAGATCCAGGATGGGTCTCCACTTGTTTTCTTTTTGTTGTACAAGAAAGAAGTGGGAGTAAAATCCTTTCCCCCTCGAGGATGCCGGAACCCTTTCGATTGCTCCTTTTTGTAGCATTGTCGAAAGTTCCTTTAGAAGCAGGCGTGGATGTTTGTGTGTCCGTCTGCGTGGAGGGGTATTGGGAGGGATGGAGGTGAACTCGAGAGAGTGGCCGAATCGAATAATTTGAAGAACCCACCGGTCCGTGGTGATGTACTGCCAATTGTGAAGGAAATGGGTCAGCTTTCCTCCAATTTGAAAGGACGGAGATGGTGTTCGGACTGGCTGGAGTAGGTGGTCACTGGCGGCCGCCAGCGCCCCTTTTGGTGTTTTTACCTCTGTAGGACGATCTTCCGAATGAGGACTGTCTGCCCTGTTGTTGCTTGCTTTGGTACTGGCCTTTTTGATTGTACGAGAATGAGGACGAGGACCTGTTTTGATATGAGCCTCGATAGGAGGATTGACCCCTGGGCTTGTTGCCCCGAAAGGACTGGTTTCTGAACTGTAGAGATCCCAGGGCCCTTGCCGTGTCTGTGTCCTTTTTAATGGCCTGTAGGGCCTCGTCGACCTGTACTCCAAACAGGTGCTGGCCGTCGAAGGGCATGTCTAGAACCTTTGCCTGAACTTCTTGGCGGAATGAAGTGGCTTTGAGCCATCCCTGTCGTCTCAGTACAGCCGCTCCCGCAAGTTGACGGAAGCCTGTCATGGCTGCGTCGATAGCACAGTCTATGAGCTCCGCTGCAGAAGATTGACCCTCCACGAGGAGCGCTTTCACCTCACCCTGGACGTCATCAGGTAGTTCCTTTATGTAAGGGGCAATGTCCTCCCATAATTGTCGATTGTAACGCCCTAGCAAGGCAATGGAGTTGGCCACCTTGATGGACATGGCCGATGTGGAAGTGAAGCGCTTGCCTATCGTGTCCAGTTTCCTGCCCTCTTTGTCCGGGGGAGCTGACAGTGGTGATGAAGGGTTGCGGGAGTTTTTCTGGGCCGCCTGCGTCACTACCGAGTCCGGTTTGGGGTGACCATTTAGGCAAGCCGCTGCAGTGAGTGGTGCCCTGTATTTTTTTTCAAGGCGTGGGACCACCGCTGGCACAGAAGCAGGAGTGAGCATTAGCTTCTTTCCCTGTTCCCACAAAAAGTCTATGATTGGAACAGCTTTTGCAGATTTTTGAGGCTGTTCCTTGAAGTCGTGGAGGAAACAGTCCGTTTCCGTGGATTCCACCACCATGTGGAATCTCTTCGCCGCTCTCTCCACCAGCTTGTGGAAACCCGCAATGTCCACCGGTGGGGAGTCCGCTTGGCGTGGTTGTGGTGAAGCTGGGGATGATGTAATATATTCGTCCTCATCAGCCTGGTCCGAGTGGTCTGAGTGAACCTCCTGGACCTCTCCTTCCTCCAGTTCTTCCTCTTCCTCTTCTTCGTCCGAAGAGACCACCACTTGAGGATGAACATCCTGGTGGGGTTGATGGTGAGGATGAGGGCGTTCCGGTGCGGACACGTGAACATGCACTGGAGGTGTCTGATCTTCTTTGTCCCCTGGTGCGGGACTCTCAGGTGCTTGACCGCCTTTGCTAGGCTCCGGAAAGCGCCGCTTGTAGTCTTGCACAAGAAGTTTCAAGTCATCCACCAGGGTCGCCGGCAGGCATATCATGGGGGTGACTTCGGTGTGGACACTGGCTTGGACCGAGTGTTCCTGATATGTGAATTCGTCCTGTTCCTCATCAGTGCTTTGGCATTTTATGTGAAGGTCTGTGAGTGAAGTAGCGGGATTCAGATGGTCATCCTCTTCGGATTCCTCGCTTTGGAAAATTTCTTGAGGTGGTTGTTTTTCCACCTTGCTAGGAGACGTCGTTTCCGGGGTAATTATTGACTTGCCCTGTTTGGTAGACTGAATGGTAGAGCTTGTAGTCGTCGAGGGGGCCGTCGACGGTGGTAGCATCATGTACGGCGTCTCCACCAGCTTTGATTTTTTCCATGTTTCGTTCGTCGTCGAATCGCCCGTCGACGGTGTCGTCGTCGAGCCCGTCGTCGACGGTGTCTTCGTCGACGGTGTCTTCGTCGACGGTGTCTTCGTCGACGGGCTCGTCGCCGACGAGCCGGGCGTCGACGAGGTCTTCGTCGACGGAGGGGTGGACGAAGGGATCTTGGTCGTCGACGACTGCGCAGCCGTCGTCGTCATCGACGGTGCCTTCGTAGACGATTGTCTTGTCGACGAGTCTCTCGTCGACACTCTCGTCAACGACGGTTTTGACGACGATGTGCTCGTCGCTGTTGACGGCGTCGTCGACGGTGTAGTCTTCGTGGTCGACATGGTCAGGGGAATAATTGAAGAAACAGGCCTACCTGTAGATGAAGAGGAAGTAGTCATCGTCGTTGAAGCTGAGGGCGACGATGCCGATGTGGTAGACACCGTGGTTTTTACTGAAGTAGTCCTCTGGCTTTGTCTGGAGGACGGAGCAGGCATTTTGAAGGTTTTATCTTCCTTCGCCGACACTGAGGATGACGCCGATCTCGCCTCAGAAGACTTTTTGTGAGTCTTCGCAGGAGGAGTGTCTGAGTGGCCCGGGGAAGCGTCCCTTGGCCTCTTGCTCGAGACAGCAGAAGTTCTGGAAACGCTGCTCACAGAGGACTCTGGATTGTCCCTGTTCTTAAGCCTGTCCAGCCAGATCAGAAGGCGACCTTCTCTGTCTCTCACGGTCTTTTTGGGAAAAGACCGACAGATTGCGCATTTTTCCGAATTATGATCCGGGTAAAGGCAATACAGGCACAGGTCGTGTTTGTCATCCACATGAATCCTTTTCTTGCTGCAGGAAGAGCAGGCCCTGAACAGGGCTTTCTTCCCCGAGTCAGACATGAAAAAGGCAGTATAAACACACACTTACTTCAGGGGTAGTGTGTTGAGGAAGTCCTTGAAGAGTTTTTAGGTTCAGAGAAACTTCCAAGAGAGTTTGTTGATTTTTAGAATAATCCTGAGGAGAGCTCAGGCTGGAGACTCCCTAGCACAACGTGCGGTAGAAAATCTGAGGGACTGAGGCTCCTCCCGGGAAGGTTCTAGAGGGAGGTCGGAGCTGATTGGCTGACTAGGTCAGTTTGGTCCTTTTTACATAAGGACAAGGAAAGGCTGCTAAGGGGAGACCCTTGGACCCTTTCTCTCTATGTATGTCTATGGACATTACTTTTTTATTTACCGGAGGCTCCCGTCTCGACGACGGGGAATGATTCAGGCATGTGAATCTATGAAAGACACCCCTAATACTGGATAATGTATAGTGCTAGCCTTGGAGGGCCAAACTACTAGGAAGGGCCATGCAAATCAGAAATGAAAGACTGCAGAATCACAAACAGGCAGCAATTACAAAGGAGTTATTTCACTTTCGCCCAGAGGTGCAGTAACATTTTTCTTTCACATGTACATCCACCCATGCAGACTTCCTGAAGTGAACTCTTCCCAAGTGTCACATCGGATCTGGAAAGATTTCTTATAACAGTACATAATCATTGAAGCAGGTGGGGCCCTTCTACATCACAAACAGAGCCTTGCAACTCCATGTGCACCATGAACAAATGGCCCTTGGCAGCTGGTGATCCCAGTTCCTTTTGTTTCATTTCAATGTTTGTCGTAGTATTTTTCTTCAAATTTTTGGGCATGTCCCCTCTAAAATCCTAGGGCACCAAGTCTGTTTCTATTTGTCACGTACTACTGTCAGCTACAGAACTACACTTCAAGTTCATTTGGCGTCTTAGGAGCTTCCATTACATCACTTCTTGTTCTCTCTTTGGCCTCATGCATTCAAAAGCCATTCGGGAAATGAGAGCACAAATAATGGTGGCAGCGAAGAAGGTAAGATTGAGGTATCCTTTCAGAGGATGAACCGCAACCACTGTCAGACTAGAAGCTTTTTTCCTTCCAAGAAGCATAGCAACAGGATGGCGAGTGCCAATGCTGTATCCTGTTTCTAATGGAAAATGCTACTTACCAGTATGCATATGCTCTTGGAATGTAGAGCTGCAGAGTTACACACTATGCATAGATCGCCACCTAGTGTTGGGCACGGATGTTTGCAGTTGTTTTTGTCCTGAAAAGTCTTTGGAAGTTACGATAAGTTACGATAGGCGACTCCTCCTTTGGATTAAACTGCGCCTGGGCATCGGCTTCATCCTTAGATTGTTTTTTGCCAGCAGGGAAATGATGGAGTTTTGTAAGAAACAGGAAGGATGCTCATGTAAGCTGTATCTAAATAAGATAATACTGGAACAGACAAAGGTAGCCGGGGAGGCGGGTGGGCATGTGTAACTCTTCAGATCTACATGCCAAGAACAGATGGATACTGTTAAGTAACATTTTGTGATACTTCGAAGACTCTTCCAAGACAACAAGGTGCAAACATCCGGACCCAACACTAGGCGGCGATCTATGCTAAGATATGAATTCAGCAGCCCACATGCCTCAAACATATTGTTGTGGTGTACAACTGCCTTGCATGGTGTGTTACAGTAGGTGGGTTCCCCAGCCGGAGAGCGATGCGTCCGCTGTCAAGACTATCTGAGGAACTGGCTCTAGGAACGGTTGCCCTTTGGAAAGGTTTTTGGTGTTTCACCACTGCAGAGAGCAATGAGTCCGACCGTCCACCAACACTAGGTCTGTTAATTGCCCTTTGAGCCTGGTTCCATTGGCGTGCTAAGCACTCTTGGAGAGGATGCATTTGAAGTCTTGCATGGGACACTATGAAAATGCAAGAGGCCATCATCCCTATGAGCTGCATGAACACTCGTGCTGGAAGGAAGTGTTGTGGCTGAAACTTTGTGAGAAGAGCTTGCATGCTGGATATCTTTACTGTAGTAGGATAAGCTAGCGTTGTCGAGGTGTTTTTGTAGGACCGAGGTATTGTTGTACTTTGGATGGTTGCAGATGGGACTTGGTGAGGGTTATTGTGAACCCCAAGTTGTGAAGCAGTTGGATAGTGGCACGAGTGTGTTCTACACACTGGTTGTAGGAGCTGGCCTTATGAGCCAGTCGTCCAGGTATGGGAAGAAGTGGATGTGCTGTCTTCATAAATGTGCTGGCACTACTGCTAGCCACTTGGTGAATACTCTTTGTGCTGTTGTGACTACGAATGGGAGTACTTTGAATTGATCGTGCTGCCCGTCTATTACAAATCTGAGATACTTCCTGTGAGCTTTGTGAATCGGAAAGTATGCGTCCTTGAGATCTAGAGTAGCAAGGAAGTCGTTTTGAAACAGAAGAGGAAGGATTTGTCGGAGGGTGACCATGTGAAAATGGTCTGACTGTATGCATATGTTTAGAGGTCTGAGGTCTAGAATAGGCCTTAGAGATCCATCCTTCTTTGGGATAAGAAAGTATAGGGAGTAGACTCCTTTGTTTTGTTGGTGCAGAGGAACAGGTTCTATTGCACCTTTTTCTAGTAGAGATATTACTTCTTGCTTTAGCAGTGATAGATGCTCTTGTGACATTGGACGCTGTTTGGGCGGTATGTTGGGGGGGGGGGGTAGATGTTAGGTCTAGACAGTAATTGATTGAATAATTTGTCGCACCCACCTGTCTGATGTGATGTTGGTCCAGGCAGGGAGGATTTGTTGTAGTCTTCCACCCACGGGAGTGGAATGGTGGTGGGGGGGGGGGTGGTGGGGAAGTGGAGGAAAGTCATTGGGTAGGGGTGGAGGCAGAGCGGGAGTTGTTGGTTTTGCCTCTGCCTTTGTTGTTGTTACCCCTGTAACCCCCTCTTTGGTAGCCCTTAGTGAATGTGGATTGGCTAGGGGTCTTATAGGAAGTGGAGAGGCTATCTGAGGAGTAGCCTCTTGTGTTGCCTCGATATGATGAGCGACCAAAAGAACGTCTGGGAGCTTGCAATTGCAAGGCTCCCATAGATTTAGCTGTGTTGGTGTCTTTTCATTTTCTCTAAAGATACATCGACATTAGGGCCAAATAGGTGTTTTTCATCAAATGGCTGATTGAGGATGGAATTTTGTACTTCAGGTTTGAAACCTGAAATACGTACCCAGGCATGCCTACGCGAAAGGACACTTGAGTTAATTGCCCTTGAGGCAGTATCTGCGGCATCTAGGGCACAACGAATGGAAGTATTGGTGATATTTTTACCTTCCTGTATGAGTTCATTGGACTTATTTTTATATTTATAAATGCATTTGGATTCCAGTTCATCATAATGTGCCTTGTCATATCTTGCCAATAGCGCTTGAGTATTGGCAATGTGCCATATGTTAGCTGCCTGTGACGCTGTTAGTTTGCCATAGGCGTCTATGAGTTTAGATTCCTTATCTGGTGGCGAGGCCTCACCTGATGTTTGTGAATTGGCACGTTTACGTGCGTTAGAAACTTTAGAAACTACTAAGGAATCTAGTGGTGCTGGGCCTCTAATGTAAACTGGATCTGTAGGGGCAGCTTTGTATTTTTTCTCAATGCGGGGGTTGAGAACTCGAGCCCTGACAGGATCTTTAAATACTTCTGTTGCATGCTTAATGACCCCCCTAAGCATTGGCAAAATGGAAGTGGACCTTTGTGTAGTGTCAAAAGTGTCCAATAAAAAATCTTCCTCCACAGTGTCTGTGCGCAAGTCGACCCCATGGTATTGGGCAGCCATATGGACCAATAGGTTAAAACCTACAGTGTCCTCTGGGGGGGAAGCCCTGGAGGGATTTACATCATCTTGAGGGACATAAGGCACATCAGGAGTGGTATAATCATCCCATGGATTAGGTGACTGAGGGAGACTATTGGTCCCTACTGGGTCATGTGCACCCCACCTGTGTCATCAGAGTCTGTATCTACATCATCATCTGCATTAGGGGATGGTGTAGGAGAATGATGTGGTGGAGGAGGTGGTGGAGGAGGAGGAGGCAGAGTATGGGGAGGTGGTGGAGAAGGAACCCTTAATGGAGAGGTTGCAATGTCTCTCTTCTTTGGAGGAGGAGCAGGCGCCTCTAGTCGTCTCTTCTTGGAGCTAAAAGTCATTTGGCCAGTCTTAGGATCCTTTACAAGAGTCTTTTGAGTAGGAGCTGGTGTAAAACGCTCTTCTGTGAAGGGTAGATCCTTCGATGTCAAAGTTCTTGGTTCCGGAGGTTTTTTCAGCACCGACTCGGTAGCTGGTCTAGGGTCTTTCGGCTTAGAACTGTGACCTTTTGAAATGTCCTATACCGGAACGTGTTTTTTCAGTTCCGGGTTTTTTTCCGGCTCTGAAGCATGGGAGTCGGGACCTTTAGGCAGTTTTTTACTCGGTTTCGAGTGTGCTTTTGACGTCGATGAGCCAGTGTCAGTCTTCAGCGCCGAGTGCTTGGGTGTTGAAGCAGCGGTTGGCGTGGATGAGGAAGATGGCTTCTTTTTTGGTGTCGTATGGGATCGACACCGGTAATAGACTGACTCGAGCCCGAGCCACCTGAAGGCTTAGTAGGCTTCTTTGCCCAGCCCGAAAGCAGGGCTTGGTAAGCAGTCTCTCGGTGTGCACTCGGGCCCGAAGGTGAGGGTGTGACCGAAGCCTTTTTGGAGGGTGTCGAGGAAGGGTCGGGCAGACGTGTGTACTTGCAATCCGTTGAGCTGGAGTGATGTCCTCGACGTCTGAGTCTTCGGCATCAGAGGAGCTGGCGCTCTCTTTGGCCCGCTGCTGTTCTAGCACGTCGGCGCCCTCTTCAAAGATGTCGTCCGGGATCGAAGCGGACGAGCGAGCCATGGTTCTTCGAGCTCGTCGGTCCCGAATCGTCTTCTTGGAACGGAAGGAGGCACAAGCGGATCAGTTTTTGGCCTTGTGCTCCGGGGAGAGGCAAAGGTTGCACATCTCATGTAGATCGGTGTGGGGAAACTTCTACCCACATTGAGGACACTTCTTAAATGGCGTCCTTTCCATGAGCCAGAGAGTAAGGCCCAGGTAGGCCCGAAGGCCTTCGTCGACGACCGGAATCGAAGACTTTGAAGTCGTGAAGAGTCGCGTCGATGGGGACCGCAATCGAAACAATACCGTCGAACTGGGTGAGGATTGCGCGCCAAAGGAAAATCGGTTCCAACCCAGGGCGTAGGAAACACATTAGAGCCAGATGACGGAAAAAAACAAATCTGAGGATGGAGTCGATACCCATGCGCAATGTGGTCCAAAGGAGGAGTCACCTATCTCCAAAGAACTTTTCAGGACAAAAACAAACTACAAACATCCGGGCCCAACACTAGGTGGCGATCTATGCACAGTGTGTAATCTGCAGCGCATTTGCCTCGAACATTGTTTTGCTGTAACGTGTTTCGGCACCTCTGCTTTGCTCACACAACGCGATTACTTCCCCGTCCATTCCTCCCCAGACACGCCCCAAAGTAGTACTGACTCCTATCTCTGCATGAAAGGCCACTTGTGGTCCCTTGGGAGTGCCTTTAGTGTTAGGATAGCAGAAATTAGAACTCTCGTAAAATCATAGGTGGGGAACAATTTTTCAAATGGTGTCAGGTCCCTCATCCCAGCTTCTCTATTCATGGTGTGCACAGCCCAGTGTTGGATGAAGGAATATCTATGGTGTTAGTTTTCGGACAAGATATAGTCTGTCTGAGAATGTGTGAATGATTTGATTGAATTATTCTGGTAAAGATCCCTCAGCATAATGCAGTCCCCTTTTTCCTTGCAGTGAATTGATGCTTATTCAATAGCTGGGGAACAGTCTGGATTGCTGAGAATCGGATTTAAGGGAGAGGGAAAAATTGTGGTTGCTAGGGATTTAGATATGGAGTCCCATAATTCCATAATATGTCAGACAATGTCCTGGTAAGTAGGAAATAAGGCCACGGATTATGGGAGGATCATAATGAGAAAGGGGTTGCCCTTGTGGTGTTAGTGGGAACAGAGGCAGCACAGAAGGCTGTGGGGTCGACCGGGAGTCAGAGTACGCTTAAACCACACTCTGCAAGGTAGTTAGCAACTCAATTGGAACCTATACCAGAGGAATCGAAGGTGAACGACCCTGATCGTACTGAATCTGATGAGGTCTTAAAGCAGAGATGGCAATAAGCTTACGTTGGATATAACGTTTCATCATATTCTTCTTCAGTATCCATATATTAAATATGTATATCAGCTGACCTTGTGGCACCTTCATCCACTGACTGATCGTCACTGACACAAAAGAAAGCCTCTATTTGGTAAAGATCTGGGTCATCACCTATACTATCAACCCTCCTGCCCTTAGGATGCATATTTTAAGAGCATACTTTGGGGTTCCAATGGAACTGGTGAGCCCATCAAGGATTGTAGAGGCACAATAGATGACAGCAGTTGAGTCGCACTGGCTCTGCAAAAGCTGAGTTGGTTGTATAACATCCATTCTCAAAAGTAGTTTAGTCACAATGTGAAGTTATTGCTAGTCAACAAGTGTGAATGATCCTATTAACTGACAACAGGCAATGGCTCTGCGACTGTCAACAGATGTGTCATTAATGCTGTATTTTTTTTTTAAGAGCGGGTGTTCTCTTGGTCACAGGGTGGATGGTTGTCTTGACTTTGCCAGCACCACAGGTCAACCTGCTGTTGCCAATCATTAACTACTGGTTGTACTGCATCTAAAGACATTTTACATGTTTTATGCATTACTTCAGATTCTTAAGTCACTGGCCCTCTGGTCTTTTGAGTGTGTTCCCTAAGCAGCTCATTCTCCTGCCAGCCACCCACTGATGATGGCTGACCAGCTACCTTTCCCCTAGTAGCAGGGAGAGAGGGTCATTTAGAAGGTGCAGACATCTTAGCTTTTGTCTCCTCAGAAGCGGACTTAGCAGCTCTTGCTTGATCTTCAGAGGAGGCTTCTGCCTTCTCCTCAAGGACTGCCGAAGACAACCTTCTCTCCCTGTCTGTCTGTGTCTTTGTGGATAAGGTCTTGCAAATGTCACAAATTTTAAGGTTTGTCACCAAGGTGCAGGCAGTTAAGGCACCTGGTATGAGGATCATTCATGGACATTTTTCTTTTCCAAAGGCCTTACAATCCTTGAACAGAGATCTCTTCTTTGAAGTCTCTGTAAAAGCCCTTGATGGTGAATTTTCTGACAGAAAAAAAGTTAATAACACTCTCTTGCTGCTAAAATCTAAATAAAAGAAAAATATTAAACGGAGAAAGAGCTCCAGACGATTCCTTTACAATAAAATCTGGAAGTTGTATGCTTCTGTCAGGAGAAGAGCTGTGGGTTCTGGCAGCCCATTGGCTCAAATTAGGACCACTTATAATGATTTGCACAGGCTGTATATGTTGTCTATGGCCTTACTAATGTTGCTGAATGTAAGGGTACACTGCTATGCTAACATAGATTACCAAGGGTTCTGAGCCTAACAACAAGGAATAAGTTTAGCATGTGACTCTATGGAAGATCAAATGCTGGAGAAAGAGACTGGTATTTCTTTCAACCATAACACAAATTAGGAAATATAGCAGAATCAATAAACCATACGCCTGCTGCGTGTTGAAACCCAGTAGTGAGGCACAAGTGGTAGGGATCACTGCACATAGCCAAATACTGAGGGAAAGGAGAGGTGGTATCTGAAGTCAGGACATACAACCTTGTTCAAGATGCCCTCATCCCAAACCGATGACATCCAGCAGAGTCCCTACTCACCCCCAAGGAAATTAAAATCCCCCTGATATAGGGGACATTCTGACCTGCATTCAGGTAAACCCTTCATTATTCAAGGCTAGCGCCTTTTTTTTTTATCTCAAAGCAGAATCTCTTAAGTCCTGACCATCATAGCCCAAGTACACCATCCAGGAAACCATCCCCTTCAGTGAGGTAAATTTACTTCAAAATTATTTCCTGCTTACCGTGCTTGTTGCTCTGGGGGGCACGCCTCCGCAGACTGTGCTCGAGCAGCTGGTGGGTGCGTGTAGGGCTGGCTCCAGCCATCAGACGCACAGTAGCCTCATGCAGAAATACCTAACGAGTCAGGAAGAATTGAAGACCTCATCACATTGGGACGAACTGCTTATTCATTGTACAGCAAAAACAATTAGGGACCACTCCACACTGACAGAGCATTCATCTAGCCCAAGCACAGCCGGTAAGGAAAGGAAACAAATATGCTACTTACCAGTATGCATCTGTTCTTGGCATGTAGGGCTGCTGACATTCATATCTGTGCATAGATCGCCGCCTAGTATTGAGTCCAGATGATTGCACATTGTTGTCCTGGAAGAGTCTTCGAAGTATCACGAGATAGGTGGCTCCTCCCCTGGACTACAGTGCGCATGGGCATCGACTCCATCCTCACATTGTTTTTAGCCATTGCGGCCAAGATGGAGTGAAACTCAGTGAATGATGACCATGCTAGAAGTATATGTGAATCCTGCAGCTGCTACAGGCGCCGGGGAGGAGGGCGGGCGATATGACTGTCAGCAGCCCTACATGCCAGGAACAGATGCATACTGGTAAGTAGCATATTCGGTTCGAGGCATGTGGGCTGCTGAATTCATATCTGTGCATAGAATACATAGCAGTCCCTCCATTAACGGCGGCCGCCCGTGCCAGCTGCAGCAGTTTGGAAAAGTGTTTTTAGAACAGCCTGCCCTACAGCTGCCTGCTGTTTGGAGTGCACATCAACACAATAATGCTTTGTAAATGTGTGTGTAGTAGACCATGTGGATGCTCTACATATGTCTTCCAAAGGAATATTTCCAAGGAAAGCCATGGAGGCCCCCAACTTTCTGGTGGAGTGGGACCTTGGTGGAATGGTGAGAGTACGCTTGGCCTTCAGATAGAAGATCTGAATACATTTAACAATCCACCTAGCTATACCAGCTTTGGAAATGGGGTTACCTTTGTGTTGTGGCGCAAAGGCAACAAAGAGTGGTTTAGTTTTCCTAAAGTCCTTGGTCCTATCGATGTAGTACATTAGGGCCCTTTTGACGTCAAGCGTGTGGAGCATTCTCTCCACCAATGACTCAGGGTTTTGGAAGAAAACAGGCAACTCAATAGTTTGGTTAATATGGAATTGAGACACTACCGTAGGAAGGAATTTAGGGTTAGTGCGAAGCACCACCCTGTTGGAATGAATTTGAATAAATGGCTCTTGGATAGTTAGTGCTTGGAGCTCACTAACTCGTCGCAGCGATGTAATCGCTATAAGGAAAGCCACTTTCCATGTCAAGAATTGAATCTCGCAGGAATGCAGTGGTTCAAAGGGAGGACCCATCAGCCGGGTGAGAACTACATTGAGGTTCCACTCCGGAGCTGGCGGAGTCCGCGGAGGAATGACCAGTTTGAGTCCTTCTAGAAAGCCTTTAATGGCAGGCACCCTGAAAAGGGAGAGGTGCTGCCTGTTCTGGAGATAAGCGGCCATTGCGGATAGATGTATGCGAATGGAAGCATAGGCCAGATTACATTTGTACAAATGGAAAAGATAACAAATGATGTTCTGAATAGATGCATCTAGCGGGTTAATGTTGTGGTCTGCACAATAAATGACAAACCGCTTCCACTTTACCGCATAGTATGCTCTTGTGGTGGGCTTCCCCGCCTCCCGGATGATGTCCATACAGTCAGGAGGCAAGTTTAGGTAGCCAAACTCTAAGACCTCAATAGCCAGATCGCCAGGTTGAGCTGTTGCGGATCTGGATGCCGAATGTCGCCATGGCTCTGCGTCAGAAGGCTGGGTGTGAGGTGTAGCCTCTGATGCGGTACCACGGACAGTTCTAGAAACGTGGTGTACCATGGTTGGCAAGCCCACGTTGGAGCAACCAGGATGAGAGTTATCGAGTGCTGCCTGAGTTTGCGTGCCACCAGCGGTATCAGAGGTGCTGGGGGAAAAGCGTACGCAAATTTGCCAGACCAGTTCATCCATATCGCATTGCCCTGCGACTGTGGGTGTGGGAACCTGGCGGCGAAGCTTTGGCATTTTGCGTTCTCCCTTGTGGCGAACAGGTCTATCTCTGGATGACCCCACCTTTGGAAGTACGGTTGGAGTACCGATGGATGTATCTCCCACTCGTGCATTTGGTGGCTGTACCTACTGAGCAGGTCCGCCATCTGATTGTCCTTGCCTGGGAGGTGTTCTGCCATGAGGAAGATGTTCCTTTGAATGGCCCACTTCCACATGCTCTGAGCCAGATGAGACAGCTGTGGAGAGTGTGTCCCTCCCTGCTTTTGAATGTAGTACATGGCCGTCATGTTGTCCGGTCGGATCAACACGACCTTGTTGCACAGATGTACTTTGAAGTCTTTTAGTGCCATGAAGATTGCCATCAGTTCCAGAACATTGATGTGCATCTTCCTCTGCTGTGGTGTCCATAGTCCCTGCACAGTGTAATGGAGTACATAAGCTCCCCATCCTTGGAGAGAAGCGTCCGTCGTCAGGATGATCTGCGGCACAGGCTCTTGGAACGGTCGTCCCTTGCAAAGGTTTCCTGGATTCCACCAATGCAGAGAGTTGTATGCCCGACCGCTCACTAACACTAGGTCTTTCAACTGCCTGTGAGCCTGAGTCCACTGACGTGCTAAGCACTCCTGCAGCGGACGCATATGTAGTCTCGCGTGCGGGACTATGGAGATGCAGGAGGCCATCATGCCTATCAACTGCATGAACACTCTTGCTGGAAGCAAGTGTTGAGGTCTGAACTTCTGTATCAGCGATTGAATGCTGCTGACTCTCACTGAATCTGGCTGTGCTGTGGCGGGTTGGAGGTGGGATTTTGGGTAATTCAGTGAGAATCCCAGATCGTGAAGGAGGTGAATGGTGTGGGACATGTGGGCGGCACACTGCTGGGCTGACTTTGCCTGGATGAGCCAGTCGTCCAGATAAGGGTAGACATGGATGTTCTGTCTCCTTAGGTGCGCCGCCACTGTCGCTAGGCACTTTGTGAACACCCTGGGTGCCGTGGTGACTCCGAAAGGCAAAACCTTGAACTGGTAGTGCTGGGTTTTGGATGGTGAACCGGAGGTACTTCCTGTGTGAAGGGTGCAGTGGAATGTGAAAGTATGCATCCTTTAGGTCTAAAGTTGCGAGAAAATCCCCCTGACTGAGCAACGGGAGCACTTGCTGCAGGGTCAGCATATGGAAGTGCTCCGACAGGATGTAGTGGTTGAGTGGCCCGAGGTCCAGGATGGGCCTGAGGGACCCGTCCTTTTTTGGTATTAAGAAGTACAGGGAGTAGACCCCTGTGCCTCTTTCCTGCACGGGGATGAGCTCTATTGCTCCTTTTTGCAGCATGTCTTTGACCTCCTGCTGCAATAAGTGCAAATGCTCGGCAGACATAGGACGGTGTCTTGGAGGTATGTTGGGTGGAGTGGATGTTAACTCCAGACAATAACCGTATTGTATAAGTTTTCTGACCCACCTGTCTGTGGTGATGGTTTTCCAGACTGGCAGGAACTGCTGAAGTCTCCCCCCGACCGGTGTTGTGTGGTCGGCGGGGCAGTGACAAGGCGTCACTGTTTGTTGGTGGCAGAGGATCTGGAGTTGTTGTTTCCACGACCTCTGCCCTTGGCGCTGTTACCACGATATCCACCTTGGCTCTTGTTGGCGTAAGTGGACCGAGTGTTGCCTTTGTAGTACTGCGTGGTTTGCGAGAGCTGGCCTCTGGAAACGTCTCTAGTGCTTGAGCGACGAAAAGACCCACCCCGAAACTGCTGGGACTGCAAGGCACCCATGGATTTAGCAGTTTCCGTGTTCTTTTTAATTTTTTCTAAGGTGGTATCAACCTCCGGGCCAAACAGGTGATCTGGATTCACTGTTTGATTAAGGATGGTGGTTTGGATTTCCGGCTTAAATCCAGAGATTCTCAGCAAGGCGTGTCGTCGTAGCATAACACTAGTGTTGACAGCCCTGGCTGCGGTGTCAGCCGCGTCCAGAGCGCACTTAATCGAAGCATTAGAGATCAGCTTCCCTTCCTGAATAAGCATCTCAGCTGCCTCCTTGTATTCATCAGGCAGGTGCTGCAACAGGGTCTCCAGCGTGTCATAGTGTGCCCTGTCATACCTCACCAGAAGCGCTTGTGTATTTGAAATGCGCCAGATGTTGGCTGCCTGTGCTGCTACACTCTTCCCCGATGCCTCAAAGACCTTCGATTCTTTGTCTGGGGAGGAGCATCACCCGTAGTCTGAGAATTAGCCCTCTTCCGGGCATTCGAGACGACAAGGGAGTCCAGAGGCAACTGTCCTTTGATGTAGGTAGGATCAGTAGGCGCTGACTTGTATTTTTTTTTAATCCTAGGGTTTATCACCCTCGCCGGCTCTATAAAGATCTTGCCAGCATGTTTCAAAACACCTTTCAGCATAGGCAGAGTCTTGACAGTTCTCTCTGAGACTGAGAAGGTATCAAAAAGGAAGTCGACATCAACAGGGTCAGCATAGAGCTGGACGTTGTGATTGGTAGCCGCCCGTTCAATGAGGGCATTGAAAGCTGCAGAGTCTTCTGTAGGAGACGTTTTAGCAGAAAAATGTTGAGGGTCCTGTCCTGATTGAGGATCACCTGGGTCAGCACCAGCGGCCCAGGGTTCGTTGGTATTCTCAGGGTCTGTATAGACAGGATAGCTGTACTCATCCTCCTCATCGCCCTCCCCAGCGTCCACATCAGAGTAAGAGGGCGTAACATTATGAGTCTGTGGAGAAAGTGGTTCCACCAAGACGGGAGTGAAAGCAGAGTCCTTTTTCTTGAGAGGAATCTTGTAGGACTCCATTGGGCGTTCCGGGGCAATTTTCCGCTTCAGGAGGGAAAGCCTGCCCGTTTCGGCATCAATGAAGTGTTCTTGATGCTCGTCCACTGAAGGTCGTCGAGGCTGAGGGCCGGGGACCACCGTTGACGACTTCGGCGTCGAGGAAACCTTCTCGGGGACACTGGCATCTGCCTTAGGAGCGAAAGCCTTCAGCGAAGTCTTTGGCGGCAACGTAAAATGAATGGGCGTGGACGCCTTATGAGGTTTCTCAACCGGCTTCGGAGGCGGAGGATCCTTCGGTCCGGCCGATAAGGTCTTTTCCATGATGCGCTGTAGGGAGTCCGTCACCTTCTTGGTGAAAGCGGCGGAGGTGCGCGCCGGTGGGACAGAATCCTTCGAGGCCTCACCAGGAGTAGACTCTCGGGGTGCGCCTCTTTTGGCCCGGTCCTGTTGACGCGGGGTCAAGAGAACCTTCGGGTCAGTTAGTCCTTTCTTCGGGTCACCTAGAGCTTTCTTTGGGTCGCCGAGTCCTTTGCCGGTGTCGACCGTCTTCGGCGCCGACGCGCTCGGCTCGACTACCTTGACTTTAGTTTTCGGCGCGGCAGACTTTGTCTCGACGCCCTTGACTTGAGCCTTCGGCTCGACAGCACCCTTCTGCTTCTTTGGCGCCGAGGGCTCCGAGGCCTTGGATCCGACCAAAGCGATGCGCACTTTCGGTTTCGAGGACGGCACCTGCGCAGTTTCTTGTGTCGAGACCGTAGGTTTCACTTTTGGTTTCGATTTGCCAGGGTGCGGCTCAGCAGCAATGTCCTTGGCCGAGCCCGAAGGCGGGGCCGTAGAACCCATTGTAAGTTCTTGGGTAAGGCCTAATGGCGATCCCTCGACCTGAACCTTATGAATTGGCACAGCTCCAGAGTCAGTTTGAGGAAGCTCCTCGTCCGAGCTATCCTCCATGGCCCCGTTGTCGTCTCCTACCTCGTCGACGACTTCTTCGGCCTCGAACATCTCAGCATCCGCGTTGTAGTCTTAGTCGACGTCCGACGCGGGGTTCGACTCACTAATGTCCTGGATAGATTCTTCCTCGACCTCCCCTGCATCGAAGATGTCCACAGGCGCCGGTGCAGCATGCTGGGCCTCCTGGCGCGCAGCTCGTCGAAGCTTAAGCGTCTTCTTGGACCTGAAGCGTGAACTAGCCATACACTTGGCTTCATCATGGTCCGGCGACAGACACTTGTTGCACACCGGGTGGACGTTGATGTGGGGATACTACGAGTTGCAGACGGGACATTTTTTAAATGGACTACGGTCCATGACGAACTGTCGATAGGGTCTGAAGCGTCGACTGGGCCTTCCGCACCGAAAGCACGTGGGTGTAGGGAATCCGGCTCGGAACTGAGCTGGAAGAACTAAGACTGAACGCAAGACTATACCGACGTATTAGACTAAAAACCTTTTGGTCTCAAGAAAGTTTTCTATCGATTCCGACAAGAGGGAATTCAAAGACATCCGAACCCAATGGCGGAAAAAAACAATCTGAGGATGGAGTCGATGCCCATGCGCACTGTAGTCCAGGGGAGGAGCCACCTATCTCGTGATACTTCGAAGACTCTTCCAGGACAACAATGTGCAATCATCCGGACCCAACACTAGGCGGCGATCTATGCACAGATATGAATTCAGCAGCCCACATGCCTCGAACATATTTCTTACACTGTAACCATCTGTTGGATGCATCTAGCGCTGTAGAATCACATGTTGTGCATTTTCCTGCCATCTAGTGTTGAGTCTGGATGTTTGCAAATTGTTTTGTTTGAAGTCTTTGGTACTGATATCTTGTTACTCTCCCAAGCCTACAAATGCACCAGGAAAATGACTCGACCCAAGATGCATTCCCACCTTCTCCCCTCTCCCCCTCCCCCCACGGGTGACGTTTGGAAGTGGGTAGTGAAACAGGACAAGAAATGTGTACAATGGACTGTGAAGATAATTGCCAACTCAATAAACTGACATTAAAAGGGGAACTCACTTTTGGAAAAAATCTAGGATTTGATTTCAAAACAACTCTAGCCTTGTGAACCAGAATCAAGGGCTCCTCCACTGTTAGTGCTTTGCATTCGGTAACTCTGCTTAGTGAGGTGGTTACAACCAGAAAGAATACCTTCCAGGACAGGAGCTGCATGTCACAAGAGTGTAGTGGCTTAAACAATGGGCCCAATAGCCGCCTAAGCAAAAAATCAAGGTCCCTTGTAGGTGCTGGTGGGGTTCCAGGAGGAAAATTATTTAAAGTCTCTCCCTAAAAGATTTACAGACCTGGATTTAGAACAAAGAAGAAGTCTGAGCTCTGTTTTGCATAAAAGCTGTAAAGCATCTAGATGCAGTCAAATGGAAATGCCTGCTAACTCAGCTTTCTGAAGATGCAGTAGCAAACAAATAATATTCTGCATTTATGAACAAGTTACGTACCTTAGGTAATGCCATATATTGTAAAGCCTATCTAGCCACAGATTACTCACCACAGAAGTATCTCCAGGCATCAGACCCGATCCGGAAATTTTTCGTGACCAGTATGCGCCCGGAAAACACATGTGTGGTGCCTTTATAGGAGCCACCCAAGCGCACTGACCTCAGTTTTTTTTTGCAACTTTCCACAACGTGGAGCTGTAAAGAACACTGACCACTGGTGTGGAAAACTAGGGCCCTGAAAGGATAACAGCCATGATCCTAGACATCTGTTCGCACAGCAGGGAGGATGGGTGGATCGGTAAGGAATTTACGGCTAGATTGTCTCTACCAGACAAGGCATTACCGAAGGTAAGTAACAGGTTCATCTGATAAACACCTCCAGCTGCAGATTCCTTACCTTAGAATAGACACCCAAGCAGGTGGGTCAGCGAATAGGATTTAAAACAAAGTACTGCTGGACTGAACAGGCAAAGAGCCCATCCCGACAGACCCGACTATCCAATGCAATAGTGTTTGGTGAACGTGTGCAGCGAGGGCCAAGTTGCTGCTTGGAAGATGTCCAGGAACGGAACTCTGCATGCTGATGCAGTGTTCACAGCCTTAGCTCTGGTAGAATGAGCACATTAACCCTCTGGGTGTTGCTTCTTGGCCAATGAGTCGCAGATTTTAATGCAGAGCATGATCCATCTGGAGATGGTCCGTTTCTACACAGTTTTCCCTTTCTTGGTCGGACATACCTCATGAAGAGTTGATTGTCCACCCGGAATGGTTTTGTGTGATCAAGGTAGAACAACAAAGCTCCTTTTTGGTCCAGCTGGTGGAGTCTCTTCTCTTCCTTAGAGGAAAAAAGTTGAGCTTAAAAAGTAGGAAATTTGATAGACTGGTCTACGTGGAACAGGGTGACAACCAATGGCAAAAAAACATACTCTAGTCCAAAGGAGCTGCTTCTCGGGAGGGAAAAAGAGATATAGGGAGGCTGAGAGGACATTGCCTGTGGCTCACTGACTCTGTGCAGATTTAATTGCCACTAAAAAAAGCTGTTTGGATGGTGAGAAGCATTAAAGGACAAGAATAACGTGACTGAAAGAGTGTACATTAAGAAAGTAAGAACCGAATTAAGATCCTATTGAGGCATAACAAAGGGAGCTGGGGAAAACATGTGCCGTAGAACTTTAAGGAACCCATAATAAGGGATTTGGAGAGAGGGCTGATCTAGCAGGCGCAGAAAGGCGTAGATGACATATAAAAAAAACCTTAAGATGCCCAATGCAGAGCCCTGCTGGGCTAGGGTAAGGAATGTAGAGCCCTGCTTGGCTAGGGTAAGGATAAACAAAAGAACCTGGAAAATATGAGCAGATACAGGATCAGTCTGTTTCTCAGCACATCGTGCAACAAATTTATTCCAACAGCTGGCATATACCGTCTTGGTGGAGGGACGCTGGGCAGAAGGTAAAAAGCTGTCAACTGTTGTTGCTCAATGCCCATGCATGTAGGCGGAGCATCGACTGCTTTGGGGGCGAACCCTCCCCTGCTACTGCAACAGAAGATCCTCCCGAATGGGCATCCTGATCGGAGGACCAATGGCCAAGCACAACAACTCGAGATACCAAACTCTCCAAGCCCAGTCCGGAGCCACAAGAATGACCTGAGCCTGGTTGTTTCGGATCTTCTTGCGAACTCTGTGCAGGAGTGGTATGGGCAGAAAGGCATACAGGAGGCCTGAGCTCCACTTGAGACTAAAAGTGTCTCAGAGAAAGAGCCGCCTTGGAAACTTCAGAGTGCAAAACTACTGACATTGTGCGTAATCAACAGTGGCAAACAGATATAGGTAAAGTTTTTGAAAGCGACCTTGCACCACCTCTGGATGGAGATGCAATTCGTAATCCACTAGGTATCTTCAGCCGAGTTCTTCCACTCTAGTGTTCAGAGAGCCCACAGGTGTTGAACCATCAGAGATGTGCCCAAATGTTCCAGCCGTGTCCTGATGAGCAGGGCTCTTGACAAAGGGTTCAAAACCACACCCCGCCTTGTGTGTTGCAGTACCACATGGAGGGGGTGTTGTCCGTGAACATCTGCACTAGCCTTCCCTTGATGGAGGGTAGAAAGGCTTTCAATGCCAACTGGATCACTCAGAGCTCCAATAGGTTGAAGTGGAGCCCGAATTTCCGCCAGAAACCATAAGCCTCTGCTGAAAATAAGTTACCTCTTAACTACGGATATCCAGTATTGGTATCTATCATAGATTCACGTGCCTGAATCATTCGCAGTCATCGAGATGGGAGTCCCAGACGACGGGGAATGATTCAGGCAGGTGAATCTATGAAAGATACTCGAATAAGGGATACGAAAATAAGTTACTTACCTGTAACTACAGTTATCCAGCATTGTTATCTTTCATAGATTCACATGCCTGAATCATTCAGTCGTCTGGGACTCCCATCTCGATGAAAGGGAATGATTCAGGCTTGTGAATCTATGAAAGATACCCCAATACTGGATAACTCCACCTTCCCTAGATGGCTGCTCAATCCAAGGAGTGGCGCTTCTGTCACTATTATCAAATCTGGTTGGGGAAGGGAAAGGGGTCTGTTACTGACCCAATCGGTGTTCGTCTGCCACCACTGAAGATCATTCGCAGTGCCCTTCGAGATTTGGACCATGTCGGAAAGATTCCCCTGATGCTGCACCCACTGGAACTTCATGTCCCAATGCAGAGCCCGCATATCCCAATGGGCATGAGTCACAAGAAGGATGCAGGAGCCCGAGCAGACTCAGAGTCAGCCTCGCCAAAATCCAGGATAGAAGCTGAAACATTGGGTCGGTATCATAGCATGCATACTCTGGACTCACCGTTTGGGAGGATACGTCCAAAATTGTGCTGTATCCAGAACAGCTCAGATGAAAGGGTGCACCTAAGAAGGGGTAGGGTGTGACTTCGGCATGCTGACAGTGAATCCCAGCAAGTGCAGGAGGTCCGCCATAGTCTGGAGATGGGAATCAACTGCCTGGGAAGAGCCAGCCTTCAACAGCCGGTCGTCGAAATAGGGAAAGACTCTCACTCCAATCTCTGTAGATGAGCTCAACCGCGCCCATCACCTTGGTGAACACCCAAGGGGTGCTGGTAAGGCCGAAGTGTAGCACGGCAAAATTAAAGTGCTCGTGGGATACCGTGAACCGCAGGCAATGCATGTGTGAAGGCCGAAAGGGGATGTCAAAATAAGTGTCTTGCAAGTTCAACACTACCATCTCGTCTCCTGGGTCCACGGCAGACAAGACTTAAGCGAGCGTGAGCACTTTGAATTTTTCCTTTTTCAGGAAGAAATTGAGAAGGCGAAAGTGTAGGCTAGGACAAAGGCCCGCCCCCTTCCTTCTTAGACACCAGAAAGTAGAGGGAATAGCAACCGCAACCTACTTCCTGGCAAAGCAAAGGTAGATGGTCCTCTGTCAGCCTGTTGTAATTGGGTAGCATGAGGGGAGGGACGGGGGGGGGGGGGGGGGGGGGGGGGGGGGGGGGTTCGGGTGTAGTCGCGAAGGGGAGGGAGCAGCCCCTTCAGACAATCTGGAGAACCCAGCGGTCTGATGTCATTGACCTCCAGTGGTGCAGGTGATGGCGTATACTGCCGCCCGCTGGTTGCCCATGAAGGTAAGAGAGCAAACTAAAGAGGCTTTGGTCTGGGTTGACCTCTGACTGCCTGATGACCCACGAGGTCTGTGGGTGCCACGTCCTCCGCAACACAGGGACTGGGAAGCTTGCGGGCTAAGGTGGCTGAGCGGGTAGAGGTGCGGCTGGAAGCCATTTCTATGGCAGCGAAAGGAGGACCGGGGTTACAATGGAAAGGTCCAAGGACCTGGCCGTAGGTCTGCTGTCTTTTAAGCACTCCAGCGCTGAGTCCGCCTTGTCTCCGAAGAGACGGGAGCCATCAAAAGTAATGTCCATAAGCAAAGCTTGGACATCCCCTGAAAAGTCAGTTCTCCTCAGCCAGATGCGGTGTCCACAAGGCCACTGATGAAGAAACTTCTCTCCCCAGCGATTTGGCAATTCCCAGGCCACATCTGATTGTGCGTTTAGCTGTGTCTCTCCCATTAGCTATGGCTTGGGAGAGTATGGCCCAGGCCTCCTCCGGGACCACAGCAGCACCTGCGCAACCGAATCCCAAAGGAAATGGGAGTAAAGGCCCAAAAGCCACGCAGTGTTCACAGACTGCAATGCCAGGCTGGCAGAAGAAAACATTTTCTTACCCAAGGTGTCAAGCTTCTCTGATTCCCTATCAAGTGGGGTGGTAGGGAATGCCCCAAGATTGACATGGTAGGTGAAGGCTTGGACCACTAAGCTCTCCACAGTAGTGTGTTGGGTGAGGAGAGGGATCCCCTTGGGCGGGGTGATGGCGGCAGGCATTTGTACTGTCAACACCAGCCGCTGTGCAGGGTGAGGATCATGCCAGAGCAGGACACCCATAAAGGCTTAATGAAACAGAAGAAGCCATTCTGAAGGGGTGACTCCCGAGTGAAGCTCTGGGAGTCAAGACGTTCATCTTGACATCCATGGAGGGCATCTGAAGGTCCAGGACCTAGGCCACCCTATTCACCACCGTAGCAAATGTGACACCTTCCAATGTAGCCATGGTATGAGGAGAGACCAAGCCAGTATCTGGGGAGGTGTCTAGTCCAATGGCATCTACCAATTCCGTGCACAGTTCATATTCGGGTCTAGTGGCTGATATTCTTTAAGGTCAAGTGGCCCCTCCCAATCTTCTCCAAGTCGTAGCCCATAGAAATAGGGCTTCGGCTCTGACCAGAGGGCAATGACTCCTTCACCTTGCTGTCCAACCCATTGACATTCCAGGACTGAATTTTATAGCATGGGGTTTCGGGTAACCTATCCTGCATCAAACTGTGGCCCCTGTACGGCGTCTGCAGCCCGATCTACTATCCCAGACAGTGTAGTTGAACTATGTGCCTCCCTCTTCAAAACTGAACTAAAGCAAATAAAACTTCCCCAAACTACTTTCCAAACTCATATCCCTTCCACTTTTCGACCAACCAATCCAACCCCCTTCCCTCGCCACCTCCTAATGAATATAGGAATGCATGTTGACTGGACAGCTATTTGTAAGCGAGGCGAGAGAGGTCTGTCGCCCACCCACACACCCCTGACACCTACTTAATGCCTTTACCTACTGCAGAAATGAAATGTAAGGAACAAGAAAAGATGAAGCTCAGTCACCCGGAAAGACAAGCCATCAGTAGAGAAAGTGTAGGGGGTGGGGAGGTGAAAGGAAGAGCCCACTGGGCCCATGCTCCCACCTGCTGGACCCTCAACCGCTCTCGAATGACGTATATAAAATGCAATACACTGATCCTCCCACAACCCAGCGGTTACGTTTACCTGTGCCGCATCTCCAACATTGTCCACCCCCTATCACCTCTCACACCCATTCAAGGCCCCAGGCAGGCAATGGGCTATCTGGGTCATCCCTCAGCAAGCCCGGTGAGCCAAGTACTGTATGCATTGGAGAGGCAACCACTTGTGAGTCAGACAAATAGGGAGAATTATTTTAAGTTTCAAGTCCGGCGTGTCTTCCGCCACAGCAGATCCACTTTCTGCTGCCGAGGTCACCACCACAAGGGCTCAGACCTCTTCTCTCTCCTGCCTCCGGGCCGCTATGTCCATGGTTCCATCCTGTCGCACCACCACTCAGGCTTCTGAGGCCGATCTCCTCCATCTCTTGGCTTCAGTGCATTGCAACACTGTAGGAAGGTAGGATCCTTCTGCATGGTTACCCTCACTTTTTGCCTGGTGTTATGCTTACTTAGTCTGACTGGGATCCTGCTGCTCCCAGAAATTGGTTATTGTGACTACCCAAGTACATCCCAGAGTGGCTACTGGTGTACCCTTTTAAGTCCCTAGTATACAATACTGAAGTACCCAGAGCATAGGTACACCAGGGATACTCCATGGGCTGAAGCATGTGTTATGCCACACATGGGAGACCAGTCAAATTGTGACTACAGGCCTGCCATTGCAGCCTGTGTAAGCCGGTGCGAGCACCACTTACAACAGATATACGTTTGCTTATATCTGAGGTCACTGCACTTAAAACAAATAAGTCACCCTCTAAGTGTGAGGGTGCCCCTGTATGAGCAGGACACACCTACAACCTACAGAGTCCATTCGCCCGGGTTGTAAGTGCATCAGCCATATAACATATAGAGCGGCCATGCGTCATTACGCGATGACCATCTCTAAACTTGCTGTAACGAACCCGGTCATGTTTGGAATCAAACATGTTGGAATCATGCCCCCAAACTCTAAACGGTGTTGGAGGTATGACACCATGCACTGTAAAGATCCTCCGGGAGGCCCTCACAGCTCCCGGTACCAATCTTCCAGAATCGGACAACAAGCTAGGGCTGCTGCAGACCAGAGAGCTGTTTCTGCCCTCCTGCTGCTGATCCAAGCTCGAGCAAGGGAAGGCAGAACAATAGATAACCTGTCACAGGGAGGTGTGACCACCTCCCAGACAGGGTTTAGTGTAATGGGGCAGGGTGGGGGTGCTTTCCAGCGCCACAGAGTCTGCTTGAAGGGCACACTTGATGCCCTCCTTGCATACTCTAGTCCATACCAGTCCAAGGAGCCATTAGCTCCTGCTCTAGCGCAAAACAAGACAAAGGACATGGGAGTATCCTTCCCACTGTCCAGCCCATCCTCTGGGAGGGACCCCCGAATCGTCCTAACCCTCTCCTTAGGGTGTTAAAGGGCTTACCTGTGGGTGGGTCCCTAGATTCATCATGGGACAAGATTCATCTCAAGACGTCGCTTCATCTTCAACTGTCTGGCACTTTGGCCTTCGCTGGAATTTGCTCTGGGCACCCACACTGCAACTGGTAAGACTCCTGCTGCTCCTGGTCTCCTCGTCCTGCTCGTCTGCTGCAACGTCTGTGCATGTGCTCCATACAGGAACCCTCCAAGGCCTGTGGATATCCAAGACGCCTGAAGGATTTTCACTTGAAGTGAAGGAGTCACTTCTCTGCAGCTGCAGGCACCGCCAACCAACCTGACCGGTCTGCTGCTCCTGGGCTCCCACAGACTCTGAAAGGGTCAGCAACATAGGTGGTGGTCCTAAAACTCCCTCGAGGCTTGGAATGTCTTCTTACTGAGTTTGAGGCCAGTATCCCTCGTAGGAACCGCAGGAACCAGAACCCTGTGCACCACGTCGACTTGCCGTTGCAAAGGCTTGTTTGCTTCCTTCCTCCAAGGTCTCCGGGCTCCAAGTAGCCCCAACCTCAAGCATCTCCTGTGACAAAGATCTTCGTCCTTACCCCATCACTTGTACAGTGGGCCTGCATCTTGGGTACGATGCTGAGGTCCGCTTGCGACTCCAGTGCCTCCGGCCTGTGGGTCCTTGTGAGGGTCTTCTTTGATACCAGTGGGCTCCCCTGCTTGCTCAGGGCCTATTCGGACTCCCCTGCTTGTGGCGAGTCCCTTGGACCTTGCTGGTCCCGATATTGCACCTTTCTCGCTTGCCATTTTGGTTGCAGTTGCCAAGTCTTGTTGGGGCTTCCAACGGATACCGACCCCTCAACTCTGGACATTCGAAAGCTCGTGGACGACTCCTGGTCTTCCACAGTGTTGCCTGGTCCACAAAGCTGCAGCTCCAAGGAGACTCTGTCCCCTCTGCTTGCAGGTACTTCTCAACTCGAATCAACCTTTGGGTTCCACCGGACACTTCCACCTTCTTTGCCAATGGCATCTTCCTTAACTCCTCCATTGGGTTCAACTGCGATTTCTGATGCCACTTTGCACTTATGCACCCGGCTTCCCTGGTGTAGGTATCCTGGTTCCTAGAGTATCCACGGGTGGAGTGGCTCTCCAATCTACTGTCTTCCACTCGGTTTCTTCAGGGTCCACTGGAAAGGGTCCTTCTTTAAAACTGCAACTGCAACTTACCCATTGACTTGAATTGAGTACGCAGTTGTGTTCTCACTCTGCACGCGGGTTCCTGGTTACTTACCTTGTGTGGTTCCTTGGTTCCCCAGCACTTCTACGTCTTCTGGGTATAGTCTTGACTTGGGTCGTGGTTCATATCCCACTATTTTAGTATATGGTTTTGTCGCCCCTGGTGCCAACTGTGTATATTGTGCTACTTGCCTGTTTTTCTAGCAAAGTAGTGTGTACATTGTGTACATCTCCAGGAGACATTTATGTGTGTTAGTGAGTGTCTCATAATAAATACCTATTTTTATAAATATACTGTGTGGTTCTTTTTCACTTAATCTATACCAATAAGATTACGTTCTGGTAAAACAAGCTGCTTTACACTCCTTCCGGACTTAGCTTGAAGGCTGCACTACACACCTACCACTTAGAGGGCTTTCTAAGGTGGTCTAAGACCACTAAAATCACCATAATAATTGTCTGAATTAGTGCAGGGTACCCACTTACATAAGTATGCACCATATACTAAGCCAGCCTCCTACAAAAACCCTCCTCTGGCATTCCCCCACCCCTGAGGCCCCAGCTTCGCTGCCTCAGGACCTCGGTCAGTGGGGCGGCCCTCACCACAGATCACCAGCCAGTCCCACACCACCTCTGGGCCATAAAGAAATGTGAGCATTCATCATGCAGCACCTTCAACTTCGCTGGATAAAGCAGCAAGTATGTGAGGCCATGGCTTTTAACTTTTGCTTGACCCCAGCAAACATCTGCTACTGTTTCTTGACCAGCTGGGTGTGGTTGAGAAAATACGAATTACATGATTTTCGAACCACGGGTCTCCATACTGTCTGGCCTCACATAGTATGGAGTCTTAGTCCCTGTAGTTAAGGAGTTTCACTATTATTGTCCAGGGAGGACCTCCCGCTGGGGGGAGGCACTGCCAAATAGCAGCGGGCCATTTTAACCACAAACACAGACGACAGGGAAGATTCCGAGATCTTCTACTTGATCCATCACTCCAAGAACTGTCTGTAAGAAAGTGGCTCTGTATAAACTGGACCAAAGTAAGGTACAGTGTGCACAGAGTCCACAGTCCCCAGAGGTATGACAGAGGCTAAAGTTAGATATAACCTTACTCTCCAAAGTGGTAGCTTGGTCGAGCAGTAAGGCAGTATCAGAGGACAGTGTAAAGCATTTGTTGTACACACTTAGTCAGCAAATGGTCTCACACACTCAAGAACTGAACTCTAGGCCAACTGTTTTATATCAACAGATATGGTTGTTTCATTTTAGAACCAACAAGGTATCAAAATATACTTTCTCAGGCAGAGTTACTTTAGTAAAATACTTTTCAAATAGGCAATAGACTCTTTGAATACAACAGATACAGTTTGTTGCAATAAGCAACACAATTTCAAACACAATGCAACATTGAGCTCAATGGGAATTTCTAGTTAAATGTAATTAATTACTTTGTAGATTACTTTTCTAACCACAGGACTGGATCCTAGATTCAGTCCCGGGACATGAGCTGTAAACAGTTACCGTATTTTCCGGCGTATAAGACGACTTTTGAACCCCTGAAAATGTTTTTGAAAGTCGGGGGTCGTCTTATACGCCGGATACAAAATTAGACCCTTTGTTTTCATGGATTTTTCGACAGCGCGGACTACTCTTGGGTGCGAGTTCGAGCTGCACCATTTCCCGCCCACGCTTCCGACCCAGCGGGAGCGTGGGGGGCTCTAAACTGCCGTCCGACACAAACGGGTAAAGTCCGCGCTATATAAAATCGCATGCCTGCAGCCAGGGATACCGAGCAGCTTCCACAGGC